>NC_132989.1:54738922-56034339 GCF_048564905.1 Vicugna pacos
CTCTGCTGGAACAAAGCAAGACTCGAAGCTGTCTCAGCCCTGCTGTGTGGCTGTGGCTACCTTTGAAAGAGTGTCTACACAAAAGAAAAAGGGGCCCAAGATTCCTACGTATTGTACCCGACACACAAGCTGTGTCAGCAAGATTCCATTAGCCTGGTCAAAACTTGGCTAAGCCTGAGGATGGTTATAAATGTTTAGACAGCTGGCTCTATTGGTCAGTGTCCTGGAGTTTGCCAAGCCAAGCACATGACCCAAAGGTACACCATTTTGCAACCTATTTTGCATAAATGACAAATTGGCATCATGCCTTGTGCTTGCTCCTTAAATTATTTGGGGGTCCTTTTCCTTTTTCTCTTCAACAAAACTAGGAAATCACGTTGGCAAAACAAGTTGCACATAATTGAGTTGCTAGAATAGAAAATACTAATTATTTCAAAATATCACCTGGTAAGGGTAATTTAATTAAAGATTATATTAAAATATTACATAACATAAAACCATCTGTTTGGAGGCACAGAATCAATTTGAAAATATGTTAATTTTGAAAGCCTGTTAATGATTTATCCTTAAATGGTAGCCTTTCCAATTTGTCTTTTATTATTTTTGGCAAGGGAACTTTTACTCAACTAGAATTTTTTCTCATGTAAGGCATAAAGAAATTGATCCTTTTCTTCTGATAGATTTATAATACAGTCTTAAGATCCCTTATTGCTGACAAATGACTGTCTTCCATTCAGGACTTACCTCATATTAGGTAATTGAACTGAGCAATGAACTATAATGTTTCTACTTTCCTGAAGCATAAGCAGTCATTAAACATTAATTTAAAATAAAAGTTAGCTCCTCTCTGTAGTTTTTGCTAAGAGCACATCTATTGCTGTTAGAGTTCATTAGAAAGTGAAAATTTAGGACAAATATCCATGTTTCCAGATTTTGAAAAATGTAGCGTTTCATCCATTTGTTTTCTGTCTATTCTGAAGCTTTGACTTTACCAGTTAATGATATTAAAAGAGCTTTTCTTTTCCATTTCTGAACTCTTCACATATTTTGGAAATAAATTAAATAGCAGAATGTGTACAATTAGAGAATTTTCAGACTTGCAGATTATTTTTAGAACATTTAATGATATGGTTTCCAGTCCAGGAACAGTTTCAAAGATGCAACATGCAAGCATATAATCATGCCTTTTCTTTTCTTCCTTCACCTTCTCTAACCACAAATAGTAGCTAACACTCTAGTACTTACTGTGTGTGAAGCTCTATTCTGAACGCATTCCATTTTAAGCTTTATAGCACCCTGTGATGTAAGTACTGCATTTTACAGATAGAACAGGAGCACTAGGCAGGTATCTTACAGCTGTAGAGACAGGATTCAAACCCAGCCATTCTGGCTCCAGAGTCCATACTTTTAACTACCTAAGTGAACTGTCTGCCTGTTGATGAAACACAGGGAGACAAAATGCAGTACACATTTTATTGTGTTTGAACCACAGCCTGTACGTGAGGACTCTTCTACAACAAACTCTATAATCCATGGAGCTTTTACATCCTCTGCATCTCAGAATTGCCATATGAAAACATAGATTACGTGTTCCTGTCAGCATCTCCATCGTGTCCAAACTGAAAAGACAAGTTCTGAGTTTTTAGGATAAAAAACCTTTCAGTGTCCAGTTACTGACATCCTTCTCTGAAGGGGCTTCATGCTCCTTTCAGACTGCAGAAAGAGCGCTCTCTTGCTTGCTCCATCTCCTACCCACTTCTCAAAGCTTTTCTGCCCGAGTTCCTCCCAGAGAAGCACTCCCCCTGGTCTCACCCAGATGCACAAGAGCAATCACACATTCTCTCCAGGTGTCTGGGCCCTTCTTCATGGATGGATCCACTACAGACAGCGCGGGGCCTCAGGCAAGGACAAAGGACAAAAGACTCTGCTCCTGCCCTTCTCTCCCACTTGAGTAAAGCTGGAGCACTGGAACAATGGGGTTGATTTCCAATTATTGAAAGAAGTGAAGTCCCCTTACCCTGTCTCTTATCAAATTGTAACCCCTTCCTAATGACATCTTTTCCTATCGCTCCCTTGCACAATTCCTCAGCTAAGGCATTACTGTTTTTCTCATTTTTGTCAAATGCAACTCTCACTCCTTTGGGAGTACTACTTCTGTCCCTTCCCCCATCTTGGTCTGCATCTCATTTTTCCGAAACAGCTCAGTTTAGGCTCTTCTCTTATGCAGATTTTTTCCTGATCTTTTCAGTCCACATTCATCTATGTTTCCCCTCATATCAATTTAATTATTATGCCTTAAATTATAAAGTTTTAAATATTATTTTAAAATCATTTCTGTTCTACAGCGTAGCAGTGTAATATTATTTAACAAATTATATTATGAATGTATTATTTCTGCAATCAAATTGTAAATTTTTATGGGCAGAGGCCTGTTTTGAACTTTTTTTTACTTCATACCATCAAGGTCAGGGTCACCAGATAGACTAGTGCCACAATGCTGGTTAATTGTGGTATTCTATTCCACTGATCCCAGAGACTACTTTCAAATCCTTTAAACAGAGTGCTCCAGGCAGTCAACATAAGTGGATTCGAGTTAGCACTCTAAGACAAAAGTACTTACCATCTCTGTTCAGGATTTCTCTAAGCCCTAGTTATTATGGAGGTAAATCTCCAGCTGGCAAACACCTAGTAATCATGCATCTACTCTGTCCCTGTGTCTGCTCTATTTGATCTTCCTGCACCTATTCAGCCAGCTGAGGCATGGCTGCCACTGCCACATCCAGGTTGTGTAGGTACCATGGTGGTTCATACAAGAAGCTTCCTATTCCAGAAGGAAGTCTTGACTTCTTCATGAGTAATAGTGTCTGCACTTATCTTCTGTATGTTCATTCAGTTGCACTGTTCAGATATTTAGTTTTCTTAAGATTCCAAATGAGTTCAACAACTACCTCAAGATGAATAGCCCTGTGCTAGATACCAAGGAGGCTACTACAGAGAAGGATGAACCAGCCCCTCCCTGTCCTCTAGAATCACAGTCTGCTGCGAGGTAAATAACATAAAACTGTACTCTATAAGACGAATTGTTATCACAAGGCATTTTTTTCCTCTTGCCAGACATAAGTCCAGCCAAGTCTGACTTGATAAATTTAGCCAGAAGCACCGCATCCATTTTTATTAGTGTGGGTTATAGGAGATTAAGTGCTAAGACATAGGGCCACTAATGGAACAGAAGCTCAGAAAAAGACGTTCATGTGGGCTGGAACCAGTGAGTAAGGCATGATGGAAGAGGTGGCATTTCCTCTAAAGCATGAGAGTAAATTGGATGGCTAGAGGGGAAGGACAGAAACAACATTCAGGAGAGGAAGGAGAACTTAAACCAAAGCCCAGGGGGAAACCATGCAGTGTATGTTCAAGGACAAATAAAGACACTGCTTTTGCTGAAGCTAATTGAAGATTTCTGCTAGAAAGGGTCAAGGTTGGATGGTCAAGGTGTTTCACATTGTTGGATTTCTCCATTGGTCAGCTGCCTTCTGTGAAAGTCTCAATGCTGAACTTTATAATCAAAAAGAAAGCTTGAGGAAGGGGAAAATGAAAACCTTGTTTTTGGCAGACTTGCTTGGGAATCTGCATACCACTGAAAACTCTGTCAAGTTCAAATTTCAAAACACAGTGAAGAGGAGAATATCCACACTAATGTCTATAAGCTGCATAGCAAATTGTCTTCTTGTTAATACACAAAATATTCAAAAGCACTGAACAGGTTTGTCTTAGTCAGCTTGGGCTGCTGTAACAAAATACCATAGAGTGGGTGACTTAAACAACAGAAATTTATTTCTCACAGGCCTAGAGACTGGGAACTCCAAGATCAAATTGCTGGCAGATTCGGTTCTTGGTGGAAGCCTTCTTCCTGGCTTCACATGACTGCCTTCTTGCTCTGTCCTCACATGGCTGAGAAGAAGCTCTGGTCTCTTTGTGTTCTTACAAAGGCACTAATCCCATCATGGGACCCCACCCGCATAACCTCATCTAAACCTATCTCCCAAAGCCCCTACCTTTTAATATCATTGAATTGGGGATTAGGACTTCAACATATGAATTTGTCAGGGACACAAATATTTGGTCCATAACAAGGTGTATTACATGTGTCTGAGAAAATAATTTGGGGCAATGGAATGGATTAAGAAATTTGATGTGCAGAGTCAGTTCAGAAATTAAATTGCTTTCTTTACTCTCAGATGTTGTAAACTGATAGAAGTCACAAAAAGGAACTAGATTTTATGCTATTATTCTCAGGATCTCCCCCCAAATTCTCTCTCCTTCTGCTTCCTCCCATACCCCCGGCCTCAGTCACTTGCTTTTCTACTTTGTTATAGTAATTTTACCAGTTAAACATCAGTTACCTTGACAAGGCAAGACCAATAGATGACCTGTGAGTGTTTTCTTTAGTGTCCACTGAGACAAAGTAGAAACTTTTCAAAAAGAATTTCACTAAACTTTGGGAGAAATAATGCATAGCCAAAAATGATGTGTTCCAGATTATTACTTCCTGACCCTGAGGTGAAAGGCATAATCAGGCAGAGATACTTGACCCTGACTGTTGTTCATGCCCTTCTTCCCAGGAAGCCTGCTCTAAGGCCCTCCTCAGTCTTCTGTCATTTTCTCTTGTTTCCCTTGTGGTCTCCTTTAACCGTTTTTCCTTGAAAGAAGGGACTGGAATGGGAGGCCTAATCACAGTCCCCTCTTAAGCTCACAGTTGGTGGGTATTTATACCATTGCTTTAAACCAAAGCAAATTGTTGGCTCAAGATTGATCAGGATACCTGTTCATATGGACACAGATTGCTCATTCATCATGATGGTTACAAGCTGGAAACATCACTTGCATGAAAAAAGTACAAATATTGACCTTTGCTTTGTTTGACTTTTTCAAGAACAAGTATCAGAAAAATGGCCCCTAAGAAAAGGTAGAAGTAATTCTTGTGCAGAGCCTCCTATGCCTTCCGTACCAACAGCCTCACAAAGGCAGCACATCTTCCATACCTTTGATGATATTCAAATATTCAACTAACATTTATTATGCATCTTTAACTCCCTCTAGTAGAAGCAGACATGCATGAAAACCACTTAAATTCCATTATAATTAGGAGTATCTCAGGATGAACAAAGAGCATAGACTACACACCCAGACAGCACTCGGTTAAAAATACCAAGTCTAAGACTCAGTAGCTGTGTGATTGTGCTCTGAGCACCTTTTATTTCCTATCTTCAAGTTGTGAGTGGTAATACCTATTTCTAGAGGATGGTGTAAGAATTAAAGTGAGAAAACACATTGTGCCTGGCATATAATGGGTACACGATAAGGGAGATGAGAATGGCAGCTTCTTTCTGCAGCAGTTTCTCAAACTTTAACGTGCATCAGATTGCCTGGGAATCTTGTTAAAACTGTAGATTCTGGTTCAGTAGACCTTGGGAGGGGGCCGAGATCCCACATTTCTAACAAGTCCTCAAGTGATGTTCATGCTGTCTCTCAAAGTACAAAGTTTCCATAGGAGGGTTTAGAAATTATTTTGGGTTTGTTTTCATTTTTAAGGAGTTAATGCTGGAGGTAAATCTTAAAATTGAAAGAAAAAAAGAGAGAGAGAGAGAGAGAATGAGTAGGTGCCAGCCAGGAAGACAACGGAGAGTGGAAAGAGCTTTCCAAGAGGAGGAATGGAAGTAGGGGGCTTGTTAGTAGCATATGAAGTATGGGAGTGTGAGGGACCTGGAGAGTGACTTGAGGAGAGAAGTTTGGAATGAGAAAGAACATTAAGACATAGGGTCTTCTATGACTTGCCAAGGAGTTAGTTCTGTAGGTAATGAAAAACTCGCTGAAAGATTTTAAGATGTGAGTGATTTGATCAGCTATAAGATTCAGAAAGACTACCCTGGAAATGATTGAGGATGGGTTGGATGGGAGGAAGATTGGAGTCAGGAGGGAATTGTGGTATATTTGGTGAGAAATGAACCAATGCAGTCACGGTAATATGAACTGAGAGGAAGTGATGATTATCAGAGAGACATCAGGATATGGAATTGACAAAACCTGGGCACTTATTAGATATGAAAAGAGGAAATTAAAGTTCCTGCCGTGTTTCTGATTTATGTGACTGGTAGATGATAATATCACTTTCTAAGTAATTTGGGGAAAGAAAAGAGGTTATGGAAAAGAAAATGAGTGAAGTTTGGGAATATGCTGAATTTCTGCAACATCCAATGGAAGTATCTATTAACAAAGATGGAGTTACAGGAAAACGTTTTGGGAACTATTTCCATGTATTATGGTAGATTGAGTCATGGAGATAGGTTCAAGAAAGGGCAAGACTTTCATACAAATCAACATGAGGGTTAAGCAGAGGAAGAGAAAGCCAGAAAAGAGACTGAGAAGAAGTGATCAGAAATAGAGAAGCAAAATCAGGAGGAATACTGTCAGAAAGGCCTAGGGATATTAGAGTTTCTAAAAGAAACTGATCAGCTATGTCAAAAAATGCAGTTAGAGGCCAAGTAAATAAGGACTGAAAGTTAGAAATTGGTGGTATTTGCCAGAATAGTGTCAGTGGCATAATACAGAGGAAAGCCAGATTGTGGTGGATTAAAAATGAAAGAAGATAGGGAAGCAGAGATAGTAATATAGAATATTCTTTATAGCAGTTTGGCTATAATAGGAAAATTTTAATAACTACTAGCTAAAAAATAGTCCCAAGAGTTTCTTTTAGTTGATTCATTCATTCATTCATTTGGCATCTTGAGCATACTTATGGCTACTGAGAAGGAGAGAGTAAAGAGGAAACATTTTAAAATAGGAGATTGACTCCATATTGTTTTCCATAATGACTGCACCAATTTATATTCCCACAAACAGTGTACAAAGGTTCCCTTTTCTCTACATCCTTGCCAACGTTTGTTATTTGTGTTCTTTCTGATGATGGCCATTCTGACAGGTGTGAGATGATGTCTCATTGTGATTTTGATTTGCATTTCCATGCTATTAGTGATGTTGAACAACTTTTCATGTTCCTGTTGGCCACCTGTGTTTACGCTTTTGGAAAAATGTCTGTTCAGTTCTTCTGCCCATATTTTAAATGGAGGGGTTGGTTGGTTTGTTGTTTTTTAATTGAAGTACAGTTGATTTTTAAAAAGTAGGTTAAAGTGGGGAGGGTATAGCTCAGTGGTAGAGTACATGCTTAGTGTGCACAAGGTCCTGGGTTCAATCCCTAGTACCGCCTCCATTAAAATAAATAAATAAACAGACAAACCTAATCACCTCTCCCCCCCATATAAATAAATGAAGGATTGTTAACCTTAAAAAATAAAATTAAAATCGGAGGTTGAGAGGATGACTAATAGCACAATGTCCAGAAGAAGCAAAACAAATTGATTTGAGACTGAAGGAAATAAAATGGAGCTGGACACTTGTGTAGATGGGTCACTAGATATTGGGATGAATATCGCATGCTTGGTGGCCTGAGTTTGTAATATGGAAGGCAGGATCATTGGCTGGGCACTGAAGGAGCAACCACAACTAGAAACTAAACTGTCTTGTGAGGCTTTTCCTCACATTTGGGTGGTTTTCTTCAGCAATACTTGACCCTTTGCTCGAATTTTCATTGACATTTTCCATGAACCTTGTTGCTACTTCAAAAATTAAAGGAACATATGTTTGATAAATAGAGCATCTTCAGATATACCCATCTTTGAAATTCCAAACAGTAAGCAGGCCTCCTTCCCTCTGCACTCCATTCATCTGGTTTTCTAGTCGACAAGAGGAGATAGAGATAGAAAGATGGATTGTGTGTATGAATCACATGTTACACACTTTAGAGGTGATGACATACATAAGACCATCAAAGAAATCCTCCAAGATTGCAGAATAAAAAAAATTTAAAACTGCCACTTTTATTCATGCAGAAATTTTACTTCTTACTTTTGAACCCTTTAATCCACATAGTTTTACATGCCAAAATTCTTGTGTTCATTTTACCTAGATAAGCGTGAGTCTTCATCTGCCAACTCCAGTTCTCAGCTAAACAGCATTCAAAGATGAAGTAACTTAAAATAGCAGACTAATGGCCCTTGTTGACTATCAGAACAATAAGCCACTGGCTTTGGTTTTAGGCTTCAATCTTTAAGACACCTCTGCTGAATTCTGGAGGTCAACTGCAAGCAGAAACACAAATTGGCCAGTTCAAAAAATACTTGTTTTCCTGGACATGGGAGGGAGGGGAAGATGGGGAACAGATATACAATTCGGAAAATAAAAGTTTCAATTCTATTTTGAGTCACATCAACTGGTAGAAAATATTACTTCAGATATTTTTGAAGGAATGAAAAATGTCTGTAATTACCAAGTTCACTGTGACCACTTCAGCATGTATTTTATTGGTTAATTCAACTATCCCCTCTGATAGCTTTACATTTCCCAGTTTCTTTCCCAAAACACATCTTAAATACTAAAAACTACAGTTTTTAAATATACATAGGTATCCATTTCCTTAGGCATCTTGAGAATTTGCCTGAACAACACCCTGTGAAGCTGGAACCTGATTGGTGACCTAGGGATGAAGTGAAAGAGCCAGGTGCTTTAGTCAGCAGCTCAGAAGGTGGTTGTGCAATATTTTTGCCTCCAGGTTAAACTCTGTGACTCTTCTGATTCCCAGAAAAACAACAAAGCCCAGCATTTTGAAGCACATGTATTCAGGAACGTATTCATGAGAATGCCAAATGGCATAGACACCTGTCACACAAAGAATGTTTGGAAGAACAAAGGTTATTTAATCTAGAGCTTGAAGAAACCTAAGCATTGTGAATATTAGTATACTTTCATATTCAAGTAAGTGATAATCAGTTCAAAATGGTTTAAGGAAAAAGCAGATGTGTTTGTTCAGGAGCTCAAACTATGTCATCAGAAATTTTTCTTTTCCCTCTCTTGGTTCTACCCCTCTCTGTGTTGGCTTTCTTCTCAGCCATGATTCCCCCTTGCTCAGGCAGCACACTTCCATCCTATATCCTCAGCAACTCTAGTGAAAAAGAAGAATCCAGTCTTCCAACATTCCCAACAAAAATCCTGGACTCGACGCTAAATGACTTGGCTTTGGTCGAATCCCCACCACTCAGCCTTGGAGAAGACATGATTGAAGGAAAGGTGTTTTTTCAAGGAAAACTTTTGTGCTGTTCCTACAAAGAAAGAAAGCAAATGCCCAGGCAGGCAAAAACAACAGATATCCTACACCACCTTCAAATACTTGGTGGGCTCTCTTGTGGATAGTGGGGCTAACTTCTGTGAGCCCCCAGAAATGAGAAATGGCCCACTTGCATGAACCTTATAGGTAAGCAGATTTCAGCTTACTCCCCAAACGGACCTTTTTACAGTTAAAACCATTAGCAGTTGAAGTGGACTACCTCAAGATGTGCCAAGTTCCAGGTCCTTCCACATGTTCAGACTCAGGCCAAATGGGCAGCTGTCAGTAGTGTTGTGCAAGGAATTTCTGCATCAGGCCGAGCTTTGCCTGCATGACCTGTAAGGTCTCTTTTGCCTCTACAATTCTATTATCCTTGTTAATTTCCACAATTCAATTTGCAGTACAGGATAAACAAACCAACCTAATTTGATCTGGAACTTCTGCAGGCTATCACAGGTCATTTAATCTAAAACACATGGCTGTAGCCATTACTATGTTTTCTGAAGTCATCTAACAGACGTGGCCCTTAACAAGGTTTCCATGTTATTAGTTTCACTTATGGGTCTTTTTCCCCAGCCTCCTGCTTATTACACAATTGCTTTTCACTCTCCTTTAGAACGAGGTGAATAGGAACATGAAAGAGTTTTCTTTTTTCTGCCTTTCTCCTCTTAAATCTTATTTTTTTATGTATATATCTTTATTGAAGTATAGTCAGTTTACAATGTTGTGTCAATTTCTGGTGTACATTATAATGCTTCATTTCATTGCTTACATCTTTGAATTTAGCTTTCACTTTGCAGATTTAAGAATTTAGAGAAACGGGAGTCGGGTCATGGATCATCTTAGCTCTGGACAAAGTTTATTATTAAGGAAAATTTTCAAAGAAGAGTGAGATGTTTTAATTTGACATACAAAAGTATAAAGTAAATTTAATACTACAGTGTTGTTAGAATCATGCCGCCAAACTACCTGAGCTCACGAAAAAATAAACACATTTGTGTTAGATAGTATTTGCTTCTTTCACAACCGAAAGTACACACACTCCGTCCTCCACCCCACCAAGCCTACCAACACTATACGTACTCCATTCTGCTTAAACTGGAAATGACATGTTACACAATCCAACCCACAAATAAAACGTTGTTTTTGCCGGGGTATGTCCATCCTTAATAATTGATTTTATTTCTTGTCTTTTCCAGTGAATGTTGTGTCAATGTTACAGGAATTTTGGGAAAGCAAGCAGCAACAGAGGGCTGCATTCCCAAGTGAAGGTGTGGTGGTCTATGAGTCGCTGCCATCTCCTGGACCACCCTTCGTGAGTTACGTGACCCTCCCAGGGGGAAGCTGTTTTGGCAACTTCCAGGTAAGAGGCAATCATGAATCAGTGAAAATTAACCAGTTAAAATAGAGTAAGCCCTTTTATAAAATGGTAACACTGTAAGTTTTCTTGATTGTAGTGGAAAAACTTGTGCCACATTCCATCATGCAACAGAAAAATTGGTCAGATGTTCCAGGTTTTTCAAATGGAAGTATTTTTTATTAGGGTGTTGTCCCCTGATATTTCTTTATATAAAGTGAATTTTATAGCGTTTTATTTACCTGATAGCTGCTGCCTTTCTCTTCAAAATGTTTTGGAAAAAATCTGAAAAAACAAAGAAACTTGGGCAAAGCCCTTCCATCAGGGCCCTTCCATGAGTAGAATATCTTGATGTTCATGAAATTTGTAATCAATTACTAATCAATCTACTGTGTACGAAAGCATGAACCAACTTTGGTTGAGATTCACAACACTGGTTTCAGGAACCTGTGCTAATCCCAAATCCTGCCTCTGAGTAACTGCAGACCTTGGGAAACTTATTTAACTTTTTGATTTCCCTGACTTTGAGGTGAGGAATAATGCCCACAGGTTTGGTTGAGAGTCATATGAAATATACATGCAATGTATTTATTTGGTTTATATAGTAGGTATTTCAAGTGTTGTTTTGATAATTGTTAAAAAGGCTCTTCCAGTTGATTAATTCTTTATTATGTTTATGATGGGTGTAAATGATGATACATTTCTAGTTGTCTTCCTACTCACACAAAACAATTTGTCTGCATAAACAATCAGCATCTGATTATCCTGTGTGTGTAACCAATACTCATTGAGTGACTAGAAAATATCAAGCACTGGTCTGAGTAATGAGGATATGGTCCATATCTTGAGGAACTAAATGTACAAAAAATTACAGTAATTACATAGAGTTATAGTTGAGGGTCAATGAAAGCATAAAGTAAGGAACTTAGTTTACCAGTCACCTTTATAAGTACCCCTTTAGTGCATTGAACTACCTCTCAATTTTCAAAAACTGGCAAAAATGCCTCATTTACGGTTTATGGATAATGTGAAACTCACAAGCACTCCACTTTCCCCCTTAGCTTTGACAACTAAGGAGCCCAGAGGCAAATTTTCAGTGTATCTCTTTGTAGTTTAAGTCTATGAAACTTAGTGTTAAAGTAATTTTTAGGACTAACCTCATACCTGATCCTATTTATATTTCTACCTTTACTCTCCCTTTGAACTTAGTGTGCCTCTCTCATTTATTTTATCCTGTTACCATGTATCTGTTTTATGTTATTCTAAATCCTTTGTCTGGTGAGGGAAGGATGTAGTTTAATAAACAGACCCACAAACCTATGTCTGCCCAGAGGAAGTCAAAAAAGAATTCACGGGACGCAGTCACAAACTAAGGTGCAGTTGAGGGTGTTTTTGCCAATCGATCAAGGGGAGATGACATTCCCAGCATAGGGGACAGTGTGTGCAGAGGCGTGGAGCAAGAGAAAACCACTTTTGGAATTTGGGAACATAAGTGTGTCTGTGACAGGGAAACGGTGGAAGATGATGGTTAGGCACTCACATCAAACTATGAAGTATGTTTATGCTTTGCAAAGAACAGGCTTTAGTCTATATAAAAATCAACACCTCTGAAAGATTCTGAGCAGGACTGTGATATATTCACATGTGTTTCAGAAAGACTTGTCTCGCAGGAGCATGGGGTAATTTTAAAGAACTGTTTTCAAAACTCAAAACTCTTGACACCACCAGCCAGTGAGGTCTTGCCTTCTCCTGTCCTGAACAGTGATCAGCAGTGGATTTTGACCTCTGACTAATGAAAGTGAATTGCCTGATGAGGATGATTTGAAAGTGGGTCTAGAAGCCTTACAACAGAGTTTGGTGTAACCACAGACACTAGAGAGGGGTGAAGAGGCAAGAAAGGGGGAAGAAAGGCAGCGACTGAGGAAGGGGTTCTCTAATCCATGTGAGCCTGCGGGTCTATCATCAAGCATTCTAAGGTGAAGGCTGCCCACTCATTCAGATCTCCCGTCATTCTTCCCATTCAGGGGAGGACTCCTCAGAAAACAGACCTACTCAGTCACAGGCAAGTTCCTGCCAGCTGCCCAAATGAATCTGGGTTTTTTTTTTTCATGAATGTCAATGGTCTAAAGATCACCAGACAAATGAGGAAAACCGAAAGCAAAAGAAAAAAGGCCAAGGCAAGCAAATAAAAGAGTTAGAAATAATTCAAGCAGCAGGGTATATAAGAGGAGATTACAGTGATTATCTTCAGAAAATTGTGGGAAGGTAAATATCCCTAAAACAGCTATGAAAAAAGAAGCAAGCAAGGAACAGGAAATTTAAAATGTGATTGCCAAATTAGTTAAATAAATAAATAAGTAAAAAGGGCATAAATAGATGAGCAGACATAGATCACAGCCAAATTAGTAAAGAATAAAAAAGCGAAAAGTAAATAGTAAATTTTCTAGAACTTAGAACAAAAAAGAAAAATAGATGGAAAAAATAGGACAGGAGACATGGGGATAAATCCTGGAGGTAAACATTAATAAGAGTCCTATAAAGAGACAAAGGAGGTAAAGGGGAGGAAATTAATAATAGAAGCAATTTTCTTTGAGTTTAAGTAAAGTGCAAATTTTCATATTGAAATGGCCTACCATATTCCAAGCAGGACATGACCGAAAAATCACAAAGCTCTGTAGCTATATGGAATTTAGGAACTGCTTAAAAGATGGATCAAAGGACTTTTGTGCACTGATGTCACTGTTTTGGGAGGGGGTTGTTTTGTTTTGTTTTAAGGTAGATTGAATTTATATGTAGGATAGCTTTGGAGGAGCTGATGAAATAGGGCAAAAACTGGCAAACGTGGTCAACAAAACCTAAAACTATTTCCTTAAAAAGATAAATAAGAAAGACAAACCTTTGGCATCTCTGAGTTAAGGAAAAAAAAAATAGACATACACTACACTAAGCATGAGAAAGGTCATAGAAGCGTAATACAAGAATACTGCATGAACTATTAAAAAAACACGAAAACTTAGACAATATTGACTACTTTTTTGGGACTCTCTATTATTATCTTTGCAACTCTTCTATAAGCCTAAAATTATTTCAAAATAAAAAGTAAAAAAAAAAAATGGCTGCTGTGGCTCCCTATTACTTTCTTGTTAAAGTTGAAATTCCTTATTCTGGCAATAAAGACTTTACAGCTGGCTCCAGCCTATCCAACTTTATCTCCCTGAATTCTTCTTCTGACACTCAGTGCTTCAGCCTAACTGCTTCTCACCCATGACTTGACCTCTTCTGGCCACTCCCACACTCACACTGTGGGCTATTCTTCAAGAGCTGTTGCCACCTTTCTTCATGTCTAAACCCTGACCATCTTCTAGGACTTCACTCAAATATCATGTTCTCCATGAATTTTCCCTAAATCTCCCTGCTAGAAATTTCTACCTCCTCTGACTTCCCAAAGCAGTTATCTCTGTTTCTCTTCTAGTATTTAATGTTTTTCTCACCTTATGCTACAGCTACTTGTGTGCATGTTCTGTCTGTATAATAAAATGTAAGTGCCTTGAGGACTGGGACACCAAGCACTGTCCTTTGCATATAGTAAGTTCCTAACAAATGTTGAGTGAATAGCTAAATGTAAATGATGAATAACAAATCCTAAGAATCAATGAAGTTTATATTTGTCCATTTTTTAATATAATCACTGTTGACTGATATACAATATAGTATATACTATTATATATAATATAGCAACTAAGATATTTCAGCTAACTGCAAGATGGTGGTCTACAAAGGAAAAATTAGTAACATTAAAATCAGCTGATATTATTATGTTCACATCTGTGGTTCAGGTTTTGAAAGTGAATTAATTTGAAACTATTCATTAAAAAAAACCTTCTAATTCTCTCTGAATTTCATTTATGCATAGTAACTTTTCCTCTACCCTATACTTATGACCTCAAGTAACCAAGATTGGGCCATACTCACACCCAGGTATCCATTATGTTTGTTCATATGTAATAACTACATTCATTATAATGTACCTAGTCTATAATGCATTTGACAGATCAGTGAATGGATTCAAAGGATATGAGTCTAAGAAATTCTAATGTTCTTATTTTGTTTTTGTTTTTGCTACCTTGAGAATTATGGATTTCCCAATAGCCTAATAAATTTCTACCCCAAATGATAGGACTTCTCATAGATGGCATATTCAGCATCCTCCTTGTGGTCTTTAAAAAATAGAAAAAAAAGAAAAAGAAAACACTGAACTCTTCAGCAGGGAGGCCTCTTGGTGATCTCTCTGATCATTTCAGGGTTCCTTTTCCTTATGTTTAAATCATCATATTTTAAGGTTCTCAGGAGGATTGTTAACATCCTTGCTTTGAAAGATTCAGAATTTCCTGAATCAAATATGTTTTGAAAATGTGTTTGGGTGATTGACTGCCAAATCTGGCCCCTTAACCCATTTGGCTCCCCAAAATGTGATTTGAGAAAGGAAAACCAGGAAGGAAAAAAATAAGAAAGAAAGAAAGAAAATTTCTCCTTAAGCAGTGTTCTTACACTTTTCTTGGTCAGTTCAGAAACTTTCTTAAATGCTGTTTTCACCATATAACATTTCATCATATTTTTGCCAGCAGTTGGCCTGTGAGAGCCGCCATGCTCATTCCTGCATTGCCTTTCACATAATCAAATGTCACCCTTGTGTATTGCAAATCATTTCACGATGGATTATTAATGCCAAGACCATGTGCTGGGACATGGAGAAACCATTATGCCAGCAGTAGCCTTCTTACTGAGCCGTGGACGTCACCTCCAATGGTGCTAAGTAATTCAAAATACTTGAAGTGGAGTATGGGACTGGATTTCAGGATTAATCCTTCTGGCTTCATGAAAGCTGTAAGAGATTATGCTTATTCATTCTTTAGAAAAGTGGTGTTCAGACTGAGCTTTAGTTTTCTGATTAATCAAAGGAAAGCAGTCAAAAGGACTGGTGGACACAGACCATTGGTTTTATGCAAAGAAACCTCCCACTGAAGTAAATGGGAGGCTTGGGTCCAAGAAGACTAATTAAAGAATTTTCAGTTAGTCTTAACGCCACCACCTGAACAAAACAGAGAGCCAGAGGGAAAGAAAGCAGCCATAAGCCTGCCTTTTAACCATGCCTTCATAAACTTACTCTAGTAAAGAAAAAGAGAAGCGAAAACATGATTCATTTTTGAATTTCTAAACAATAAATGAAATGATCTATTGTTACTAAACTATTTTTGTTTTAGAAAGTTATATTGAAACACATTAGTGCTTATAGTATCTTTTATAAAAGAAACCATCTTCTAATATTACAGGCATTAAGTAAGAATTCATGCATTTTTGGATGTATTTTCTCTATGCCATTTTTGTCTAGGCAGTTAATCCTTCCCTAGCCACATATCATGACCATGAAAACTTGCAGTAATTTCCATTTTTTACAATAAGAGCAACACAAGGGCCAACAGATCAACGTCTGGCTCCCCTCTTGATGAACTCAGAAGGAAAGCCTCTCATTGTTTCAGCAGCTGTTTTTGTTTCCAAATCCAAAAGGGGAACTTAACTTAGTATTTTGTCTTATTTTATATTTTTATTAAAAGGTTTGTGATTTGCTTTTTGTTTTAAAGCCAGTTACATGGTCTTCCATATAGTCTGCTAGAATGATTTGGATTAATGAATTTTATTCTTGTTTGGGATAAAAAGCAAAAATTCCTTTGCGTATAGTACTAGACCATGTGATTATTTATGTGCACAAGTTATGATTGAATAAAAAATGTATCCCCTGGCTACAATGTTGATGTGATAACTCGATTTACTTGAAATGTAGAATACTAATTCATTGGGGTATTACATCTTTTTCTATATAAATATTTTATTGTTAAAATTGCTTCACATTAAAATAGGTGTTAAACACTGGGGTCGGGTACTTAGGCTGTTTGTATCATGCTAGGTACCATGTGAAATTAAGAGATTTAATATTTCCATAGGCAAACTGTTGATTGATTTTTAAAAATTTTCAACCAATATTTGGTGTTGTGTAACTGGGATGCACAGTTGGGAGACATGAGAGGGAACACTGAGAACAAATGAGTTTCTTCCAAAGTTCTGTCTCTTAAAGGCCTTCCAGTTTTATGCCACTTGGTTTTCAAACCAAAGCCTTTGCCTGTAAAGACACTTGGAAAAACTACTTTTCCAAAGTACATACTGCCTAAAAGAAGGATAGGGGTATTTAACTTTGTTTTGTTTTATTTACTTTTAAGGCAGTAAGCACACATCACCTATATTTTCAGATATAAAACACATATGTTATACTTTCATGCATTAAATAATTCTTCTTTTCAAAGTCCAGGGAATTAGAAGTATATTTAAATCACAATAAACTAAGTTTATAAAATTAAGTTTTTCCCAAGAGAGAAGGACCAAGAGAAAATTTGATTAATTCGTAGACTTGGTTAAATGGAATTGAAATGCTCTCTTTTTACTGACTATTAAATCAGGCCTAGCATTAATATTCCATGCCCCAAATAGAGATTTAGTTCCTGCCATAAAATTGAGACTACTGCCCTGCACTAATGCTGTTTTAATGCCAACTATTACTGTTTGAAAACAGCCGTGACCTCTTCTCTGTCTCTAGAGCTGTATACCTTGATGCAGATGCACACCCTATGCAATGTAACTTAACTTCTAAAGGAGGTGCTTCCTGGTAGAAAGCACCACAGGAAAGCATCCTGTTTTGCAACTAATGAGATTCAAAGATGGGAAGGTTAGTTATAACCCCTTCCTATTTGAAAGTCATATGTAGGCTAATGATCAGGCTTTAATGGCTTGCCCATGAAACTGGGAGTGCATATTGTTTTAATGAGACCTTTTATTTATTCCCCAGACTCCTTTCCTAACTTTAATTTTTTTTTATCAAGCAAAGTGAATAGAGATATTCACATATTGCTGTTCCAAATAGAACAGCAGTGTGTAGTGAAAGGTACTCTTGGGAAAAGGCTCCGTGGTAAACAGACTTGGGGTAGTCTCCGGGGGAGTCTCCTAACCTTAGTTGATAAGCTAGGAAGATGCTCATTGTCTCATGAGCTACTGAGTGAGGAAGAAAGACTGACTCCCTCTTACCCTACCCCACCCCCCACCCTTCTAGGTGCAATCAGAGCCAAGTCTTTTTACATCAAAGCAACTATAAAAATAAACCCAAACTTTGAGCCCTGATCAATTCATCTTGTCTTCACCTTAACTTGAAAAAAGAATAAGAAGAAAAGAAAAAAGGGAAAAGAAAAAAAAACCTCAAGGAGCAAAACACAACATGGTTTTGTAATAGTTACCAGGGACCTTGGTCTAGGTATGTGTGTAGAATAGCATTTGCGGCAGAGGTAAACGAGGAGGAGGCCAGGTGGTTTATATTATAAAAATAACATTCTGACCCACCATGTGCATGAAACGTTTCTTTCAGTTGACAGGAACTGGTGAGTTTTCTCTGAAAATTGGACTCCCAGACCAGTCCCCTCCCCCATACCTAGCAAAGACCCCCCCCCATTCCCAAATACACAGAGCTCTAAATTGTTCCCAGTGTATTTGCAGCCAGCCTGACCAATACAGAAAGAGACACAATATTAACTTGGGTGACTGAGTTTCAACGGTTGCCCTTTTTCACATCACCATCTGGAAGGGGAAAAAATGCTAATATATCTACAATTAGATAAACTGGAACACATGCAAATGTTCATGCTTAGACCAGGGCAGTCAAGGTCTTAAAGAACTAAAAGGGGGAAAATTAGCAGCAGGGCCTGGTTTGTGGCATTCTTTGTGCTGATGGCTTCCTGTTAGGATGAAACTGAGGTGTTGGTGACACTGACCAGAGCTGGCAGGCTGTACACACAAACTCTACAAGTCACTTGCTGAGACTTGGACTCTGAGTTACAAAAGCAAAATGTTCCCAACCACCTGAATGACAGACTTGACAGTCTAAAGGATCTGGACAAGAATTCTCACCTCTTACAGAGTCTGTTTATTTGGTTTTGCCACTTGCAAAGTCCCAGCTTGGGACAGCCCCTTGGGTCTGAAGTGCCATTGGGCAAATGCCACCTAAATCACACTGACCTGCCCTTGGCCCCAGGGAGGACAGCATCTTTGAGTTTGCATGTAGATACAACCTGTCACATGTATGATACATGATGGATCTTATGCAGAAAATCTCTCTCCTTACAAACCACTTTTCAATTCCTTGAATACCATTGGTAGGTACGGAATGAATTGTACCTAACTTGGTTTTATGCATTTAAGATCTGCAGACTTTTTTTTCCCCTTGATGTCTTTAAAATGCAAATATGAAAAATTCTAAGAAGTCTGTTGTTTGTTTAAGATGGAGAGAAGTTACTTATATTGATGTCTTTCCACATGCTTTTCTAAAGAAAAGCTGGGATGTATGGACAGAAAAATCTTAATGTCCAGAAGCAGCTACTCAACACATGTGTCCTCCCTATTTTCTAACACAAAGCATGGACAAAATTAGTAATAAAATGTGGGCTGCCAGGAAAGTTACTGTCCAGAGTATAAATTGTGTCATCCTGGCTAAAAAGTGTTTCTGTAAACAATAACACACTTATCAATAATTTTAAAGTATTTAATAAGTAACTAACAATAAAACTAATATCTTATACATCTTTACGTTTATAACATGTCCATGACTACCAACATTTTATTTCAGTTAATTTAAGAACTTCTGTATATCCAAAAAAAATTGACTAGTCACTGTTTTATTTCCAAATAGCCTACTGACCCACAAATTCAATCTTGATTTAGTTTTGCCATTGCATAGTGTGACACGTGGAATATTATCACTGAAGAGATAAAACCTGCTGAGTGTTAAAGGAAAACTGAGACCTCAGCTAAGTTGGGAGTGCGGATATACTTCCTAAGGGCCTAATTTTAGAGGAACATTCATAACGGATTTTTTTTTTCAGCATGAATGCTGCTGTCCTTGACTTTTGTTTAGAAGCAATTTCTCTAGTGAGAAATTAGCACATTTGATGTTAGCAGAGGTGGCTATATCACTGTGATATTGTGACTTATAATAACATACATTTGATCTGGTTCCTGGCAAAGATCCCCTAAAACCCTCGGAATTTCCTAAGTGATAGGAATGATAAATGAATCTTTTATTATTCATAACAAACCTCTTTATATTGTACCTGAGTTTATGTTAATGAGATGGCTTTTGGGGATGCTCCTAGGGATGGGGCCTGGTTGCTAGGAGAACCAGACATGTGATTAGAAGGCTATAATTTTCAGTCCCAACCTCTGACCTACAGGGAAGGGAGAAGAACTGAAGACTAACTTAATCACCAATGGCCAAAGATTTATGTATAACTGAATCACTGTGCTGTACACCAGAACCTAATACAATATTGTAAATCAACTAAACTTCAGTTTTTTAAAAATCATGCTTACATTATGAAGCCCCCATGAAAATCCTAAATGGTAGGATTCAGACAGCTTCTAGGTTGGTGTACATATAGAGGTGCTGGGACGGTGGTTTGCCTGGAGTGGGTGTGGAAGCTCTAAACCCCTTCTCACATACCTTGCCCTAAGTATCTCTTTCTCTAGCTATTCCTGACTTGTATCCTTTTACAATTAGTCAATAATCTATTAAGTAAACTGTTTTCCTGAGTTCTGTGGGCTGTTCTAGCAAATGATGGAAGCAGAAGAGGGAGTCGTGGGACTCTGCCATTTTTAGCTGGTTGGTCAGAAACACAGGTGACAACCTGGACCTGTGATTGTATCTGAAGTGGGGTCAGTCTTGTAGGACAGAGTCATTAATCTGTGGAATCTGATACTATCTCAGATGGACAGTTTCAGAATTGAGTTAAACTGTAGGACACCTAGCTAGTGTCAGAGAATTAGTTGGTGTGGGGGTTGGTGACCAGAGTATAGAAGTGTAGAGTGTTATGGTAGAGGAGAGAGTTCTCCCTTTCAACCATGAAGCCAGTGAAGCTTCTGTGTAGGCTCCTTTCAACTCCTATGCCAATATTTTAAATTTTTGATTCCATACTGCTTTTCTTAAACAAGATCCCTCAAATTGTGTAAGCTTCAGGCCCCACAAAACCTGGTTCTGCCTCTGCCAATTAGAAATGTGTCACAGAAGGGACAGAAGCTAGAGCAACATTCCTCTAAGAATAGTCCTGGATCCACCTGCCTCAGAATCACCTGGAAAGCTTGTTAAACTGTAGGGTTCCCCATCACAATCCATCTGAAAAGACTGTAATTCAGTAGTTCAGACTGGGGTCTGGGAATATGAACTTTCAGCAAATTCCCCAGGGGTTCTTACTATGAACACTAAAGTTTTTGAACTATTGGTTTGGACTCCAGGCCTAGGAGCCGTTGGGCTCCTAGAAGCTTGTTGATGAGCCAACATCCAAAATAAAATACAAAGCCAGAATGAGCTGGTTTGGAAAGAATTTCTTATCCAGTGGAGCTGGGGACTTTTAATTTGAACGGCTTTTGCTCTTGAAGAGTTACCACATTGTTACCAAACACGTTTAAAAATTGTTGAGCAATCTTATGTGGTAAAATCCCTTATTGTCTTGACTCTATACTTAATCAAGTGGTCCTTTCCAGCCAACACAAGAAACTTCCAACAGAGGATGACATTTGATCTTCTGGTCTAGACATAGCTGGCCTTTCTCTCTCCATTTTCTTTCTCCCTATAGCCCAGGTGAGGGAAAGCATCAAAAGGACAATAGGTGGGAAGAGGGTATTAACATAATTGTCAGCACACGCCCCTCATCATTGGACAGTTTCTTGCTACAGTGTACTGCTTCCTCCTTGGCCTTTTCTTCTAAATGACATTGAGTTCATCGTGTGGGGATGGGAGGAGATACACTTGGAGTCTTATGCCAAACTGACCCATGGAATATCAAAGTGGGAACCTGGGCTAAAGTACTATCTATACTGATTTGGGGAATGCTATGAGACTTTGGCCAAATTATGTATCCTCTCTAGTCTGTGGTGGGTGACCATTTCTGTGACAACTAGAATAGTGTCATGGTTAAAACTCTGAGCTCTTAAGTCAGATCTGGGGTTTAATATTGTTTTGGTCCCTTTTTAGTTGTGTGACCTTGGGATATGTAACATTTGTTTTCTCATGGGCAAAATAAGAATAACAACAAAACCAACTTCATAGGATTGTGGTAATAACTAAATGTGACAGTCAGTATAAAGTGCTTAGCTCAGTGCCCAGCACATAGGGTCAGCAATGAGGATTACTGTTAGTGAGCTCTCTCTCAAGGATGGGCTGAGGGATTTCCTAATTACCTGATGTGAGCAAAACCTTTGTACTGTCTACCTATGACTGGGTAACAAATTGCCTCAAAATTTACTTTCATGGTTTCACATTGTTTCTGAGGATAAGGAATCTGGAAGCAGCTTAGTTGGGTAGTTCTGGCTCAGTGTCTCCCAGGGGTTGCAGTCAAGACATCAGTTGGAGCTGCAGTCATCTGAAGGCTTAACTGAGTCTGAAAGATCAGCTTCCAATTTCACTCAGAAGGCTGTTGGCAGGAGGCATTAATTCCTTACCACATGTGCCTTTCAGTAGGACTACTCACAACACAGCTGACTTTTCCAAGAGAGAAAGCAAATGTGACCAAGATGGAAGCCACAGGGCCTTTTATAACCTAACATCAAAAGTGACATACCGTAGCTTTTGCCATATTCTACTGGTTACACTGACCAACCCTGTGCAGTGTCGGGGGTACCGCACAAG
This sequence comes from Vicugna pacos, assembly GCF_048564905.1. NCBI lineage: Eukaryota > Metazoa > Chordata > Mammalia > Artiodactyla > Camelidae > Vicugna > Vicugna pacos. The sequence continues at coordinate 54,761,267 of NC_132989.1, forward strand.
TGTGTGAATGCCAGGGGCTGTCTCAGATGCTGGCGACCACCACCTTTAAATAGTTTTCCTGAGCAATGCCACATGCTCTTTTTTCTTTTTTTTCTTTTTTTGGCTTAAATTTTAGATTAGAATCAGGAGGCTTTGAAATGATTATAGTGGTTTTTAATCTACCAACAAATGAAAGTCATCTAAACATCAAAATAATTGTCTGAGTGGGGTCTGCTAGCCACTTGAAAAGCATGTGACTCCACATGCCAAAGAAATCCACAGCTGACTTTAGTAAAATCTTGACTATTAAATATTCCAGCTCTGCACTTTCACAAAGTGCAAAGGACAGAAGTTGTCTCTCTATATTAACAAGCAAGAATGGTTAGCGGAAAAGGCATGGTTTACAAATCTGTATTTATGATTGGGGTCTGGCTGAAAAACAGCGAGAATAAACCATACAACCTGGGAAGTCTAATTCCAGCAGGAAGTTGCTTTGAAATAACATCATACTTCATTCACTCCCCAACTGATGTCTTTGACGACCGGTTTGGACACATCAATAAAACGTCCTGTCACTTACCATATTTTATTTTCTTGCAGAGTTTCCCACTGTTTGATGGTAACTCTAACAGTGCCTGTTCTTACAGCAGACTCCACATGCTGATTTAGATTTGCCGAGTAGATTGCCTTTGGTTAAATTTCTTGCCCAAGCACAGGTCCTTATGGTTTGAGAGGTCCCATTAAAAGATCCCTAAAGGAAAATATGCAGCTTTACTGGCTTGGATTTGTAGCTCCAAAATGTAAAAGCAAGCGGCTGGTTAGTATTATAGACATTTTGAAGTACTTGTCTTTCAGAAATGCAAAGAACAATAGCAAGAAAGCCTTTGATGGCTCAGAATTTATTTTATTTTATGTACTTATTAATTGGTACACTTTCTCCCCAATTTTAACCAAAGATTCTGTACATTGAAACAATAAAATAACTAAAGACATGTGTCTCCTTTAAAATCTTGATATTGGTTATGTCTCATAGTCCTTTTCCATGCTTTCTGGGTAAAGGCTCTTTCTGTTCTCAGCCCTGCAGCACTTTGATCTCGGAAGCGGTGCCATTTGGTTGTAAATGTATGTGGCGCCTTTGATCTAGTACTTAGCTGGTCTTATTTAAAATAGATAGCTTCTTTTATCTAAGTAGTGTTTACTAGGTCTCTCTCTATGAAAGATGGTTTAAATTGCTATTATTTAGATAGAAAGTTATATAAAGTTTCTTAAGAGTGCTTGTATCTGAATCTAATTCTCTAAATTCTAAACTTCACCAGCTCTATTATAGATTTGATACAGCAAATTCCTATTAAAATGAGCTGTTCCTACAGATGTCAGGTTAATATTTGCAAAAACTTTGTTTGCTTTTTAACAGGGAACTGATTTTCCAAAGAATAATAAACATTTCCTACACTCAGGCAAAAATAGTACTCTCAGAGTGTCTGAACTTAATGGCCAATTTTCCCTCTGCAATTCACATATTACAATATTTTTATATTACTGGGTTATGAATACTATAAAGGGTTTATTGAAATGGGACTTTTTAAAGTAATAAATATATATCTTGAATTCTCTTCTTTAAGAGGTTTTCTTGAATATTTTGTCAGGCACTTTACTGACTTGTGTTTCAGTTTCCTAGTCTGCATTCAGTTATTCATCCAACAAACTTTGTTGCAGGTATAGAGACACAGAGATGATTGTCACAGACTCTGCCCTTAGGTTGCCCACAGCCTGGGGTCAGGGCACAGAGCACTATCAGACAGTTACATGGCAGTATTATGTGTGCCTCTCATGAACAGCGGTCCTCACAACCTGCAATTAGGAATGGTCAGGGAAAGCTTCATGGAAGAGTTGGCATACAAGGTTCAGTGAAAGCCTGCTGACTCAGAACTCAGTGTCTTGTATATACCCAGCCAAGTGCATAATGCAAAGGCAACCTATCTGCCCAACTTTCCTGACCCACCCCCTCCTGGGTTTAATGCAGGTGGCCTGAATCTTGAGAATGGTCTAAAATTTGAATGGCTTTGCTGCCTGAAGCTACCCCAAAGCCTTCTAGCTTGTCATTCAACACTAAAGAGAAAAACCCCAAACCACTTCTCACATACACATTTAGAACTTTAGCTCCACTCTTCATTTAAAGGAAATATTGGAAATCTCTTTGCGTTGTAAGGTAAAATAGCTGCCTTTAATTGTTCTGGTTTTTAGGCTCCCTACACGTTTTTTTCCCATCCTCCTAGGTGTCATGTTCCTACCATTTCAGAAGTCTTGTCATTACTCCACCTATATACTAACCATGTGTGAGCACTTCCAAGAGCTGACCCTGGGAGTGGGCACTCTGGAGGACGCCCAAGAAATGTATAAGAGGCCCTGGCCTGGCCTGGAGGTTGGGAGAGGGAAAGGAAGAATTAATAGTCAGAACTGTTGCAGAAGGGAGGTTGCAGTGGGAAAATCAGAGGAGGCCAGGGCCTGACCTCGGGGGACTCATACTGGGTTTGTGGAGAGGGGGAGGAGAGGCAGCCTCTGGAGGACACAAGAGCATGAGTTTGGAGTGTTCTTGGGTCAGTCAAGGATGGTCATCGTGGGGCAGATGAGGTAGAGGCGGAACGTGCTAAAAGCAAAAGGAGGGTTTGGCTTTTTCCCAGTGGTGCTACCAAACCCTTGAGGCTGATTAACTGCAAAATGAAGTGGGATCTTTGATACTTTCCTCTTCCTCAACATCAGTCACCAAACAGTACTGATTCTGAGAAACTTGCATTTTAGATAGTAGGAGGCTTGGAGATTAGAGAGTCTGGCCTTCCCATTTGTCCAGTGAGGAAATAACCTCCAAAGTTCAGGCATCCCAGGTTCATAGTCACTGAGTGGCAAAGCCAGGGGAGCATGGCCACCCTATGGACCAGGACCTGGGACTGGGCTTCTCTTCTGGGGGTTGTTTTCCACTAGGAGTCCTGGAGTAGTGTGTAGGACCCTAGACAGTTCCCAGGAGCCTGTAGCAGAGAGGCTGTCACACCCTGAGATCCTCCAACAGGTGTGGGTTCAGGGGATAGTACAGTTCTCATAGGGCTTCATCCTCTATCTTGACCCTCCACCCCCAGATCCACGCCAAGCCAGAAACTGAATAAGAGGAGTTGGAAATAAAAGATAAAGAGAAGACGAAAAAGACTCAGGATAAATTGAGCAGACCCATGTGAGCCACAGGAAAGCCAGACTAGGAGGATGAAGAGCAATATTACATTTGAGAAAAATGAATTTTTTTGTGAGTTACTAATCATAGACTGCCTATGGCCCTTAACTTTTGGAAGGCCAAACAGAGTATGTCCTACCCAAACTGCATAGACTGAGAGCAAAGTAGAAAAGGTGGTCCTCAGGAAAATCAGGGAACTATTATTAGAAGGAGGGTGAAGAATAAGTGCTAGAAAAGTTAAAATAAGAGATTTTGATGGCAGCCCCCTCCTCCTAACCTGAAGCTAAGAAAGTATAAGCCTGAGATGTTCTCATGGAGCGTTACCATGTGCCAGATACTCTCAGTGCTTTGTCTGTATTAACTAATTGAGGCTATCCTCACCCTGTGACATAGGAACTACTATTATTCCCATTTACAGAGGTGGAAACTGAGGCACAGAAAGACTAATTTGCCCAAGGTCTTTCAGCTAGCAAGTTCCAGAGCTGGGATCTGAACCCAAAGAGTCTGACTCCAGAACCTGTGTTCTTAATTACTGTGTTAAAATTTTCTCCCATTTTCCTTCTTTCCTTACTTCTTTTTTCAGTGAAATAACAATTTGAAGAAGACCCTAATAATGAATGTAATCACCTAGCACATAATAGTAGCCATTATTATTTTTCTTATTATTTATCAAGAGAGTATGCAAAGCCTCTGGTGCACAGTAGACATTCAATGACTGAGAAATAAGGCAAAAAGCATTTGAAGACCCAGCAAGATATTTGCATGGGCTCTAGGGTTGAAAGAAAATCTTCATGGTCTTCAGGGAATTAGCAATGGGTATGAAAGAATAAGTACAGACAGCAAATGTATAAATAGAAATGTCCAGAGACGCATTGAGACAAGGGTAAAATGGTGAGATGCTGAATCCTTTAATGACTCCTTTTCTCCTTCCCTTCTTAAGTGCTGCTTAAGTAGAGCTGAAGCCAGACGGGATGCAGCTAAAGTGGCCCTAATCAACTCCCTCTTCAATGAGCTGCCCTCCCGGAGGATCACCAAGGAATTCATAATGGAGAGTGTGCAGGAAGCAGTTGCCTCCACCAGTGTGAGTACCAACTAGGGAAGGGAGGAGCGGGCTGCGCTGAGAATACTGAGGCATTTGAATCTTGGGAGATACTAATGTGAACAAGTTCTTTAAGAATTCTTCAGGTTTAATTTTTAACCCATTAAATCAATAATTTCAGCAAAAAGAACACTTAGGTTGGAAATCTTGAATTTGGAGCTGGTTCCCTATTCCATGTCTCAGTAATATTCTTTAACCTCCTTGGATCATGGTTAATCAAGCTTCAAATCAAGGTAGATAATCTGATCCACCTTGATTTGTTTATTTGAATATTTGCTGTTTAGGGAGCATTGATTCTTTTAGGGCCTGAGAATGCATGCAGTGGAATAGTACTTTAATCAAGAGATAAGGAAGCTCAATTTTTCCCAAATTTAACTAATCATAAAAATCACCTGAAGTCCTTATTAAAAGGGCTGATTCCCTAGCCAGCATGAGGAAACACTGACTGCCTAGATTTGGGAAAAGTCATATGTCCAGTATTTGTTAGCTGTTAGAATTATCATGCTTAATACCAATTTTTTTTTTCAGAGAGCTTTGGAAATTTCTGTAATGGGCATAATTAAATGCAAAGAGCCAAAAACTCTGTCTTAGACATTTAGATGATACATTTTCTCCACAACCCAGGAGTCGATGATTTGCCCCATGAATTATTTGGAGCTCCTAATCCTTATACCTCCAAACTATAAGCCATGGAGGAAGCCTTGGGTCTTCACTGGGACAGGTGTCACCCTGGTGTCCTCCAAGTGCAGGAACTTGGCATTACCAAAGGGATTAGCCACCTCCTGGTTTCTCCTTTAGCATAAGTAAACCCCATCTGAGATTTTCATTCTCTGATTCCCTTAATCTGACTCTAAAGGTTCTGTCATTCTGAAGAAGCTGCTGATAATGGGGGTGATATTATCACACTAGCAGTGATCTTTTTGCTCCTCTTCCCCTTATAAATGCTCTTATCATACAGGGGAGAGATAAGGGAAGAGGCAGAGGACAGAGAGTGGTTTTCCTGGCAGAGAGATGTCAGGGAGCTCTGTTCTATATCTGCCCTGCGGATGAAAGGAAGCCTTTATTTTTCTGCCCTGTAAATTTCAAGTGCCTTTGAGGGAGAGGAGTTAGGAAAATGATGCCTGATTTATATGTGTGGAATTTACTCAGGAGCAGGGAAGGGCCCTCAGTATAAATGTAATTTATCATTTTTTCATGGAAATTTCTAAGGAAAGAGAATATATATGGTTTGCAGGCTTCTGGATGGATTTCCTCTGGGATATTTAAAAAGCCAACATAAATATTTCAGCAGTAGTGTGTTAATGTTATTGCATTCAAAAGCTATAAATTTGCTGCTATCTGATGCTGGCAGTTGTTTGTTCAGTCTCACAAAGCCATCGCCCACCTTCCCAGGAATCCAAGGCCGTGGGATATTGAAGGGCAGGCCCCAATGCCATTCCAGTGCTCATGTTAGCTTTTTTAATGCCACTTTCCCTAACCAAACTGAAGAGGAATTTCATTTCTTCCCATCACCCACCCACCTTGTTTCTGAAAGATTAAGTGGTCCAGAAGTGAAAAAAAATATAAAAATCTATGTCTGTAGGCTGAACACTGGCATATTATGAACAGCTCCCATTAAGAATCATGGTGGTAAAATATGAATGGTCCATACAACTGGAGAGTTTTTTTCCCTGTCAGCTACATAATTTGCTTAGTGATCATTGGAATCCAAAGGAGCAAGGTCAGCTTTTCAAGATTTCAATAGCGGATGGAGGCAGCCTCAGAGGGCAGCCTCTCAAACATTAACGCTACCACCATCAAAAACCCTGTGGAGAGATATGGGGATTTCTGCCGTGGGATAATTATTCTTTTAGCGATTATATAATCAGTTAACGTTCTAATCAAAAGCTAGATTCAAATTGATGACAAAATCATACTTACTCTAAGTCATAATGAGGTAAAGGATTTTATCAGCAATCAACTGGTTGTAGAATGCACACCTGAAGGACAATGAAAGGCTCGCTTTGCGGCCACAGGATTAATTCAAGACCACTCAAAGAAGAGGAGGAAAACTCTGTAATACTTTCCTTTTCTGCTTCCTTCCCAAGGGCACTTTGGATGATGCAGATGACCCCAGCACCAGCATCGGAGCCTATCACTACATGTTGGAGTCAAACATGGGGAAGACCATGCTGGAATTTCAGGTACCTGACTTCCTGCCACATCTTAGTTTTGCTACACAGCCCAGAAGCCTGGGAGGTTGCTACTCTTACCACTAACGTCTCCTGTCCCAATAATCTTCACTTTTTTTGTTTTGATCATTTTAATTTAACCCTCTTAGGATCCAGCACCGTAGCTCCTTTTTAGCCACACCTCAGTAGGTTAAAACAAACAAGCAAACAACACACAATCTTTGCTTTCTTAAAGGGAAGTAAAAGACTTAAGTTAAGAAACAGGTGAGGAACATGATTGTCTTACGACTCTGTAACATTTTACCAGCTTTTCAATATAAAACTCTCCCTTAAACCAAGTCAAACAGTTTGAAGTGTTGGTTGTGACTGGTTCTTAATTTTCAGAAGTCATAGATGAAGGTGCCCGCAATGTATATTAAACAGTTCCCCCCTCAGTTACGGTTTTCCTGTTAAACAAGATCTGCCACCCTCTATCGTTAACTAAATCAAGGAACGGAGCAAGCTGTAACCATTTTCATTCCTCTGCCAACAAGCAGTAATAGAGTTGAGGAAATATACTACCTGTTATTTGCAAATTAAATAATTGTATTAGTAACGATAAGAATAATAATAGCTAACATTTACTGGATGCTTACTCTGTCTGGCACTATGCTAAGCATTTAATAAATCTTACCAGAATTTAACCCTCACAATGGACATATGAGTATTTACTATTCCCATGTCATCACTGAAGGAGGTATGCTATTATAGCTTGGTAAATGGCACAGCCAGCCTGATTTCTGAGCTCACACTTCTGACTTTTCATCCTATATTGTGCTGTCCAGACGAAAATTCAGTAGTGTTTGAGAATGAAAATTGTGCTCCTAAAAAATCTAAACTTGAATGCAGTTGACCATCCATGTATATCAATACTAGTAGGGATCAATGTGAAATGTTATAATGAGGGCCTTTACCCCCTGAATTTTTTTGGAGGCGGGGGTTAAATTCCAAGAAGCAATCAGACATACAAAGTTTTATGGACGAAAATGTCCATCATGGTATAATTTACAGTGATGTTCCGGCTGAGCCCTGAAGCCACCAACTTTCAAATACCTTCTTTGTTACCTTTCAAACTCTTTTTTCTGATGACAATGACATAGCCACTTCTCCTGGTGGATATGCCCCCCCTGCCTGTTTTTAATAATCAGCCATTTCCTCATCATTCTCTTGTTTGATTAAAGCAAAAATACTCTAAAGCAAAAATGCCCTGTCCTAGGAAGATCTCAGTCACCCAGGTTTCTCCTTAAGTGGCTGTGATCTCACTGACCTTTGACATTGCTTGTCTTGGTTTGGAAGAGATCTTAAATCTCACCTTCTGGTGTAGATGGGGGCACACATCAGCTCAGTGGTTCTGAGCCCAGGCTTGGGAGTGGGCAGGTCCATTTTAGCCTAGTTCATTTCCTCACCTCTAAATCTGTTTCCTCACTTGTATGTAAATTAGGAAGAATAGTAGTAGCAACAGTAGTAGTGGTGCTACCTCGATGTGCATTGTGAAGATTAAATGGGACCACACAGAGAGTCCAGAACAGCTCCCGGCATATAGTAACTGCTCAGTGAAGGTTAACAACTATTATATTTATTTCTGAAGAAGGACTGCTTTACTTGAAATGCCAGAGGCTCCTGGAAAGATCCCCTTGACAACTGCATCTAGCATAAAGGCTTCAGAGGACATGGTAACTCCCCGGCACTAAATATCTCAGGGTCCTTGCTATAGAATAAAATAGTAGAATTGTAAGGGGTCTTTTTTTTTTTAAATTTCCTTAACAGTCTAAAATCAAACAGAAAAAAAAAATAAAAGGGAGGAGCATGACACAAGGGAAGGAACACAAACTTTTAAAAGTACAGACCTAAATGTGAAGCCTGCACTACCACTTGGCATTTGTGAACTCAACCATTCCGAGACTCAGTTTTCCCTCCTGTAAAATAAGCATCATGATGCCCTTTGTGTAGGATGTTTGTAGGACTTACATAATGTGACATTTATAAAGCATCTAGCACAGTGATTTCCCCAAGGAAGAACCTTGTTTATTTCCTCCCCCTTCAATGCTGACAAAAGAATGTTGTACTTCTTTTATTATAGAATGAGCATTGCCTGGCCCAGTATATGGTAGCTTGTATGGGATTTAGTAGCTATTTTCAGAAAATCAGGCATGTTTTTTTAATGCCACAAGTTAGGCTGCCAAAGATAGGGAATGCAAAAAAAATTTTTTTATGCTTAAAATTCGGTCCAAGTACTATGAAAGGCTGTACTCAACCACCTTTTGGTAATATTTTAATTGCTTTGCTATGAGCTACATGTTTTTTGTGTGGTCTTTGTAGCAAGGTATTTAAATGTGTGAAATAATAATTTAAATCATACTGTGGAAATGCTTCATAAATTCTCATAAAGGAGGCTGGGTGCTGGATAAGGGACAAAGGAAGAGGAAGATGTGAGGGCAGAAAAAAATCCCCCTTCCCTCCTCCCAGTAGGGATGCTGGCAACCCAGGAGGAGGGCCATGGAGCACATCCCTTTTCTTTCCGCCAGCTCCAGGTCGCCTGCTGGGTTCCTACACATTCCTTGGTGGCCTGGGTTAAATGCATCAGCTTGTTTCTGCACATAATGGGAACTGACCACAGACCTGGGCTGTTTGCAGTCAACACAGCAATTCTGTACCCCTGGTGGGCAATAGATGTGTGTTTGTATCTAGCTATGGATGACTATACCATATTAAAACAAGGCTGGTGTCTCCTAACTGCCCGCAGGCTTCCCAGGGTGGGCCAGCAAGAGGACAGCGCACAAAGGAAATGTGATAGGCTTCTGCTTACCTTCACTTTGTGGGAAGGAAGCTGGGATGCCTGTTAAGGTCGTCTTGCCACAGAGAAGACTGGTGTTTGAAGGGTGGGATAGCGACAGCCCTAGCCACTGGGTCTTGTCAGGGTCAGAATCGAGGCCAACTTTGACTGAAGCCGGTTAATATATTTATTCTGAAGCCTAATGCAATCCAAAGACTCGTTGTTTATTTACATCTTTGCTAAATTCTCCAGGTCGCCTTTTAAAACCTCATCCCATAAACAAATTTCCTCTTAAATCCATTCTCTTGGGTGGGGAGATGGTGCCCACCTGTTTTTCAAGTTCTCCATTTACACTGTTTGTTTTTCTTATTTCTGATGAATCACAGAACCAAGCCAGTCTCCCCGACAGAGTTCTAGAGAGAAGCAGTGTCCGTTTTCCCCCCACGACGTAGCTGAAAGGCCAAACATTGTTTCTCATAGGAGGTAACACCAGGAAACACTGTGAAAACAGAGCCCAGTTGTTGGTTTAAATTGAATGAATGACAAAATGAACCAGGAAAGCTCTAGAATCAGAGCTGAAACTGCAATTTTCCCTGAAGAGAAAGAAAACATAGGGCTTGATTCACCAATAGATTTTAAATTGACTTAGCTGATGGGGACCGCTATGTAATTTGCAGAGCCCAATACAAAATGAAAATGCAAGGCCTTTTGTTCAGCAAGTACTGAGAATTTTTATACAGTGGAACACTAAACCGAGCTGGAACCCTGAATGACTGCACAGATCACAAGCTTGTGAAGCGGCCTTGTTCCCTGAGATGGACCCCAGAAGGGTCCAGACTAGAGTAAAGAGAGTCAGGCATTCAACTCAGGCACGAAAGTTAACGGAGCATCAAAAAATTCAGTAATCAGGATAATATTAAAATAATATTACAATGCGGTATTTTTAAAACTCAAAATAAATGTGCAAAAATTCATGACAAACAAAACATCAACATTTTAAATAAAGGTAGAATTTTAAATAAAAGCCCCTGAACTCGCATGACTCATCTTAAGTCTTGCTTCACTCACCTCACCCGAGTCTCAGCCCCACCTCTAGGCCAGCTTCTTGTTTACCTGTCAGCCCACTCAGACTCCCCAGGCTTCTAGATCAGCCCGTGTAACAAATACAGGACAAAGACTATAGTGAGGAAGGGGCAGGACAGACAGCTCGTCGTACAGGCTTCCTTTAGAGTGATAGGGCTTCGACAAATAGAAAGCAGTGCTGTGAAGGCCAGGCAGCAAGGAATCATGGTGAAACTAGGAAGCAAATCCTTACCGAAGTCCCCAGCAGCCCTCTCCTTGCCAGTCTGCCAAAATGCGAGGATTTCCAGTGGAATCAAGGGTTTCCTGGGGTTGAGCCCAGGGCTTACACAGCTTCAGGAAGATCTGAAGATAGTGAACTGGGTCATCCAAGGGAAAAGAAGTGGGACAGGAAGAATGTGGGAATATTTCAATATATTTCACATAATGGTGGCGAGATTTGTATCTCCACGGTGGAGGGTGAGAACTCGACCAGAGCGTAATGTAAGAAGGCACAAAGAAGGTCATCTTTCCTGAGGGATTTTTACAAACGGGCAACAATGAGGACGAGGCAGTTGTGTTATGGCAGAGGGAAAAACTGCCTGGTGACAGAATAGAAATTTAGACAAATCAGAGCGAGTAAGGAAGATGATCCTCTTCCTGCTTGTAAAACCAGTTCAAGTCTCTGTGGGGAAGTCTTTGAGACATGTAGGTTGCCAAGGGACATGAGAAAGGTTTCTGGTTCTGTTCACAGCAAAACTGTGGGTTCGAAAGTCTTACAAGGATTGCTGGGTGGAATGACTGGAATTTATCTGGAAGAGGGACTCAGTGCATAGATAAGAATGAGAGTTTAGAGAACACTGGAGGAAAATATATTACTAAGGCAACAATCGTTGGAGGATGGAATTAAGAGCCCTGTTAGCAATAGTTTGTTTCTCAAATTGGGCCACAAAAGATGTAGGGACAATGTCAAGAGGGCTATTGGAAGCCACAGAATAAACTTGGTGTATCTTTCTGGGCTTTCAACTTTACATAAAGATTGCAGGGTAAAGGAGTGGAGTGGTATTTATTTTATTTTATTTTTTTAAATGGACGTATATAATTGGATATAAAATTTAAGTAGATAGAACATGTAACAAATGTCTTATTTGTAAACATTGTCCCTCTTGTAACACCTTGGAGACTGTTCTATATCAGGACCTAAAGAGCATTTTTTAATTCTATTTTTCCTATTCATTTTTATGGCTGTGGAGTATTTGGTGAGTAGGTTTGAGGGTACAGTAAGAAGGACAATATAAATTTACCTTCCTTGGTCACTGGGGTTACTTTGATAAGAAACACAGTTGTGGGAGCCAGACAGATTAGGCAAGATTTGCTTATAGAACAAAGCAAATCACTTTTCCAGATTAACGTAGTGATATGACAGAGTGGGAATCTGGATGGGGGCAGAGAGAAGTAGAGAGAGGGCATGGGAGGAGTGGCTTCACTGGGCACTGGATCCAGGACCCTGGGCAAACCAGGAGGTCCATGTTTGGGGCAGGAGGCATAGCTCAGCCGGTATCCATGTCATATTTTAATTAACAGAAACACACAGTTTTGCTTTGACTGGGGTCTCTATGGACTCTTGGAGTGCTTGCTGTGCATACACAAAATCCCATACTGGACCCCAAGCTGAAAAGAAGAAAAGCATTACATTCTAATGGCAATGTTAGACAAGACAATAGTGCTGTTTGTTCTTCTGATGATCTTACGGCTTTAAATTTTGCCTCATCATTTTAAGATGACTGGAATCTCAGAGTCACTTTGTACCTCCTGATTTTCATAATGAAAACATTTTCCAGAGGAAGCAGGCATAAAGACAATAAAAGTGTTTTTTTTTTTTTTTGAATGGGCATAGGCCATCTCCTAAATGTTGTTTTCTTAATTAGTTTCATGACCGGAAATTTCCTTGTTATTTTCTGATAATTTTATGGGTGTAACTTGTATCATTGATCCACAATTGTTGTTTTCTTGATCAAAAATCAAAAAATTTAGATAACATCAGTGGAAGACTGCTAATCCTAATCAGATTAGGAAAATAAAACCTTCAGTTATCTTGCCCTTGGTATTGTGCAGGGAACAGATGATGCTGACAGAAAGGCTTAATGCTGTGCTCAGGCCTGGCTGCTGAATGTGAAAGCTATGGGTGGGTTTTAATGTCCTTATTGTCCATATTTTAAGGCATTTTCTCAACTGAATTTATAAATTTGGGGGGTATTTTACAGTTTCTGTAGCTAGTCCATTATATACTTTATTTTTATTTCTTGGCCTAAATTTTTAAAAATTTAAATTGTTTTCTTTAATATGTAATATTGTCACATGATTCAAAACTCAAAAGGTGCAAAAGAATGTCAGAGTAAGGTCTCCCTCCCTCTCTTCCCCTCCAGGCATTCCTTCTCTCTCCCCAGAGGCAGCTCCGGTTACCAGATTCTTTTGTATCTTGCCAGAACTCTTCTAGGCGTTTACAAGCAAATGTTTATAGGGATCTTCTATTCTTTTTTAATCAAATAATAGCACACAGTATACATGTTGTGCGCCTTGCTTTTATTTTAACAACACCTCATAGAGATTATATTAGAACTAGAGAGCCTTCTCACCCTTTACAGTTGCAACATATTTGATAGTATGAACGTATTGTAGGGGAGGAAGAATAATGTTCCTTCTACCCTTCTGAGTTCTTAGCTGAGGCCCCTGTAATAAAAGACAGATTGACAAGAGAAAAACAGAAGTACACCTCATGTATACGTGACAGATACACGGGGAAAATGAGTACTTGCTGAGGTGGCTTAGCATTCAGAGTTAAGTATCTTAATAGGGAAAGGAGAGGGGATGTAGGCCTTTCAGGGGAAAGTAATCTTTAAGAAAGAAGAATGGGCCCTTAGAAGAATAGATGGGAGGTATGATAGTTTGTGACTAAGTTTGCCTGGGTGTGAAGTAGACTTCAGTTTCCACTTCTATGATAAGAGTCAGTCTTCCCTGGTTGATGAAACTCCTGGGGAGGGGATTTGTAACAAGTGGGAGGCTCTGTCTTTTAGGCAGTTAAGGGGAATTCAGAGAAAGCCTCTCCCTGCATTGGCTGTTTTTTAAGTACTTACAGCTCAAAATAATCAATATACCAAAGTGGCATATTTTGGGGTGGCAAATTCTGCTGCACTTCAGTATCATACTTTATTTAACCATTCCTTTAAAAATGAACTTGAAAATATTCCCAGTCTAAGGCAGTTCTTTTAAATGATTAAAAAAATAGCCTTGCCTATACATTATTCTCAGATATGCCAGTACATTCACATAACTTCTTGAGTGTATAATTGTTAGAGCATATGTATTTTTAATATTGAAAGGTATTTGTGAATTATTTTATTGTTTTATTGTGCCAGATATGGATATAGCAGGGGAGGGCAGGAAAAGTGCTCAGAAGCCTGAAACTGGAGTTTGAGAAGTCTCAAAGTGTTCTGACAGTACAGTGTATTCTATTTCCCTGATACAGCTGGGGATCAGAGTTGCCCTGCTCAGCAATCACTGAGGCACCTTTTTTCACATTTCTGCTTTGAGATTAGTGACAGGTATTTGGGTTTTACAGGAGCTGATGACCATTTTCCAACTTCTGCACTGGAATGGAAGCCTAAAAGCCCTTCGTGAAACAAAGTGTTCCCGACAGGTGAGATTTTCCAGTCAAGCACAAGTTTGTGTTGTAAGCACCGAGAAGATGGCTCATCATATTCCAAGGAGGTTCTCTTGTTTGGATTTTTCTGTGTTTAAACTTAGTAATTTATTTATTAAGAGCAGAGGACATACATATGACCATATATGCTGCATCAGAGACTAACCAGATATGCACACTAAGAAGAATTTTGGCTGGGCACAGGACTGATTTAGATAACTGTACTGAATGCCAGAACGGCGGGATCGTTAAGAGAGACTTAGTTTCTAAGTCGAATACTGAGTCTACTCTATGCACCTGTCCTGCCTGCTTGGAGTGTATACCTCCTCCACTCTCCAAAGCAGAAAGAAACTGGAGTCTGCACTGCTTCTGAACCTCCTCACTGAGCTCAGGTAGAGTTGGTTGTGGATGGGAGGATTTTTCCTACCCTCACCAAGTGGCCCCAGTGGACACCAGAAACGATTATAAAGGTGGGCAACCAGGCATTTCAGTCTCCCAGTTTTTCACTTTGAAAGTTTCTTCTTTGTTTTTCAGAGGCAGCATCTCACTGTTTCTTTGCTGCCTATGAGAAGCACTCATCCCCTCTTTTTAATGGCAAAGGCAAACCCTTTCCTGTGCACTTAATGGTTCTCACCTATTTTCTCCCTACATTTATTCTTCCTTTACCCACCATTAGACTTTGTAGATGGTAGTTTGTTTCTGAGAATTTTCCAACAGGAATTTGTCTGGGAAACAAAGCCTTTACTAGTCAGCAAGATGAGCGTGGATATAAGAGTTTTCCAAGCATTGCAGCCCCTGGAGTTTTAAGTTGTTCTTTGCTTAGAAAGCCTGGCTTTAAAAATGTCTAAGATGGAAAAGAAATGAGTAGCTGACAATGGCTTTGGCTTTTTTTTTCTTTTCTTTGATTTTATAAAAGTCCTTTGAAATACGCTGGGTTGGTTATAAACACTTTTCCATGATTGTTTTTAATTTGTTAAGGTCATAAATAAATACCGTATGTTTTTGAAAATAAAAATAAGCAATGCATCCACTCCACAAGATCTTCTTAAAGTGCATCCATCAAACTTATACATAAGGTTACAATGCATTGGCAAATTTTAAACATGAGAATTGACAGGTAATGACTAATTTTTGATTTTTGCAGGAAGTAAGAAACAATGTACATTAAGTACATATCAGTAATCTGTACGTATCTATAATAAGGATGCCTATGTTCCATAATACATTTTTAAAGTTCTTTCTGTAGTTCCCATATGCTATTCAGACTGTCATCTTCCTTATGCTAACAACACAGCGGTTAGGAATTTGACTCTCCTGGTGTCTAAGTCTTGTCCTGACTCAAGGTTTCCTGCTTTCTGCAATGGGTATGACCAAACCCAGTTCTGCCTGAATCCTTCCCTATAGCTGTTTCCCTCTGTCTATCTTGCCAAAGGAGATAACGCTGAGCAGAAGAGTTCAATGAATAAATGAGGTAATGTTCATACATGTTGTCAGAATGCATTTCAAAGCAAACAAGATCAGGATTCTATTCCGTGAACGTTACTGAGTCATTCCTGGTGGTAGTGTTTTGATTCAACCTGGATTTGGCTTCGGGTTATGAACATCAGGGAGGCTTAGTTGTTGGTAGAACACCCATGGATGTGGGGCGGGGGTGGCGGCGCAGGAAGTGAGATGTCAGAAGGCCATGAGCGCAGGTGCCTTTGTTTCTCTTTACTGACGCTCTGGACTTTGTTTCTTGGCTCCCAGGAAGTCATCTCCTACTATTCCCAGTATTCCCTAGATGAAAAGATGCGCAGCCACATGGCCCTGGACTGGATCATGAAGGAGCGGGAGTCGCCAGGAATTCTCTCCCAAGAGCTGCGAATGGCCCTGAGGGAGTTGGAGGAAGCCAGGAAAGCAGGACAAGAACTACGGTTTTACAAAGAAAAGAAAGAAATCCTGAGTTTAGCCCTTACTCAGATCTACAGTGATCCCGACACTTCCTCACCCAGTGATGATCAGCTGAGCCTCACGGCCCTTTGCGGCTATCACTAGCAAGGCCAGGTCCCAGCTGCCCCTGAGGGGAGCAGAGGCTGGACTCTAATATTAGGAAGCCCATGGAAGGAGCTCATCAGAGGCTTTAGTACCTACAGCTGCTACCCGAAGGCTGTGCTAGTTCTCCCCTCCCATTCCAGCCACAGAATCTCAGAGTAGTAGGACCTTTACAGGACCCAACAGCCCACTGCATGCAGCTTTCCCATCACACTCTCAGTAGTTACACCTCAGACTGAAAAGATAGAGACAGGATTGTCTGAAAAATATTTTCCGGGCCTGGCTCCAACCTGAGGCCTGGTTGACATGTGCCTTGCTGGATTATATGTGTTGTTTGAAAGAAGGGGCCAATGTAGCATCCCCCAAAAGAACGTTAGCCGGAAATGGAAATTAGAATGACAGCAATTTAAAAAAATATTTGGGATTAAATAACAATATGAATTGTTTTTAAAAATATCCAAAGGTCAGAGTTTCTTCCTAAGCTTTGTAAGCTCCAAGTTAGCTTACACTCTACTAGGTGTAATACAAAACTTCTGTGGGGTTTTATCTGAACATCCCACTGTCAAAGATCTTGAAGTGGTAATAGTATGAAAAGACTAGATAAATTTAATGTGGCTTAAAATGTCATTGTAATACTTTTTTTTTTTAATTCACACTCTTCCATACGGGGATAAATGTCACCTAGAGTAGTACCCTCACTTGTATTCCTCAAGAAGAATAATATCTAGTTTTTATGAGTCCTGTGATGTCATGTTCATTTCTAATTTGCAGATAGATGAAATGATTTGTTTCTATTTCTGCCACCTCAGTCATATACCTATAATGGAGAAAGTTACTGGCATTTCGAAGGTTAAAACATTTTGAAAAATCATTAGCATTTAACACTGCTTACATTTACATTCGATGCATTTCTCATATATTAGAGAAAAGGAATCATTAGCTGTCTTTGTTGTTGTGCAAGAACGTAAGCCACCAGTAGCTCCAATGTAGTGTCATTTTTCAGCTTAAATTCTGCAATCTTCTTTAAAGAAGGGATAAAACATTGCCATCTCACTTTGAAGATGCTTTGAGTCAGTCAACTGATTAGAAAACCAAAAGCAAATGCAAACCAATTTTTAGATGGTTCCTGGTCACTCAGATTTAAGAATGGCAACAGTGTCAATTTCAAACACTTACAGGTATTTTCCTGTCCATAACATGGAAAGGAGCATCTTGAATTTACTCCATTAATTCAAATAAGAGAAAACAGTTTTCTCAATTTTAAATAAGGTTTCTTTTTCTTCCTGTTTAGGGAAATGCCCATTAACTCTCATGAAAGCTAAAACATAATTATAATAACATTAAAGTTTACAGAAGCATGATAATTCAGCTTCATAGCTAAATATCTGCAGTGGTAATTGTCACTTCTTGAATCCCCATGAAAACTACTGCATACTGAGCATGTATCTTGGAATTAGCCATTATAATAAAAAAATTAACTTTGTACATCATATTTCTCACACCAGTGGAAAATTTAGCTACATACCTGCCCTTCTCAAATGTCTTGAAAAGGTAATATTATATAATATTAGATAAATTTTATTAAAAAATATTGTTTTAACAAAAGTCATATTCCTCCCCATAATGAGGCTAAATGTCACCTAGAAGAAAACTTGATTCTCTTATATTCCAGAAGAGGAATTAGAATTAATATTTATAATTTGAATACATTTTAAAATTAAATTACTTCCTATTTAAAGTAATTTTTTTATAAAGTCATTACTCTTTATCATTTCCAAAAAGCCATGTTGGGTATGATTAAAGGTAGGTACGTCTGTACTACATTTGTAGACTTTGACAATGACCTCCTCAAGCTGACACCATCTAATTAGCTGCAGGAACAAAAATCAGCTGGAAAAATATTAAATTTACTCTTTGCCCTGCAGTGAGAAAACTGTACCCTTTCTGTACACTAAAAGCAGAAGTTCTCCCTTGGCCACCATCAGATTTTCCTGGCTGTTCAAAACTGCACAATCTGCCTGGAATGATGTGCAAGTTACAGCAAAAGAAGAAAAAGTCAGAATCTTTGCCACGGTAGGTCCCTTTGATGCTCATTTATAGCAAATCAACTTCAGCTAAGACCTAATGACTGTCAGTACATCACATAAACATCTATAATCCTGGCCCTGAAAAGAACAGCATTGAAGAGCAAAGTAGGTTATTATAATTTTTCATTTTCTATATCTTGTTCTTTATAACATACTATGTTGAAGGGGTCAAGAGTGGAGGATTCTCTCTTTAAATATATGGAGCTCTGAGTCCTAACCTTTTGTGCTTAGAAACCCTTTGATAATCTGACAAAAGCTATGAAACTTCTCTAGGAAAAGAGAACAAAGCATGTACATTCAAAATTACACAGTTTCAAAGAGTATGTGGACCTCCCCTAAACACATAGATTGCTCTAAGGACCCCCAGTTAAGAACTCTTAATTTTGAGCATATACTTTATAGTCTCTTAAACTTTTCAGCAGGAATCCAACCTAGTTCAGACATTGCCCTATTAACCTATCTCTAAGATAAATGTCATCATCCTTAAATACAGAATTGCACTATATTTTGACAAGAGATAGTTTAATTTTCACAAAATCCAGATACATTACTAGATTGTTATGAGAAAGCTGCTTAATGCAAACTAGTCACTAAACTTGTATGAACCTATCAGAATATTACAGATTTAATAAAGTCATTGTTCCTTTTATGATCAGAATTCAGTTGTCTATTTGTTCAAAAGTGATATAATCCACTGATATGTTTGCTGTTAAATTCATTCATCTATTTCTAGAAACAGAAATGAATCAAGCCATATGTAATCCTGAAATACTGTACCTACATCAACTATGAATCTGATAGGCTAGGTCTCAGGAAAAAGAGAAAGAAGACATAAAGTTTTAACACTTTCTGGTTTCTTTAGGGAAAGCATTTGAAGTCAGGAGTATTGTTGTAGTTGACTTTATCTCTGAAATGCTTTAAAGAGTTCTCAGTGACATCATGCCATGTCTTTCTTTCTTTCCAAAGGACAAAAGAAGCAAGACTAAGAATATTTTTATTATCCTTGACTATGTTTACAGGTAAACACTGTTAAAGACATTATCTCTTATATATTGTTCATATTTTTTGTTTTACCTTAGAGAAATGCAAATATCAATATTTCTTCTATGGTGTCCACCATGTTAAAGAGTGAATGTTAAGATTATTTTTAGCCAGAGCTCCATAAAGATGATTTTTCCTACCACAGTGGTTCCCAGTTTTGTACATTAGAATTATCTAAGGAGCTTTAAAAAAAAGCCCTCAATGTTGAGACTGTACCCAGACTAATGAAATCAGACTCCCTGGAAATGGGGCCCAGGCATCAGTATTTTTTAAAGTTCCCCAGGTAGTTCCAATGTGCAAGAAGGTTGATAACCATTGTGCACTAACAAGGAAGTTCTGGTCCAGAGGTCTCTGATCTAAATCCCAGGAGCAATTACTCCACTTGGCCTTGGCCCCAAATTCAAAATGTTGAGGTCTTCTGAGTTAGGTAGGAGTAAAACCCTTTGCTCAGGCAAGAGGCTTTCCTGGAGCCTAGAACTAAAGCAGGGCAAGCATGTGCGTGCACGCACACACACACTCCCCTTATCTCAGCAGGAGAGCCAGATTCTGCTCCAGGGTCCAGGTTTTCTTTCTCAAATATGATATGCAAACTATCTGCACCAGAATCATCCTTTTAAGTATACAAGTTCCTGGGCCACACCCATATGTGGTGACCAAATTCCAGGAAAGGGTCTGGATTATTTACCACTTCACCAGGTGTTTCTGATCACACTCTTAAATTGAGCTCTTTCGGCCTAAAGCTACCGAGCACATTCTTTAGTAGGCAGCACAGCCCTGGCCCTTCTGATGAACCAGCCTCTCGACAGAGAGCCCAGAAAGGCATAAGGAGAGAGGGGGAGGTTGCTTCTCTACCCCTCCTGGAAGCTAGAGAGAAGCAGAAGGGGAAGAGATAATAGCAGCTTTTTCTCCCCCCAAAAAGCAGCTCCACTCTTTTTATCACTCTGGCTCCAACATTTGGAATTACTTTTAATCCCGTTACTAGAAACCATGGAAATCCCTACTAGTGCATCTCTACGCTTATAGTCGCTCTTTTAAACCTGACCAAGCTCTAACAGCACTTTCTTCCTTGGAGCAAAGTAGGCTGTGGGAAAGGCAAGCAGAAGCTTCTTCCTGAGAACTATTGAATCTCTCGAGATTGTTGCTTCCCAAATGAAAGTCCCAGATTGCTATCTATTTATAGGCAGTTCCCAATTTTCGCAGCAGTTATGGTCTACAAGTCCATTTGTAAGTAAAGTTATTCAGTCCTGAGGATGTATTTTTCTACAGGAGCAAGGTCTAAATGATGGCAACTTTCCCAGACTAGCCTATATAAACAAGAGGGTGCCTAAAATACTGATCTATGGGACTAACGTGGCTCTAGGTTGTAAGTGGGCAGGGAGATGGAACAAAGGGCAGCTGTGGGTTTAGAGCACATTACTGAAGACCTCCCTGGGGCGAATTTCCCAGTCTCAAGCTGGTTCTCTAGACAGTTCCCTTTATTTTCTCTTTGTACCACCACAGGTTAGCTTGACAATGCCCCAACCACTGCCATTACATCTTATTTCTTCTGATCGTGGTTTCTTCTACTTGCTGACTTATTGAAGAAGAGATGTCTTTTTCCTGCTTTTCCCTACAAGTACTTTAAAAATTTCTAAGAGTTGGTATCACTAGAAACAGGAACATTGCATGACCTAAAAATGGCAGCCACTAAGCCTCTCTGTAGGTCCTGTAGGGAAACACACAGGCATGCAAAGCAGGACTGCACTGGGCAGGCTGATCATGGAATCTGTCCTCCTCACCCAGACCCCTAAGGTTTCCTGCTTTGGTGTTCTCACTGGCTCCATGTGGCATTGCCCTATCCTGATCACAGGTACCCCATAGTTAGCCAGTGATTCTGTGCAGTCTGGCTCAAAACTACAAAGTGGACTGATTGGTCTGTCCCCCTCAGGCATGTGAACTAAGAAACATGGAAGGAATTTGGCAGTTCCAGTTGGGAGCTGAAGTTGGAAGAGTCATGTCTGTGCAGGCTGAAGTGATGAGAAAGTAGGAGTCATGAGTCAGCAGAGGAAGCTGGTCCGTAGAAAGAGGAGAAGGTGGTTGGTGTAGAGAGCAGATGCACAGAGAGGCAGAAACACAAGTAGAAGGTGAAAGCATGAGGCTCATGAGGAAATGGTGAGAGCTGCTGGCCCAAGTACCCTGCAGTAACTTCACTGTCTTTATCCAAGGGGATCACACACTTTGCAGCCAAAGAAATTCCACCTTACTAATTTCAGAGAGAAATTACTCTAGACTATCCTGGACTCCATCCTAAGAACAGACCAAGAAAGCTGCCATGAGGAAAAAACCTCTTCGAGCAATAGAAATGCTGCTGAAAAAGCTAGACTTAGGACTGGTTACTGAATTAATTTCTTTCCCTACTCACTGCTCCTTCTATTCCAGTTTAAGGTCTCACACTGGTCAGAAGTCCTTCCCAAATCTGAAATAAATTTATGCATTATGTGCTAACCATCATGTTGTTGCTCCCCTACATAGAAATTCCCGTGTTGTCATATTCCACAGGAGCTATGAACACAGAGGGAAGTGGGATTCCATTTTTAAAGGATAGAATTCATAACCTCAAATTATTGTTGTCTCCTTAAGAAATGAGTCACCTTGGAAAACTAATGTGCTCTGACACTCTGACAATGCTCAAGAGTGCTGTCTTTGCCAAAGACATTTCTGTCATGAACTCCTTGGGAATGGTCTTCTGAGTTTGTGTGAGCAAAGGGAGAAAAGCAGTCTCTTTTGTCAGCAGAGAACACCTTACCTTCCTGAACTATTTTATTTCAATCTTTCGACTATTAGGCCTAATACTTAGCAGGTGTTCAATGGATATTTTTTTCTTTTTCTTTTTTTTTAAATGGAGGTACTGGGGATTGAACCCAGGGCCTTGTGCATGCTAAGCATTCACTCTGCCACTGAGCTGTACCCACCCACCTCAATGAATGTTTCTTGAGTAGAAATTTGTCATCAGTGTCTTGGTGCCTTCCTTACTCCTTGCTTGATGAGTTAATTCATTCAGACTTGGCTCTGTTCTACTGGATTAGTCAGGAATCACTCACTAATTAGTCAGGATTAGTAAGACAGAAACTCAAGTCAAAACTACCAGGGAAAGGGGGAGTTCACTGACACAACAGAGTCCTGGGATAGTTTTTGCTCCAAGTACATCTGGATCCAGGAGCACAAACCAGGACTTTATCTCTCTCATTATATGGATATATTCTATGTGCACATTGATGTGTATCATTGCCTATTTCTCAAATCTTTCTTTCATGTTTGCTCCATTTTTAAGCAGGCTCCCTCTCCTTGGAGCAGCAAGATGGTGGCCAGCAGTTTCATTCTTACATTGGAGCAGAATGGGAAATTCTCTTCCCAGCAGTTCAAATCTAAATTCCAGAACTGACTGTCACAGGGGTGTTTCAGTTGACCCAATTGCTGTTCCAGGCCCAAGTCACATGTCTGCTCCCTTGGAACTAGTGGTGAAGTCATCCCACCTAAATGACTTAGACCTAGGCAGGGAGGAGTAGTCACCTGAGGTAAAAAAGCGTTCAGTTACCAAAATGGGGAGAATATGGCCATTTACCAAGACTTTTTGAAACTATTTCTCTTTGAGAGCCTTCAGAGACAATGAACAATAGTAGAAATGAAGTCCCCCCAACCATTATTTGGGGAAAAGGATTCCAGGCAGACAAAAAACAACAGATGTTCACTATGAATACATTGTACCATTTCCAAAAATCAAATTCACCCTCAAAGGACAAATTTTGTCACTATTAAGGTTGTTCAAAAGAACATTTTCCCCTAGAGAGGAAATCCAAAAGTGTTTCCAGACCAATCACATCACTGGAATAAGCATACAGGTTCTCTGAGCACTGTCCTGAAGGGGACGGCACTCACTTATATGTAAGAGTTCAGTTGTGTGGAGAAGTCTAATCACTGGCATTACTCTGCAGTCACACTTCATATATCTTCAGTGCTGATGAACTGTTGCAATGCTAGTGAGTCAGGAAATTTCCTCTGGTCTATTTCTGGTGGGCCCTGGCTTTCATTATCAGTGGCTGCTAATGCTTTTAATAGAAAAGAAAACAGTTGATCCCAACAATTGAAAACAGTTGTGGTGAAGCCGGACCATTCAATAGCCTGGGTAGTTTGTTCATCCCTATATCCATGACTGAGTAACTTGCAAACCTTAAGCATGGCTCCACTCTGACCCATGAATTGTGTCACGGGTAGTTATAAAATGATTTTGGAAACAATCTATTCTGAGGCAGTCAATTGTGAATCTCCCAGATATTTTCATATTTCCATGCAATGATATGTTATATGATGTCTGGAAGTAAACAGTACTTAGTGCAAGCAGATTTTCATAGGAAAATTGTGAAAACACAGGTGACCCAGGGAAATACCAGATTGCCAGGAGAGCTGAATCTGGTCAATCTGGTATCAACCTGAAATTTAATAAATTAGAAATAGAAGCTAGGAGCTATTTTACTTTCAGTTAATCTTCTCTCAAAGGATCTGGGGGATTATGTTTTGTTTATTTATTTATTGCAGCCACTTGGATTTTTTTGTATGTTTATTGGTTGCAAGGCCACCAAAGCAAATAAATCCAAAACACAGTGGAGGGGAAGTCAGTTATCTCAAAAGCTGAAACAGATCCTTTTATCTTAAGTGATGTTTGTTAAAGATTGAGTTCACTAAAGTTGTGAATTAAGTTAGGACAAGTTTCTTTCACACTGCCTTTTATACAGAGTGTTCTTATTGGCAATATGTTTTGCATCCTTTTTATTTTCTTCATAGAATGCAAGAACAGTAGCTCCTTGCCCAGTTTACCAGTCATTTGTGAAAAGCCAGGGGGGCTCAGCTCTCACTCTGCTGAAAAGAGGCTTCAGTAGGCTGCGTCTTGCCACGTGGGCAACTTCATCCCAGGCATTGCAGGTGTCACATACGTTGATGGTAGGATTTACAGGGTCTAAAATGAACAGCCTAAAGCAAAACAAAACAAACTTAAAATTGTGCATCTCTAAACCTAGTTTCAACTTCAATAGGTAGAATAGGGGAATGTCTGAGTTAAAGAAGGAATTCCGTTAAGAAAGGACTCTCTGGGAACCCTGGGAGTGAGTCCACGGAGGACTAACCACACCTGTAAACACACCTGTTAGCAGTCACTTGCTTTTGCCACAACAACTCTGACTTTCTCCCATTTTCCCTTTTCACCTGAGGAGGCATGTCCTTCGTGGATTCAGCCTCCAGTGTCTTCCTCATTTGTTGTCTATATCCACATTCGATTCATTTCACTCAAATTACTCTTATTTCACACTTTAGAATTCAAGTTCTGTGAGAAGTAATGGAAGGGAATTGACTTTGGAGTAATTAAGTCCTTCCCATTTGCACTGAATCCCCATAAAGCTACTCTTTGCTTCAGACTTTTTTCCTTGATGGCAGACCTGCTTCTTGTATCCTAAGGGTGTAGAAAAGACAGTTACCTTGTGTGTTTCTGGTAAACCTTTACAAAAATGGGGAACTTGCGATGATAGTGTCTGTGCCAAACCACATCGATTTCTGCATACCGAACCAGAAGTTTGAGGACTGCCCTCATTCCCTGCACCAGGCTGAAGAACAGGGGCTTTTCCGCCCGTTCCCAGATGTAAATGGTGAGGAGCTCCACTGTGTAAGAGGAGGGAAGTCTCCGGAATCTAAAAACACAGAATGAAGGGTTGTACCTACTTTCACTGACCCAGAAAACGAAGACAGGTTTATTTAGTTACAAGAAAAATCCAAGCTCAAAAGGCTACTTATAGAAGAAGAAGTTCTATTTTCAGTTTCACAGCTTACCAAGCAATAATAATATTTCCGCCAATCAGACTGGCAAAAAAAAGAATTATAATATTCAACATTAGTGAGTTTGTGAGGAAATGCACTCTCCACTCTATTAGTGAGATGCTAAATTGATAGTCTTTTCTGGAGGCACCTCTATTAAAATTTGGCATGTTTCATCTCTTTGATCCAGCGTTTTTCCCTCCTGTGAATTCATTCTGTAGAAACATCTACAAGAACTCAAAGATATACACAAAAAGATATTTTTTATCTTATTGTTTGAAATAGCAAATACTGGAATGTTCATCAACAGAGGATTAGTTAGATAGTTTCATGGCTCATCTCTTACTGTGCTGTTCAGTTTGGCAGCCACTAGGCACGTGTGGCTATTGTTCACTTGATACATGGCTAGTCTTACTTGAGTATATACTGAATTTTGAAGAGTCATATATAAAAAGTAAAATATCTCATTAATAATTTTATATTGGTTATATGTTGAAATAACATTTTGGATATACTGGGTAAATAAATTATTAAAATTAATCTCACCTATTACTTTTTACCTTTTTAATGTGACTACTAAAATATATAATATTGCATACATGGCTTGTATTTGAACATCACACTCTTTTTTTTCTACAGCGTTGACCTATACTGTTCAGTCATTCCAAGAAGCAAGATCACAATGTACAGATATAAAGATATGATATAGATTAATTGAAAAACAAAGCAATAAACTGAAAATATATTTTTTAATTAAGCATACATAAAAAAACAAATTTAGAAAATGTGCTCTAAAGATATTGTGGGGAGTTGGGGATAGCGGGTTAAGAAGGAAATTTTTTTTTACCATTAAGTCTGTTAAATTGCTATTTATATACGCCAGGGGAAAAACTAAAGCTGAGGATTAAAAAGAAACTCCAAAGAAAACAGCCGACATGACATTCTCAGGATTTCATGGTGGTTGACATCCAAATATGTGTTTGTGCTGCCTTGGCATTCATTAGCCATAAAAATGTATCTTTTCATGATACATTGCAAAATCATGCAATTTTTCCCCCTAATAAAATGGTAACATTTTCTTAGTATGATATTAATCATTTGTTTTTACCTCAATAAGAGAAATAGAAAAAACTAAAAGTGGACAAAACCTCTTGTCCTAGTATTGAACAGCTAACTAGAGTTCAGCTGATCAGTAACTCAGTTCTTGCAGTTTTCCCTCAGGGGTTGACAACAATGGACAGAAGACTTAAACCCCATCTCTGCTTTAATTATCTGATGCTCCCAATTGCCCAAAGTAAACCATGGTTGAACATTGCTCAAGCAGGAGATACTCTTCAAATTTTATGAAACAAAATTTAGAGGGGGTAAAAGACTTAATAAGCATTGAACCATTTTACTTAACATTTTTATAGCATGTTTACGTATGTGTTTATTTAGCACTGATATGTGTTCATACTATTTTGTGTCCTATTTTAGTCATTTAAAGTTGTTTCATTTAAATCTTTCTATGTATTACTATATTTCCCAAACTTGTCTCAAATAGTATTTCATCATACTTCTATGACAAGTTTATTTGCTTTTCAGGGAAATTTTCATTCCCACTTTTCATTATATTTAGTAGCACTATTCCTAATTTACTTATTCAAATTATTTTTATAAAGGTAGTTCATTGAAGTGTTTCTGAGCTCTCTTTTAAAATCTTTATTCTGAGTATTCTTTTTTTATGACATATTTTAATATAAATAATGGCCTCAACTGTTTTTTTAAAATATAATAAGAAATATTTTTTTAATTTTACCGTTTTTTTTAAAGAGGGGAATTAACTTGATAAATGGTGTGAATATTTTAAAATTCTTAACACATAATAAATACTTAATACACATTACTAGATTACTTTCCCAAAATAGAAAACCAATTATCATATTTTGAACATATGTGGTCCAATTTCCCCACAATACCACCTCTTTTAAGCCTTAGAATTATGATTCTGCTACATTAATAGATAAATTTCTTCTTTCAGACTTACAAATGCTCTCCACTACCAAAAAAAGTGTTAGATGCCAAAACCAGGCCTATCATCTGACCAAGGATCTACTCAAGGCAAGAAGCTTTATTTCTTTGTTTTTCTTTTTTCCTATTTTCATTAATAAAATTTTCCTCAACCAATGAGAAAAAAACAGAATGGCTAGAGATGCTTAGAGGTAAGGGAAATTATACAGAAGTAATACATGTTTTTACAAAGTGACTAATGTTTTCGTCAATGTTAAAGACAAAAACACACAAAGAGTAAACATAGTGTGTGATTCAGATGAATAAATCAAGATTACTGCAGCTTCATACAAAGATGAAAACATATTCCTTGTAGAAAGTGACCATATATAAATATGTTTTAATAAATCCTCCATCTCTTCTATTTCTGCCAAATGGAGAATTCATACAAATATATCTTAGTTCCCTGTTTTTTCAAAAGTTTATTTTAAAATACTCAAACCAGTATCTGAATCTCCCTCACATCACTTCACCATACACTTGAGCCTGTTGCTACCATAGGAAAGATACGGAAACATGCTCATATCAACTTTTAGGGATCACCTCCTCTGGAGGACAGCTCTGCTCTGTTAGAACAGCAGAAGCTTGAACATTAAATGTCTCATTCAAATCATGCTGGTTGTTTCCCTTTTCCATTTCTGTGCCTTCCTTCCTTGTACCAATCCATTTGGTTATGCCACTGAATATTTTGGTTTCTGTTCTTTGGTTCCTACCAAACTCTTCCGTTTGAAATAATGTAACACAGATATTCTATACTCTTTAAAAGCCCTCATTCATTCTCTCTCTCTCTCTCTCTCTCTCTCTCTCTTTCTCTCTCTCAAGCCCCTCTCTCTCTTTCCATCTCTCTCTATATTCCCTCTGCCTACCAAGGAAAGAGGTGGGGCCTGAAAGAATAAAGAAAGGACATGAAAAGAGAAAGGCTCACATGGTGCCCATGTGCTGGTTACATACTTATTTTCCTCGGTGGTGCTGGCAAATGATGTCTTAAACCAATGCATCATTAAACGAATGAGCTCCTTCACCCTCGAGACAGACGCCTTGACAAAATCCACTTGGTATGGCAAGAGGGCCAAGGCACACAGCTGGGCTTCGTCACTGTCGTTACAGAGGTGCAGTTTGCGGTAAAGGTGAAGTTTTAAATCTGTTAACACCAAGGAACAAAGACAACTGTGAGAATTTCCTCCCCCTTCTCCTCTCTGGGTTTCTTGTGGTACAAACAAGCTGTGCTACTCTGATTAATTATAGACCCTGAGCATTTAAAAAACAAAGCAGTTTCTGTATTTAGGAGAGTTATTCCAGTTTACCCAAGTGATTAAAAGAGAAACCTTCAACATTATGATACCAGAGAAGTTCAAATTGAGCAAACCCTGGTACCAGAAAATCTCTCTCATCAGATGAGAGATTTTCTCTCTATTGGCAGAGGAAATTTATTTCTTAGAAGCAAATTTCATTACTTTAAGCAAATACCATCTAGCAATAGAAACCAAATGTCTCTATGCTCTGTGCACAATAACCTATATAATTCCCTCTGTTTATTATCTAAATTGTCATCTGTATATATATTTGCAGAAGAGATTCTACCACCTGGACAGTTGAAGGGATTGATTATATTTATAAAGATGGAGATGACTTTGAAAGATGTATTTAGGTCAAATTGAAAACAATCTGTGGCAGCTAGTGATACATTAATGAGGGAAGAAAACTAGATTAATAGCAAATAAGCAAATAAACATCTATAGCTTAATACTATAGTCTCATAAAACATCATTAACTCATATTGTGCTCATTCTAGTTGTATGACATATAAATGTTCAGTATCTTCTATCATAATCTACTTAAAGTTTCCCAGTTCAACACAATTAGGAGTTCTAATATGAATCTATTCTGTACACCCCTTATATGTACCTGTCCTTCTGCCCAATTAAATTGTCACACAAAAGCACACTCATTACTTATGGCAAATTTAGCTTCTACAATACACATTTTAAAGTTAATTTAAAGTTAACTGGCAAGTAACTTTATTTTACTTGTAAATACATTTTACAAAAAACCAAAGACAAAAAAGAAAAAGAAGCTTTATGCCTTTCTCTTGATACCTAATTTTAAGAGTATCCTTTTATACTGGTCCAGTTGTTGAGAGCCAAGTCAGACTTATAATAGTAGGTTGATTATCAACAGGTTAAAGAATAAAATCAAATCCCTATGATAAATAAAGGTGAACAAATAGAGTTGTCTATGGCAAATATTTTCATAAATGCAGTTACAACAAACATTCTAGTCCTAAATCTACAAGGCAACAGTCATTATAACTATTAAAATACACTTTCAATTTTACTGACAGGCTGTCTACCTTTCTTAGCCAACAAACTTAGTCAAAAACTTAGGTTTATGATGAGGAAAGATGGACAGAACAATAACTTAAATTTTGGTATGCAGTAGGTATGTCAGGTATTTGATGACCTGTTGCTATCATCTGATGAGATGCCATGGCAGACTTAGAGACTATCTACTCAAAGCCGCCTCTGTATCAACATTTCCACCCCTTCAAGGTGCTTTACTGACAGGGAACCAAGCTGATGGTCTCTAACTTGAATTATTTTTGAAGATTATAATTGTCTGTTTCTACTCTGTGTGACTCAGCTGAGCTTGTTAAGCTTTATTTTCTCATCATCATCGTTTGTAAAACAAGAATTCTTAGCTGCCTTGCTGTGAGTCACCTACTATTCTAAGTGCTTTATATTTATTTAACACATTTACTCTTCAACAACACTTGACATGGAAACTATTATTATCCTCAGTTTACAAATGAGGAAATAGAGTAAGAGAAGTTAAGTAGGTTGCCCAAAGTCACATAGCTAGGATGTTCAGCTGCCATCTATTGCCAGTCAACTATCTGAGCCCAAATGCTTCCTAATCAGTGGCTAATTCCATACTTGTCAGACTTTAATGAGCACAAGAGTCACCTGGGGATCTTTTAAAATGCAGTTTCTCACTTAGTAGGTCTGGAGTGAAGCCCAAGAGTCTGTATCTCTAACAAGTTCCTAAGTGATGTTGATACTGCTGATCTGAGAATCATATTTGGATCAGGAATATCATCAACCATGTCCTCTCAAATCTCATGGCTCTGGGGTGCATTATGACATGTGGGCCAAGCTGTTAGTGGTCTAGCACATATGTAAGATGTGCAGGGAATATTATATTAAAATGCCTGTGAAGATTTGATGTGATCATCTGAGTCTTGCTCTGACAATTATTAGCAACATTCAGCTGCCCGTTAAAATCCCTTGAAATCCTAGGACTTGTCTGAATTGCTGGTCTCTTTTCAAACTCATTCTCCATCATCAGTGGAGAGAATTGGGGTTACATAATAATTTCCGTCCCTTTAGAATTCATTTCACACAGTTGTGCTTTGAGAACTTAGGGGACTTAGAAGCAAGAGTAAAAATACACTTTTGCTCCTCTGGGAGACATTTTAGCTGGAAAGCTACTGATATAACCTCAAATCCTCAAGACAATTACCTGAGAGTTGGCTAACAACTGTGCTTTTGAAGTTTGCACACAAGAGAAAGAAATCATTTTGTACAAGTATAAGAGTCTCATGGACCTATGGTGAGACCTAGGGAGATGGAAGTTCTTTCCTTAATAAATATTCATTTCACTAAGCACATGCTACATAATTTCAAATCAAACTTCATATTTTAATTATTACAACAATTATCTCATCTCAGTTTTATAGCTGAAAAAAAATGAGGCTTCAGTATTTTATATGATTTACCCAAAGTCACATAGATAATATGAAATAGATCTGGGATTTGATTTTAAGCCCAGTGTGTCCTCTCCATTATACAACTTTGATGTCAGTCTACATAGGACCTACCTGGTGAGACAGGCCTAGGTTTGCATCCTAGCTTTTACACCTACTACCTACATAACTGTGGGCAAGTTGCTTAAATTTTCTAAGGCTCAGTTTTTAAATATTCAAATTGGTGTAATATCTTTTTTCAGGTTTGTTGTACAAATCGGAGGGATTCATTTAATGAGATTAATTTTAGGACAACAAGAATTATGTATGGCACATAATAGGTGCTGGATAAATCACAGCATTTAAAAATATCGTACTAGGCCCAGCAAGATTATCAGATAAGAAGACTTCTAAAATCTCAGGTTGGGCTAAGAGTTCACGCTCTTCTTCCCAGCATCCTGTCTTATCTCAGAGCTCCCCATACCTCTGTCTTCATACCATACAATGACCTGTTTGTGTGTCTTTTCCCCTCCAGACTATACACCCCACCATATCTTATTCATATTTGTACTCCTAGTCCTAACACAGTTCCTAGACCATGGTAGGCATGCAGTACATGTATATTGACAAAGTACAGTGCAGCAGAAGAGAACTTTGTTTTATACAATATGAGCAGCACCTTGTCCAACAGTGCTGGTAAATAAAAGAACCAGTTCAGGGAAGTCTACATGTTCCTCTGGAGTCTCGCTGAGAGAGGGGAGGACCAACATCATGTTCAATTCATTCCCTTTATTCGATACATGTTTATTGAATAATACAGTCCTAGGTTCCAAGATAAACCTTATCCTCAAGGAGCTCCAGATGCAATGGGAAGCCAAAGCTGTGCATGATGACAAGAGGATCATGATCCAACAGTAAACCAGGGAGGGATCTATGGGAAAGTGGGGGAGGCAGGTCTAGGAAGGACTGACTAGGGAAGGAAGTTCACTGGAGTTATGCTGAGTCTTGAAGTGTAAGCAGGAACTTACAAGGCAGAGTGTAGGATGGGATAGGTTAAGATCAGCATATCAGTGGAAGCATTGTGCAAAGACATAGAGATAGAAGAGAAATATTTTAGGGTTACTGGCTCATGAATCTCTTCTCTACCAAATGTGAGCCCCCAAACAGCAAAAATCTTGAGCTCCTACCGAATTCATTGAAAGTATTTAATGGTACATGGTAGGTATTCCAGAAATGATGATTGAATGGAATATATAAATGAATAATAGATCAATGAAAATATTTGATACCTGCTGCTAAGCCAGAGCAGGGTCACTGGTCATGTATTGGTTCACAAGTTGCTATGGCATTTTCAGTTCTGTCATTTTGCCACACATAGAATATATAAATGTTTTAAAAAGTCAAGCAGCAGCTTAGATTCAACCTCCAAGTTCTCTGGAGAATACATTACATCTATATAAGTCACTTAGTCATCTGGGCCTCTGCTTGGGCTATTAAAACAAAATACAATAGACTGGGTGGCATACACAACAGAACTTTATTTTCTCACAGTTCTGGAGTCTGGAAAGTCCATGATCAAGGTGCTGGTAGATTTGGTTCCTGGTAAGAGCCCTCTTCCTGGCTTGCAGATGGACACCTTTTCATGGTACGCTCACTTGGCTGAGAGAGGACATTCTGGTGTCTCTTTTTCTTCTTACAAGGGCATTAATCCTATCACTGGGGCCTTACCTCCATGATGTCATCTAAACCTAATTTCCTCTCAAAGACCTCACCTTCTAATACCATTACATTCGTGGGTAGAGAGCTTCAAAATAGGAATTTTGAGGGGACAAAAATATCCAGTCGATAAGAGGGACTTTATATTTTTGCCTAAAATGGAGATACTCTGTCCCCCCTTTTATGAGTATGATTAGATTTTCTATTTCATAACTCAGTCTAGATACCACAACATCTTAGGAATAAAAATAGCGTCATAATGGCCACAACAATGTCATTCTATCACTCTGTCTTTATCACTTCCCACTTCTTTTAGTAGTTCCAGCTCTCTCAAATTCCCTCACCTACTCAAGTCCCGAGGGACTATCTCACATGTGCTTGCAGGCTCTTTCTTCAGTACCACATGGTCTCTGCTTTATCCTCCTCTGCTCTTTAATGGCCTCTGTGGCTGCAGCTATCAAAAGCACTGATCCAGCCAAAGCAGCAATGCCACCAATGCAGCCTGGTTCTGTATGCCTAGCTGGATACTGTGTCTAGATGTGGTCAATCCTATATAAATACACGTTGAATGAACAGCCATTTTAAAGGCTTCCTGTGAAACAAAACAAATAAATCTTACCTGTGGAGGCTGTAGGTCCCAGGACATCATAGTAGGCCATGATCTCCAAAGAGTGACTGTGAAGACTTTCAGTACACAAAAAATTGAATCTTAAAGACAATGGTGTTCTTTTCCCCATTAGGATCCTTAGAAAAGGAACATGATGTGATATGAGAGGTAATATAAGGAGAAAAAAGAAAACACCGGATTATTTTCCACCATCCTTCCACTTACTCCAGTCCTGCTTCTCTCTTGGCTATTTCTCAAACATTCCAGGAATGTTCCCTTCTCAGGACTTTGCAGTTGCTAAGGTTTTTTATTCTTAGCTTATACTTAGATAGTTCACATAGCTGGGCTCTGGCTTTATTCAGCTCTCTACTGCACCATTTGGCCTTTCCTGGACACCCTTTAAAACAAGAGCTCCTTCCACGTTCCCTGCCCCCTTACCCTGCTTTGTGCTTCTTTGTAGCATTTCATTACTACTTAGAACTGTATTATTTATTTCTCTCACGTGTTAGGAGTACAAAAGCAGGAACTGTGTTCGTTTTGTTCACTGTTCTGTCCCTAGTATCTGATATATAATAAATAGATGATTAACAATTTTTAATGACTTATTTTCTGAATATGGATTAGAGCATAAGATACCGTGAATCATGAATATGATTAAGAAAATATTAAGTAAAAAGAACTCAGACATCTATTTCTGGGTATAATGAAGTAGCTAACAACCAACCAATACTCACTGAGAACTAGAAAATTTGATTAAAAACTACATGTGTAATTTAGAGGCATTGGAGAGTTGCTGTAGCTAGAAAGGTCAAGATATAGTTTTACACTCCCCCCTCCAAAAAAAAAAAGATATAGTGAGGAGTGGGGCAGCAGATTACGGACAGATGGACTGATACTCTGCTGCCTTTTTCCCTGGGGACATATGTCGACTTGAGAAATAGAGAAGAGGCTGAAAATATGGACTTTTCTTTGGGCAAAGGGAATCTTCTGGGGTTAAAAAAAACCAGCAGAACTTTGTCAAGCATATGGGGCTGAAGCAATGCTAGAGACTTGGAGGCCACAATCCTGATGAAAAAGAAAAAGTGGAGAATTGAACACAAGATATGCCCTGCTTTTCCCTCCAAACGTTTGCTGAATTCTGAAGATGCCCGAGACAGGTTTGGTTATGAAATGAAACAGAATGTCTTGGAAAGCTAAGCAGAAGTGTTGGCAGTCTCCTCAGGCTGAAGTAACATGGATTAGGTTCAGTTTCAGGGACTGAGGATACAAGGATCAGGGGAAAGTCCTTGGTGAAACTACTGGGCTATAACAATTGTTCCTTAATTTTGCTGCATATTGGAAATCACCTGGGGATCCTTAAAATGTACTGATGCTCTCACCTCCAGGCGTTTTTATTTAATGGGTACAGGGATATGACCTAGGTGATCATTTCTTATCCATTTGGTGAGGAAACCGTACATCCGCTCTGGAAAAGGATAACATCGGATTTTTAATGCACAGTGTCCTGGTTTTAATCTTTAAAAATCACTAGGAATTTCAAGAGATAGGGCTATAAGATTTAAAACTAACAGACAAAAACCAACAGTAGCAACAGACCTCATAGGTGATCCAAATATTGCCATAAGTAGATGAGGATTTTAACTGATTGATACGTTCAAAGAATAGAGAAATCAACAGTAAAAGTAGACATAAAGATGAAAAGTTTAATCAGAATTAGATTTTACATATATTAAAAAAAGAAGTTAAACATCTAGAACTAAAAAATAACAATTGAACTTAAGAGCTTTATTGATTTAACAAAAATTAGATATAGGAGGAGAATCAGTGAACTGTAAGGTCAATAGGCATCATCCAAAATATATATACAGTCATATATATACACATATTTATATATAGCCATATATATGCATATATATTCAATCTTTCATTTAAATTGAACAGAGGTTTCTGAAATTTTATGACTCCTCAATACTTCTTTTTTAATGTCAAGGCTGTGAAGTTCTAATTGACTCCATTTACCACGAAAGGAATACATTAAAATCATTATTAAATGTCCTCACCTTTTCTCATGAGTATATCCTTCTCTCTCAGTCAGGGAGAGAGTGAGAAGGAATTAAATAAATCAGTAGCCTAACACTCTGTCACAATTTAGAGGCAGATCTTGCTGTGCTCAATGTGGTAACTATGTTTAGGAGACACAGCCCTAGGTGGGTGAAGTTTACACTTGTGGATACCAGAGGGTTTAGGTGAGGTACTGAATCAATTGGGGAGTTCAGGTCGCTTCTAGAATGGGTCATGAGAATGTCAGCACTATCCTAAAGTAACTTAAATGAACCTTACTGTCCAATGAGTATCCCGAAAGATTTTTGCTATTATTATAAGTGGAAATGGGGCATGGGTCCTAGTAGTGCTTGGTCATGAGTCCTCAGGTGATTCATTTCAGTCCACAGACATGTCCTGTCTTGGCCATGTCTTACCAGAACAACTCCATGTCCTGCAATGAGACTTTAAAAGGGCTATTT
This sequence comes from Vicugna pacos, assembly GCF_048564905.1. Taxonomy (NCBI): domain Eukaryota; kingdom Metazoa; phylum Chordata; class Mammalia; order Artiodactyla; family Camelidae; genus Vicugna; species Vicugna pacos. The sequence goes on from NC_132989.1 coordinate 54,796,940, forward strand.
ATCAGAGAAGAGCCTTAAGACTATCTGACCTGATAGTATAAAGAAAAAGATTCTTGTTTTTAATACCTCTAAATTAAAGTAATTAGAAACAAGAGCTAATGGGAAGAAATCCCAATTATGACTGTCAGAGGCATGACACATATTTTACAGCACTGTCTCCTTAAAAGCTCAGCATATGCTTCCCCACTGTGGTTTTCAATGATAAACACACTGGTATGTGCAGAGGGGAGCACGGTGCCCCTGGTGTGTAAATGAGTTCTAGTACTTGGGTTTTTGGCCAAGTCTCCTGAGGTTTCATTCATAAGCAGGGCCCAGAAAATGACTGACATAGAACAGTCGCTGTTACTGGTAGGTTAAGACATGGACTAGTTCCAGGGGACAAGAAAGGCTTTTCTCACACCCATCTTTCAAAATAAAGTAACTGAATAGCTTTAAAAATAACAGCAACAAACAGTATATCACCAAAAACCAGGTATCAACTGAAACAATAAACTTCTTTACTCTCTCAGTGGGTGGGAGTCAAAACCAACTGTCAGACTCGCATATCTGCTTCTTTTCCATTTTTAATTCAATTCTCCCTTCAAATGAATCATGGTATGGTCTTGGTTGCTCTGAGAAGCAGAGAATAAAGCCAGAAAAATACTGCTGCATAAAGATATGAGTACAAAGGAAACCTCGTGGACAATCTGTCTCCTTTTCTGACTTCACAGTCCTTCTCCCTCAGTCTGTCTTGAAGTCTCATTCTTCTGCAAATATGCTTCCTTTTTGCCACAGGACTTGTTCAGCAAAATAAAATATGGGATAAAATACATTCTGGGCTGAATTAAAACCATTACAGTCCCTTGAAAAATCACTCCAAGGAAGGGAAAAGAAACAGGCATTTAAAGGATAGTGGTTACCTGGGAATTCAGGTCAACTTTAAACGTTTTTCAATTAAATTATTTAATGAGTTGAAAGAATAGAAGGAACAGAGCTTAGAAAATGAGTTTGTTTGTTTTCTAGAACAATTAGCACAAGCAAACAAAGGTTTTCAGAGCTGTTATTTTTCATTGGCTCTACTTTAAAATCTGTTCTGGAACTCTAACAAAATAAAAACTTCAAGCACTGTTTTGTCCAGGAGCAGGGTGCCTGCCTGAGATACAGAAGAGAGGAAAAGGAGCTAGGGAGAGTTCATCTATAAGGGTCTTTGTCATTGGGTGGGCAGGGAGGATAGAAATGAGACATAACAATGAAGGACAAAGATTTTGATCCCAAATAAGGCACCATGGAAAGGGTATACCCTAACTCTTATTTTTAATGTGCCTTTAGAGTACATTAACTGTCCTGTTTTGATAAACAATAATAACAATGATATAATGTACAATATAGTTTACAAATTTAATGGGGAACACTTGGAAGAAGCAATGGGTAAAAATGAAAAACACATTCTCCCATTTCTTCTTTTTTTTTCTTTTTCTTAAAGGTGGTCTTTCCCTGTACAAAGTGTAATCATATGTGAAACTCCATCATTTCCCTTTTTGCCTTTCCAACCCCGACATGCTTCATTATAGTCACCATCATGCCATTCATCTGACGTCTTTTGCTAACTACCACAATTTAGTAGGTGTTTGGTATTCCTGAAGGTAGTGTTTTTCATTAAAAGACACATTCAAGCTAGTTCTCTATGCTCATTTGAAGCAAGGGCTTGGTAATGACTCTATTATTTAAATTAATAAACAGTTCTGGGACATTCTTTTTAAAACATTGATCTTATTTTAGAATTGAATTGGCACACAGCCTAGTCTGTTTTTCTCAAGAAAAATGTTTTATTCACTTTACAATATAGTTATTTGCATTTTTCTTCATCCACAATTCATTAGACTGCAAAAAAAATAGCAGGAGATGTAAAAATAAAATAGAAAAATAAATAACAACACATCAAGGCTTTTTTCTTTCTTTTTTGCTTTTTGAAACTCACCAAAAGAAAAAAAAAAAGAGTCCTGACTAGTTCAACATTGGAGGCAAAAAGACATTATGTATAATGTCAGTAGAACCACTTCAGCAAAAGACCCCAGGACATCGCTGAAGGGAATGTTTATCAGACAAGTGTGTCTCAAAAGATTCTTCGTTCTTGGAGGCACCATTCTCAGCCCTTCCTGTTTGCATTCCAGAGTCAGATTTCAGCTAAGGGATGGAAATTAAATAAAGGTGCTTTGGAGAAGACATAATTAGCTCTTAAATCATAGGATCTTAAATTCATGAAATTTCATTGAAAGTTTAGCTAGAAGTCTTTAAAAAAAAAAAGCCTCTGGGGCAATCTCTCCAAGTTTTCTTCCAAGAATTTAATGTTAGCATGCACAAGTAATTATTACTCAATAATGGTCTTCCGTGCCAAGCTAAGTTTCCTTTAGCAGTCTTCTCCACCTTTGAAATAAAAGAATTTGCAGAAACACATTCAGACCTGTTCCCATGTGAAGTTTGCTTTAAGTTTTCTCTCAGAGCCTCCAACCCTTCTCTCAGCTGTTTCTTGCAAGGGTTCACATTGGCAAACAAATCACTGAGCAACACGATGTCAATCTCAGAGCGTCCTTGGGTGTCAGTCCCCTTGACATAGGAGCCACCCTGTGAAGACAACAGATGTGGGGGAAACCTCAACTAACCACAAGGGAAGTGCAGATTTCTAGTCGTAGCCTTTTTAGGGTCAATTAACACTGTGAATAGCTTAAATATGTGCCAGTTTATCCCCCCGACCTCACCTGACTCCAAAAAAAAAAAAAAAGACAGGAGGAGAAGGAGAAAGTAATCTATCACAGTCTACTGAGAATTTAGGTTCAGTTATGGAAAGGAAAGCACAATTTGCAGAAAAAGACTGAAAATCCTCATGAAGAGTTAGTGCTAGAAGTTCTCAGATTTTCTATTTGAAAGCCACTTGATTGTGATGAATCCATGAAGGCAGGAATTAAATTCACCATTGTACACCCAGAACCCAGCCGACACACATGGCAGCCTTCAGTGAACACCTGGGTGGACAACCTGGGACATAGGTGCTCTGAAACAAACCGTACCTGTGAGAGTTAGAACAGTGAGTGACTGGTGTTTCTGGAGGGTGTTAGCGCACTATGTTTCTAGATAGATCATAAATGATTTTAATAAATATTCTGTAATTATAATTAATGTCAATTTGTTTCAAATCTCCTGCTAAACATAATTCTATAAAAGTCAAAACTTTAAGTAGTTAACAGTACATCTTTGCCTTCTTTAGCACTCAAGGAAAACTTTAGGTTGCAAGTTCCCAAAGGAGGCTCTTTAGCAGTAAAAAAAACAAAAACAAAAAAAAACCTGTTACCTATGATTTGGGAAATATCATGTCCACAAGGCAAAAGCAATCTTTCAAAAGTAGACTGCGACACATAAAGTGACAACATGATTTCACGTGAAGTTAGAAAACATTCCAAGGCTCTGAACCCTCTGCCATTTATTGTATGTTAATCTCTTACGGATTTCCAACAGCCCATTCAGTCACTGCGTGGCTCGCTGAAGTAAGCAATAATGTGTCATTTTTATTCTTCGCATTGACCTAGTTGCCCTGGAAGGAGACTGAGCTCTTCACAGAGACATAGCAGCTTGTCTAGAGGGGAGAATTAATGGATTACAGAAATATTTACTACTAAAGAAAATAGAGGAAAAAATACTGCCTACCAACAAGAGCAGGGTAGATGAAGTGGAAAGCGCTTGTATGTGTCTCCCACCTCATGGCTTCACATTCAGAACAACATTGCCAAAAGAGAGAATCACAGTGTATCAAAAGGGTTCAGATGCAGGCAAGCAAAACCATTCTAGAAAGGTATTTAATTCAGGGAATCATTGGAATAGCTAGAAGAACAGGCTCTAGACTGAACTTTTAGGAGCAACTTTCAGAATAACACTGCAGAGCCCACCTGCTAAGAGACATGTTGACCCAGCTACCATCAGAGAACTGCGAATCTGAGAGCTGTTATGGCAACTGCTGGCTCCAGGACCACACTGCCTTAGTTGACATCGAGGAATCAAGAAGCTGCCTCTGCAATTGTGCACCCCTGGAACCCCCATCCTACTGTAAATCCAGGGACTGAAAGTCAATGCCAGAACTCGGCTTTAAAGCCATCCTGTACCTGTTACAACTGGACTAGCTAAAATGGGTGCCTCATGCCCTTTTGCCTCTCCTGGGACTTAACTCAGTTCTGGATTCAGTCTTGCAGTATTGCAGCCAGATGAAAGCTGTTTTGTCATAGTGGCAACAGTGTATGGGAAATGGAGTTTTTCATGCTTGCTTAACCTGAGAGTTCTTAATATGCTAACGTGTACTGTCAATCTCCAAGAATGGGATATAGGGCATGGAGATTCTGCACCTTAATTGATTATTGATCCTTGTTTTCAGCCAGCACCTGGTGGTACTGAAATAAAACTCTGACTCTCAATTTCAATCTCTGTGATTATGCTTTATTTCTGTAGAAGAAAATATGTTGTTTCATATTCAGGCTTTTCCCATAGCTGTATTAACTAGAATGTAATCATACTCATAAATCATATTGGCTATTGTTGCATTTAAAGTTAATTTTTAAATTTTAAATTAACAGGGCTTAAAATACTTTTATAATAATTATGTGTGAATTCTTCAATGAAGGAATGGAAAAATTGTCAGAAAAAATGTCTTCAGAACTATGTCCTGTATTTTTCTTTCCTAAACACTCATTACATAGTATGTAGTGAAGGTATTAGCATTAAAAATAACAGTAATAGAAGGGAAACCACACCATCATTGTTTGGATCCTTTCCCTGTGTTCAGGCCATTTTCCTTCAAGGAAATTTTCAGAGAATGACCCTGTGCTGTGGACAACCATTTCCTGGACACAGTGAATTGTCTTTAAGTTGACCGTGAGCCCATCAGCACGGCACCTAATTACTTCCACAGGCATGTTGCTCAAGCATGAAACAGCACCTCAGGGGATAGGCTCACCTCCTTTGCCTGAAATTCCCTTAAGCATTTACAAATATCGGTTAAGTGTGAGCCAAGTCCTTGGCCCTGCCAATGTAAAGGCACTTTCACCCCCTGGGCAAAAACTGCCAACCTTAATGGGTTCCAGCTGTCGCATGGTTGAGAGGCTGCGCCGCCAGCCTGCAGCCTGCCCTGGCGCTTCAAAGGGCTCCTCGCAAGCACATCACCTCATGCAGAAGGTGAAGCTGGCCTCTAAACATGTGGCCCATCCCAGGTTGATGTGCATCACCTCCAAGAGAAAGGAATGGCTTCTTAGGGCTACATGGCCCGGCCAGAGGACAGGGGGCTCAGATTACCTGGATGACTCGCGAGGCCGGCACCGGAAAGCAACCCTGGATCAGCTGGAGCAGGGCACCGACTTCAGCCACACAAGCAGCAAGCCGGGAGCCCGAGGCAGGGTGGATTTTTTTGTCTGCAAATCTCTGTAGCTCTTGGGGACCTTTACACTCCAACATATTATGAGGTGAAAATCCTGTGGACATTTGGGCTGCATAGAAGAATGATCAACATTGGGTAGTCACTGCACAGAAATAGGTGTGTGTGTGTCTAAGGCAAGAATCTAGTTTTGTATACAAGTTATGTCTAGTTAATCGTCAGTACTGCCTTGTGATAACAGGGAGACTTACTCTCTCTGCTGATAGAGCTTCAGGCGAACCAGCAGACTTTACTCCCTCCAGACTTAGCTGGCATGTTAACCCTATGTCTCAATAAAGAAGTGGCTCAGTTTCTCTGAGATAAACTGAGATATTCATTCTTACGTCAGAAAAGTCTTTGCCCCAGTTTATGAATCATTCTAAGTTTCTGGGTGAAAAACATGTATGTTAACAAGTTTCAATAAAATGATCCCAGGGTAAAGAACTCCAAGTTAAGCCGTCTATTCTAAATGTCTTACTGTCAGCCCATAAGCCATACTCTACGTGCAGGTTGTTTGGTTTACTCCTGTGCACTGTTTTTAAAAAGACAAAACTGAGCCAACATCTAGAAATCAGGAGATAGTACATTTTTTCAAATGAGGACATTAAAGGGTTTTGTGTGTCTGTGTGTGTGTGTGTGTGTGTGTGTTTTAAGCCAGAAGAGCTGAGAAGACTGATCACACCCTACAGAGAAAGGAACTGAATAACTGAACTTAGGTTCAATGAATGGGGCATGTAAACTAAACTGAAAATAGACATGTTAACAGGAGAAAAGGCATACAAATTTTACTGATGTTATTTTTTTTATGTGCACAGAGTCCTTTACAGAAAAGAAATGTAAACTTCAAAGAAACAGATGCAAGTACTTATATACCATTGCAACAAAGGACTACAAATTGTGAAGAAGTGACTAGACAAAGGAAAGGAGATCTGGGGCTTCTAAGGCCAGTAAATGGTGGGTAAGTGACTAGGAAATATATACGGGGGACTAATAGAAGATAGAAGATATTTTATTAAGGTTTGTCTATACAGACTCACATGCTGGCTGGAAGTCCCCAGTGAAAAGGGCCACCATCCTCTTCCTGGTACAGGAAGTAGGGGTTGGGTAGAATTTACGCTCTACTTTTAGGTAGAAAGGGAGAGATCAGAGAGCTCTTCTTGTGTCTACTGTTTCTCAGTTGCCTCTGGATCAAAATAATCAATATGCCAAATTGGCACATTTTTAGGTGGCATATCCTGATCCAGTTCAACAGCACAGAAACTTCCATAACTTTTGCACTAGATAGATCACCAAAAAAAAAAAAAAATCCCAGGAATCTGCAATAATAAAGTGGCCCTCACTTGGGTTTACACAACAAATTTGTATTATCGCTGAGAATTAATTTTAGAGTGGCCTCTGACCCAAGTGCCAAGAGGGCCCAAGTGCCTTGAATTCTTCAAGGAATCCTTTCTGGGAATGAATCTGCAACTGGACCTTCCTTTTCAAGGCACATATGGAGCATTCAGAGAAACTGAATATATACTCAGTTATAGATAAAATTCAGCACATCAGAGAACTGATATCACACAGATGACATTCTCTGAATACATGTAATTAAATGAGAAGTCAGTAAGAAAATAACTAAAAATATCCCATACTTAGAGAAATTTAAAAAAAACTATACTTCAAATAAATCATGGATCACAGAAGAAACCATAATGTAAATCAGAACACAGTACTAAACAGTAACAACAAATTTTATACCAACACTCAGGATATACAGTCTCTTGTTTAAATTTCATCAGTTATGCCAAATTAACAGTTTAGGGTTTGTTTTTGTTTTTTTGTTTTACACTGATTCTTTTGCTTGAAACAGTAGCCAATTAATATTTTATAATAATAAACTCTTTTTCGGGACATTTCATCAAAAAATTGATCATTTTTCAGTGACTACTTTGCATTCAGAGTCAATTATTGTTTTCTGGGAAAAATTTAAATTTATTAGAAGACTTTCAAAGAGTAGCAACCACCAGTCTGTTTAGAGGACAGACCCATAAATTTGAGAGCAAAAGGTATAGTGTATTAGTTTTGTGGTTATTTTTGACAGACAGACCACAATCTGACTCCCACCTGGATCCTGACACTCTGTCCCATTTCTGACTGGAAGCCCCTAGAAAGGTGCTTCTGAGTTGCCTCTTGGCACAATGCCTCAGTTTCCCAGCTTCCTTCTCAAATGTGGCTCTGCAGAGGGGTTGGGAGTATAGCTCAGTGGTAGAGCCTATGAATACCATGCATGAGATCCTGGATTCAGTTCCCACAACCTCCAATGAAAAAATGAAATGTGGCTCTGCAGAATTATCCTCTGCCCCTGCCACCCCAAGAATATGTAGTCTCAAGCCACATCCTAGTTCCATCCTCTTTCTTCTCTATCTGCTACTCTTGGAAACCACCTGTAACACCTCAGTGAGGGAGACCACAGTATGGTTTCTATGTTTTGTGAGCATCCACAGAAAGGAAGCACCAGACACCTCGTTTACCTCTTTTACAGGCTGTGAAGTGATGCTCTTGTATTTCGTGGTTCTCCCGGCTAAGGATTGTTCCAAAGTGCCTAGAACACATCCTACAGGTTTGTGATATTTTTGTAGCCATGTTCTTTATATTCCTTTCTTCAAGATTTTCCCGGTTTAGCTTGTGTGTCTCCATGGTTGACCTGTCATGTATGGACTGAAAAAAGTAAATACTTAACACAGGAATTATAAGAGCTATTTGAGGGATCTGCTGGTTTTCATTTGGCTTCTCCCTAAATGCTCCCATTCATGGGCACAGCGAATTCTCATTCTGTGTTCTCAAAACATAGCAAAGTCCATTAAATTTTTTTTGACACAGATGGAAAACTGCTGCAGATTAATAAAGCAATGAACCATGAGAACCACAGCGCTGAAAAAAAGATACATTTTTAAATGCGCTATGTTTTGTTTTTATAAAATTGGAAGAATGAGATCCTAGTTCTTTTTCTGACATCCACTTTTGCAGGCCTTGGGCAACTCATTCAACCTAACTGGGTCTTTGATCCCTCATTTGTAAAATGGGAAGGAGGAAGGAGGGAAATACATTAAGGTACCTCTAAGGTCACATTGAAAGTAAAAAATTCTAGGGCTGCAAGAATCCTATCCCCACATAGGCACTTTGGCATAATAATTACCATAACAGCAGCTCCCTGGGTGTAGTTTGTGTCCAGGGAATTCTGCAGGGTGTCCTTCACAGCAGCCCTGAGAGATGGGCCCCTTATAGCTGAGAAGACTGAGACACACAGCTTTAACCACAGCATCCCATCTGTGGCCTATGGCCAGGAATTCTGTGTAACTTCTAGTTTTCTGTTCATGATTCTCCACAAGATAATTAAAAAACAAAACCAACAAAAGGTATGAGTATTTTAGAAAAAGTGGAGGGTTTCCCCACTTTCCCCCACTATACCCTACTGTGATCTTGGAGCTTCTCCCTCAGGACTTCTTGGCCACATTTTTCACAGTGAACTTTTCCAAGATGCTTCTGCTGAAAGTGATACTTCAGAGCCGTGCAGCTGACAAAATCACTCCCGCAGCACTCACAGTTGTAGGACTTAAGGGCCCACATCCTTTCCCAATGCAGAATTGGATTTAGATTCTGTGGATGACAAAAACAAAAAGATAAGCCCTTGGAAGAAAATCTAGTTCCTCACAGCTAACTCAAATAAAGATAATATTATTTCTAGTGTGCTAATTTGTGCTCTGTTACATGAATGTTTTCCCAGAAATTGATTCCTCACTGAAATCAAATATGTCATGAAAATAGCCATTTAAATCAGCTGCTTGAACTTGAGTTTATAATCATGACGAAGGCTGTAAAACCAATAAAAACAAATGCAAAATTGTGTGTGTAGGTATATATGTATATTTTTCTAAAATGAGTTTCAGATGGATCTGTGGCCCAAGAGACGTTAACTGCTGATTTAGATATTATCTTTACTCAGGGACTCTCTGAGAGGCATTGTTTCTACCATTTTTACCGGCCAATAAATTCCCATATTTAAGAAGATTATCATGAATGATGATTTATACATATCTTTTGAATTAACTCTCTGGATTTTTTTTTTAAGTAGTTAAAAAAAAGTTTGTACCAAGAGACGCAGTCTGGAAGAAGATGTTGGCGAGTCTAATCTTCAGCTGGCTGCTTCTGAAACTGTTTATTTTCTGGTTGCTAAGTAACTCTACTTGCGTTTGTAATACCTTGTCTGCAGCTTTGAGCTCCTTCCTCATGTTAGACTAAAATTTTCTAAATGTATTCACAGATTATTTTGCATCTGCTGTTGTAACAAACTTTAGTGGCTTAAACATACACAGTTATTATCTTACAGTTTTGTAGGCCAGAAGTCTGACGTGGGTCACACTGGGCTAAAATCGAAGCGTTAGCCAGGCTTGATTCCTTTCTGGAGGCTCTGGGTAAGATCCACTTCCTGCTTTTTCCAGCTTCTAGAGTTGACCCACATTCATTGGCTGGTGGCCCCCTTCCTCCATCTCCAAAGCCAGCAAAAGCCAGTGGAGTCTTGTTCACATCGCATTGTTCCGACCTCCTCTTCTGTCTACCTGTTCCACTCTTAAGGATGTTTGTCACTCTATGGGGCTCAACTAGAGAGTCCAGGATAATGTCCCCATTTTAAGGGCAGCTATTAACAACTTTAATGCTGTCTGCAATCTTAATTCTCCTTTGCCATGTAAAGTAATAAATTCAAAGGCTCCAGAGATTAGAATGTGGACGCCTTTTGGAGGACCATTTTTACCTACCACACTGTAGTTCTAAACTTCAATCAGAAACAGAAATGAATCCAAAAAGTGTCTGTATAAAATTGAAGAAAAGCAAACTGTTTCCACTCCTGACAAAAACTTTGGTGCTTTAATTGGTTTTGGAGTCTTTGTTAAACAAATTTAGAGCTGCTGGCTGATCTGCTACTGAGCACTTGCACTTTTGAGTGAAGAATGGTACAGTTCTCCAACTGTAGGTCCTGTCACATTAGGAAGATGAGAAAGCAATTTAGTAGGTCGTGACCAGGACTTAAAAATATCGAATAGAACAGAAACTAGAGAATATGGAACACAGTGAAGGAAAACTAATGATTTGTGAAACATTTTTACAGCTGAACATATACACATTTGTACTGGGTTGCAAGGTAATAAGCATTTTTAAATTTTCTGTTGAAGTGTTGTTAGTTTACAATATGTTAATTTCTGGTGTACACCATAGTGATTCAATTATATATATATATTCTTTTTCATATTCTTTTTTCATTATACGTTACTACAAAATATTGTATATAGTTCCCTGTGCTATATGGTAGAAACTTGTTTATCTATTTTATATATAGTAGCTAGTATCTGCAATCTCAAACTCCCAATTTATCCCTTCCCACCCCCTTCCCCATGGTAACCATAAGTTTGTTTTCTATGTCTGTGAGTCTTTTTCTATTTTGTAAATAAGTTTATTTGTATCATTTTAAGATTCCACATATAAGTGACACCATATGGTATTTTTCTTTCTCTCTGGCTTACTTCACTTAGTATGATGATCTCTAGGTCTGTCTATGTTGCTGCAAATGGCATTGTTTTATTCTTTTTTATGATTGAGTAGTATTCCATTGAGTGTGTGTGTGAGTGTGTGAGCGCATGCACGCTTGTATGTGTATATAGCACAACTTCGATATCCAGTCATCTGTCAGTGGACATTTAGGTTGCTTCCATGCCTTGGCTATTGTATACAGTGCTGCTATGGACATTGGGGTACATGTATGTTTTTGAATTAGAGTTCCCTCTGGATATATGCCCAGGAGTGGGATTGCTGGATCATATAGCAAGTTTATTTTTAGTTTTTTCAAGTAGTCTCCATACTGTTTTCCATAATGCCTGCGCCAAACTACATTCCCACCAGCATTGTAGGAGGGTTCCCTTTTCTCCACACCCTCTCCAGTATTTATCGTTTGTGGACTTTTGAATGATGGCCATTCTGACTGGTGTGAGGTGACACCTCATTCTAGTTTTGATTTGCATTTCTCTGATACTTAGCAATACTGAGCGTTTTTTCATGTGTCTGTTGGCCATTTGTATGTCCTCATTGGAGAATTGCTTGTTTAGGTCTTCTGCCCATTTTTGGATTGGGTTGTTTGGTTTTTGTTGTTGAGTTGTATGATCTGTTTGTGTATTCTGGAAATTAAGCCCTTGTCAGTCACATTGTTTGCAAATACTTTCTCACATTTAGTAGATTGTCTTTTCTTTTTGTTTATAGTTTTCTTTGCTGTGCAAAAGCTTATAAGTTTAATTAGGTCCCATTTGTTTATTTTTGCTTTTATTTTTATTGCCTGGGTAGACTGCCCTAGAAGATCATAGATTTATCTCAGAAAATGTTTTGCCTATATTTTCTTCTAGGAGGTTTATGGTATCATGTCTTATGTTTAAGTCTTTAAGCCATTTTGAGGGATTTTTGTGTATAGTGTGAAGGAGTCTTCTAACTTCATTGATTGCACGTGGCTGTCCCAACACTACTTGCTAAAGAAGCTGTCTCTTCATCATTGTATGTAATATGCATTTTTAAAAAAACTCAATTACACTAAATAGTTTAATCCATATCTTCTCATTGGTCAACATAAGTCCTTTCTTTCATTTTATTTCTCTTTTTCCCCCATCCTCCATTTCCACTCACCTCTCCTTATCCCCCACAGGCAATCATTATAATGTGTTTAATGTATTATCCTTTTTGTTATATGTATATTTTTGCAAAGTGTACCTTACTTTGGGTGCATTTTTTTATAATTTATATAAAATTATACAAATTAAAAAGATGCTATCTATACTCTCGTCCATTCCTTTTAATTGCTAAAGAGTCATCTGTGGTGGTATCTACTACAGTTACTGTATGTCTTTCTCTGGGTGGAAGTAAAAAATGTTTGAAAGCCGTTGTTCTAAATATATATCCAGGGTTCACCGGAGAACTCTTAAAACAACACTGGACATTTTCTTCATCCAAAATACATGTCTAAATTGTCTGCTTGAAATTTCTGTTCCTAGCCATTAAGATCATGGATATCACTGTTCCCAGCCATTAAGATCATGGATATCACTGTTCCCAACCTTGGCCTCACAGGAAGACACAGGTTGACATATACCATAAACAGGAGAGCCCCTTATGCACTGAATCAAAGAGTTGTGGAATTTTTAAGCTGAAACACCCTCTTCTCTGTCTCCCCACCTCCACCCCATCATTTTAACAGATGAATATTTCAAGGATGGTTTGTTTGCAAGGAATAGAGGAGCCCCAGTAAACATAAAATGGGATTTATTGGAAAGGTTTCAGGCATCTTGGAAAATCCAAGAGTGGGTAGTATACCCAGGCCCCAGGGTTTTCTCTGTCCCTACCAAGCTGTCTGAAACAAAGTGAGTGCTCAGCAAGCTTTGGTCCAATAAAAAGATGAATAGGTGGGTAGACGGAGAAACAGGAGAATCATCAGGAATCAAGGCAGCTGCTCTCACTGACTCTAGGTTTGGCCCCATAATCTTACATCTCCACTTACGTGTCTGCTTCCCTTGTCTATTTCTGCACAAATATGCACACCTGCTCTGCAATGGTGCCTTTTTTTGGGTGACCAACCACCACGCTTGCTGGGAGTAAGGGGGTTCCTGTGATGCAGGATTTTCAGTGCTAAAATCAGAAAAGTCTCAGGAAAATCGCAATGAGTTGGTCACCCTATCATTACCTCAGAGACCCTATCATTACCTTAAAAATCAGCTTTATATCCAGCCCTAAAGGCCCTCTGAATGAATGGATTGAGTCCTTCCAAGACTCAGTATTGTTAAGTGGAGAACTTGATTGGATCTGCCCAAATTGTGGGTTCTCCTGCACCAGGGGTTTGGTTTTTATTCCCAGTCCAATCAACCCGGACTGAGATATCATGGAGGAGGTAGGCAGGCACATCACTCATCTACAACCCTGTGTGCTAAGTTCTCTAAGAAAGGGGCACTGAGACAATGTTGGGCATTTATATTTCACGGAAGTGACTCAGCACATCATTTAGAGGTTCCCAGCCTGGGCTTTCTGCCTAAGATCAGAAGGGTGAAGGAATGAGGAAAACGGTAGAATTATTTGGTTTTCTCAGTGAGATCTCTCTCCTCTCTTCTTTCACTTAATATAGTGTTTTCAGGGTTCATCCATGTTGTAGCATGTGTCAGTGCTTCATTCATTTTTACAGCCAGATGCTACTCTATTGTATGGGTATACCATTTTTTTTCTTTTAAAATCCATGCGTTAGTTAATGGAAATTTGGGTTGTTTCTAGTTTTTAGCTATCATGAATAATGCTGCTATGAACATTCATGCATTTATCTACAAGTTTTTGTGTGAACATATGTTTTGAATTCTGAGAGTGAAATTGCTGGGCCCTATGCTGACTCTATGTTTAACTGTTTGAGGCACAGCCGAACTGTTCTCCATATTTTATATCCCACCAGCCACTGTATGAGAGTTCCAATTTCTCCATTTTTTCCATTATTATTTCTCCATTATTTTCCATTTTTTGAATTACAACTATCCTAATGAGTGTGGAGTGGCATTTCATTGAGTTTTGATTTGCATTTCCTAATGACTAATGATGAGTATCTTTTCATGTACTTATTGACTGTTTGTATATTTTCTTTGGAGAAATGTCTTCAGATCCTTTGCCCATTTTTAAATTGGGTTGTTTGTCTTTTTATTGTTGAGTTGTATGCATTCTTTGTATTTTCTTGATACCACACTCTTATCAGATATATGGTTTGCAAATATTTGTGCCATTCTGTGGTGTGTCTATTTTCTTGATAGTGTCCTTTGATGCACAAACGTTTTTAATTCTGATGAACTGAAATTCATCTATGTTTCCTTTTTGTTGCTTGTGCTTTTGGTTTCTTATCTAAAAAAACAAACCATTGCCTAGTCCAAGTGAAACCGTGGGTAATCAGTCAAATCCATTTCACCTGCCTTCACTAATCAAGGTCATCCATGAAAGATATGCATGTGCTTCAAGCAGCACGTAGCCTAAATGATGTTTGCCTGAGTTGTTTCCCAGGAACTTGGAGTCAGCTGTATCTAGTTCAAGCCCCAGCCACTTACTACTGGATAGGACCACCAACCCTGCAACTGGGCATGTGCCAGCGCCCACGCTCAGCCACTTTTTGATGAACGTTAGATGGTGCTAAGCACCTCTGGGTTTGAATGTTTGAATGTACAGAAGCCTGCAGCCTAGTTACACCTCCCAGAATGGTGATGACTGCACCTTCTTCCTATCAACTTTCCCCACATTCCCCTCGCCTCATACTGCCCTGCTGCTTTATTCTTTACCCCGTAAGTGCCCCAGCCCCGTGCCTTTGGGGAGGCAGAGTTGAGATTTGTTCTCTAGGGTCCTTGCTTGGCTGTCTTGCGAATAACCCATCTTTTTGCTGCGAACGGCGTCTCAGTGTTTTGGCTTGCTGGTCGTCGGGCGAAACAAACCCAGTTCGGTGACAATCTGACGTGCTAGCCAGGAGGTAAGTCCCAGTGGGTCTTTTACCAGTGGTGCGAGTCTGTGGGCGAGTCCAGGCAGCTGCCTGGTCCATTTTTCCCCCAAGGACTGTCCCCAGATTTCTCCAGTGAGGTGCTGCCAGCTTTTGGCACTTAATGTTTTGCAGTGAAGAAACAGTTTTGGGGTTTCAGGTTTGGAAGACGCCTTTTGGGTGAGTAATCTCATTAAAGAAACACACCTGTGCCCATATTGTTTGACAAGCCTGTCCAGAGCGGGGGGATTGGAGGCCCACATGGCGGGACATGTACTTTTTGACTATTTTTGTATCTTCTTTGGAGAAACGTCTTTTAAGATCCTTTGCCCATTTTTTTTTAAATTGGGTTATTTGTCTTTTTATTGTTGAGTTCTATGCATTCTTTATATATTCTGGATATCACACTCATCAGATATATGGTCTGAAAATATTTTGTGCCATTCTATGATGTGTCTCTTTATTTTCTTGATAATGTTCTTTGATGCACATGCATTATTAATATTGATGAACTGATATTTATCAATTTTTCCTTTTGTTGCTTGTGCTTTGGGTGTCTTACCTAAAAAAACCATTGCCTGTTGCTGAAGGCAGGATTGTGACAAACAGTATACATTTTACAGTTGCTGAGGAACTTCATACCTGGGTTAAAGGCCCAGGGCTCTGGTTTTGGTCTTGTTGTGGTGTTTTTATTTTTGTCTGATTGTCTTAATTGTTAAGAACTGGCTATTGGGGATTGAGCTTCTTGGTGAGCATAACAGGGACCCTTAGAAAGATTTTGTTGCTGCAACCATATGGAAACAAAGCCCTTTCAAAATGAGAAAGGCTTCTTTAATTCCCCCTTGCAGCCCTCTAGGCTACATTCTCCAGAACTGGGTAACTTTAAGTTATGAATCCAGGGAAAAGAAGATGGTATTTTTTGTAGCACTGCATGCCCACCATATCCTTTAGACTGTAAACAAAACAGCCTGAAAATGGATCCTTAAATTACAGTACAAATTTGCAACCAGATGAATTTTGTTAAGGTCTTTCACCCCATTTTTCCTATTTTATGTACAGTCTCATATGTTATCGTATCTGAATAAACCTGTGCAAAGAAGATATGAAATTATGGTCCAACAGGCAGGGAACCTTGATTCTAATGACGAAGAGGATGATGGCACTGCTGCTCTTTTGTTGCCACTGTCTGAGCCTCTCCCTTCCCCCAGTTTTGAAGGTTGAGAGAAATGGGAATGGTCTCATCCCCTCAAACCCACCAGGCCCCTTGATTTGACCAGGGAGCTACCCAAACTCAGGTGGGGCAGTATCTGTTAAGGAAAGTCCTCATTGCAGGTGTGAACGCTGAGACTAGGCAGCAGTGGGGTTGCTCTGGGCCACTCCCCTTTTTCAACTTTAGATTTATTTAAGTGCAAGAACACTATGCCAATTTTCAGCTTATAGAGATGACGCATAGAGAACGGAAAACTTTTTTTCATTGAGTTTTACAATCCACAACCCAACCTGGGCAGGTGTTCAAAATTCATTAAACATTCTCCTCGTTTCAGAAGAACGGAGAATGGTGCAGGATAGAGCCAGGGAAGAGGTAGATCAGCTTTGTACAGAAAGCCCCGGATGAGGTTCTGCAAGCGTATCTGTCGCAACAGCACATCCTGACTGGGATGTGAATGCTGGGGTTGGGCCAGGACTTGAACATGATCGAGGCTGCATTCTTCGAGGGTTGTGAAGAGGGTACTGAAACAAAGAAGCCTTAATAAAGTACAGGAAGTAAAACAGAAACTAAGTGAGGATCCTTCAGAATTTCTAGAAACGGTCTTTAGAGCTTATAGGCCATACACAAATACAAGCTCTGAGGCCCCAGAGAACTAAAAGATGGTCAGTATCACTTTCATTGGTCAGAGCTCCCCTGAAAGATGGAAGAAACTAGAAAAGTTGGAAAGGGATTTTAGGGGTGCTTATGTCTCTACTTGCTGAAATTCCTTCTAAAGTTTTTAACGGCAGAGACTGGGTTCAGGAGAAAAGGGAACAGTGGAGGATAAAATGGGCTACTCTGCCAGCAGCTGCCTTAATATAGGGAAGAATAAGACCAAATTGAAGACCCCTGTGAGGGACTCAGCAAGTGGTAGGGAGCCCCAAGCTTCTGCTCTAATGGGGAGCTCAGTAGTAGGACCCGGCCAATGTGCATGTTACAAACAGGAGGGACACTGGAAAAGAGAGTGTCCCATCCTAGGTAAGATTCTTAAGGGTAAACAAGTGGCACATCAGATGCTGGAGCTAACTGAGAATGACAGTGACCAAGAATGGTGGGGCCTAGGGGCTCCCTTAGATCTGGCCCGTCCATCAGTATCTCCTATTTGGAGTCCAGGCTGACAATGATGGTGGGAAATCAACTTTTGGGCTTTCTAATTGATTCAGGGACTAATTACTTGGTTTTAAATATCTGACTTAATAAACTTTCTGAGACTAAATTGGTAACTGGGGTGTCTGGAGAAACCTTGGAAAAGCCTTTTCTCTAGCTGCTAGATTGTCAGGTGGGGAAAATCCATCTGAAGCATAGCTTTCTATACATGCCTGAATGCCTCATTCCCCTTCTGGGATGATATTTACTAAATTAAATACCAGGGTTACTTTTGCATCTTGATGAATGAACATTAAGGTATCACCAGAGCAGGCTTACACATTGCTAGCTCTATTGTTCCAACCCCCCAAAAAACAGCCTGTGACTATTGTGGACGAGAAACTGCAGAAAAGTGAGTCCAGAAGTCTGGGCAGATGGGTGACCAGGAAGAGCAAAGACAGCTATACCTTTACAGGTTGGGCTCTGCCCTGGGGCAAAATTCAAAACGCAAAGCATTGCCCATTAAAGGGAGGCAAAGCATGGAATTCAACCCCTGCTCGTGGCCTTCCTCAAATATGATTTAATATTATAAGGGTTACCTTATAATACTCAAATTTTACAGGTCCAGAAACCAGGCACTGTTGAATATTTTTGTACATGACTTAATAGCAATTAATCAAATTGTAGAAGACACTCATCCAGTGGTGTCTAACGCCTACAGTCTGTTCACTACTTTGGAGATTTTTGTTGATTTACAATACTGGATTTGAAGAATGCCCCCCCCCAGCTTTTAATCCCCTCCCTCAAGAGCTGTCTACTTTCTAATGGGAAGATCTTGATACAAGAGTAAAACAACAGTACCGCAGACAGTACTACCTCAGGAATTTAAAAATTCTCCCACAATACCTGGAGAAATCCTGGCAAGAGATTCGAGAGGCCCTAGCTAAATAAGGAACCCTGCTCTGGGATGTGGGTGATACTCTGATGGCCAGTAGAACAAAGGACACTTCAGACCAAAGTAAGATTTTGACTTGGAACTTTTTGGTTGCAAGAGGCTTTAAGGTGCCCAAGAAAATGGCATAGATTTCTCAGCCCTCTTTCAGTACTTGGGTTCTGAACTCTCACAAGACAGAGAGACTGGCTGCCTGACAAAAGGGAAGCTGTAGCCAGGGTTGCTATGCCCACCACAAGAGACATGCAGGGATTGCTGGGAACAGCCAGTTTCTGCTGCAATTGGCTCTTCAACTTTGCACGCATAGCAAAACTCCTTTTTGAAGCTCTTAAAGGAGACACTGAACCTCTAGACTGAAATCTTGGAAGAATGAGTATCCAGAAGACCAGCTCCATCCTCACTGGACTGGAACTTAGGAGGTGCTGCTTGTAACCCATTTCTCAGTGAAGTGGAAGGGAATTATGTCATGGAGCTGTAACACTTGAGTTAAGCTGGACTCTCAGGGATCACCAGAGCCACCACATCCTGTCTATAGGGACGCAACGAGAAAGGGAAACCACACTGCAGAAAACTGCAATCTAGTATCTAAACCTTGTCTGGGTTCAGACCTCTCTGATTGAGCAAATGAACCCCTAACAGATACTAAGTTGGCTCTTTGGAAGGAAGTTGTGAGAAAGAAATTAAGGTGGATGGGCTGGCTGCAGTGGTGGCTTTGGTAAAGTAAAACTCTTTGGAAGGCAGTCAAAGTAACTTGTTAGGCTACCAGAATTGTTTTCTTTCATTAAGCTTTCTCTTTGTACCTAACCTCCCAGGCTAGTTCAGTGATTAGGAGTTCTCAAATTTAGGCAAAAGCAAGTAATCTCTTTAGTTGTTGGACATGTCAGCCAAAACCTTATTCTTTATTTGACATGCTGACCTATTGATTGTGTTTGTCATCAATTATTCAACTATTCCTCTGACCTATCATAAAAAGCCCTCAGATGTAACATCCGGTTAGGCTAATCAATAGAATTTCCTGTCCCCTGTTTTTTCTTGACTAAGCCAAATTTAGTCTTCTCATGTTGTATTTTTAAACACACACACACGCACGCGCGCGCACACACACACATACACACACACACACAGACACACACAAAAGACCCTGGTATCTACCTGTCAAGGTTCTACTTGGTCAGGATATTATAGACACTGTAGTTTTTTTGCCCAGCTTTTGACCCTTCTATATTTGATAGCCAAGTGTTTGAGCCAAGCTGATAATGATGGAGACACCCTAGGTGATTAGAGATAAATCCCTAAAATTAAAAGCTTAAATTTTAATATGCCTGGCCTTGTGTGTGCCCCCACAGGGTATATAGCATTGTAGGTTAAGTTACCAGTCTTGGACATATGAACAGCTTGAGGGCTGGAGCATAGGTGGCATTTACTGGGATCAGTATGTTAACTTGAAACTGGGAACAAGAGAACATTCTCAAATGAGCGCTAAGCAGTTTCACTCCTTAAGCTCTTGTTGGGCCTACGCCCCTTAACAGCAGGAAGTAGCCAGCGTGGTCATTGCCCCTTATCCCTCAAGATTGAGCAATGATCAAAAGATAGGGGGCACTGAAATCTTGGGTGATCATTTCACCTGCCTTCACTAATCAAGGTCGTCTACAAAAGACTCGCATGTTCTCCAAGCAGCGAGTAGCATAAACAAGAAACCGTCTCCCCAGAGCTGCTTCCCAGGAACTTGGAGTCAGCTATGTCTAGTTCAAGTTGAGCTGATTAAGACTGGATAGGATCACCTACTCTCCTACTGGGCATGCTCGAATGTCTGCTCTGTGTCCTTTTGGCATCAGAGGGCCAAAACTCCACCAGCAGATCATGATAAGTACCCCCGTTTTTGTTTTTCTAATAGAAATATAGTTGATTTACAATATTGTATTGTTTCTGGTATACAACCTAGTGACTCAATATTTTTGTAGATTATACTCCACTTACGGTACTACAGAATAATAGCTATATTTCCCTGTGCTGTACTGTGTATCCTTTGCTTATTTTATACATAGTAGTTTGTCTCTCAATCCCATACCCCTATCTTGTCCTCCCTCCTTACCTCTCCCCACTGGTAACCACTACTGTGTTGACTGTTTTTCTGTGAGTCTGTTTCCATTTTTATTATATACATTAGTTTCTTAGATTGCACGTGTAAGTAATACAAAGTATTTGTCCTCCTCTGTCTCTGTCAGATTTTATTTCACTAAGCCTAATACTCTCTAGGTTCATCCGTATTGCAAATGGCAGAATTTTATTACTTTTATGGCTGAATAATATTCCATTGTGTATATATACCACATCTTTATCCATTCATCTGTTGATGGAAACTTAGGTTGCTTCCATATCTTGGTTATTGTAAATAGTGCTGCTATGAACATTAGGGTGCATCTATCTTTCTGAAGTAGTTTTTTTGTTTTTCTGGACACATACCTGGGAGTGGAATTGCTGAATCATATGGTAGTTCTATTTTTAGTTCTTTGAGGAATCTTCATAGTTTTGTTCATAGTGACTGTACCAATTTACAATCCCACCTACAGTGCAGAAGGGCTCCTTTTTCTCTACATCCTTGCAAGCCATATATTTGTAGACTCTTAGCTATTCTGACAGGTGTGAGGTAACAACTCACTGTGGTTTTGATTTGCATTTCCCTGATTTTTAGCAACGTTGAGCATCTTTTCATGTGCCTGTTGGCCATCTTTATGTTGTCTTTGGAAAAATGCCCATTCAAGTCTTCTGCCCATTTTTTAATCCAGTTGTTTTTTTGGCACTGAGTTGTATGAGCTCTTTGTATATTTTGGATATTAACCCCTTACAAGCCATATCATTTGCAAATATTTTGTCCCATTCAGTAGGCTGTTTTTTAATTTTGCTGGTGGTTTCCTATCTGTGCAAAAGCTTTTACATGTAATTAAGTCACTTTCTTTTTGCTTATATTTCTTTTGCCTTTATTTTCTTTGTCTTAGGAAATGGGTCCAAAAAATTATTGTTATGGTTCATGTCAGTGTTCTGCCTATGTCCTCTTCTAGGAGTCTAATTGTATCAGATAAGTTCCTCCGTTTTTGAACATGCAGAGGCCTGCAGTTAAGCTTGCTCAGAACCATTACTACACCTTTTGCCAATCACCTTTCCCCATGCTCCCCATGCCTCAGACAGCCCTGCTGCCCTTATTCTTTATTCCATGAATAACCCAGTCCCTTGCTTTCAGGGAGGTGTATCTGAGACTAGTTCTCCCATCTCCGCGCTTCGCTGCCTTGTGAATAAACCCTCTTTGTTGCAAGCCTTGGCGTCTCGTGCATGTTGGGCAAAATGAACCTGGTTCGGTAACACAAGGTCATGAAGATTTACACATGTTTCTTCTAAAAGTTTAATAGTTTTAGCCCTTATATTTCAGCCTTAGATATATTTTGATATTTTTGTATATGGTGTGAGTTAGTGGTCCCAAACTCATTCTTTTACATGTTGATATCCAATCGTCCCAGCACAGTTTGTTGAACAGAGTATTTTTCCCCATTGAATTGTCTTGGCATCCTTATTGAATCAACTGATGATAAATGTATGGGTTTATTTCTAGCTTGTCAATTTTATTCCATTGATCTATATGTCTGTCCTTAAGCCTTTACCACATTGTCTTGACTACTGTATCTTTGTAGTAGGTTTTGAAATTGTGTATGCTCTCCAACTTTGTTCTCTTTTCAAGATTGCTTTTGACAATTCTGGGTTCCTTAGGTTTCTGTGACATTTTAGGATCCCCTCAAATCAGTTTCTACAAGGAAGCCAGTTGGGATTCTGATAGAAATTGTATTGACTGTCTAGATGAATTTGGGGAATATTGACATCTTAATATTAAGTGTTTCAAGTCTTAACTTCTTTCAGCAATGTTTTATAGTTTTCAGGGTATACATCTTGAACTTTGGTTAAAGTTATTGCAAATAAATTTGGATAGTTGAGGGGGTTTTTTTGGATATTTTACATTTTTCCAAATAAGATAATGTAATCTACAAATAGAGTTTACTTTTTATTTTGAATCTGGATGCTTTTATTATTTTATTATTGACAGGTTTGTTTACTCTTATCAAATTGTCAGGAGTAGACCTTCAAGTACAACATTGAATAGAAGTATTGAGAGCAGACATTGTTGTCTTTTTCCTGATCTTAGGAGAAAATCTTCCAATCTTTTAATTGTGATACTTCTCAGTTTCGTAGATGCCTTTTAGCAGGTTGAGGAAGTTCTCTATCCCTAGTTTTTTCTGTGTTTTATCATGAAAGTATGTTGGTTTTTGTAAAGTGTTTCTTCTGCATCTGATAAGATGATCATTTTTTTCTATGATATGTTTTTGATGTGTTAAGTTAATTTCTGGCTGTTAAACAAATCTTGCAAGCCTGGGATAAATCCCACTTGGTCATGATGTGTAATCCTTTATGTATATTCTTGATTCAGTTTGCTAATATTTAGCAAACTTTTACACCTATACTTAGGCAGGATACTGTATTGTAGTTTCCTTTGATTTTTTAATATCTTCTGCCTCTACTGTTTTGCTAGGGCCAGAAATGGTACCTATAGTAGGCAAGGGGACAGGAGTGACATACAAGGATTTGAGGAACTAAGCAGCCTACACGCTCGATGTTAGAGCCTGGATTCACCTCCTCTCCCCACCTGGCCCCCAGCCAATGCTGATCTGCATGCAGCAGAGGAGAGGCCCCACTGCCCCGGGGATGCTGCTGCTTCTAAGGGGGTCTGCACAAGGGGCCCATTAGTGTACGGAGCATCCAGGAGTCCAGTATTCTAAGTAATGAAGAACCTGTCTCAAAATATCATCACACTGAACAAACACTTGGGGAGACTGGAGCTGCACAAAATCACACAGGAATGTTTGCCAAACTGACTTTCTCCACAAAGTCCAGTGCCCAGTACCCCCAGATACCTAACCCTCTTACTAGTCTGGTCTGAATGCACATCCTATGTTTTTCTGCCTGTTTGCAGAGCTGGCATGGTTAGGAGTGATAAAGAGACTATTTTTCTGAAGCAGCTATGGGCCAAGGAGGCTGAGATGCAGTTCTCTTCTGTACACTCTGGTGCTGTCACCTGGAACCATGATACATGGCAAACCAGCGGTCAATACTACAGGCTCACGGGCTAACTCAGGACAACCGTCCGCAACCATCTCCCCATCGGCGACACGAAGGAACACTTAGAGGCCCAGCACTCTTGGGGCCCACCCCATGAGGGCCCTTGTCTCACAGACCCTAGGGAACATTCCTTCCCTGCAGAAACCTAGCAGCACTTTTCCACCTCTGGGATGAGGTGGCCTCCAGCCAGGACTTCACCCCGACTCCTCCTTGGGGGGTTCTGGCTGCCTTGGGGGAGCACCACCCCCAGAACTCCTGCCAGAGCAAGTCCTGCTTGGGACAGCTCAACTTCTTTCCTTGTCAGACCACAGCTCTTTACAGGATGGTATGGAATATCCTTTAGCTAACCATCTTCTCAAAATACTTCCTTTTGTTTTTTGGCCACTCTACCTAAAACTAGCTCTCTTCCATGTCCTCTCACAAGGAGCACACTCCCCAGGATTCTTTCAGTTTCATCCAAATTTCCCCTAGTCTCTGTGAATCTAGAATTCCGTCCATGGGAATTGTGTGAACTCTAAGCCATCTCAGGACTGACATGTCTACCCAGCTGCTCTTGGTCACTCATGGTGGACTCTGGACAAGGACAGGAGCCACCAGAGTTCTTCCAGTCGTCAGCTGAAGCTGCACCCCAAGCACCTTCTGAAAGACCTGTGCAAATTGCTCTTAATTGAAGGTGAGGATCTTGGAGAGATCAAAGATCAGAACTCCTGCTCTAAATTCCTGAGGGTAGAGGGCAGAAATTATAATAACTGAGGTGAGTGCCTGCCATCTAAAGCCAAGCAGAGGGTGCACTTCCTGTGTGGCATGTTTAATTAATCCCGCTGTGGGCCTTCATCTATGGGTTCTCAACTGCAGGCAGCTACAGACCCTCCACCTTCTGTTGAACTTAGGTGTAAGTCGAGACTCCTTGCTTTATAAGTCTACCTTGAAACACTCCCTTATTCTTGCTCAGCTACACTGAGAAACTCTGACAAGAAAGCACCCTTACAACTTTGGTTGAGGGGAGCCAAGCTCATTTACTGCTAATTAGAATTCAGGGGCAACCTGGAGTGAAACTGAAACAGGCAATTAACTTCCCACCTCTTGTCCTTCCCTTGGAACAGCCCTAGGAGTGAGTACCTGTGTGGTTACTCAGCACGGATCAAAGCAGCCTTTAGTTTCCGTGAAGTGACACAGGGCATTAAATGTGGGCACTTAAGCAGCATCTGGTGAGCGGCCTCCACGTCTCACACTGTGCTGCACACTCAAGTGAGCAGCAGCAGAAGTCTGCCTGGGGAATGAGCGACCCCAGCCCCGCCTCCCTCAGGGCGGTGGCTGTTACTACAGCGCTGCAGCCTCATAGCCTGAAACCTCCCACGGCGACACCCTTCACTTCTGGTCCTCTGAACCCCAGTGCCCTCAACTATTTACCACCCACCACGCAGGCAGTGTTTATAAGACCCAGGTGGCATCCTCCCAGCTGGAGCCAGCTGCTCACATTACACAGTGAAGCCTCACGCACCCACCTAGCACAGGGCCTGGTGCATAGTAGATAATTACAAATATTTATTGAAGTGATCCATGAAAAACATTTTAAAAGTACGGCCTGACTTCCTCTTCTATGGGTGCAATTTACAGCTGCTTTCTCTCACACGAAGTCAGGATATTAAAGCCAATTTTTACGTTAGCCTAGAAAAAACATAGGAAGAAGTTGGTTCCCAGGCTATATAGGTAGATAGCATTTCCTTTCACGAGAACAATGTGTTTGTTTGAAATAGTTGATAAGCTGCTGTGAGGAAGGGGTGAGATTCCAAGGAGTATGTCCACAGAGCAAAAGGCCACAGACCAGCCTTCTAAGTCGTGATGCCGGCTGCTCACGACAGGCCATTAGTCAGCTTGAGCTCCTGAGGCACTTGGCCACGTGCATCTGGTGTAGAGGCTGAGACACAACGCTGTGGAGGAGGGCGCCATTTCCAGTTCAGGGGATGTCTAGGAGCAAGAGTGAGCCGTAAGCAAGGCCTGCGTGTGTGGGCACACGTGTGTGTGCATGTGCCTCAGATGATGACAGGAGGTGCAAAGACTCCTCCAGAAATGACGAGGTACTGGAGGGGCTCTGAAGACAGAGAATTATTGAGGATGAAGTGGTCTGTGGTGGCATGTAAGGTTAACTTCTCTCTCAGACTCTCAGCCTTTGGGGGAGAGCTTCATGGCTCAGTAATGCTCTGGCTGTAGTGGGTTTCGTGGGAAGGAATCTTGGAGAGGTACAGGGTTCTGAGTCCAGGTTTGCTCAAGGCTGAGATAGACGACAGGCACGGAAGCAGGGGAGAAAAGGGGCAGCTGCCGTCCAGGCTGTCCCCCTCCACAAAGACCTCATGTGTGAAATAAGATGATTTTAAAAGTCTTTGAATTCATGTCATCTCTTTTCCAATGAGTGTAAACCTCTTGAAGATCCTGTTGTTTCGGCAACGTGAAACTAGGAAAGGATGTGCAGTCTGCACTCATGGTCTAGGATCCTGTGCCCGCTCGGGACAGCAGGCCCACCTCAAGTTGACTTCAGACGACTTGGAAACAGTGGCCCGTTTTTACTTTCTGCCAGTAGTTGGCAAAGCTAATACTTATATTCCCTCCAGCCGTCACAGCACTGGGCGCCTCACCATGGTTAATCCACCCCTCATCCTCCCTGATACCTTCTTTGGTGGTGAAAGAAGTCGGTCTTGAAACCCCTGACATTCGTATCTTCCCCCGGGGAGAGATGGCGTCCATGAAACCACTTCATTTAATCATGAAAAAGGGCTGTTCCTTTAAGATCACAATGTTTGGATTGTTCACATTATCAAGTTAAAAAGTTAAAGTGTTAGGATCATTTAACTTCACCTTAAAATACTGAGACCCCTCTCTCAATAGTAAGTTCTAGTATGCATGTCTCCATGGAGACAGTATCCTGCAGGCAACTGTACATTTGTTTCAAATGTGCCACAGACTGTTTCTAATACAAACACATACACAAATTTCACATATGTTGCCTTGTGGGGATCTTAGCTAAGGCATGATCTTTGGTGCCATTACTTTATCTGTAAAAAAGAGGGAGTTAGACTAGGTCATATGGAAGCTTACCTCAAGCATGAGCAGAGATCCTGAAAGTTTTGGCCAATTTCTATCTCATGTCGTAAGTTGTATACAGTGTGTCCTAGTTAAAACTGAGACTACAGTATGCTTGATTCTTTTGCATATTTAAGGCAAACAGATTGAGAGAAAAGACAGAAGGAAAGGAGTACTAACTGAGCACCTGTGGAGCACCAGGTCTATTTTCACATATGCCTGTGCCTCATGGTACTATTGCAAGGTAGGTACTATTTCCCTCATTGCAGAGTAGTTAACAGCCAGGATTTTATTTCATAATTACTTATAATTGACAAAATTCAGTGACAGTCTGGATAATAATTCAGTTGTGAAACCTGTATAAACTTCATGCTTTTTATTTTTTTTAATTGAAATGTAGTTGATTTACAATATTATATTACTTTGTTTTATTTTTTAGTTACTGTATATAAGTGATAACATACAGTGTATTTGTCTTACTTCACTAAGCATAATGCTCTTTAGGTCCATCCATATTGTTGCAAATGGTAGAACATTCTTTTTTATGGATGAATAATATTCCATTGTGTGTATGTGTGTGTGTACACACACACCACATATTTATCATTCATCTGCTTATGGACACAGGCTGTCTCCATGTATTAGCATTTATCTTTTCAAAATAGTGTTTTTATTTTCTTCAGCTATATACCCATAAGTAGAATTCCTGGATTATATGGTAGTTCTATTTTTAATTTTTTGAGGAACCTCCATACTGTTTTCCACAGTGACTCCACCAGTTCACATTTTTACCAACAGTGTAGGAGGGTTTTGTTTTCTTCATGTTCTCTCCAACATTCATTATTTGTAGACTTTTTGATACTAGCCATTCTGACAGGTGTAAGGTGATATTTCATTGTGGTTTTGATTTACATTTCTCTAATTAGAGATGTTGAACATCTTTTCTTGTGCCTAACAGCCATTTGTAGGTCTTTGGAAAAATGTCTATTCAGGTCTTTTGCTCATATTGTAATCAGATTTTTTTTGTCAGTACCATGCTGTTTTGGTGACTTTAGCTTTGTAGTAGTCTGAAATCAGGGAGCATGATGCCTCCAGCTTTGTTCTTTATTGTTTCACTTTTCACTTCTGTAGAAAATGTCATGAGTATTTGGTAGGGATGGCATTAAATCTGTAGATTGCTTTGGATGGTATGGACATTTAAATAATATTCTTCCAATCCAAAAACACTGGGTATCTTTCCATTTCTTTGTATAATTTTCAAATTGCTTCATCAGTGTTTTATAGCCTCCAGAGTATAGGTTTTTCACCTCAGTTAAGCTTATTCCCTGGTATTTTATTCTTTTTTATTGTAATTGGGACTGTATCCTTAATTATTAGTCTCTTTAATAAGTGGCGCTAGAAAAACCGGACAGTTACATGTAAAAGAATAAGATTCGAACATTTCCTCACACCATATACAAAAATAAACTCAGAATGGATTTAAAACCTGAAACTGTAAAACTCCTAGAAAAGAATATAGGCAGAACATTGACATAAATCAAAGCTGTATTTTTTGAATCTGTCTCTGGTGGCAAAAGAAATAAAGGCAAAAACAAATGGGACCTAATTAAACTCAAAAGCTTTTACACAGCAAAGGAAACCATCCCCCAAATTAAAAGACAACGTAATGAATGGGGTACAATATTTCTAAATGATATGACCAATAAGAGATTAATATCCAATATTTATGAACAGCTCATGTAACTGAATATAAAAAAAATCTGATTCTACTGCTGGGTATATATCTGAAGAAAATTAAAACATTATTTTGTGTTATTGATTGATCTTAGGTTTTATTCCGTAGTCTTAAACTCCTCTATGAAGAAGTTAGATTTTCCTTGAAATTTAGTTTCAAGAAGAGGTACCTGGGTTATCCTTAGTTGAAAGACACTGAGATTTTGTTATGTACATACAGAATTTATACTTCGAGTACTTAATTGGGAATAAAAGGAGATCTTGCCCTAAAAGTGGCCGAATTGGGGTTTCCTGACAGTCCAAAATTAATTTTTAGTGTGTGCACAGGTAGAAAAAAGTTGGCTTGATAAAACATCTTTTCAGATTTCTGACATTAAAGAAACAAAAGGTCTTCTGGGGGAATGCATTTCTCTCCTTGTGTTTTTGAGATGTCATTAGGCAATTTCTTCCCCTCTGTGTTTCGGAATCTTGGTTTCTGCTACTTGGAAAGGTACAGACTTGGTGTACATTTGGCAGCCAGTCTAATAGACTAGGATTCTGGGTAGTCTTTTTGTCTGGCTGTGCCAGCTCTCAGGGAAATTTGTCTTAAGGAGTCCTGGGCCATAAGGGGCCTTTGTCATCTTAATGTTCTTTGCATCTGCCTATACAACCATGGCCCTTTACATTCTTAGACTATTTGGGGGGCACTACATAATTTGCACTTTCTTGTATGGATGCTTCTTGGGCTTACTGCTTTGAGATGCTTTTGAGATACTGCTTGTCAATGGCCAGATGGACACTTTCTTTAAAATGAAGAAACTTTTAAGTTGGTAAATGTTTTAAAAGCATTCATTATAAACTGCTGTTTTACTGGTACCTATGGAAAAAAAGCAAATTAGAAGGTGGATAAAATATATATAAAATAGCTAAACTAGAAACTTCCTTAGTTTAAAACAAACCAACAAAAAGTTTGTGAATTCTAGGCTTCCCCTTAATAATTCTTACAGATTCTAATAAAACATTGCATTGTTAATTAGGTTGATTAACAGGAAAATAAGAAGCTGAGGGAAAATCTAGATGTCTTCCCAACAAGGTAGAAATTTTAAAGGATTTGTCCCCAAAAGATAAAGAAATCTTTAGATGGGTTTTAAGGAAACGGATAGATAAAACAGATGTTAATAGGATTAAAACAGAAGTTTGATACAACACTACCTAGTGTTGGGGACCAAGTGGGGGTCCCCTTGGCCCATTTTGCCTTGAAGGCCCCCAAACGAGCATGAAGTATTCACCCCTGTTTAAAAAATACATATATATTTAAAAGGCTGGAAAAAATTACGCTGAGATACCTGAACAACAATTTCTTGAGGCAATAGTTAAGTCCTTTTGTTAATCTTTTAATTGATTAATTGGCCTGACTTCCGTGGCTCCCCTCCTCACTGGAGCTCCCAAAGCCTTTATGCAAAAATGGGTAAAATGGCTGCAGGACAAAAAGGACAGCTTCTGGGACTCCTTGTAAAACCAAGGTTTGTTGATGGGGTCCTAATGGAAACTAAGGTTAAAAGTATAAAAGTTGTTAGAACTCATCTGAGAGATTATAAATATTGGTATATTTAAATAGGCTTTATATAGATGCTTCTATCTCATTTGCCATATGTGTATATATATATATTTTTAATTCAAGTATAGTCAGTTTACAATGTATCAATTTCTGGTGTATAGCATAATGTTTCAGTCATACATATATATATGTTTTTATATTCTTCATATTCTTTTTCATTATCGGTTACTACAAGATACTAAATATAATTCTCTGTGCTATACAATAGGACCTTGTTATTTGTCCATTTCATATATAGTAGTATCTGCTAATTCCGAGCTACCAGTTTATCCCTCCACCCCCACCCATTTCCCCTCTGGTAACCATAAGTTTGTTTTCTATGTGAGTCTGTGTTTTGTAAATAGGTTCATTTGTGTCTTTTTTTTCTTTTTAGATTCCACATATAAGCAATATCACATGGTATTTTTCTTTCTCTTTCTAACTTCACTTAGAATGACGACAATCTCCAGGTCCATCCATGTTGCTGCAAATGGCATTATTTTATTATTTTTATGGCTGAGTACTATTCCTTTGTATAAATATACCACAACTTCTTTATCCAGTCATCTGTTGATGAACATTTAGGTTGTTTTCATGCCTTGGCTATTGAAAATAGTGCTATAAACATTGATGCCAGAAAGAATTTCAGGTTCATGTGGAAATACTGAATTAATATCTGGTATTAAAGATACCTTAAGCTTATTGGTTTAATCAATAGGCATGTCATTTTTATTGTAACTAGGCTGACTGAAGGTCAGTAAATTGATGTTGCGGAAGTTATCAGCAAGAAAAATTAAGCTGGTATGTGTTCATAAGTTACAAAATAAACATTAATGAACTAAGAGTTTTCAAGTGAACTGTTAAGAAATAATGTTTTGGGTATGTCTTTCTAAAATAGTTTCTCCAGATATTTGGTAACTTTTTAGAGTTTTGTTGGATTAAATGATGTAATTCACTGAATATCTAGATTATTCCAGTTAAAATCCTGGAACATTAATTGCTAAACATGTTTAAGTAAGTTTGCCCACTTTTGTCTTTTTATAAGAGGAGAACTAAAGATGTTTGGCTATACTAGACACACTTGTATCATACTGAGCAAAAACTTAATTTGAGAAGTTATAGAACATGCTCATAAGTTAGCCAATCAAGAAATACTGGTATATTCATAATTGCTTGCTTCTTAGTTTTCACTAGAAACCAAAGTTTTTAAGAGTTGAGAATTCTAGTTAAAATATGTAATTACAGCTATTAGAAATGATAAGGGAAACATTCTAGTATGCAAGGTGAGTAGGATGTGTGTTTTCAGCAACAAAAGGCATGAGGAATAAAAATGCATTTGCTAAGGGAACAGTAAGGACACTGGAGCCCTGGGGAGGCAGGACACAAGCTATGAAGGACAATGAATATGGTAGAGCTGAGATGATAAATCACTTAATATATGTAATTTTTTAATCCAAACAGTCCACACAAAATTTATATTTAAATACTTTTATTTTCATTTCACAAAAAAAGCAACAGTGTTTGCAGGTACACATGCCTTTCAGTCAGTGCTGGTCATATGCAAAACAAGTTACCAGAAATATAAAGAAAAATAAGCCTTTTCCCTTTACAAGTGACAAAACACAATTTGTATATATAATATTATGTACACATACTATTTTCAAAATCTTCCACAAAAGACAAGATTATGATACAAATTTAGAATTCTACCCACAAACTCGGATTTGGAGGAACTGGAGATCTCTATAAGTGTTTAAATACAAAAATGTGATACCTTTACAAGTTTTGAAGTAATTACTTTTTAAAGTGTTTGATAGACTATCCACAGCTACATGGAACACTTGGCTTTAATCAAGATAGCTGAAAAATTAAGTTTTGTCTCAATGTGAGTTTGTTGATTAATGCAAATGCTCCAAATTATGCTGAAATTCTCATTTTATACACACGAGTGTATTACTGTGCTGATGCTTTTATACAGTTCAACTTCTGGAGCATTTCATTCAGCTAAGCCATGAACCTTACTTCCTTTGAAGTATCTCAAATTAAGAACCACTCAGAAATACCATAAGGCTACCATGACTAATGCCAAAAACGTGCCCCTTTCTCTTTTACTTATGATCAAAGTTAAATGTATCACGAACAAACTTTTTTGTTTTTTCTACATCAGCAGGTATAAGTAACAGCAAAGTATAAGCTAAATTTTTCAACACTAGGACCTGAGAGTTTGATATGGTAACATCTCTGCAAATTTTCTAGGCATACTATTACTCAATGTTTCTAAAATAATATGGCAAATCTTCAACATTATATTCATTATAAATTGCAGAGCAAACAGTGCTCAGAAGCTTGGAGGGAGGGATGGATGGATGTTACACATGCATTTTCTTTGAGACAGACAAATGTGGATTCATAACATTGACCATGTGGTGGATGAAGTCCATGTGAAATATTCAAGAATGCTGAAAGTGAATACACAGGTTTGGATGTATGAAATGCATGCAAAAACATACAGCTAATGAGGCAAAACAGGTTTACATCTTCGAGTGCACTCGTAGGTAACATTTAACAGTGGAGGCACTGAAGACAAAAAAGGAAAAATGAACAGGAATGGTTCAGCTAATGGAGAAATGAGGAGAGAGGGACACAGCCACGCAGAAGAGCTCTGGGTAGGAAAGGGCCACTCGCCCTACCACTTGTAAGGTGCTGGAAGGCAGGGCTTGCCACCCAAATTCCTTTTGGATTGGTTTTGGGACTCATGTTGTCATTCACTAGAACCATGACACTAACTCCAAAGGTTCATTCCAAAAACCAAAATAATTTCTGCTGAGTACACAAGAATATGCTACCGATGGAACTACAGCAGACTCCTGCAGGTGAGTCAGAATTTCAGGTCTTGAAAAGAAGCTACTCTCAAGGGTCTTCATATGAGTTCTAGGCAGCATGTCGACTGGTTTACCAGTTACTGAAAGATTGACGATAAAATTTAAACATACTTTTACTTAGTACTGTCTTCTTGACTTTCTATAATTTCCAAAGTACAGGTCCCTTGCCATTTCATTCAGTTTGAATCAACCTAAGAAATGCTGGATCTGACTAGCTTTCACAGCCCAAGCATGTCCCAGTGTCTTCTCCCATCCTATCTGCTACATGCCTGTTGCCTTTAGTCACACCACCACAATGTTACACCTTCAGGTCAGATGGCAGGGATTTGGTGGGACGCTCTTTAAGATACAATCACAACCCTGTAAGGGGACTAATTATTTATTAAAGAAAAATAAGGGGGGGAAAATGAAGCAAGTTATATATGTGCATGTATATATTTACATCTTTAAAGGAATATATCCCAGAAAATATAACCACAAAGCAATATACTAGCTCCAGTTGAAGGAGTAAATATGTGGGAAAGGAAGAAGTAATCTGTCCATTCTTGAAACTCAATTTTCATTAGGTCCCTACACAGCCACGCAAAGAACTAAGTACAAAATAACAAAGAGGTAAAAACATTCATATGTATTAAGAATATTCCCCTGCCAAACTATAAATCTATCTAAAACAAGGAAGTAAAGAATGCACAATCCTTCTACTTGCTGTCACCCACACAGGCAATAAGAGTAAGGGGAGAGGGGGGTTGTCCTACAATAAATACAATTTCCATTTGGTACCTTGACACCCACCGAAAAGGCTAGGTACAAAATCAGTAACATGAAAACATTTACCTACATTTTAAAAACGTTCATATCCTGTCCTTTCCTACTAACCACTACCCATCCAAATAGTCCCTCCCTCTTAAAAAAAATCCCAAATTATTAAACTATTGCCCATGCAGGCAGTGAGGGAAGGGAGCAGAGGAGATTTATCATACATCTGGACCTCCAAGTTTCATTATGCACCTACAAGCCCCAGCAAGGGACGCTGTACTAAATGAAAGAACACACAAAATGTAGCATTTATATACATTTTAAAAAGTATATTTGTATGTGTATATATATTTATGTGTACACACACACACACACACACATACACACACACCCCTAGATCCCCCACCCGCATCCCTACCCTTCCAAGATAAAAGAAAGAAGCCAAACATCTATTCTACCGTTGCCCACCAGGCAATGAGGGAAGGGAAATAGGGGAGCTGTTTCATAGAATCAATCTCAGCTTTCATTAAGTTCCCAGTCATGCAAAGGACTAGATTCAAAATAAAATGAACACCAAAAGAGCCAAAAACATTTATATACATTTAAAAAATTACCTATCTTGCCTAACAAGCTCATTCTCCATTAAAATCTCAAAAACGAACAGAAAACCAAATCCTAAAGTACTCTTATACTATTGTCCATGTACACAGGCTACAGGCGAAGGGGAAAAAGGTTTATTACATCTCTGCATCTGGGCCTCTGCATTACAATTGATATCTGTAAGTCCAAACAGAACACTGGGTTTGAAGTGAAAGAACGAAAAATGTAGCAAACATTTATATACATTAAAAAACAGTGCAAACCCAGAAATCCACCACCACCTGGCCAAAAAAAAAAAAAAAAAGACTTCAAACAACTATGCTACAAGTCATTGCCCAGACGGGCAATACGGGAAGGGGAGGAGATTTCTTTCATAGAATGAACCTTAACTTTCATCATGTACCTAAGTATCCGTGGAAAGGTCCAGGTACACAATGAAGTAACAGAAAAAGGAGGAAAAAATATTCATATACACTTACAGTACATATCCCCACCCTGGTAGAGATAGAAAAATCACCTAGACTACTCCAAAACTACTGCCCACAAAGGCAGCAAGGGAAGGGGAAGAGAGGAGATTTTCATACATCCGGACCTCCATGTCTCATTAGGTACCTGTGTGTCCAGCCAAGGGACGGGTAACACAGTAGAGTAACAACCACTGCACATACAGTTTTCAGAAGGATATATCCTGCCCTTAGTCCCTCCCTGCCCCCACAAAACTTCAAAAAGCCCAAATTATTTTAGAATTATTGTCTACATAGAGAAAAAGAGAAAGGGAGATGAGGAGATCTGCTACACATCTAGAACTTCATGGTTCAGTAGGAACCTACGTGTCCAAGTGAAGGACTGGGAACCCACTGAAATACTATAATAAGGAAGTAAAAACATGAATATATATTTTAAAAGTATTTATCCCAATACCCACAAAACAACCCCTGAAATGAATCAGCTACTGACTAGCCACTGCCCATCCAGGCAACAACGGAAGGGGACAAAAGGAGACTGTTACACATCCAGACCTACGTGTCTCATTAGGTACCTTCTGGTCTGCGCACCCAATGAAATAACTTGAAATAGTAATAAAAACAGGAATATACAGTAAACACATGACCCTACCTTCCCCTCTCCCACCCACCCTCCCAACTCCACCCAACGACTACTCTGCTAGCCACTGCCCAAACAGACAACAAGGGAAGGGGACAAGAGGGGACTGTCATAAGTGTGGGCCTCCACCTCTCATTAGGTACTTTCTTGTCCTATGAGGAGGAAGCAGTACAAAATGAACTGGTTATAATACAAAGTAGATTATTTATATACATTAAGTACACACTCCACTCTCTCCCACCCCACAAAACAAAACTATTCTATTAGCTATTGCCCAAAGAGGCAATAAGGAAAAGGGAAAAGAGGAGATTTGTCATACTCTGAACCTCAGTTTTCATTAAGTATATATGCTTTCATGCAAAGGGACACATATAAAATGAAACAGTAAAAAGTAGTATAACATTTAAGTATACTCAAAAGCTTACAACCCCCACCTTCAGGCTAGATTCGGTCAAAACAACAGCAACTACAGCCACTCTGTTATTTCCACACAGGCAAGGAGGAGAAGGCTACATGCGACATCTGTCATACTTTTTGGACCTCCACGGTTCATTAGCTATCTATTTACCCATGAGAATGATGAGTGAAATACAAAAATCAAACCACACCCACAAAATAGCAGCAATCACATTTGTACACAGTCTTAGAAAAAACACATTCTGTTCCTCTCCCCGTATCACCATCTCCTTCCAAAAAAGGAAATCAAATAACTACTCTGTGGCTGTTGCCCAGAAACAAAGTAGGAAGGACAGAAGAGATTTTCATAGGACAATACTTCACTTTTCATTAGGACAAAATATATTAAAATGAAAGAATATAAAAATACACCAAAACACATATGTACATTTTTAAAGTATATACCTCCAAAGAGCCACTCAAAGAAATCAGTCAACTGTTCTGTTAGCTATTGGCTATACAGGCAATAAAGGAAAGGGAGAAGAGGAGGTTTGTCATACGTTTGGACTTCCATTTTTCATTTGGTACTTACTTGCCAATGTGCAGAATGAAGCACAAAATAAAAGAAAGCAAAATCCAGCAAAAAAAAAATATATATATATTCTTTAAAGTACATATGAGGGTGTGGGGGACAGAAGGAGGAAGGAAACTCTTAGAGATAATTCCAATAAAAAAATAACAAAAGCAAAGGGGAGAAGAATCACATCATACCTACAAAATTCAGGTCTTGTTTTGCAAACTCAGCCCAGGAACTGCTGTCCTTGGTGATGCAGTACCTTCTGAGATGCATACCCTCCCCCGCAGCCCCATGAACTACATGGGGACTGAGTGAACGTCTAGCAGTCTGGCTGTAGATCAAGGTTTTAGGAGCTTTAGTTTGAGTAGACTCTTAAAATCCACCCCCAAAACAGGCTATCCACAATCCAACAAACTCAACACTTAACTTTCATTCCTTACTTCCCAATGTTCAGAAAGGAGTCTGTTCTGTACCCAGTAAGACTGAGGCAGCTCAAATAACAACTATACACCCAGAACTCTTCTTATAGCAACTTGTTCCTACAGTGGCTAGAGCACAATAAAATGAAAACATGAATGGCAAAGAACATTAGAGCCGAGCAGAACTTGTGATAGTAAGTTCATAAACGCCAAAACAACAGCAGACAACACAATTTCACTTAAAGAAATTTCTATACAACAAGGGGCAGGAAGGCATGAGCTCACGGTGGAGGCTGACACTACTTACAGTTTAGTATGTCTGAGCACTTGGTATTAACAGAACAAACCCGACTCCTTAGATTTCTACTTCCATAGCCTTTCAGATCTACAAAGCACAAGTCTATCTTCTACAATTTTAGATTTCCAACTCTTTCTTTCCTAATAATCTAGTATGATGTGTCTTTTCATTCATTCAAGTAAACTGTCTCTCTGCAATGAGTATAACCCTTGTCAAACAAGTCCTTAATTGTGTCATGGACCTATGTGCTTGTATACAAAAGCATCCTGCAACTGCTCTGCTTCAGCCTGAATGCGTTCTCAGAAACACAGCGGCTCAATCAAATCTGGGAGGAAACGACCTTCAGAAGCTGCGGTTGTACTTACGACACCACATGTTGCAGCTATTATTTAGGTGCCTCGTGCCCCTTGTACCTTATATCCCTGACTTACAGTTAGTTTGGGGAACCCCTTTATAGATGGGACAGCACATTAAAAATGACAGAATTCCATGGGAAGATCTGAGGTGAGGCCTGTAAATAAAACCGCAAGCGGTATGGATCTGGTGTCATGGGAATGAACAGGTTTTGAGTACAAGGACAGACATGGATTATGAGTTATCTCTTTTTCAGCCCATGTTTTGATAAGCTTTTAATTATATCACTCCCCCCAACAACACACACACATTCATAGGAAAAAAATGATACAATTCAAGACAAGATTTGCCATATACAGCGTTAACATACCTTTCAGGAGCGATGTAAAGATGGGCAGGTAAAACTGAAGCATCTTAACTGATTTGGAGAAGTAGCAAAATTTAAACTCTGTATCAAAGTGGACTTCAGTAATATAACATGATAAAAAAAATCAGCAACAAAAAAACCCCCCTCAAAACCCCTTTAGTATTTTTCCCCACTCTAAAAATATAAAAACACACTGACTTTCAAATATCCACTGAATTATTCATCTGCTGAAGCACAAGAGGAATAAAGACCTACACTCATCCCAGTTTCAAGAGAACACTTTCAGATGATTCTGCGATTCTCAGATAATATTTTCTACTCTAAAACAGACAAATGTTATTTAGAAAGCACTAAATTGGGGGGAAACACACTAGGATTAAAGAAAGCTATCTTTTAGCTTCTATTGCCAGTCTTTTAAATTTTGTTGTATAAAAATATTTTCATAAAATAAAATATAATTTTATACACAATCCCCATATAGTCTCACTTTACACCTGCTGAATAAAATAAAGGTGACCTTTCCCACTGTCTGATTCTGTGGAGTGTTTTGAGTGCTCAAAAATGGGTAAATACCCTTTGTATGTATGTAGATATTTTCAAGCAAAATACACAGCACAAGAATTATTAGGAAGAAAGCTTTTCTCCTAAGAACCAATGAAATACAACAATCTAGGTATAAATCTGCATAGCTCAAAAAATTCAAGTACAGTATTTCTCCTTTAGAAGGAATAAAATTGCCATACAGTTTTGGATACTTTCCTCTTTTCTGGCCATTCCTTATAAGCTGTTAGTTTGGCCGTGACAAAAGAAAACTTTGATGTTTTTCAACTAAAGAAAAGTACTGTTTCTGACAGCAGAAAAGATTCAAAGCCCACCATATTAAACCTGAATCAAGTTACTCCTAGCCACATTCTCTTT
The DNA here is from genome assembly GCF_048564905.1 of Vicugna pacos. Lineage (NCBI taxonomy): Eukaryota > Metazoa > Chordata > Mammalia > Artiodactyla > Camelidae > Vicugna > Vicugna pacos. The sequence goes on from NC_132989.1 coordinate 54,835,436, forward strand.
ATTCCTTTAAGGTACTATGGTGAACTTCAAATAAAAACGTTCAATTTCTCAAAGGCTCTATTTTAAAATATGCTTATAATATGCAACTCTATCATATAAAATGAAAATCCACCCATGGTTATGATTCAGAGAACATGTCTATGATCTATTATGCCAAAAGGCAACTTAAACAAATTATATCCTTAATAATAAAGTCATGATAAGAGACACCAGTATTAAAAAAAATGCTTGCCATAAATGTAGAATACTTATTTATAACATAAGGTATGTCCATGGCAGGGAGTGAGAAAGGTGTACAGATTTGGAGAATACTGGAATTCATTAATAAAATAATTATAATTAATGCTAATTCAGTTTGAAATACTTTTCTGAAAGATGAAAGTGTTAAATATTTGGAAAGTTTAATCTTTTGGCCTTGTTATTTAGCTTCTCAATACAACAAAAATTGAAAAATTCTGTAGCACCTGGCTATTCTTCAAAAAAAAAAATCACAGTTATAAACTTTTTCCAGAAAATAAATTATCCAAAACCCCAAATCAAAGTAGATCTGCACACCTGAGCTCAGTTCTCTAGAGTTGCATGCTTCATCGACTTCATTACCGTACTTTTTGAAGCTAACTTTGTACCACATTCAAATGACCTTTATCAACAAGCAGCAGCAAATGGCCAACAAACCAGCAGCCCGCAAAGACGGTGGCTCCCATGGTAGCTCTTTGCTTATTTCATGGCGTCAGTACTTTCCAGATACTGAGGAATAGAACAGAATTCCAAAACAGATTTTTCTTTCCCCATTTGAATTATCTTCAAAGTAGAAAAATTACCCATTGTTTTTGTAGATGGTTGGCATAGAGGTAAATGTAATTTGGTTATAAGTAACTACCTACTGCCCAAAGATGTTTCAGAAAAGACAGATGAAAAATACAGATGGGCCCTGAGCAAACTAGAACTCCTAGGAGTGCAAACAACTCAGCAGCGATCCTGGCTTCACCTTGGCTTTTGCAAAAGCAGCAGAGCCCAAGTTAACAAGCTCTCCAAATGGGTGACAAAGTGAGGTGCAAGTGTGCATGCTACAGCCAAGCCGTCAGAGTTTTAAGGTTCTTTTCCATCCACTGGATATTCAACTGAATGACTTCCAAAGCCTCTTGGACACAACGAAGTCGAAAGGTTGCCTCCGACTGATTTTCAAAGAATGCCTGGACCTGTAAATTGCACATAGAAGTATTTCAAAAGAAGAAAAGAATGGTGTTATCTCAGGTAACTATGAATATCCTTTTCAAATAAGCTTTAACTTAATGATGGCTGTGCTGATGTCTTAAGAGAAGCAGAGACAAAAAATATTTTAATATTTGAGGTATTTATATCAAATTCCTGATCAAGCATGGTGAAATCTGCATTAATTTTAAAAATGAATTCTTCTACTCCCACAAGGATGAATATTTCAAATTTAAAACAAAAACAAAAACAAAAAACTGGCCAAGTAACAATAAGTAAGGTAAAGTCTAAAGATAGGTAGGCTTGGTGCATAATTTTACCCTTGGAATGGAATTCTTCAAAATCAATTTTATTACCACTTAAAAAGAAATCTGGCCTATCTTGATCTTAATTCAAAAAATTATTTGTATCAGTGAGACAAAGGAATATTGTGAGAATGGAATCAGAATTTTCTCTCACTGCTGTAGAAATAACCCCAGTGCAGAATCATTAGCACTGATGAAGGCAGACGGAGAGAAGGGACAGGAATTGGCAGGAGAAGCCACCATCTGACTTAAACTGAGCAGCCTGAGGGGAGAACGTTACCCAGGCTCCCAACTAGCATTTCATACAACCAACCTCAGATAAATGTGCCTTTGTTGAAAACAGGTGAGTTGATCCAGCAACAATACTTTGTATGGTATAGGACCCCAGATGGAACCTGAAGAAACACAAATACAAGAGCAAAAGGCAAAAATAATGAGTCAGCTGCTGGTAAGCAAAAATGCATCTAAGGCAGAGAGAATGGCGGCTCCCAACATCAAGAACCATCCTAAACACACTGACTGCCAGTGGGAAGGAAGGAGGGCAGAAAAAGGCAGGAGTTAGGGAGATCCAGGTACATTATTAGTCCATACGTCTACTCAAAAGCCACATCACTCACCCAGAAAAAAACCTACATGTGAGTTCTTAACCTCTCTCTTGGCAACAAGGAAGTATTTTTCAACATACGTAACCAGACAGCTACTGTGAAACAGCCCATGGCCAGGCTAAGCCAAGCACACGGGTGTCAAGCAAGGTTGAGCTTGATGACTGCTCAAACAGAACACCACTGTTAAATGACTCGCATTATGGGATTTTTTTTTTTTTAACAAATGTGAGTAGTTCTGGGTGTTTTAGTTAAACTGTCACTGAAGCATTTTTCCTCTCACAGCAAAATGTTAACTCTTGTGAACCAATACAGCACTGGGAACCTTTTTCAAATGCAGAGCCTGAGAACGCTAAGTTTGTAATTCTTTGAGAAACTTACTTCTGTACAAGCTTATTCCAGTTCTCTTTGACAAAATCCCATGCCAGTAAGTGTCCAGGAAAACGTCGGCCCACTGTTCTGATGATAAATGACAGCTTTTGTGTTCGGATGGTGTCTCCACTGAGGCTGTCCTTCATTAACCTGAAGGGCAAAGCAGATTTAGCTTCCAAAACAATTATTCGTGGTGAAGTGGTGACTGAACTCGTATTAGTACTAGTCTCCTAATTAAAGCTCTGTGGTGATTCAAGGGAAATATTTTGGGTTAGTCTAAGATTCATTAAAAATCTTTTTTTTTTTAACTTCTCTTTTTTTTTTTTTAAAAGAAGGAAAAGCTCACCAATGAGATAAGCACTTACATACACGGTCATATAAAAATAAATAGTTCTTGATGTTTAGTAAGGACTTCAGGAAATAAGTTCTAGTATGATTTATTGTAATTCTGCAGACTGGTATTTTTTTTTTTCGTTAAAAACTTTCCCTGAATAGGTAGGTATCTTATTACTCTTAAAAAACTAGGCTGTTTGAATGACTTGAAAATGAAGATACATTTCAGAATATACTCTTAACATTAATAGTTAAATTTATTGATACTTCATGTGTACTAGATAATGTTCTACATTCTTGAACAAAAATGCTTAAAATAGGTCATTACTACCTATCCTCATTCTATAGTTTAAGAAGATGAGGTTACGTAATTGCTCCAGTTAACACAGCTAATAAAAACTAAAGCCCAGAATATGAACATAAGCAATTCTCATCTACTAAAACACACACCCCTAAAAGAATGCAGTGGTAATTTTAAAACGGGAAAACCCCCAAATGCTCATCAAGACATGTATGAGAGAGCAAGGCTATGCAATACTAAGCAGCTACAAAAACTAATGAAGTAGGCTCTGTGAACTACACAGCAAACCTCAAAGGCTTATCACTCACTAAAAGGAACACACAAAACACTGGGTGTAGTATAAACCGATGTTTCCATATGTAAATGCACAGCCCAGGACCGACACTACTAACAGGAGAGAGGACGAGAACAGAAGTGAAGGATCAAATGAGAGACACTTTCACATCTTGTTCCATTTTCTTAGGTACTGTTTAAGTAATTTATAGTGGGAATTTATCAGTGTCTTACTAGCTTAAAATAAAATTATTACTACTTAAAAAACAAAAAATTTCCCTATTTGCTTGGGTTAGAGGCTGGCTACTACTTCGAAGAAAATGACTATTTGCAGTGTCCCCTTTGGGAAGTGGGTCTGGGCAGGTGCTGAAGATGTCTCTCGGACACTGTCATGATTTACCTGAGCAAAATTATACCAGAGAAGCAACGAGACCCAAGTGCCTCCCTTTCACCCTTCCTAGTGTTGACTTTCAAGATACTTCATATTTCCCTTGGCTACTCAGAGTTCCTGACCCTGCCATGACTGTTCCTCCTGTCAGAAGGCCCTACTCACTGCCCTTCCCTCCCGCATGCGAAGCTCCCATCTCCAGGTCTTCATCAGTTGAGTATGAAAAAGGAAAAGTTTGCCAAATTCACAACAAGGTGTAACCAAAAGCTTTTACATGGTTCCTTTTTCTGAAGTGTCTGCGTTTTCAAAATGACAGCTGGGACAGAACAATGCCTTGACCAAAAAGAATGAAGCACTAATTGTGGAATTAAAGATAATGCACCAACAACATGAAGGTGTTTTTAGTGTGATGCTTGGCATCTCCCAATCTCTCCTGGGCAAAGCGCTCTCTGCCTACGGTTCAGGTACAATCCCTGAGATGAAGCCCAGCACCTGTGGGCTCCTCACCACACTGTCCAAGTCAGATCTGGCCTGCGAGCCAAGGGAGGAAAAGGGAGACTTCCCACCCAAGGAGCACTAGGCTTTGTGTGTTTGTTTCTATATATCATATTCCTTTGGTGGTTTCATACCAGTAAAGTTTCCGCACATCGTCTGAGCTGGCAAGAGCTTCAAGTATTTTATTCTTCTCTGCTTCAGAGCCTACAGAGACATACTTGCTTAAGAGGAATGTCCAGCCGCTCTCAGTTTTTGCTCCAACCTTGAACACAGTTGTCATGACATCAGTAGGAAGACTGTAAGAGAGGTGGTCAAATGTGAGAAGAAAAAAAAAAAATCCTGAATGCAAAGGCAAGGAATTGACTAGTGAAAGTGTTTTGGGGGACAGAGCAGGTAATAATAAGTCTTTACAAGTAATAGTCAAGAAAATGGTTAATTCAGTGGCTGCTACTTTCCTAGTGGTGTGACTATAAAGAATATCAATTCAATATAATATAATAATTATCACTGAGCACCCCACAAAGAGCCCGGTGGACAACTGGCTGGACATTGTTGAGGGGAAGGAGAATGAGACACAGTCTCTGCTCTCTGGGAACTCACAGGCTATCACCGAGTGCAGGACAATAAATACATCGTAACACAGTGCGGTGAGCTCCCTGGTAGAAATACAGCAGCAAATGTAGCAGGGTGGAGTGAGAAGCGGGGAAGAAGCACAGTTTTCTGCCTTTATTAAGATCTTGGGGCTAGAAAGGGCTTCAACAGGTTATCCAAATACCCAACCCCGACTCTCCATCTGATGCTTGAATCTTCTTCCTTAATGCCCAATAAAGGACCTGGAGAGAGTCAATCATTGTCGAAAACATTTCTACTAACTGCCAACTCCACCTGCTATGTTTTACTCCTAAATGAAGAGAGACTTGCTTGACACCTCACACCCATTAGGATGGCTGCTATCAAAAACCCAGAGAATAAGCGTTGGTGAGGACATGGAAAAACTGGAACCCTTGTGCACTGTTGGTGGGAATGTAAAATAGAGCCACCACTATGGAAAACAGTACGGAGGTTCCTGTAAAATTATAAATAGAACTACCATCTGTTCTAGCAACACCACTTCTAGGTGTGTATGTAAAAGAATTGAAATCAGGGTCTCAAAGAGATATTCGTACACCCATGTTCATAGCAGCATTATTCCTAAGAGCCAGAAGGTGGAAGCAACCCAAATATCCATCAATGGATGAATGAATGAACAAAATACAGAATATACATACAATGGATTATTCAGCCTTAAAAAAGAAGGAAATTCTGACATATGTTACAACATGGACGACTCTTGAGGATATTATGGTTAACTGAAATAAACCAGTCACAAAAAGACGAATATTGTATGATTTCCCTTACGTGCGGTATTTGGAGCAGTAAAACTCATGACAAAGTAGAGTGGTGGTTGCCAGGCGCTGGGGCAAGGGCAAGATGGGGAGCTGTTGTTTGGCTAAAGGAAGTCAGTTTTGCAAGATGAAAAAGTTCTGGAGATTCACTGCACAACAGTATGAATATACTTACAGGACTGAACCATACACTTAAAAACTGTCAAGATAGTAAACTTTATATACATATATTTTATAATTAAAAGAAAAGTCTTATTTGAGGATCGATGCATAGAGCTCTCTGACATTAACACTCAGTTTGATAACATTTATGACCCAGGAGATAAAGATCCTGGTTTCAGTATATGATGTAAGGTACAGGAGAGAAGAGGGTTCATCTGAGTGGAAGCACATGTCACCTTCGGGTTCCATTGGATGCCAACCAATCGTTAAACAGCTTCATGGCAGTAGTGCTGCAGTTCTCCAGGCCGTGGGAGCAAGCAAAGTCTAGCAAGACTGACCGAAGCTCTCGAGCAGATGGGGTGCCCTCATCAGTCCAAGTTTGCTGCTGGACTTGGCTTTGAAGCAATTTAAACACCTTGGCCTAGAGAGACAAAATGGAATATAATAGAGTAACAAATAATTCGGACCAGAAAAATCAGGACAACTGATCTCTTTTCCCCAACATTTACTCAAAGAGAAAAACAGGTGGGGCATAGATGTTACTCATTAAATACCGACTGACATAGGGAGCCCACATACAGCTGGGATGAAACCATTCCATAACAGAGGCCAGAAATAGGCTCCTATAGCCACGGGGGCCTTTTAAAGACATAAGACAGAAAGAATTAATCTCTTCTCTGCGGTAGGGAACTTTCCTTCTGTGTGTACTCGGCTAGAAGTTATTTTCCTGCAAAAAGTATCACCTATAACCACTGCTGGAAGGAAGCTGGAACTTCCTGACCTCGTGACTTTAGAATCCACAAATCCATTAAGCAACCAGAGGAAAATATACTTCTTTACTGACAAGTAGATGTTTAAATGCTTCTGAATTCAATAAAGGAATATTTTTAAAAAATCAACTTGTTTGATGCTGTAATAAATTAATCAAGTTAGTAAGAAAATGAGACCTGCAGGGAAGAATAGTTGTTTACAGTAATTTTTCTCCTTACCCAACTTTTTATTTTAAGAAAATTTTACACCTACAGAATAGCTACAAGAATAGTACAATGAATACCCATATGCTAGATTCATCATTAATTTTTTTAACACTCTCACATTTACTTTGTTTTTATGTGTATATAACACAGAAACACACATTTGTTTTCCTAGTTTTAGCTGAACTATATGAAAGTAAGTTATAGATATTTCATTTATAAATACTTTAGCATGCAACTCCCAGTAATAAGGACATTTTTGTATATAATCATAATATCACACAGTAGTATCATCTACTATTCAGCCCATTGTTACCATGATTTCTGAATGAGATGTCATTCTTAAATGCATACTTATGGTATTAAGAAACCAACAGATCTCTCGTTTCTTTCTCATCTCTTCCCACAGCAAAGCGTGGAAGCTGTTCATAGTATAGGGAACCACAGTTTCCAGACAGCAAGCTGTGGCGCAGGGGGAGGAGGACACATGGGATTAAAAGGAAATCATCATGTGAAGTGTACATTTACAAACGTCACCAAAAGGAACAAAAATTCTAATATAAAAATATTTCCAGGTAGTTTTTAGAAAAGCTTCCTGGCTATAAATAGCAGAATCAGAATGAAAACAATTCACGGCGCCGCCCCCCCCCAAAGGGTTCTCCGCACAGGAGGATGTCTCCCCGCTGCTACCTCTCAACATTAACACCACTGCCACTGCCACTGCCACGTCTCATCTCAAGTGGCAAGTGCCACAGATGACCACACACAAAACCTCCTAGCCCCCCAGTTAGTTCAGGTTCTTCGCAGAGCACTACATTCTTCTGGATGCCACTGTCAGTACTTAACATGAATCCTAGTTGGAGAGTTTAGACTCATGAAGCCGTTTTCTCAGCAGACCTTCTCTGAGTAAGTCTCTTGTGGAGCGGACTAGAAGATGGAAAAAAGAATCTGTGCCAGGGGAAGGACTCGAAGTGTGTGATAACCTGCCAACTTGCTTTTTTTGCTTCAAAAGCAATGAAATAGAGAATAGACACCTTGTGGAATGTGTGAGTGACAAAGCTTGTGAGTCACTGGGAGGATGTGAAGTGGAAAAATACTTGCCATGCTGACTGACAGTGCAAGGAACAGAAAAGTAATGTCAGAGACCCTACTGGGTACACACGTCTGCACTGGCACATGCTGTCTTCCACTGGCCTGACCTTCTCAGTGGCATCATGATAGCAAACCATCCCCAATGACTGAAGAAAAAAATAAATTTAAAAGCTACTCATAACTGTCAAATAAGGAAGAATGAAAGAAAAAAAAGTTCCATACTTGCAATATCATTAAAAAAAATTCAGTGGAGGAAGATGGCAATGATCCTTGAGAGTTGACTAAAACATAAAGACACTGGGGGGAAAATGGGACTTAAAAAGTACTGGAAGCAGAGGACACCTGACAGTTGAAGATGCTAAGGCCAATTCCTGAGCCGTTACTCCATCGGAATTACAGGGTGTAACTACTAGTTATTCCCTGTACCAAAGAGTCAAGCAGAAGTCCCAAAATAGTTGGCTTGAAATATATTTCAAATGGTAGCAAGAAAGAGTAAAAGATTGTATTTAAAAATACTATTTTTAGAAAATTTAGATTATAAAACATTTCTGTAAGTAATCCAGGTTATATCTTTGATAAATGACAGCAAGTTTCAAGTTATCTTTCCTTTTTAGGAATAAAATTAAACTCGTTTTTCCATGGTTTTACATGAGTTTTTTTTTTTTTTAGTTTACACTCATTAAACAATGGAATTCAATACTCTGATTTCATAACAGTAGGGACAGAGAATAAACCGATGAGCTGATAAACAAGCTGTGAACACTGGATAAGCAATGAGGTGCAACAACGATCACACAAAATGATTTAAAAAATAAAACAGACGGGGCAAGATGCTGGCACTTATGAATTACATATTGATTTACTGCTTTAATTTTACACTGATGTGCCCAGGGAGTTCTTTCTTGGGTCAACTGAGCTTCTTAAAAGTGAAGTGTCAGCTTTTATAGCAAAAGGTTTATCCCACCAATCCCATATATGTAAAAGAATGACAGACTTGTAAGTGATAAAACAGGAATATGTCTGAGATCAGACTTTAGCATCAGATGTGAACAATTTGACACAATTCAAAGTGCCTACAGACCCACGTCACAGCAGACATCACAAAACGTGATGTGCAGGTAGCACATGCAGCCCACATAACAAAATGACCTATAATAAATACACACAATGCTTGGGTGCTACTGACTTAAAAATTAATTAGACACCAGCCTTAATCACAAATACTATCTGAAGGTTGGATCTAAGGACTCGGAAAGGTCTGCCACTCCAAACTCCAACTAACCACCAGTCCCACAGACCCCACCATGAACTATGTTCTTAACAAACACATGCCTGCCCAGCAAACTGGAAATCATCGTGGGATGAAGATGCAGAATTAGCTGAGTTCACAGTAGGAAAATATTCAAAAGGTCTCACTCCTTGAATTGAATTTAGCATCTGTGTTCTCAGCACAGGGATACCTGAGGTAAGTATCAAGTGCTTCCTTTTGTTTTTTTTTTTTTTAAAGGGAGGTACTGGGGATTGAACCCAGGACCTTGGGCATGATAAGCACGTGCTCTACCACTGATCTATATTCCCATCCCCCAAGTGCTTCCTGACACTAGGCCCTCAACACAGTTACTGGAGAGAGGCAGGTAGAAGAGTGGCTTCTGTGATCATGAAATTTAACAGGACTTCAAACTGGTTTAATTTAAAAAATGCAGTTTAAAAAAGGAAAAAGAAAAAGACAGCAAGAAAGAAACAGCTTTGCTCTTTCCAATAAAATGGAATCCTTTGAAAGATGACACTGCTAGAACTAATTCATTTAAAATACAGCCACATAACACAAAGAGCAGGCTCTGGAGTGAAATGAATCTAAGTTTGAATCTCAGCTTTCTAATTTACTAGGTAAGTGGCTTTGGGAAAGTTATTCAATACCCTCAGCAATGCAGTGGGGGTAGAAACATCTATGTGGCATTATGTGAGGATTAAAACAGTCCCCAACACCAAGGCTCCTCTGGTGCTTTGCAGGGAGACATAACCACCAGCAGCATCGTCCATGAGACAGTTATCAGTGAGGACTCCTAAAGCAGAATATTCTCAAAATAAACATACCTACCACTTTATAACTACCACCAGGAAATTATGGGGGAGGACTGCACTGCAAAAGGGCCCATTTCAAGCATTTATTACATAAAAGTAAACCTGGATTTGAATAGAGAAATTTTCTTTTCATGTGATCCCATTTTGACAGCAGTGTTGGAAGTCTGTATTTTGATGTTCAAACAAGACCATGTCATGCTAACCCTTTATCAACTCTTCATGGTAAGAAATGCCGTTTTGATTCAAAGTAAAAATTTCATAACAAGGGAAGTGAAGAAAATGGAGTTTAACTGGTTGCTTTTTCAGCCTGTTACCGCGGAGGGGAGCATGAATAACAACAGAAAAGGTGAGCAACAACAGGAACTTGGCAAAAGGCAGACTTACCACCAGTCTTGAGGCCAGATCCATGTGCCCCAGTTTCTCAAGGAGGTTATAGATTAGTTCCGTCTGGAACAGGGCTTCAGTGATGGGTGCAGTATAGGTCTCATTTCTAAGATAACCAATCAAGTCAAAAGCTCTCTGAAGAGGCACCTTGCCTAGGCTAAGGGGATGAAAGAACAGGAAAAGTAAATACGCCAGCACAGGCAGATGAACGGTACGCACGCTGAGAGAGAAACTTTATGGCTAGGTGGGGAGTCCTGAAGACATACAATTTAAGCTTTGAGTGGCATTCTGTAAAGTTGGACTAAATATTATTTTCTCTGATTAAGCTTGTGTGTGTGACTGAAGGTTAAAGACACATATTAGGAGAAAGATAAACAATAGCTCAGTTTTTAATTCTGTAAGCCACCTGTAAATTGCTACTGACTCAGGAAAAATATTATAACATTTTAGGTGAAAAAAGATTAAGAGTGTTAATTTTATTTATTTATTATTAACTTATTATTTATCAGGTGAGAGTAGGTGACATAAAGAGGATTTGAATTAGAAAGAAATTTTTGCTATTTGTATGGGAATTTGTCAAACTTGTTAAGGCAAGGTCCACTGTGAATTTATGGTAGGGCACATCTAAAAAATTAGCCATTTTATAAAAATCACAACGATGATGGCAGAGATGATGTAAGGTCACTTCATAAAAAACAGGCCAAAATAGGAGGGCCAAGAGCAGTTAGAGGGAACACATCTGAATATTTCTTGTGTCTCCAGACCCATTAACAACCTAAGCCGGGAACCTTCCTATTCAGAGGATAGGATACCCATGCACGAGGTCACCGCCATTCTTGGCTTTGGGGCTGTGTAACACGCGGGGTGGCAGGGGAGGTACGTGGTACTCCAGCTCTCAGAGGTGTCCCTCAAACCCGTGGGTGAGCACCAAGCCTCATGCTTAAACTACCTGCTGCTTGAAAAGAATTCTCTCATGAAATAAAACAAAGCCTGAACTTCTACAACAATTTATTTAGCAAATACGTGTCCTGCTTGTTGGTATGTACAGTCCTGAAATATTATTTAAATCGTGTTATTTAACTGCTCAGTATGTTTGTAGCTGATGTTTCAACATAGATTTTAAAGCCCCTGAAGGCAAGGACTTTATCTTATATTTTCCCAGTCCTCCAAATGAACTATACCTAACGGGCAATACATGCAAGCTCTTCTGCACTGTTTTTCTAAAATGTTCTTTTCCTCAAGAACACTTGGTTCAAAACAAAACAAGACCCAAGTCGAGCATACTATACCCTGCAAGTTCAAAGATGTTATTGATGAGGCTGGCTCGGTCTCTGTCACTCAGGACATAAGGATTTATTTTCAGCTGTTTGATCAGTGCTTCCCAGTCGTCATCTGCATAGTGTACAATGTAATAGCCAGTCATGTCTGTATTGACCTTGACCCACTTCACTTCTTCTGTGAGATTGATGACACCTAACACAGACCAAAAAATCAAGAGAGAGAGAAGATAACAGGGCAAGAAAAATATTATGGATGCTTTGTTTCAAAGTTAATATGGTTATCATTTGTATATTTAATATTCTACTAATAAACTAAATGTCTGCCTCCCAGAGCAGTTATTTTCATGTTAACAAAGGTCACCACTCATTCACTAAACAATTATTTATTTAATGGTAAACAGGTAGATACGTGCCTTCTCTCATAGATCTTACAGTCTAATATAACCAGGCAAGTAGAATATAATAAAAATATTATCGATGGAAAAAGAAAGCATGGCATTCTGTGGAAGCACACAGTAGAAATGCTTCACCCCCTCGGGGAGGTTAGGAGAGGTTTCTTGGAAGAAATGACATCAAAGCTGAGACTTCAGTATACACAGGTATTGTTAGCCAAGTAAAGAGGGGCCCTGAGTGTTCAAGTCCTAGAGAGAAAGTGTCCACGGTGTCCGTGTGCTGGACTGGCTCCCAAAGTTACAGGGGTGGAGAAGAGAAGCAGGAAGGGAAGCGTGTGCAGGTGAGGCAGTGGGAGGACCAGATGAAACGTGTTCCATCCCAGCCTTTGTCTCTAGTTATGTTAGCCAAGGAAGGACAGACAAAGCCACTTTAAAAAGTCACATAATTCTAAAATAAACATTAGGGAAGGATTAAGGTCTCATTAAGCACAAATAAGAAATAATTGAGTTAAAATAATAGAAAACTGGCAATGTACTTTTTAGGCCCTTAACATTACATATATGAATACTGAGACAGTCATTAGTAATTTATATGGAATCATTTCAATTAATGTACAATTAATAAGAAGGTAAATAATATGTGACTACAAAACATATTGCTACAAAATCTGACTACAAAATATAGATGGAAATTTTAAAAATCTTTAAAATTAGTAATCAAGAAATGTCCTTTAAAGTTGACAACAAGGATGCGAATTTAAAATATTAGTTAAGGGCATGCTTCCAAGAATCTTAAGGTTTACTCTTTATTAGACCAGAAGCCCCATGAGATTTATTTGTCCACGTGAATCCCTCAGCACCTAGAACAATGTACTCAGGTACTCAGAAATTACTCAGTGAATTAATGAGTGAGCAAAATAATTAAGTCACAGTAAATGGTTTTAAACACATCTAAATAAGGTTTGTAGATGCTTGATAATAAATTTTCTTCCCCATTTTAAAGTAGAGAATACTAATTTTTTAAACTATAAGAGAAAGAGGAGTAGAGATAAGAAAAATAATCGAAACTCAGATAATAATAGCGTTATGGGGTATATCTCCTGACAAGATTTTTTCTATACACATATTAACTGATTTAATATTTAATACGGTAGATCTATATGCATTTATTTGTATACTGCTTTTTCACCCCATGAGATTTTTCCATTATCTTCAAATGCAGTGTTCAAATATCTTCGTAATATTCTATTTCAAGATCTACCACAGTTTAACCAATTTCCTATTGGAAGTATTTAGGATGTTTTATAATTGTCTCTATCATAACAATTACATATGAAAATTTTTGCACATAAAATGCTTTGCAAACACAATTGAACCCTTTATTTTTCTCTCCATTTTTTAAAAACCCTTTTAATACCCAAGGTCTTACGGTTGATCAACTTTAAGAGCATGAATTATTTAAATTTATCAGATTCTTTTAATACCTTAGTTACTCCAATTCTGCTGGAACTGTAAAAGACTTTTAAGATGGAAAGACTAACATTCTGATTATTTCTTAACAAGACATATCAGATAATCAGCCTTTTTCATTAAAATATTCCATATTAATTTATGTTTTTGCTGATATAGCAACAGATAGGAAAGATTAATTACATTAATAGGGTTTATTCCTTTTTCTAGAGTAGAATACAGTTCTAAGGAATATTTGTGATGACAACAGTAGCTGCTCCAAGTTGGAGATATTTTTAACACACCAATGACTAATGAAATTAACTTTGTTAGCTAATGCAAAAATATCAGCACTCTCCAGGTCACCAAACACAATTTCCTACAGAGCTTTTTATCAAGAAGGGACCTTGGGAAGAAGAACTAAAGAGCTCCAAACCTCCTTTTCCCCAAAAAGGAGGCAAAGAATAAGCATGGCCATTTTCCCACTGGATGGATGCAGGAAAATACTGAAATACAGAGTATCTTGGCTGATAAGCAACTTGCCATGTTGGAAACCTAGCCAAGTCCAGATGGTAGAGAGGAGGAACACAGCTGGAAGTGTACTTGAAATTATTACTGTCATTTTGATGACAGAATATAAAGCCCTGCAGCCAACAGCATAGAGAGGAGAGTTATCATTTAAAGAATCAACATATTCATCTCTTTCAGGTCTTCTGAATGATCCAGAATGGAGGACCTTAAAACCACAGATATCGAAAAAATATAATAGCTTTGCACACAAGGGAAGTAACTACATCCTGCAGCTCAAATGTGGATGAGGGCTACATTCATATGTTTTTAATTTATTGTAATCATTAAGAGATTAACAGTTCAATTTTCACCGTCCATTGAGTAGTGAAAAAGAGTGAGCAACTCCAATGTTAAATGGCAGAAGCCCAGATGAAGTAATCTAATAGCGATTTTAATAAACCATTTGTCAGTAAGTTACAAAAATCAGCTACTGTTTTATAAAGAAACATTAAAGTACAGAAACAAAAAAAAATACACTTTTACTACAAAGTTGCAAAATTTCCTGTATGGCTTGCTCCAGAGGGCTAGCATTATACATGCAGTTGAACTGCATTCCCTCCTGTTCAAAAGCATTCCTTTCTCCAGTACCCCTTTCTTCCCCTTTATTTTATTAGGGGCAAAGGCAAGAGCAGAGACTGGCACATGATACATATCCTATCCTAACTACATGCCCGCTCTTCTTTTTTTCAATTGCCTTCAGTTTCAATGACCTTTACTTTCAGAGAAATATTTCTGGCACAGTGATATATCCTTTCAGAAACATGAATCTTTCAAGTTAGATTTCATATAAAAATTTCCTACAGTGAAAGAGCTTAGGTCTGAGTAAAGTGTAGAAGAGAGAAAAGGAGAGGTGGGGAAAGCAAGGAAGAGAAAGGAGAGGGAGATACTTTTTTTAGTGTAATTTCCTCAATAGGTAGTTTAGAAAAATGGTCCCTCGATGCCTTCCTTATGCACAAAAACTATTAATCTCACAAAATCCATGTATATGGGGGAAAGTGACAAAAATACTGACAACATATAACTTCTATATTTGGTTGAACTAATGGACTAACCCAGCAACCCTAGCACTAGAACACATGGAAATGTACTATAGATTTAACAAACCACCAAGATAACACACTGCACTAAAGTCATATGGCATAAAATAAGCCTCTGTAGTCACCATCTGTGCTCCATTTCTTTGAAGAATAGAAGAACTTAAAATTCAATTAAACCAAGAGTGGTTCTCATGGGAGAGTTAAGAATCAAGAAGACCCAACTGTCCTCAGGGTCAGATACTTCTTGAGGGGACAGAACATTTTCAGTGTGAACTTTCAAAACCTGAACTGCCAGGAGTTAAAACTGCAGCAGCAACAAGGTTAAATAACAGAGTTGGGAAGAGGAAGTAGCAGACTGCTTTCTTCATGTCTTGGCTCAGTTCCAGCTCTAGATTAAACCAGTCATTATAGTACATTCTGTATATTTCCCTTTACTAAGAATATTTTCCCCAAGTGAGGAGAAACAGAAGATATCATTTCATCAAGCTTTGAATGCTCTCTTCCTAGAACTTTTTACAGTGAGATTTGGAATTGAGTCACTTCACTATAGACTAGAATTTATTCATTCAATAAATTTTTGTGTGCCTGCTCGGTGCAAAGGGTGCAAAAGCGATTTGTGTAACCATGACCTCCTCCTTCAATGAGGGATACATCTAATGTGGGGGTAGGTATAAACGAAACAGTACTTACAGTTTATTAAAAGTAGAGAACATTACTAAAATACCATAAGGAGGGCATCTAACCTGCCTTGGGGTGAGGGAGGGCTTCCTGGAGCAAGCAATGGGTGAGTTGAGACCTGAAGAGAGAACAGGGAGATGGGAGGCAATAGTGTTCTCCCAGGAGAGAAAACAGCATATGCAAAGGCCCAGAGACAAGAGGCAGTGAGGCATGTTTGAGTTTCTGAAACAATTTTTGTGCAGTGGAAGTAAAGAATGTCAGCTAGGGGCTTAGCTTGACTTTGGGGTGTGAATCTCAAAAAGAGTTTAAGAAGCTCACATATAAAGTGAGCTAAAAAGTAAAGGGCAAATAAAAGTAATTTCTTATTGTCAGATTATTTCTAATACCAATCAAAACTTAAATACTATTGAGAGGCTTGCAAAATTTCCTTATTGGTCCCTTTCAAATAGGGAGATGGGATTATTTATTCTCTCTTAGGTCAGAGACCATCCTTCCAGGCAGGACCCACTTAACATATGAAGTTTTGTTTTTATCAAAGGAGAGAGCACTTCTTTGCACCTCCAGCTATGCTATGTTAATCAAAGATATGATGACCTGTTCTTAGTGTTTGAAATTATGAAACAGTTGTTGTAACACTCCACTCTAGTTAGATTGAAATGCAACTGGTTTGTTCATACATTTCAATTGGTATTATAAACACACAACAGAAAGGCACCTTGGAAATATGTATTAAATCAGAAGAGGTAACACAGTCTTCATTTTTAAGAAGCATTCCTGTGAAAAAGTTCATATAATGAGAAAGCATTTAAGACCCCAAATTTTATTGAGGCATTTTTTTTAAATAGAAATGGTAAATCAAGTGTCCAACAATAAGGAATGATTAAGTCAATTACTGTACGTGTTAACGTAAAAAAAAAGCAAGATACAAAAATCAAATGCACATAATGATAACAACCAACTAAAAAAAATTTTTTTAAATAACTAGAAATAAATAATCATGAGAGTAGTTATGACAGAGTGATAAAATTTGTTCTCCATCTTCTAGATTTTATGTAATATGGATATATTATGTTTAAAAATCATTTTTTTCAGTAACATTAAGAACGATGACTAACACTTAAATAGCACATAACAGTAACTTTTCTAAGTGCTTCATATAAATGAATCAATTAATACTCATCATAACACTATAAAGTAAGTATAATTACTTTCTTTATTCTGTAGCTCAGGGAATGAGGCTCGAAGAGGTCACATAAGTCACCTAAAATCATACGAATGAACCAAGCCATCCGGCTCCAAAGTCTATTCCATTAACCACTAAGCTACACTCCTCTCTCAAAAATATAGGACTGAACCCAGATCCAAATTCAAACAAGAAATTTCCCCTTTCCATAAATCGAAAATATCACTAATGGTTCCTGCAGAACCCAAGAGTATCGTGTTCTTCAGGATGTATATTAAGAAGATACATAGTGTGGCTTTCAGTGGTATTTAACAAATGGTCAGAAATATTTCAAGTGTTTTTTATAGACTCCTAGTGGGTCAGCATATACAGTCTTTACATTTTATTGTCCTCAGCCCCTCCTCCCTGCAATCATAATTTCTTCCCTATTTTCTCATTATCAAAAAATGTATACTCTGTCTATAGGACATTTTGTAATAATTATTTACTACAAATCTAGATCATGAATCAACCTTAATCATGCCTAAGAATCATCTTGAGTGTTTATCAAAATGCAGTTGCCCCAGCCCCTCCCTAAAGAGTAGACAGCAGAGTATACTTCAAGAAACTGATCTGCTTTTACTGCTTCTTCCTTTGTAACATAAAATACTTATCTAGCATACAAACTATTTTCTACCAGGACTGCTAGCATATTCAGTGCAATTTTTTATACCTTATTTAAGAAAAGGTATAAGGACTAAGAAAGCCCAATTTTATGCATGGTATATAAAATCAATCTCACTTTAGTCGCATCTTGTACAGCTGTCTCACAGAACCAGCACAGAGTATGTGCACACTGGAAAATGAAATCTCCTTTCTGCTATTTGGTCAGATTTTTAGAAAATATGCTCTTTCAATGTCTTATCAGAAAAGTGTTACTTAAAACCAAACCTGATTTCTTGTCCAGTAATGATATCGATCGATATTTTGAATAATTCCTTCCATCAGTGACATAGGACAGTGGAATATGCCACAGAGAGCTGTAAAAAAAATATTGGAAGATTATCACTCTTTCCAATATTTCAGTCAGTTACACACAATTTTTTTGTATGGGGGTGGTGGCCAGGAAGGTGGAATTTTTCAAGCTATTCCCAGAAAGGGATAATCTTGTTAGGTTTCATAAGAACTTGATTTTAAAGCATTTAAAAATACTTTAAGGGTGCAAAAGAGCTAGCAGGGAGAGAAAGACGGCATGCACCTTGCATCTGAAGGCTGAATTTCAGGCTTCATATTTAAAGAGAACCTTTCTTGTTGTACAAGAAGTTCCTTTCCCTTTCTCTGAACAGTCACTAAAGGAAATCCTTTCTGCAGGGTCCAAGTTCTCATCATTTTCTTTACATCTAGTGTTTTGTTTGTGACCTAAAAAAGAATAAATCAGTTTTGCTTAGAGATAAATAGCTTAAAAACTCATTCTATGAAGAGTACATTTAATGGTAATATAAAACAGAAGCACAAATGCTAAGTTGAATTTACATTTCAACTCTAGGTAAATGAGCAACTGCTAAAAGGAAAGCAGACTGGAATCGAGCCAGCTGATAACCAAGGAGAGCGAGAGAAGCACTATGTTAAAAAAGCAGCACATATGATAGCAAACAACTGAGTGTTCATTAAAATCCCTAAGAAGGTGTAAGCACTCCTTCCGATCACAATACTACCATTCAGAAGGTATGAATAATGACATACAGTCTAGAATCAGAAGCACTGCTACTCACTCCTGTGAGTCAGCCAGGTCCAGATTTCTCTGTATCTCCTAGGCCCTCTGTTTTCATAAATGTTAAAGTTTATCTTTTAAGAATCACACTGTGTGAGTGCCCAGGAGCAGCAGCAGCAGCAGCAGCAGCAGCAGCAGCAGCAGCAGAGGATGAAATATAAACAGGTTGGCTGCCTTGACTTTTGGTCTCTCTAGACAACAGCGGTGAACGTTTTTTGTGGTCACAAACCCCCACGAAATACAAGAGTTTATCTACAAAATCTAGAATCCAGTGTCAGAGGTTCACAGACTCTCTGAAGCTCACTGTCCCTAAGACACCTGGTATCAAAGATTAAGAAGCAATTTTTGAACTATTTCTTTAAAGGAGGTGAGTTAAACTTATGATTCAAATTATTTTTCTAGATTACATGTGGATCTGAATCACAAGCAACTCCAATCATCAAGCACTTAAAATGTTTGGTAATATCACTCCACTACGGTCGGCCTTACCTCAACTACCACATACCTATTTATTTAAGGCAGAAAAGGATGGAGCAAATCTTCCCAAATTCATTGTGATGTTAATCTTACATTTCTCATGGCTCTGACCTATTAGTTTCTGGACAACGCGTTGGGAAGAGAACAAGCCTGCCCCAAGGCAAGGCACTTTTTGGTCTTCGAAATAGAACTGAGATAAAGAGGCCAGTGCATAATCTGACATGGATGCTGAAAAACCTGAGGATAATGGGACTAGGCTGGGGCAGAAAAACAGTACGATACAAATCTTGAAGTCAGCGTGGAAGGCAGAAATACATCCTAAATGTCAGGAGGTAGATAATACAATGAGTAGGAAGTAAACAAGGTGGCTTCCAATGGAAATGCTACTGTACGATAACAGGATATGATGATTTGGAAGCAACCCTTAGGTAGTAAGGACTGATCCCTCTTCCCAAAGAGAACTTAGGGAGTAGGGAAGGTGCATCTTCTGGACAAAGGGTTAACAACTAGAAGATACCAAGTTTCAGACAAGGCAAGGAAGCAGAAAGAGCATGTGGAAAAGATTCAGAGCTGGGGTTCTTAACCCAGGTCCGTAAAACTTTGAAACTGTGTGTGATATTTACATATCTGTGGTTTTTCTGGGGAATGTGTCCAGAACTTTCATCAAATTTTCAAATATGCCTGTGATCTTCCAGATCATTAAGAACCATTGATCTACATCAGGGTAACAAATTCAAATGCTCACGAGGGTTATGCAGTCCGCATATGTGCACGACGCAGGGCTGAGATCATGGGCAGCTACGAAGCGTAACTTGTAACTGATTACGCTGCTTGTTAGGACTTGTAGGCACAATAAAGTCCAAACAGCAAAAGGATCCAAGGACAGTACGTGGCCATGGCAGCCAGCCTGTGATGAATCATCTATTTTAGAGGAACCTGGCCACAAAAGACAGGAGAGTTCACAGGGCAGAGTACAGAGCAAAAAATCATGAATGGAAGGAGGAAAAACTGCAAAAACATAAGAATAGGAAAAGAGATTGTTGTGTAAAAAAAAAAAAAGCAAATAGCAAAAATATATTGATATATGATAATACAGAAAAGAGAACTTTGCTACAAGGTAGGAATGGAGATTAAGATACAGATTAAAGATGCTCACACAAGGCCACATGTAATTTTTTCAACAATTAAGACCAGCACTCCATTTCATGACTTTTAATTCTTTGCTCTATTCCTAAATATGCATATACTAAGCTCCATCCTCCTCTCTCTTAAATAACTATCCTTGGTACCACAGCTTATTTACAAACTTGATAAAAATATAAATAGAAGAATGCCTCTCTTCTTACTTTAAGAGCTAAAAAAAATATCCAGGTCACTTACCTCATTAAAACTATCCCACAGATCATCACTGTGAATGGATGCATAGCTATGATTATGCAGGTAAAGAATAATAGCATGTTGAAATATATCTTCACTCAGGTAAGTTTTCAGCATCAATAAGAGGGAAGCCCCCTATTCCAAAAAAAAAAAAAAAAAGTGAAAAAGGGAGGAAAATAATAGGATACCATAGGTTTATAGAAATAAGAGTGAAAAACTCAAAATATAATCATTCTAAGCATATACTTTCGTAAACCAGGTATAATACACTGTTATTTTGTCTCATATAACAGTTGTGGACTATGTTCGAATTGTCTTCAGAATTATTTTAAAGAATTTGAAAAAGAATTAATGGAGTAAATCCCTATGGGCACTAATTCTGCAATGAGCCTTTTTGTGTGTTCTACCAGTTACTCACTGTTTCAGTGTTACTGTTAAAAAAAAAGTTAAGTGTTTATAAATATATTTTTAATTAAAAAAATGCCAAATTTTCTGTGACATTCCCATCCCTAGCCCCAGTGCTTAAAGTACCAGTCGAATTCAGGGGCACACTGGAGACAATAAATTAGCTAAGCTCTCGAAAGTCTCTTTGCTAGGGAGTACATTAGTTTCCAATTTTAGTATATCATATTGCTGAAGTAACCAAAAACCTCTCTTCTTCCTGTAGAGTCATTTCAAATATGTTTGGATCTAATGAGTGTATAGGGCAGTAAGCCTACACTAGTAATTCCGAGTCAGACATGCATAGATAACACTATATTCACTGAAGCATGTCATCACTCTCAGTCTTAAAACCACCACCACCTCCTCTGTGAAGCCTTCCCCGATTCGAGACAGAAATCATATTTCTCCATCTTCAAAAGTAATTATGTCACACTGCCTGCATCTGCCTTAGATACATATTTCCTCTTCTAGACTGTATGCTAGTTTAGGGAAAAACCGAAAAGCTCAACTCCTATGACTACAATAACGCATAGGTACATAGCAGGCCCTCAAATACTTCTTGAATGAATTTCATTTCTGATAAAAATGTAGCAATGTTAAGTCCTCAAGATTATCAGATACACATAACTCAACTTAGTACCTGTTACTCTGTTATTTCTGTATCACCCTTCACAGTGTTACTTGTTCTTTAAATGTATTCATTCTTGTTCCCAACAGTTCCCCTTGTCTCCTGCATCACTGACTTTCCGTCTCTACTCTAACATTCCATTAGCAAACAAAAACTATGTAACAGTCCTCATTTTAAACAAATAAAAGATGTCTTTTCTTAACCTTGTGTTATCACTCCTTCAGTTATCACTTTATCTTTTACTCCTCCTTTGTAGTAAATGCCTCAAAAAAGTTGTCTGCATCTGCCATCTCCATTTGCTCTTTTTCCATTTTATCTTCAGCCATCTTCCAACTGTCATTCCACTGGAAGTGGTTTTTATCAAGGTCACTGGTGCAGTTCATGGTGTCAAATCAATGCCAATTCTCAGGCTCACCTTTATCAACCTACTCATAGCATTTGATATGATTGATCATCCACTCTTCCTTGAAAGTCTTTCTGCACTTGGCCTTGGCACATCACTCTTGATTCTTGCCCTATTCACTGGCCATCCCTCTCTCTATCTTTTGCTGGATCCTCCTTATCTTCCTAAGGACTAAATTTTGCTGTCCCTGGCATTTAATCTTCAGATGTCTTTTCTTCTCTAAATTTATTTCCTACTTGATTTCCTTAACCCCAGGGGTTTTAAATGACTCCCAAATTTATGTATCTAATCAGACTTCCCCTCAATTCCAGACTCATATCCAACTACATGCCTAGTAGCTCCTCTTGTGCATCTCAAACCTACTCAAAGATTGAACTCTATTTTCTTCTTTCCCCAAATCCACTCATCCAATAATCTTCTCACTTCAACAAATAACAACTCCATTTTTTCAGCTGTTCAGACAAAAATCTTGAAGTCATCCTTTATCCCTCTCTTAGTTCCACATCTAATCCATTAGCAAATTCTACTGGACTAACCTTTATAATACATATCAAATCCAACTTTAGCTCATCACTTTCACCCTTGAACATGCCACCATTATCTTGCCACTGGTTTACTACAACAACCTCCTAACTAGTCATCTTGACTCCATGTGATGTTAAAGGCTAAGTGATCTTTAAAAAAAAAAAGTCATACTATGGTACTTCCCTTGTCGAATGACTTTTCATTCCACATAGTATAAAATTAAGGATCTTCCCATGTCTTACTAGACGCTACAATGACCTGGCCCCTATTTTCCCTCTGGCTTCATTTACTGCTTTCCTTTCTGTTTATTCCACTCCAGATACATTATTGGCTCCTTGCTGGCGCTTGAACATGGCATGCGACCTCTCATCTCAAGCTGTGTGGGGATCCCCAAGACAAGTCCCAGGTATGATGACATGTTAGAAGAACTCACAGGACTCGGTGTATAGTCATGCTCACCACCACGATTTATTAGTGTGAAAGGATACAAAGCTAAATCAGCTAAGGGAAAAGGTTCCTGGGATGACCAAGTACAAGCTTCCTAGCGTCCTCTGCAGAGGAGTCAGACAGGACATGCTTAATTCCCCCAGCAACAAGCTGCGACAACACATATGAAACGATGCCTACCACAGAGGTTCCTTAAAGACTCAGTACCCAGGGTTGCTATCGGGGGGTTAGTCACAGAAGTATCCTAGCCAGCACCAAAATTCCAGACTCCCAGAAGGAAAACAGATATATAGCACAAGCCACATTGTACAGTTTAGGCACACTGAGTCATTCTTATCAGGGAACAGTGGGGACTCTCCTGAAACCCAAGTTCGCTGATACCAGCCAAGGGCCAGTCCTGCAATCAGGCCTTTCTAAGGATGGCAGTCTCAGGCCTACCGTTTCTGCACACAAACCCTATATACTGGTTATTCCCTTTGCCTGGAACATTCTTCCCACATAAATCCACAAGCCTCATTCCCTCACATCCTCCAGATGATATTCAAGTATCTCTTTATCGGTGGTCTTCCCCAACCATCTCATATAAAACACCATTTCCTCTGTCACTCTCATGTCCCTCACCATGCTTCATTTTCGTACCAGCGCTTACCACCCAGCATAGTACCTATTTCCTCATTCATCTGTATACTGACCCCCTGAAATGGAAGCTCCACAGCAGAAGTGACAGTCCACCTCATTCCCTGATGTATCCCCAGCACCTAAGACAAAGCCAGGTGCGTGGATGGCACTTAATACAATCTCCTAAATGAATGGATTCTCACAAGGCAATCTGCATCAGAACTAGGCTTGAAGATTATGAAGACCAAATAGAATATGTCTGTCAAACACATTTCCCTGCTGACATTTACTGTTTCTTGCACACAATATAAATTATCCAGTGTCCCATTTTTCTCAATTATGTGGGATATGTGCCAGATTCCCAATTCTGAAAAAAGTAGTTATATTGACAGGGATTAAGTATGCTGTGGAGACCACGTGCTCAGAAGACACTGAATTCTGGGTTCAGAGGAAGAAGGAGTTCTGTAACAACAGATCCTGAAATAACTGTTCTGTATAAGAACAGAACCACAAGTTTTAAAATTTTCTCTATTGGCAGGTCCATTACAGGCTTTAAAAATCACCTCTAACTGGAATATATTTTATATAGCTAATTGAACTCCTAATTTCCCTATTTATTAACAGTACTACCATTCTCCCTGTCAGGCTAGAACCTGGAAAACATTTCTGCCTCCTTCTTCACGCCTTCCCCTGTCACTGAGTCCTTTAAGTACTTCCCTCCACCTAGTGTTATTTCATACGCATCACTTTCCTTCCACTCTCATTACCACTCCTAACTTTAAACTTTTACCATTGCTCACTTGGACTTCAGCAGCAATTTTCTGATTTTAGGTCTCTTTCCACTTAAATCCACTTTATAAACTGAAACAAATTAATTTTCCTAACCAGTAACTTTAATCAAGCCATTCCTCTGTTAAAAATCTTCAAAAGCTTCCCATTGATTACAAAAAAAAAAAAAAAAAGTCCAGATTCCTGATGGCATTCAGGACCTTCTACAATTCAGCCCCAACCGACCTTTCTCATCTTTCCCCTTCACCACATGTGGCTTCCACTGCAAACATCTGCTCACCAAACAAAAATTCCCTGCCATTAGTATCCAACTTTTTCTTTGCAGACCTCATTGTGCCACTCCTGCCCATTCTACTGTCCCCATTCTTCTTTACCTCTACTCTTCCTATTATTTCATTCACCTCAATTTCCATTTTCTTCTGAAAAATTTCTCTTCATAGTCTCTGTACCATTCACTTAGCACATATTATCTCATTGCTTCATAAGTACTCACCACCTAAACTTTGAGTTTCTTGATGACATGGACTGTATGTCACATGTTTTACATATTTTCTTCTCTGTTCAGGACAGGAATTCAAGTTATTGATCTTAATCCGACAGCCAGAGTAAGGAGGCAAATAAGCCATCATATTGGGCCCTCCCTCCCAACACAGCGTGAGTGGCACTGACATCCTTGTTCTGTTCTCTGGCTCATGGTGATCCTGATCAGGTTTCTAGTTCTCTGTTCTGCTTCACCCCAAACCTGGAGTCTATTTTTACAATTCTACAATATAATCTTCAATTCTTAAAAATCTCGTTTGGTTACTTGTTTTGGCAATTCTGACTTTGGAACATACCTTAATCCTGAATAACACAGCCCAGGGTTTAGGACCTTCCCTGGACATATGCCATCTGTAGATCTGAACAGTGACCCAACTTTAAAACATACATTACTATAAGATCTGGCTAACTACCCAGAATACTGGTCAGAAAACTTCAACAAGAGGCAGAGAGAGAAAGAAAATCCCAGATAAAGTTAAGACCGAGATTTAAATAGAAGCAAACATCTTCCAGCTTAACAGGATACCTGACAATAATACTTATTTAATCTTTAAAGTAATCTAAATTAGACAGCTTGCTCACATGTGAAATTAACTTGTAACCTACTCCAGGTACTTTTTGTGCATAGCAATACCTTAAAATAGGAAAGAGAATCAAACATTTCTTCAATCTGTTCTGAAGACTGAATAGATGATGATGATATTGGATGAGATGAATTCAAGGAATCTTTCTTCAGGGTTTTAAATCGAGCATCTAAGAAATCTTCATACTAGCAAAAAGTGAAACAGATTAAGAAACCATGAACAGTATTAAAGGCAGAGGCAAGTATAGTAATTATTTATATGAATTAGACTAACTACTACTTAAGGTCATTTAAAAAAATTAACTAGCTTCACTAAACTTCAGAACATAAGTTTCGGAAAAT
The DNA here is from genome assembly GCF_048564905.1 of Vicugna pacos. Lineage (NCBI taxonomy): Eukaryota > Metazoa > Chordata > Mammalia > Artiodactyla > Camelidae > Vicugna > Vicugna pacos. The sequence continues at coordinate 54,861,308 of NC_132989.1, forward strand.
GTAGGAAGAACGTGACATTAATGCATATTTCTTAAATTTAAAAATAAAATTATAATCTCCTGGCCCCATCAATACGTATTTCCTAAACAACAGCATAAGGATGAATTAAGAATCTATTTATTACTAAAGTAACCAAACACTAAATCCAGATATTCAAAATGAATATGTGAAAACTGTTAGTATACACTTGTAAAACAAAAAGCTGAAATTGAAAAAAATAGGAACTGTTTCTTAAGCTGATTTCTCACACATAACCCAGCTTTTCTATTAAAATAAGATGCATTAGCTGAGGTCCACGTGAAGTAAAACGTGACTCTCACACAGAAAGAAGCCTTTGAGAGAATAGCAGAAGCTCCCCTAGAATATATATGAGAAGTTTTTAAACATGCTGGGCACCACCAAGTGGTGAAACTGTATATCTCATTGCTTAATTGAGTAGCATACACATACAGATTTAGAGTACCTTGCTTAGCATTCTAGCCAAAAATGAGTTCCTTTCACCATGTGAAATTTTTGAACAGATCCTAGACAAAAATTTCAAATTGAAAGCTTTAAGAGTACTCCTTTTTTGAAGCAGTATTGTATCACGTGTCCAGGAAGTTTGATAGAAAGTCACAGAATTTTCGGGTTGCAAGGGATCTTTATCCTTTTCCTCCTATTGCATGAATTATTTGGCAATATCTGTCGTATCATGACCTAGTGTGTCCAAATAACTCTAAGGATAAGGAATATCTCCAGAGAGTCTAATAACATAGGAACAACATAATTATGCTCTCTATAACAGAATGGTGCTCCATGTCTTTGAAAGGGGCACAAAACATGGTTTGTACTTAAAAAAGGGCAAATTATTTGTATCAACTTATGTATCACTGTTCTAAGAATAATCACAGTGATAACATAAACAATATTGCAACAAAACACGACCATTTTTTCTCTCCTTATACATAGGATAAAAACTTTTGTTTTGCAAAAAAGGCTTTTTAACTTTATCTAAATTCCTTCAAGCATAAGGACCATATCTAGAAATATAAAATGTAGCAAAGCGATTTCAAATGTTCATCTTAGTGACAAAGTGTAAAATAAGATCATATAATTTCAGCTTTCTAAACTGTATCGGTAAATAAAAGAATAATTTTCATTGTCAAATCTCAAGAGGTATAGAGATCAGTAACAAGGGTCAATTTTATTTTATCTTTCTAGAAACATTTGCATTGCTCCAGACGCATGGAAAATACATGGCAAATGTGATGACTATATTCCCCCCCAGGATTCACTGTAGGCCTAACAGTGTACTTACACTGGAGAGCTCTTCAAATATTTTTTCCAAAGAGAAATACTCCATGAAAGTAGCAAAACCTTCATTTAGCCACACATCATTCCACCACTGCATTGTTACCAGATTACCAAACCACTGCGGGAAGAAACAGACTACTAACCAACTTTACATTCTCAAGAATTTTCTAATAATTGAATTGCCAGATTAACCACTTGTAACCAGATTACAATTACTTAAAAATACACTTATTATAGTTAAGACAAACTATATTCTAATTAAAAACTTACAAATAAATTGTATTTGTAATCTAAATTTACTTTAAAACTAAAATTAAAAATTTAACATTTACCTTAAATAGGAAAACAAGAAAGACAGACAATTAGCATATTTATCAATTTAACACACATGCTATATTACTCAGTAAACATAAACAGTTTTTTAGCCACATCATTAAAAGTGTGATTTCCTAGATAATGAAATTCTTCTACTTTCTAGTAACAAGTTAGTATGATTATTTTCTATTTTATCTACAACCATCATGACAACTAAAAACTAAATGTCTATGTAAGGGACATTCTTATATTCAGAGAGCCCGTACTGCATGTTCCCCTGTTTCCCAAGCTGAGGACAGTATTTACATGATTCAGAACAGAATTAGAACAACATTCCTTAAGAAACTTGGCATGCATATAAACAAATGAAATCAGAAAGATCTTTAAATGACTTCTTCTGTGAGGCAGTAAGAAGAAGGAAAAAATGATAGGACACTCAACTAAAAAATGTTATCTCAAGGTCTCTGAAATAAAGAGTGGTATTAGGGTATGCAATTCAGTCAGTGTGGCCTGGGGCTTGTCTCAAACCATCAGCAATGTGATAGGGTTACTAGGTACTGAAACAAAACACTTTTGAGAAATGCAGTAGCATATTTTTCAAAGATATTATCTTAAAACTTGTTTCAGGGGAAGATGACTTTAAGTCCAAAAGAAGTAAGAGAGAAATACTCCCCAAGCGATGATGGATGGCCCAGAAATAAGAGACCTGGAGATCTCCTTAAAAAAAAAAACAAAAAAAACCTGCTTCTCTATATACCCGCAAATACAACAGCAAATGAGCACGTGTTCATCCACCGGCTTATCGTGAAGGCTCCACGCGGGCTGCAGAGCCCATCTACTGGCTGTGTCTGAGGCAGGGAGCAAGCTGACCTGACCACGTCCTACTCTTCCTCCATAGCCTCCCACCTTCACAACACCCCCAAAGCACACCCAACACCAATGAGCACCTCATCAAGGGTACACGAGAGACGAGGTGTGGGGAAGGAAGAGGGAGCTTCACGTACCCACATAATTTCCTTTTCCCCATGTTATATAAAGAGTACCCTTCCTCTCCCAAATTAATAAAGAACCCAGTTCTAGCAGGAGACAAACTACAGTCCAAGAGTTGTGAGAAGACAGTGAATTCAGAGAAAAGATTTCTTCCCTACAAAGTAATACTGGGCGACTGGCATGTGTGAGAGGCAAGACAGCTGTGTATCATTAGCAGAAAAAGAGAGAAGTCTTGAGGAGGCTGGTTCTTCAAGGCTCAGCGCTGCGGCTTACTAGCTGTGTAACTTTGAGCAAGTCATTTATTTAAGCTGAGTCTCAGTTTCTACATCAGTAAAATGGGATTATCACCCACCTTAGAGCAGTTATGAAAAATAAGTGAGATAATGGATGTGAAAATGCTTTATAAATTGTAAAATTCTATACAAACATTAGATAGCATTTTTATCCAAAATTAAGTTTATGTTAAAAAAGCATCATTTTATTACAAAAGAAGGCAATACTATAATAAAAAGTTGAATTATTAGCATCTAAATGTATTCTAAAACTCTATGATATGAAACAGACCACAGCTATGAGATACAACAGCCTTGGTTGCTGATACCTGATGGGCCAGCTCATGAGCGATGATTTTAGTAATCAGTTTTCCGTCCACCACTGAAGAAGTACTATTATCATACAGAAGTGTCTCTTCTCGGAAGGTGAGCAAACCCCAATTTTCCATTGCTCCTGCTTCAAAGTCAGGAATAGCCACCAAATCTGGACATAACAGGAAAGAAGTGATCAACTTTCCCTTGTCTAAGGCATTCCCTAGTTAAATGAAAGTATTTTACCCATTGGCCTATCACTGTGAATCAGAAGGCAATGAGTTCACTTCACACGCATAAGGAAGAGGAACCTTCCAAGCCTTGCATGCTCCTCACCTACTGGTCAGGTGAGAAAGGCCTGATCAACCCCCTGAAGAGTCACCCATGCTCTGCCCCTTCGCAGAAGAAGAGACACCTAACTCCGTCACAATGAGTCACTTCCCAGAGCAAGGAGGAGGAAACGCAGGGCCAGCGCTCTTCTATCTAGAACCAGCCCCACACTGAACAGCACAGAGATGTTCTTGATTTCCTGAGCTCCCATTACTCTTGTCACTATTTGAATTAGGAATTTCTTAGGAAATTTGAATTAGTCAACTTCAGACTGAGTCCTAAGCAAATTTCCACTCACACAGCACCTTTGAAATAGCCCCTTATAAACCTCTACACATTCGGATACATTCATGGTATCTAAATTATCTTAACAAACTCAAACAATTTTTAAAACATTAACAGTGGTTCTTCATTTTCTTTTAAAATAACTTCGGCAAAAGTTGTAACAAAACATTTGCAAAATGAACCTAGGTTATAATGGTAAGAAAAATCAGAGGCACTGTTTGATTCTTACCCAATTTCTTTAGTGGGTACTGGATTTCAAAGTAGTTTTGATAAAACTCAAGAAGCTTCACAGTTGTTTCCAAGGCATGGTGAACTTGACCAATCTTCTCTGGGACAGCATATATAGAAACCTAAAAGGAAACATGGATGATGCAAGGACAGGTACAATTAAAATGGCATGATATTCAGGTGAACACTGTTAAGAACACTATCTGAGAACTGCAGAGAGGTAGATGAGAGTTTTTAGAACAAAAACACTTCCTTATAAGTTCTTTTAGCCCCTGTAGGGTTTAGCTAGTCATTTCCATACATACAACAATGTTCAAAAAACTTACTGATACCCTTTTCTTAAAGTTAATATAATGTCCAAAATAAACTATTTTGAATCATACAGCAATTTATAAGCATTTGCCTGTTTAATTTTATGATACTCTTCTCTTCCTGTCTGTTACCTACAATTGCCCTTCCTGGCCTACGAACTATCAAACTGTGAATTACCTGAAGGACAAAACTAAATTTTCATAATTTTCATCTTTTTAGCACCTATCACAGTGCCTGGCATCAAGCAGACATTCAACACAGCTTAGAGGGAGTGAGTTCTAACATAAACACGAGACAGAAATGGCACATTTGTCAAAATTACCCTGGAAAAACCTATTTGAGACCAGTGCGTTCTCTGCCAGTTAAGTACGGCACAGCCAGCTTTCCTTCCAGCCTTGGAACTGCTTACTCTTTTTTTCCAGTTGTTGGTTTGTTTTTATGGACCATGTTGTGTCAAACATAATCATCCCCGGGAGAGTGAAACACTCAGTAAGTGGCACAGGGTATGAGAGGACTCACGCCCCACCGCCCATTCGCTCCAGGGCGCCTGCTCCACAGCAGATGCCATCACCCACGTTATTTAAGTTGTTATTCTTTCCCTCTCTTTCTGATTAAGCACGTAAGTCAAACACATATGATGTGACTAACTGTACATGTCTTATTAGGTATCAAAAAGCAAAATGTAAGCAATTATATTAAAAGCAATAGGTTTTAAAAAGCAATATTCATTGTTTTTCAATTGACTGGAAAAAGCAGCTCCCTGTACTCAACTCGGAAAAGTAGGACATGGACAAGACAGAGAAGATTAAAAAAAACTCAAACATCTCCACAGGTGGGAAATGGAGACCTACTGAATTATTCATCATTTGAAAAAAGTATATTGGAGAACTCTAACTCCAAATTAATTTTAGGCTCTTATTAAAGGACTGAACAATTGTCAACAATTTATAAAAGGTCAAACAGATTTCAGCCATGATTGTCCTTATGTGGGGCTTTCATCCGTAGGACACATGCATTAATCACAGAAGCATGGAGGCAATGTGGCATAAAAATTAAATGTAAAGAAAAATTTTAAAGTAAATAACGGAACTAAATGTACAAGCTCTGTAGAGTGCGAAGTTCAAATCTCTGCTAGGTGTGTGGTCTTGAACGGGTTAGTTAACCTGTCTCCTTAGCCATAAAATGGTGATGTAAGTAGCTCCTACCCTCACAGGGTTGCTGTGAGGATTCAATGAGCTAATACCTAACGGAACGTAGAACAGTGCCTGACACACAATCAATGTTCAGTAAACAGTAGCTATTATCATTAGTACAAATAGAATCAAAATGAGGTAAAACAGAGTACAAGTCAGAAATGAGGTAAAGTGTAAGTGAGTAGAGCATATGTGGAAACAGTTATGGGGAGAATGAAGTAAAGTTAGCCAATTAAAAATATGCTGCTTTTTAAAATAACTATGGAAGAAATTTAATCTCTCACATCACATGGCCAAGTGTACTCCACCAGCCCAGCACTTGAACACCTGCAGCCCTTGGTCCAGGGCTACGACCACAGCTTACTGGACTTGGTCCCCACCTGCCGAAGGAAGTACAGGCTCATCCCGCTGCCACGCACATGTCCTGCATCATCCCCCCTCCGAAGTCAGTGTCAGCAAGGGGGGATAAAAAAGTCTGACATATTCTTCTTAAATCTACCTACCATTAAAGATGACTATACCAAAACCACTTGGAATCTGAGCCAAGTCTTTAATATCCCTGCCTGTTCTTTCCAGACATACATATTTTATGTTCTAGTCAATGCAATCATCTAGAAGATGCTGTCCCAACCATCCATATACCCCAGATTCCTCCTCAAACACCCTTCTGCCACATACACACCATTTGGCTACTCCCATCACCATGTGTGAAAGCATCTTTCCTTAGAGGAAAAGTAAAGGGAGAAAAAAGAAGTTCACATGAAACTGAAATCTGACTAAAAGATTCACTTAGTCCACTGGAATACAATGATTAGGAAAAAGGTAGTTTGTTATTTTCTTTTTCCTTCTACTTCTCTTTGTTTTTTTCCCTTAAAAATGTGCTATGAATTCCCAATAGAGTTAAATCAGTTGGTCATTATAATTATTGTCATGCTTGTTTTAAGAGCAATCGAAGCAGTAATAAATCAACAAAGAGAGCAATCTAGCTCAACAGAGAAGTTTTGACCAGCACTCCACTTGGAGGGAGCACTCTGAACACTGTTAAAATGGAAGTCAACTGGCACTCAGGACTTAAGACTTGTATCAACTTAAAACTTTTCTTGTAAGATCTCTTGATAAGACCTGAGAGATTTCTAAAAGACACAAAAAGTGTCCATAAAGCCTCCCGGTCAGCTCTCAGAGAAAAGGGTTTTAGCTGAAGACTAGCAGACTTGTTAGGTTTAACTTACTCTTCTCCTTACTTAATAAATAGCAAAAACTAGATAAAAGCAAAAAGAGAACCAAACCTCATCCGCCCAAAAGAATAATAATACGGCTTGAAAGATTTACGAAGATAGAAAATACTGGAATCTTCCAACACTAAGTTTCCTGAAAAATGCCAGCTTTCCTAAACAAACTGAACACCCAACAAAGCTTAAATTCCTTAAAAAAAAAAAAAACCCCACAACACCAGAATCAATTCTACCCAGAATTACTTACTAGATTATTAGATGAGACTTGGGACTTTAGGCAAATGAAATAAATAATGTATAATGTCCTGAGCTGGTGGAAAGATACTTGTGGAAGAAATGTTAGTGGAAATTTGGAAGTAAGTTTTGTTCTTGACTGAATATGGATAAATTGAAATTATAACTTCACATGGATAATACTGTTGAAGGTTCTGTTTGCATGTTAAACAGACAAGGTGTCTGCCTCTGGTTAACCAACACTGGAGTCTGAGTCTATGAATAAGACTTGGCTGTGGTAAAGACAGAATCAGGCAATGGCAAAAACAGAAATCTCAGCACAATCTGATAAAGCAGTGTATTTCAAAACTGGCAGAGAATTTTCTAGGTAGTTCTGGCATTCCTGAAGGAAGGAAGAGTTTTAAGGGACACTGAAGAATGGACAGATAGGATAAAATACATGTTTCTCTTTCTTTAGGCCTTTGACAGCATAGTCATCTTTATCTCTGAACAGGACACATTTAATAACCACAGTCAACTCTGACATTCTCAGTTGTTTGGTAAGACTGACATTAGTAAGTAAAGCCCTACTGCCTTATTCCTGAATCTTGAGAAATAGCCCTAATGTCAACTATTACAAAACAGAACTCATCCTAAAGATTACAACATTTTAGTGTAGCAAAAACCCTTTGTTAAGACTCCAAGCTTGAATTTCTGATCGCTATACCTACAGAAATTATTTATTTAGTGTATTATTTGGTGTAAGAAGCAATTCCGACTATCATTTACTGGCTATGTAGATCTTAGGTCAATTAACTTCTCTGACACACTGTTTCTTCATCAGCAATATGAGGCTAATGCCCCCAACTCAGTTAGTTTATAAAATAAAAAGACATTTGTAAATGAGAGCTGAAGACAACTGCCAGCACAGATGATACCTCCACGCATGGTAGATTCTTCCCCATTTCTCATAAAAGAGAAAATCAATAAGCAATTATTTATTTGTATAGCATTAATTTTTTCAAAACACATTCACTACTGGGTAGCATTAAAATGATAAAGATTATTCATATTTATAGTCAAGGGAGTTTATAATATATTTGCACATGGGAAAAAGAGAGGGCACTTTTCTCTGTGTGTGTATTACTCTCTGCCAGGTACTGCACATTTTACAGGAATTTTAAAAATCTAATTCTTGAGAGGGCAGGATAATACTGGCACTACAGTATTCGAGTTGTGGAAGGTGAGGCTGAGGGAGAATTACAGAGCAGTCTGCCAAGCGCACACAGCTGGCAAGCTGTATGGGAGGGATCTGAACCCAGGTAGATGCCAGAGGCCATGTTTTACCACACTGCTTCCTAATACATGGAAATAAAAAGCCAAAAAGTCACCTGAAACTATTCTCTCTCAATCTCTCCGTCAACCTCCCTCTCTTCAGTTGACCCTTGAACAATGAGGAGGCTGGGGCAACAACTCTGTGCAGTGAAAAACCTGAGTATAACTTATAGTCAGCCCTCCTCATCTAAGGACTCAACCAACCGTGGATCATGTAGTACTGTATTATTTACTATTGAAAAAAATATGAATATAAATAGACCTGTGCAGTTCAAATCTGTGTTGTTCGTGGGTCAGTTGTAGACAATATTTATATATATTTGAGCAATGAATAATTCAGCTTGGCTAGATGAAAGAATGCACACTGGAGCAATTGAAAATATAATCAAATTTATAAGAAGGCCCTGAATATCAGAATGATGAGTTTGAATGTAATCCTACAGCATTAAGAAGCAAACATAGCTGTTGAAAGAGAAAATGAGAGGGACGGAGGGAGAAACCGAGGGAGGAAGAAAGAGAAAGAAAGAAAACAGAGAGGGGTGGGAAGAGACAAAGGGAAGGACAGAATGAAAAGAAAAAGCCAAGACTGCACCCATTTTGGGACACAACAGAAAGTGCTGGGGGTTTTATATCAAAGACTGCGACAAGAAGAACTACAACAGAGATGTAACTGAAGTGTTATGAAAGACCAGAGAGGGAATTATTAATCCCAGCTGGGGGAAGAATGAAACACTTCAAGGAGAGGGTGATACTCAGCTGGGTCTTGAAGCAGCAACCTGACTCTTCTAGACTGAGCCTTTTAGGTTTTATCAAGGCTGCGACATCTGCATCAAGGGCTAAATCTGGGGCACAAAATGTAAAGAGAGATTAATTGATTTTTTTTTCTGATTTAAACTAGTCTTAATATCCTTTCAAAGGGATTCTGAAAAATTCTTTGGTTTAGACTTGACAAAAACTCTCTCTAGCCGAAAGGTGAGTAAATGACATTGAGCACGTACTCAATGTAGTCTACACTTACCCCTGAACACAAACAGGTCTCCATCCTGTAATGTGGAGCATAAAGCCGTACAGCAGTGTTACTGCTGATAAACAGCAGATAATCCTTACCTCTGCCCTTATCTCTGAGAGTTATGGGGTACATATGATCACCTTTTCTGACATAAGGAGTATGCCCTTCTTAATTAGCAAAATAGTAAGATCCAAATACATTGTGATTAAAATAAAGTTCTTTAGTCTAGAAAGGGAAACCAAATACAACTAAATGTATTCAAAAGGGAGACAATATTCCCTAGAGGGGATCAAAAATATGAAAAAAAGAATTCCACCATGTTTCTATCACGAAAAATAATCCTTTTTAGCTTAAAGAGACCCTTTTCTCCTTCTATATTATCAGTACAGATATTAGCTTTCTTAGGTCCCTACTGTGAAATTAAGGCATAAAATCCAATCAAATAATTATTTACAGACAGAGTCAAATGACAAAGAAAAGCAGAGGATCCTAATTAGAACAAATGGCCAATTCTGACAAATTACAGATACACCAGACATTTAAACAATTTTACTCTTTAAGATGAAGAAAATTCAATCAGGACTTGCTTTTTTTAAAAAGGTGTATTCAACTAACTGGAGTTTTTCTTCTAATTACATTTTTACACTATCTTTTAAGTCTGCACAACATTCTAGACTTAATGCTGTCCAATAACATTTTTTGCATCAATGAAAATGTTCAATATCTGTGATGTCCCATATGGTAGCCACCAGCCACAAGAACATTAGAAATGTAGCTACTGAGACTGAAGAAGTAAACTTTAAATTTAATTTTTTTGCAGCTTTAATGACATAATTAACATACAGTATTATGTAAGGTTAAAGTGTACAACGTGTTCATTAGATATACTTAGACATATTGTGAAATGATTACCGCAGCAGCGTTAGTTAAGACTTCCATCACCTCACATAATTACCATTTCTTTTCTATAGTAAGAATATCTAAGATCTATTCTCTTAGCAATCTTAAATATCTAATACAGTATTGTTAACTATAATAATCATGCTGTACATTAGATCCTCAGAACTTATTCATCATATAAGTGGAAGTTGGACCCTCTGTCCACCTTCTCCCTATTTCCCCCACTCCTCGGGCCCTGGCAACCACCAGTCTACTGTTTCTATGAGTTCAGCTTTTTTATATTCCACACATAAGTGCAGTCATATAGTCTTTGTCTGTTTGACTTATCTCACTTAGCATAATGCCCTGAAGGTCCATCCATGCTGTCACAAATGGCAAGATTTCCTCCTTCTCATGGCTGACTAATATTCCATTGTGTATATATACCACATCTTCTTTATCCATTTATCCATGGACAGACCCTTAGGTTGTTATTATTGTGAATAATAATATTATTATTATGAATAATGCTGCAACAAGTATAGAAGTGCAGGAATCTCTGTGACGTCCTGATTTGATATATATGCTTTGAATATACACCCAGAAGTGGGACTGCTAGATCATATTGGTAGTACTATTTTTCATCTTTTGAGGAACCCCCATATTGTTTTCCACAGTAGCTGCACCAATTTACATTCCCCTCAATGGTGCACAAGGGTTCCCCTTCCTCTCCAACACTTGTTATCTCCTGTCATTTTGATGACAGTCATTCTTACAGGCATGAGGTGGTATCTAATTGAGATTTTGATTTGCATTTTCCTTCTGATTAGAAAAGTTGAGCACCTTTTCATGTTTTTGTTGGCCATTTGTATGTCTTCTTTGGAAAAATATCTATTCAGTTCCCCTGCCCATTTTTTAACTAGATTTTTTTTTTTTTGCTATTGAGTTGTGTGAGTTTCTTAAATATTCTGAATATTAATCCCTTATCACATATATGATATCTGATATTTTCTTCCATTCTGTATGTTGCCATTTCATTTTGATAACTGTTTCTTCTGCAGTGCAGAACTTTTTTAGTTTGAGATAGTTCCACTTGTTGATTTTGACGTTTGTTGTATGTGCTTCTGGTGCCATATATAAAAAATTGTTGCCAAGACCCATATCAAAGAGATTTTCTTTATGTCCTCTTCTAGGAGTTTTACATTTAAGTCTTTAATCCCTTTCAAGTTAATTACTGTGAGTGGTGTAAGATAAGGGTCCAGTTTTATTCTTCTGCATGTGATTACCAAGTTTTCCCAGCATCATTTATTGAAAAGACTATCCTTTCCCTGTTGAGTATTCTTGGCTCCCTTGGCAAATATTAGTTGACCATGTTTGAAGGAATTTATTTCTGGGTTCTTGATTCTGTTCCATTGGTCTATGTATCTGTTTTTCTGCCAGTAACATAGTCTTTTGATTACCATACATACTATTTTGATCACTTAATTTTTGTAGTATAGTTAGAAATCAGGAAATATGATATCTCCAACTTTTCCCCCCTCAAGATTGCTCTAGTTATTCAAAGTCTTTGTGGTTTCACACAAATTTTAGGATTGCTTTTTCCTATTTCTATGAAAAAATGCCACTGTAATTCTGTTGCACTGAATCTATCAATATCTATCTATATCTATCTATAGATATAGATAGATTTTTTTTGATATTTGGTTGAATTCACCAGAGAAACCATCTGATCCTGGGCTTTTCTTTGTTGTGAGGTTTCTGATTACTAATTCAATCTCTCTACACATTACTGATCTGTTCAGATTTGTTATGATTTGGTCTTAGTAGATTGTATGCTCCCAGGAATTTATCCATTTCTTCTAGGTTATCAAATTTCTTCACCTATAATTACTCATAGTAGGCTCTTATGATCCTTGTATTTTTGTGGTATCAGTGGAAATGTTTCCTCCTCATTTCTAATTTTGAGTCTTTTTTTTTATTAGTTACTCAGCTAAATGTTTGTCAATTTCATTTATCTTTCTAAAAAACCAGTTCTTGTTCAGTTTTGTTGATCCTTTCTACTCTTTTTCTTGTATCTATTTCGTTTGTCTGCTCTGATCTTTGTTATTTCCTTCCTTCCACTAATTTTGGGCTTAGTTTGTTCTTCTTTTTGAAGTTCCTTGAGGTGTAAAGTCAGGTTGATTATTTGAGATCTTTCTTTTTTCTTAATGTAGACACTTGCCACTCTAAACTTCCCTCTAGAACTGCTTTTGATACATACCATAGAATGCATACATCACTATATTACAATATTAGAGCATTCTGAGTTCTAGTATGTGCTTACCTTTTCCAGCATGTTGTATGTTTTCACGTTACTCATTAGCGTTCTTTCATTTCAGCTGGAGTATTTCTTTTAGCATTTCTTGTAAGACAGGTCTAGTGGTAATGGACTCCCTCAGCTTTTCTTTTTGTATAGGAAAGTTTTTATCTCCATTTCTGAAGGATAGCTTTGCTTGATAGAGCATTCTTGGTTGGCAATTTTTTTTCTTTCAGCACCTTGAATATATCATTTGATTCTTGTTCTCTAGTTTCTGCTGAGAAATCCAGATAGACGTATGGGCATTCCCAGTAATTTATGAGCTTCTTTTCCTTTGATGCTTTTACCTCTGACAGTTTGATTATAATGTGTCTTGAAGAAGATTTCCTTAAGCTGAATTTGTCTGGTAACTTATGAGCTTCATAAAATTGGATATCCAAATTTTTCCCCAGATTTGGGAAGTTCTCAGCCATTATTTCTTTAAGTAAGCTTTCTGTCCCCATCTCCCTGTGTTCTCCTTCTGGAGCTCCAATAATTCAGACTGTTTCTTTTGATGGTACCCTACAAATCACACAGGCTTTCTTCATTCTTCTTCATCCTTTTTTCTTTGCTCTCCTCTGACAAGATAAAATAAAATTTCCTGCCTTTTAACTCACAAATTCTTTTTCTTGCTTGATTGATTCTTCTGTTGATGCTCTGTATTGCACTTTTCATTTCATTCACTGTTCTTCAGGCCCAGAATTTCTGTTTGGTTCTTTTTTTATGATTTCTATGTCTTTGTTAAACTTCTTATTTTGTTCATGCATTGTTTCTTGATTTCATTAAAATATCTTTCTGTGTTTTCTTGTAACTCATCAAGTTTCCTTAGAACGGTTATTTTGAATTCTTTATTGGGTTAAATTGCAGATGTCCATGTCTTTGGTATCAGTTACTAGAAGATTACCGGGATCCTTTGGTGATGTCATGTTTCCTTGATTTTTCATGTCCCTTAAATTGTTGATTTGCTGTCTTCACATCTGAAGTATCAGTCGCCTCCTCTGGTCTTTACTAAGTGCTCTCTTCAATGCATCCAAATGCATATTTTTGGCTTCAGCAGCATGCTGGAACTTTTCTGTTGGAGATGTGTATGATCACAAGGGCTCTCTTATTCAAGTATGATTGCCTAGGACTATTTTTCAGGACCTCCCAGACCACTGCTGAGGGGACTAGAGTCATTTCATGGGCTACTACAGGGCCTAAGGCCAGGTCCAAGGTCTGTATGCTTAGTACCTGATGCATGAAAGGGCAAGACTCCTCCCAGGCTCCTTAGCATATAGTGCTGGACCACACAGCTTCCACAAAAGCCTTTCTGTCCATGGATAGACACCAAATTGTTGTTGTTGGGAGAGGAGAATGAGAGGGAGGCATGAATAAGAGACATCTTATTCAGCCATGATGCTGTCATCTAATTTTAATTAATTTAAGTCTAAATAGTCACTTAAAGTTAGTGACCATCACATTGTACAGCTCAGTTCTAGAGGCTTTGTTACACATATACTGTCTTACTGAAATTCTCTTATAAAAATAAAATTCAAGGAAACTTAAAAGTTACTGATTTTCAGGTATTCAATTAATAACAGTACATAACAGCTAAGCAAACAGTAATATTTCTGGTATAAAGTGTCAGAAGTTGTGATTCAGAAGTTTGTTTTCCTTCACAAAGCAGTTACCAGAAATCATGAAAGAATTCCTCTTGACCTCTTATAAAACAGGCTTTCAAGACAATTACCACAACAACATACCAGGGTTCCATTTATGTCCTGGCTCAGGTTCTTCACCTCGCCCACAATGAAAGCAACCAGGTAAGTGCTCATCTTCACACTCTCATAAAACTCATCCTGAACAAGTCCATCTTCCATAATGACTGACGACTTCTACAAGCAAAGGGGAAAATGACAGTTCCGTAACTATGAGAATATATGACAGTGACAAACAAACAGAGAAACTGAAAATTCAAATAAGAAATACAAAGTGAAGATGTTGGCATAGTTTAATTTCTCAGCACAAGTTTCTAAACAGCATGGACCACAGTCTCGGTATGTTCCACCATCTTTCATCATAAGGACATACTGAGTATAGTAAATATCCTTAAGAAGTTTTTAGTCTCAAAAAGTAGCTTCAAATAAATGTAAGTTAGAGACAGTAAGTAACAGTGGCTCTGTTTCTCCTCTTTAACACACCACCAATACTAAAATCCCTTCCTTATGACCTAAGAGTACTCCCCTCCACTGTTAAAAATACATTCACAAAAGCAGCAGCTACAGCCGGTTTATCCCTCCAAATGCTCTGAAATGATTTTGTAAAGTACAGTGTTGTTGACCACAAGAAGGCTAAGTGGGATCAAAGGTGCTGAGTCTGCAGTACGTGCAAGATGAGGGAATGCAGGCAACTTTGCAGTATTTTCCAGCCATGAATTTAAAATGTTTTGGATTACTAGGCAAGTAAGCATTCGAATTCTCAGAGGAAGGTTAAGGAGAAGGGTATGGCTAGGAGCAGAGCTGCTGAAGGACACACCAGGTCCTCTCCTGCCCACAGGGGTGACTGCATAGTCGTCAGATGTGGGTGCTCCTCCCCACCAGCTGCACGGACTCTGAGAGGCTCCCATCAGGCTGCACACAGCTCTCAGATGTAACAAAAGGATCCCCTCAGCTCTGTTTAGCATAAAAACAACTCTGCCTCGTTCAATCTCACTGCTTCCCAAGCAGAGCTCACATCCAAGAAAGAGGTTCATGTTCTGGTTGGTAAACCTCCATGTTACAGTACTGGTTTTTTAGTAACCAGTAAAACACCAAGGTCAGTCATGATTCAACTCTATCAAATAGAATAGCAAATTTCACCACATCTCAGAAAACACCACTGTGCTCTTTAGTAGTAGTTCATAGTGTTAATACTTGCAGGACTTCAGTACGCAGTACACACTTCACATTTCCTGCCCGTACATTCCACATCCCGTCTTTCTCTTTCCTCAAGTGCTCCTGAGGCTGACTTCTCAATTGATTCCAATACATATTTTAGGTTTATTTAAGCAGTTTAAGAAGGATTAAGAATGTATATGATTTTAATCATTCTCAACAGTATGGCAAAGAAGAATCCAAGTATTTATAACAAAGAAAGAGTCCCACTAAAAGATTTACAGTCAAGGAACAGAACAGTACCTTAGGCATATTTGATAAAGCAGTGTATTGCTCATCCCTTATGATCCTGATGATAAATGTGGCTTTAAATGCTGGTTCATCAAAACAAGGAAAAGCAGATCTTGCTGCCAAGGGTTCAAATTGAGTTGCTGCAAAGTACCTAAAACAAATGCAAATCCATCCAATAGTTATTGAGCACCTATTATTCAAGGTACCTTGCCAAGTTCTAGGGATACTAAGATCAACATCACACAATCCCAGCCACTGAAGAAGCCACAGGCCACTGGGAGAGGCAGAGGTTATATGATGGGCAGAAATTTGTCAGGATGCAAATCACATCTTAACAGTGAGAACAAAGCAATGGAAACAAAGAGTAGGAAACAAATTCTGGCTAGTGTTGGAGACACTGTAAGGAACCTGGTGACAAAATCTGAAGAGGGCCTTTAAATATGAGGAACATGTGGAAAGGTAGAGATGGGAAGAGAGTACACTCTAGAAAGAAGAGGAAGCACAAGGAAAGATCAGTACATGTTCAGGGAGTGGGGTGGCCATCCAGTGTGGCTGGAGATGAAGCCACAAAGGTAGGCTGCAGCTGGCCACTGAGGTCTAAAAAAAAGTTTCTGAAGAAAGATTGGTGTGGGAGATGGTCATCATTGGCATTGGTCATCTACATAGACTGGCTTCACAACACTATACCTCCAACTTGCAACCGGTACTTTCAAGACAACTGAAAAAACTAGGGGTCCTGCAGTATGCTGGTTTCCTTTACTCTTGTTAGAAATGAATAAAACATTTCCTCCCCCTCCTACAGCACAGCAATGACACTTGAGAATTTAATTCTAAGTTCTCAATTAAAATTGGGAGAAAAGAATAAAAAGAAGAGAAATGCATTTTATAGTTAAGCAAAGGAATAAAAAATATCTTCATCTGGGAAATCACCCAAACATGGCCATAGAGTAATCAGGACAAGCATGGTCCTGGTGTGCACAGTCAGTATGGTACATCCACAATGATCACTTTGGACATGATGGCCTCATTTGCTGTGGACTTAGTTTCCACCTTTAAAAAACAAGAGGAACAGAGTGTGAGATTTGGAGTCAGAAGACCCAAACTCTGCAATGTACCCGCCGTATGACTGATGGCAATTCAGTGACCTATATCTCACTTCCTTATTTGTTAAATGAGGATCTAGATAGAATCCCCTACCAAACATGGTTTTTACTAGAATCAAGAAAGGCTATTCCTAGTAACAACTACTTGTATGGCACAAAGTCCTAAACAGGTGTTTATTATAAAAGTTAGATAGTCATAACTCTACTTTCATACTTAAAATTATTATACTTTTGTCCTGGTAAAAATTTGCCCAAATAACTGCTTCTTAGGGTAAGCTGGAAAAATGATAGCAATCAACATACACGAAACAATTTAAACATATTATGTTTCTAACATTCCATTGCTTCACCCCACTCCCAAATTCTTACCCAGTTAACAGAAGATTTTGGAAGAGGGCCGCAAAGGACCAGGGGATAAGGTTTCGTGACATCCACGCTATTCAGATGAGTGTCTACTTGGACCATCGTTTTGGACAAAAATTGGATCATAATGTTCTAAGACAAGTAAAATCTAAAATTACTGTTAAAAGAGATGCAATAATACCTATCTTACATAAAAATCCCTTTGAGAAGGCAGCTGCTCAATGATACTTGTAATCTATCCCATCTAAGCGGAATACCTTGCAGCTTGGTCTTTCATCAATGACTTGCTTTCAGAAATACTAGGTGCAGGTTAAGCACGACCTCTGGTAGCACTGAAGACAATTACGAATTAGCTGAAGCTGAGGTAAGAGAATTCTAAGCACTGGAGGTAACAGTGGGAAAAGGAGAAGAGGTGGGAACTAAGGAGGCACTACACCATAGTGGTTAAGAATGTGACCTTTGTGGTTAAAATGAGTTTGGGTTTGAGTTCCCCCTCTGCTACTGTCTAGCCATAAGGTGTTGAATGAGTTACTTCATGTGCCTCTGCTTCTTCATCTGTAAAATGAATAAAACATAACTATGCAATTCTTAGTGAGTTTGACAGGTTGGAAGACTAAACATATAAAATGCTTGGAACAGTTTCCAGCACTTAAGTTCTCAAGTAAATATTGGCTGCCACTATCACTGGAATTCAGGAAAGTGCACATGACGTTCATTAAGGCAGGTGAGGGCTGTGAGAATGAAAACAACAACAACAACAACAAACAGCGGCCCACATTTTGAAAACTCTTGATCTAAATCCTGTGAGGAATGAGGATCTGCTGAAGGATCGTAGACCAAAGACCAACACAGTCAGATCTGCACTTCTAGAAATACGAGTCTGGCAGCAGCACGAAAGATGAGGACAAGAGGATGGGGAAAGCTGTGGTAAGATCAGAGGTGAGGGGTCCAGTTAGGAGGATGCTTCAAGAGTTCAAGGAAGACACCGAGAGATTGAAGGACAAAGAAATAAAACACATCCCCATCCTAAATTTGTTCACTAAATTCTTTTGGTATCAGTTTGTTATACAGAACTTTAAGTCTATTGTCAACAACTTCTAGATTTAACTGCAAGGTTACTGGTCATCTCCACCCCTTAGATGACATAGGTAAAGTCCCTTACCCTAAGCAATGTCGATAAATCTGACATTTACACATACTCTGATTTTCTAATCCATAAGGAATGTATCTCTTAATTACTGTGTTTACTTGCTTTGAATTAGTTTTCAGATCTCTTGAAAGGTATAAATAATCTTCTAAATTTTATCTTGTATCAACATATACAGTCATGTGGGGCATTCATTTTATTGAACCAGGTAAGTTAATGGATTCATGTATTTTTTAATAGCAGAGTTTCACAGACTAATTTAAGAGATTTTAAAGTACTATTTTTTAAAAAAAATTACTTCATTTCTCAATTTTAAGAACCTGTCTTTCAAATTTCTATCATCTTCCACAACTCAATCC
The DNA here is from genome assembly GCF_048564905.1 of Vicugna pacos. Classification (NCBI taxonomy): domain Eukaryota; kingdom Metazoa; phylum Chordata; class Mammalia; order Artiodactyla; family Camelidae; genus Vicugna; species Vicugna pacos. The sequence goes on from NC_132989.1 coordinate 54,879,956, forward strand.
AGCCCACAGCAAGAGTCAACAAGTGATCATATCTAAAACCACCTGACTCTGCCAGACAACATTCATTCTTCCCATTTCAGCTAGGTAGGCCCAAGACAATCCAAGGGCAACAATCTGACTGCAAGAGATGACTAGGGGATTTACCTTAAAGGTCTGTTTGCATACTAAGAACACTATTTCTATGTATATCCTATAATTTCTAGAGATGATGGAGATTATAGAAGGAGAGGTAAAGCCAGGAGGCCCAAACTACCACTGCAGTGATAAATTTGCTGTTCATGTCAGATCTGATGGCAAGAGCCAGCATGTCCTTTATTTTAAAAGTATTTCAAGGGGAAAGAGAAAAATTATCTGAATAGGACTACAGATCTTGCTTTGTGTCTTTCTCCACTTAAGAAGGATCAAAAAACTTAAGATAGATTTAAAGTATTCATTTCTTTTTTTCTCAGTACACCAACATACATTAGCCAAATGGCAAGCATGAGAAATTCACATACTGGGTTACAAAGGAATACGAGAGAATGCTCCAATGCATTCAGACGATCTGACAAGGACTTCGTACACGTAAGAGGACTGACATTACTGGTACTTAAGAATAACATGTATGTACTGTGAACTGCATTTTTCCAGAAATTAAAACTACAGCCATGAACACTAAGACTAAAATATAAAGTATATGGTCTAAATAGACAGCTGAATTCTTTTATGTTTTAAGTCACTTTTTAAAAAAATTACATTAGGTCTCTCCTAGATTTTTAAAAAATTTCCATCAGAAACCCAAAATAGAATGGCATTAAAAATAAACCAGCAAAGATTAAAGACACTAAAAATGATATCTGTACATATACAACACTTCACGCTTTCTTTCTCCACCTCAGTTAGCACCTCCTAAAAGTTCCACACAATAGGAAAATAAGTCCTAAAGAATAATCCATATTTTTCCTTACTCTGCTTCCCATCGAGAGCTTGTAATGTGACAAAAAAACTAGATTCATGTTAGAATATATGAAAAGCTCAAGATAACTTAAGTTTTGGGGATAGAGAATGTAACTGATATAATCTTCATCCACGTCCTTCCATAAGCATGCCCCCACCCCCACCATGACATACGATATATGTGATATATGCTCAAGGCTTTCACTCAGGAAAAATAGTACACCCTTCTGAATCATCGTTCTACTTATTTTGCACATAACCTCTTAAATTAAAAAAAAATTGCCGTTAATGTCTCTGGTGTGGGCAAAGGGATTCATATTGCAGAAGTCATCAGAGAGCAAAGCAGCAGAATCATGTAAGAGGGCTACATACTTTTTCTCATTACTTTCGTCTGTGTAGGAGATGCCATAAAACCCATAGTAAGAACTAGATATATTTGCTGAATACTCTATCTTCAAGGTATAATTGTGCCCTTCAAGAAGGGCTTCGGGGGCAACAACGGCGATTTGTTCATGAAATGGGTATTCCAGGACTTCAACTGGTTTTTCTTGGCTTGAAACTGCAGACATAAAGGTCACTCTTGAAATATTATGGCCTGTGCTGTGAAGAACAATATTCCATGTGGCCTGAAGAGCCTGGAGGGAAATGGTCACAGAGCCCCTGAATGTCATCGAGGTGAGGTTTGGGTGGAGATTAAGTTCATAGCGTACTGGCATAATGGCAGTGGGAAGCCTGATCTGTGCCCATGGGAACAACTTCCCATTTGTCGCAAATGGCTGAATCAGTCTCATTGACTGGTTTTTTTTATGGCAGCCTTCTTTGGTAAAGGTACATCTGGGCAGTAGATAAATCACCATGATTACGGAAACAGCAACCACAATAACAAAAGCACAGACCACCATGGTCCTTGCAGAGGGGACTGAACAAGTGCCATCTGAGCTCTGCCTGTAGCCGGCTGCACTGTTCCGAAGGCCTGAGCTTCTGTTCATGAAGGACATGCCCAGCAGCTTTGCGGACGACTCATAATCCTCTTCATCCTCATCCATCTCATGCTCACCAAGACCCCGCACCAGCAGTCGTGAACCCCGGGGCTCATATTCCACCTCATCAGGCTCTAGAGGATGTAAACAAGGCTCTTTGGCTAAATCCACCACATCTGGTTCTTCCTCAAACATGCTGTTTTCAATCATATTCCTGGGGAGCTGAAGCCGATCTAAAAAAACAAAACATAAGGACAAGGCACAGCGTCAGAGAAAAGTTCATAATAAAATCTACTAGCAAGACCGTGTTTAAGCTAAGAACATTTTTAATCACTGAGACTTATTCCATCTCTGAACTATAAATAAAACCCTAACAATTTTCTTGTATCATCCATTAAAAACTCAAGCACAAATAAGAGTATATCACAGTCATGAAGTAAGAAAGCTAAATAAACAGACTAGTATCAAAAAAAGGCAGCTAAGATTAAATACTGATTTCCTTAATACTCTCCTGCCCAACAACCTGGGACTTTGTCCTGGGCTCTAGAGGGCCTTGATTTGGCCCACCTCTGGCTGTAACTGTCCCCAACAGGGGACAGGTGAGGGGTCAGTAAGATCAAAAAGCTGTGCCCACCCACAGTCCACATCCCTCTTTGCAGTCTGGGCACCACAACCCTCAGAATTCCTGCCTACAAGGCCTCAAATCTACTTCCAGGGCTTTGTGGGGCTCTTCCCTCAGTTCCATTCTCCTGAGGGAGTACCACAAACTGGCATGCCCCTCTGTAGGCTTGAATAATGACTGAGCAATTGGCTGGGTTACTTTCTCCCCCTGGAAGAGGGATAATCCTGTTCCACAGCAAAGTGCAAGTGGAAAGTTATATAGGAAACTTCCATAATCAAGAAATACTTAAAAATAAGAAAAAAGAACTATAAAAATCAGATAAAACTACATTCCAACCTGTCTCTTCATGCTTCTACAGCATCCAGAAGTACAGCAGACTCCCCTCTGTAACAACCATGTTACCCACCGTGAGTGTAAGGGGATCTGGGGGTGGGGTAGTGGTGGGAGCATTTAAAACCACAAAAAACTCCGCTCTCCAACTTGCCAGGAATCACTTAGAAAAAGACTCAAAAAGTAGAGGGGTAAACAATCACATATAGACCAATAATTCCCAGAACTAGATCAAAAGTTTGATAACTGAAACCCCCATTAGTCTTCCCCTACAGGGATTATGATAGTACTTTATACACGTCATTTCTAATCCTCACAACAGTTCTACAAATGGCAAGTATTATAACTATTTCAGGTACAGGAAAACAAACAAAAAATACAAGTTAATTTATCTTCAAAAAGTCACAGTTATCTAGTCCTAACACTGATACTGAAGCCCAGGTCTAGAAATCTGATTCCAAATTTTAGATTCTTTCCATTATTATATTGCATCCCCTTATTCAACTAACACAATGAAGGATGAGAGCTTGTACCTAAATGATTTTCTTCTTCTATACTTGGCAACGAAGTTGCTCAGAATATTATTTCACCATCAGCAGAGCAAAACTTATATCAAATTAACATCTAGCTTAACAGAAATGCCATGTGCTTTGTGCTACTCAGTAATTACTAACTAAACAGTGGCAACTCATAATCCATGAAACAAAGCACCAATAAGCATTAGGATAAAACTTACAGTCTTACTACTCAAAGTGCGGTCTGTGGACCAGAGCATCTGGATCATATTCCAGCTTTTTAGAAGAGCAGACTCTCAAGTCCCCTCCCTGAATTTGAATGTTAACAAATCTTCAGGAGATTTATGTGAACCTCGGTTTGAGAAGCACTGGTCTAAGCCTTCTCCATGGTCAGATCCCAGGCAGCAATGGACGCTGCATTCCTACATGTGCTCTGGCCACCCCAGACTGCTCGCTCTTCTGAGACAAGCAGGGCTGCTTCTATGCCATTCTGCACATGTCTGTTCCTCCCTGCTTCCTCTGCCTGCAGTGCCATCATTTCTCCCATCCCAGTCCACCTGGCAAACACCTATCATTCCATAAGTCAACTTTCCACAATGCAAATTAACAAAAGTTATTTTCTTTTTGTTTTTTCTTTTTCTTTGTCAATTTTTAAAAATACACTTTCTTTTCACCTCATCTCACTTCTTTCTGCCTTGGGGAGTACAGAGACTTCAATGAGGCTGCCTTTTCCTACCTCCTCTCCATTCCAAAATTCATAAAAGCTATGCTACTTTAAAAAGTTTTCTTTGAATAAAACTTTTAATCACGTTCTGGGTGTGCAGGTTTAGCAATCTGCCACCTATCCAGCCCCCATGAATGGTCTGGAAATGGAAGAAGGGTGATAGTTACAACATCCTGCTTCGGGAATTTAACCTCCTAAACTTCCTACAGGGCTCCAACTTCTTGTGACAAAATTTCATTTTGTTTTGATAGTTAATTGTGGTTGAGGGTCAATTACTTCATTAAGAGAGATAATATTGCTGTAACTGAACTTTAAAAAAAATTTTAACTCTTAATGGTTAGAAATTGTCTCTGATATTTTTTTTTTAGTACCTGGTACAGTGCTGCAGATTAGTTGCTTAATTTGTTTTTTTATTTTAAAATGTCTAAAAGACCCTTCTGATTTTTTCTAAATCTCATATGGTAAGATTAGGCATTTGTCCATTTGTTCTGTTCTGTGTCAGACCTGATGTAGACAACTGTGGGTCTGAGAAATGTGGTTTTCTTTAATAAATTTCTAAACTAACTCTAGGTATAAACTCAGCTTAATATTTAGAGCATTCTCATACCTGAATTCTATCCCCTTAGAGCTTTGTTTTTGTGTTTTTTGATTCCTCAGCCATCCCGTTTAAAGCCAAGGGGTAACTGACAGTCTGACTATTTTAGCATCTCCTCTCTGTATTTCAGTAACTTCAATCTTTTAACCAGGGCTTAGTCAGATGCCTGCCCAAATCCTGATAACTTACTTTAATTATTTATCACACAGTCAGATTAACACCTACATAGAAATTTAATCTTTCAGAAATGGAACACATCTTGTCTTATGTTTAAGTCTTTGATCCATTTTGAGTTTATTTTTGTGTATGGTATAAGGGAGTGTTCTAGCTTCATTGATTTACATGCTGCTGTCCAGTTTTCCCAACACCATTTGCTGAAGAGACTGTCTTTATTCCATTGTATATTCTTGCCTCCTTTGTCGAAGATTAGTTGACCAAAAGTTTGTGGGTTCATTTCTGGGCTCTCTATTCTGTCCCATTGGTCTATATGTCTGTTTTTGTACCAATAGCATGCTGCCTTGATGACTGTAGCTCTATAGTATTGTCTGAAGTCTGGGAGAGTTATTCCATCAACCAATCTGCCGTGTTTTACGGCATATTAGAAACAAACTTTTGAATGCGTGTACAATCACAAGTTAACTATATCCAACCAGGGGAAAACACTTTTATCACAGGTAGCTCACGAAGACAGTACTTCAAGTCTATTTAAGTTTTGCTTTGGATTCTTAAGTGAGTACATTTTGATCTCAGCATTAAATTTTAACATAACACATGACTACCTCTTGCTCCAGAAGGATTTGTTTATATTGAAAGAAGGAAACCTAAAGAAACAGGAAATTTTCTAAAACCTCCTAAATCCACATATACAAGCTATCTATAAACCTAAAGCAAAGAACGTCCTAGTTGAAATATTTCAGTTTTAAATAACATAGGCCCATGTGGTTATAATCTAAGAAAACTGAAGACATTTCTTTTCATCAGATACTGTGAACTTGTGCTCTTCGATGTTATCTGTGGACCAGTGCCAATGTGCAAACTGTTTGTTACCTGTCTATGACAGGATACACACAGAACATTGGTATTTAAAGACTTCTTTAGCAAATTGACTGCAATGTTACATCTATCGAATCAAACAATTTTAAAAATGGAGCTTATATTTTACATCTCTTTTTTCATTTCAGTTCTTCAATGATTCACTTTTTAACATGATACAAAACTTCTGCAACAGACTAAAATTAAAAAAACAACAAAAAAAGGAAACTTAAATCTTCAGCTCAGATAATATGAAAAGCAATGGGATGGATTATCACTGTAAAGGCGACCCATGTTGATATGAAGTTAAAAACTATAACAGCAGCAGTGGACGTGAGGAGGGAATGATTACAAGTCATCAAGTCATGTCAGAGAGTGAGAACACACAGGATCTGATGCTCTGCTGGGCTGGACAGGCCTGCAGGGTGGAGACAGAGGGAAGTCTGTGTCAGTTCCCTATGCACATTCTGGCTTGGATAGCAGGAGGAGGAATGCCATCCACCCAGATGAGAATGCAGGTTCCATATTCTCTTTTTTCTTGGGGGTGGGTACTGAGAATGGAGTTATGAGATGACATTTGGTATGGGACATGATATATTTACTGTATCTGTCAGATAGTCAGGTGGAGATGTTTGATTAATAGCATACTACGGAGTTAAAAGTCTAAGTTTAAAAAAAAAAAAAGTCTAAGTTCAGACAAAGGTTCAAATCCTGGCTCTTCCACTGACTGCTTGATGTTACCAAACATCCCTTAGCTTCAATTTCCTCACCTACAAATATGGAAAACATTACCATTTTGTAAAGATATGTTATAAGGCTTATGTTATGTGAGTCTGGACTCAAAAGAGGGATCTGGATGGGAGATTCAGATTTCAGAATCACCTGTGTATACATGATAAAATCACACAGATGGGTGAGACTACTGAAAGGGAGATACGAGTCAGAGAGCATCACCATTTAACAGGGGCAGCAAGGAGAATAAGAAGAATGCACTAGAGGCAGGAAAATGAGGACAGTAGACAGCAAAGGGAGGATTTCATGAGAAGGACGTTGAATGTTAAATGTCTTGCAAAGGTCAAGGACAATGAAGCCTAGAAAGGCCACTCGATTTGGCAACCAGATAACCAGTGACTTTTATGAGGAGCTTTCAGTGGAGTAGTGGGAGCGGAAGCCTGATTCTGGTGGCCCAAAGAAAGAACGGAAAGCTAAGAGGGAAAAGCAAGTGCTGCCGCCGATTCTTTCAAGGTACATAGAGCTGTGTATCAAGAAAAAAAATGTAGGGTCAAACTAAAAGAAGACATGGCATAGAGAAGAGTTAAATCCTTTTGTTTTTGTTTGTCCATCTGTGTTTAAGATGGAAATAAGTTAAGCGTGTATTTCTGTGATGAAGGAAAGGCAAAGAACAACAAAATGTGAAGGTGGAGTGGACAAGAGGAAATGCTGGAGTAAAATCCCAGAGGGAGAGGAAGACATCCCAAGAACTCCAGCAGAGTGATTACCTTTCTTCCTCCAGGCCTGGAGGACAGGAGGTGGAGTTAGGGAAGAAGTGCATATATGAGCACGTGGAACTGACGGTGTGATGAACAGCACAGAGCCTCCGTGTTCTCTGGGACTGAGGAGGCAAGGGCATCTGCCCAGAGCCAAAGGCAGTTATGGAGAAGGTATAGGAGTTTTGAGGAGAAAATTAAAAAAAAAAAAAAAAAACAGATGCTATGGGAGAGGACCAAGGCTGGCTGACCCAAGGGCAAAGTATGGCTGAGAGTTCAGTAAGCCCACCGGAATTCGTCATACCTCCAGTCTCTACAAATGTCTTCAGAGTGCTTGCCAGCCCAGGTCCAAAAGAAGAGAAAGTGTGTTATGTGTATTTTACCAGAATTTAAAATGAAAAGTAAATGGAAAAAATTTTAAAAGGCAGAGAAAGCAGATGGTCAATCTGGGGTTAAACATGTAGGGAGGATGTGGTGAGAAGCTAAGGGGAAAATGCACAGAGGCTGCTGGCAAGAGAGAGATTAACTGAGAGGTTCAATTTAGAAAACAGAACAAAAAGTAAAGCTATGGCAAGCAACATGGAGAATAATCTGAATTAAAAGGAACAAACTTCCCACAGACTTTAATCCCTTTAAACTGTCATCACATTTTATGAGAAAATGAAATGAAATGGGTGTATTTTCAAATCAACAAGCAAAACAACTTTAAAAGAATAAGCCTAGTCTAATAAGGCTTTTGGGGCAGACCCATGAATTGCTATATTCAATTAGGTACTACAGCAACTTGCTACATTCAAACTTGGCCCCAACAATAAAGGATTATTCTCTGAGGCCTCTATGACAGACCTAAATAGAGCTAAAAGCTCTAAAACCATTTATATATTCTAGATCACTTCCAAATGGAAACTTCACCGAATTTCTGAAATGATGGTTAATTATCAAATAAAGTAACTATTTCCCTAATGAGTAGTCCTCTTCCATCAAAAAGAGATTTTATTCTAAAGAGGTTTAACATTGAAAAGAAAAGACTAGACTTCACAACAAAATATTACTCAATCCTGCCTAACCCACACTCAAAGAAAACCTTTTCCTATTAGCCACAATGTCCATGTTAAGCTACAAGTTTAGATACATCATTATCTCACTGGAATCTGAAGGGCAGTCACCAACAGAGAACAAGTTTTAAAGAAGTTCTAAGTAATCCCCTTTCCTAACACATCCTGTTTGCTTAACCACTGTCATAAAAGACAAACACAGAAAGTCCTTCATACATTCCTACTATTACCACTAATAACAGTGCTTTTCCACAAATTGCATTCAATTTTCCAGTTGATAGGCTCAAGGTCATAACCCATGTTAAGGTCTTTCTCTCTTCTGTTCCCCTAACCCCTCTTGCCTCCCTTGTGAAGAGAGAAGAGAAGAGAGTAGGTAATTAGGGGTGGGAAGTGGGAAGATCAGAAACGATGCTGTTTATGAGCACCCATAAGCTCGCTTTACCTATCTAGTTCTAAGAGAGATGAAGATTTAGATTTAGTTTTCCCTTTTAAGCTACCCCTAAAGTTCACTTCAATACATGTAAAAATGCTGTGGGAGACTTCCAATATGACAAAGTAACTGGTACCAGACTTTTCCTCCTCCCATAAACAACTAGAAAACTGAACAAAATGATGCCACTATTTTCAGGTACCAGAAAATAGAGCAAGAATGTGACCTCTGAGAGAAGGAAAGGGTGAGCCCACACTTGCTGTGGTTCTCTGCCTTGGGACATTTTCCTAATTGCAGTACAGCAAGCTGGAGTGCACGCAGAGCAGGACTGACAAGCAGAGACAGGGATGTGGACAAGGGGGAGCCGTCAGAGGGGGAAACCAGAGAAGTCTGTACAGAGGCTTCCTGAGAGCCCTTAACCAACGCAGGACATAGCTACGCGAGGCTTACAGAAGAGTGGCTGTATTAAGGTTAATGTGGAATAGAAATACTAGAGGTCAAGCAGCTTAAGGGAAACACTGCAGTCTAACCCAGCCCGAACAAAGAGAACACATTACACTCTGAGCGTGAAAACACCAGAAACGCTTCACTTTAGGGGTAAAAACACACCCAACAGCCTACCCTAGGCCCACACGAACAAAAGTCTAAAACCACGCCCTGAAAAGAAAAAAAAAATAGAAACAGAGTTTGAAAGATAAGTCTTACTGAGTTAGAGGGGCTTTAGAAAAAAAATTGAGATTTCCACATATCTGTCCTAACAAAATATAAAACCAAACCTAGTAACTAAACTGCCTACTAAGACAAAAATCAACACTCTACAGGACAATTTTTTAACAATTTAGTATCTAAAGTAGGTAAAAACTTTAGAGGAGCTACTATAAATGTGTCTCAAAAAGGAAAGGAAAATTTGTTTCAAAAATAACAACAAAGGAGAATATAGGAACATATGGGAATCTCAGCAGAAAAATTAAAACTAGAAGAAAAAAAAAAAAGAACAAAATGGGAGAAAAAAGAGGAAATTCTAGGACTGAAAGTTTCCATAACAAAAATGAAAAAGTCATTGAATGGACTTTATGGTAGACTGGCAACAGTAGAAGAAATACTACTAATTACTAATTTGAGGAACAAAGAGAAAAAAGAATTAAAGAAAAATAAACACAGCATCAGGGATTTGTGGGACAATATCAGATGGTCTAACACATATGTAATAGGAGCCCCAGAAGAACATGAGAGTGAAACCAAAAAAAATTTGAAGAAATAACAGTTAAAATTTTATTAAGTTTACTGAAAACAAAATTTACCAGATTCAAAAAGCTCATCAAACTCCAAAGACAATAAATACAAAGAAAATCATATCTAACTTAACATGGTCAAACTGCTGAAAACCAAAATAAAGAGAAAGGCTCTTTAAAAGAGCCTAAGAACAATATGCTACATACAGGAGAAAAACAGTGCAAAGAACATTAACTTCTGATCAGAAAAATGGAGGCCAGAAGACGACAGGACAGCCTTTTTAAGGGGCTGGAAGAAAAAAACATCAATTCAGAATGCTATATTCAGTGAAAACATCCTTGAAAAACAAGATAAACATATTTTCAAATAAATGAAAGCTGCCAAAGTCATCTCAAGCAAATGTGCACTATAAGAAATTATAAAAATGGCTCTTCAGGCTTGAGGGAAATGATACGATATGGAAACTCAGATCTTTAGGAAGGAAAGAAGAATACCAAAAATGATTATGTTGTTAAAAATAAAAGTTTATGTTCTTTTTTCTTCTTAAAGTTTCCTTAAAAGACTATGTTTTAAAAGTATCTGCTTATTAAGGCAAGAATAACATGTGAGCAATTTTGAATGCATACAGAAATAAAAGATATGACAATAAGAGATATATTTCAAATTTATGGATATAAATAGACTAACAAAGTAGAATGAAATTTTACAATGATAAAAAGAAATTCATCAGGATAAGATAGCAAATTTAAATATGTATGTACCTAACAAGAAGGCTTCAAAGTTCATAAACACAAAATGGCAAAACTCGAGAGAAATAGAAATATGCACAACCAAAATTGGAGATTTTTATCATTTTTCTCTTCATAAGTGATAGAACAAGTAGACAACAAATAAGTAAAGCCATAAAATATCTGAAAGATACTATCAACCAATTTGGCCTAATTGACATTTATAGAACATTACGCCAAACAACTACAGAAAACATACGGATCATTTACCAAGATGGACCATATGCTGGGCCATAAAATAAAATCTCAATAAACTTCCAAAGACTGAAATAGTCGTTTTAGAGACTGTGTTCTCTAACCATAATGGGAATAATTAAAAGCTAATAACAGTAAACTAGACAATCTCTAGATAGTTGGAAAATAGAAAATAAGCTTCTAAATAGTCCATGAATCAAAGAATAATCCACAAGGAATTTAGAAAATATTTGAAATAAATAACAATAAAAACATATTAAAATTTGAGAGAAATTTACTGCTTTAAAAGCCAATATTAGAAAAACACTTGAAATCAGTAAGTTTCCACCCTAAGAAACTAGAAAAGAATAGAAAATTAAACTTAAATAAATAGGAGAAATAATAAAGAACAGGGCAGAAATCAATGAAAGAGAAATAGAGAAACAACAGAAAATTAAAGCAAAACATGCTGCTGGAGGGCAGGAAAGCAGTGCTATTGGCTCTAATTCATACTGTCCTAGAAACTGGCCTAAAATCCCACATATATCAAGTCCTGACTCTAAGATCAATTCCTTACTTCTCAGAAGTCTAGTTAGGTTCATTACAGAGACAGATCAGACCTGGGTCCTGAGCTAGAGAGAGAGAGTCTCTTCACCAAGCCCAACAATCTGACATCCTTCCCTCTTTCAAGAATATCTGGCAACCACAAAATAATTTAGCCAGTGATAATGCTAGTTATACCCAAATTTAGAAAATACATACGTTCTCCTCCTCCTCTTAAATAAAAAACTAAGAAATTTTTTTTGGGTGGAGGTAGTAGTTCCAAGTATTAAAAGTGGATTAGAAAGCTACTATGTAAAGGAAGCCTCTTATGAACACTTCAAAACCAAAAAAAAAAAAAAAAAAAAAAGTATTCTTAAGCAAAAAATTACACTTAACTCATCCATTTCTGCATTTAGATTTTGGTATATTTTTTCTTAAAAAGGGAAACACCTTTTTAAGTTTCCATTTAAAATTTTAACTGAGTACTTCTCAACAGGAAAATCCCTAAGGGGGAGGCAAAACAAACAAACAAACACAAAGAGTCCTCATTTTTAAGCATTTGATTTGAAGTGCTTACTTCATTTGGGGTAATTACAACTCTGAGTCTCATTATGCAGAAATATAACCATCCTGCATTAGTTCAGATTACAGTTATGTGAAAGGAATCTCCAGAGATAGCACCTCTGTTCTGAATCTCAGTGACCCAATGGCCAAGCCTATATATAAACTAACTGAATCGGTCCCTGGCTCTAAGCCATGCTTCCACAAATCCGGAAAGCACACACAGCCACCATGCATAGTGCCTGCTCTGCCTTGACCACTATGCGAGGTCTCAAGCATCTCAGTTTCTCTCAAGCATGCATAGCTGGTGTGGCCATTTCATCTCTGTACCTTGTTCTGCCCTCTGCACTCTCCCTAGCCCACGGGCCTCTCTTTTCTCCCTCTTTAATACACTACTCCAATGCAATCTTTTCAAATCCCTAGCTTCTTTTACCTTTTCAAAATCAAATCAACTATTACTGGAACAAAACATTCTACTCTGACCCATTCTTTCACCCTCCCTAAAATAGTACACCAAAAAATTAAGATGCCTAACTGTCTGATTAGGAGGACAAGATTAGAAGGATTGCAATAATAAAATGCTTAAATGGGCCCTGGAAAACACAACCCAGTGAGACTTCCACAGATTTTATTTTCCCCCTCTATGATAACTCCGTGGACAATCTAGGAAAAGCAACTTGATTTATAGTAAACTTGACATTATCTAGTCATCATTTTAAAGTAATCCTGCCAACTTGGAAGATTATCCAGTACAGGCTTGCTTCTCGGTAGCCATTGTCCATAGAGTTGTGTTTATAATTAGATGGTGCAGTGTTAATTATGCTGGCTGCCCTGCCAATGTTCTACAGAGACTACAGGGAGAGATCAAAACAATCATTCCCAAAGTATGAATCACTGCACTCGCTCCACACTACACAGCACTGGAAGCCTCTCAAACCTGGAAAATGGAAGTTGTGCAAAATACGTGCTTATACAGCCTCTGACATTAAGGATGAAATACTGAGTTTCAAAACCTGGTCCATATACTTTTCTAGAATACATTGTAATCCTGGTAATTTTTTGCTTATTAAAGAATTATAGGTTGAGAAAGAAAAGGTTTAGAAAATTCTCAAGGCCTGGTTTATCCTATAGAGAAGGAAGTTTCTGCACAAGTAAATACAAATTTAAATTTTGCTTCACACTTAGATAATTCCTCCAGGGAGGGGCTCCTATCTCATTCATCTTTGTATACCTGGTGTCCAACAGAGAAGAAGCCTACAATAAATGTTGAACTCAAAGTAGCAATACCCAACACATTAAAATGAAGTGTTAATTAATGAAAATTACATCCATGTCTGCTCATAAACCTTTGACAGCTCAACTCAGATTTACCAAAGCTTGGAGTAAGACAGAATTAACATGCTAGCTATGAGAATAAGGAAGTCCTTCTAACACGTGCTCTGGGACTGGGTCTTAAATCAGCAGCATTTGGTAGTACTTCAGTGATTGTGAACTCTGAATCACACAGCACTTCATTTAACTGGACACTGATTCTTCAGCCGACATTTCCTCTTCTTTCCTCAAAGTCAGTATATAATTTAAATCAATTATGGTTTAGGAGGTTTAAAGCATAGTAAAGAGAAACTGGGGGTTCTACCTCTGGTTCCACCACTTAGTTTGTGTCAGAAGCTCAGTTTTCTCATTGTTAAAACAGAATAATAACTGCCCTGTCTGCCTACATTACCATAGGGGTCAAACAAGATAAGTGGGTCACAACACTTTGCAAATTATTTAGTGCTATATTAATAGCTCATTGCTAATATGTTAAATAATTAGGGTAGGAAATTCAATATCATAAGCAAATAAACACATCTTTTAATTTTTAGCCAAGCCCACTAGTATTTCTCTTCAAGATCCATCAGTACACTTTCCCCCTTCACACCTTTTATTATAAAATATGGTGTATTAAATGTTGCTCACATATTAGTAAATAAATTCATAAAATAAGAAGAGTCTGGAAATCTCATTTTGTCTCCTGGGTCATAAATATCAAATGACAGCACAAAGCAACAACTCTGGCCTCTTGGTGTCTTTCTAGATCAGCAAAAGCAAAGTCTGTGGAGGATGTCAGCCAGTGGAACAGGATAACTTCAGATACTTCTATCTGATTCACAGAGATTTTAATACACAGGTTTTACCTTTTAAGTATCTGACTACTAAGATGTTTGTCAAATGGCTGCTTTGATTGTAAAGACACTACAACTCTTCCCAAAATATCCCTAGGGATTAAGTGTATCTAAAGGCCATGTTCATTTGCTGTAATTGCACTTACACAATAAAACACAGATATCAAATGACAACTACAATTTGTAAGAAGGCAGTTTAGACTTATACAATGCTCAACATTTTATGGCCGAAATAACCTAAAAGGCAGCATTACACAGACACTGATTTTATTTTACCAAACTAAAACATTCAGTCGATAAATTTTCCATCTTCAAATTCTATACTGCATTATATTTACTGAGTCTAATCACAGCTGCTATTTTCTGTGCAGTTTAGTAATCCTATGAGCAAAAATCAACATTTCAGTGCTGGAAGGAAGGAGCAAAGAAGAACAACTACTAGCTAGTTCAAAGCTGCAGCTATGAAGTACATTCTCTTAAATATCTATCAAGGAGAACATTTAAGATGAAAAGGAGGTGTTCTGCTAGAGAATGCCAATGCCCCAGGAGAGTATCACACAGAAACCAGAGCTGCAGCAGCACACAAACAATTCCACTGTGAAATGCTTCAGACGTAGAATTTAATGTAAAGGATCAACAAGAGGAACAAACAGACACCTGCAGTTTAATACACATCTTAACTGGAAAACATGAATTAAAAAAACGCGGAAGGAGTCAATTCCCTCAATAAAGGAAGGCATTTTCCACCTCAACAGACAAGGCACATGTTCTTTTAACCTATGCCCACTTAACAAAACTCCAAATTAACCAATGTTCTCCACTTCCTCTGTGTGACATTTTCTGATGCCAAGTGCCCACTGGATGCCCACAACTAAACGGCTACTCTTTAGAAGGTCTAAGCACTTATATTCACACCAGAGAAGCTGTACTCTTACCAAGAATTAATGTCTGTTTTCAAATTAGTTTATTTAAAATTATAATTATAGTTATGCAATAAAGTATTGCATTAAATGAAAACAATACACAGAGAAAACTGTACGAAAACTGAGTTATGCATCAGAAAGATCCTACAAAGGTGAGTCCCCAAAATAACACTGCTGCCAAATTAAGTATTAGCAGGAAAAACAAAAAAGATTGGGGAAGGATGAGTTCCTAGAAGGACTCTTATACACAGGGCTCCAAACTGTTTAAGTTCTCAAACCACTAGGAAAGGAAAGGAAAGGAAAGGGAAGGAAAGGGAAGGAAAGGAGGAAGGAAAGGAGGAAGGAAGGAAGGAAGGAAGGAAGGAAGGAAGGAAGGAAGGAAGGAAGAAAAGAAAGAAAGAAAGAAAGAAAGAAAGAAAGAAAGAAAGAAAGAAAGAAAGAAAGGACCTAAAAATTACAGATGCAACACAGGCAGCACACTCATATACCAGAAGATAGAAGTAATCTAATCAGTGGACTCAAGTGCAGAATAAAAGCTTTAGTCAATAAGACAATATTAGCAATTAGGTTTACACATTTTGACTTGAAATGCTAAAGGAATGTAGTTTTCTTTATGATTTCCATTTTTAACTAGGTTTCATTATTCATTATGTTTGAGACCATGTTAAAGGGAAACTGATAAAAAGTCTAAGGCTCACATCTAAGAGTTCATTCTGATAGTCAAGAGTACACTTCTAAGGTCCCCCAACATAAACCATAATGTATGCATTTACTTGTGAATGTCTAAAAAACAATTTTACTATAACACTTAAGAACCGAGGTCTGCCATGTTATACGCATTAATGAGTTTAAACCAGGTAATTAAAATAAAAAAAATTATCTCTCATCAATACGTGTCAAAAGCCTAAAATCTTTGACCAGCTAACTCCACAAGAGGAATTTATCCTAAGAGTAAACACACAGAGATACATGTATAAGAATGTTTGCAGCAGTCTTGTTTACATTGGAAGAAAAAGGAAACAACCTACATGTGTGGAAACAGGTAATAGGTATATTCACACCCAACAAAATATTATGCAGACACAAAATTATTTACATCTATTTTACACATGAAAGGGTATTCAAAATATTGTATAAAACAGGTTATAAAACTTTAAATAAATATTCATCTAGTTGAGTACCTTATACATAAAAATGTTAGTGGTTATTTCTGGAGGGTAGAGTTATAGGCATATTGGGTGTTTTTATTATTTATGTTTTCTACTTTTTATATGTAAAAAATAGGAAAAAGCCTTCCAACATGTACAGATCATGTTTTAACCTGTCAAGATCTAATGTTAATAAATTAAAGAAAAATTATCAACACTGTTGGGGTGTCTTAGAAATAGCCCTGGGCAGTGAAATCAGGAAACATGGATTCCAGGACAAAATCTGCCTATTAGTCTCTTATGAGAACTCCTGCTAGGAATGGGAGTCTGTATTTTCACCCCTTGAATCTGTAATGGCTTGTCACTTGCTTTAATCAACGGCACATAGCAGAAGCAACACTGAAAAATTTCCAATCCTAGGTTTTAAGAAGTCTTGTAGCTATCACTATATCTCTTTTGCTGACCTCGGAGCCCCATGAGAAGAAATATGAGCTAGTCTCCTGTGGATGAGGAATCAGACGGAAAAACAAGCCCAGCCAAAAGCCAGCACTAACTGCCAGATGTGGGAGTGAAGCCATTTTAAATCTTCCAGCTCCCAATTAGGCTGTTAGATGATGGCTGCTACAAGTGACCCCAGGCAAGAATGGTGGAAGAAACATCCAGCTGAGCCCAGTACAAATTGTGGACCTGCAAACTCATGAGCAAACAAATGGTGGTTGTTTTAAGCCATTAAGTTTCGTGATTTATTACGCAGCAATGGATGGCTGATTTACCCATCACTGGTGCAGGGTACTATTAATATTTTGGTGTACTATTCTTAGACTAATTTATCCCCTAAGACAAAACTGAGATTATACTGTACATAATAGTTCTATGATTTTGTGGCATCTTTGAAATGGGGGCATATGCAGGGCCCCACGGTTATTTCAGACTTCAACTCAGACACATAAGGAGATAGTGGAACATTTTGTATTCAGAACACTTCACGTTCTTTATACAAAACTCCTGTGTGCAGCTATGGGCTTTTCCAACAAAGCCCAAGGGCCTTGATATACTTAACTTCATAGTTTCTTACTCCCTCATCAATTAACGTGAGGATGCACTGCCTGAGGTCCTAGAATAGGACCAGGTTAGACACTGAAAAAAGTAAAACTAAGTTCAAAATCACCACCCACCATAGGATCAGGTGAGACACCGAAAAAAGTAAAACCAAGTTTAAAATCACCACCCACCATACCACCACCACCAGTAATGAAGACAGAAAAAAATCAACATGCACCGAGGGGTGAGCACGTGCTAACAATGGGGTGAACACAGCGGAGTGATTAACAATGTCTCTGGAACCAGACTGCTCTACCACTTCCTGTGTAACCCTAGCAAGTTAATTCATCTTTCCAAGCTGTTTGCTCATTTGTAAAATGGAAATAGTAACAGCATCTATCTGAGTTGTGAGAATTAAATGAGATGTGTGTAAAACATTTAGAACAAACCCTAGCACACAGTAAATGCTAAATAATTATTAATTTTCTATATTATTAATCATGATTTTATGTGTGTCATTTCACCTAATTTAATCCCCACAACATTCTGTAGGTGATGAAATTAAAGAGTCAGAGAGGTTAAAGAACTTGCTAGAAAATGGCACAGCCAAGTTCCAAACTCACATTTTTCTGACTGCAGTAGCTAAACACTTCAACACTTTAAGACATGACTTCAAGTAGCCCAGGAGTGTCAAGCCAGGTCCCCTGTGCCAGGGACATGTTCCATGTCTTTGCAACCCCTGGAGCTGGACTGGGGTGGTCATAGAGCCACTTCTAGGTCAGAGCTGAAGACCTGAGGTCCAGGGCAGCCTCAGAGATTACTGACACTGCGGTGTTCATAAGTCTCTGAGCCAGCACTTAGTAGATACTCAAAAAGGGCTCTTTGATTTTGTCCAGTTACATTCACTGTATTACATTCCATCATGGGCAGTAAGTTGACCTTCACCCTCACTCAGTACAATTATAAAATTATCCAAATATAACACAGTGCATGCCCATTTTACTGAAACTTTATTTTTTGCTATTTCAGAAAACTAGAAGCTTGTTTAGAGACTCTCTAAATCTATTATGCTTTAGAGATAAAACAATGAACTTTTGTCCAAAGCCATTCAGCTAATTAGTAAAAATGACTGGAACCAAGATGATTTCTTTTTTTAATTTAAAAATTTTAACTTCTCTATAGGAAAATGGAAGTGAAACAATAAGTGAATTTTACCCACAGAACTGTTCAGCTAAGTTTAGTTCTATCCAAATTCAGCTGGCTGATTTTTGAAAACAACCACTTTCTCAGACTTAGAGGAAATGGTTAAGCAACCTAAGAAAAGTCACTTGTTCTTGCATCGTGGTAGACACTTTTTTTTTTAATGAGTCCTTTTTAGGTAATAGAATATTCTAACATTGTCCAAGCACTCAACTGAAATAACAAGTCTACAAAATGCTACAAATTGTTAATCTAATCTAGATATCCATTTTCCTTTAAAAAGAGCAAAGAAAATAGTAAGTTTTTTAATGAGTTTTTACATTTTATAATAAAATGAATTCTCAATACTTTAAGACTAAACAGAAGAATAAAAATCACTGCAGGGAAGAGACAAGCTGACAGTTTAAGACTGAGCAACATGGTTTTATCCTGATCTCAGACAAAACAGACTAGATATGACTGAAAAAATTATTTTTTTAGAGAAATTTCTCATGTTATACTACAGCTGATTTTTTGAGAATATATATCTGCTATCTCCTTTGTTACCCTGTAGTCCTAGTTGAATCCTGGTACAGTACAACATGATACTTGGGATGAAGAACCTGTATAATTACTAATATAGGTGTTTTCTGGCTAAGGGATGAACTTGCACTTATACAATGAAATTCAGGTATCAAATGACAGGTACAATCTATAAGAAGGCAATTTAAACTTATATAATGCTCAACATTTTCTGGCTGAAATGATCTAAAAGGCCGCATTACACAGATATTGATTTTACTTTACCAAACTAAAACACTGTTGATAAATTTTTCACCATCTTCAAATTCTACACTGCACTGAATTTACTCAGGCTAATCACAGATGCTATTTTCTGTGCAGTTTAGTAATCCCATCAGCAAAAACCTTTCAGTGCTGGAGGGAAGGTGCAAAGAAGATGAACTACTTGGCAGTTTAAAGTTGCAAGTATAAAGTACATTATTTTAAATATCTATCAAGGAGAACATTTAAGATGAAAAGGAGGCATTCTGCTAGCAAATGCCAATGACCAAGGAGAGGACCAAACAGATGTTTTTTGATGCAAACATTTCTAACATTTTATTAATTTCCCATCTTCTTACAAAGACCAGATTCAACAAATCATCGTCACTGGGAGAAAAATAATTGCACTGAAGCTTGTTGGGACATAGAACTCAGTGTCCTGGCTGACAGGAGTACCAACATAGGAAATGACACCCCTTTGCCTCATAATTTGGCCAATTTTCTTAAAATGCAATTCAATTAAAGTTTACAACAAATCATATTACATAGGATTTTTTAAAGCTTTACTTTAGATTTATTTGTTCAAGCAAGTTTCACTGCAGCTGTTTACTCCAGCTATTTTTCAGAGGATTTATCAACTCAACTGAAGGTCAATTTTAATTAAGATTCTTGTATCATATAGTAAACATTTCTTAAAGATAAACAGAAATTATTCAATTTGAAGAATAAAGAGAAAAACAAAGATTGAGAAAAAAAAATGCACAATCCCTCACAGTCCCATGGGAAATAGCATAAGAACTCTAACAACATGTACGTTACTGGAGTCCCAAGATGACAGGAAAAAATGAAATACTGGGGCAGAAAAATTATCTGAAGAAATAATGGCCCCAAACTTTGCAAATATGGTGAAAGACACAAATTTACATATTCAAGAAGTCCACTGAATGTAAAAAAGATTAAGTCCAAAGAAAACCAGGCTAAGACACAATCAAACCACTAAGAACCAAGAGTAAATAAACTTGAAATAGCAAAAAAAAAAAAAAAAAAAAAAAAACCCACTCCAAAACCAAAGACATATATAGGATAATAACAATTCAAATACCATGGATTTCTTAACAGAAAACTATGGAGACCTGAAATGATAGTCTTTAGTGTTTTTATATATACAGAACTATTATATATGTTTGTACAATATATATATTATATATATTACATATATTGCACTAATATACTTATATCTTTATATCTTTGTGTAAACTAGTATCCAAAATACATAAAGAATTCTTACAACTCAAAATAGTGGGCAAAAGATTTGAACAGCCACCTCATAAAAGATGAACTAATGGCCAAAAACAAACTCAGCATCAGTAGTCATCAGGGAAATGCCAATTAAAACTACCCTGAGACACCATTACACACCCACTGGATTGGCTAAAATACAAAAAGATTAATCATATCAAATCTTGACAAGGATGTAAAGAATAAGCACTACCACACACTGCTGATGGAAATGTAAAATGGTAAAATCAGTTTGGAAAACAGTTGGGTTTTGTTTTTGTTTTGTTTTTTTTTTTGAGGTATAGTCAACTTACAATGTTGTGTTAATTTCTAGTGTACAGTATAGTGATTCATTTATATATATATGTATATATTCCTTTTCATATTTTTTTTCATACTAGGCTATTACAAGGTACTGAATATAGTTCCCTATGCTATACAGTAGGACCTTGTTGTTTATCTATTTTATATATAATGGTATCTACAAGTCCCAAACTCCCAATTTATCCCTCCACACCTGTTTTCCCCCCTGGTAACCGTAAGTTTGTTTTCTATGTCTGGGAGTCTGTCTTTGTTTTGTAAATAAGTTCATTTGTGTCTTTTGTTTGTTTCCAAATATAAATGATATCATATGGTATTTTTCTTTCTCTTTCTGGCTTATTTTACTTAGTATAATAATCTCCAGGCCCATCCATGTTGCTGCAAAAGGCATCATTTTATTCATTTTTATAGCTGAGTAGTAGTCCATTTAAAATATATATATACACACACACACCCCCCACAACCTCTTTATCCAGTCATCTGTCAGTGGACATTTAGGTTGTTTGGCTGTTGTAAATAGTGCTGCTATGAACATTGGAGTGCATGTATGTTTTCAAATTAGAGTTTCCTCTGGATATATGCCCAGGAATGGGATTGTTGGATCATAGAGTAGGTCTGTTTTTAGTTTTTTAAGGAATCTCCATACTGTTTTCCATAATGGCTGCACTGAACTACATTGAAAAGCAAAAAAAAAAAAAAAAAAAAGGGACCAAATGATACTACCCGGATGAGCCTCAAAATAAAATAATCAATGCTGAGTGAAAAAAGCCAGGATAATAAAGAATATGATTCCATTTATGTAAAATCAAAATAATTCCATTTGTTTTGGCTAATCTATAGTGACAGAAAAGAGAAAATATAAGCTAATCTATAGTGACAGAAAAGAGATCAGTGGTTCCTAAGAATGGAGATGGAGGGAAGGATTTTGTTTTACTTTGATTTTTAAGTTTAAAAAATGTAACAGCAAGAATCAGCAATATGCAACATTTCAGTACTCTAATTTTAACTATATGTATAAGCTTATTCATCTGAACAATTACTGCACATTCACATGCTAAACTCCAGGCCTTTGTTCCATAATTACTTTTTGTCCACTCACACAAAGGAAACAAAATCTTCTGTTTAAAAATATTTCTGATACTGTAAACAGAGTGGAGGGCTAATTCTCTACTATGTTAGTACATTTTTCAAGGTACTTTGAAAGAATGCATTAGGATGAGCGGGTATATCATCTACTTCTCTAGAATGCTAGCTCAGTTGGCGGAACTTACATGTATATGCCGGGGTGTACATGTTTACATCTGATCACAGTTCATCACATGTATTATTTGGAGGATAGGGAAAGGGAAGAGAGTTTTCTTCTTCCCTTTGAGAAATCATTGACATAAATCACTGCATAAGTTTAAGGTGCACAGTATAATGGTTTGATTTACATATATTATAAAATGATCACAATAGGTTTAGTTAACACTCATCATCTCGGACAAATATAATAAAAAGAAAAGAAAAAAATTTTGTCCCTGTGATGAGAACTCTCAGGATCCATCCTCTTAACTTTCCTACGTGTCATACAGCAGTGTTAATTACAATCATCATGTCACACATCATATCCCTGGTACTTATTTATGTTATAACTGGGAGTTTGGACCTTTTGCCCACCTTCCTCTAATTTCTCCTCCTGCACTTCTGGTAACCACAAATCTGATCCCCTTTTCTATGAGGGTGATGTGTGTTTGTGTGTGGTTTTTTGCTTTTAGATTCCATATATAAGTGAGATCATACAGTGTATGTCTTTCTCTGTCTCCTTTTACTTAGCATAATGCTTTCAAGGTCCACTCATGTTGTTGCAGATTGTAGTATTTCTTCTTTTTTTATAAATAATATTCCATTGTTATTCCACGTAACACACACATATAGCAATTTCTTTATCCATTCACCCATCATTGAAAACTTAGGTTGTTTCCATGTTCTGGCTATCATAAATAATACTGCTATGAACATAGGCATGCACATACCTTTTTGAATGGAAAGACAATTTAAGTAGATCAATACTAATCATTCACAGCTCCAAAGAACCCAGAAAAAAAAAAATAGTTGATTCTAGTTCTCTTAGGTATGGGAAAATGGGTTTTCTATCATTCAAGACTCCACAGATCAGAAATAGAAAAAAAAAAATTGAACTTAACCTTGTAGGCCTTTAATTAATTGAAATTAAGACAAGTCTAAGAAATCACTTAAGGACTGAGAAGTTAAATGAATGATATATATCCATACTATGTGTTATGTTGTGGGGAGGGGGGACTGAGAAAAGGGGGTAGCTTGTTGTTACACCCTTCGGGTATAAACAGAAAATAGATAAAAATTAATTATTAATTTTTAAGGCTAATTAAAAAGTTTAAAAATAATTTTGTGTCCAGGGCTAAAATAAACAACTGTAGAATCCTCAAATAACCAAGGTATCTGACACGTGGTTTGTCAGATATGCCTGGCTAGAACATTTCCTCCTCCTGTAACCCAGACCTGTCTTAAGAAATCTGCTGCCCAATTCCAGCAGCTCCACTTTCTACCTGCTGTGGGTTCTCAAGGTGTTCCTCTCCAGTCCCTATAAAAGACATGTTTAACGTTTAGCGTAACAGTTCTCAAGACGCAGTATGGGCATCCCTGGGAATGCCAGATATACTTTCAGTGGGTCTTCAAGGTCTAAACTATTTCCATAATCATACGTTATTTGCTGTTTTCACTCCCATTCTTTCATAAGTGTACAGTGGAGTTTTCCACGGGCCACATGGCATATGACACAACAGACTGAACACAGAAGCAAATCTGAAAATCCAATTGTCTTCTCTTAAGACAGACATTTAAAAGATCTGCAACAATGTAAAATAATGCCTCTCACTAATGTTTTTGTTTTGGAAATAGTTATTTTTTTATTAAGAATGTTATTTTAACTTAATAAATAAAAAGTTTTTTGTTATTATGAAATAAATTAAGAAATATTTTAAAAAATCTTTCAGTGTTAATTTCTAACAGACATATATCTATACGGAGATATAACCCACACAAACAAAAGTTCCTGAGCATCTGCAATAATTTTTAGGAGTATAAAAGGGATCCTGAGACCAAAACGTTTGAGAAGCATAACTCTGCCTTCCAAGATAAAGAAATAATTCCTACACTCTCCAGACATCTTGATTCAAGCATATTAGTCTCAGTTTGAAAGAGTTTGAAAAAGTACATAGACTAAATACATCAAACAAGGTAAAACAAAATATAGATTTGAATCACTCTATATTTGGGCAGGAAGGGAAAAGGAATTTTCAATCATCCTGTATTCCTGGGTCCTGAAAAAACTAATTGAATCTAACTCTATAGGCTCCTTAGAGCATCCTCAGACAGGAATGTAGACTTGAATAATTTGTTCTTATGAAAAAACACAACCTTCTTTACCTTGAGGTAAACAAATCGTCCAAAACAAAGGCTCCCTATTATAGACTGAATTCCCTACCACCACCATCCCCAACTCCACATGTTGAAGCACTAATCCGCAATGCGACTGTATTTGGAGATGGGGCCTTTAAGGAAGTAATTAAGGTGAAATGAGGTCATAAGAGTGCAGCTGATAGGACTGATGTTCTTATAAGGCGAGGAAGACACCAGAGAGCTCCCTGCACACACAGAACAAAGGCCATGTGAGGACACAGCAAGAAGGCAGCCATCTGCAAGCCAGGAAGAGGGCTCTCGCCAGAAACCAACCACGCCGGCATCTTAACCTTGAACTTCTAACCTCCACATTGTAAAAAAATAAAATTTCTCTTGTTTAAGCTACCCAGTCTGTGGTGTTTTGTTACCGCAGCCCAAGCTGGCTAAATACCCAGCCTGTACTCTGTTTCCATATAAGCACTCCATAAATATACTGAGTAAGAGGAGGGAAAGTGGAGACGTTTTAAGGGAGAAAGAGATGCTGAATAAATGTTTTCATGGTTCACACACCATAGGTTATGTCACATGGTCACTAAGGAGTGGTTTAGGTTTTACTCTTCTCAAAATATCATCTAATTTTTCCCTTTGATTATTATCAGGACAGAAACATCCACATTTTCCCCTCCTGATTAGTGTCAGGTCTAAAATTCAGGCTTTCACAGCTCACAGTATAACTACCTCATATCATTAGTTACTCTGCTATGTCAACTAATAGAAAGCCCTGCCTCTGGATGGCTTTGCCTAACTTGACAGCCACGAGGCAGCTTCACCTGCTCCACTCTTTCCATGAGGCCACATGAATGCTTAGGAGTGACCAATTCATGCCTTCTTACCAATCTGGGGATTCTAGGAAACTCCTTTTTAAAAGTCGAATCTAGTTGGCTTGGGAATTGTTTCTGTGGCTCTCTAACAAAAGGCAAAATACCCCAATGGCATGTCAGCCAGAGGGACTGACAGCACTGCAGGAAACGAAATTGATTGAACTGCACCACTTTGGTCTCAAGTGCACAGCAGCTCTCTAGTTGCTAAACAGGCACAGAAGATGAAAGGACAAGGGACGAAAATGTCGGGTTATTCTTTAATTTTAGTTTTCAAAATGCTTCACAGTAAGAGACTGCCTCTCTCTAAGCGTCATCTATCTTCCCCTCAATCATGGAGACCATGTCTTATTTAGCACTATCTTCCATGTACAAAGCACAAGGTCGGGAATGCAGCAAGTGCTCAAAATGCATTTCAGTGGAAAGGGAAGCTGAATGAACATTGATAAGAATTTTTTTAAGTGATTTGAAATTACACTATTTGCCATAGAGAAATTCATAGAAAAAGGAAGAGCACTGAAATTCAACTTTACTTAAAAAGAAAAAGAAAAAGAAAACCATCTAAATCAAAAGAGTGCAAACAAAAGTGTTATTTAAATGTCTGATCAGGAGTTGTCTAGAGAAATATTAATCTCAGATGACATTTACTAAATGTCTAATGTATGTGGAAAACGATGTTAGGTGCCAACTCTAGTAGCAACCAAATACAGGAGAACTATGTTTTTATCTGTTGTAGGTAATTGATGGTTCCTGGCTGAACAAGCATGCGCATTCTTCACATGAACTCGACATGTGGTTTTAACCATTCAGAAAAAGAATCCTAAATAGTGGTACCTCTGCTTTCATAATGTTCCTTATGCTTCTTTGAGCATCATTGGGCAGAAATGTGGACTCCAGTATCCCTGTGGGAAAACACTGTCTTCTCAACCCTGAGGTTTCTCAGGAGCAATTACAGCCCAAGATGAGGAATGCCTCTACTCTGTTCCCATGCAAGCCATTCATGCAGCCACCAAATACTTGAAGGATTATTCCTTACATCCTTCACTCTTCTGTTTGGTCAAAATCACTACCTTACATGTTTCAGGAGTTCAAAGTATTATCTTTGTGAGAAAAATGAACAAACAAAAACCAGATCCAGAGGTTCCTGGCAGGGTTGAAGTAAGGAGGTAAACTGCCATAATTCATAACAGATTCTCATAGCCAACAGCTACCGCCAAGTTATATTTATTCAGCAAAAATAGTAATAATAAAATAAGTGTGTCACAGTCACTAGCAGAAATACAAATTCACTAGTAAAACTAGCTTCTTAGTGAGCTTCCTATGAGGAAACATAACACAAAGTATGAATTTAAACACACATTACAGACATATTTATTTGGATTCCTGATGCCTATGACATATATAGGCCTTGTTACCAGTTAATGAAGTACCCGTATTGTACAACTTCATGTTAATTCTAACCATTTTGGTTTTAAATTCCTCACTATTTCAACCCCACGTAACAGACAAAATATATTTAATACCTGATCTGGGACTGAAACAAGTTCTACTTGTATGAATAATGAGGTGTTGCATATTACATATGCTTGAAAGAATCAGAAAAACACACCTAAGCCAAAATTAAATTGGATGTAGAAATGAAACAGTTCCTCTACTCTTAGGCAACACTTCTCTGAAAGTATTACAAATCCATAATAATTGTTAATAAATATGAAATGGAAAGAATCCTCTCCTATACTGGCCTCAGCCTTGAGTCAATAAGAAATACCGTGTGTTTCCCAATTTTCAAAATCTTTCCTTGGCTGAAATATGCCAAACTACCATGTATCTCATACTTCAGCTAATATTAGAAAAAGTTCTGAGTTTCTGTGCATATTTTAGTTTTTTAAGTAAAGATACTAAAACATCCTGGCAATAACCTTGGATAAGAATCACAGAGCTAGTGAGTGAGGAGCCAGGGAGTGAGCCGAGTGGCTGAGCCGCCCAGCACTATTACCCTGCACTACGCAGTGGTCTTACAAAACGAGGTAGATTCATGCATAGATCTTCAAAAGGAAAAAAATAAAAGTACAAAACCAAATGTATCTAAGGAAAATCGTGTGGGATGAGACCAGTGCTTCTCGAAGTCTGTTTTTTAAGAGAGTGTACTGATTTGTGCATCCGTGTATCTTAATGTAAGCTCCTCAAGGGCAGAAATCATACCTCATTTGTACTCCAGTTTTAAGAACAAAGCTTGCAACAAGTTAGCATATGGTGAAGGCATATTTTAATGTATTTATTGAAGGGGGGTATCTTTTTAAAAACTGTCATCTTTTTAGAAAGAGATAAGAGGAGATGTGTCAAAAACAAATTAAAAATACCTGTTAATTGAGGCAGTTTAAAATGACATGCAAGAAAATTTGTATTAAAACATTCACTCTAGGCTCTTCTCTTATCCCTACTCCTACCTTCCCAACAGAAGAACGCAGCAGGGAGACATGAAAAACTAATTTTCGTTTGTTATATTTTTAGTCTTGGTGATAAAAATAAGAGATGGAAAAGAACTATTAGCATGATGTAAACAGAAAGAAATTCAAAAGGAAAAAAAATGTGAAAATGACTCCATCTCAAAGAAAAACAAAATAATTAAGTAGATTTGAACCCCAGTATTACCTGGTTTCAATAAAACAGAATTAAGCCCGAAGCACCCACGTTTTACAATTTTTTTTGTATAATATGAATACATTTCTATATTTATTTTCTGATTGTTATCCACAATGGAATTAATATAGAACCAACAGAAAATCTAAAATTTACAACAATGTACAAAGTTCTAATAATAACCTTTTAGTTCTACTGAACAACTGGCATTCGAAAACACTGCTAATTCCACAGAGGAAATACGCCAGTTACAATTCTGGCTAGAGAACATCTAAAAAGCATCAGATTAACAAGTGCAACATAATATTCCATGGACTAAAAAATACAAACATTTTAGAATACTGAGAGCATTCAGTTCCTCTATCCTTATATTTATTCATCATTATGATAGTGATCAGAATTCACATAAAGATATGCCATTTTATTCACTTAAAAGTTAGCCAATATCCTTGTGGGGAAAAAGGAAATTATTTTAGCTTAATTTTCAATTTTTTGCCTTTTCTAGGCTAACTTATGTATATTAATGTTTATATTTATATCAAACTTCTCCAATCAAATTTACAATCTTTATCTTACATAGTATTTTTAAAAATCTTTCCTCATAACAGTTCCTACAGTCCTTGACAATCCTGAAGGCACCTCTTAGAAAGATTCAGCTATAAAAACTAATAGCAAATGTCAGTGATGATTAAATATTTATGCTCATTAATCTCTCAAGCAAATCTACACAACTGCAATAACTTTATAAGATCCAAAGCTAAAAATTTTATTTTTAATTCCATCAACTACCTGGATATCACTTCAAAAAAATCTTGCATAATTCCTTATTTAACATGAAAAATGTCATTAGGCATAATAAATAACTATGAGTAATTTAACAGAGAACACATATCACTGAACGAGATCTGCAAAAGAAGTTTATAAGAACTCTTCAATATACAGAATGCTTATGAGTAAGACAATACCTCAGTTGGTGAATAAATTTGCTAGACTTGATCTCAGATGGATTTGAACAAAGAATTATTGTGCTGATAATTCTCTGAGATATTTTTTCATCAGACTGATAAAACACAAGGTAAATGACAGTACCAAATCTACAGCAGAAACTGTGCCATCAATATACAACTTACTGAGGGTCAGTTTGATTATCATTAAACTATTTTAAAAAATAGTGATGATTATCCAAAAGTCTGGGATTGTAACCACATTTTTTCTACCAGCAGTCACGGTCACTTGATTATAAGCCAAGAAAAGCTCTATGCATGAAATCTTCATGTCTGTATCTCAATTGCATTTGCCAACCTGGCAATTAATTACAATAGAACTACGTACCCAACTACAATGAACCACTGCACTCCAAGCTAGCCACTTTAGTGAACATGAGCTTCTTTCATTTTTTTTAATGGAAGTATAGTCAGTTACAATGTGTCAATATCTGGTGTACAGCATAATGTTTCAGTCATACATATACATACATATATTCATTTTCATATTCTTTTTCATTATAGATTACTACAAGATAGTGAATATCATTCCCTGTGTACACTTATTTCTATCTAACTCAGCATACTATATTTATTATCTAATCTCCAAGTCAGACTAGATCCTCCTTTCTACATTCAATTATTTTTCTGTGTGCTTCCTCCCAGTGGAAAGTTACCAAGCCTCTCAGTAGTCTGTATTGATGTAGATGGAAATGAGGCTGCTGTTTTAAAGAGCAATGCATTTCTTATTGCCATAAACACCCAATAGGGTATGCTCAGTCTGAGTTGTTTTCTTAATCCAGCCACCTAATCTAGACATGGAAAGGACAGTGTCAGTGGCCCAGAGGGTTTAGGTACTTAGCATTAGTTTAAAGAGCAAAGAAACCACCGCTTAAAGTATAAGGGGGAACCAGTCCAAACTTATGGGCATGATCTTGATAAATACGGGACACACCAGTTCCTCCCACTAAGCCCCAAGGCCCGCAGCAGCCTCCCTTACTTAACCATTGAAGCCCTTTTGACAATTATGGGACAAGAAGAAACTAAACACATATTACACTACTTCTGTCTTCAAATCACACTACCAATACCAACTTAAAGAAAGATATTTTCAACATCAATCACTCCACCGAAAATCCATTTTTCCTCTTAAAGGGAACTTGGGAATGGCGTAATGCTGTTGAGGTGATGAATATTCCAACAACTGTTTTAAATCTTTTCAAATAACAGCTTCAGCTGTGAGAAAAACCATGCCCCAAAGCCTCTTGCCCACCAGAAAGTTCCTCTATGACACTGAATGACACTAGAGGCAGTTGTCTGGGAAACACTACCACACAGCCCCAGTCATCGTTTGCTGTGAGATCCAGGGGAGGAAGGAGCACACCCAGCCCACAGAGGTACAGGCTCTCACTGCACTTCCCATTCTCCTTGTTCTACCAGCTTATGAAGCTCTCCCTTTAGAAGCATCAGGAAGCCTTCTTAAACACCCTGCATCCCAGATCACTGGCTTGTCCTTCCGCAATAGTACCAGAGGTTTGGGGAAGACTTGGGACCATCAAACCCCCTAATCTACAGGAGTCTAGACAATTGTCTTGAATTTTGTTTTGGTGACTGCATACATTAAATATGTGGGAGGAATTCCCAGGACAACCTTCATTAAGGAAAAGAACTTCAAAAGGTCTTCCACAGTTAACTTGACTCTCCATTGTTTTTTCAAACTCCCTTGGAAGTCTGAATTTTCTTTTCTGGCAAATAAACTGGTTTTGTCCCAGTTTAGATGCTAAGGTTGGAATTTTTTAAAAAACTGGTTCATTGTTCAACCATAAGCATCAGTAGGGAAGTGACACAAAACCAGGCAAAAATAACAGCAACTGCTACCATGATGGTCCCACACAAGGTCAATGGCTAGACAGTCCTCTTTGCAATTTTTTTCTTGAAATCTAAAACATTCAGGAAAGTAAATAGTCCTAACTTACAAGTAACTATGACTTTTCTGACTAGGACAGAGAAGTACACACTACAATTAAACTCACAGCAAATACTTTATCTTTTTCCAGGGCCTCCAAATGTCAGTCTTAACTTTCATCCTCTCACCCCTCAATTCCTTTTGTCCAACCAGACCCACCTACCTCCCATTGCCAGCCCTGACTCCACCTTTCAACCTCATACAACAAAGTCCTGTTCCCCAAACTAGATTCATTTCCAAGCCAAAGACTTGCAAGGCTCAAAGTATGGCCATGTTGAAAATCTCTGACTACCAGCTTCCTCCTTACCTTAAGTCTCTACAAGTCTTTTATCTTCATCACTAATTCTCTTAAGTTTCAATTTTCCTGGAGATTTTTGGATTCAGGGTCCTACAGGCATTCCCAGGACAATCACAAATGGATTACAATAATGAATTAGGTTACAGGGAAATCCTGACCACTCTTTCATAGACACAGGAACTCTTACTGTCACATTTATTACACAGAAACACCAGGGCAATTAGCAGCCTTCTCTACAAAGGTCACTAGATATAAAAGTAGCTATACCAAATTATCCCTCATTTCCCTTCCTACTGTCCTGTAAACACTCTTGAAAGGTGCATGTCTAGGGGTTTAAAAAAAAAAAAAAAGACTGCTTCTCTGGTTGCTCCAAGGACTATATGGAAAGGTGTAGTGGGTACTAGCTCAAACTCCAACATCCCACAGTTTTCAGGACGTGAGGTAACTAATTAACAGAATATGGCTGCACTGTCCTCCTCACCTCAAGAGCCAAGAACCACACACCTAATTTAGCCCCATTTCAGCTTCTGAGTTAACCTTGGTTAAACTCCCCTATACGTGAATCTTCTAATGTTTTCACAGAAGGGGTCAAAATGCTTTGTTTCCTAACAGCAGAGTTATTACCCTAATCAGCAGACATGTGAACTTTTTGTTGACAGATTTTATATGAACAGGTTATAAAGACAATCGTGTACATTTATTTCATAATTAGGAAACTTCTTAAAGTTTTATTGCTTTTTTACTTCTATATTCTGTATTTTTATATTAGCATGAAGACCAGAGTCTTCCATTTCATTTCTCTTACTGAGGTAGGCATTATCTGATAACAGGTTTGTGGGTTTTTTGGTAACTGTGCTTAGCAGAAAATCTACTTGTAAACAGGCATTCCAAAGACGATCTGACTGAATAACTGAGGAGGAAGTCACACCTTGCTTATTTTCTACATGATAATTTTCTTATAACCAATCTTTCTGGTTATGTCTCTTTCAAGCTGAGTTCTCGAGAATCATCTACAGATAAATGATAATCAGTGGTCTTAATCGTTTCTAAAATATGCCGTCTATTTATCTTGTCTCAAGATACTTTTTTTTTTTTGGAAGTTGATATGTAAAGCAAAGAAATTTTCCACTTCTGCTTTCCAGTTAAAAACTGTATTGGTTTCTGGTTACACTCTCAACCTTAGACTAGTACATGATGTTAACATTCGAATCCTATATATTCCTATTACCCTTAACTGAAATAAAAAAACTTCTGATAGGATAAAAGCAGAATTCAACTTACATCTCATCATAGAGAGAAACTATTATCTTCCATTTTTAAGGAGTTTTTTTCTTAATGTGGTAATTTATAATAGAACAAAAGAAAACCATATGGACAAAACATGGCAAGCTCACATTTTTGATAGAAGATGCTAAAAAAAATTTTTTAAAGAAATGCATATGTATAGGACAACAGTTATTTGTAAGAGTAAAAAGATGAAATTATAACTGCCTAAAATCCACGAACATCTAATTTGTTGTCTAGACTTTCCATTTTGGAAGCTGGGAAATACATTCACTTGGACGCCAATTTGAAAACAAAAGCAAAAATAGTTTTGTAAGACAGTCCCCCTTATTCGAGTATGCACTATGCTGTAGTACTAAAGTGATTCGTGGGGGCTTTGGGGGGAAAAAAAACTGTTTAAATTATGCTTTCAGTGCCGGGACTTCAAAACATCAATGCTTTTCCACCCTCTGGAGATTTACGTTCGGCTACACAAATTAGAAAGCATTAAAAAATACACACACACACACACACACACACACACGGTTGTAAAAGAAGTTCTTCTCTGTCAATATGCTTCCAAATCCAGAATCTGCTTATCTAATAAACTTCTCAGTAGCTCCCTTGGGGTAAGTACTTCTAGTATTCTCAAAATGAGGTGTAGATGCTTAGGCCCAACCTTAGATCTCAATCAGATACTGAGGGTGAGCCTGCATTTCCATTCCTTAACATAAATTTAAATTATTCTGAAATACCCCAACCCTGCATGCAAATGAGGACAAATAAAACTAGGCAGTTTCGTCAAATAATTACTTGCCCTAATCTGGTACATCTATCAAAAGATCTAAAGAGTTTCTATCTACTTTTTATTTGCTTGCTTTTTGGTAATACACAAATCACTATTTCCAAATAGTTTCTAGTCTACCTGCCTAACAGGACATAATGGTTACTGCCACACCAATCTTGAGTACTAGTGCAGCACATTTCTCTCCATAAAAAAGGCACCAAAGATCCAATGCCAGACTGAATATCCAGTCCTCAGCTTAACAGTCAGCAGTCCCTACCAAGGGCAAGACAAAAATATCTCTGAGCCAATTGGGAATTCTTTGGCAACAAGATCCCTCCTTATAAGCCCTTTTTGAGACCTGCATATTAAAAAGGTTACAGCAGCATGTTACCTCAACAGGTTAACATAGAATGGTCATCACATAAGCCCATTTTCAATAGACAGAGAGCAGGGACCAAGAAAAATGAGCCGTATCAGCAGCAAGTTTTAACAGAAAACAGGCAAAGTACAAAAAGGCTTTCTGGAGGAAATGAATACTGAAAACCCAAATGACAAAATAGAAACTAAATTTGCCTCCTTTACAGATTTACCCCTTTTCAGGGGGTGAACTCTTGGACAAGATTTTAACGGAAAGATACGTGGTCCCAAATTACTGCAACTGTTTTTTTGTTATGCTCTCACATCTCTCTCCATGTACAGCGATATATGAGAAAGTCTAAGTGGTGAAGACTTTATTAAAGGAGGATAGATGTGTAACAAAAGCCCACACCATACTTGATAAATCCTGCAATCATAAAATCCTATGGGTAATAAAATATTCTGCACCAGAACACCCAGGCCTATGGGAGAAGAACTAGATGTACATATTCTTTTTACTCAAAAGGATTAAGTACAAAGATAAACATAATTTCTTCTATACCATGTCCTGTTTGAAGGCTAGAACATTCTACAGCTATCCTTCGAAAGTTCTGAAATAAACAATGAGTTCACCTTAAATCAGAAAAGCACCTCAAATGGCTAGGATCTAATTTCTTGTTGACTTTAGATGTTGTAGTTTCTATTCTCCTTGTTAAAGGAAGAGAGATAATACTCCAAAGGAGTGATTAATACATTAACTAAAGTGATGCATTGCTAAATTGTCTCCAGCACAGACAGAAAAATCTGCAAGACAGATAGGAAGGGATTAGAAATCCAATTTCCTAAATGAAAGTTGAAGCACTGCTTCTTTTTTGTTCTCCTCTCTGGGACTTTTCCATTGCCCTCCCAAATGTGACAATTTGCAAATAATCACATCTAGGGAGCATATTCTAAGATGGGAGAAAAGAACCCAATTTTAAGACTTGAGAATGTACTTTAATTTTGTAGGCACAGGTTCACCAAATCAGCTAGCAGCAATCTTGACCAAATGGGTGATTCAGCCTTGTTGTGGAGAATTTGTTTTGTTTTGTTTTGTTTTAGAGGAAACGTCACATTTAAAATCCTACAAACATAGAAGCTCCAAGCTTTCTACCTAGAACAAAGAAAAAGCCTTGGAATACTCATTGGAAAGGGTTTAAGGATTTGTATTAAATATTATCTTACACCAAAGTACTAGATGGTCTCGAATGTTCCTTTCAGCTCAAATGTTCCTTATTTGTCTTATTAACTTAACCAGTCTATTCTTAGAACTTTAGTGATTACAAATACAACCTGAATGAAAAGGAAAATTCAAAATTAAAGTTGTCATCATTAAGCCTAATTAAACAGTACAGACAGGAAGATGGCAGTAGAATAAAGCATTGTGAATTAGAGACAAGGAGAATATAATGAGTAGTTCGCCGGCTCATGAATGAAGCACAGCATACAACAAAGTCTGGCCACAGCTTGGGACATAGTGGACAACGTCTCTGTCTCCTGGGTGGTAACTGGGCCACCCAAAGAGGGGTAGACTTTTTGCTTCTATTAATGCGACAAACTATCTACCTTAAGTAACAAACCACCAGCAGGAAAACACATATCAACTACAGAGTGAATCCTCTAATTTTAGTCAGAATTCTCCCTTACTGCCAGTTTTCCTACTCTCTACCCCAAAAGGGAATCCTTATACTCAACACCGCAAAATTTGAAGACATCTCACCCCCACATTGTGACTCCGGCACTTCTGGTCCAAACAAAAGCCATCATTTTAAGCAGGGTGGGATTTACTCCCTCCATTCAGCAAAGGGCTGTGGCTGTTTGCAGGGCATCCTGCAGGCTCTGCTTTGACTCTCGCCGCAAGTCACATTGTGGTATCACCGTGACGGACCCTTGATACTTAATGAGTCTTCGACTGAAAAACTGATACCACCGGGAGCCAGGGAAAGGAAGCCTGAACGCCCTGCGGAGTGCCTCCGCTGCAGACGGGAGGGTGGCAATGCGGGCAGGCACCTCCTCGGCACCCAGCAGGGGTGAGCAAGCCTTTCCGCAAGTTTCTCTTCCTTCCACTAAATTAACCTGCCGAGCCTCCCCCCGCCACCCCGTCCTACTAGGAAAAGTCACGCCGGCAACTCGCTGAAGGACAGGGGGACAGCTCCAGGCGCACCACAGAAGTTAGGTTTGGCAGGGGCCGCGTCTGAACCCTTCCTTCCCAAAAGCCGTAGCCGACACCCCCTTCTCCCGGGGCAAATCCAGCCTGCCAACTTTCCCGCTGCCCCCTCCTCTGCGCATAGCACCCCAAACTTTGCCGTTTGCCCACCTGGGCGCGCAGTGGCGCTTGGGGTCCGGCCGCACCCGACACCGCCCCCACCCCAGGGCAGGAGGTGGCGCTGACCTTCACGCCAGCCCCCAGCCCCGCGACCGCCGCTGCCCGCCCCCTCTCCCGAGCCTCGAACTGCCTCCCCCATCCCCTTCCACCGCCCCAAACCCTCGCGGGAAACCCGCGGTGGGGGCAACTGCAGCTCCAACTCGCGTGTCACGACTGCCCACGATCCTCTGAGCCCCAGAGAGCCCCGGCCCCGGCTCCTCTGGGCGCCCACTCACCATTGGTGAAGGGCTCCATTTTCCCCCTGCCGCGGCTCCTTACAGCCGGAGCGCCCAAGCTTCCTACTCCGAGAGCTGAAGCGGCCCTGCGGACTGAGCATGCCCAGCGCGGCGCCGAGGGCTGTTGGGGAGGTGCCGCGAGGAGCGGCGCCGCTCCGCCGCTCTGAGATCCGCCGCTCCGGGTTTTCGCGACAGCTGTAGAAAGAGCACGGGAAACTGGAGGAAAGAGCCCCGCCCAGACTCAGGCGGACTCCTGGAAGAAGAGGGAGGAGCCGGTTAGGCCTCGGGGTGGGTCGTAGGCGTGGCTGGAACAAGCCCCGCCCCTCAGGGAAGGCCCGCTGCCCTGTCTCTTGCAGTTCCCAGGACAGCGGCCAGTCATTAAGCAAATGTGACGGCCTGTTGCGTCCCAGCCGGGCCAAGCCCTAGGAGCCGGGAACCTGGCACTGCGCCGAAATACCACGTCATTACCCCGTGGAGCGGACATTCCAGAGAGAGAAAACAAACATAAGTCCCACAAGGCTGAAATAAATGTCCTGTTGAGTATTAAATCAGTGTGATGTGATGGAGAATGATTGGGTCACTAATTCAGATGGCTTGGTGAGGAGAGGTTTGGCTGGGAGGTGCCACTGTAGCCGAGATCTGAAGGCAGAGCAGGCGTCTGCAGGGGAAGGTCCCTCCCCGGTCTGCGAAGCTTCGGTTTCCCTGAAAGTTTGGCTCCGGGGGAGCTCACTTCGCTAAGGCTCGAAGGAGCAGGCGCTGTGGGTCTTCTCGGCAGGGCCACTCGCTCTCACGGGACTGAGGTCCCAAGTGCTCCTTGGCCAGGGGACTGAAGAGGGCGGAGACCTCAGCGGAACGGATGGCGCTCCAGGTCCCCTCCCCGGGCTAGCGGTTCCGGGCGCGGCCTCTTCGTGCATGTGGATCATAAAACCCGGAGTTGGATTCACCGGGGGACGCGGGCGCCGCAGAATGTGGGCAGAAGGCCTGCAGGAGCCGAGCCTTAAATCAACACCTGCGGCATCCTGGGGTGCCGCCGCTGGGGCCTGCGGCCAGGCCAACCGGAGCTAGGCCCAAGTAGAGGAAACTCCCTTAGTCACCCCTCGTCTCCCAGCACTCGCGCCACTGCCTCCAGCTCCCAGTCACCATTGTTTCCACTGTCAAACCCGGGCAGACCATGTGAACCTTTTTGGTGAAACAACCAGGGGCCCGTGAGCAGCCCCAGAGAGTCTCGTCAGGACCCTGCTTCTTCATCCCTTTACTCGGTGTGCTCATTGCCACCACGCTCGCGGCGGAATTCGGGGCCCTCGCAGGGCGCTGCCACCGCCTCCTGTCCTTCTTCCCTCCTCCCCTAGCGCAGCCCTGGCCCCAGCAGCAACTTGGCTCCCGCTGTGCCTCACTGCGCCTGCCAACTGTCACACGCTCCTCCGAGGCTGTCAACAGCAAGGCATCGGGTGCAAACAAGCCGGCGGCGAGTGCAAACAGCCTGGGCAAACCGGGACGGCCGCGGTGTTGTTTGACTGTCGTGGGAATTAGAAATTGGGGTTCAAAGAAGTAAAATCGAAGTGCAATATTGTATCTTGCAATATTGTATTTTTTAAGTGTGGATCGTACTAAATTACCCACTTCCGCTTTAAAACCGCCGACGGATACCAATCATACTTAGAATAAAAGCGAAACATCTGCCTAACTCTGGGACCTCTTCTCTTACACATGCTCCTGATGCTTTGTCCGCAGAGGCCCTCTGGCTGTTCCTGAAAGTAACTAAGTTCCATCCATCCTCGTGCATGTTCCTCGCCCAAGAACTGTTCCTTCAGCCTGATACTTTGCCTGCTGGTTCCTTATCAGTTAGGTCTCAACTCAAATGTCATTTCTGCAGAGAGCTCTTCTCAGACTAAACAATAGAAAACAGGCCCAAACGTAGGCTACTCTATACTGAGCCCTGCTTTATTATCTCCCTTGCACTCATCACTCTCTAAAACAGTGTTTCTGTTTGTCGTTTCATTACTATTAGTCTCCCTCTCAAGAATTGAAGCTCCACGAAGTCAGTGTCATTACTTTTTTTAAGGGCTGTATCCTAATATCCAAGTATGCAATAAATAATTTGTGAATGGATACAATGGTGTTTAGAGTTCTAGTTTACGTGCAATGTTGAAAACCCAGAGAACATCTCTATGTTGAGTGATGTTTGTGATCAGAACAGAGAAGGTGTCAGTATCATATGATACCTCAGAGCTGCTCTCTTCCCACTGTATTAAAGATAATCAGAGCCCTTAGCCTGCCTCCCTAACACCCACCCACCCAAACCAGGGCACTTCAGAACCAAAAATAGGAAGTGAGCCACAGAGGCTGATACATCAGTGTTCAAATATATAGTGTATGCAGTGCTGGAATTTGTTAAAAGGACACCACACATTGTATTGCTTAGATAAGAAGCTCTTACCTATATTTCAGGTCATGCCATGTTCCTTTGAAGTTATTTTTGCAGTCAAAGCATTTAGTATCAGAGATATTTAAAACTCCGCAGCTTGTTAAACCTCCTCACCTCACCTCACCTGTAAGCTAGTGTCTATCATGCTTTTAAGTGTGAAACACGTTATCCTGTGTTTGGTCTTAAATACTTCAATTCTGCAGAGACTTGTAAAAATGCTTCACCATGTACTAACAAATGGAGGTGGATCGTCATGTCTTTAGAGATTTCTCTGATATAGAGACAAATAACTTCTTTACCCTCTCTTTACCAACTTTTTACCTCCTATCCCTCCCACTCCTACACACAAAGACATTAAGGGCCATTTAAAAGCTTGTGATTTTGTACTGGAGATAAAAAGAGTAAACAAAATGTTTCAGAATCCTGCCTCCCTTCAAAAGAATAAAAATACGTTCTGTTTTGTTTTATTCTGGGTTTTTATTTTTTAGATACCATTTTACATTCAACATCATAAAGCCGTTTTGAGGAAATATGATTTCACAAATTCACTCCTGAAACTCATTATGCTTCAGTCTTTAACCTCCTCCTATCCTCCCACACAGAACTTCCTCTTTACTT
Organism: Vicugna pacos; assembly: GCF_048564905.1. NCBI lineage: Eukaryota > Metazoa > Chordata > Mammalia > Artiodactyla > Camelidae > Vicugna > Vicugna pacos. The sequence continues at coordinate 54,919,074 of NC_132989.1, forward strand.
AAGGGCATGCTTTTTTTTTTTAAGTTATTATGTAGTTACTATTAACTATCAGAGGAGATAGTGTGACATTATCTACTATACCCACTTACTATTTTCAGAATCCTTGACGTCTACCATTTACCATATGTAAACCAAAAATTTGGAGGGCTAATTATAATATATCATAAATAGCATGAAAGAGGGAAAATGAGCTCCTTGAGAAACAAATGGCATTTATAAAGAAGCAACAAACTTGCTAATTGATGAAGATAGAAACTTTTTTTAATCAAAATAAAGCACTTTCTATGCCATAATATAAGCCTCAGTTTAACAAATGAGAGAACGGAAGTCTAGAGAGGTTAGATTTACTCACAGTACAGTGTCAGACAAGGACTGGAACTCAGGTGGTCTGTATTCTAAACCAGACTCTGGAGTTGCCTGTTTCTTTATTCCTACAGGGAAATTAGGATCCAGGACGACAATCTGTGGAAGGGATAGGACATAAAGAGAGATATAGCTAACTTCAGCCTACTAGACGGCTATTTCATTAATTGTTTAATTGATATTCCAATTTAATTTGTTGATATTCCATGTCAATTTTAAGTTTAGCATTATTAAATATGCTTTCTAATTATTTTGGAATAAACAATGAAAAGTACATTAATTCAGTGTACAAATTTAAAAATGATTTTAGCTAAGCACTCTTGCATAAATGGAGGATGGTGCTTGCTGAGAGGACATAGATGACCACGGGATTTCCAGCTACTCTAGACTCTACCCAGCCACCTCAAGGACTGGAGGAGTCAATATCTTATTACCCCTGCAATCCATTTGCAGCACGCATGCTCTGCATCAACTGTGATGTTTGAAGTTATATCAAATTTAAAAGTGTTTAGAGCATGGAGGAAAGCAGAACAATTATCCAACAGAGTTCTTGAATAGCTTGGGCATTAGCAAAAAGATTCAGCCAAATGGAGTGGAAGATTATCAGCAAGGAACAGCTATATCCTAGCTCAGATGCTTTGGACTCTCCAAAAACCGAAATGCTGAATTAAACTAGTTTGAGCAATAAGGAAATTTATCATCTCACATAGCAAGTCCAGAGATAAGAAGGTCTCCAGTCACAGATCCCTAACCTCATCAAAACCCAACTTCTCATTCTGTACACTCTACGAGCAGTTTTCTGAAAGACTGAATGATTTCTGGTAAAAAAAAAAAAAAGGTAGCTGCAGCAGGAGGACAAGAAGGAAACTTTCCCTTGGTGTCTCTTTCTTAAGAGCAAGGAAACTTTTCTCAGAAATATCCCACTAGAATTCTTCTTAGGATTCATTTGCCAAAACTGTATTTTGTACATTTCTAAGCCAGTTACTGGAAATGAAAATAGGGTTACTATGATTGGTTTCTTAGACAAAGCAGAGTCTAGGATCACTTCTCTTTATTTCCTATGGGGGAGGAAAGTTGGACTTGGGCAAAGTTATTTTTCTTATTCAGAAAGGAAAAGGGGGTTAAGCAACCAAAATGTTAGGTAGACAGCCTAATCGTCTGCTTAACATTATGAACACAGATACAGTTTAATAATATTTTGATAATTTTTTAAAACCCTAAGGCATTTATACAAGAAAAGTAGAGACAGAGCCCAATTCAATGTAATTTTTCACATGATTAATCAATATAACTAGAATTACAAACCTAGAAATGGTATAGTATAAAACCTTGAATTTTGACCTAAAAGTAACTACCAAAATGGAAAAAATGAATCTTAGGTTTTTGTATTAGTTTGCTAGGGCTACTCTGAAAAACTACCACAATCTGAGTGCTTAAACAATAGAAAGTTATTGTCTCAAAGTTATGGAGAATGAAAGTCCAGGATTGAGGTGTCAGTGGGTCCATGTTCCCTCTGGAGGCACCAGGGAAAGATATGTTCCAGGCCCCTCTTCTAGTTTCTGGTAGTTCTTTGACTGGTGACAGAGTAACTCCAGTCTTCACATGCCATTCTCCCTGTGTGCATGTCTGTGTCCACATTTCCCTTTTTAATATGACAGTAGTCAGATTGAATCATGGGTCTTGATTCAATCTCCAATATGATCTCATCTTAACTAATTACATTTCCATTGACCCTATTTCCAAATAAAGTCACATTCTGAGGTACTAGAGGTTATGGCTTCAACATATGAATTTTGGGGAGGCACAACTCAATTTGTCATAATAGCATCTTTCTAGTGGAAATAAAGAAGATAAGTATGAAGAAGAAACTGGCTTCCAAGAATAGCAACAGGAACTGAAAAGAAAACCCACAGAATGGGAGAAAATATTTGCCAATCTTATACCACCAAGGGACTTGTATCTAGAATATATAAAGAGCTCTTACAACTCAATAATAAAAGACAAATAATCCAATCAAAAATGGGCAAATGATCTGAATAGACATTTCTCCAAAGATGATAAACGAATGGCCAATAAACGCATAAAAACATGTTCAATATTATTAATCATGAGGAAAATGCAAATCAAAATTACAATAAGACATCACTTCATGGTATGGCTAGACATAGGCATAGGATGTCTAGAATCAAAAAGCCAGATAATAATAAATGTTCACACAGTGCTTGTGAAATGACACAGCTGTGTTGGAAAACATCTGGCAATTCCTCCCTCTAAAGATTAAACAGAGTTGCCATATGATCCAGCAGTTTCATTCATAAGTAGGTACCCAAAACAATGGGAAATTTATGTTCACACAAAAACTTGTACATAAATGACCATAGGAGCATTGCTCATAATAGCAGAAAACTATAAACAACTCAAATGTCCACCAAACAGGCCAGTTACAAAAGATCCTATCTTGTATCACTTGATTCTTTTTTTTTTTTTGAAATGTCCAGACTGGGCAAATCTGTTGAGACAGAAAGTAGATTAGTGGTTACCTAAGATGAAGAGAGGGAGGAGTGGGAAGTGACTGTTAACGGGTGCAGGCTCCTTGTTGGGGTGATGAAAATGTTCTAAAATCAACCGTGTTGATAGGTGCACAACTCTGTAAATATGCTAAAAATCTTTGCCTCTGTGACTAGGGCAATTTGCTTAACTTCCCTGGGTTTCATTTTCTCCTTTGTAAACTAAGGATAACTACCTCCCTCTTAAGGTTATTGCGAGGATAAGATGAACTAACGCATCAAAAATGCTTTCAGCAGAGACTGGCACAAAATGGCACAGAAGATGTATTTGTTGTTACTATTAAATGTGCATTATGAAACTTTGATACCACGGAAACTGCATGCAAAAAAGTTTAGATTCACAAAGCATAATGTGAGAACAAACAAGTTAGTATAATGCTGAAATATTTTAACCTGACCACTTAGAATAATGATGTCCTGAGGAAATCAACTTTTGGTGTCAAGTGGATATCTAAGTCCGGCATCAGAAGAGGGCCTAGCTGGACCAGCAAATGGCAGGGACGGTAGGCCCACAAAATATACCAGCTTTTGGCTCCAGCCATGAGAACCAATCACAGGCCCTCTTTTATGAAAGTCTTTTTATAAAAGACATTTTTAGAAATAATCTCCAGCTGGAATTTTTGATTGACTTGCTCTTTCTAGGGAGATGTTTACACTCCTGGAGATACTGATTCAATTTTCATCTTCCTTTATTTCTTACAGCTTTGCTGAAATAGAGCATATCTAAGGTTCATTCCCATGAAATGTGTCCTTCAGGTTTTTGTTTGTTTTTGAGCATGAGAACGTCCTGTAATATTTATGCAGAAAATTACACTTGACTGTAATTCTTGGCTGAGTCTAGGCTGACTCAGAGGCTTTCTTCCTCCCCCTGCCTGATAGCTGCCCAGCACAGGCTGTCAGTTAGTCAGCAACATTTGTGGAGTGCCGGTAGGGTGCAGAGACCAAAGAGAACTAAAAACAAAACAGGAGCTAAAGTTTTGCTTCTAAGGCTTTTACAATGCACTGGGCCAGTCAGGACCAGCCACAGGATACATACATAATGCATAATACATGACACAGAATTATACAATCATGTACTGGCAGGACCATCTGAAGCAAATTTGCCAAGTAAGCTTGCCTCAGTTTTCTTACGTCCCATTTTCTGTTGTCCTTCCTTACCTCTAGGTGCTGCTTTACACAATCAACACTTGTCTATCAAATGCCATCTGTATGCAACACCCTTAAATAAGTAACAGATACTGTCCTCCAGTGCTCCCTACACAACCAGCTGTCTCTGGGGAATTGCCTTCATTCTGGAATCCACTCCCCGAATCCTCTCTTCCAGCTTTAGGTTATTCTCTCGCTCCTTAATGCCCTTTTCTCAGCGAGGCACAAAGAAACAAGTGTTAATTAAAAAAAAAAAAACAAAGTCACACTAAAGCATGGCTAATGAGTTACAACTTACTATTTAACTTTTATTACCCCAAAGGAATAAATTTGTAATGGTGGAATTATAGAAAAGGCCACTAGATGAGGGGAGATGTATTTTTTAGAAAAATCTCTGAATTTCCTTTTTCAGGCAGCACTTTTTAGATTTGGATTTGCAAGGCCAACACTGCAGGTGCTATTTTTTCTCCAGGACCTCAGTGAGACAGAGGAACCAACAGTTGGTATATTTCCCTTGGACTTAAAATCCAAACACTTAGGCTTCCCAGAGGAATAGTTAACTGAAAGTAGGAGAATAGTCTGCTTTTCCTACCTGGTAACGCTACTTCTAGAATAGAGAACATTATTATTAAAACAGTGTTTTGATCAGTACTGTCAAAACTGTTATATATAAATAAGGCACAACTTAGAAGAAGAAGAAGAAGAAACAAATACAAACTTCTAATGCTACCCAGCATCTCTCATTAAACAACAACTTATTCATTTTGCTTAAGTGACCTAATTCAGTCCAAGTGCGAGTCAAATTAACTCAGTCGAACATAAGGTCTGACTCCTGTGGGCTCTGTCTGGTTCTCATAGATTGTGTGTACTTATTTCAGACCAGACCTTTTCTTTGATCCTTATCAGCTGAAATCTTTCTACCTGTTTACCCCTTACCAGCTAAAAAAGTTTTGTTTGTCCTTCTAAGATTCCTGCTTTTAGTCTTTGATTCTACATCTGGAGGTAATGAATAGAAAGAAAATAAAATTACACATCAGCCGCCTTATACCATGGAGACAATTGTTTCTCTTTTAGAAAAATTTCCCCCACTTCCTTTCCTGCCTCTTTCCATATTTAAGTTTTTAGAGTGTTCTATTTATCCTTATCCCAAATCCAACTCCAATTCAAAATAATAGAAATGAATTAGGATTTCTAAACTCAGTTTGATAGAAAACAATCTTTACAGGGGAATACAACTCTAAAGCTGAGAAATAATGTCCTTTGTATCTTTTAAGTCGTTTCGTAGACAGTTAGGTCGGCCGACTTTAAAATCAGTAATTATAACTGAGGTTTTGTTTGGATGACTAGAGGGACATGCCGGGTAGTATTAACCTGGGAATTCCTTGCACAGGCATGAGCCTGAAATACTGTACTGAAAGCAAGAAGTATGGTAAAATGAATTTTGAAGTGTGGGAAGTCGTGTGTGTAAAATCCCAAAGATGAGAATTAATGAGTCATGTATTCATGGAAAATGGGTTTCCTGACCATATGTAGGAGTATGATTGAAGATAAGGACTTTGGGGGAAAGGTGAGCAAACTAGCAAAAGATCTTGAAGTTAGGATTGTGAAGTTTGCAAAAATGATTGAGACATAGAAGTGTTTTTTGATTTTGTTAAGTCTGCATTTCTCAGACTTTCTAACCATTTCTCTTTACAAGTACTGGAAATTTTTCCTGATTTAAATCCTGAACAAATGGTTTGTTTATATCGCTAACTTCGTAAGTATGATATAGTATTAGGCATCCCACAACCTTATATATGAGAAATCAATACTACACAGTCAATACCACAAACCAATTTTCATCTTCAGGAGCCTCTTATGTAAAAGTGTCAGGCATTTGCATGTTGGAAAATAAATTAACATGGCTTCTGGGAACATGCTAGACTAGGTACCCTGATGAACCTTCTTGCTAAAAATAACTAAAAATGTAAAATAAACTATATTTTTAAATTATGTGAATGCACTGATGACCTTAAAAGTTAGTAAGGAATACTCAAAGATAGAAAAACTAAGTGAAAGCAGGAATCCTAAGGGCTAAGCAGAAGGCTGAAGTCAACATTCACCTTGAGGGCATCCAAAACTTCAGTTTTTAAGCCTTTGAGGGTAGAGGGGACAGAGGACAAAGGTAATCACATGTCGAATGAAAAACAGTGACATAGTTAAATGGAAGTAAGGTCGTAATGAATGTAAGTAAAGAGGTGTTGCAGAGTAAAAATTTGGCCATTATTAAAAAAAAACAAACTTGTGTTTGGTAGATATAAATGTTTAAGTAGAAAACTAGATCCTATGACTATTTAGAGGTCCTCCTTGTAGTTTGGGATGGAATAAATCCAACCCCCACCTTCCCCTCCCTGCCAAAATCCCAAGAAAGAGAAAAAAAAATCCCCTAGGAACTTCCCTGAGAAAATCAGGATCTCTCCTAGTGGTTCCTGGCCAGGCTTGCTTCTCTGGAACCTCAGATAGACCCAATGACCTAGCAAAGAATGAAATGCAGAAGCGCGCACATGAAGTAGGGCAAGAAACTCCTGTCATGGTAGTCAGCTGGACCCTTAGAGCTGACGCGCTTGTTCTCCCTGACACAAAGCCTAAAATGGAACAAGTCGTTGCTCTAGGTTCCCCTGGTCTGGAAGATTTCTCATTCTGAGTGGGCTTTGGAGATCACAAAATTTACCTGGTGTCTCTGTAGGGAATCAGGGAGGCGTGGAGAAATTGTGTCTGCTTACTCCATTATTATTCATGGTCTTGTATATAACCTTTTCACAACTTGTTTATTCATTCAGGGTAAAAGAAAGTAAAATTCACTTTAGCCAAACCTTAGCTGTGGTAGGGGTCTGGCATCTATCGCAAAGGTTTTGACATACCACAATAATAAGTACATTTCTTTTTTCAAAACTCTTTATTCATTAAAACATTACTGGTACAGTTTATTCTCATTATAGTTTCTCATGTTTATTCTCATCAAATAATAAAACTGCTACTTTCTGTACTCAATTTTTAAGAATCTGTGAAATTAAAAATGTATTTAAGGAACTAAAAGGAAGAAAATTAAAAACTCAGAAACATATGGGAGATAGATAACTACACAAAAGAAAGAATTTTTCTTACTTATGGAAAGGTTGATGGCACAGTTCTACTGAAGCTCATACATATTTGACTGCTTAATTTACATATTATCTCTGTGGAAAAAATAGTATTCTTTACTCTTTAAGTTTCTTTATGCCAAAGTACATATAATTCTAGAGGGATATCACTTAGGTATCACTTATACGAACCCTGGAAGGACCATGAATAGGTCAAATCTAAAGTCAGCGACGCTTCAAAGACCCCAAGAAATGATTCTAAAACAAACTTAATAAAACATGTATTGGGTCTTGCCCATGGTCCATCCAAACTCTATTCTGTCTCTGACTGTGGCAACAGAGAAAGGTTTAAAGATCTTTACGACATCACTTTAAAATGGATTGGACAACACCCTCCCACCCTACTCCCACCCAGACATCCCTACCCTCCTTCAATAACCCAGATAAGCCAAGCATCTGTGTATTGATTCAAATCTTTCTAGAAGTTGTTTTTACTCTATACTGACTTACATGTAGGGTCATGAATTTATTAAATTTACGAACTGTATTTAGAGTGGTGTTTTCTTTATTTGTTTCAATATCTTATTCAAACAATTATGAGAAGCATCAGAAAAGCAATTGACAGATCAAGAAGTTCCCTCAAAATATAAAGAAATGCCAAAAGTGAGTTACAAATATAATGATACATTTAAACATTTACATTAATCCATGATTTAATCCCAAATATATGCAATAGTACAATCTAATTCAGCAGCTGTCAAAGATTTATTAAAAATGCCATAATGTAGGGATTAAAGTGGTACAGTATCATCTTTCTCTGTACCTCTGTGGCTACATATTTTACCTCACTTGGAGATGATCTCAAAAGGCTATTTTAGAGGCTCTTCATGAATGTGAGACTCAAGCCAAGAGGCCTTCCTGGCTTCCTTGATAAATCCTGGCATTTAGTTTCTAATAATCTGAGATTTGGCGATAAAGTCTCTATTTTCCTGATCCTTATGCTTCATAATCTGATTCAGATTTTCCATGAATGGTAAAAATTAAATAAACTGTTCAGGCTGAGCTGAGGGAGTGGGAGAATAAGGAGATGGAAGGATGCAAAAGAAACATTGTTTTAATGGATTGGCTGTGTTTCCTTGGAGGAAACCTGGTTGGGCAAACTGCAGGATGCTAAGGAAGGTTTAAAAAGTATCAAAGAAGCAAAATAGTAGCTGCATAATATGAGGCAATGTGGACAGTCTGTGTTGTGGCTAAACTATTACAGCTATATCTATCTATCTATGTCCGCCTCTTTATCTATCATTTATCTGCCTGCCTGCCTATCTATCTATCTATCTATCTATCTATCTATCTATCTATCTATCTATCTATCTATCAATTTTACTTTAAAATAGGCCACTGAACTGGCCTTCCCCTACACCAGCATCATACATCTGTCAGCTACAGACGATAGCTGAGCACAGTTAGCTGTGCTGGCTGATTTCTTGAGGTTTGTTTCTGGTTAAACTCTCTAGAACTCTGACTTGAGCTTTGCCCACTTCATGCAGACACAGCCTGCATCTGATGTGCTGATTCAATTATCACCTAAATACTAATCAGTAGCCAGTTTCTCAGGGTGGAAAGATTCTTTTCCAGCCACCTAATATTTTTGGATATGGTTTCCAGAACAATTTGAAAAATTTCCAGATGTACTCCTTGGTCCTTAAGAGATTCAAAGAACAGTTTCACCTGAAAAATAAGCAAGAAAAGAATTACTGGCATTGTTCATAAAACACTTTCTCTTCTAAAGGGTTTCAAAACAGCTTGCAAATTATACAAACACAGGTGCAAACATTTCCCTGCCAACCTCTAAAAGGTTATTTTCTACTTCTTTTTTTGGCATAATTATTATTTCACTTTATCTTCAAACGATGGATAAATAACATAGGAATGACAAATCTGACAAGTGAGCACACTGTGGGTAAAGAAGTTAAGTGACTGAGCCAAGTGATTGAGTAAGCAGTGATCTGGGATCTAAGTTCTAGAATTCTGAATTTGCTTGAAGGGTAAATAAATTCAAGATTTATTGTGGAAAAAGGATATAAAACACTAGAATGCTTAAAAAAAAAGGTAAGTAGAATTACCAACAAGAGTAATTTTGTTAAAAAGACCTTTAAGTGCTTTTTCAAACTTCAATATAATCATTCAAGTGATGATACAATATGAAACAAAATAATACAAAAGCTGTACACCAGAAATTGACACAACATTGCAAATCGACTACACTTCAATAAAGAAAAAAATACAAAAGGACTCATCTCTCAAGTGTAATTTTCATTTTGAATGTTATAAACACATGTATTTTAAGAGGTTTTAGTCTTGTCCCTTCCATTTACTTGTTATGTGACATTGAACAAACAACTTATATTCTCTTAATAAAATGACAACTTCAGATCACATCTAAATTAACTTTCAATTCTACAATTTGAACTTTTATTTTTAAATTGTTAGTAATAGAGAGTCACAAACCTCTTGCAACTCATCCTTGGAAGAAAAGTGAGATGTTGTGCCAGAGATGATCATTCTTAGGGCAAATGAGCCCAAGTCAAATCTGAAAATAAAAAGGAATCCCACAGATCTAAGTAATAGAAATGCCAGCCCTATGTTTATTATATAACATACTACATACATTTTAAATAACATTCAAATAACATTAATAACTATATAATACATGATATAACTATGTGCAGTACAATGGATACTATTACCTTATATAAGAATAACTCATATTTATCCAGTAAAATCTGAAAGCTATGAAATTTATGAAATTTGATTATAAAATAAAAATGTAGATAAAGCTTTTTTAGGAAATATGGCCAGCTTATTCAGGAATGTTTATGTTTAAATTTCAGTTTATATTTATAGCAGCATTCTCTACATTTTTGTTTATGCAACCCATCAATAAAGATTTTTTGACCAAGAATTTCCCAATATACATACTTTTTATTTATAAATTATATGCATGTACTATGTTAAAGGTAAAAAAGAAAATGACAGCATAAGATAAGAAATAGCATATGTAGTAATATTTTCTTCTTGAACTCTAAGGTATTGTCTTGCGTTCTTCTTCATCTCATTTTGGACACCACTGTGTTTAAACACTATTTATTGGGGGCATTGTTGATTGAATTCTCATTCAAAGCCAAAGACAGCATTTTTCACCCCAGTGTCTTATACAGAATTTGTACCACTGATCAAAGGGATTCCTGTTGAAAAGCAGAACACAAATACATCACAGAAATGGTCCTAAGTCTGGGCTCTGTACATGGTTGGGCAGGAGGATAATTTCCAGTTACAAAATAAGTCTACAGCATTGCAGAAAAGTCTGATCCTTTCAGAAGGAAACAGATAGTCATGCAAATAACCCAAACAATGATTCCAGTAGGGTCTTTAAGAAAAGACATTAAAAAAAAAAAAGCAGTTTCTAACTGTTTAATGGTCATGTGGATGTTGACCCCTTGAAGGTCTGGGGAAGGAGTGGAAAGGTGCTTTTTGCTTACACAAAGCTTTCTGTGAGGATTCTCAGTCCTTTTTAGCTGAGAAATGAGAGGGAAGAGGAACTGAGGATGACTGACATCAGAGATGCCAGCTGATACTAAGAAAAACAGAGCAAACTGCCCAGCTCTCTCATTCTCATTCAGGGTGTTTTCCAAGTAGCTCATAAGTGACATTTTAGATTTGAATAAGGAATGGCTGAGCACCTTGGCGGGGTGTTTGTTGTGAGAGAAAGCAATGTCATCCTGTACATTCCAATGAAATCTAATTGTTATTGGTTTTTCTGGGGCTGCTTTAGGTCCAGGAGCATAGTGGAGTAAGCTCTGGTTCTTCCAAGAGTTGAAACCCCAGAACAGATTCATAACTAGTCCAGTTTTGAAGGGTTGCTCCCAAAGCACTTCTGATTTCTTTTAGCTACTTCAAGCTCTCCACTGTTCCACCTCCCCAAGGCAACTGGGGAGTAGCTCTCATCCAAATTCTGTGGGAAAAAACTGCATCAACAAAGTAAGCTAGATATGTTTGATACCCTTTATATGGCTTCATCGGATTCTTCTGGGCTGGAGAGAGAGCCAGAGAGGGTAAGGGCATGGGGCTGGTGACTGGGTTTAATTCAACCCTTACTTGTTCCCAGCAATTCTTCATTGCCTGGGCTGAGTGAGAGAACTCTGTTCACCATTCCCTTCCTCTCACTCCTCTCCCTTACACCTGGACAGGGTAATTTGGGCTACTGAGTTTTAAAATCGACAGATTTCATTTAACCACATGAGTAAAATCTGTATCATTTATATGCTTTAGGGGCCATTTGAGTACGCTTGGTTTCAGGCAACGGAGATACCTGGGTGAAGGAACACACACTGGATGTAAATGATACCAACTTTTTTAGGAGATGGGTCCAATTTTCTTTTACAAAATTCCAGGCTAATTGCTGCCCCTTTGGATTTCTGGCAATTGCATGAAGAAGAGCTGCCAAATCCTGTGTCTTGATAACCTTGCCTTCCATTCCTAGTTCAATTAATCTGAAGAAATAAAAACCACTTTATTTTTCATGGTATGTGTTATATAATAGAAATTAACTCAGGCTACCAGTATATTCAAAGAATCAGAGAAAAAGAGGCATGATGAAAGTATAATGTACCAAAAACAGTAGTAAACTCTCTACTGGCTAACATTTTCAATGCTCCAGTTAAACTTTTACTATTTTCTAGCAGTAATGTTATTCATTCACTATTTCAAAAAACTTTGATTAGCATCTTATACGTAAGAACGTATTTTTTACAATAATTTTCCTCCAAGGTTCTGAAAGTAAAACATTGCTGTCTAGTATCAATCATATGACTAATAACTAAGGAGCATCTGTTTGTTTGCTCTATTTGTATTCGGTCATATATATTGCTGGAAGTAAAGTCAAAGTGGTTCAAATTCTATTTCAATCATTTTTATATGTCTTTGAAATTGGTGGTTGAAATTTTAGTAACTTCTCTTAATATGTGTAAGTTTACTTTAAACAATTCAGTTAAATTCACTTACTTCATTAACTTTTCCTGATGTTTGCTGGTCGACAATGCATACAGAATTTTGTTTTTTTCAGCAGCTGACAATGACAGTCCATATTGCTCTAAAAGGTAATTCCATCCTGCTGTTGTTTGAGCGCCCACGGAATACACAATCTTTAAAACATCTGTGGGGATACTGTAATATTAAGCACAATAGTTAAGAAAAAAACTCTATAAAAGGAAAGCCCCTTTTTTCTTATGATTTTAAATTGCTATAACAGAATCCCCCTGAGTTATTTCCAGTGCCTAGCATATTAAAACTTTTCTTCTGGAAAATTTTCATAAAAATATTCTATGTGATTTTACTTTTCAAATTATTTGTGCTTTTTTCCCTTAATGATGACCAAATGTTCACAAGGATAATAATCATAAAAATATACCTACTTGGAGATGAAAATAGAAAGTGAGTGGAGTCAATAAACAAAAGAAATGATTTCTGAAATGTAAAAGCACTGGTCTATACAGAATTCTGTCATTAAATAGTCTATATTGATGCTATATTAAAGGAAAAGATTATTGGCTGCTGCTTTAATGTCACATTAAGAGTGTGCTGTAGCAGGCCTGACTCTCTAGGTCTGAAGAATTATAATTTAGCACAGTTGTTTAGAGTTCAGTCATTTTGTAATTCTATAAAGCTGTTAAGATGCAGTATTATTATTTTCTGTCCACCTAAAGAAGACATCATGCATTTGGGGTTTTATTGTCCTGTAAGATATTAACTAGTTTTGATTCTAATTTGGTCATGGTTTTTAATCCCAAATGTCGTTAGATCAATAATAAACCGAAATTCATATTGATGGCTTGGAAAAACCACAACTCAGAGAGGTGGGGATGGGACAGGACATTTGCATGTATCATACAGTGGCCATATGGTAGGGATCGCACAGCTTATTGAACTGTCAAAGCTGCCCAGGGAGACAGGAAAATTATCCTACTTTTTAAAAATTGGAAATAAAGCTCAGAAAGGTTAAGTAACTTGCACCAAGGTGACTTACTAGCCTTATCAGAGACGGGATTTAAACCTATGATTCTAATGTTGTCCTGTTTCCACAGTACTATGTATACTTAAATATCCCAAGTGCCTTTGAATCATAAAACAAAAATAAAGTAATTAAAACATAATCCATATCATTTTGATATTAGTGTATTTTACTGTACAAATAGATGAAAACTGGTAACAAATAAACTGTCAGTTCCTTGAAGGTAGGACACATAGCTGTTTTGCTCACTGCTTCATCCTTAGCACCAATAGCAGTGCCTGGCACATAGGTGACATGTGAAGCATTATATTTTGAATTCATGAATGAATTAATTAATCAATTCATCTATGAAAGGAAATTCTTCATTAAGATTAACACTAGCGGTCTTGAAGTTTAGGGAAAAAAACTACAATACTTAGTTATGTATTCTTGATTATAAACATAAATGAGATCTACCCAGAACTTTTTCATAGGCATAGCATCTTATTCAACATGCTGAACCATCATATCTACTGGACAAGGGTTACTGCGTGTGTGATCATCCCTCTTGTGGCTAGCATAAAGCAGAATAATATTCTATTGTGTTACAGGGCAGCAGGATGTTTATATTTTAGCCTCACCTACACAATTCATTCTAACATGAACAAAAAAGAAGGGAAAAATATAGCTAAAAGATATTTTTTCCCTGAAACTGATTTTAGGCTAAAATCTCAAAGAGTGGAAAAGTCCAAAAAAGAAGAAACTGGAATTATTTTTATTTTTAAAGAAGAGGTCAAGGAACGATTTCAAAAAGCTCACAGAGATTTAGTTATGTGACGAGAAATTATGATAGCATTGCACAACAATCTGGCAGAGGGAAAATGGACACCATTACTTTACATGGGACTAAAATTGTACATTTTTTTTCTATTTTAAGAAATGAATTTTCCTTAATTCACATACAGATTTGATTTCTCAAAACAGCCAACTCCAGAGTCTGAGTTTTGGCAGTAACATTGTAAAATGATGTATTGGACAGAAATCAAGGCTTACACTGAAGACATAGTGGGGTCTGTTAGTACCTATGGGTTGTAGCTGCTAAACTGAACTGCAACATAATCCGTTTGATCACCGAGCATCTTCCTAATCATGATAATCACCAGAATCAATTTTGCCAGCACATGCATCCTTCAGATGGTCAAAGTCATCAGTTTCCTATCAAAGTTGAGACTTGGGTCCAAGGCTTGGCCTGTGGTGTGCTATTGGTTAATGAGGACGTAAACACGTTTTTTAAAAAGTCCCCCACTTTTTAATTTAATTTAATTTAATTTAATTTTTTGAGTTTCATCTACTGATCACTGATGTTTCAACTGCAGGTACATTTCACACTGCTTTTTATCTTTAAAAGGCATTACTCTTAGAGATTGGGCACCCCCCCACCTTCCGCTCTGTCTGTCTTTCTGGTACCATGCAAATGTTTATTGCCTCTGCTCTACAGGGACCTAAACTTCACTCCCACAAAATCTATTGAGCACTTACTAAATGGGAGCATGAAACAAGGGTATGTAATTCCCAGCATGTTTTTTTTCCTATCCTCACTAAAAGGTTTTAGATCTAATGTCTTGCATGATCAAAGACTTTTACATCAAAGTGAAAAGAACAAAGAATAGGAGAGAAGTCTAGACCTACTTTAATTTTCCACTGGATTCCACCCACTGAGAGAAGAGTTCAGTTGCCTTCTGGATGCAAGGAGTATGGTTCAGGTAACAGGCCAGCTTCAAGAGAACCGAACGCAGCGTTCTGTCCCAGACTGAGCCCTCGTCGCTCCAGCTTTGCATGTCAATCACTGGCTTAAAATACTGGAGAATGTAATGCTGCAGAAAGCACAGGATGGTTTACAGAGAGGCTAAATTTAGTTTGTAACAGAGCTCTCACTCACCCATCTAAAGGGCTCAACTCTAAACTGTCTGCAGAAACTTTTCCCAAAACACTGAACTACTTATCTTTATATCTTGCTTCTCTTTTTCTGGCCTCCACCCACTACGCTTAAGAAACAGAAAAGTTTCTCCATTAGAAATATGATTTGATTTCCTACTTGAGAGGGAAATATCAATTGATACAAGATAAAATCACCTTAGGAAGGATGTTTTGCTCATGATCCTGGTACTGAGCTCTTAGGATGGTGATGACAAGGAATAAGGGACGTCCAACCATTAGGTGCTAAGGCGTTGGCTGTGCTAACAGCCAGTTTCCTCAGATTCTCCAAGATTTAACCCCAAGAGTTCACACAAAACAGACCATGTCTCCTTGAACCTCCAAACACTGTGCTTACCTATTGAATTTTCTGAAAGTAACACAAACCTTGAGGTTTTCAGTGATGTCTGAAATATTCCTTCTGTCTGTGGTGTGGTAAAACAATTCTAGGTATTCCAGACCTTTGAGAAGGGCAGGGATGCTTGTTTCACGTTGGAGATAGCGAGTCAGGTCAAGGGCTTTGTCCAGGGTCAACCTTCCTGCGCTGAGGTATAAAACGAATGTCGGTTGTTTGTGCATATCTTACCATTCTTAACATTTAAAATATTAAAACAAATATGATCTAGAGAGCAAAATCAAAAGCAGCTCATTATATCCAGACCATTCAGTTTAAATCCCAGCTCTGCCACTGACTAAGACCAGTTACCTTACCTTTCTATAATTTAGTTGCCTCCTCTATACAATGGGGATAATGATAGTATCTACTTTAATCCTACTGTTGTAAAGATTAAGTGAGTTAATATAGGTAAAGGGCTTAGAAAAATGCCTAGCAAAAGTGAGAGCTTTGTAAATGAAATAAACTTTAGCTAATATTAATATTTAGCACTAAATAATATCGAAGTTTTCATATATTATGTCATTATTCTCTAATTGTTCAATTTGTGGGTTTAAATTGTTCCTGCAAGTGAATTTAGAACTTTGAGGACAGTTATCATGTCTTTTGTGTTTTGATGTCCTTCCTGGAGCCTAAGAGAGAAGCAGCAATTATTCTGATTGAGACAAAACATGGATTTTCTTTTTTTTCTTTAAAGAACGTACTTAGATTTGAAAGTGATATGCCTTCTCTACATTATATTTTAATGAGAAGAACAAACAACAAAACTATTATTCTGAACACCGAAATGGTAGGGTCTCCTCTGTACAGGAAGTAAGGCACCGTACCGTCACTTTTGTAAAGAGGGTCTCACACATGTTTCTGAGAGGACCTGTGTCCCTGCAGCGTCTATAAGCCATTCTTGTCAGATCCAACTCCCAGATTAAGCCTAACAGTTTGATATGGAAACAGATTCCAGAAC
This sequence comes from Vicugna pacos, assembly GCF_048564905.1. Lineage (NCBI taxonomy): Eukaryota > Metazoa > Chordata > Mammalia > Artiodactyla > Camelidae > Vicugna > Vicugna pacos. The sequence continues at coordinate 54,935,644 of NC_132989.1, forward strand.
AAAGGATTCCTCTGTTGAATTTTTCACGAATGTCATGCTCTACCCTCTTTGGGTTTTTACAATTTTAAATTCTTATCTAAAAAGAGGGAACTGAAACTAGAAAGAATTGAAATTAAAAAGACCCAACTTTTGTTGTGACTTTACTCTTCTCAATCATAATGACATACTGCTTTAAAACAGAGTTACGGAAAATTTTTCAAAAATTTCATCTGAAGACAGAGGGCTGGACCATATGTTCTATGATTCTGTGGTCTGCTATATTTTTTTAAACATAAACCCACAAAATGTCACTCTTCCTTCCCACACGGGTAAGTATCATAATATATGGTGCAGTCGGTAAGTATAAATACAGTCATAGCCTTTACCATTTTAAATGTTAAATTTAGTGCACAATCCATTCATTACTCTGTTCACACTGGGAAAATCAATATCAAATTGGTAGGAAAATGAAGGAAGAATTGGCTGCTTATGTTTATTCCTCTTTAGACTTTCCTGGAAAGACAAAGTGTTCTTTTCCCTTTTCCCTGTTTATCATCCACAGACTAACATGTAGAGTAAGTCAGGTCACAGGATCACCAACAGAAAAAAATATTAAGGATCAGGTGCTGTATTGTGCATTGTAAGCTTTTCCTATTATAAGAATTACTGTAAAGTACTCACTTCATTCAGTGTGACATATTTTCTTTCAGATGCTATGTAGTCTGCGAAGAGTAGCAGCAAAAGAGAGAAGTTAAGGTATTGCATCCTAGGGTCAAAACTTTAAAAAGAATGTTTAACAGGTAAAAATCACTTTATATGAATCCTGTTTTCCTTTTTGGTCCAGCTTAATTTATTTTTTACCAAGACAAATGCCTTTATTTACTTTTATATTTACCTACTTTAAAAAATTAATCTTAATGTTCATTTAAAAGGGACTCCTTTTCTCTTCTTACAGTTATTGTTTAATAAAAATCCAGCCCCTCACCATCTGCCTTCTGCTTCAATCAATGCACAAAATGTTACTTAAACATCTGTTTAGCTTAAAGTCCAAACCTATATATAAGGACACACTTTATCCCAACAGGAAAAAAAAATCTATATCTACTTACTTGTAAGTTTCAGCTAAATGGTACCTTCATGAAATAAACTTTATTCCTGAGGAAACAATTCAAGGCTTCTTTTTATGTTATTGGACTAAAAGAAACAAATGCTTTTTCTGTAAGGAAACTATGGTTGCCGTTTTAATTCCACTCACTTGGATGAGATCCAAGTCTTAAGTTATATTTAGTAAGGAAGAAACCCTAATTAAAATAAATATCCGTTCCTGGGTCAAATTTTATCTCCAAAGTAAATGTGACCACTGATTCCTTCCTTTAACTCTTAAATAGGTATTTCACAAAGCAGGGAAGGAAGAGATAGAAATCTCTGAGGAAGAGTGGCAAGTAAAAATATTGAGACATATCATGAGACTTTAAAATCGTCTCTGCATACAAATATTTTTAATATAGAAGTAATATAAACAAAGTACAAAATAATTGGAAAATAAAGAATAAGGGCAAAAGACTCATAATTTCGCTACCCTACACGTTCACTAATAGCACTTGGAATATTTCTTTCTGTTTTTGTTTTTTTTCACCTTTAGCTGATCCTTTTTTTTTTCTATGTAGTTGTAAACATAATAATACCTAAGCTTACGTACTGCTTTTTTTCAAATTTCACATTATTTGAAATCCATTTTTGTATGTTGTCCCCTCATCTTTCTATTCAATGCATGATCTTGTAAACAATACAGCTGCCATTTATTGAGCTGGCACTGCGCTTGGTGCTTTATCTACGTGATCTGATGCAATTCTCAAAACAACTCTGTATGATAGACATTATCGTTACTGGAGTTTTAAAGATTAGAAAATTTAGGAGTTAAAAAGGTTAAATAGCTTGCCAAAGGTCAAACAATAAGTGAAGAGGTAGTACTTGAATTAGTCTATTTTAAACCAAAATTTGCACTTGGAACTTCATTAACCTGTCTACCTAGTGAAGAAACGATGATTGCTTTTCCACTGATGCATCAATAACTGTAGGGTTCCTTCTGCTAAATTTAGACTACCCATATATTTATAGGCTAGAAATAGCAAAAAACACTTTGCAGCTACTTGAAAGAATGGCTTTCATTTGCTGAGTTGTCAATATTCTTCATTCTTCCTACTCTTAAATTTTTAATCTACCTTCTTTCCAATCTGCTCAGAGTTTCTACTTTAAGTAGGCAAACCCCCTCTCTAACAGTAGCCCACTTCTCAGCTCATGTTCAAGCATCCCTTCAGATGTAGGATGGCTATATTACCATGTCCTTCTGAGACTGTCGGGACTGAGGATCAAGCTCTCAACCCTCTCACTTTTCTAACTGGAGAATTCTGTTGTATGAAGAAGCTTTGCCTGAGAGATGTCATGCTGGTTACTTTTACTTAATTTGACCTAAATAAGCAACTGAAAGGAAATAATATGTCACAGTGAATAAAGTGAGTACATTACAGTAATTCTCAGAGTAGGAAAAGCTTGCAGTGCATGACATGCCACCTGATCCCCAATTTTTTTCCCCGTTGGTGACTTTGTGAACTGATTTACTCTACATGTTATTCTGTTGATGATAAATGGAAAAAAGGAAAGAAAATGCTTTTTCTTTTCAGGAAAATCTAAACACAAATAAACATAAGCAGTCAATTCTTCCTTTATTTCTCTACCAATTTTATATTGATTTCTCTAATGTGAGCAAAGTAATTTGAAATTATAAAGGTTATGACCATATTTATACCTTTTATCCAATAGATTACATAGATATTTGGTGAAAGAGCAAGCTACTAGTATAAACAAACTTTAAATCTGAGGTCAAAAGTTTAAATATCCGGAGGGTCCACCCTCAGTGAGGCAAGCAGGACTTTGTGTACCATTTAGGACTTTGGCACAAGCAGGCCTGGACCAAAGGAGGATCTGCCCACTGCAATCATGCATATGGTTGCCCTGTGGGAATGAAGGCCCACAGTTGCCAAATTTTCTCATTTTTAAAGAGATTCCAGAAGTCAGGATTTTTACATAAATTTTCCCACACTTTAAAGTGTTGGATTAAATTTTTAAACACTGTGTAGGTCAAAATACCTTATCAGTGGGCAGGCTTCAGTCTAGTGGCCTGTATTGGACCTCCATTCAAATCCATGTCATATGAATGGTCAACACTGAACGTTTGGTTTGAAATCTAGCATATCTGGTTATGCATCAGTCATTTCCTGTGAAATCAGATGAAGTTTTGCACTACCTTACTAGCTGAAACGCATCATGAATCAGACCTATCCTGTCCTTAGGTCTGAGAAGTGTGTGGTTCTGATTCAGCAGCGTAATGAGTTGGTCCCATCCATGCCCCTCGTAGTGAACGATGTAGTAGCCATTAGAGTCCACATTGAATTTCACCCAACTGGTCGTCTCAGGTAAGTCCAGAGTGTCTAGGAGGAGAAAATTGGCATAGGCGTTTCCTTATCAACATACATAACAGTGACACCTCCAGAGCTGTTAGTCTCCACACTGTTACTAATAAACCAGTGGGAAAACAAAGTTTTGGAAGGCTCACAATGATATTTTCATAGTCCACTGGACGGCTTATTTGGGAATGATGGCCTTATTAAATTAATAAATAAACGAATTCCTAGGAAAAGTGCTGATGCATTTGTCCTCAAAGGCAATCTATGCAGGTCTAAGAGGCATGCAAGGGCCCAGTAAGCCAGATAATTAGTATAACTGGAATTTGGCTTGATTTACTGGTAGCCTGGTCTCAAGGTTTTGTTACTGCTCATTGAAATATGTATATGTAAATAGGTGATCCATTTGTCCAGTCCTTATTTTGGGTGAAATAAGGACTCCAGTTCGAACATGACATTATGATGGAAACATTCTCAAATTTCAGTGAAGTGTTTAGAGGAGAAATTGAAATTATATTAAGTAATTTTAATACAACAGATATTATACTAGGTGGTAAAGTAACATTATCATATTCTCTCAAAAACTCTATGAGGCTTAGTCCCCATTCAAAATAAGATGAGAAAATTGAAGCTCAGGAGAAGCTAAGAAATTTTCTTAAGGCCCACAGCTAATAGGGGACAGTGAGGATTTGAATCTAGGGCCAATCAATTCCAAAGTGTATGCTTTTATCCATTGAATGAGTAGGTATTAAAAGACATTAAGCTAGGATGCCATCATTTCTTGATAAAAATCTGTCTCTAGACACTAAAGCACAAGAGAACTTCCTACTGAATAAAAAATTCAGCCTTTCTGGCTAAAGGCTTCTTTTGGTAACACATATATGGTTAAATGAGAACATCCTCAAACACATATTTTTCATCGTTAGATTACTTACAGTATCTTTCCTCGAAATAGCTCAGAACATATTTAATTTCAGAATTAAAACACCTACTTGACTAATTAGTTCATTACCTGTCTTTGACTTTAGAAAGTGTTTATGAATCTCATTAGAGGAACTTGTAGCGTAGGTCAATGGGATATGCCAAAGGTACCTGTGTTAGAAAGTAAAAACTGTTACAGATTAAATGAGTGGCCATTTCAATTTTCACACTGTCAGACTGATAGGCTGTAAAAGACACCTAGCAGCCCATCTTTCACACCTGCAATGGTCTTATAAACTTTATAGGCTAAGACTAGCAGATCCTTGGGTGTGCAAAATTCTTGCATGATTATGAAGGAGCAGCAATATATACCTAATTGAACTCTGTCATAACTACCTGTACCATTTGCTGTTCAAATCTCACACCACAAGTTCTGCTGGTTTTCTTCTGAGTATTTGGGAAAAAATTCACTCTTCCTTTCACGTTTTCAAAAATTCTGACAGCCTGATATTAATTCAAATCACTGAACCAAAGCTGTAGGAAAAGCCCTAAAAGGTAAAGATCTTACTCCAGTATGATTTTCCACTTATCCTTTTGGTCAACAAAGCTACCCACATTCAATCCCCAAACTGCTAAGTGACTGAGAGTAAGTGGTCAGCAATGCAGCAGGATCTGCACATCGGCCAAGTCCAGAGGGCAGAAAAGCAGAGCAGACTGGAGGAAAAGGCCTCAGTTACTTTTCAATGGCCCTATTATGGTAAGTAACTGAAATTGGCTATTTTTTTCTTACTAACTTTCTAGCAGCTCCTAGAACTCATTTCCTCTATCACATCAAGCCATATTAGCTATAGTAACTGTACACAGGTAAAATCATATGCTTGAAAACATCAACAAGTATAAAAGAGAAAGAAGAGTAACTAAGGATGTGTGCCCATTAGTCCTCAGAAAAATATACAACAGTGAAAGAAACAATATCACAGACTTGATCTAGTAAAGGATCAGAAAGGATTATCTACCAGCTAACCTACAGAGTACAGATAATTAACAAAGCAATCGAAATATCTACACAAAAAGGTAAAAACAGACACATAGATATCATTAAGACTTAGTGGACTGAGATTCCCGAATGGATCTTGGCTAGAATTGTTATTAGAATCTAGATCCTTAGAAAAAGACAATAATCATAAGAGCCAGCACAGATTCACTTCGATTATTTCATTTCAAATTAAACTCATTCATCTTATTGATAGGGCTAATAGATCAGAGGAGGGTGGATGGTGTTGTATTTCTTGATTCTAGTAAAGCCTTTTACAGATTTTCTCAGGACAGGCTGGTTAACACAACAGAGTAGTTAATTGGATTTGCTTTTACTATTACCAAGAATGTCATACATTTTAAAACATTACATTTATATTCTCTTACTGAAAAACAAAAGGGAACCAGAGGTCTTATCATCCAATTTATCACATACAGAATGTCTTTTCTGTTCCGATAAGATGTACAGCTGTCATAACACTTCCTAGGTATCGGCCAGTCACATGACTTATTAGGCCCCAGAAATCAGGTAGACAGTCAAGGTACATTATAATAGAAATATAACTGACGACCTTCTGCATCAGAACTGAGGTTCTAAAGGGGGCCGTGGAATTATTAAGAATGTGGCGCTGAACAATGCGGTCTGAACTGCCTGAAGTTCTTTAAGGCTGTTGTCAAGGCTAGTTTAGGCTTTCGATTTCTGTGTAGAAATAGCATCCCATAAAACGCCAGAGAAGCTGAAAGAAAGCTAATGTAGTAACAACCAAACTAAAAAGAGATAAACGAGACCAACAGTAGAAAAGTAGTGACCTTTCCTGCAGGGGCCCCCATTCAGGGTCCTCTCTGAAAACCCCATTCAGGAAGCGTTCCTGCCGCAGTCTGAGTGAGCCCCCTTCTTGTTTAACCACCACGAGGGGGATTCCTTTCTGCAGAGTCCACGTAGTCATCATCTCCTTGATCTCCACATTTTCCCCCAGGAAGGAGAGCTGAAATGACAAGTGACTTGAGTAACTCAAGACAGAGGAGAGAAACCAGAGAGAGCTTGGAAACTTTGACTTTCTTGGATACCAGAAAGTGGCTTGGGGAGGAAGTGAGGACTCCAGCTGCAATCTCAGGGCAGACCATATGGACACTGGACCAGGGCTGCCCACTCCAGGGCTACTCCCTGCTGGTCCCCTGAAGGGGGGATATATGTGGGAGCTAGAGGGTTAACACATGGCAGGAAAGGCCAGGAGGAAGGGCTTGAGATTGGAGCCTCCCTCCTGCTCCCTTTCAAAACAAAAAAGCAGGAAAAACCCCTCCTCTCCATTTTAATAACGGTGGAATCCAGAGAAATGGCTTAGGAGAGGAATGTCTCTCTTTAGAGAAGCTTTTAAAAATCCACTAGAACAATATTATAGCAATAGAGATATACTGAACAGAGAACAGAACCTCTAGCTTCCTAGCTTCTGGGCGATGCTGAATCTTCCTTTAGAAGCCATAATTTATAAGATGACCGTGACACTTTTTAAAAAGCTTGCCTCTTCCCCCCCCCCATAATGACTTTATTTTCTCTCTCCTAAAATACTCCAATAACTTCCCAGAAGTAAACTCAAAGATGGAGCCTCAATAAAGCCACTCACTCTATTTCCAAACCTAACAACATATTTTGTTTGGCATTTTTCGGAGCCCAGAGGATGCCAGTGCAGCAGTAACCAGTCAGAGGAATTTTGAGCTGAGTTATTTTCAGCCAGCAGTGGGATTGTGGGAAAGTAGAATTATAACAACAAAAATATAGTAGTAACGGCATCACCCCTCTGCCAAAACGGCCTGAGCATTCTCCTTGCAGTCAGCTGCGGAATCTCTCTTTCTCTCCAGTTATTTCAAGCGAGACTTGGGCTGCTTGACACAACTCCCATTGGGTCAGGTGATGTACCAGATCTCCTCTGCTCTACAAGTCTCTTTCTACTTACTGTGTTGCTTGTTGTCTTGGAATCGGAATAACAAAATCCACCAGACGTAAAATCACTTTCTAAACAACTCTATAAAACAAGAATAAAAGAACACTGCCATTTGGGCCCTGATACTTGGCTGAACATGCATATCAGACATGGATGCAGACATTTATTAGCACAGATATGTCACAATTTAATTCATCTAGAGCATAGCAATTTGTGGGGGAAAAACACAGAAGCTATTCTTTATTGTTTTATCTGTACAGTTGATGTTTTGTGACACAATGCTGAGTCAGGTATTCTCAGGAATTTACTGTTTTCACACCACACTTTCATTTGGCATCAGAAGGAGATCAACTAGAATTTAGGACCTTCAGGGAAGGGTTAGATGGGACAATTCCCCAATAACTAGGAAGAAGTCATGATGTAATTGAAAGAATAAACACGGGATTTAGAATCTGAAGACAGATTTTTAAGTAATGACTCCATCACTCACTTGATACATGATCTTGAGCAAATCCCTCCCATAGCATTAGTTTTCCTCATCTGTAAAAATGGGATAAGAATGCCTACCTTACCTTCTTGAGACAGTTATAAGCATGATGTGACAACAATTAATGTGGGAGTGTTCACAGCTGGCCTAAAAGAATTCTGTAATTATTGGCCAGATTTCTCCCTTAATCCCCTTTTCACCCACTACGTACACCAAAGACAGATTCCTCCTTGTTAAAGAAAGTCTCGGTTGAGATCTTCATACTTGTACACACACAAACACATCACAGCAAAGGAGAGGGATGGGAGAGGCTTGTTGAGAACCTTAGGGGGGATTGTGGAGAGAGAACATCTGGATCTCCTACAGGAGATGATGGAAGTGGATAAAGAGCATTTTTATAAGAATGATTAAAGATAGTGTATTTTGAACTCTTTTATCATTTTCAAGAAATGTGAGTAAAAGATTTGAGCTACTTTGAAAAAATTTTTAATTACTTGTATTTGTTTCTTTGGCCACAAAATTCACACATAAATTAAACTTTGAGGGTCTAGACTTTATAAGGGCATGAAAAAACTCAAATGAGGTAATACATATTTCTTTTTAAAGTGTAAAGTGCTCTACAAATATTGAAAAATGAAAAATTTATTATTGTTCATGGGACATAAGTGCTTATACAGAGGAGAGGATCTCTTCTGTCTACAATGGCTTGGGGTTCTTCTACCTGCAGGCACAAGCTCTGCCAGCTCAGTACTCCTGGAAGAGTTTTGTCCTTGCAGCTGAAAATCTAAGAATATTGCAATGATTATTGGAATCATCTGAGTCGACTGCATGTTTCCTGCTTTGTCTCGCCTGTTATGAATTCCAATGACAGAGACCATATGTTCTTTAATCAACGATTAATTGTTTCTTAATCATGATTACAGGGGCACCAGAATGCTAGAGGCCTGACATGATTCTTCCACTCAGGCAAATTTTATTCTGATTATTATCATTGTTATTATTGAACCAATAGAAACCAATTAAACAGAATGTCATTGTGTTAAACATTCACAAACGCACTTTTAGGCGTTTAGCAGAAAGGTAAATGAATGAGGACTGGAGCAGTCTGTAAGGAGGAAGTGAAATGTCAGAGAGCTCTCAAAAGGTGGATAGCACCTGCATTTTTGGAAAGAAGAAAGAGCATTTCAGGTATCAAGAGAACTAGAAACAAAGGCACGATGACAGAGGTTAGGCAGGATTTCATTCTATGAGGAAGAGTACAAGTTGGGAAATAAAGCTGAGCAAGTAGAGTTCTTCAACCTTAAATTTGGGCAGAGAAGACTGGGTGTTATAAGTAGGAATTTTAAAGTTATGAAAGATTTTGGAAAAAAGACAAAAGTGTAGGGTTAACCGTAGAAAGGAAACAATGGGAAGGAGGTCAAATATTGAACCCTTGGGGCTAGGCCAGTGTGGCATCTTGGTTTAGTATGGTGCCAGAGGAAAAAGAGAGGTGCTGCCTTCTTAACCTTGGCAGTATGGCAAAGGGAACAAATGTTTGTTGACTGACAACATGACTATTTACAAACCTTCATAAGTAAATTGTCACTTTTTTAGGTTTAACAGCAGTCTGCTGTAACCCAACACAGCACTTACATTTGACAGACTGTTCCACAGATCATCGTTCTTAGCATTTCTATAGCTGAACTTCTTTAAGTAGTGAATAATTCCTGTCTTGAATTTCCCCTCACTCAGAAAATCCTTGAGCATATTCAAAATACAAGCTCCCTAAAAAACAAACAAATAAAAAACCCAAAGAAAAAGAAGATAAAAGAAAAATTTAAAGGAAGCTTAAACTTTATGTGTAACTTCAGATAAATGAACAGCAAATAAAATTAACAGTAGCACAGGCAACAGTAACGTGGCACCAACAACTTAAACTGTTGATGTGCTGGCCTCATTATATTTCTTCTGAAAGCAGAGCTTTCACTAGCCCATGGCATTTACTACCTTCTTATAGGAAACGGCATCAAACATTTCCTGTATTTGAGTAGGAGTTTCTGCTTGATTGGAGATAGGATGGGATGAATTTAATGAATCTTTTTTAATTACTTCAAAACACGTATTCATGAAGTCATCATCCTAAACAGGGAAGAAAATTTTTTCAATTTCAATTTGACACTCTCAAAGCAATAGGAAACCAGTTAGGTTTAGCAAGACATTCTCAGAAGTAAGTATTCAATCAATATTTTTTGCAAGATGTTTTTTTCCCCCTTATATAGTCCCCTTTAACCCAATTTTCTATTTCATAAAGGCACAAATTCAGTATTCCTTCAGACACTACCTGAATGTTTACCATGTACCAAACTTTTGGATACAGAAATAAAGATAAAGCTCCCATTCAGTGAACACGTGCTCTGTGCCAGGATCTTACATCCCTCATCTGTAATCCTTTCAATACTCTGCAAGGGAGATGCATTATATGCATCTTACAAGTGAGAGTGTATGAAGCTTTGGGATTAGGTAGCAAATAAGAAGACTGTTGCTGTTCATACTGTACTGGACCAAATGTCTACCCCAAAGAGCTAATTATCCATTACTAACTACCTTGATATGTGGTGTTCAGACCCCCTTAGGCCTATAAAAGTAAGACACGTTTGAAAAAATCTTTTCACACATTTTGCAGAGGTGAACTGGCCCTTTGGAAATTCTAGAGGAGTGTGCCTCCAGTCCTGCTCAATTAAGGTCACATGTCAGGAAGTCTGTAGGGGATCTGCAGCCATGGGCATTGTCTCGTCCTGTATCATCATGTGTGGACAGTGATATTCTCTCCTCTCACCCCACGTACACAGCTGTATATTTGTGCTATTTGCACTCTCTGTCCACAAGCTTTTGGGTGAAGGATTTATGTTGAATGTTCTCTAAAATCACCAATCTTCGTCCAGTTCTATGATCTGTGTTACGGGCCGAATTGTGCCACCCCAACCCCATTCATATGCTGAAGTCCTAGCCCCCAGACTATATGTGGAGGTAAGGCCTTACAGAGGGGACTGAGTTAAAATGAGGCCATTAGAGTGGGCCATAATCCAACGTGACTATCATAAGAGGAAATTTTAAAATACAGACACCAGAAAAGACCGTGTGAAAGCACAGCGAGAAGGCAGCCGTCTGTAAGCCAAGGAGAGAGGCCTCAGAAGAAACCAAACCTGCTGACACCTTGATTTCAGACTTCTGGCCTTCAGAACTGTGGGAAGACAAATTTCTGTTGTTTCAGCCACCTAGTCCATGGTATTTTGTCATGGCAGCCCTAGCAAACTAATACCGTCTATTTTGAACACCAAACAAAACACTACAGATTAAAAAAAACACAATGCTGTATTGCTTTCTCTTCGGCATTCACTACAAATTTTCATAGTAAATTCACGATCTCTTAGGGCATATGGTATATACGCAAAATTATGACTTACAAATTGTAGCTCTGGATAAGTAGCGTTAACAGAGATAAGTTCCATGTAGGTTGCAAAACCCTCATTGAGCCAAATATCATTCCACCATTCCATTGTAACCAGGTTGCCAAACCACTAGGAGGTAAAAACCCCATGTCATTAGAAGTTAAACAAATACGAACAATTATTGACTGTAGCAAAAAATAGGGGCTAACTTCTTTCTTTTAGTAGTTAAGGCCTCTCCTCTATCTTTGCCACACTTTGCTCTCTGCACAACCTCCTTCTACTGATTTCCCTGCCTCCCCTTCTCACTGCCACAGTTATGCGTGCTCCACTTTTCTTTCTTTTACAGCCATATTGTCTCTAACTCCCTAATTTCTATTATATCCTCCCAATATTTACTTGCTATTAGATTTAGCATTAAGGAAGAAAATGAAACATGTTGTGGGGTAGTTTTTCTTTTTTGTACAGTAAGTATAATCTCACCTTGTTATTGACTAATGGTGATGGTCCAAGGAGAAATATAAGCTAAAATATTCTTGGTGAAGTCATGTTTTTATATAAAGTAGCAGTTACTTAAAAGAATCATAAGAATTCATTTCGGACTCTCAATTTGTTACATAATATTTCTGATGGGCAAATTTAGCTGTTAACCTCTGGCCCAATAGGGATTAACCTGGCTACCAAAGTGAAGAAAATCTGAGATTTTAATTATATATAAATAAAGTTAAGAGGATGCAAAAAGGTAATCTAAATAGAAATTTACCCTTGACCTAAATTTGATCTGTAACATGTTTTAAATATCACTATTTTTTCATGTTCTTTTATATTTTATCTATTTTTTTGGCCTATGTCCTATTACTGTGCATTGAGTTTATCTATTTTAGGATTGCAGTCTCCAAAAGGACTGGGAACTTAAACAATAAGACGCTAAGATTCACAGGAGCCTTGTTACAGTTATAGAACAGAAAACACTAGATCTGTAGTTTTTAGAAACTGTTCCAGCTCTATTCCTTTTCTTACAATGCATTGATCATTTTGCAAGTGGGCATCTGCCAAAGGGCATCTGTGAGAAGGGATGGGAGATGTTTCCACAATTTGAAAAGTGATAAATATAAAAAGTACAGGTTGAGCTGATTATGGTCATCTTGCCAGTCAGAAAGAGTAATCTATTCTTTCATTCAATACATATCTATTGAGAATCTACCATGTCCTTGGCATTATGCCACATGTTAAAAATAAAACGATGTATGGAATACAGCCACTGTGTCCTCAATACAGATGATGGAAGTCGACCAGTAAACATACACGTGCACTGAAGTGTTATTGGCATATGGTCTATGTCCATACAAGGGACAGAGTGGATTCCAGGAGGAAAAAAAATCAGTTCTCTGGGAGAGTGTGTGGGACAACTAAGAAATGATTTATTTCCTGCATCTTGCAAGTGGTTCTCAGGAATGTTGGAAGTGGCACACATTCCACGCAGATTAGGTAGCAGGAGCAAAAGCAGAGCCGAGCGACACAACCTGGCCTGTTCAGGAAATGGCAGGTAGTCTGGCGTGGCTAAAACTTAAGGTGCTGGTCACAGATGAGGCTGGAGGGCTGGAGGGAGGCCAGGTCATGGGGGCCTTGTTTGCCATGCTATGGATCCTTGACTCACACAGGCATTGAGAGGCTTTGCCAAGGTTTAATGTATTGGAGTGTTGTGGTCATACGGAGATCAAAGGGGAGACAAAATAGTCAAGGTAAAAATTCCAATGTGGCCAGCTGCTTCAGTCCTGGGCTCTGCATCTCCATGAAAAAGAAACTATTATTAGAAGGCCTTAAGGGAGCATGGGACCTCAAAGGTAGAGCTCTCTGATTATTTCCCTACAAACATCAGGTAGAAAGATTAGGAATCCCCAAACTCAGTTAAGTGCTTTAGAGCTTCCAGTGACTAATGATTAAAACCCCTAAGATGGGCCAGTGGGGAGATGCTAAACCAGAAGAAGCAGTCCATGTGTTCCCAAAGCACAGTGCTGAGCATGGCTCCTATGTAATTGGCTACTTGGCTCACTGCTTAAAAAACAAAAAACAAAAACAAACAGACAAATAAACTTCTTACTATTATGATCATGATAAAGGATAAAGTTAAAAATTTAAAAATAAGAGATTTTACCAGCTGCTAAAATGGAATGATATCTGTCTACCTGGTAAAAAAAGAATTTCCACTGCCTTTAATCATTTACTGCGTGAATTTTTAAGTTTTCAGAAATGAAATGGAGTTTCTGATATCTCTACAGCTAGTTTTACTATTCTGTATTTGTATGTAATAGAGTGTTGATAAACAGACCTTGGAAATCTTATTCTGCAAGAAATGGGAGCAGCAGTAGTGGTCACTGTTGTCATCATTGATAGCTGAGTGCCTGCTATATGACAGGCACAGACACTTATCTTAAATCCTCACAACAGTTTCAAGAAGCAGGAATTATTATGAACTTTGTTTTACAGACGAGGACACTGAAGTTTAGAGAGTTAGGTAATGTGTCCAGGGTCAGCAGTCCCATGAGGACATGGACTTGAAGGACTTCGTTATGGCCAGATAATCACAGGTTCCAATTGAAGGGAGACTGATTTTGCCCTAGATTGGAATGTCACAGTGTTAGGGAGTAAAGGGGGAAAAATTTTTAATAGAAATCTCTATTTGTAGCATTGCCAGTTCTGTGCTCTATGTATCTGCATAGTCTTCACTTTTCTTTACTAAAAGATATTTGGAGGTTTTTGCTTGAAAGGTTTTAGAAGATAAAGTGGCCATGAGTGATAAAATTCCTGTATGAGACCCCTAGTCTAGAGATTGAACATTCCGCTACTTGACGTATTGTGTTTGGTTTGAATAACACCCGAAGTCCCCTCTAGAAGTAAAATAACATGATTTTTATATTGTTTGAGAAGTGTTGGTGGTGTTTTGTATACTTCTCTTTTGAACTGATACTAAGAGAATGTCACAAGGGCCAGGTACCTGGTGTGCTAGTTCGTGGGCTATGACTTCAGTGATCCACAGTTTATCAGAAGTGGAGGAGGTCTTGGGATCAAAGAGAAGTGACGTCTCTCTATATGTGATGAGGCCCCAGTTTTCCATGGCTCCAGATGCAAAGTCAGGAATGGCAACTAAATCTAAGAAATAATTAAAACAACCACATGTGATCGTTATGGCTTCCACACCGGAAGTGGGATTTGCTTCCTGCTCAGATATGTTATGATTCTTTCAGTATATATAAGCAGACGCTCTGAAAACATCAAGAGTGTTTTAACATTGATTGTTTTGTCTTGTACTTGCTGAAAACTATCAGTACCCACTACCAATCAGAATAAAGTCTATCAATATACTTTGGTTTGTAGGTGAAGTGAACTACTGACATTTAACTGTTTTTTTTTCCTGAAAGTACTAAACTATGAAAATAACTTGGGTGCATTATTGCTGAGAAAATAATTTATTTTAAAATACTTATATTGTATTTTATATTAATACTACAGAAAAACTTTGAAAACATTAGGTATCAAATTGTTTCTAATATGTTTAGAATTCATCAAAACATATAATGAACTCATTTCTACAAAAAAAAAAAAAACCAGGATTTCAATTTCAGGAGAATGCTTTTTAGGAGCATCTCTTGAGTCAATATTTCAATTAATATTTCATGCACATACAGCCTCTAAGTGTCCTTCTAAGGCAGAAGAGGAAAAAAACTGTAGGCATCAATTCTTTCTAACCTCAATTTCCTTTTCAACATTGATATTTCCTCTATTTCTTGACAAAGTCCTAAGGAAAAAAGTGAAATTTAATCATCTTTAAGCAACTCAGGTATAATGTGTATTAATTTATATCATATCTATGTGTGAGTGTATCTATATGTTTACATACATATATACATATATATTCTTTGCCAATGACTTCATGTAGGTTAAAAAAACTTCTGGCTAATATTTAATCTTGGACTTCTTTCTTTTTATTCTGCCTGGCCATATTGGAAGAAATACTGCTGTTTGGCTAAAAAGAAAGGTGATATTTTTAAAAGTTTGAAATGAATGAAGTCACTTGGCTTGAAATTACATCATCTAGAATTAACACTGGTTAATTTTAGTGGATAAAAACAAGTATTTATATTGTAATCAAAAAGTAAATTAGCACTAATAAAAAAGTAGTATTCATTAGCGCCTTATATGTGGAATGACTCCTTTTCTAAATTGCACTGATTTTATATCAGTTAGATTATTTCCTAAAGCCATTAGAAACACTTATATCTGCTCTATTTTTTCTTAAGCTGCATGCTTCCTTCCAGTTCGTTTTAAAATATATTCATTTCATATAGTCTTCAAGGTTCCACTTTTCAAGAATAGCTTAAGATTGTTGATAGCTGTTATTTGATCTTCCCTTGATTTTTGACACAGAGGACAGCAGTGGATTGTGGGTGAACTGATTTAGTATGTCTGTACTAAAGGGTACTAAAGGGTACATAGAACCTGTGCTATAATAATACAGTGAGACTCGGGAACTGTAGGAATAAGCCCCTGGAGATGCCTTTTGACGGTCTCTTTTAACTCTAAGAAAAACTGCATGGAGGTTGGGCAGGGAAGAGGAGGAAAGACATGATAAGGTGTATGTTCTAAAGCCCCAAGGGCAAACAATGGTTTGTCACTGTCAGAAGCTCTAAAAACTAATCTATGTAAGTTATAAAACTTGTCGTGGTTTTTATATATTCCACAATATTATAAAAAACACAATTTTTATTTTGTAACATAGAAAATTAAAACCAACAAAGATAGTGTGTGCCTTCTCTTATAAAGATCTACTACTACCACATACAAATTACCTATTTCTGCCAAATCTTGTTTTTTTTTTTTAAGTCTGTACCACAGTTTTATCTTCCAGCCCCAACACACTGTAGATAACAGATGGAGGGACAATTTTCAGCTATTGACATAAACCTTTGGCAACTTTTATAAAAGATTGCTAGTCTTGTACAAATATAGTATAGAAGAAAATATATGCTCCAGAAAATTCATCCATTTAAATCTAATATGAAATAGATATTTTAATATTAAACCTGATAAAAGAATAGAGATGTGAACCACACTACTTGAGCTTCTCATAAATACTGTATTTTCTACACTGAAAGACCATCTCTGAGGTATAAATTATTGCTCTCTGGGCTAAATGAACCTCTTCAGTGCTCATTTAAATCATACAGAAAGAAGGAAGAAATCAAAGCAAGTTCTATAAAATAAAGACAATGACGTGGAATTTGAACCTACCCAGTTTGGGGAGTGGATATTGGATGTCAAAGTACTTTTCATAAAAATCAAGCAGCTTCAGTGATGCTTCCAAAGCATAATGCGTTTGACTCCATTTGTCTGGGGATGCATAGACAGACACCTGGGAAGTGGTGATCAGAAGAAGTGGTCTTTGAATGCCAGCTCCTTGGCACAATTCCACTCCTAACAACCCTCACCCAAAGAAAGTAGACTGCATTTTTCAAGAAATGATTGAGATGTCACAAAACATGTTGTCAATAGGCAATAAGATGTTCTCTTAAGTTTTAAGGCAAAAGTCAGTCAATCTTGAAAATTATAAACAACCTCCTGTATTTTCTGTTATAATGCATTCCCTAGGTGCTAATCTGTACATTTCAAGCTGTATTAACCCACTGTATCATGAGAGCCCGCTTCAGCTCATCACTATCATGTACCCTGGCACTTAAGAATTAGCCTCTCAAAACTATGATCACCAACGCCATTCAAATAAAACATAATTTTATGAGGTAGGAAAATCTTCATGAATTTATTGGAACCATCCCCTAACCCCAGCATGTTTACTTTAAACTCAAAAAGGCTCAAATATGTTCACTGACTCCCCCAAAGTAACTGGCCATTAAGTGGAAAAAATACAATTAGATTCCAATTTTCATGGGTTTTAAGTACAGTGCTACTTTCATTTCATAATCTGCTTTCGTGCTCTGAATTAACTGAAGTCCCTCAGAAATCTTATAGGAAGGACACATTAATGATCACAGTGGCTTACCAGGCACTGTGCTAAATGCATACGTGTAAAATCTACTTTAATTTTCTCAACCACCTTATGAAGTAGATGCTATTATCTTCATTTTAGAGATGAAGCAATGGAAACACATGGAGATTAAGTAACTTGTCCCAAGCCACCCATGTAGAAAATTCCAGAGCTGTGATGTGAATCCAAGGAAGCTGACAGGACCCTGTTCTCTGAGGTAAAGTGCCATCTGACCTCTCACACATCTGTATCTCTGCACAGACATATCTATGTGCAGAGATGTATGTAGACAGATTGCTGATAATACATATCTTCATAGCCGTAGGTATAATATATATGCAAATTGTAATTTTTAGCTATTTTTGAGAAGCATTATTTTATGGTTCTTTGAATATGTTTTTAGGTGCATAATTTGGTTCCTCAGGGTAAAGAGTTCTTTTTTATTTTTCACGTCTCCATTGATATTTGCAAAACTTTATAATTATTGGGTATTGCAAATTTTTGCAAGCAATGAACACTCTAAAAATTATGAAGACCTTTCACTGAGGGAAAAAAGTTACAGAAAACAATTGGAAACAATGTAAATGCCTAAGATGCTGATTAAAATAAACGCTAATTTAAAAATCTTTATGATGTCTCTTTGTGTCAGAGTACTACACAATTATTAATATCATATTATAGAAAAATATTTAATGGCATTTAATTTTTATGGCACATTATGGTGAAAATGAGTTAAAATAGTCACACATTATTTTGTAAAAAGTATAAAAGGAGATGGGAAGCAAAGCTGTGCTGGATGCTCTGTGTTACCCTCCTATTATACAGTATATACTGTTACTATACACTTCCTTTTGTACTGACAGACTTACAGAAAATATTTGGAAGGCTTAGGCAAATATTATCAGTAATTGTATTGTGGTGATGGGATTGTGGGTAACTTATTTTATTTTTTACCTATCTCTATTTTTGTAAATAAGCATGCTACTTTGATAATAAGAAAAAAAAACCCTTAAGATAAAGAAAAGCTCATTGCCCTCACTGCACTGTGTGTGAAACTTGAATTCAGACTCACCTTGACCCCTGATGAGGCTGTGCCACTCACGGAGTTGAAATCACAGACTATGTAGGCTACAAGGTACGTACTCATTTTTACAGTAGTTCCAAAATGATCTTCCAGGAGGCCTCCGTCAACTTCAACTGTCTTGATCTACAGGAATGGAAAGAAGTAGGATTTGAAAACTGGAATATTTTACAAGAACTGCCTATGACGTAAGTCACGTAAGTTAGAGGAAAGCCTGATGTTCTAAAGTCACTTGATGCCTTTATAGGAGATCAGTGGCCTCTCAGAACATTCTGTGGCTTCACCTCCCTTTATTTCTTTTATCTCTGGACTTGCTCAAAGACACAACCTACTACTTTTGGGATCTCAAAATGATGCCTACTTTGTTACTTGAAAGTATAAAAACAACTTAGATGCTTCTGTTTTCTCGAAAGGCAATAGTCTCCAATAATGGCGTAAATTCAAGATTTGCATTTAAAGCAAAAATGCCAGAGAATGGTCCCTTTCCTTTTGTTTATTATATAATAAAGAAATCTCTGTTGCAGAAGGAAATGGGAAGCAAAACTGTGCTGGATGCTTTGCATTATCCTTCTATTATTTGTGTGTGAGGTAGGTGTTACTTCACAGGTGAGGAAACAGAGTCTCAGAAATGTTAACTGAATTGCCCAAGATCATATGGCCAGTTCTACGGCAGAACCAGGATGTGGATGTAACCGTGTGACTCCAAAGACATTGCTCATTCACTCGCTGTGTGACAGCCTGAGTCATAGTCTTATTTTATCTTTGCTTCATTGATTCAGCAATGAAAGCAGTCAGGCCAAGGAGGTCATTAGTAATTTAAGCTTCTGCCTATCTACTGAGGAAGCATAAAGTTTTAAGCCTACAGACTGGTCAGCTGCATCCATCAAATTCACTGAGTAATTACCAAATTCCATCTTCATTTGCTCTGGATAGCTTGTCCCGGAGCTGGTCTCCACCATGGTACGATGCCCCTGAATTCTGAATGGATACATACCCAGTAATCTGAAAACACCACTTTCTTCAAATTGGTAATGACTCTGAGACTGGCTTGTTCCCCACCCTCCCCAATCTCCTTTTAAGGTGTCAGGTTTATGGCAGTGCTAACCAGGGATTACCAAGCATATTTTATGTATTTGGATAAGATTGCAGTTTGCTTTGGAGAGGAAGAAATGGCTTGAAGTATTATCATAAACTGCCCAGTCTATGGCAAAGACAAACGTTTGTACTATTAAATTCCACAGAATTCGATTCTACAGAATTAATTCTATCAAAAACTCAATTCCTAAGTTCCAATACAGCAGGAGACACTGA
Organism: Vicugna pacos; assembly: GCF_048564905.1. Classification (NCBI taxonomy): domain Eukaryota; kingdom Metazoa; phylum Chordata; class Mammalia; order Artiodactyla; family Camelidae; genus Vicugna; species Vicugna pacos. Next base: position 54,955,324 of record NC_132989.1, read on the forward strand.
CAAATACTCTAGGAAAGGTAGCAGTATACATGGGGCTGTAAATTTTACCCCTATCCAGTTAGTTAATTTTGCACAACAACAATCCCCATTTTTAGGAGCCTGATTCAACCAGAGCTCTATGAGTACACACTCCTAGCAGAAGAGAGGGTTATGGTGCGAGCCAGGAAGGAGGCACTGGGATTGTAGTCTTCTGACCAAATTCAGCAGCAAAATCATTTAGTCAAGTGAGTGGATGGAGGTGGGGGAGGAAAAGCAAAGACTGTGGGACTCTGGGGAAGCAAGAGTCTGTGACACTGGACAGCTGGTGGCAGAGATGGTTAGGAGATAGGTGAGCATGCCCTCTGATATCACCCCTCCCCCCAGATGAAGGTGTGGTTCATGGAGGCTGAGTTTTGTTCAGGAACCCCGAGTGACCCGTGTGGATTAACATTGCCTTAAATGGAAGTGTATGGGGTGTTGGTGTAAGTTCTTCCAGGAAGGTGATGTAAGTTCCAAGTATAAAACACTTGTTGCTGGACAAGAATTTAGCTCTTTCCTCAAGTTTGGCAGGATTCTACTTGCAGGGCAAGGGTCATGAGCAGGTGTGTGTTCCCTTAAGGAATGAGGGAGACAAAGAGAAGCCCAAAAGATACGCTGCCTCTACTAGCGCTTGGCTGATCATCACACTTCTTTGTGTTCTTAACTTGTATTCTTAGATTTGTAACTGAGCAAATTGAGAACTTAGGACATGTTGCTTCTTCTCACCAGTCCATAACTCACCTTAAGAGCTGCATCTGTTATCCAAAGAGTATGATTATAGCATTACTTCAGTTCTCCCTTTTTTTGCCAACCATGAAAGCCTGGGTTGGGCAAGTCAATGAGAAGCGGAAAGTTAAGCCAATATTTGCTGAAAAAGGCATGATTCAGAGAACCAGCCCCGTCAACTGAGGCAATGCAAAGTTTAAGGACTATATAAAATATTTTCAAAGTTTTTGCCTATTTTTCCTAAATACAAGAAGTTACTGGAAGTTTCTAAAGATAGAAAATTGAGATTCTAATATAACGAAATGACAATTTAGATTTGGATCACATTTTAATTAAAAGGCATTACTAACTGTGTTTTTCCTTTACCCTCCATGATTATTCATGTGAAAAACTGTATTAGTAAAAAGCTGCCAGGAAAGAGACTGAACTACTCTTAAATGAACAGTCAGTTAGAAAGAAGACTTGGAGCTCAGGTAGTAGATCCTTTTCACCTGAAAATGAGTAGGCTCATTACATTGCTGTCTGGATGATCATGGAAAAACTGCACAATTGTGCCAGGGGAGTGTGTCATTTTTCCCCTTCATCGGCTTTGCCAGTATTTCAGAGCAAAGACTTTTCCAGCGTTAAACAGAAATCTGGGGGAAATTCAGTCTCTAGCTTGGGACTCATTTCCCACTCCATCCACAGAGGACAGTCGCTGTGGAATGCAGAGAGGAAAATGGAGTGGGGCCACCAGCAGGCTGATGATGACCCGATGACCTGGCTGCTGTCTGGGCTGCTCATCCCGCTGAAGCACGGTCAGGGGGCTCTATTTTTACCCTACTTTCTAAGCAGCAATGGGGAAATATTTCACACTGCGTACAACAGCACAAAAGGCAAGCACTTGGTGAGTGAGGAAATATCAAATGAGGCTCAGGGTCTGCTGTCATTCAGAGTCTCTGCAACTTGAGTACAAACATGAGCCAAATGAAAGTGTTCAAATGTCTCTTTCAATGAAAAATTTTATAACTATGATAAATAATTTTCATAAATAATTTTAAGAACTACTCATGAAACTTAAAAAAAAAAGATTTCTGTGTTTTGTCACAGACTCCTGGATCAGAATTTCCAGGGTGGGGCCCGGGCAGGGTTCTCTAGATCCTTACCATTCTAGATGTGGTCCCTGGACCAGCAGCAGTGGCATCACCTGGGAGCTTGTTAAAAAGGCAGAATTTTGAGCCTCACCTCAAGACCAGCTGAATCAGAATCTGAATTTTAACAAGATCCTCAGATGATTTATCTCAACATTAAAATTTGAGAAGTGCTGCTCTGGGTGATTCTGAATTTCTTCACTGGCCAAGTAATACTGATTTAAAAGAACATTGTTTCCATATGAACACAAGTAAAATAGAAATCACTATGTTTTAAAAAAAAAAAGCTTCTTGTGTTACATTGCCCAAACAGAATGATGTTAAAATCTAGACAAATTTGGGTGATTATGTATATGTAGATAGATGAAAAACAAATTAATGACTTCAGTCCTAAAAACAAAGCAAATATTAAAACACAGCACAACAAAGAACAAGGTTCATCTTGAGAACAATTCCCCAAAGTTTCTGAAAGGCACAATACCTTTGGCATGTTGGATAGGGCAATGTGTCTGCTCTCTCTTCTTATCTTGATTGAAAAGTTGGCTTTGAACAATGGTTCATCAAAGCAAGGGAAAGCCATTCGTGCCTCGGTTGGCTCAAAATCCGTTACTGCAATTGTTCTAAGAAAGAAGCACACCCCAGCCAGGATACACAAGTGAAACCAAAGACAGAAATGCATTTGTACCTTTAGAACACAGCTGATCAAACCTGGAGGGGATATGTTTGATTTCTCCAACTATAATCATAGTGAATCCAGACATGATTTTCAAAGAAAATGAGGGTAAAATTTTGCTTAGTAGCTGCTATCATGAATAATGCACAGTGCTGGGTACTCTATTTACCTGGTCACCTTCATACTCATGGCAGACAAGGATACTGAGGCTCAGAGAATCTGAGTGACCTTTCCAGGATCCTGAGCTAGTAAGTTGCTGAGACAGGCATACCCAATTTGACTTCAGAATTGACTAGGAGATTAGTATCATCTCTAAACGGGCCTCAATTAGACATCTGAATACTTGTGAGATGAGTGATGTCTCAGGTTGTGTTCCCAGCAAGCAGACCTGGATTTATTAATATGCTGCCAAGAGAACTAGGTAAGGCAGGAAGGGAAGCCGAACAGGAGAGAGGAAGAAATCAGGCCAGGTCCCAGCTTCCGCCTCATTCCTGGGGAGCTCTGGAATAGAAACCACACCTTCAAGTTCTCCTCCACTGGAGGCAAGGTGCTGGGCTTCCATATTCCTGTGTTGTCATTGAATAAGGGTCTTCTGGGGGTAACCTATGCTCCCAGACACCTCCAGCTCTCTCTGCTTGCCAGTAAAGCAGCTCCAGCCTTCAGATTATAACAGGTGGATGGATACTCTGATGAATCTCTGTTTTCCCTCATCTTGATAATGCTTGAAATGGTGTAATTACAGACTTTTTTTTTTTGAACTTGAAAGCTTTAATTAAGAAGCAAATCCTGAGAGCATATTTTGATTGGAGAAGAAAGGCAGAATAGAAAAGGTCAAGGGACAGATGAAGGGTGAAAAGCATCAGGAGAGGGAAAAAGAGGGGCTGTCAGGATAATTTTGGTTCAGTTTACTGTATTTTTATAATACAGACTGGTAAAGTGAGACTGGGCAGGTAAATGATTTGTTCGCTACTTGGATTTGGTAGCAGGTCCTACAAATGTAAAGCAATCCAAGTGCCTGGAATCATTTTTACTAACATGAAATTTTGGTTATAGTAAGTCTTGACATTGGAAAAGCCAAAACTTGAAGATTGTCTTTGCTACTTACACAATTCATTTTAGTGCTGCATGCAAAGTAGTGACTTCCTGCTTCTCAAAGAACTATTGTTGACTGAATTACTTTCATATTTGAAGTTGTACATATGTGTGTTTGTGTGGCTGAGTAAAAGAGAGAGATCATAAGATTCCATTGACGTTGTCCTGCCAATCATCCTTCATGTTAAGACCTACTAGGTGGCTGAGTATGAAGAGAGCTGACTAATTAATCATAAGAAGAATCAGAAATAGCCTGCAGTTAGTTATGGGAGGCATATTGGCAAGTACTTACTTTCCAAGCTCTTACTCTAAAAAATCACCTCCTTGGGTATCCCCTGTCTCCCAAAATTATATCCTTAACAAGTATTTCCTTTAGGTGCAGGTTTTGTCACTTGAAAAAAATGAAAAGAAAAATCTATCTCTGGTCACATGGTACCTCAGTGGGACATTGATAAGTTTCCTATCTAATACTGTGCTGGACCTGAGAACAGGCCTCTGAGAGTTGAAGCTGCAATGAGGGAAAGTGTCCCCAAAGGGAGGGGAGGAGGTGGGCTGGGGAAGGGCTGTCCTAGGTGGACTGCTGGAGGTTGAGGGGGGGCTGAGCCCCCAGGGGACAGTGAGCCCCTGAGGTGGGGAAGAGAGGAGGTGTGCAGCAGACACTGCCCTGCTGAAGTCGCCTACCATATCCATTCCCCTTATTCACATCCAGTGGAATCCTGATTTTGTTCAAGAAGGCAATGTGCCTGGATAAAAGAATCATTCCTCTAGACTCTTGCAACTTGGTGGGCACGTGACTCGTTCTAGTTGAAGCTGTTGGGTGGGAAGCTCGGTGAAAGGAATCAGACTGAGCTGGAATGTTTATTTTTGTATTTCTCTCTCCTCTACTTCCCCTCTTTTTCCTGCCTGGAATGTGGACCTGATGCCCACAGGTGCAGAAATCATCTCGTATTAGGAGGAAAGCCATATGCCAAGGATGACTGAGCAGAAAGCTAGAAGGAGCCTGGGTCTTAGATAATACTGGTGAGCACTTAGCAAACCTCAGCTGCCCTGCTTCTGGATGTCTTCTTGCATGAAAAACATAACCTCTCTGTGGCAAAGCAATTGTATTCAGGTTTCTCAAACTGGCAACGGAATACGACTGATAAAAGGTAGGAGAGCACTGAAACCAGACTCCTCTTTCCTCTGAGGTGGACCTTGGCTCTGGACAACCAAATCATACACTCTATGAAGCATCCCTTTCTTTCTCTTTCCTTATATAATCAACATGTCAGCAAATTCAGTCTGTTTTACCCTTTAAAACAAATGCCAAGTTCAATCACTTCACTGCATAAACAGCACCACCAGCCTGGCCCAAGCTAACATCCTTGCTTGCCTGAATAATTGCAGTGACCTCCTAAAATACTGCTCTGCTTATATTTTTTTCTTCTCTATAGTGTACCATCAACACACACTTGATCTTTCTAAAGCATACATCACATCAGAACTTTCCAGTGGCCCCTGAGTAAAAGCCTAAAACAAGAGGCTGTAAGTCTCTACATGGTCTGACCCCTCTCGACTCTACTTCTCTCCCTTGCTCATGCTGGTCTTCATCTCTCAATCACCCTCACCTTAACTGACTTCACATTTGCTGATACCTTTCCTGGGAACACTGTGCCCTTAGAGGTCCTCATGATTGTCTCCTTTTCAAAAAAATTCAGGTCTCAATTTGAATATACTTCCTCAGCAAGAACTTCTGTGACCACTCAGCTAAATTATTGACAATCCTTAGTCCATATCTCACCACTACACATTCAGTGCCTAGAACAGTGCCTGGCACATAGCATGTGCTCAATAAACATGAGTTGAGTGAATAGACCCTATTTCTCAGTTCTCCAAATGGACTCATTCCTCCCACCTGCATCTGAGTCATGCTGTTTCCTGGGCAACGCGCATACTCTCACTTCCTCTCTCCCAACCCAGATCTCACTTACATTTCCTTCTGGTCCCAGATTGAGACTCAGCTCCTTTGAGAAGCCTTCCCTATTTCAGCTCTCTCTGCATTGACCATCCTTTCCCCGAGCAGATAAACATATCAGTCTTGTCACATACTGGCCTTTCCCCCTAGCTATTGTCCCTCCAGTCATTTATGCCTCTGCCTCCTGTCTTTCCATCTTTGTTGCAATTTCCTTTAGGAATGGCAGAGCTGCTTCTGAGTTCCCCAGTTTATTGGGCTTTTCATAAATGACTGCTGAAACACACTCCTGGCAAATAAACATCGTCCGTAAGGAAAGTATCACAAAAGACCGTAAGCAGCTGGAGCTACATCTTACCTTGTTTCACCACCAAGAGTTCTGTAAGTGCTTTTATAAAACCCTTCAAAGCCATCAGCTAGCTTGGCCTGGAAGTCAATAGCCACAGAGTATCTCAGGTCAGCCCTAAGTTTCTCTGGAACCAGCAGTGCAATTTGTTGGTGAGTAGGATAACTCAAAACAGTTAGCTTTTTTCCTGGTTTCCTGTATCTCAAATCTTCTTCCGACTGAAGGGTGGCATTCATGATTTCAAGACCGTTGCTGTGTAAGATGATGAATTGGGTGGCATCTCGGACTAAGACTTCGATCTTCTCAGATGCAACAAAGTCCAGGGAGGTGAGATTTGGGTGAATGAAAAGATCATAGTGGAGGGGAATGACCACTGTGGGGAGCCTTAGCTCACGCCAGGGGAACAGTTCCCCATTGGTGGCCACTGGGAAAGCCCCAGGGTCCTTTGTGAACTGATCAATCGTTGGCTGTGAGAACTGAGAACAAATACATATTAGGGGCAGGATGATTGCTGAGCAGTAAAATCCTATATAAATACTACAGTTTAGTTTTCTGCATGAATTAACCATTGCAGAAGAATGGAACAGTAAATCTGTTCTCTAGAAGACAAGCTAACATTCAGGATAAATCTCAGAGTTCTCCAAAACACTGTGTTGGCTCCAGTTATGTTACACAGGATCAGAACAATATGTTTCAAAAAATGGATTTAACCTAGAAAGAAAAAAAAACCATTTATAGCATGGAGAAAAATATTTCAATTTATAAATAAAACCTGAAAAAAAAAAAAGGATATATGTGAATGGGGAAAACCTCCTCTCTTGTCAAAATCCGGCCGAATAGCCACAAAATAAGGTTGAAATTGAGTTATCCTATTTATTATAGATAAAAAATTTTTAGAGCTCAAATGAAAGGACTCTGCCTTAAAATTGCATCTATGGAATCCCTTCTGTATTCCTGTGCAGTGAGCAGAAGGGAGGTGTGTAAGTTCATTGCACATTGAACATTTTTAACATTTGGTTACATCATTTTATGAGTGTACCTGAACGCCTGAAAGTAAACTGCACCAGTGTCTCTATTTTGTCTTAATATGTTATGAAGAATACTCAGTATTCTTTGGATACCAGATATTACTATTATTAATGGCACTGAACTTCATTTCTTTCTTTATGTGACATCAGCTAAATGGCCTTATTCTCTGTAGCTGCTGGTATAAAGCTAAGTGTTTACCTTCTGTTTACTTCCAATATATCAAAAGCCATGAAAATAAAATGTGAATTTATAATATTCAAATTGAGAATTTTTTAAAAAGTGCTTTGGTCTTCTTCATCTCAGGCTACCTTCGAAAACACAAACCAAGCTAAATTCTATAAATAAAACTAAGACAATTCTGTAAATAAAACTAAGAAAATTTCTTCTCATCAGAAGGATAACACTACAAAACATATAAAATAAGGACAAACAATGTGTATGGTTAATTTAGTTGTTCAGTTCTGACACCCACCCTGCCACCTGCCTCTATCTACCTCCCCCCTGCTTCAACTTAAAGCCATGAATGGTTTCCTTTCCTTTTCCTTTTTATCATTAACATCCTCTTCAGAATTAAGTATCCAAACAATTACTTCAATTTTCCAATTTGCAATATTAGTGCAGATCAACAAGTACTGTTAAACAAAGAAAAAGAAGAAAATAATGGTTAAATAACACTTTCCCCCTCTTTTCAGGCAAGCATTAAAGTGTTACTATCAAATCTCAGTGTTCCAAAGGTCTCTGATACATAAAACCATAATTTGTCTATTAGCTTGAATTTCTGATGGTCTTAAAAATGAAATTACTTATTTGTTAGGTCCTGGGCTTAGGACACGAAGTGCCTAAATTCCAATACTAGATCCATCATACGTACCTGAATGATCTTGGGCAAATTTTCTGATTTTTTGAGCACCAGTAAATAGTGTAATGATTATACCATCCTCACACTGGGAGGCTTAAATCAAATAATTCATGGGAAGAATTTGGCACAGCACAGCAACTTCAAATAGGAAGCTTGTAATGAAGGTTAAACATTAAATTACTATTGTAGTTATCGTATCTTGCATTCTCTGGCCTAAATTATGTAGTAGTTCTGCCCCGACTTGTAGCAGACACACTCAAAGGAAGCTGTATTTTTTTGTAAGAATGCAGAGAAAAGCCTTGATATTTACTCATGTGGTCTTTAACTTTAGAACTGGTAAGAATTTTAAACGGGAGCTAGTACAAGTCCTTAGTGTCCAAATAAACTGAAAGTGAGTGATTCTCCCAAAATCACACAGGAAGTTTGAAGCCGAATCGGGACTGAAATACAGCTCTTTGACCCTTGGTCTAGTGGATTTTCCCTCATACTGCACGTTACTGCACTGAACAAAATATCGGGGTTGAAGACACGAGAAGTACAACAAACAATTGAGAAAAGCTAAGAGACCTTCAAAAGAGAGTGAATCAGTTAAACAGAAAGATTCTTAGATCAAATCCTATGCTTAACTGCACATAATTTCCAACACAGTAACAGCAGATTCATCCTGTTTCCTCAGACTCTCACTGTAGATTTCAAGAGATCCTCAGTACAGAAGTTTCATACCTTCAGTTTAGGTCATTATTCTCGCTAAAAAATAATGATTTTAAGACAAATTCAAGAAAAAATTTGATGTGTTACCTTAATCCACGCTGTTGCAGATTTGAATGGAGGGGAATTTATTTTTGCTTTCACTTTCTATTCCTACTGTAAGATTCAGAATTTTGCATAACCAACAGCAACAAGCAGCTTCATAGTAAAAGTCACACCATGGCAAGCCTGGTAGGACTCCGGCATCTCTGGGGCTGCCGCTCCTGCTGTTTTATCTTCCCCATCCCCTGGTGTAAAGCCTTCAGAACCTAGGTGGTGTTGTTGTTGTTGTTTTGTTTTGTTTTGTTTGTTTTAATGCTAAGTTGTTTTAAGATGTGATCTTGAATTCCTCAGTGTGCTGTGTCCCTATTACCATGAAATCTGATCTCTGTCTGTCCACCTGGAAAAGGTAACTCCCAGCAGCTTCCATGGCCTTTAACAGAGGTTATTATCCCTGGCTTTCCTGTCTGTACCATCTTGCCTTCTGGGCATATAGGGGCTGTTCCCCACCTTCATCTCTCCGTCTCTCTTTATCTGCCCTCCTATTCCTCATCACCCTGGACGTCGGTCTCCCATAAAGACAAAATCTCTGCTCTCTTCTCTCTGCTCTTTTCTCTCTCTACTCTTTCTTTTGGAGAATATGTTCGAGTGCTGAGATCTCTCACGTACCCTCACTTGTCCCACACTTCTCTCTCCTAATTTCTCCTTCCAGGTTTCTGCTGCTGCAGTTCCAACAGTTTGATAGACTGTCTTTACATGGATGTTCTGCTAACAACTCAAATAATGTCCTCTTTCCTCAGATCAGTGCCTTTTGCTTTAACTTCATCTGCTACTAGCCTTCCTCCATTATCTATGATTGGACCATATCACTGTTTTGATTCTGAACCATTCAGTTTGTTACTAAGACCTGTTGATTCTTCCTTTTTCATTTCTTTTCATCCAACTTAAAAAAATTTTTTTTCCAGTCATTAAAGAGTTCCTATCCTCATCACTCCTCACAATGGCCTTCAAACAAGTCTTGCTGCCTTCTCAAGACATGTTCTTGTGTTGTCGGAGAATAGGTTCTTGCCTCGTGCAGGAAAGAATTCAAGAGCAAGGCATGGTAAAGTGAAAGTGAGTTCATTTACAGGGATACATGCTCGATAGACAGAGTGGGGTCCCTCTCACTCAGAAGGGAAAACCTCTTAGAAGATACATAGTCCATAGGCAGGATGTGGGCCATCTCAGAAAGATGAGGGGGAGAGAGACTGAGAAGTGTGGAGGTATTTAGTTTAAAAGAAAAGTAGATACACATGCCATAGACAGAGTGCAGATCGTCTCAAAAGGGAAGAGAGGGAGAGCAACCACAAGGTGCAGAATTGTTAGGTTTTATGGGCCTGGTAATTTCATATGCTAACAAATAGGAGGATTATTTTAACTACTTTAGGGAAGGGGCAGGGATTTCCAGGAATTGGGACCCCCTGCCCACTTTTTGACCTTTTACATCAGCCTAGGAACTGTCATGGCACCTGTGGGCGTGCCATGAGGCTCAAGGTCTACTGGAAATTGAATCTTCTGCCATCTTGGTTCTAACCAGTTTGTCCTGTCCTCAATTGCTGTGTCATTCCTTTAGTGGTTGTGCCCTGCCCTCTTCCCTCCTCTCACTTGCAGTCCAATTGTATGACACTAGGTAGCAGATTAATTCTTTCAACCACTGCTTGATTTGAGCAGTGCCATCCCCCTGCTCAAAAACCTTTCTATGGCTTCCCCCTGTCTACACAGGGAGGCAGTTCCCCCTGTGGAGACCACACACAGCCTAGGGGCCCCAAGAACTCTTTCAAGGCCTGGCTGGTTGTTTTGTTTAGATCCTAGTGCACTGAAGGGCCATGCACTCACACAGGTTTTATTCTCTAGTGAAATATAATAAGCTTGGCTCTCATCATCCCACAGGCCCCCTTCATACCCTTGCATGCGTGCCTTGTCCTGCTCTGCATTTCTGTTTGTAACCTGTGCTTCTGTTAACCTTCAAATGCTACCATGATTAAATCCTAGTTAGCTCTCAAGCCTCCACTTCCTTTCTCTTTCTGTATTTTATCAGTTTAACCTGGGTAAAGTAGAAGGCGCAAAAACAAGGAGGTAGCCTACACCTGGGGCCAGAGGCACAGGCCTGGATGAAGTCCCTCACAGTGGCATTTTGTGCAGTTAGAGGGTACCTCGAAACAGGTGACTGGGGAAGACGGGACAAAAAAAAGAGGAGGCACCGTGGGCCATATCTTGGAATCTAATTGTGCAGCAGGAAGGGAAGGGGTGAGGGAGGTACAGGAAGCTAGGGGAGTTCTGTGACACTGCTCAGGAGACCGGGCCCAGTTGTGTGTCTGTGTGCTCTCAGAGCTCTCCCCTGCCCGTGAGAACAGAAGTGATGACAGAGAATGAAGAAATGGGGCAATCAGACTGAGCAAAGTGTCCTAGAAGAGGAAGCTGAGTAGGGTCCAGGTCACTTCATAGTTTATTATTTAAAACTATTTCTCAGCTTTTGATCTCCTGATAGAATAAATTTTGGGATGCTTGTTGCTTAGAGAATGTGCATGTCACGTCATCCTGGCCCTCTGATCTGTCTCTTGCTCAGACTCTCCTTATTGGCTCTACCTAACCCAGCAGCAGTCCTCAATCCACGCTGCCACCACCCAGTGTCTATCCTCTTAGCCTGCTTTTTTTTTTCCTTAGCATTTATCTATTCCTGATGGCTCACTGCATATTGATTCATTTATCAGTCTCCCCATTAGAACATAAGCTCCTTGCAGGCAGGGAATTTGTCTGCTTTGCTCACCTCCAAATGCCCAGAGTCTAGAGCAGATATTGGCATGTAAGAGACCCTCAATAAATATCTGCTGAATGGGTGAATGCATTTTCAGTGCTTTTTGTTTTTCTTTTTTTCTTTTCAGATCACCCTATACTTGCTCCATGTTTCAGGCAAACTAGGGAATTTTCCATTTCTGGATGAGCCCCACGTATCCTCATCTTCACTGAGGCTGCCACTCTGCGTGCTGTGCAATACCTATCTCGCAGTGTCCCTTGTGTAAACTTACTTATTGCAAGGCAAAGGCCTCCTACAGGAAGCCACCTTGGAAATGACACGTGCTTCCTTCCTGGTCCCCAACTGTAGGTGCTTGTTTAGTCAGTTCTCTTGACCCTTACCTTACGCTAATATATTTGTGCTTTGTAATCTTCCTTAATTATGAACTCCTGAAGGCTAGGGGTCAAACACTATACCTCCACCTCTCTCCAGCACCTCTCAGTGTTGCCCACCCCATAGGCCCTCAACAAACGGTGAGAATGAATGAGTTACTGTGAATTTTCCAGAGTTGAAACACTTATTTATTTTTCTTTTTTTAATACACCTTTTAAAGGTTATTCTCCATTTACCATCATTTAAAAAAAATTGGCTCTATTTCCCGTGCTGTACAATACGTCCCTGAGCCTCTTACACCCAGTAGTTTGTACCTCTCACTCCCCCATCCTTACCCTCCTCTAACCCTATGTTGCCCATCTCCTGCTCCCCACTAGTAACCACTAGTTTGTTCTCTGTATCTGTGAGACTGCTTCTTTTTTGCTATAGTCACTAGTTTGTTATATATATACCACATCTTCTTTATTCATCTGTTGATGGACGCATAGGTTGCTTCCATATCTTGGTTATTATAAATAGTGCTGCAATGAACATTGGGGTGCATGTACCGTTTCAAATTAATTTTTGTTTTTTGTTTTTGTTTTTTTATGGATATATACCCAGAAGTGGAATTGCTGAATCATATGGTAATTCTATTTTTAGTCTTTTGAGAAACCTCCATACTGTTTTCCACAGTGACTGCACTACCATTACATTCCCACCAACAGTGTTCAAGGGTTCCCTTTTCTCCAAATCCTCACCAACGTTTGTTTTGGAGACACTTTTTTTTTCAAAATATTCGATGATTTTTTTTTTTTTTTTTACTAATTCATTACCTGTATATTACATGTGTTTCTATACCATAGGGTGTACTCAACAGATTTAAAAGCTTAGTGACTTTTTTTTTTTATTACAAACTGGATCTAGAATCAAGAGAAATGGACTTAAAGTCATTTTCTGAAAATAAGTCACTTCCTCACTTCCATATTAGAGGCAATAATTCCTTCCTTAATTATTACACGGGATTACTGTCTATCTCAGAATCAGTTTGAGATAATATGTGGAAAAGATTATAAATGTTCTGTAACTTTAAAGTTGTCGACATGCATCAGTTACCTTAATAACAATAATTAGTGATTATGGTAGGTTGTAATAAAGAGCTACTCTTGACACAAATGAGATGTAATAAATACCTCCATGTTTCTATATATTTTTGAATTCTTACGGGTACTATGCAAAGTTTATTCCAGGTCCTCCATTATCATCAAATTTTTATTTACTTTTGTTATTACCTTCAGCCATATTCAGCTTCCACCTTAGACCCGTTTCCAGGTTGTCCCTTCTAAAGGGCTGCAAGCTGAAAAATGAGCAAGTGAAGCTAGCTGGACACTCAGGCACTCACATGCCTTAAAAATTACCTCCTGGTGCTGCCTGTATGGCAGGTGGGAGAGTTCAGGCTAAATGAAATGATAGATGTCCTCCTGACAAAGGAAATGTCCCTGAATCTCCTCCCTTTACACTGTTGAATTTCCTCCCCTGAACATAAGCACAGCTTGGCCTGGTCAGAGCTCGATGCTATCACGCTGAATACCAGCCAACTTACAGTCTTAAAAAACCACTTCCTCTTGTCTGCCTCTCACTTCTTTTCAAAAGGATCTCTACAACTCTGTTGAAAGTACCTCACAGAATGATTGCTATGTCTCTGTACAATTTCAAATAAAATGGAGGCAGAATCTATAACATGGTTTTAAAATTTTTAATTAAAAAGAAAGTTTCTGATAGTACAAAGTCCAAGGGCCTACGCAAAACATGGGGGGGAGGGCAGTGGAATTCACCTAGTAAACGCATTCTATAGCTTTTAAAAAATTCATTTACTTTCAGCAGAAAATTAAAAAACTGTGATGTCAGAATTTTAAGTCGGTAACTGACAGAAAGATCTTTTTCCAAAAATTGATAGCTTTAACAAGCATTCCACAAAATTTACTAAAAATAAAAACCAAAGATTGCAACAATAAAGATTTTTACATTGTTGAAGTAGAACACTAATTAAACAAACCTGACTTTGGACAACAAATGATCTACAGTTAGGTAAATAAGCAGATGCAAAGCCTGCAGGTATGGAGGGCGACTGCAGTCATTGCACTAGGCCATTTCGTAGAAGGGACTTGAGCATCCGAGGATCTTGGTATCTGTGGTGCTCCTGGAACCAACAATCCAGGTGTGCCAAACGGTAACTATCCACGCTGAAAATTTTTATTTAATAGCCAAGTACTGGTGCTTCTGTCATTTTCCAGTTGAAGGTTACCTAAATAACTGATGATTTACATTTTCAAACAAGAAACAGTTGCAAAATAAACTAGAGTGATTCTGAGCTTGTTAAATACTTTATCTTGAAAGGAAATTTTTATGCTTCCAACTGATAAAACCAACGGATTAAACTAAATCAGTATTGCTTGGCTTCCCATTACTTGAAGACAACGTAAAAGTCTGTAAGAACTTCCACTCTGGCGAAGATAGAGTAGGGATTGAGATTTATCCTTCCATTTGAAACAGAAACCTCCACCCTACTCTGTCTCCCTCTCTGTCCCCAAACCCAGGAAAAAAAAAAAAGACAAAAGACAGTTTGCAAGACAATGGCTATCAGGCAACTGAAGGCAGTGATCCCTTAAGAGGAGGAAACAAATGAGATCAGGGCTTCAATTGTTTCAGTTTAGTGCCTGGAGAGATTCCACGCAGCTGTGCCTGGAGGGAGACCTGAAGTAGAGCCAAGCTGGCCCCTTAGGGTTCAGGAGGCTCAGCTGAGTCTGGGAGAGCAAGGGAAGTAGAGTTCATTGTATGAGGACAGACCAGCAGAGAGACAAAGAATGAGACAGAGAGAGAAGAGAGAAAAGAGGGAGGAAGGGAGAAAGGGAGAAAGAGAGAGAGAGGAGGAAAAGAGAGAGGGGGGAAAGAGAGAGAGAACACTTTGGAGATAGGCTCAGGGCTTCCTTTGAATATTCTCTGCACCTGTGCGGCCGCTCACCTAACAGTACGCGCATGTGCATGAGCGGCACGCGCTTGTGCGTGAGCTAGGTGCATTGCGTGAGATACGCGCATGTGCGTGAGTGGCAAGCGCATGTGCAGAAAATACCAGAGCCGGAGCAGAGCGTGACTGACCCGCTGAAGAGGTTGGCGGTCCTGGCATCTGGTGCCCACACAGAGACGCGGGGCCGAGGGAGGACCTGCATCCACCTGTCAGCCTGGAGAACCTCAAGAGGAGCCGGCCCACAGGTAGAACACCCAGAGGGGGTCTTGTCTCAGTAGTGGGGAGCAATTAGCTCTAGATAAAGCACTGCTTCAGTCCCATGAACAAATCTCATAGGCAAGGTCCAAAAGGATTGAACTGTTTCCAAGTAACTTAACTGTGTCCCAGCACAAAACTAAAGAATGTTAGAGTAGTAAAATTCACCACCCAACTAGGTAAAAAAAAGAGTACTGATTTTTTTTTTTTTTAAAAAGTTGTTGTTGTTGTTGTTTTTTACTCATTGCGGCAAAGGATAATGCACACTGTGGGGAACTATGGGACCCCTCAGGAGGAAGGTGTTAGAAAGTTCTTATTATAGGATGTTAGGTGATTTGAGGGAGGGCCTATGAAGCAGAGCTTTGTTGTGGGTTAGATGTTCTCAGCAGGTGGGGGTAATTCAATGATTATGTTAACAAGGAGGCAAGAGCAGACCAAGGCTAGGACTGTAATTGGTAAAGAAACAGCTGTCACCCATACTAGTCAGGATAAGGAGACGTTTGGCCATTTTTGTGGCTATGATAGTGACAGTGTTCGTGTTTTGCCTGAGTTCAGACATGATTGTGGAGTCATCTTGTTTTTGTCTTCATCATAGTCACAGAGTGGTCTTGTCTGACGGTGATGTTCTATGAAATTATGTTCAACATAACACCAAGGCCTCTGTGAGTGCCAGAGGTCAGCTCTTGGGTGTCAGGGACTGTTTTTCTGTTTTTTTTTTTATTACGCTCAGTGGGTCTTGGACTCAGATTTGTCTCCCTTGGTTCTATGAGGCTGTCCAAAGCTTAGCTCAACTTCTCAGTTTCTTTTTTCCAAACCTGCATACACCCCTGGTGCAAAAAAATATCCTTAAATGCCTCTTGAGTTTCCATTCTCCTTTGAATCTTGGCTCTGTAATTCTTAGCCTTTGATGCTTTAAAAAAAGATGTTTTCAAAAAAAATGCACTCTACTTCCTAAAAAAAAAAGATGTTTTCATGTTTATCAGTGTTTATGGTAGTCTCCAGTGAGGAGAGGTTGGTCCAATTACATATTGTGCCGTTATTGCAAGTGGAAGCACCCTCCCCGCTGCCCTAGCCCCCTACAGACTTCCCCAAGCCATAGAAGGTGCCTTAGTAGACCTTTTGCCTGAACAGCATCCTCATTTACCAGAACTGTTTTAATCCCACTAGGTGTCTGATCACCTTACAGTAGCTCCACAAAGTTGATGGTCAGAAGATTGAGTAGTTTTCATCCCACTCATGTTTAGTCTTTCCTAACCCAGCACTCATCTCCTCCTTCAGTTCCTCACTGAACTATCCAGAGGATCATCTGACCATGTTCTTTTTATGCAGATACAGCTACTAACAAGCCCCAGCTCATTCTTCCAGCTGGATTGTTGCTCCTGCAATGTTCTCTTATGAAAAATTTTGATCTACCTGTTACCCTCCAGTAAATCTGTAAACTGAGTGGAAGTGAGTGGGCTCAAGGTTATACTTTCAAAATTCTCTTACACTAATTCTATGTTTTTATCTAAGGGGAAATAGAGGCTTCCTCTTTCCACTGGTGTCCTTTGTTTATACCTCCCTGAAGTCAATATTTGGTATAAAACTAGTTAGGGTAGAATAGTGAGTAATGAGTATATCTTTTTAAATAAACAGTTATAAACTAGAGAAGTCATAGGTTACAGTGTTAAGGCCATTTATGTGCACTTCAATACTTAGCTTTCTGAACTTCCTTGAAATTAGAAAAATATAGATGAGTCACCTTTCTCTCAAGAGCAAAGAAACTTTGAGTAATCCTAAAAAATGTAAATTCCACATCAGTGACGCCTGGTAGCCAAATTCTCGAGAGTGCAAAACAGAGGTAGCTTCACCTAGTGGTGACAAGTGTAAATGCAGAGAATCATTTTTCATAGTGCTAACTCTTCATGCAAATACATATCCTGGGGTAAATGACAGAATCCAAAAAGCAATTAAACACGTTTATCAAATATACAACCCAGACCTAAGATAATCAGATTTGTAGGTTTGGATTTCTGATATGTGAAATTGAGGACTGGGGTCAGAACTCATAGGATTCCACTACTAAATCTAATTTAGATACTTGAATAACTATGCTTTGGAAGAATAGCTTACATTATATTAGTGACGACGTTAGAAATGAAGCAATTGGACCACTCTCCAAACCTGTCCTGCTGGGGTGCTTTAAAGCTAATCTCATTTTTAAATAGAAAATTTTCTACAAGATGCAGATCTTGAGTGACTTTTTCCTTTGTCTGTAAGAATATTAAGAGCCCTGTCCCATTATTTGGATAAGAATTTCACTCGTTTCAAAGATAGGAGAATCAAGGAGGTCATATCAGTTCAAGGTGAAAGAACTCAGCATTCTGTCAGGAACCACACCCTGGACTCTCTAGCTATACCTGTTAATTATTGACTAAAAGACCAAAGAAGTTCTGGAAAGAGAGAGTGCAAAAGGTTAAAAAAAAAAAACTAAAATAAAATGTTACCTTTAATCCAGGATTTTTTTTTCTAGAGGAAAATATACTTTTTATTTTTAGCTCCAAATAATTTTTTTTGATATTACAGAAAAGTTGCCATAGAAAAAATACTTACATTTTTCTCCTCCTTTTCCTCCTTTTGTTAATTTAAAAAGTTGTTTTACAGACTCACAGACATAGAAAACAAACTATGGTTACCAAAGGGGAAAGGGTAGGGAGGGATAAAATAGGAGTTGGGGATGAACAGACTCATTACTATATATATAAAACAGATAAACAACAAGGATCTACTGTATAGCATGGGGAACTACATTCAATTTCTTGTAATGACATATAACAGAAAAGAATCTGAAAAGACAAAATATGTATGTATATATATGTATAACTGAATCACTTTACTATATACCTGAAACTAGCATTTTAAATCAATTACACTTCAATAAAAAATTTTTTAAAGTACATGTAAAAAGTTAAAAAAGTTGTTTTTAATTATGCAACCTGGTTTATTAAAAGACATAGGTCAGTGAACGTTGACAGGGAACAATTTCCCATCCCCTCCCCCCATTGCCTTCAATAATGTTATCTTCTTGCTCTTCATTTTTCCACCTTCTGTTTTTCTTTTTTTTCTAGGTCTTTTCTAGGCTCAGTGGTGGAGGCAAGTGATTAGAAGGAAAGGGGGAAAATCCTTTTGCTTATCAGGATACTGCTTATCCAGCTCTCTCTTGGTCCTTGAAGCTCTGTGTATGACATACTATGTCATACAGATGTTTTTCTCTTGTGGATTTGTTCTTCATGTTTTTAGCTCTCTGCTCAATTCCCGAATACGTTTGAAATTACTAGGTTAGATTTGTATGTATCTATCAATAAGATCCCCACTGAACACACACATAGTTCCATAAATTGGACATTTATGGAATTTTAACCTACACCCAAGTAAGTCACTTTGAAAAAATATAGTATTGTTTCCTTTCTCAACCTATTAAATCTTTCCAATATTCTAAGAAAATTTCTATTGAACTTGCATCTTCAAGAGTCCCAAATCCAAAAGATCAGGTACTATACAGTTGACTGAAAAGCAGAATTCCTTTATCAAAGCATTTTTCCTCCAAGGGTTTATATAAGTGTCTTTTATAGTGAATTACCTTTTAACATTTTGCTTTATAATTATATTTTGTAGAAAATAACCTTAAACTCTGAAATTTGACTTCTGTTTATCACTTGATAGAACATTTCCGTGCAGTTTGTATCACCCTGACACATACAAAAGGTAGCAAAGTAACTGAAATTTTTTCACTATCATCTTTTCTATACTGAGAAACATGTCATTTTCCTTGAAGTGCTCAGAACCTCGAGTGTTACTTTTAGAGGAGGAAGCACCTGCTTGCTAATTTAAAGGAAAACACAAAGACACATGGGTTTGGCATATTTGGCATGAGTTAAACAATGTTTTAGCTTAGGTACTGTACTAATAATAAGACAGTCATATTGTTTTGGAAGGTAACAGTGTCAAATAATGACCAAACCTTACTTAAATACAGGTGAGGGTGACAACATTATTTATATAACAGGTGTTTATGATGAATACACTTTGGCAAAGTGCTGTATTAGGTGCAGTCCTTGCCCCTGTTTGAACATCTGTGCACATGTGACTATGAGTGTATGTATGTGTATGAATGTTTCCACCTTTTAAAAGTTGCAATAATAAATGCAAGAAAATCAAGTAGTAGAAAAGTTACAAAGAAAAGCATTGTACTCCTTCTTCCTTCTGGTCCCACTTCTCAGAAGCAACCGTTTTGTAAGCTTTCCTGTTTTGTTTTCTGATGGTTTTTACCCAAATTCTAAGTAGTATTTTGGACTTCTGTACCTTAAAATGGGATCTGTTGACTCCCTGGTTTGAAATATGAAGACTTAGTTCATTTCAACTTTACTCAATTTCCCCTCCTACTCCAATATTTTTCTTACTTTTGGTCTTCTGTTACTTTTATATCCTTATACAATACATGTAAACCTTGGTTTCTGATTCCATCAACTGTAGACAGCATCTTTTCATGCTTGAATATGTACAATAACAATAACTAAAATTTATTGAGTATTTACTATGTGTCAGACACTGTTCTAAGCATTTTACATGAATTATCTTATAGCAACACTATTAGGTGTCATTCCTAATTTACAGATGAGAAAACTAAGGCATGGGGGCTAGGGATGACTTGCCCAGGGTCACAAGGGTAGTAAGGGTGGCAGAGGGACCAGGTAATCTGAATCCAGACCCACGAAGCTCCAGTCTCCCACATGGGGGTGTTAGCATCCCTCCCCCCACCTCCCACTTCCACTCCCATTTTCTATCAACCAGATCTTTTATAGCATTAATATAGATAATATTTATACTCTGTCATATAATCATACTTAAGTCTTCTGTTTTTTCCTATAGATCAACTCTAAAGTTTGAAAATCAGTAAGTATGATTACATATTGCAATTATGTAAACATCATTCCCAGCAGAACCAAGAAGTGTGTCAATATTCCATTTTCTTCTCTGTCTCTCAGAACATTTGAAGTCCGTCCTTCCTTCATTTCTTCCTTTATACGCTCAAACAATTTTGAAAGCTTACTACATTTGTAAATTGGGAAGAGAGTTAGGGAGGAATATAGTGAGAAATACAGTGTTGTCTAACCCCTAGCCTCTGCCCTTAGGAATTTCTAGTATGGAATTTATGGTATACTTGGGGTCAAGGAAAGCTTTGAGAAGAGGGAATATAAACTGATTCTTAAAGAATGATGAGAATTTGAAAAGTGGAAATGATACAAAATGAGCAAATGATAGAGGTGGGATTTTTTTTTAAGAGATGAAATTTCTAAGTTGCCTGCTTAAAATAAGTGGTTTGCACTGGAGAGGGGTTTGTTGATGAAAATTCAATTAAAAATCAAGCTAAGAAGGAAAAAAGAGAATTTTATTTGGGCCAAACTGAGGATTATAACCTGGGAGACACTCTCAGAAGCTCTGAGAACTGTTCCACTGGTCAGGATCTAGAGGTGCAGTTTTATACATTTTTAAGATAAAGACTTACGTATTATATTGACAGGTTAACATTATACATAAACTTCATCCGAGATGCTTTGGTCAGGTATGCACATACAGAGTAAGCCTTTAGGTCAGTGTGATCCCCTGTACAGGATAAGAAAAAAGCATTAATCTTAAACAATACAATGCTTGCATCAGAAGAAGGGGACCATTTTTCTCAAAGGTTGATTATATCCTCCTGCCTTGAGGTCTGGTTAGTGTATAATGTGGATGCACATTGCATGTTGGTAAAGGCCGTCACAAGTTGGGATGTGTTATGTGTATTTCAGTTCTGACTTAGTTTGATTGTCCTGCCATAGGGAAATTTATGATTTTTCTCTCATCGTTTCCTCCCTTTTGAGCATAAATCTTTTTTTAAGTGGGTTTTTTTTTTTTTTTGGTGAGGAAGGAGGTAATTAGGTTTATCTATTTATTTACTCTTTAGAGAAGGTACTGGGGGTTGAACCCAGGACCTTGTGCATGATAAGCCTGGGCTCTACCACTTGGAGCTATACCCTCCCACCTTAAGCATAAATCTTTCAATAAAAAGCACTACGTGATCAAACTTTTGGTCCCTTTATGCCAGGGTGGTTTCTTACCTGCTTTGAATTCATCGTGTCCCTGTAAGCTGGGTTTTAAAAGTCCAGTTGTTTTCCCTTTTTTAGGGGATTATACTAGTAGAATGCTTGGCAAGGACTGGATGGTCAATTCTAGGAAGTTCAATAAGACTTACGCCAATTTTATTCTATATATGCATTGTGTGTGCCCATTATCTTAAATAGGACTATAGATATGATTGATAGTTTCGTATTGTTTAAGCATTATTATTTTAGTTGGAGTTTTAAATATGCATCGAAAAGCACAAGGGATTATTACTCTATAAATTAGATAAAACACAATATAACTAACAACAATAATTAAGTCATGAACAAAGATTAAACCATACATCCCAGAGCTGAATCATTTTTCTAAGATTTCATTTAGATTAGGAAGGGGATCCTTCAATATCAGAAATCTGATTTTTCATGTGAGTCATTAGATGTGCCACATTAGAGGGCTCATCTGGTATGAAAATGCAATGTTCAGTTTGGATTATAGCATAAATTCTCCATTGTAAAAGCTGCTTTAAAACTAAAAGCCATTCAGTTTTGTAACATTATTTCCTCATTGTAGAACTTTAGAATTGAGTAAATTAATCAAATGTAGTAAACAAGCATAGAAGGATACATTGATGGGGAAATGTTTTATAGATAATGCATTTGACCAAATCATCTTGGTTTGCCCTACAATCACGGTATAAGAATGCTTTTGACAGTAGACTTAAAGCGATCCATGATACTTGCTGTGAGTAACTTGATAGCTAGGAAAAGGATAATGATACATATTACGAGAATAATAATCATCTGTAAAGCACAGAAGGAAGAGTTACCTAATCATGAGGGGAGCCAACTAAATGGATCATTTAAAGGGTCAGTGTTTCTTACATCTTATAACCATTTTGCATTTTGGAAAAATTTTTCTAGGTGCATCTCATATTCTCCAGAGGTTTTGATGATTGCAGGAAATAGTGTGAGCAATAGCACAAACACCTCCTTGTTTGGCTAGTAGAGAACCTAAAGTGATTCTAGTATCTAATACTACTTTGGCTAAGGATTTTTAGCCAAAGGATTTTTAGGGATGTCTGTTGTGCTGCAAAGCTTTCTGCAGTCTCTTTGGCCATTTGACCAATGGTGGTTGATAGATTTCTGAGCATATTCCTGTTTATATATGCTCTTGCACTAGGAACCAAGATTCCCAAAAGACTTTGCCACCAGGTACCTTGGTATCTTTTTAGCATGGATCTCTTGACTCTAATAAGACAAGAAAGGAGGTCCATCTGTCTCTTTATGTGACAGTGGAGTAACATAATGTCCCTGTAAGCATAAGCTTTCTACCTGCTAGCTATTAAGACATTTATGTGCCCATCCTTGGGAAGTTGGGTCAATTCCAGTATCACACACGGAGACAAAACCTGGGGGAGCACAAGTGACTCCTCTCAGAATGCTCTTATTGATAGCTTCATCAATTGGAAGTTTTGGTAACACAGTATTAAATCATGGGTCCCTGTTCTTTGCAGACTTTCCAGAATCTATCTGTATGACATTTGATGTAAGAGAGTTACTAGCCTAGGTGGCTTATATTTTTCTCTTTAAGATACTTGTTAATCAAGAAGGGATGGAGTGAGATGGCCCTGGGGTAAGTCCAGGCTCTAAGGACCTAAGATAGTGTCAGACAAGGGATGGGCATGTTAATACCTTGGAGAATTCGGACCTGAAATTTTTAGGCCAGAGGGAGGCCTAAGTAAGTGGTAACATTAGGAACATATAAGTCAGTGATAGGAATTACAAGGGGTCTATATCAGTCTTGAATTAAATGAAGAATTTGATAACAAATCCACTAATCACTTAAATTGCCCCTAGTAGCTGTACTTTGTGATAACTTTACAAAAGAGCTTTCTTTCCTTCCTAAACACTGGGTCAAAACATAGCTGAAAATAAAATAATAATTTTCAATTTTGATAGATCTTCGGTAAATAGTACAATTTGAAAGAATAAGATAGGTCTTAAAGGCCTGATCTGGACTCTTGGTTTAGCTGTCCTGTCTACTACTGCTGTCATCATCTTCTCATCCTGCCTTGGTGGTACCTGTCTCAATTGAAGCCAAGTGTCAGAAACAGGAGATGCAATCCATTCAGAAGAGAAGGCCATTTTGAGGTGAGAAATGTGAATTCAAGAGCTTATTCCTTTAAGTTTTGCAGCACAGGGGTTTGTTAGTAACACCTGATTTGGTCCCTTCCAGTGAGGCCATAAAGAGTCCTTTATTAATGTCTTTTTTAATAGACAAACTAAGTTATAACCTGTGGTCCTTAAGGTCTTTATCTCCTAGGAGGTGACTGTGGAAGGAATCAGTTACTAATTTCTTATTTTCTTTAAGCTCTTTGATGAGTCCCTGACAGTAATGGAAAATATCACCTTTAAGAAGTGCTGGTTCATACATAATTTCATTTAAATGCAAAAGTGGCCCAGTAATTATTTCAAAAGGAGATGATTGTTGTTTACCAAAAGAGGTGGACCTAAAGTTGAGGAGTACCGAGGGAAGGGCATTTGGCCGTGGAAGATTAAAAGCCTCTGAAAATTTAGCCAGTTGTGTTTTAATAGCACTATTGGTCCTTTCTACCAGCCCTCGGGGTTGAGGGTGATAAGCACAGTGAAAAGCTGCATTATTAGCCAAATCTTACAAACAGATTTAATAGTTTGTTCAGGAAGGTGATTTCCTCAGTTGCTGTGCAACTCAGAAGGAATTCCCCAAACTGGAATTAGTCTTTCCAGTAGTAATTTACCTACTGTTAAAGCCATTGCTCTTCTGCAAGGAAATACCTCTATCCAGTATGAAAACATGCATACCATTACCAGGGTGTATTTGCAGCCTTGAAAGGGAGGTACCTGGATAAAGTCCAACTGCTAGACTTTAAAGTTTCCCTTAGGGAGGGGAAAGTGGCCTTGGGGGCCATAAAGGGGTTTATCAGGATTATATTAGGACAGCTAGGGCACTGATCATAAACCTTATGAGATATAGTGGGAGAAAGTTTCCAGATACATTTCTTTCCCCATAATATCATTTTTTTCAGGTGCCCAGTAGGGCAGGGAATACACATGTTGGAGTAAAGGTAATTGGGTACTTGTAGGTACTTATTTTTAGGCCTTTTATTTGATCTGAACTGAATTTGTGAGTTGGGATCAAAAAGCCTTTTTTCTTCCAGGCCTGCTTTTCACTTTCTAAAAACAGCTCTTGAGCCTGCAAAAGAAATTTCTTAACAATTTCATCAGAATCATGTTTGAGCAGAGGACATTCTGGAAACTGGGCTGGGGCAAGGCTTATGGCAGCTTGTCTAACTACAGCATTAGACATCTGATTCCCTTTGGCTTCCACTGAATCATATTTGGAATTTCCAGGTATTTTAATGATAGCCAGTTGTTTGGGCAATTGAATGGAGTCTAATAGTTTTGAGACTAGCTGTCCATTTTTCATGGGCTGGCCAGAAGAGGTGAGAAATACTCTGTTTCTGTAGCATTCCAAAATCATGAGCTACTCTGAAGGCATAGTAACCATCGGCATAAATATCTGCTATTCGATCCTTGGCTAATTGACAAGCCCTGATTAATGCAGTCATTTCAGCTTGTTGAGCCAATTTGATGTCTAGTAAATAAGAACTTTAGTTATTTATACCATCAAGGTTATTGTGTACCCAGCTCGACAATGCCCCTGTTCATCCTTTAAATAGGAGCCATATGTAAACCAGATTAATTCAGCATTATCAATGAGGATCTCTTGTAAGTCAGTCCTAGGAGTGAGAAGTCAGTCACTGTAATGCAGTTGTGGTTGTCATCATCTTGAGGTGCTGGAAGCAGAGTTGCAGTGTTTAAATTATTATTATATTGAGTCAGAATAATATTGGGTGAACAGAGTAACAATACCTTGTAAGAAGCCAACTGACTCACTGAATAGTGCTGAGTAAGATGAGAATTTAAAAGAGATTCAACCAAATGAGGAACATAAATAGTTAGAGACCCCATTACAAGTTCTTCAGTAGCTTTGCATGGAGAGTTGTCACTGAAATAGCCCTCATACAGAGTGAGAGCCCTTTTGCCAACAAATCTAACTGCTGACTATCAGATCCTGTGAATTGATACTGGTCACTGTGCTTCTGAGTTAATACATCTAGGATGTTTGCCTTTACCCTTGAACACAAAGAGAAAAAATGGTCATTTATAATTAGGATGGCCTAATGCTAGAGCCTGGGTCAAGTCAGATTTTAAAGTGTCTACAGCCTTTTTTTTTTTTATTTGTCTGTATCTTTATTTTTTTGTTAATTTTTTATTGTAATTGATGCATAACAGTGTAATTTTTAAGGTGCACAACATATTGATTAGATACATACATGTACTGCAATATGATTGACATTGTAGCCAACACCTCTATCGTGACATACAATTATCAATTTCCCTAGTTGTGGAAATAATTAAGATCTAGTCTCAGCATGATTAATGTTTATAATACAAATTTGTCATCTTTAATCATTGTACTATGTATTATATCTCCAGGAATTATCTACTAGTTACTGGTACGCACCCTTAAACGACATCTGTCCCAGTCCCCCACACACCTCCAGCACCTGATAACCACGACTTACTTTGTTTCTTTTTCTTGTTCAGGTTTTTTAGATTCCACATATAAGGGATATCATACAATATTTGTCTTTCTCTGTCTGACATCTCTCTGCAGCCTTTTCTCCTTTTGTCATTCATTCAGTTGGGTCTGCTTGGTCAGATTTAAGTAATGCATGGGGAGGCTGGGCAATGAGGGAAAAACTAGGTATCCAATTCCTACAATATCTGGTTAGATCCAGACATCTCTTCAGTTGTTTCTTTGTTTTGAGAACTGAGAAAGTTAGAATTCCCTTAATTCTTTCAGAATCAATCAACAGTTCTTTCTTAGAGATCAAATGACCTGTACAATTGTTGTAAGAGATAGATAGTGTCTCTCTGGGAGTCCTGTTCAGTTCCAGAACACAAAAGTAAATCATCTATGTATTGAATTAAAGCAGAGCCATTATTAGTAAAGTGTACATCAGCCAAATCAGCTTTAAGTATTTGAGAAAAATAAGCAGGGCTTTCCGTATAGTCTTGTGGCCTAACTGTCCAGGTATACTGACCATCTTCCCACAGAAAGGCAAAGAGGTATTGGCTTTCTTCTTCCACTGGAATACTAAAGAACACACTTCATAGGTCTGTTACTGAAAAATAACAAGTGTCTGCTAGAATGGCTGAGAGGAGGGTGTGAGGATTAAGAACCACAGGGTAGTCAGGGATCACAGTGTTATTTATAGCACTCATATCCTGAACAAACCTTTAGCCTTTTCTGTTTCACTTTCTTACCAGTAAAATGGGGGTATTGCAAGGACTCATACAAAGAATTTTACGTCCTTTTTCAAGGAATTCCTGAATAATAAGTCTTATTCCATCTAATGCCTTTGGTTTAAGTGGATATTTTTAAATACTGGGTAGTGGCTTGGAATTATCAGTAGTTACGTTAATAGAAATGGTTGTCTTAATTTTCCCAATATCTGAGGAAGATAATCATAATTCCTCAGGTACTTGTAATAGTAAATCATTAATTTCCTCCTGACCTGTTGGAGTTTTTGTCTTCATAATCACCAGTTTCTCAGTAATCATGTTCTGATCTGCATCTACATCTTCTAAATCTAAAATCATTTTGTCCTTAGGTGAAAAGGCAATTTGGGCATGATATGCCTCTAAAAACACTCATCTTATCAAATGAATTGGAGCACATTTCACCAAAAGAAACACATGCTTTCCTGTTATAGTTCCTCACTGAATAGTTACTGACTCATTTAAAAACCCACAGAGGCAAATTTGAAACCCCTACCATTTGAATTGATCGTTTACTTCAAGGGAGAGGGCAATGAATAAGGACTTCTGCCCAGTCTGTGCTCTTTGGGCAGATTTTTGGTATAGCCTGATAGAAGCTGTGGGCAATTTCTCTGCATTTCTGGTGATCTGCAGCCTCAGGTTTATGAAAATCTTCCATAGGTGTCTTCTAATTTGGCCCTTTGAGACATTCTTTGGCTTTACTTTCAGAGACTAGTAGATGTACAAGTTGGTGCAAGTCTGAATGTCCAGGCTCGTAAGACCTTACTATAAGATCAAATGCTTTAGCAAAACCCAAAGGATCCTGTAAAGAATCTGGAAAATCCTTAGTTAAGTCCTGTCTTAATCCAAGGGGTATAGGAAAGAATAGTTTCTCCTCTGCTCCTGGGCTTCTCTGTAAAGGGGGCTGCTCATACCTCGGGGCTGCTTTCATTTCCTACTTTGTACTCAATAGATATTCTGGTGTTGGAGGAGGGAGAGTGGGAAGGTCAGGAGAGAGGAAAGGGGAGGATACAAAGGAGCTGAAGGAGGAGGGAGAGGAGGAGGAGACGAAGAAATGGCTTCTGAGGTTTTTTCTAATTTAGCTACCATTTTTAATAATTTTCAGTTTGTCTCTTTCAACAAAGTCATTATTTCCCCACACTGAGGCTTCCAGGTAGTAATTATGCCTCCCGTTGTGGTTGTTTGATTTTTATAGCCAGCTTTTTATCATTGCATGTGCAAATAAACTAATTTAGGTAAATCAAAAGTGCCCCATTTTGGCTATCTTAGGGACAAGTTACCTTTGGTCATATCTTCCCTTTTAGTTAAATATTTGCAAGTGTTAGTACCGTAGGTGTTATACGTAAACCCAGCTGATGTTCCTGTATGTGGCTGTCCGTCAAGGACTTGTACAGGCTTGGAGACATGCTTTCTCATTATTAAGTTGGTAGCCTAATTCAGATATGATCTGAACAACATTCTAAGGGCAATGTGAAGGATCAGGTGTGTGCTGTTTCTTGAGTCTAGCTCCCTGAGGAGTTACCCTTGGGTCATTTCATCTCTCTGACAGTCTAAAAATCCCTGTGGGTGCTCTGAGCACTAGATTATCAATCAACTTCTGTCGTGCTCCCTGGAAGAGCAGTATTTACTTACTGGTTGTCTGGGGTTCTGTCTGGACCATTGCACATAACCAGGATTAATCCTCAGGAACTTCCACTAGGTACTCAGTCATCTGAGAACACTTTGTGGTTGGAAGAAGCAAGTGTCTCTTTTCTTTGAAAGTGAGGAGGCTCAGTGTCTCATTTCATTAGCAAACAATTTGTTCAGACCATATATCCACTTGTTTTTCAATTTAAGCCAATTTTAACAAAGAGTAGCCACCTATGTTGCCCTAGGCCTCCTGCCTAGGAAAAAGCACCTATGTCTTTTAAGACTCCAAATCTTAAGTAAAAACTGTTCAAATAAAGTTTTTAGAAACATCACTTAAACAATGAAATCCAGATATCAGGAGACTTCACTAGAAAACCTGAGAGATACCAAGAAGCTGCTGGGGCTCAGTGGGCCCAAGCTGGTACCGAACACAGGTTTGAGGGCATCCTCCAGGGGTCCTTTGGTGGGTATCTCTGTTAGCCTATTGATGCCATGCAAATGCCTACAAAAATCCAATTAACAATCAAGCTAAGATGAAAAAAGGAGAATTTTATTTGAGCCAAACTGAGGATTATAACCTGGGAGACACAAGCTCTGCGAACTGTTCACTGGTCAGGAGCTAGAGGTGCAGTTTTTTATAGTTTTGAGATAAAGACTTACGTATTATATTGACAGGTTAACATTATACATAAAGTTCATCCGAGATGCTTTGGTCGGGTATGCACATACAGAGTAAGCCTTTAGGTCAGTGTGATCCCCTGTACCGGAGAAGAAAAAAACATTAATTTTAAACAATACAATGCTCGCATCAGAAGAAGGGGACCATTTTTCTCAAAGGTTGATTATATCCTCCTGCCTTGAGGAGGTCTGGTTAGTGTGTAATGTGGATGCACATTGGGACAGGCCTGTCACAAATCGGGGCATGTTATGTGTGTTTCAGTTCTGACTTAGTTTGATTGTCCTGCCGTAGAGAAATTTTTCCTTGTCAAGTGGCAAGTGTGCTTCGAGCTTGATCGTATATGGCTTGAAGAACTGATGAGAATTTCCACATAGAAATCAGTGGGTGATTAAAAATGTGATCAGAAATTCATGAAAAATCAGGGTTGGAAATCACATTAAAAGATGATAAAGTCATTCGAGTGAACAAGAATGCTAAGAGAAAATACAGATTGGGAAGAGGAAGAGACATTTAGTGGGCAGGGAAAGGAAGAGGGAACTAGAGAGCTCAGGACATGGGGAGGATCCGAAGAATATGACACAGCAACCTAGGAGTGAGCAGGAACAGCAAATGAAAGATAAATGAGGATGGTGACTGAGGAAAACCCATTGGACTGGTGCTCAGATTACACACTTTAGAGACCATTTAGCTCCAGGAGAAGGTTAAAACCTGAAACCACACTGCAGAGAGCTAAGAGAGTATATATGTGGTTAATGAAGGGAAAACAGCTAATGGAGAATGTAGACCACTGTTTCCAGAAGCTTGCTGTTAAAAGGAAGAAGAAAAACAGTACAGTGGTTGGGGATGGAGGGAGGGGTCAGGGGCTGAAGAAAAGCTTTTACTACAGTCGAAGAAACTTGAACATATTGTTGAACAAGGAAAAGGTGAGGAAATGACAGGAGTGAGACTCTAAAGGAGGCACATGGAAATAGGGTAGAAATGTAGTTTTAGACATAAGCCCACAAAATATACCTTGTGTGTTCTTTTCTAAGTGCATTGGAAAGCCACTGGGGGTGTATAGAGCAAGGAAGTGGCGCAATCCAGTTTGCATTTTGAGAATACCCCTTTGCTGTATGGAGGAGGATGGATTAAACAGGACAAGACGATGCTTATCTTAAAATATACACACCCAATACTGGTATTAGAAATGTGATCCGGGAATTTTCAGTGTATTCCAGAGTGGCAAGTGGGTTGGGGAGTCATAATTTGAACCCTGAAGCTCAAGAATCCCCTTCCACATTTATTAAATTCCAGAGTGCTGTGCATAAGTGGCTTCTGTAAGTGCTGATGTAGAGTGATACCTAATAAAGACTTGGCATCAGGCAGCTTTGCATACAATTCTTGGTTCTGCCATTTACATACTGTGTGATCTGAATTCTCTCTCTGAGCCTTAAGTTCCTTCTCTGGAAACTGTAGATAAACACTGCTTACCTCATTAAATTTTAATGAGTACTAATGAAAAAATGATCAGTATCTCAACAGTAGTCATACAAGGAATCTCTTTATTGTTTTTCCACATTTTTCCCCCTACCTGAACTATTCTTTGCTTAATATTTTTATAGTGTCTCAATTTTTTAAATTTAAGTATATTCATCTTAAAAGGAAACAAATGAGAAAAAAAAGTGCAAAAGGTGGAAAATTCCATGACTTCAAAGAGAAAGAGCAGGAGAAAAAGAAGACTCAGAAGTGTGAGGTCAAGGCAGAGATAAATGGGTCTGGGGCTGGTCTGTCAGGTCCCAAGAAGACAACAGCTGGAAGACAGTAGAAAGTGAGGGGCGGCAGGTGCCTGAGTATCTGGCATCAGCGGGGGAAAGAAGCATGTACCAGCAGGTTGTGGTCAGAGGGAGTGGAGTGGATGATGGGAATCTGTAGAGGCTGTGATGTCCAGACTCTGCCACTGACAGAGGGTAACTGGGTGAGGGGGTGTGGATGATGAGACTGACCAGGGGAAAACCTTGGAGATTTAGAGAGAAGAGGAACCTGAGGAGGGCTTGCAGGAATGGGAAGGTGTGGATATAGTGGATATGGTGGATACAGAGAAGAGAGACTTAAGGCTAGTGCAAGTGGGTCTTGAAAGAAAAAAATATTAATGTTAAAAAAGGAAATGAACCTTAAGTTTCCAAGACACATTTGTTAATATGGCAGTCGTGCCACTTTGTATTATATTCTACTGGACTTGGATACAACTGAGTGTAAGATAGGTTGCTTTGCAAGGTCTGAGGCAGCTAAGAAAGAAATAACAGCAAAATGACGGGGAAATGGATAGGGATGAAATGAGACTCTTTCCTGTGATGGGCCTGGAGAATGGCTCAGGGAGGGTCTTGCAAGGAGAATTCCTCTTTCTGTTTAATCTCTTGCTTGTTTCATATCCTTTTTGGAATGAGGCAGGACCTAAAGAATAATGTATAGTCAATCCATGGTGGCTTCAGAGGTGACCCTGTTGCTATCAGAAAAAGATCAGCTTAAAATATAACAAAGGAGGGCCTCAGAAGTCATTAGTTGCTAAAAAATCAACCATTCACCTAGTAAGAATGGAGTCTTTTAATGTCCTTTGTTCATAACCACTCAAATTTCAGAGAATTTCTATCAGAAGTTTCGGATCTCATACCTGGCTGTCATGCACTGAGATACATCCTCATAGCTACCTTCTGATTGTGTTGATTGGTTTAGCTGATTCCCAGGCCACCTTTACTTTGGTCGGAGGCCTTCCTTTCCCTAACAAGAAGGCAAGTTGTATGGCTTCTCAGCCTTTTGGCTAAGGGTCGGAGGCAAGTTGTTTGTTTCTTAGTTTAAAGAGTTTGTTTTTGTATTGAGACATGGCACTTATGTGACAACATCTTGTCAACTAAAGAGCTGAATAGTTGTGATCACCTTTTATAAAGATTGATTTTGGCCTCTATTTATGGTAGTAATATCCTGTCTGGTTCAAGCCAAGAATCCCTGTGTACCTTGGTTCACAAATCTTACAAGTTATTCTAAAATAAGAAAGGTATTAGGATGCTTAAAATTGCAAAGTTTTTTTCTCTCTTTTTCGAAGTACAGTCAGTTACAATGTGTCAATTTCTGGTGTACAGCACAATGTCCCAGTCATGTATATACATACATATATTCACTTTCATATCTTTTTTCATTAAAGGTTATTACAAGATGCTGAATATAGTTCCCTATGCTATATAGAAGAAATTTTTTAATCTATTTTTATATATAGTGGCTAACATTTGCAAATCTCAAACTCCTAAATTTATCCCTTCCCACCCCTTTTCCTCAGTAACCATAAGATTGTTTACTATGTCTGCAAGTATGTTTCTGTTTTGCAGATGAGTTCATAGTGTCCTTTTTTTTTTTGATTCCACATATGAGTGATATTATATGGTATTTTTCTTTGTTTCTGGCTTACTTCACTTAGAATGATGATCTCTAGGTCCATCCATGTTGCTGCAAATGGCATTTTTATGGCTGAGTAGTATTCCATTTTATAAATATACCACAACTTCTCTTTCCAGCCATGTGTCGATAGACATTTAGGTTGTTTCTATGTCTTGGCTATTGTATATAGCGCTGCAAATTTATTTTGATCATAGATTGTACTGGGCAAAATTACTGCTGGGTAAATACTGTAGAATTTCCATGGGACATTGTCTCTTTACTGTCCTAGAGGAGTGTTGAGCATGAGGGCTTGGGAGTTAATTGGCCTAGGTTCAAATGCTGGGTCATGCAGTAAGCTCTGTTTCCTCAGTTTTCTAATTTGTAAAATGAGGATAATCAAAGTACGTACCTTGACCGGTAGGATCAAATGACATGATACATGATAGGGCCTGGCGTGTACTTACTTCTCAGTTATCTATTAGTCGTTACCATTACTGATAGCAACGTTAGCAGCAGCATCAGAGGAAGTACTGCCAAACCTGATTAAGGCTTTCAGAAATATCTTCTGGTATCTTTGAAGCTGCTTGTAAACTTTGAGACTATTTTCAGGAAATCTTTAAAATGAGAATCAGCAAGTATCAGTCAAAAGCCACTTAGATTTTTACCTCACCTGCATCTCAGTCCACTGGGTTTCATGTTGTTCTTCATAAACTAAGATAGTCCTTTGTTTTACCTGAGAGTCAGTTGCATTCTGCCCTGCTGAGGTATCTGTGTGTTCGTTATCTCCGTGACATCAAGATGTTTGCAGGGAAAGCTCACTCTGATGCCATCTGCTTCTCGATGCTGCAGCAGATAATAAAGCCAGTAGATCCCTTGCCCACACACCCTTTCTCATACCTCCCTTGCTTTGAAACAGTTGGATGCAGTATTTGTGGTGTTAAAAGGTAAACTGAAATTTATTAAAAGTTGTAAGAGTTTATTTGCACTAAATTAGATTCCAGTGTGGCAGTGCAAAAGCAGAAGTGGTTAGGAGCTCTGCACTGACAAGGGTGGGGTGTTGGGTGGCAGGGTGCTTTTATAGAGAAGGGACAGGCAAAGCAAGGAAATTATTTGATTGGCTATAGTTTAAGTAGTTGCATTATTTGGGAAAGACTTGTTGGCTATTTGTGATTGGGTGTCCTTAGGTTTCCATTTCTTAACCTTGAGGCATGTACAGGCTTACGCTTTGGTTTGCTTATGTAGGCTGCTAAAATAATAGAACCACCTCAGACTAATGGCCTCCTTGTTTAATTCATTTAACAGTGGGTATTTATTAAAGGATCTCTGGCAGTTCAAAGAATTGTTAGGAGAGCTGTATAAATAGATTTATAAACATCTCAGAGGACAACACCCACAGTGTAGCCACAGAATCATGTCAGAATTGTGACCTCATAGTAATTGCTCTCAGTCAATAGATAGTTGCCTATTCCTACACTATTAGAAAGAAAGAAAAAAAAGCCACAGCTACATGAAGACTGGTTACCAGGAAGCGTTGCTCACTTCTGAATCCAAGTCCCACATTAGTGCATTAGACTGGCAAAGCAGCTGAGCTATAAGGGAGGCTGAGTATTTGAGTCTGACTTCTTTAGGGCAGTGGGACTGCAGACGTGAGACAGTCATTCTGAAGACCGTAAACAGCCATGCAGTCCCAAAAAACTCTTCCATTCCCCCTTTCTATTCCTCTTCTCTGGACTCTAGACAGTCCCTTCGCATGGAAGTCTTCCATTAACTGAGTCTTGGAGAAGGAAATGTTCCTGATGCCCTAGGCTACATTGGGTCACGAGACTGTAATTCATAAGGGTGGTGGCCATGTCTGTTTTGCTCAGTGTTGTGTTCTTAGTGTCTAACCAGGATATTTGGCACAGAGTAGCTGGTCAATAAATTTGTTAAATGTATGTAAGCTATTTACTGTCTTCTGTAAATCCAACCTAATACCACCACAACCAGTAATGCAGGCCTAATTTATAATATAATTTGTATTAGGACATGTGATATGCTGTGTTATTGGTAGATAATATGTATTTTGAGGCTGCATTTTGTCTCAAAATGGTGCTAAATCCCACACATGAAATGCCATTCTATGTCCAGCGCAGCTGCTGAAGGCAGACAATATGCTGGCCGTTCTTTTATACCATTTGGGCTGTATTTTGAACTTTATCTGTGAAAATCTCCCTCAGACAACAATACAGCCTTCTTTACCTTATTGATTCTATGAAGCTGAGGTCAGTAGGTCAGAGTCATAGAAACCAGCCAGCATTGAGGTTACCACACACACTACCGACAATGCTGGTTCTATTTGTTAGGCTTGCTTTCACAGTTTAGAAAGCACTTTCATATGTATTATGCCATCGATCTTTAGAGCAATTCTGCACAGGAATCATGGTATCTTTTACCTCATTGTACAGATGAGAAAGCTGAAGCTCAGGTTAAGTGACTTGCTGGGACCTTAACAGTGACTAGTGGAAAGGTCAAAGCAGGGGTCTAGCCTTCCAGCTCTGTCCAGGGAGTTTTCCATGTTACAGCATAGCTCAGGTGACATTGAGGCACAGACTGTCCCCATGCTGGAAAGATATGAGCAGGGACCTCTCTCCCTGCAGAGGAGAACGCCCCTGCTGGTCCGGCCTGTCTAAGGGCGTGCATCACAGAACGCAGTCTGGCAGGCCCAGGCAGCGCCACAGCCAGCAGGGCTGGTCCCTTGTCTCAGCATGCACTTGCAGAAGAACAGCTAGTGGGGTGTGAAGCTGGCCTGTCCTGTGCAGTTGCCCTGTGTCTCCGAGGGGCTTCCTGTAGGTAGAAGAGAGCCCGGGAACAGCCTTCAAGGGCCAAGAAGAGTGCGCCAGTGTGGCTCAGAGACTGAGTGAGCAAATGTCTGATGCCTAATAAGCCAGGCCTCGGCTAGTCATGGGGGCCCAGAGAAGAAGAAAAAGGCTTTGCTGCCCATGCTGTGGGTGTGGAGCAGGGGTGGTCATCTAACATGAATTTCACCTTTCTCATTCGGAGTGTAGTAGCCAACAGTGTGTTTTGAAGGCGCAGTCTCCAGAGCCAGGCTCCTCAGAATTCCTCTGTGACTGGTCCTGTTTGATTTGTGTGTGCCTCTGAACCTAGGACGCAGGGGATTTTAAAATGAGAATATCCTGCCGGCATTCCACTTTGTTGTTCTTTCTTTTCTCACTTGTATTCCCTTGTTGGCCCTCCATTCTGAGCATGAAATATTAGTTATGTTGATTCTCTATTTACGTACTGTGATTAATCTAAGTTGGGGGCTTCTCTGGGCCCTATTAAGGCAGCATGTTTAACAGGTGTAGTGCTGGCCTGGGGGAGCCTTGTCAGGCACTGTAAATCAAGTTGACTTCATTACTGAAGACAAATGTTGTCACCCAAATTTAAGTCTCAGAGATTTCTGGGAAATACTCAATATTCTTTAAACCCCAAGTTGATTGGCTGTCATTGATCATCAAGTTATTAGTTCAAGCTTATTAGGTGCAGTTAAATAAGGAGGAAGTTTACAGTTGCACCAGTGGCTCAATGTTTTCTGGAATCTAATTGATCTCCCATCATGTGTGGCTTAACAGCTAAAACATGTAGCACTTACAGTTCAGCCCCTTTGCACCTCGAACCTGCTGTTCCTTGCTTTTGCTCTCAGATTCCCACTCCACGTCTGCTACCTGACCCATCTTAAACACATACTAGGGACCTGGTCTTAGCTTTATCCTTTGAACATGATTTTTTGATATTTTTCCTTGGGCCCCAATTTTTCTCTTCTTTACTCTTTGCCCTGGTCCCTAGGGACCTGCCATCTAGGCCTGGATATAAAACATTATATTCAGTCAGGATTAAAACAAGTAAATATGTTTTCTCATCCAATACATGGCTTTTAAATTTAAGGTTATTTTGAACTAATGGGAAATGATACTGTATTTTTGCCCTGGTTCTATCCCTAAGAACTCAAAGGCAAGAGGCATAGAGTATAGAGTAGCAATTATTTAGTCTCTTGAGACAGACTGCCTGGATCTGAAATGCATATTTGTATTTCTTGGCTGTGCAGCTTTGGGAAAGGCACTTCATTACTCTGTGCTCAGTTTCCTTATCTGTGAGGTGGGAATGATGATAATAGAGCTGCTTTACAGGATTACATTACAAATAGTAACTATTTTTGTTACATTTTTATTGTCGTAGTTCATGACACAAAAATTTATTGAGAGTTTTCCATGTCAGGCAGGCATTGTGCTAGATGTTGAGGATAAAATGATCACAAGATGTGGTTTCTTTCCTCAAAATACTCCCTTCTAATGGGAGAAACAAACAAAAAGGCAGCAATAACCTATTGTGATAAGCATGTGGGAGAATTTAAGACAAGATGCTTTGAGAGCATGTAAGAGCTCTTACAACTTAACCCAGCTCTGGGCAGTCTGGGAAGGCTTCTTTGAGGAAATGACGTGACACTGAGTCCTGGAAGGAGTTAGCCAGACAGAATAGAGATCACATCCTAAGCAAAGAGAGCAACATAAACAGAGGCCTGGAGGCAGAAGAATGAATAGGCCACACTTGGAGGAAAAATAAGTAGTTCAGTGAAGCGATTGTGATAGACCCTGAACTAGGAAAGTCTATGAGGATGAGGCTCTCAGGGCTTCAGGATGTAGGAGGACCAGATGCCAGTGAGGGTCTGGAGAGGGGAAGTAAAAGAAGTAGCTGGTCAGTGTCCACAGGGTCCAGAAGAGATGACTGATGGGAGAACCCAGCAGAAGAGTGAAATGAGTAAAGTGGAGGTGTTTGCATCAGAAAGCCGGTAGTATCCATTCCATATGATATTACATGAAAGAGACTGGTGGAGACCTTGCCCCACTGACAGCAGTGTCAGAGGTGGGGAAAGGGGAACGGAATGGAGCAAACACACTGGAGGGGCTGGCTGTGGATCTACCACCAAGGGCTAATTAATGGAACGAGGGGAGCAGAGCAGAAGCAGCAGCACAGTTGATAGGAGTAGTTACAGGGAGCTGTGAACTAGCTCTGTAATATGTTTGTGAGCACAGGATGGGTGCCAGGATGTGAGGTAGGCTTCAGGTGTGTTAGGAGTAAGGTGAAGTTGCTGATACACAACTTCAAACAGTGTTAGACTCAAACATATTCATATCTCAGAAAAGCTAATGGTTTGTCTCTTTCCAAACAAATATTTAAATATTTGTTCAAAATGTACTTGTAGGGAAGGTTGACCATTTCATGTAAAGAAAGAATAGTTTTTCAGTTGTCCCAGAAATTCAGCTGTGGCTACCCACAATCCCTCCCAACACTGTGCTTAACAGGACCCACTCGTTCTTAGGTGACAGTAAGTCCAGAATGTTGCTTGATGTCTCATCCTATGTTTCATCTCAGGAATTTTAATATTGTTCCTCCTAACTCCATACAGCGGTCTTCTTGACAAAAGTTACAGCACATATAATTTTCCCTATCATATGACATTTCCAGTGATGTTTTAGCTAGGGGTAACATTAAAAATATTTAGTAATCAGTACTAAATGTATTCCACAGACCATTCAGCCTGATACCCTTAATGCAGAGCAAGGCCCTGCGCCCTGCTGGGCCAGGCGTTAAACCTTTCTGGTTGGTGAAGAAGTCCAGGATTGGGTGAGCCGGGCTGGAGGCCTTCTTGAAGTCCCAGAGGAGAAACTATGGGGAGACCAGGATGGTGGTCTAGAGGGTTGTTGGCTCAGGAAGGCCATATGAAAGTATTTCAACATTTTAGCTACTAGAATAACTATTTAGCTCTTCTGTTTTCTGAGTACAGCTGTGGGCTTCAGTGATGGTGAGGGGAGATGTGCAGAAGCAGAAAGGCAGATAGATAGTCCACATATGATACCTTGGGTTTATACTCGAGAAGGAAAACACATACCTGTGCTTATGTGTGTGCATTTGAACTAATTACCAGACAACTGAAAATTCCCTTCTTCTGCAGCTTTGTATTCCATTTTACCTACAAGACCAAGGAGATGTCTTGGAACTCTAAATCATGTGACTGTGAAAGCAGGTCTAAGTGTCCAAGCTGTTGAGTAAGTGGGAGAGAGGTGGAAATAACCCAAGGGTGGCCAAAATTCTGTTGCAATCACAATTCTGGTGGTAAGCCAAAGCTTAATAAATTGCATAACCCCCTTTTTCTTTTTCTTTTTTTTTTTTTTGAGCAAAGTGTCTGGTTGCTATGAGTCAGGGAGAGGAACCATAGTCTTTATTCTAACATCAGAGGTTGCTATGTAATTCACTAGGTAAGCCCCATGGGGAGCTTCAATCTGGTCATACCTCTATCCACCCACTTCAGATGATATTTCCTCCAAAGCCTTCCTAAAACACGACTGTTTCAAGAGTATGAGATTCAATGTATCCTGTGAAAGTAGTTTTGACAGAGTTATTGTTTATATTTTTACAGCTCAAGTTCTTTGGATATTTCTTCAACGTTTCTCATCATTGAAAGTACAGTTTTTCACAGGCAAGAAGACTGGGGGTGAGTACCTTCATTATGTTTGTTATCATAATAACAATGAAGCACACATAGAGTCTATTCTGTACTATGTGTTTCTTTAATGCTCATTTACTCAAATGTGTTAAAAAAATAAACTGAGGCATATTAAAAGTTTTAAGAGTTTTTTTGAGCAACAGTTTGAATCAGGCAGCATCCAACCAGAAGTGGCCAGGCATGCTCTACAAACATGAGCTAGGGGAAAGACTTTCACAGAAAAGAAGTGGAGGCAAAGCAAGGAAATTATTTGATTGGCTGTAGCTTAAGCAGTTGCTTTATTTGGGAAAGCTTAGTTGGCTGTTTGTGATTGGCTGTCCTTAGGTTTCCATCTCTTAACCTTGAGGCGTTTACAGGCCTAGGTTTCGGTTTGCTTAGTGGGCTGCTGAGCTGTTAGAACCACCTCATTCTACTGGCTTCTTTGTTTAACTTAACGTACATATTTGTAAATTAGAGAATGAAGTCTGTGTATTGTGGAAGTTGTGTCGGTTCATATGTAATTTTCCCGAGTGTTAATGTTTTAAAGTCATTAGAGCCAAACTTTCTCACAATTAGAGAAAAAGCTTCACAGTGTATGAAAACTTTAAGATAAAAGCTAAAAATTCTACAGAAATGCCTTTCCCTTGTACGAAATGTGGCTTATTTAATGACTTCAGGAATCACTGTTTTTTCTATATTAAGCTCTCTGGGGAATTTCAAGTAGCAAGGAAGGAGCTGAATATATTTACCCCATGGTAAAAGAGAAATTAATGATAAAAGTAGGCTGCTCTAGGACTATATTTTAAATTTTGGTTGAACTGATTTCTGTGAAAGTACCTGACTTCAAGGACATTCATTTCATTCATTTCAAAAGAAGGAAGTAAGATTCCAGTGAAAATGGCCATGAAGATTGAAATGACTAAGATTCTATGACAAATGCCCATGGAAATGTAACCATACTAGAATACTTTTTTATTAGGATTCTAATTGGTTTTGTTAAGGTAGTGATTTCAAAGTTGCATTTTTTTAAATTGAGATATAGTTAATTTACAATATTATATTAGTTTCAGGTGTATAACATAGTGATTCAAAATATTTATAGATTATACTCCATATAAAGTTGTTATAAAATACTGGCTTTATTTCCTACATTGTACAGTATATCCTTGTAGCTTATTTATTTTTTATGTAGTAGTTTGTATCACTTAATACCCAACCCCTATCTTGCCCATCTCTCCCCTCTCCCCATGGGTAACCATTAGTTCTCTATATCTGTGAGTTTGTTTCTGTTTTGTTATATTCATTTATTTGTTTTATTTTTTAGATTCCGCATGTAAGTGTTAACATACAGTATTTGTCTTTCTCTGTCTGACTTACTTCACTAAGCATAATACCCTCAAGGTCCATCCATGTTGTTGCAAATGGCAAAATTTCATTCTTTTCTATGGCTGAGTAGTTTTGCATTGTGTACATACACCACATCTCCTTTATCCTTTCATCTACTGTTGGACTCTTAAGTTGCTTACATATCTTTGCTGTTATAAATACTGCTGCTATGAACATTGGGGTGCATTTATCTTTTCTAATTAGTGGTTTTTGTTTTCTTCAAATAGATACCCAGGAGTGGAATTGCTGCATCATATGGTAGCTCAATTTTTAGTTTTTTAAGAAAACATCCACACTACTTTCCATAGTGGATGCATCAGTTTTCTCAC
Source organism: Vicugna pacos (assembly GCF_048564905.1). Classification (NCBI taxonomy): domain Eukaryota; kingdom Metazoa; phylum Chordata; class Mammalia; order Artiodactyla; family Camelidae; genus Vicugna; species Vicugna pacos. The sequence goes on from NC_132989.1 coordinate 54,995,796, forward strand.
CAACAGTGTATGAGGGTTCCCTTTTCTCCACATCCTCACCAACATCTGTTATTTGTGGTCTTTTTGATGATAGCCATTCTGACAGATGTGAGATGATATCTTACTGTGGTTTTGATTTGCGTTTCCCTGATGATTAGTGATGCTGAGCATCTTTTCATGTATCTGTTGACCATCTGTATGTCTTTGGAAAAACCTCTATTCAGGTCTTCTGCCCAGTTTTTAATTAGTTTATTTCTTTGATATTGAGTTGTATGAGCTGTTTATATGTTTTGAATATTAACCCCTTACCAGTCATATCATTCACAAATATTTTCTTCCATTCAGTAGATTGTTTTTTTGTTATGTCTATGGTATTCTTTGCTGTGCAAAAGCTTGTAAGTTTAATTTGGTCCCATTTGTTTATTTTTGCTTTTGTTTCCTTTGCCTTAGGAGACAGATTCAAAAAATATTGCTGCAATTTATGTCAAAGAATGTTCTGCTGATGTTCTCTTCTGGAAATTTTATGGTTTCCAGTCTTACATTTAGGTTTTTAATCTATTTTGAATTTATTTTTTGTATATGGTATGAGGAAATGTTCTAATTTCATTCTTTTACTCATAACTGTCCAGATTTTCCAGCACCACTTGCAGAAGAGACTGTCTTTCCCTCATGTATACTCTTGCCTCATTTGCCATAGATTAATTAATCATAAGTGTGTGGGTTTATTTCTGGGCTATCTGTTCTGTTCCATTGATCTGTGTGTCTGTTTTTGTGCCAGTATCATACTCTTTTGATTACTGTAGCTTTGTAATACAGTCTGAAGTCAGGGAGCCTGATATCTGCAGCGCTGTTCTCCTTTCTCAAGATTGCTTTGGCTATTCAGTGTCTTTTGTGTTTCTGTACAAATTTTAGAGTTGTTCTAGTTCTGTAAAAAAGGCCATTGGTATTTGAATAAAGATTACATTGAACCTGTAGATTACCTTGGGTGGTATAGTCATTTTAACAACACTTATTCTTCTGATCCATGAACACGATGTGTCTTTCTGTTTGTGTCATCTTCAGTTTCTTTCATCAGCATCTTGTTTTTTTCTGAATGTAAGTCTTAAACCTCATTAAGAAGGTTCATTCCTAAGTGTTTTATTCTTTTGATGTGATAGTAAATGGAATTGTTTTCTTAATTTCTCTGATAGTTCACTGTCAGTATATAGAAATGCAGCAAATTTCTATATATTAATTTTGTATCCTGCAACTTTACTTGATTCATTGATGAACTCTCCTAGTTTTCAGGTGACATCTTTAGGATTTTCTATGTATAATATCATTTCATCTGTAAACAATGATAGTTTTACTTCTTCCTTTCCAATTTGGATGCCTTTTCTTTCTTTTTCTTCCCACACTAGGTTGAGTAAGAGTGGTTCTTTTCTTGTTCCTAATTTTAGAGGAAATGCTTTCAGCTTTTCACCATTGAGAATGATGTTATCTGTGGGTTTGTCATATGTGGCCTTTACTGTGTTGAGGCATGTTCTCTCTATACCCACTTTGTGGAGAGTTTTTATCATAAGTGGATGTTAAATTTTGTCAAAAGCTTTTTCTGCATCTATGGAGATAATCATATGATTTTTATTCTTCATTATGCTAACGGTGTATCACATTGATTTTGTGACTGTTGGACCATCCTTGCCTCCCTGGGATAAATCCCACTTGATCATGGTGTATGATCCTTTAAATGTATTGTTGGAGTCAGATTGCTAATACCTTGTTGAGGATTTTTACATCAATGTTCAGCAGTGATATTGGCCTGTATGTTTCTTTTTTTGTGATATCTTTGGTTTTGGTATCAGGGTAATGCTGGCCTTGTAGAATGAGTTCAGAAGTGTTCCTTCCTCTGCAATATTTTGGAATCATTTGAGAAGGATAGGTGTTAACTCTTTCCTAAATGTTTGGTAGATTTCACCTGTGAAGCCATGTGGTCCTGGACTTTTGTTTGGTGGGAATTGTTTTATTACTGATTCAATTTCATTAAAAGTAATTGATCTGTTTATAATTTCCCTTTCTTCCTGGTTAGTTGGGAGACTGTACATTTCTAGAAATTTGTCCATTTCTTCTAGGTTGTCCATTTTATTGCTGTGTAGTTGTTCATAGTAATCTCTTATGATACTTCGTATTTCTGTGAGGTGTTGATTGTAACTCTCCTTTATCTTGATAAGTCTAGCTGAAGATTTATGAATATTATTTATCTTTTCAGAGAACCAGCTCTTAATTTCATTGATCTTTTCCTCGTTTTGGTTTTTTTTTTTTTTAGTCTCTATTTCATTTATTTCTGCTCTGATCTTTATGATCTCTTTCCTTTTACTAACTTTGGGTTTTGTTTGTTCTTCTTTTTCTAGTTTCTTTAGGTGTAAGGTTAGGTTGTTTATTTGAGGTTTTTCTTGTCTCCTGTTGTAGGTTTGTATTGCTTTTAGCTTCTGTCTTAGAATGGTTTTTACTGCATCCTATAGTTACTGGATCATTGTGTTTGATTTTCATTTGTCTCCAGTTATTTTTTGATTTCTTCTTTGATTTCTTTAGTGATCAATTGGTTAGTAGCATATTGTTTAGTTACTATTTTAAGTTGCTAATCTCTTAATTTCAAACAGATTTTAATAATCCTACATTTTTTCCCCTTCTCCCATGATTATTGTTTTTGACATAATATTTTATATCTTTTTGTTTTCTGTACCTTTTAACTATTTATTGTGGATAGCGATGATTTTGCTGCTTTTGTCTTTTAACCTTCCTAGTAGCTTTGTATGTGGTTGATTTACTACATTGACTGTATATTTATCTTTGTCATTGAGCTTTTCCTTCTGTAATTTTTATGTTTCTGTTTATGGCCTTTTCTTTTTTGCTTATAGAATTCTCTTTTAACGTTTGTTGTAAAGCTGGTTTTAACTTTTGCTTGTCTGTAAAATTTTTGATCTCTTCATCAAATCTGAATACAAGTCTTTGCCAGTAGAACATTCTTGGTTGTGGGTTTTTCCCTTTTATCTTTTTAAATATATCATGTCACTCCCTTCTGATCTGTAGAGTTTTGGCTGAAAAGTCAACTGATAGACTTATGGGAGTTCCCGTGTATGTAACTTGTTGCTTTTCCCTTTCTGCTTTTAATATTCTCTTTACTTTTAATATTTGCCATTTTTATTACAGTGTGTCTTGGTGTGGTCCTCTTAGGGTTGATTCTGTTTGGGACGCTCTGTGCTTTCTGTACTTGGATGTTTGTTTCCATTCCCAGGTTAGGGAAGTTTTCAGTTATTATGTCTTCAAGTATGTTCTCTACCCCTTTCTCTCTCTCTTCTAAAGTTGCAAAGGATTTGAATATTCTGCTCTTAATGCTATTTTTCCCATAGACCGTGTTATTTTTAGTGTGTAACTTTTGCAAAGTGCACGTTTTTTAGGAGCACATATATCTTGTCATTCTAAATGCCTATATATTTCACCTGAACAAAAATAAAAATTAAGAAAAAGAGTATACAGAGTTCTTTTACAACATTGTCCTTTAATGATTTGTGTGCATAAATTGCTTAACCTGATTTGTTTATAAGTCCAAGTAAAATTGTAGTGGTAGACTATTTTATCAACATCTTTTTACATGCTTGGGGCAACTGTTGAATAAAAAATGTAGTGCTAATTTGCATCAGTGACTACAGTCATTTATTGACCATCACTACCTGCTAGATAGCCACTATACTGAGTGCTTTGCATGATCATCTCGTTTGTTCTTACAACAGACTTAGGAGATATATACTATTACTCCCATTTTACAGATGAGAAAAGTGAAGTTTAAGAAGATTAAGCAATTAGTTCAGGTAACATACCTGTATGTGTGTGTGTATCCAAGCATGCGGGCAGCGGGCAGTGGTTGGAGCAGGATTATTTAACCCAGGAAGGAGTCAGAATAGCTATGACTACAGATTTCTTCCAGTGAAGTGGTGTCCTTCCTTACCATCCCTTGTAAGCAAATGCTTTTTCCCTTCTGGGAACGAATGCAATTGCTACCATTAATAAAAGCCTGCACTAATTTGCTTACCTTTTAAAGGTGCAGGAAAGTTGTCTTTTCTTAGAACTTTTAAATACTTTGAGGTTGATTGGTTTTCAGACTTAAGCACTGTCTCCCACCACCTTAGGCACTCTGCTCACACAAAAATATTTATTTATTTATTTATTTATGGCTAGTGGGGTTTTTTTGGGTTTTTTGTTTGTTTGTTTGTTTGCTTTTGTTAAGCCCCAGAGGAAAGATACAGTCTATTTACTTTCTAAAATGTGTATTTTTATTTTAATAGAGGTACTGGGGATTGAGCTCATGACCTCCTGCATGCTAAGCATTCACTCTACCACTAAGCTATAATCACCCCCCACAAAAAAAATTTTTTTTAATACTGCATGGAGAAAACAATCTTTCCAAAGCCATATTTCGTCATGAATTCCAAATTATATCTGCCACTGGCCTGTGTGGAAAAGGAACTTTGCCTTTCTAAGTTTGTTCCCTAGTCTGCAATGTAAATAAATACAACTCATATTATCCGAACCCTTACTGCGGGAAAATGGGTCCATTGGGCCAAATTAGTATAATCATAGCTGCCACTTCTACCTAATAGGTGCCTTTATACTTTCTAGTTGTTGGCATTTGTCCATCTTTACACACTTCTAACTAGAGATAAGTGTACAAGACATTGATACTGATTTTTGGAATAACTTTTTGAATTCTATAGTGTACATATTCTTAATATGTGTGAAGCTCAGGCAAGTTTAGCCTTTTTGTGTTGGCCTCGCAATCAGATTTACCTGTAGACTTCTGGTCTATTTCTGCTACATTCTAGTTTCTGTTTTCCCTTACCGTCTGTCTGTATGTGGTTTCAAACCAGGGCAGAGAGCAAACAGCATCTTCCCTGGAAGCAGTGGCCCCAATCCTGTCCCTAGAGAACACTGGTTGGCCCGCCCTTCCTTCCTCAGTAGAGTATTAGACCTGACGATTGGTTTACTCTTCTTTGTTTTAGCACAGTTTCTGCCTTTGATCTTTTATCTGCTTAACTCTTGTATTTGTTGAGTGACTGAACAAGTACACATAGCTCAGTCCAGTCTTCTAATCCCGCCCCTGAAGTAAATCAAGGGGTTTGATTTTCAGCCACCTAAGAGAAATGCTTCAATAAAATATCTCTAGAAAGTCAAGTTTAAAGTCATCTACAGCCTACAATGTATTATTCTGCCTTATTGTGGGTAGAGAGCATTCGTTTTTCAAGGTGGATGAATCATAAGATAATTTAAAATAGTTTAGCTGTGAAAAATCCCTGCAGCATATGCAGAACTAAGATTAAATTTAAGGCGATAATTCCCTGTCAGGAGGAAATGAACATATTTATCAAGGTACTTCATTTGAAAAGTAATTGAGTCCCATTTCTATTCACATTACCATCTAAACATTTGTAAAACTAAATTAAAAACTATGGGATTGTAATATGGTTTTTTGAAAAGTCTATTTTAATTGTCAGACTTGAATATGAGACTTTGCATCTAAATAAGTAATTTTTTTCAAAAGTAGAAAAGCACTAAATTATATTTATGGAAACAATACCATTTTTGGTAGTAAATAGAAGTACTATATCTTGTCATAAAATTTAACTAGGAAACTCTAGGAATGGATTTTTAAAAATATTTCTTTCAAAACAGACCTTAGACCATATCTTTCTTAAACCATCAGCCTAGATATGCAAAAACTATTATTTTTTTCTATCTTGAGTCCCAAACACACCCAATGATAGAGACTTACTTTGAGAAATTCAGCAGTCAATACTGGGATTCTACGTTTATTAACTATTTAGGGGTGGGGAGAGGGCTTTATGTTACACACAGATGGTGGAGCTTGGAGACAGGGATCTGGTTCTCAGATAGCGTTCATCCTTGCTGTCATTCCTGTCTCATAAAAATAATATTATTCATTTATGTTATTACTGCCAGATTTCGTGCTCCTGAATAGATATGGCCAGAAAAATATAGTGACACTCTCTTTGTTGCAACAAATCAGGGAATCTAATAGCCTCAGTCCATTGTAATAGAAGAAGTGGGAGTTGGGAAGTGAATCAAATTTAGTTCTCTCCCAGAGAGAGAACTCAGTGTTTGTTGGATGAATGAATAAATGAGTAAATAAGTGAATGCTTCCATTGCTAGTTTTGAGGGTCAAGAGGCTATTTGTCCCCCTTTCCTCATGATAGAACTGATCTAAGTTTATTTATCATTTGTTCTCATCTCAGCTGTCAGAGGACTTGCTGCTTACCTTCTGCTTGTGCTGTCCTTGCCACTGGCCTCCTTTACTCTTCCTGCCTTTCTCCTCCTCCTCTTCCTCCTTTTCCTCGTCTTTCTCCTCTTCCTTTTCTCCTCCTCCTCCTCTTTATTCTCCTGTGTGTCTCTGCTTTCCTGAGAAAAGGTTAATACTTCATTGCCATTTTCAGGCAGACTAATCATGTGCTGCTGGCCCCAGCATAAGGCACAGAGCTATGTTCTTTGGCTCCTCTTGACTGTGCCTCTGCTGCTTCAGTACTGGAGAGGTGTGCTGTAACCACTCCAGTTCCAGGGCTCAGGAGGCAGATTGCCAGAAAACAGAGTACTCACTGTCCTGGCTTGAATGCATAAAGTGAAGTCAGCATCTGTGTGCAGGTCTATTGTGTCATGCCTGTAGATTGTTGGAACACAGACCTATAGGATCCAGGCTGGGAAAATAAAATGGAATCAAAAGAGAAACAACATAAAAAAAAAAAGTTTGGCATCAAGCATTTCACTCTGACTACAGTGGTAGACCATGCCAAACACTGATCTGTCTCCTAAGTTGCAGAGGTCTCTAGACTTTTGTTTTTCTCAACAGTTAGTTTATAATCTAATTTATTTGTATATTCTGGTATCCCTGCTCATTCTTCATCAGTGGGCAGAGTCACGGATGTAAGATTGGTGCAGTTTAAGTTCACCCACTTCTCAAACTCATGCTTCAATGGAGACAGTTATTGCTTAGAAAATTACTTTCAGATAATCAGCTCTAAAATCATGCCTTCAATTACAAGAGTTCATTCAACTACTATAAAGTGTTAAATAAATATAAACCATAATTTAATTATCCCAGGCTTTTAATTACCTGAAACCTTTTCTTATCAGAAATAATTTTCATGGATGCTGTTTATATATTCAAATAGGTATTTTTGAGGGAGAAGAAAGAAAAGTGAGAGCAACTGAGCACACCAAGATGTTTTCTGACTCCTCCAACCTCTATTATTAGGTCTATGACCCTGGAGCATCATTTTACAAAATGTGCCAGGGAATGCTGATGTGTAGTCGGGGAAGGGGTGGAGTGGAGGGGAGACTCTGGGGAGGTTTCTGTGGACTAATAGGTTGGGAAAGCAGTAGCCTAGATAAAGTTGAGAAGTTTAACTTTGTGTTTTTATTTTTCACAAGAGATTTTAGTAACAGAACTTCTACATGCCAATATGCAGTATAAATCTCAGAGCGAAAGAAATGCATGCAACATTTCACAACATTATTTGAACAGAAAGGTAGATCTTGCTGTCTTGATGTTCTATGGAACACACTCTGGAAAGTCTACACTAAAGAATAAAAATAACTATTAGGACACATTTGAATATAGTATTTACATTAAAAAGATAGTTAAAAATTGATAAGAGTAACACAAGGGCAAAAAGAGGCATACTAAAGCGATTATACTTGATACAACTTCACCAGAATTCATTGACACATGTGTTAGTCTTGCCAATGTTATTAGGTTGCTAAACTAAAAACACATGTTGAAGTGTACATTTAGCAGAAAATTCAATGAGTTATTTTAAAAATCATTAAGATTTAATAGAAGTAATTCTTGTTTAATTTCTTATTTAAGGAAGTAAAGTTTTTTATTGAAGTATAGTCAGTTACAGTGTGTCAATTTCTGGTGTAAAGCATAATATCCCACACATGCATATACATATATTCATTTTCATATTCTTTTTCATTAAAGATTATTATAAGATATTGAACATAGTTCCCTGTGCTATACAAAAGAAACTTTTTTAAAATCTGTTTTTATATATAGTGACTAATATTTGCAAATCTCAAACTTCCAAATTTATCCCTTCCCACCCCCTTTCCCCTGGTAACCATAAGATTGTTTATGATGTCTGCGAGTCTGTTTCTGTTTTGTAGATGAATTCATAGTGTCCTTTTATTTATTTATTTATTTATTTTTTGGTTCCGCATATGAGTGATATCACATGGTATTTGTCTTTCTCTTTCTGGCTTACTTCACTTAGAATGGCATTCTCCAGGTCCTTTTGATGTTGCTGCAAATGGCATTATTTTATTAATTTTTATGGTTGAGTAGTATTCTGTTGCATAAATATACCACAGCTTCTTTATCCAGTCATTTGTCAATGGGCATTTAGGTTGTTTCCACATCTTGGCTATTATATATAGTGCTGCTGTGAACATTGGGGTGCATGTATCTTTTTGAATTAGAGTTCCCTCCAGATATATACCCAGAAGTGAAATTGCTGGATCATATGATAAATCTATTTTTAGTTTTTTGAGGAATCTCCATACTGTTTTCCATTATGGCTGCACCAAACAATATTCCCACCAGCAGTGTAGGAGGGTTCCCTTTTCTCCACACCCTCTCCAGCATTTATCATTTGTGGACTTTTGAATGATGGCCATTCTGACTGGTGTGAGGTGATACCTCAGTGTAGTTTTGATTTGCATTTCTCTGATAATTAGTGATATTGAGCATTTTTTCATATCCATTGGAGAATTTCTTGTTTAGATCTTCTGCCCATTTTTGGATTGGGTTGTTTGTTTTTTGGTTAAGTTGTATGAACTGTTTATATATTCTGGAAATTAAACCTTTGTCAGTCCCATCATTTGCAAATATTTTCTCCCATTCCATAGGTTGTCATTTTGTTTTGCTTATGGTCTCCTTTGCTGTGCAAAAGATTATAAATTTAATTAGGTCCCATTTGTTTATTTTTGCTTTTATTTCTGTTGCTTGGATAGACTGCCCTAAGAGAACATTGCTGAGATTTATGTCAGATAGTGTTTTGCCTATGTTTTCTTCTAGGAAATTTATCATGTCTTGTCTTATGTTAAGTCTTTAAGCCATTTTGGATTTATTTTTGTGTGTGATGTGAGGGAGTATTCTAACTTCATTGATTTTTTTATGCTGCTATCCAGTTTTCCCAATACCACTTGCTGAAGAGACTGTCTTTTCTCCATTGTATATTCTTTCCTCCTTTGTTGAAGATTAATTGACTGTAGGTCTGTGGGTTTATTTCTGAGCTCTCTATTCTGGTCCATTGATCCTTATGTCTGTTTTTATGCTAATACCATGATGTTTTGATTACTGTAGCTCTGTAATACTGTCTGAAGTCTGGGAGGGTTTTTCCTCCAGCTTCATTCATTTTCCTCAGCATTGTTTTGTCAATTCTGGGTCTTCTGTTATTCCATATAAATTTTAGGATTATTTGCTCTAGTTCTGTGAAAAATGTCCTGGGTAATGTGATTAGGATTGCATTAAATCTGTAGATTGCCTTGGACAGTATGGCCATTTTAACGATATTGATTCTTCCCATCCAAGAGCATGGGATATCTTTCCATTGCTTTAAGTCATCTTTAATTTCCTTAGATAGCATTTTGTAGTTCTCCATGAGTAAGTCTTTCACCTCCTTGGTCAGATTTATTCCTAAGTATTTTATTGCCTTGATTTTTAAAGGGTTTGTTTCTTTACTTTCTTTTCCTGCTAATTCATTGTTAGTGTAAAGAAATGCAGCTGATTTTTGTAAATCTTGTACCCTGCTACCTTGCCAGATTCTTTTATCAGCTCTAGTAGTTTTTGTGTGGAGCATTTAGGGTTTTCTATATATAGTATTATGTCATCTACATATAGTGACAATTTTACCTCTTCTCTAAGGAAGTAAAAGATTTATTGAAGTAGATAGAGGGAACTTCTACTTCAAGGTTATAAAATATAGTAATCACAAAATTAAGCCTAAAAAGTTCATAGGGCGCTACTCCCTAAATTTGGTATTTTTGTTACAATAGAAAGATTTCATCAGGAAAAGTTTCCTATAAGCAATATTTTAGCATCCATTTATTTCTCTCAATTCTTCTTATTTATAAATATTAGCTTTCAGGTTACCTACACATTTTTTAAAAGAATCTCATTTGGTCTTATTTTTTAAATGCCATTTTCTGGACACTCATTATGCCATTCCAATAACCAACTGATGACGGCATCCAGATAGGACCTTAAGTTCATCATTTGTTCCAGTTTTAAATTTCATTATATCATTAGCAGCACTCTCAAAAGCCACTAATTCTTTTACCATGGCTGCTCTATTTCTTAGTTCCAGATTTTGATTCATTTTCTGATTGGCTGGATAGGGGAGGAGATGCTGGAAGTTTGGGAAAGAGAACAAAAGATAAAATTGTCATCCAGGACTTTACTGCTCAGTGTGTAATCATGGACCAGGAGCGAGCAGCAGCAGCAACATCTTCTGGGAGCTCATTAGAAATGCAGAACCTCATGCCCCATCCCAGATCTACTGGATCACAATCTGCATATGAAAAGTTTCCTATGAAGTTCACATGCACATTAAAGTTTAAGAGGAACTGGTGAAGATGAGCTCTCAAACATGATGGCACAGTGCAGTAGCCCCAGGAGTTATTAGTTAGTACTGATGCTTGCTTCGCCTTGCAGAGATTCTGCTTCAGTGGGTTTAGGGTCTGGCTTAAGCATCAGAAGTTGTAAAAAGCTCCCTAGGTCATTCTTATGTGCAGAAAACTTTGAGAACCACTGGTCAAGGAGAGTGGAAGTGTAAATAGATGAGGCAGTGGTCCTCAATCATGTCACCACCAAATAAAGCAACAAAACAATATAGAGGGCCAGGCTGCAGAAGTGGGCGAGACCCTGAGTCTTTGTATTTGCCAGGTTTCCCAAATAGTTCTGACAAACACCAACATTTAAGAACCTCTGGACCAGGGAAGCATATGTAATCATCAGGCAGCTTTCAGGGCCTCTTTGAAGTTTCTGGAGATCTCCCCTGGTTTCTGTTTTTTTTATGACTGAGTTAGAACACTGATGTAAAGTGTGAGTACTGCATGAGTCCCTTCCTATTTTATCACTTAATATGTATTGAGAACTGATTCTTCTAGGGATTAAATTATGCACTGGTTGTTTGCTAGCCTACCACTACTAAGAACATTTTTTTTTTAGTATGGATCATCAAAGAAAAAAAGTTCAAAGATTTAAAATCATGTATTCATATAATTTCTTTCCCTCTGTTCTCAGGACATACATGAAAATTTGCATACGCAAATATATGTAGATTCATAGACTGAGAGCTAGAGTGTTAGGCTCTAAGACTATTAGGTCTTAGAGCTGATCTAAGCTAATTGTCGTTTTCAGTTGAGGAAAGGGAAGACTAGAAGGAGTGAGTGAGTACCCCAAGGTCACACAGAGAATGGCAGAGTATGAGCAATAGTTCTGACAATCTTTAAAAGTTTGAGTGGATAAACTTGCCACGTCAGCCTAAACTGTGTGGGCTAAGTATTCTAAGGACAAATCAGTCAAATAAGAGAACCAAGTTTGCAGGTAATATATTTATTGCTGTGTAATAATTAATAACTTGTAACATAATTAGGCCCAAATGGTGAGGAGTTTGAATAAATGACTATAATTAATGTTACTTTTACATTGACATTCTTATTTTTGTCCAATTTTCTATCCCCAGTTTAACTCTGTATTATTTATAATCAGCACAAGAGCTTAGTTTCTCCCCAATAACATACACAATTTGTCACATTAAACATCCATGCCATTCTGTAGACAAGTTTGTAGACTGTAAGGAGAAGATCACTGTAGCACCTCAGCATATCTGGGAAGAGGCTCAGACATAATTGCCTTGCCCCATTTGTTCTCTCTGACTCCCCTGGCTCTCTTCCCTTCTCTTCAAAGCTGCAGTATCTCAGCTTCCTTACAGGATGGAAGATGAGTACTTGTAAGTAAACAAACCTAACTTCCACAGTGTTTGGATCAATAGTCCTTTTAAAATGTTTGCACAGTTCTCTCCAAAGGAGGTAGAGAGTGCCAGAAGCCATGCTGGACAGAACCCTGAAAATAAGTTTTATTTTTAGAACTCTCTTGACTTCCACATCGCCTGTGACCCCCTCAGTGTCTTCCAGGGAGGACACAGTGCCTTTGAGCTGCCATCTGGTTGCTTGGTGTTCCCTGACTGGAACTCTTCTAACAGGCCTGCCCTTGAGAATTTTTCCCGACACCTCTCAGGGACTTGAGTGATAGATTTAGATTTAGATCCATAGATATTAATAGTACGTTAATGACTGACCACATTTTAGATTTTTTATTTCACGTGTGGGAAGACTGGTTGTGACTAGTTTAAGCTAAAAAAAAAATCACTAGAAGAAAAATGAATGGGAGGGAGGGTGTCTTGGAGAATTTAAGAAAGAATTATATCACTTAGCCCTGGGAAATTCAGGGAACAGGACAGGAAGTACGTTTGAATCTTATCTGAGGGGCTGACTTTAAAGTGTCTCGGCTCCATGGCTATGTGGGAGCTGCTTCATAGTGGCTTGGGAAAACCACTTGTTAAATTTTTGGGAGTTTTGCAAACCAAATGATGTTACATTAGTACTTTGAAATTGGCCGTGATATATCTACACCAAGGAAACTGGCAAATGCTGCAAAAAGCATTACCAGCATACTACCACTCAGCTCAAACTTAACATTCCAAAGAGATATATTGGAGCAATGCGGTTTAAGTATCCATTTCTGTGGTAATAATGTTTGGGCAAGAGAACAGGGTTATAATACACAGACACAGCACAGGCTGTGTGTCAGTGGTGCCCTTAGGGAAGGGGATCTTGATGAACTGGGCAGCTACCCAAGGGCTCTCTGCACAGTTACTATTCTTTTTTAGATAATATATTTGCTTCTTAACCAGGGTTAAGCAATTAGGATATTCGGAGATATGACATGTGCCCTCAGAGGGAGCAGATTTATGTACCTAGTCATGACTGTGATGAGTGATGCAGCTTCCCCTGTGAGTCACAACGAACTGCACATTATAACCACCTGGGACCTTTAAAAACAGACCAATGCCTGGGCCCTGTCAGACAGATTCTACTTTAACTGAGTGTCGGTATGTTTTGAAAGCACCCCAGCATGGTGACTAGTTAATAATACTCTATTGTTACCAGTATTGTTCTGTATGTTTGAAAGTTGCTAGAAGAGTGTATCTTAAAAGCTCTCATCACAAGAAAAACACATTTGTAACTATGTGGTGATGGATGTGAACTAAATCATCTCAGTATATACATATCTCAAATTATTATGTGCACCTAAAACTAATACAATATGTCAGTTATATCTCAATTTAAAAAAGAGGGAAAGAGCACCTAATTCCATTGCTCCATATTTGCAACCATGACTGAGAACAACTGAGATGCTGAGTTGGCATCATTAAGGGCCTTAGGGAAGGGAAAGCTTTACAGGTTTGTCACTTGTAGCTAAGTCAGAACTGTTACCTATAAAATTTTATGCCACTGTATGTGGCAGACTTAAATTTTATATGATTTATAAATTTTATACAATTAAAGATTCCGAAGTGGATCCATTTTCATTGTAGAACAGAAAGAAAGAATGAAATAAAGCAATTGGCATGTCCTCCAGTATCAGGGATGACCTCACTCCCTGGGGAGTGAGGAAGAGTGTAATTTGGGGCTGATGAACTGAAAGGCGATGGCCCGAGTAATTTAGCAATGAGGTGTCAGGCACCGCACCTTGTTGGGGTGAGTCAATCACATAGCCCCTATATATATATAAATCTTAAAAGTTTTGAGACAGTGCAGATCACGGAGTTTTCACTATTGGAAAGATTAGGGGTTCTTAGGGAATGCTTAAAGCAGCATTTACTCATTTATTCATTCTACTTTTTCTTTCATCCAGTGATTATTTATTGAGCAAGTATTATATGTAGGATGCTGTGTTAGGTCCTGGTAACATAGTCTCCAATCTTGCTGAGTTTTCCTATTTCCTATATAAGGAAATAAGCAAATTATTACACAATTAAACATTTAATTACAAATGTACACAGTGCTATGAAAGAGAAGGACGTATTTTATGAGACATCTGATCTACACACCTGAACCACTATTTCCCAAAACTGGGGAGAAAGAAAGCCTGGATGAAAGTGTGCTTCCCTAGTTGTAATCCTTGGACTATTGGCATCAGCATTTCCCTGAAGTCGTAACAACTCACTTAACAATCCAGACATTTGTAGACATTCACAGCTAACAGTGGTCCTTAAGTGTTTTTCCACTGTGTCTTACAATTTTAGAAAACTATGTACCCTCCCAACACTTAAGAATTTTAAGTCTACATCTAAATTTTAAATATTTGAAATACTTACTTTCAATAGTTGAAAATGATGTAATTTCTGGTATGATATAAATACTGATATTGACAATTATATTAACATTTTAAAATATGTCCAGTGGAATGTGAATGTCACAAGGATTTGATACTGATTGTATCTGTAATATAAAGATGAACATGTTCTTTTTTAAGACCTATTGGTCAAAATTCCTCCTTCTTCCCACTTTACTTCTTCCCCAGAATTTAACCTAATATTTTTTGTGATTGATAGTCTTCACCCAATCATGATTTTCTGAAACAAAAAATACATATAAATGGAAATTTTAATTTCAAGTAACCACAAGGCTTAATATTTTTAAAATCTCTGATTTGCACCATCAAAACAATTATTAGTACACAGTTGATCAAAACAACATAAATATTGACAATTTTTTGACAGTTGACAAAGCAAACATTGAGAATTATTTAACATTACGGATCTATTAAGGAGATGAATGAGTCTTAACTTTTCAGTCAGTGCATCTGTGTGTGTGACTCTTGCTAGAATGAGTCAAGATTAAGCATGAATTTTATCCCTATTTTAAATAATGTTTTATGTAAGTGCTGAGGAATTTTGTTCATGTAAATTAGTTAAGAATGTATTGAGTTGTGTTCTGGTCATGTCACTCAATTTGTTGAACTTGCCAAGTACATGTCAAAAATCACACAGTGATCTGTCATTGAGAAGTATTTTTAATTATCTGTTAGTTAGGTATTCCTTTAATTTTGTTGAAAGCAAAGATTTTGAAGTCATTCAGAAATGAAAAAAGATTTGTTACCCAGTCATTAGAGGCATTCATTTTCTCAGTAGCAACAAAAAATTTCATATTCCTCTTTATTTGCATCATGGAGGTTTTCTCAGTCTAGGAATTGCATCATAGTAAGATTAGCCATGGACAAAGTTGGCCTTTCTTTGTAAAGTAAAGCAAAGGTGGAAAGGAAACCCTGTATGACTCTAAACCACAGGAGGTTCTCAGATTATGTTCAGACAGAGTATGTATGAAGTTGAGATTCTGAAAACTGATCCCCTGAGAGCTACCTGTCTGCGTGGGTATCCCTTGGTTAGTCCTTGTGTTCCCACAGGGCTGATTACTCCTTTTGAAGACCCTGGCCTAGCTAATGAGCTTTGTGGTAATTAACAAGGAGGATGAGCCTTTACTGGTAAGCCCTGGTACCTCTGGCTTTGGAAAATTTGTTTCTACAACTGAATTTAGCTATCACAGTGCAGTTTAAAACATGGTTATATAAGAAAAGAGCACACTATGAAGTTAGCCTTTAAAATCACATACACAGAGATACCAAATAATAAAATAATTAGCAATAAAAATTTTTTAGAAAACATACGGTGTTTTTTTTTTAACATGACTTTATACAGATAAAGTGGAACAGGCATATTCCATTTTATTGTTATTGTTAAAAGATGTGCAGTAAGGAGATTCAACCACAGGATTGGTATTTGAGACCAGCATTTGAGCTTCTATCTGGCTTTCATTTGTGTTTTTCA
Source organism: Vicugna pacos (assembly GCF_048564905.1). Classification (NCBI taxonomy): domain Eukaryota; kingdom Metazoa; phylum Chordata; class Mammalia; order Artiodactyla; family Camelidae; genus Vicugna; species Vicugna pacos. Next base: position 55,011,776 of record NC_132989.1, read on the forward strand.
AGATCCCTGTAGTGATTCATACCATTTAGTGGGGGAGGTGTCCTGTCCTCAGTGCTCTCACGGAACTTGATAGGTCCCTGAGTACCCTGTCATGTGGCAGGAATCACTCAATAAGCCCCATAGCAATTCCAAAGCAGCTTTTGTCATAACCTGCTTGGCAACTCCAGTTACCCTTGAGCCTTCAGGGATAGTTAACAGAATGATTTTGCCTTTCTCAAGCCACAGACAGTGTCATAGTGTTAACTTTTTCACTGCTATGAAAGCAAACTTGACAACCTATGAACTCCTATACAGCCCCACAGTATTCCTTACGATCTGAAAATGTTCAACATAGCAGCAATGACTAAAAGCCCTCATTCTAGTGGTTCCATATTATTTGTGTGCGTAACAATCGTGAAGAGTACTTCTTTAAAATATGAATTTAAAAGTCCTGGGGAGGGGGAGGGATGAATTTGGAGTTTGGGATTAATAGATAATACTGTTATATATCAAACAGATGAACAACAAGGGCCTAGTGTATAGCACAGGGAACTTTATTCAATATCTTATATTAACCTGTAATGAAAAAAGAATATGAGAAAGAATATATATATCTATAACCGAATCACTTTCCTGTACACCTGAAACTAACACAACGTTGTAAATGAACTTCAATAAAAATAAAGTCCCTGAATCAGATTTTGATGGAGAAGATCTGCATATTACTGGGTAATTATTCTCAAAACAAAAAATTAGATAGAAATGAATCTTCATTAGATGACTTATACAGCATGGATTAAACACAGTGCAGCAATGATTTAATAATAACAGCGAAAAATTATTCCTTCACACAGCATCAAATACTTCCAATGGTCACATGCCCAGGTCTGTTCTTAATGTTCTTCACAGAAGACTATCAGCAGATTGCAGCTACCACTGATTTTGATTTATTTTATTTTGGTTATGTTCCTAAATCTTTCTTTATTCTTCTAGTTCATTTTGCTGTGAAAAATTCTGTCTCAGTGGAAGTTTATATTCATCAAACTTAGGATCCTCTTGCCATACCACAGTTTAGTAACTAATTGAAAGTTCTTCAGACTGGACATGGTCTGATCACTGTGTTGAAAGAAAGAATCAACATTAATGAGGTGCCAGCTATTCATAGCACTCTGTATGGTTGGGGTTAATATTTCCATTTTACAGATGACAAAACCCAGGTTAGGAAGCTTAATGAACTCTCCCAGATAGAAAGTGGCAGCATTGGAATAGGAACCTAGTTTGTTAACTGCAAACCCTTGAGTTAAGCGTGTTTGTCAGAGTACACACACATCTTGGCGGAAGAAAATTAATTTACTGAAGGAGATTTTTGTGACAGAGTGAAGTAATCAAAACATTTTTATTTAATGAAATCCCACTGTGTAGTTGGGTTACTGAGAACCAAAAATCCAATGATACTAACAATTTAAGGCAACTCTTTATTCATTCTGTGAAACTGTATCTAAGATTTTAAGTTTCAGTGTTTTATATCGAATTACTTGGCGCTACCCCATTACTAACTTGAAACCATATGAATTTTGCTACAATCAGCCATGAATTATGACTGTTACATTATGTTGGGAGTGTTCTATTTTATTTATAAATACAAAGATAAAGATGTATGGACACGAAAAACAGAAGACATGTGGAGGATTGAACCTAGAAAAAAGAAAATCTTGTCAAAGAATTCATATGCTATTTTCATATGCAAGGTTGAAGTCCAGAGCCATGTCACCCAATTCTGCTTATTTTAATGTCTCCTCAGTTGCTAAAGTAGTGATCTGTATGTTATGCTCTTAGTGAACCAACATTTTGGATTGGCTTTATAATAGAGAACACATATGTTCTTCAAAAATTGTCTCTATCTTACCATTGTCACCAGCACCAACAAAAATAGCCACATACACAGACCCTTTTGATCTGAGTAAACAAATCTGTATTTCCAAAATAATTTATTGAGGAGTATTTATGTGATCGAAGCACACAGGAATGAAAATCTTATTCTCCTTAAGCATAGCACCCTGTTTGCTGGAGAAGCATAACGGGGCAAAGAGATTTCAGTTGGACAAAAACAGTCCTAAAAATGTCACCTTTGGTAGATTGAATAATACAATCAATAATTTTAGCTTCTGTCTAAATACTTAACTGGTCCAAAAGAAAGCTTGCCAGCCCAAAGGGATCATGAATGTAACTCAGGCACTGTATGAGAGTATTTATATCAAGAAACCTAAAACATAAGATATTTATGAGCATATTCTCCCTTTGTATATACAAAATTATCTACTATTTATAGCATTGTCAGAGACTAAGTGTACTTAACAATCTTGTCCATTTTATAAATATAATATAATTACTTTCATGTGTAGAAACTATAAAATGATACAGCTGGAAAGGACCTGAAAATAATTTCCCCAGATTCTTTAATTTTATGTATTTCTCATTTAAGGAGACTTTAGAGATATTTGTGAAACAGTCTAAACACAGAATCCTCCTAGATTTTTACATTTTTTTCGCAGTCTTTTGCAGTTGTTATATGCACATCCAGTTCTACTCAACTTTATCAACACCTTCCAGAATATTCAACTTGGTCTTCATAGATGAAGCAACTTTCTTTTCCACCTATTGGTTTCATAACATTTTATTAACTTAAAAGTTATTACATTAAGAACACATAGGTTTGAAACAAACACACCTAAATCCTGGCCAGCATTCATCTCAGTTGAGGGGACAAGAGTTCTCAGGTATACGAGTTGCCAGGTTTGCTGTAATAGCAGTCAGCATGTTTTTCAGAGGGAACAGAGAGCCATGGCTAACCTAATGAATTGGTTTTTATACCCAACTATTGTGAAATTGGTATGTTAGGAGGGATTCTTGTTTAAGAGAACTCACCCTCCACATTCCTGCACTCACTTCGTGGAGCCGTCTCTTTCCCATCTCTTGGGTAAAATCACAGGCAGGCTCCATAGTTTCCTCTGATTATTCTCAGATAATAGTTTTAATTACCTTTATCTCCAAATATTCTCACTGCAGTAGTCAAGAAGGACAGTTTAATTAAAAAGAAAGAAAAAAAAATACCGAGAACATCATTTGAAGTTTAAGCTGTCCTCAACCTCACCTTGCTCCGGCTTCAGGAGAGAAGTCTGTGATGGGGAAGGACGTGGGCATGGATTAGCTGCTTCTCTATTTCTCCATGTTTCTCTTCTACCCTTGCTAAGCCTAGATTATGGAGGAAGCAATAACAGCATTTCCCTGGCAAGACAAATACTGTTCCAAGGACTATTGGGAGAGGAAAGGACTCGTGAGGCCATATCTGATGTAATGTAAGAGATGCTCTAAGTTCCCACTTTGGGATGGGACCCCAGGGGACTGCAGCCCAGGGAGTATTGATAAATCTGGAAAGAAGTAGCCATTGCGCAGACTGCAGACTGGCCTTCTAATCAATAAAAGGAACATACTGTTTGCATTTCCAAAGTGAATCTTTGAGCCTAGGATATATTTGAAGGGTCAGAAAGGTTGTCTCTGAAGAGAACATGACTAATATGGCTGAAACTCCCTGCACCAGTGGTAGACAAGACCCCAAATTTTATGTTTGTCCCCTAGCTTTTAAGGTTGACTACAGTATCTATTTCTGAACAACATATTGCTAATTTTGCTTGCTTTAGAATTTTATCTTACTAGTATCACACTATATATAATCTCCTACTACATGGTTTTCCTGCTGAATCTTGTATTTGTAAGATTTATCCATATTGATGCATACAGCAATAGTTTATTTATTTTTACTGCTCTATATCATTCAATGACCTGAATATCTTATCTTGTTGATGAACATTTAGGTTGTTTCCCATTTTTAGTCATCACCATACTGCATTGAATATCCTGGGCATGTCCTTAGTACATATCGCTAGTTTTCTGAAGTTACATACCTGGATGTGGGTGGGTGAATCACAGGGTCTGCACATCTTTTCGAGAAAAAATTTGAGGCCTTAGATGATATTATTTTCCTCCAGAGAGAATTTCACTTCCTCTTGTCAAGTACCAGAATCATCATTCAATTTCAGGGCCCCCTTGAGGACCTGGAGCTGGTCTACAGACTGTGCAACAACTGTTTTTCTTTCAGGTTTATTCTTACTACTGGGATGCAGCCCCCTAGGGTTTCATCCCGCAGTGATATAGTTTCCCAGAGTCCCCACCTCTGCATGGCTGTGGACTTGACTTTTTTCAAAAAATTTTTCAAAGTCATCCCAAATATCCATTCTCAACATTTTGTTAGCTTTTGATGCTTTTGGTGATTCTTTTTAAAAACTGTCTAGCTTTTTTAGTTGTCAGTGAGAGAATCGGTTCACTATACCTAGTCTTTCATGAAAGAAGGTAGACATTTCTCACTTTGAACCTTTCTAGCTAATGCCAATTTGCTGTCCAGAAAATGGTTTATATACCCGTTAATGATGAACAGCATTTCCACTGATGAGAAAGATTCACTTTCTCATGCATACCATTTTGTGCTCTTTGCCTTTTGTGCTCTGGGAGTATATTACTTATTCAAAAAATACATATAAAAATCATTAAAAATAAAAACAGTGAATCATTAATTTGGAAAGCATTTTGCCTTCAAGGAAACTAAACCACATGTTGTAATTTCTTAACCCTGCTTCCCAGTGTTTTCTTTAATTCAATATTGAGCCAATTACTATGTCAGCCAGGAATTTTTTTTAATAGACAATGATGTCTGTCTTCACAGAATCTAAAATGGTGAGTGTCCCTGGATTAGAATGGATCAAAAGACCACAGTGATGGGAAAATTCAATCAGGAAGTCTTAATGTATATCAGAGAAATGACTAGTTCATTTGTTGCTATGGGGAAAATGATGTTTTCAATTCCTTCCCCATTAAGGGCATTCTTGGATTTAGTAAAATTCAAAACAGGTCATCAAGCCAGTAGTGCTAATGCTGTAGGATGCAATGTTGTAAATAAGCTCCTATTGAATTTTGAAAATCCATTGTATTTATTTAGTATATGAAAAAGCAAGGAATCTGTTAGGGCAATAATATCTGTACACATGTGTAAGTTATTTGGGGTGAGATCCTAGGAGACTGCAGAGTTTGTTTCAAGTCATGAAAAAGCAGAATTAAAGTGTCATGAAGAACTAAGTTAATTTTAAGTACCAGTGAATGAATAGTTTCTTTTTTTTAATTTTAAAATTATTTTTAATTTGGGGGGGGTAATTAGGTTTGTTTAATTAATTAATTTACTTATTAACTTATTTATTTATTTAATAGGGGTACTGGGGACTGAACCTAGGACCTTATACATACTAGACAGGCACTCTACCACTGAGCTATACCCTTCCCTAGTAGTTTCTTAAAATCTAGATTATTTTGAAGTTTGTTGGCCTTTCCTTACCTCCAAGTGTCTAGAATTGCTTCAGTGTAACATGTTGAAGTCTAAGACAGATTCCTGTTAATTCAGGATGATATCAGTATGACTCTCTTTTTACACAGAAGGATGGCATTAAAAGTCTCTTGCTCTCTTTACCCTAATGATTCTGTAATTATGATCCAAATAACTCTTCAGAAATGATTGCTGCACCACTGTATTGGGTATGTGGTAAAACTGCTTAGTTGGAGAATCTGCCTACAGGTAACATCTTTAATGAATTAATCATGTCACCAATTCTCATTTAACTTTTCTCCTAATGTATATTTAAGTAAGTAATATTTATAATTGAGAATTTAATATTAAGACTAACATCTAATAAGTGTCTAATAAATGTAGTAGAATTACTGGTAAAATATATTTATACTAGAATCTAGAATCTTATATTCCTAGTAATCCATTTACAGTAAATAGTTGGATTATAAACCTTTTGAAATGTATCAATATTTACTTTGTAGTTATAAATAAAATGTAATGATCCATGAGACCTATAAATTAGATCATCTCAATAGATGCAAAGAAAGCATTTGACAAAATACAACATCCTTTGATGATTAAACCCCTCAACAATTGGGTACAGAAGGAACGTACCTCAACATAATAAAGGCCACATATAACACACCAACATCATACTCAATGATGAAAGGTTAAAAGTTTTTCCTCCAAGATCAGGAATAAGTCAGGGGTGCCCATTCTTACCAATCTTATTCAACATAGTGCTGGAAATCTAGCTAGAGCAATAAGGCTAGGTAGAGAAATAAAGACCTCCAAATTGGAAAGGAAGAAGTAAAATTATCTTTGCAGATTATATGAACTAATATACAGAAAATCCTAAGACCTGTTAGAACTAATCAATGAACATGGTGAAGTTGCAGGATATAAAATCAACATACAGAAATCATGCATTCTATACTTTAGCAACTAAGTATCAGAAAAAGATATAAAGCAATCCCATTCAAAATAGCATTAAAAAGAATAAAATACTTAGGAATAAATTTAACCAAGGATGTGAAAGATCTGTAAATTGAGAACTACAATATTTTGATGAAAGTAATTGAAAAAGAAAGAAACAAATGGAAATATATTTCATGTTCATGGATTGAAAGAGTAAATATTGTTTAAATGTCCATTCTACCCAAAGCCATCCATAGATTCAGTGACTTTCTATCAAAATTCCAGTGGTATTTTACAAAGAAGTAGATAATACAATCCTGAAATTTGTATGGAACCACAAAAAGACCCAAAAGAGCCAAAGCAATCTTGAAAAAAGAGGGACAAAGCTGGAGGCATCACACTTCCTGATTTCAAACTATATTACATGCCTATAGTAATCAAAACAGTATGGTATTGGCATAAAAATAGACACAGACCAATAGAACAGAATCAAGGGCCCAGAAATAAATCTCCACATATACAGTCAACTAATATTTTACAGGGGAGTCAAGAATACTCAGTGGGGAAAGGATAGACTCTTCAATAAATGGTGTTGGGAAAATTGGATACATGCAGAAAAGTGAAATTGGACTCCTATCTTACATCAGTTACAAAAATTAACTCAAGATGGTTTAAAGACTTAAAGATAAGACCAGAAGTACTAAAACTCCTAGAAGAAAACATAGGGAAAGTGCACCTTGACATGAATTGCAGCAGTGACTTTTGTATGTGACACCAAAAGCACAGCAACAAAAGCAGAAATCAACAACTGGGACTACATAAGTAAAAAGCTTTTACACAGCGAAAGAAACAATTAACAAAATTAAAAGGCAACCTACAGAATGGGAAAATATTTGCAAACCATATATCTGATAAGGAGTTAATATCCAGCACATAGACTTACACAACTCAATAACAACAACAAAACTCTGATTAAAAAATGAGTAGAGAAACTAAATAGACATTTTTCCAAATAAAACATACAGATGGCCAATACCAGTACTGCTGATCTGAAACAAATAGACTGCCATATATCACTCCAGCAAAGACAAGTTTGTTCTGTATTCTTAGAGAATTACAATTCAGGGTCTGTAATCATGGTAAGCCATGTACAAGTCCCTGCATGGCAAGGGAAGGGGAACACTTTTTTTTTCCAACTATTAAAGTATAGTTGATTTCAGTATAGTTGAGTTTCAGGTGTGTATCAAAGTGAATCAGTTATATATATTTTTTTCAGATTATTTTCCTTTATATGTTATTACAAGATACTAAATGTAATTCCCTGTGCTATATAGTAAATCTTTGTTGCTTATCTATTTATTAGTAGTTTATATCTGTTAATCTTATACTCTTAATTTATCCTTCTTCTCTCCTCCCTCTCCCCTTTGTAACCATAAAATTGTTTTCTATGTCTGAGTCTGTTTCTGTTCTGTATATAGATTCACTTGTATTATTTTTTAGATTCCACATATAAGTGATAGTATATAATATTTGTCTTTGACTGACTTCACTAAGTATTATATTCTCTAGGTCCATCTATGTTGCTGCAAATGGCAATATTTCAATATGACTGAGTAATATTCCACTGTATATATATACCATATATTCTTAATCCAGTAGTCTGTTGATGGGCACTTGGGGTGCTTCCATGTCTTGGCTGTTGTAAAAAGTGCTGCTGTGAATATTGAAGTGCATGTACATTTTTGAATTTTTCATTTTTTTCTGGATATATACCCAAGAGTGAGATTGCTGGATCATATGGTAGCTCTATTTTTAGTTTTTTAAGGGACTTATGTACTGTTTCCATAGTGGTTGCATCTATTTTCATTCCTACCAACAGTGTAGGGGGGTTCCCTTTTATCCACACCATCTTCAGCATTTATTATTTGTAGATTTTTTAATGGTAGCCATTTTGACCATTGTGAGGTGACACCTCATTGTGGTTTTTATATATGTTTCTCTAATTATTGATGTTGAGCATCTTTTTATGTGCCTGTTGGCCATCTGTAAGTCTTCTTTGGAAAAAGGTTTATTTAGGCCTTTTGCCCATATTTTGATTAGGTTGTATTTTTTTTTAATGCTGTGTTGTATGAGCTGTTTATGCATTTTAGATATTAACCCCTGTTGATTGCATCATTTGCAAATATTTTCTCTCATTCTGTAGGTTTTTTGTTTTGTTTGTGGTTTCCTTTGCTATGGAAAAGCTTTTAACTCGGTCCCATTTCTTTATTTTTGGTTTTATTTCTTTTGCCTTGGGAAACTGCTCTAGGAAAATATTGTTATGATTTATGTTGGGGAATGTTTTGCCTATGTACTCTTCTAGGAGTTTTACAGTGTCATGCCTTATATGTAGGTGTTTAAATCATTTTGAGTTTATTTTTGTGTATAGTGTGAGGGAGTGTTCTAATTTCATTGACTTACATGCAGCTGTCCAGCTTTCCCAACACTATGTTGAAGAGGCTATCCTTTCTCCATTATATATTCTTGCCCGCTTTGTCATATATTAATTGACTGTAAGTGCATAGGTTTATTTCTGGGCTTTCTATTCTGCTACATTGATCCATATGTCTGTTTTTGTGCCAATATCATGCTGTTTTAATTACTATAGCTCTGCAGTATAGTCTGAAGTCTGGAAAGGTTATGCCTCCAGCTATGTTCTTTTCCCTCAGGATTGCCTTGGCATTTGGTCTTTGTGATTCCATATAAATTTTAGGATTATTTATTCTAGTTATGTGAAAAATGTCATAGGTATTTTGATAGGGATTACATTAAATCTGTGGATTGCTTTGTGTAATAAGACCATTTTAACAATATTCTTCCAATCCAAGAGCATGGAATATCTTTCCATTTCTTTGAATCAATTTCCTTTTTCAGTGTTTTATAGTTTTCAGCATATAGATCTTTCACTACTTCCATGCTTAAGTTATTCCTAGGTATTTTTTTTTTTGGATGAAATTTTAAATTGGATTTTTTTTACTTTATCTTTCTGATATTTCATATTTAGTGTATAGAAATGCAACAGATTTGTGTATATTATTCTTGTATTCTGCAAATTTGCTGAATTCATTTATTAGTTCTAATAGTTTTTGGATGGAGACTTTAACATTCTCTGTATAGAATACCATGTCATCTGCAATACTGACAGCTTTATTTCTTCCCTTCCAATTTCGATACCTTCTATTTCTTATTCTTGTCTGATTGCTGTGGCTAGGACTTCCAATACTGTGTTGAATGGAAGTGGTGAGTGTGGGCATCCTTTTCTTGTTCCTGAGTTTAGCAGGAAGTCTTTCAGCTTTTCACCATTAAGTATTATGTTGACTATGGTTTTGTTGTAAATGGCTTTTAATATGTTGAGATATGTTCCCGCTCTAGCCACTTTGGTGAGAGTTTTCACCATTGATGGGTGTTAAATTTTGTCAGATGCTTTTTCTGCATCTTTTGAGATTATCATGTGGTTTTTGTCTTTCCTTTTGTTAATGTGGTATATCACATTGATTGATTTGCTTTTGTAGAACCATTCTTGTGCCTTGAAATGAGTCCATATTGATCACAATGTATGATCTTTTTTATGTGGCATTGGATTCAGTTTGCTAATATTTTATTGAGGATTTTTGTATCATATTCCTCAAAGATGTTGTCCTGTAATTTTCTTTTTTTGTAGTGTTTTTGTCTGATTTTGGTATCAGAGTGATTATGGCTTCATAAAATGAATTAGGGAGTGTTGTCTCCTTTTTAATTTTTTGGAATACTTTGAGCAGGGTAGGTATAAATTCTTTTTTATAAGGGAGATTCTTTTTTGGGGAGATGTTGGTCAGGGGATACAAACTTGCAGTTAGAAGATGAGTAAGTTCTGCAGATCTAATGCACAACACTATATTGTATACTTGAAAGTTGCTATGAGAGTACTAATCTTAAATGTTCTCATTACAAAAAAGAAATGATATTTATGTGACAGGATGGAAGTGTTATTAGTTGATGCTATGGGTAGTAATCATTTTTCAATGAAAATTTATTTATCAAGTCAACACATTGTACACATTAAACTTATACAAATTTATATGTCAGTTACTTCTCAATAACAAAAAAGACCTATAAATTAAAGACTTGATTGTATAATAGAAAACAAAGAGGTACTTAGGGTTAGACTTTACAGAAGGCAGCAGAGGTGGTGTCTCTGTTTTCAGTGGTTCTGTTCTTTGTGTGCTTAATAGAAAATATTTACTTTTATATAAATGATAGGAGAATTTCAGGCTAAAACTTACAATAATTTACAAGTTGAGCACTGGTCATTTCTAGCAGGCCTAATTTCTCGCAGTCACTTTAAGTAGGGGAGTCTGTGAATTAAAAAGTCTTACTTGGAAAATAATTATGAAACCTACTAAATTTGACTTTAAATTGGCCCTGTAGAAAAAATAATGGTTACTGTTTCAGAGCCCACTACTCTTCTATTACCCTCATGGGGTTCAACCAACACAGGGGTCTCAGTGTTCCTCAGATAAGCATTTGGGAACTTCAGCTCTTTTCAGAGGGGTGAGAAGCATGCAGAGGAGAGAAGGCAGGGGAAAAGGTGAGGTGGAGGGGAAAAGTGAAATGGAAACTATTAGTGACAGACGAAAAGCAGCCAATTCCAGAATACGTTTCATATTTTTATTCCTTAAACAGAGGGAAGCATTTCAGTCTTACGTTAACTTCTTAATCACTTGTATTCTACTGCTAATTGACTTTAAGGAGGATGTGAAAGAGTATATATCCCTTGTGGCCATAAATTGAAGGATTCGCTAGATACTGCAAGTTTTTGCGGTTCTATCTAGTGCTACCTTTCCCTGCCTGTGCTTTATTAAAGCTCAAGCAGAATCACAGGAAAAAATCTTATTTTGGAAGGTGTGAATTAGAGCTAGGGTTCGAGGGAGGTCTCAGATCCCAAACTTCTTGATGCAATTTTAAATGTTAATATTGTGACACTATTTTTTTATTCTAGCCACTCCCCTCTTCAATACCGCCTCATAAATACCACAGGTATTTCAGCCTTGTGGGAATAGAAGCAGGGATTATTTTTATAGCTACACCCTGCGCCAATAAATATATTTAATAAACATTTCTACAACCAGTTTATTTCAACTTCAGGGTATAGTTTTCTCTACAGTGAGAGAAACTGACCTGCCTCTAAGGGCCAATTAATCTCAAAATCTGAGTGAGAAAATTAAGGGCACATGGTGAGCTGGAGGTCCTTCTAGAGAAGAGAAATCACACATTCAAGGAAGGGGTCAAAAATTCAGATACTTTCAAGGGTCCAGTGGGTAATAGGAACATATGAAACTACTGCAATAAAATGGTTCGGAAGTGATGTGCTGGCCAACTGGAGTATACATAGCCAACTCACTTGTGTAAAAAACACCCCACTGGCTGAACTGAGTGGCTGCATTTACTCTACCACAATGCACATTTGGGGTCTCTCTTTTAAAGAAGTCCTATATAAAAGGAATTAAAAGGAATAAGTGTTTATTTGACTGGGGTAAAGATCCCTGAGTTTTACTTACTTCTTTTTGCTCTTCCTAAATAGACATTAAAAAGTAAATAAAACTTAGGGAAAGGCCAGACCAGTGAATAGACAGGAGTAATTAGCAACTTATTCTCAGCTTCCTAAAGTTCTCTGGCCTAAACTCTTCCTCACTGGTTTGCGACAGCATTACTAGGCTCAATGCAGCCATGTTGAGGGAGTGAGGAGAGTAGCGGAGGATGTCGATGTCTCATGTTAGTTTCAAGAGTGCAATCATGAGTTTGATAGATATTTAGCTGTAATTAGCTGACAGCCTATAGCAAGGTCATGAGAAAAGTGAAAAGTCTGGGTTTTGTGGAGTAAATGCATTTCCGAAGAAGTTAAATTCTCTGGCCAGCCAGGAACACCAGCAGCATTAGAACATAGGAGGTATGAGGGCCAGGGAGTGAAGGAAAGCCGAGTGGCTGGTGGTGGGGAATGAGTGACATATTAAATAACTACACTAATGTCACTGAGCATCTATTTTATGTCATGTGCTATGCTTGGTGCTGGGGATATAAAGATCAATCACCTGTGGCTCCATCCAGCAGGTAAGACAGACTTACAGCTAACTGTGCAATATTTTATCAACTCTGTGACTCAGATTTTTTCATATTTAAAACATCTTTGAAATTGAAGGCATCTCACAGTTTTCTTGGTAGTGTTTTTTAACTTCATCCCACTGAAGTGGTACATAAAATAACTGTGTATGTTATAACAGAAGAAGTATAGTAAATAGATTGTGACATATTGTGACCAAGTAGGAAGAACAATAGTGATAATGTGTTGTGTAGATAATAGTGAACTTATTGAAAGCTTTTAATCAGGGGAATAACATGTGACATCTCTGTATTCATTCTTCCCTTCCTCTTGCTTGCTCTCTTTCCTCTTAATCCATAAACACTTATGAAGCACTTTCTTTAAAAAAAATTTTTTTTAATGGCAATACTGGGGATTGAACCTAGGACCTCATGCTTGCTAAGCATGTGCCCTACCACTGAGCTATACTCCCACCCCACCAAAGCACTTTCTGTAGGCCAAGTTCTCTGTTAGATCCCAGGAATTCAATGGTGGAAAGAGACATAACCATTAATCAACTGAATCTAACTGACATTTTGTTGAATATTTCACCCAACGGCAGTGGAATACACGTTCTTCTCCAGCTCACTTGGAACATTCGCCAAGACAGACCACAGTCTGGACCATGAAACACACCTTATCAAATTTAAAAGAGTAAATACCATACAAAGTAGACTCTTAGACTACAATGGAATTAAACTAGAAGTCAGTAACAGATAGCTGAAAAACCCAAATATTTGAAGACCAAATAACCTACTTCCAAATAACACCTAAGTCAAAAAAAGATGTCTCAAGAGAAGTTAAAAAGTATTTTGCACTAAATGAAAATACAACCTATGAAAATCTGTGGAATGCAGTGAAAGCAGTGCTTAGGAAAAAAGACGTAAGTTCTGGCCTCATAAAATTGACAAATTAGCTGAAGAGACTGACCAAAGACTAAGGAAACAAAAAATTTTTAAGAGTAAAAAATTGAAATTAGAGTTATGTTAAATAATAAAGGGTATGAGACTACTTTTTGTTAAGGTGGTTACAGAAGGTGGCATTTAAATCGAAATCCAACTGTTGGCAGGAGGGGAATGTTTTCCAGTCTGAGAATAGCATGTGTGAGGCAGCAAACTGCTTAGCATGTGTGTGGAAATGAAAGATCAGTATGATAGAAACCTCACAAAGAGAAGAGAGATATGAGATGATGTGTAAGGACAGACAGGGGTTAGATCACATAGGGCCCTGTAGACCTTGGGAACTGTTAAAAGTCACTGAGAGGTTTTAAGCAGGAAAATAGGGTCCTGTTCATGTGTGCAGACAAAAATCCTTGGCCAGGAGAAGAGACACTTGGGTTCTGGTTCAGGCTTGAGCAAGAACAATAGCAGGGCAGGCACCTGGGCCCCAGAACCAGGCTGTCAGTGGAGTGTCTAAGAAGTCTAATTTCTGAGATAATTTGTGTTCTCAAGTGAGTTTGTCTGAAAATTTGACCATTGGACTTTGGATGTAAATATAGCATGTTAATTCTTAAATTCAATCTAGAAGGCTGGCAAAGTTGTGTCTGCAATTACATAGCAGTGACAGCCATTGGTACAGAGGACACTGGCCCATCAAACTATTTCATTAGAACCTGTAACAGACTGGGGCAGGAGTAAAATTTGGTGCCGCACTCAGCTCCAAGCTCAGCCTAACTGAACTCAACGCTGCTCTGATTCTCTCCTTCAACTGCTAAAGCTGGTCAAGGAATGGAAGAAGGAGGTGGTTGCTCACCTCCACAAGCAAAGATATGTCCATTTTTAGAACTTCACAATAGCCCTATTTCTTCAGGAAGACAGTTACTATAGCAACACTGACTATTTCTGAGCTGGATTTTGGACTTTAGGGTGAGAGAACCCTTCTGGGGGTTCCCAAACAGCTAGCTGTCATGGAAGGGGTCTCATAGACCCCACCAAATAGGTCTATTAATCTGCTGTTGGAGCAGAAACTAACTTTGGCTGGGATGCCAAAGCCACAGAAAGACTAGACATAGCATTTCTCAGAATCAAAGGCAAAACCAATCCAAGGCGGCCAATAAACAGAGTGCCAAGAACTTGTGGGAAATCCAAGACAACCAGTGAGGGAAGTGCCAAAGAATTGTGAGACAGATGGACATTTCAAAATAGACTATACTCGAAGAGCACCCTCAGTGATTGAATTATACTCACAATTTTTGATATCATACCTGGGTCAGAGATGTGTCACATATCTCTCAAATTTTTCATAGTATTTTTTCTTTAAAAAGTGGGAACCCACTGCTAGCAGTGGCAGAGCTGAGGCATGCTTGGGTTAGGGGGTGATCTCAGGAAATCAGAGAGAGATCAGACAGTGGAACTACTCTTAGTTGGCACCTTTATCCCCTCTTGCCCTCAGGGAGATTAAGCTGGGGTGTTTGAGCTGAGAGTTGGGTGAATGGAGTAGGTAAAGTAGAATAACATGTCGTAAGGTTGTGGAGCTGGAAGAAGCCTGATGCAAAAGAAAAATTAAAAGGCTAGTGGGAATGGTGTGCAGAGAGGAGGACAAGAAATGAGACTCTTGAGGTACAGATGGAAGATAGGGAAACAGACCACACAGGGTCTTGCCAGCAGGGGAGAGAAAGAGACAGGGAAAGGCCCTAGCAACTCACACAAAGCCACCAGCCTGCTTTCCTTCTTAATGTAGGCTACTTCCTAATTTGGGGGCAGGAGAGGGAGTGATTAGTGACAGAGGAGCCCTGAGAATAGGTTAGACATTGCTAGAGATTCAGATCTGAAGACAGATCCCTATTTGTAGCCTTGTCTAGTGCAGGCAAGTTTCATCAGAGGATGAGGGGTCTGGGCCAGATGCTCTGGGTGGGATGGAGCCACTGCTCAGAAGGAATCTTTTCAAGGGGAATGTCCCTAAGAAGGGGGTGGGACAGAGTGAGAAACTCATCTCTATCTACACTCACCTGCCCTGCCTAGGCAGCCCAGATAGAGGAGTACCTTATACCCACTGATTGCTTGGAATATGGGACTTCTTGTCCAGGGCAAGATGCTTCAGAACAGAGACCTGTCCTCTTGGGAGAAGTTAGAAAAATGGTTGGGGGCAGATTTTCTCTATGGATATTCAGATTTACTGAGGGAAGAAAGTGCAAGAAAATTAATTGAAATATTAACTTGTGTGTTTTTCTCCACACGTAGTTTACTCCTCTATCTCAAGCAGGTATTTTGGGCTATTAATTTCCCTGTTTTAGGGCCATTTGTGCATCCTAAAGCAGTAGTTGCTCAAAAACAACATCTCCTGACTGTAATAAAAAGCTGAGTATTTTGGTGACTCAGAGGGGCAGAGGAGAGGGGAAAATAGCAAGAGGAATTTTTTAACTTCCAGCGTAGGTCACGGTTATGGTATGTGCATCCCAGAGATAGAAGGAACACGTGTCCCATGAACAGTGTCCCTGGGATGTCCTCAAGACCTCAGAGAGGCTGGGTACATGTTGCACCTAGGACTGATGGACCCGAGGCCCAAAGCGTCTGTGTCCCAGCAAGGCCTGGAGGCAGTACTTCCCTGAACCTGAAGCCTAGGGAGTGAGTATCTCCATGGTAACCGGAGGGAACCTAATACTGGGAGGCTTAGGACCTGGGCTATTTTGGCTGCGCTTGAGACTCTGTGACGGTGCTTGAGCCCTAGGTAAGGGTAGACGTTAATAATAATTGAGAGTGGATATCCCAGCTAGCAGAACAGGAGTTCAGAATAGAATTTTTAAATTCAAATAAAGTTTTAAAAAATGATGTGTTTTGCACACTTGAATGAGGTGCTAAGATTCTTGTCCATTATAAGAAGACAACTTTGCCTGCTGAGTGAAATGCATTGTAGAAGGAGGCAAGTATAGACATGACTAGAATTTGGAGGCTATTGTATCCGGACAAGAAATAGTGTGGGCCTGGTTTAGGGTGATGGGAGTAGACATAGTGAGAGCTGGAAAGGTGAGAATTTTTTTGTGATCTATGATGGATGGACTCCTAAGGTGGCCCCCCTGGCCCATGTCTCCTGGTGTCCATGTCCTTGTGTGCCCCTACCCTTGGTGGGGGACAGGACCTGCCATTTGTTTCTAACTAACAAGACATGGCAAAGGCAATGGGATTATCTGACTGTACTCCATAAGATTGTAATGTTCACCTTGATTGAGTCTCTCCCTTCCTTGCTGGCTTTGAGGAGGCAGGCAGCTGTGTGGGGGGACCCTACAGAACTGCAAGTGGTGTCTAGGAGATGAGGGCCTGTGAGAAACCGATGAGCTTGGCCCTCCAAATTCATGGAACTAAATTCTGCCAACAACTTGAGTGACCTCAGATGTGGATCATTCTCCACTCAAGCTTTGGATGAGACCATAGCTCTGGATGATACCTTGATTGCAGCCTTGTAAGACCCTCAGCAGAAGACCCAGAAAAGCTTTGCCTGGATTTCAGACCCACAGAAACTGAGACAATAAGTGTATATTGTTTCAAACTGCTGAATTTGTTAACGTAGCACAGAAAATGAATACAGTGTCCTTAAGAGCACCTGTCTCTTCCTACCCACAGGCAAATCTATACTGTCCCATGAAAGAAGTCATTATCTTCTATTCACACTCTTTCTCAACTTGTTCATCCAGTTGAACTAGTTATAGCTTCTCTGCCTAAGACCCAATTTTTGGATCTCTGCTTTGTCCTAGTTGGAATACCTTCTCTGTATTTTATCTAGGTTTCTGGGCTCACCTTTCCCTGGACGATGCTTTTGATTCTGTTTCCCTTTCTCCTTCTCCTCTCTGCACTCCCCCACCCTCCTTCCGATCACAGTAGTTGTTCTGTCTTAATCCCTTGCCAAACACTAGCTTTCTGGTTTAGATTTCTGGTCCGCATGCTTGTAATAGGGTGGTGGTTTAAACAGATGACAAAATGGGAAACAGACTGAAGAAGGCAAAGAGATTAGAAGTTAAAATGTTAGTGAAGAGAGTATTGTAATAGTACAGGTGACATGATTGGAGGCAGTTGGAATGGAGAGGAAGAGAAAGATTCCAGACACCTTTTGGAAATAATATTGACAGGACCTGGTGAGGTTGAGTGCTAAAGGAATGATAATGTTGTTTAATGGACTTAGCTTGGGTGACTAGGTCAAAGGCAAAATCTTAACTACACTTGAAATAGTCTACCCTTCACTGATCCCTTTTAAACTAAGATGGCACACAAATAAACCTACCAGGAAAGATTTGAAAAGCAGGAGCACTTCTTCTGTAGAATTTATCCTGTTCCCACCACTAACCTGGCTCTATCACTTCCTAGCTGTATATCTCACAAGTTGCTTACCTGATAGAGCCTCCATTTTCTCAGTGGAAGTGATAATATTGTGATAATTAAATGACACACTTCATATAAAGTGCTTGGCTGATGCTTGGCACACAGGAAATGTGCAGAATATTACCAGTTCTTATTGTTGAGATGTGCTGCTTCTGGTCCCCTCATGCTTTTACTAGTCTCAGATTTCCTACTGCTTTGAGATCTCCTTTTTAAACTGTGTATTTCATCTCCTAGTTTCCACCCTAGGTTAGGCTTATGTTACTTTGACTTTGGCACTCATCCAGGGGAAGGACATGATTGCTAGTATGTGGTCACAGATAAGGAATGCCTCTGCCCCTTGCCCTCCTCCTTATGTTGTGTTTCCCTTGAGTCCGTGGGACTGAATGCCCAGTCCTACCTTTCCTCTAGATTTACCAACAGGGAACAGAATCAGAAAGGCAAGACAGAAGGGGTTGTGAATTTGTGAGGGATGAGGGTAGTTTCTTCCAGAATCTGTTGAAGTTAAGGTGTTTATAGAACATCCAAGAGAACTTTCCAGAGTGAGCAGTGTTTATAAAGATCTAGAGTTCAGGAGCAAAATCAAAGTAGGTAAGTAGATTTGGAGCTAATAATATGATTGTGGTATCTCTAAAGCCAAGGGAGGTGAGAGATTGCAAGGAGGAGACATCAAATACTGCACAGAAACGAGCAGGGTGAAAAATGAGAAAGACCATTTGATCTGGCAACTAACCAATTAGAATTTGCTGTTTGCAATTTTGCAAAGGACATGGCTCCTTTTTTTAGACAAATGAAAGAAAATCTCATTTTCATAATTAGTAGCAGTTTTATAGGACTCACTCTAAAAACTTACGTAGTCTTGTGGATTATACTATCATCAACAGCTTAAGGAAAACTAGTAATGTTTAGATTACAGCAGATTTTTGCAAAACTTCAGCCTCAAATATCATTTGAGTACATATTTTAAAATCCCATGAGTGTAGTAAAATGAATTTCAGAACGTTAAATGATCCCTTTAAGATGCTTAATGAAATTATAAAAATGAGGCTTCAGAGATTTTTTTGATTTTATCATTTCAGAAATTGACAATGCCATGGTGCTGAACAGACTAGGGTGTGGATTCTGAGGTTGGGCAGGATACTCAAGGGTTAGGTGGCTCCTTCTCTCACTTCAGTTCAGTCATCCTACTTCATACGTCAGCATAACATTACCATCTATTCACAAACTAGACATTCACATCACCCCCAAATAGTCAAAACTATGACTATTAAGTCCATGGCTGATGAAAGTTAATTACATGCTCAGTTTTTTTATGATGTCCTGGCAGGCGAGACATCACTCCCAAAATATTAGAATACTGTCCTGAATGTACGCGATGCTTGGAAAGTTGCATGTCAGTCCTGAGAACTTATTCTTAATTTAAACCCTCCTTAGGAGTGATTATTTTGCATGCCACATTTCTAAATGCTGATCTGATGTGGTCCCGTAGTGTTTGAAAAGACAAATCTAGGGCAGGTATTTTCTCGTTTCAAAATTAGAATATAACTGAGCTTTGAGGAAGCTTAAAGGCAAGTCAAAGGAACACAGTGTTATTCATAAGAGAAGTTTTTGCTTCCTCTCTCTCTGTGACACACACGCGCACACACTCACGCACACCCCTCACAGTCATGAAGCCTGCCATGGAGAATGAGACTCTCCTCCTTTCCTGGCCTCACAGTAGATACTCTTTGACTTCCCCATTGCCAGTAAAATTTGGGGGGCTATCCAAAGCACATAGCTGGTGACTGCAGAGTGAAGACAAGTGATTGTGTTGTAGCAGTTGTCAATGAATCTTTCAAAACATGAAATTGTTCTTAGAGGCTACTTGTCTAAAATTGAGTGACATTATCAAAAGTACTTAAATCAAGTTGGTTGATTAAAACTACAGTTCAAGATTTGCAGATACTAACTACTATATATAAAAGAGATAAGCAAAAAGGTCCTACTGTACAGCACAGGGAACTTATATTCAATATCTTGTAATAACCTATAATGGAAAAGAGTATGAAAAGGAATATACATGTGTATAACTCCATCACTATGCTGTACACTGTAAATTAACAACATTGTAAACCGACTATACTTCAAATAAAAAAATTAAGTTCAAAAAATATATAGTCCAGGTTTAGCTTATAGTTCATTTAAGTTTCAGTGGAATTTAGATCAACCTTAAACTATGTATCGTAAGCAAAACAAAAAAAAAATTGTTTTCCCATGGGACACAAAGGACACACTATCTTCATCCAAGTGATCAGAGGAACTAGCAGGTTTTAGAATTCAAACCATGATTTTTTTATGACTCTTAAAATTGCATGCAAATGATACCCAACTCAGTCAAACAGTCTTAATCAGTAAGGGATGATTTGTATGACTGAAACATTATGTTGTACTCCAGAAATTGACACAACATTGTAAACTGACTATACTTCAATTAAAAAAAAAAAGAATGGATGTGTTTTAATTGGCCCACCATTTGCACAGAATTTAGCACTAAGTCTGGAACATAATAAACAATAAATACCAAACCAAAAAAAAAACAACAACAACAACCAAAAACCAAAAGGGATGATTTATTGGAAGGATGCTGGATACCGCACAGAACTGAGGAAATAACTGCAGAAAGGAGGCAGCTCCAGACCATAAGAGTGAGATCAGAATATGTGTTCAACAAAGGAATCTCTCAAGCCTTGCTTCTCATTTCTTTTTCCTCTTTGGTGTTGGTTTCGTTTACTTAGGCATTTCCCCACAGTGGAAACTTGGCCATTAACCCTAAGGCCACATTCTTACAGTATGAAACCACAAGAAAAAAGAAAAACAGAGGCTTCCCTGTCAGCTTCAGCCAGAATAATCCTGGGCAAGGCTTCTGACTGCCCTGGGTTTGGTCATGTGCCAGTCCTCGAACTGGTCACTGAGCTAGAGAATGAGGATGCCATGTCCATCCCAGACCAAGACTGAGCCATGTGCCTATGCATTTCCCAGAAGGAGGGAAAGAAGGGGTGAGCAGACAGGAGAAAAAGAGTCCCTAGAGACATTTCAAAGATACCAAGTTGTAACTTGATGCTTGGCAATACGCTTATGTCACAAAAGTACTCATCCCTCTCCCAAGTGCCCCATGCCTCTCATAATCTAAATCTACCATCAATTTCCCAGTAATTTTTTTGGTCCATAAAAGCATTCGAAATGACTTGAAGCCTCTGTGTCATTGTTTTATTTCTTTTTAATTTTTATGTTCAGTCTCTACACAGTTTAACATACTGGCTCACTCAGTACATCTTCCAGCCTCTTTTTAGGATTCTTCTCTCCACTGCTGAGTCTGGAAAGCAAATACTTCATTTCCCAGACTCCTTTGCTCCGAGGTTCTGGAGGTGCACTAGGCTCTGCCAAACAGAAGTGCTGGTGGGAGACTTGAATTTGGAACTGAGTTAAGTAGGGAGAGAGGCAAAGCTTGAGATATTCATTTCGCTGGGACAAATTGGAGCATCCAGGACATGGTTCTGGAGCCATCAGCGATGCTAGCTGCTGCCCAGTTTAGCAGATGGTTTCTGGGTCATGGCAAGAGAAGCAGCTTCATGGGTGGCCAAGTGCTCCATGGTAGCTTTGGGAATTGTTCCTGGCAGCTCCCTCTAGTGTGTGTTTAAGCCTTCCCGCTGATTATATAAGTCATGGCCCAGCCTGCAGTCAGTCCTTTTCTGATTCAGTAGCTTGAATGGATTCTGTCCTCTGTGATTGAACCCTGACTGATACAACATAGAAATTAGTTTTTAAGATGTCACTGATATTTTTGGTTATTTTCTTTTTCTGTCTTTGTAATTACATGGATACAGAACATAAAGTGGGGTTGGTTTTCAGTTACTTGTTTCTGTCAATGAACAGGTAAATTGGACGGTGATCACCGTCCCGAGCTGATACATGGTTTCCTAGAAACACTTGCTATATTGTTCAATAAGTGTGTGCTGGAGACCTTCCATTTGCTCCCCGCTCCACCCCCCAGATCCACTCTGCACTCCTCTCATCCCACTCCACACCCTGGGACTGACCAGTAGTGATGGACTTCCTTGCCCTCTGGCTTTGCCAATGAAGAGACATGGTGTACACTGGTTTTCTGTCCCTTCCTGCCCCTCCTCCCCGTTAGGTTAACATTCGCTTTGTCTTTCAAAAGTGTCCTTGCTGACACAGTCCTCCCATCTGTGGACCATCTTTCTACTTAGTATTTGTTCTCTCAAAACAGTTAACATTTACTAATTCCTCACTGTGCAGGCTCTTGCAAACTGAGGATTCAGAGATCAAAACCCACATGTAGAATGGCCTCAGTGGTCCTTTCCCTGCACTAAGTACCCATACTTTGATCTTCAAACTTGTTATTTTCTTGTTCTTAATTGGTTAAGAAGAAGAATCCGAAGAAATAATCTAGACAGTTGTCAACAACCACAGGTGACCCCAGACTCTGTCCACTTCTCTTCTCTCCTCTATCTGCATCACCTTCAGTGGTTCCTTGTAGGTTCCAAAACTCAAAGAGCTGATGCTGCCCAATGTTAAGGTGTGGCCCTCAGGAGTTCACTTATCCTCCTACTTTTCTGGCTAAGATATGGAGAGTCCCCTTTGCCCTCAGTGCAGCAGTGTAAACCAAACTTTTTTTTTTCCTCAAAGAAAATTTGTATTTGCCCTTGAATTCTAGGATATATATCAATCAAGTTCTATAAATATCAGAATTTCTCATGGTGGAGATAAGGAATCTTTTTTTGTAAGACAAGTTCCCTAAATTATTCTGGTGCATTCCTTTGCTTTTTATTCATTGCATCTATTAATAACTGATGAGAGAGAGAGAAGGAAGGAGGGAGTTAGGGAGGGAGGGAAGGAAGGAAAGAAAGAAGGAAAGAAAAAGAAAGAACTTCAGTAGTTTAGATATTTTCTTTACTTTGCAGTGTACTACATTAAATGAGTAATATAAAATTTTACTATATTATGATTTTGCTGTTTGCATCCTTTAGAATGGGAACTGTTTGACTCTTAGGCTCATACTATGAAAGTTTGTTCTATGAAAGTTCAGTGGTCTATCACCAGGACTGGGAAGCCAAAGAGGTTCAACACAGTGCTACAGAAACAGAAGAGCCCAGAATTTTCACTAATTTAACTGGAATTTCATTTGGACATCTTTGGCTGATCCATCTACTCAGTCCTGGACTCTTCCTCTCCTTGTAGTCTTGCTAGGTTGGGAGCTGGGCAGTGGACATAGGCAAAGATTCAAAACTTCTGCCCTGAGGTAGATCTGGATGGCCCTGCTGCTGGAGCTGCTGAGTACTTTGGGTCTCTCTATAATCTCTTGTGTTAGGCCCAGATGAGTCAGATTTGCAGCTCTTCTCTGCTGCTGCCCTGGCTTTCTCAGGTCTTTCCCTGACTCCCAGCCCTAAGGACCCGTCTTCCTTTGTCTCTCTCTTAAAACTCTCTTTGACTTTGGGCTTTTACTGGTCCTACCATAGATTCCCTAGCCTATAAAAGCTCTTTCTTCCTTTAGTCATCTTCCTCATCAAGTGTTCAAATCCAGTTATTGAACCCTCATCTCTTTATTGGTCAGAATCTCATATGTCATCTTTCTCTTGAATTTGGAATCAGTTCTGGTAGTCAGAACCTGACTCATTTTACATCAGTGAAAAATTTCAGCCAGCAATCAATTTCTCATTTCTTATTTGGTAGATATTTACATTTTCAGCTCAGTGAAGAATCAGATCTTTCTAGTCACTAGAGTCGAGCTCTTTCCCTAGTTTCTTTCCCTAGTTTCTTCCCAGTTAGTCCTTCATCAGTCACTTTCCTGATCTACAAATCCTTCTTGCCTCAAGGACGTAGACTGTCCACATCCTATGATTATAGGACAAAAGTTCCTTCAATGTATAGTAACATTAATATGCAGATGGATTCTTCTGTCCCCCCTCAGTATGTGAGAGAGTATGAGAACTCTTTGGTAGTATAATGCTATGGTTCCTTAGAAAACATAGTCAACAAACTTACCTATGTTTTCATACCAGTATGTTTTAATTCCTTTTAGTAGATGCAAAGAACATGCTCACTCTTGGTTGGATAACTCATTCTTTGTGCAGTTGCTTTGCAGAGGGAGCCATAAACAAGATCAAACCTGGACCCCAGGTTTCCCGAACCAAGATTTGCTTTAATGTTCAGATTGACAATATCTCATAAACTCCATCATCTCCAGTAACTTAATGTAGCAGGTATAGGTCTAGATTTTGAAGAAATTGACATGATTCATTTAGACATACTTGTGGGATTGCTTTGAAACAATAGAGCCTTGCTGACTGTGACGTTTTCCATTTTTAGTGGCATTTATGAATTTCTCTTGTGTGTCACAGATAATTTTTATATAACTAAGTAATAATTTTCTAGTAGATAAAGGTGCAATGAACATAAACCTATAATTCTCAAAAGAGTAAATAAAAAGCAAAAAACATCTAATCAACATATGTTCAGGGTAGTGCTCAATCTCATAGTAATGAAAGATGTAAATTTTAAAAACATGTGTTATGGTGATTTACCTTCTGGCTGAAATGAGCAAGGGAAGAGCCACAGGAATACAGAATGCAGGCAGGCTCACAGTGAGATGATCTCTTGCTTACTGAGGAGGGACGGAAGAGGGTGAGGTCCATGGGTTCCGTCAGGCTATGGGAACTGGAGGTATGCTTAGGTGACCCTTGGTGTCAAAAGTTTGTCTGAGGAGGGAGGAAAATGGAAAACAAGTCATCAGTCCTCCAGTTGCATAGAAAGTTCTTCAGGACCCAGCGGTCCTAGTAGTCTGACAGCAGTTTTGGTCACTTAGTGAGAACTCAAGTTGTTCCTACAGAAGCTGGCGTCCATCGCTCCTCCTCTAGTGCTATCATAATGGTGACTTAGGACCTTTCTGAGGCCTGACTCAAACTGGCTGAATCAAGGAAGAAATTCGTTGCTTCCCTTGACTGGGAAGTCTAAGGGTAGAGCTTGCTCAGGATAGCTGAGTCCCGGGGCCTCAGTGGGGTTATTCTGTCTGTCTTTCTCTTTCCCTGTCATCTACTTTCCTTTGAATTGGCTTCACTTTAGAGCAGGTTCTCGCCATAGGGTGGTCCCTGGTAGGTCACTTACCATCTCAAATCCTCAGTTTCCTCATTCTAGAAAAATGGAGCTACTAGCCACCTATACAAGTACACAGTGAGGATCCAATAGAGATAGAGTGTAAGTACATGCTCTCAAACCACAGTGTTTCAGAGGAATTTATTAGTTGTTGTGGGCTCAGTGGCCTGTTTTGGAACAGTCTTTCTTTTAACTTGGCCTCTATCCCTTCTTCTTTGTTTCTGAGTATTAATAAAATGGTATATAGATTTTGTTGAGTAGGCCTGCCTTGCAATTTGGCACATAGGGAAAAAAAGTGTCATCCTTTTTATCAAGAATATCAGGAATGAGGGACATGGCTATTCTTTTTTAAGGTGGTGTTTAAAAAATTAAGTTGTGGGGCCATAAGAGCCAGTAGAGGTACCTCAGGGACCACAGTGTGTGTGGAGTGGGAGGGAAGATGCAGGAGTGGGGCTGAGAGGCAGCTGGCAAGGATTGAATGGTGGGTTTGTCCCACTTATTCAGAACAGCCTCTTTTTGTCTGCTTTCTACATCATGATTCTGGGTAAGATTTTACATCAAAAAGGAGAGTAGCGATCGGGTCCAAATGGCAGCAATTTTGGCAGCAAAAGAGAAGAAATGAGCCAAATGCTGACATTTACTGGCAAAAGCTAACGAAGACAGAACTGATCCAGTTAATTAGAGCAAAGTTGAACACCCCTTGATCAAACTCTGGAACCCAATCAGAAAAAAAATTGATGAGTAATAACCCAAAGTTGTATAGTTGCAACGGCTAAAGCCTGAGGTGGACTCTCACCTTCTCCCAGCTCCCACCTGCGAAGCTTTTGAAATACATGGGCTCAACTGACCTCTTACACCGTGGGGCAGATAGTAGTATTGGTGTTAATCAGCCTCTCCTTGCATTTGCAGAACTCCATGTTGCTAGTTCTGGCCAATGAAATGTGAGTGGAAGTGATGTGTATTATTCCACACTGATGCAGAATTCTCTGGACTTATTCTTTCTTGCCATGAGAGTCCAGAAGGCCAAAAGCTTAAGGTGGATGCACCTATAAGATGACAAGCCTCTGTCACTCTGCCCCCAGAGCGGCTGTGCAGGGCAGAGTACCCTGCCTCTCGACGGTGGCTGTGTTCCAGGAGTGAGAAATGAAGCTTTGTATTCTTCAACTGCTGATGTCTTAGAGTTGCCATGTCACAGAAGCCTAACCTCATCTCCACTGGGAGGAAATGGGGAGGCTCCAGGAAGGGTTTTCATATTGAGAAACTGACAGGGGCTGCCTGGAAGAGAGCAAAGCCAGAAGTGCCAAGTGAAATGGGGGCGAGAGGAAGGAGGAAATAACAGCTCGCTGAGGACACTGTGTGAGTCAGTGGGAAGAACATGCTCTCTGGAGTCAAACAGACCAAGCAAGCATTCAGATTTAGGTTTCACTTTTTATTTTCTCTTTGACTTTGAGCAACTTGCCAACCTCTTTTCTTTTCTCATCTATATAGCATAATATCTACATTACATGATTGCTGAAAAGATGAAATTATGTACGCATATACACAAATGCATATGGCCAGCATTTAGCACAGTATCTAACAGTTGGTAAGTAATAAACCGGGGCACCCTTTCTTTCTGTCCACTTCCCTCTAATACCATTTTTAAGCTTGGTAGCTACTAAGTTTTGATCTTACAGACTCTACAAATGGGACTCCTTTAAGTTTAAAGCCCTCACTCTGAGGTCTGCATCCTGCAAATCCTGTTAGAGCTCTGAAACTAGGAGGGAACGCTAGGAGGGACCAAATCCTCGGTCTTGTTGCTTGCTTTATAGTGCACTTGGATTCTGAAAAGGGAATCTTGGCCATTGTAACTGAGTCTAAAGTCTGAGCGAAGGAGGGGCTGGGAGAGAAAAGTCTAGAGTCAGCTTTCTCCTGACATTTTGGCTCCCTTCTGCCCAGGC
Organism: Vicugna pacos; assembly: GCF_048564905.1. NCBI lineage: Eukaryota > Metazoa > Chordata > Mammalia > Artiodactyla > Camelidae > Vicugna > Vicugna pacos. The sequence continues at coordinate 55,038,671 of NC_132989.1, forward strand.
CTATGTAAAGGCATTCCCCTCTTCCTGCCTCCTCACTTGTCATTGATAGCAACCTCCAGTCTGTTTGATGCCTTCAGTTCCTTCCCCCCTGACCTTCAAGAAATATTTGAAAAGAAATTGAGCTTACTAGATACTGAAGGGAAAACATCATATCCCCAAATAGAAATATGAAAACAAAGAAATGCATGAGTTTACTGAACAAGAAGCTCTCATCTGAGCAAACTGGGATCACTCACTGACACCCAGATGCCTTGGAAGCTACAGCTATCTACTGACACCCCTGCCACACCTGTGAACATGCAGAAATTACCTGGTCCTAAGCCCCCTTTTGTTGAATTTTAGTGAAAAAACTTTCCTTGATCCCACTTTGATTGGGCCTGGGTACAGGGTGTTAATTTTATATTATAGTATACTTGATGGGAGAGAATATGCAGGACAAAATGTAGTATTTTTCAAAAGGAGGCATAAGATTGAGGGGGAAAATTGAGTAGTACCATTCTAGTGACTTGGAACCCCATATTTTCAAAATGAAGGCAGCAGAGAAGGAAGTGAGAGAGGAAAAAGCCTGAGTAGAGTGAGAAAGTCCCAGAGGGGCCAGGGCAGCATGTGGTGAGCATGAACACTTGTGTTTCCTTGGCTTGTTACCTCATTTCCCTCAACTGTTTAAAGATGGGCTCTTTGGACATTTCATCCAGTCTTAATGTTGTAAGGAGAGCACAGAAATAGTCTTTTGATTTGAAAACGCAGGGAGAACGTTTTAATGTGGGGAGCAGCAAATTCTTGGGGTCCAAGAGCCCCTTGGTAGTGGTGAGACAGGTCCGGGCCATCTGTATCCCCTTCCTCCTCTTCGACATCTGACATCTCGTAGCACAACCCCTCTACAACTGAAAGCCCAGAGGGTTCAGCATTTTGCAGAGTTGTTCTGGGTTCCCGTTTCTTTCTGAGGCGGACCAAGCACTCTCAGCCCATTTGTGGAGGCCAGATGATGGACATGCCTTCAGTCCAAAGAGCTTCGAGCTGGTTCAGGTGTTGGGGAGAAGGGCCCTTCGGACAGCTGAAGTGCCCTCTAAGAGCACTGGCCCTCTCCTAACGCCCCACACCTCCTCTGCACCAAAGGCTAATTAATGAGGGGGACGGGAGACAAAAAAGCTTTCTGAGACACACTCAGAGAAAATATTCTGCGTCCCAAAAGGGTGCTCCTCCCGCCTGCTCTCCCCTGCTTTGCAACGCCGCTGTTTCTCTTGCGCTCTGTTTTGTGAATTCCCATCTTGTAACAGCGATGTCGGCTCGGCACCACGGCCCCACTCCCGAGTTTCCCCTTCCTCAGCTCCCGCGTGGGCCTGGGGCTCCTCTGCGCCTGCTGCAGGCTCAGCCCAGCGCCTTTGGCGTCCGCGTGCAACTCCCCGGCTCCACTTTCACTTTCGGTCCCGGGACGGGCGAGGCCGAAGAAGTGGTGGGAGAGCGAACAGGCGCGGGCCCCGAGCCCCAGGTACAGCGAGCCGTTCCCGGTGCGCCCCTCTGGGAGGGGGCTGCGTGGCTGGGGAAGGGCGCGGCCCAGGCATCCTCCTTGTGCTGGGGAGGCCCGGGGGCCCGGGACGAGGGGAGGAAAAGGACCACGGGGCTACGACGTGGGGCTGGGGGAGTCATGGGATCTGGGCCCGAGTCCTCCGGGAGGGCTCCGGGGTTGGCGCTGGCCAGCCCCACTCGTGTTCTTGTCCCTCTTTTTCCACTGGGGGACGGCCAGAGGCTCAGGGCTGATGCTTCCGCTCCGCGCGCGCTCCTCTGGCCGCGCCATTTCCCCGCAAGCTGGCGAGAGCCTCCCCTCTGCGCTCCGCCTTGTGGCAGGGTTCCTGCCAGCGCCGCGTCCACGACTCCTGAGTAGGGCCAAATGGAGGGGCAGGAGGACGGCGGGATGGGGCGATGAGGGCACCTTGTGGGACAACAGCCTGAGAAATGAACTCGGCTTTGGTTAATCACGGGGGCGGGGGTGTTGTGGGAACGTCCATAAGTGTCCTCAAGATCAATTCTCTCCCTTCTATTCCTGTACTTCTTGCCAGCAGTTGTCTGTCCTCACTTCGCTCCAGCTCAGCCAGGTTTTATTCAGACGAAGCTTGAGCAAATTAAAAGTTCCTCTCTGGTGCCTTACTCGTCAGGTAGGCCTGCAAGTTAATTTCACGAGGAAAGTGAAGTGCAGGCACTTCCTTACCTTTTTCACGAAGGTTCTTTGTGAAGCCAGGTTCGGAAAGAAATGCTACATTTTCTACTAAATGCCCAGAGTATTTGCTCCCAACTCAGGATGTGCTCAACAACTTAAAAAAAAAAAAAAAACTTAAAAAATTGACCAGTTATTTCTTTTCCCAAGGAGTCGTAATTGTACTGCTGTGTAGCACATTTTCAGGTGAGCCTATATTTAATTCTAATATGTTAAAGATTCTTTGTGTTAAATATTCTAATATGCTTAAAAATAGAATTAAACATTTTTGTTATTTACTGGCAGTGACAAACTGTTATCCGTACCTGTTAATTTCATTGTTCAGAGCATTATGGAATAAAGTCCATTACCTCTTATGGATTTCACATTCCATAGTGTCCCAATAAAAGGTAGGATGAGGTAGCCCAGGGCCAGTTGCCCCTGACTTTCTTTGTGAGATGAAAAAGTCAGAATCACCAAAGGCAGTAAGGTTTCTAAAATATTCTTGAACTCTTTCTGGCTGTGAATTAAAATTAGATACTGTTATTGCTGCACTTTTATCCACGGCATTGATTGCAAAAGATGCTTTAGTAAGATCAGATGCCAGAGGCAGATACTTTTGAAAACTTTTAAGGAGTACAGTCAAGTATGGAAAATTCCTTTAAAATCCTTATCTCTGTGCTCTCTATCTGTGTATATTCAACTGCCTTCTTTATATTTCCCCTTGAATATTTCATAGACATCACAAATTAAACATTAAATAATGAACCTTGGATTTCCTCTCTCCCTTTTAAATTGGTTCCACCTCTGGCCTTCTCCGTTTCAACAGAGGGCACCTGTAACTACTCAGATGTTCATTCTAGAATCCTGACAACCATCCTGATACATCCTGTCCTTTCCCTCACACCTCACTTCAAATCCATCCTAAAAAGAGATGATGAATCCATCAGTTTCTCTGTGTCTCCTCTCATCCTTTCTGTTGACACCACCCCAGTACAAGTCAGTAGCTTACTTTGTCTTGACTACTTTCTAACTGATCTCTTAGCCTTCACTTTTACTTCTTCCCAGTTCATGCTCCACCCAGAAACCAAGGTAATTTTCTTAAGGTGTGAACTGGATCCTAAGATCTCTTAGCTCAAAACAAAACTCAGTGGCTTCTCGTTGCCCTTAGAATAGGATCTCAAGTCCTTAACATGCCCGTAGGGCTGTGTGGTGGTCTGGCTCCCGCCCACCTCTCCAGGTGCATCTTTCTGCTGTGTGCTGTGCTTCAGGGTCACTGGCCTGATAAATGACCAGAGCTCTCTACTGCCCATGAGCTGGGAGATGTGCCTGCTGCCCCCTGTCTGGAATGTCTCTCTTTCCTTAACTAACTTGAATTTGTCCTTTATATCTCATCTAAAAATCTCAGACAGCTCCAGTCTGCCCTGTTACTCTCTTTTACTATGTGTGTTGCTTTTTTTCTTCATAGCTAGTCACGGTTGGTAACTGTGTGTGTGTGTGTGTGTGTGTGTGTGTGTGTGTGAGATATACACACACACACACACACACACACATACACACTTGTGTAAATTTGTTGAAAATCACCTCACCCTCACTATATGCTGTTTGAGGTCAGGGACCTGTGCTGTCTTGCATTGCTTAGCAAAACGCTCCACACATCATAGGCCCTCAATAAATATCCGTGGAGTGGGTGAGTGGAAATATTTTAGTGTGTTTAATCTTCACAACAATCCTGTGATAGAGGCGTTATCTCATTTTACATATGAAGAACATGAAACTGGGATTAAATAACCTGCCCAAGGTCATGGTAGGGGGCAGAGCAAGAACTCAAAGCCAGGTTTTCTCTTCTGATTGTGAACCTGACATATATTATTACTACAGCTATAATTATACAGGTATATATTATATTTAATATTAAAATTATATAATTACATGTATGTATATATATATATATATATATATATATATATATATATATATATACACACATACATATTCCAACATTTATGCTGTCTGTATCACATATTCCATTTTGGTTTTCTGGCACTGCATTCTCCCTGAGACATAACTGTGTTCTCTTAGGTCTTCTCCTCCCTTGGACTCAACACTGCAAAGCCTCCCAGTGAGGTACCACCACCAACCCCTTCAGCAGCCCGTGGGCCTTGCTGCCAACTCCGAACCAGTTGGAATTTTTAGGTCTCCTCTTGGGCTGTTGGAGAACACTTGGGGACTCCCAGTGTCCTCACATACTTGAACCTGCCACCTTCACTGTGCTCTCTACCGTCTTGGGGTGCAGGCCACCCCACTAACCTACTGCCATAAGTACCTGTAGCTGTGTGTTTGGGAAGGGAGCAAGATGGAGAATGAGGGGTGGGAAGAGCACATCAGTTATTACTGTGAAGTAGTGTCCCCACATAGGGATCAAGGGATACGACCATGGTTTTGCAACATTATCTCAGAACATTCCTCAATCCGGCTCTTCAATAGAATTTCTGGAAAGTGAAAAAGATTCTGATGCTTTGACTTCATCACCATAGATTCCAATTTAATTGTTTTACCTAGGGATCCAGGCATTAGTCATTTAAAAATGTTCCTAGATGACATTAATATGCAGCCAAAGTTGAGAAACACTGACATGAAAGGAGAATCTAATGTACCACCATCATTTTAGTTACCTGAGTTCACCTAATGGGCCACTCCTGGCAAATCGATATAAGAGAGGCAACTTTGTCTCAGAGAGAGAAGGAAGTATGCTTGGTTCTCTGGGCATAGATGGCCAAATCCCTTAAAATTAACATTCCTTTTGTGTCCCATAGCCTTTAAAATAAAGTGCAAAATATGGTCTGTAGTATGACTCCCATCATGCTTTGAGTACGATCTTGGAATCACTCCCCTTCTTGCCTTGTGAATAATCATTCTCCATGAAGATTCTCCTGGGGTTCCTGTCTGTCCACATCAATTGCTTGAACAGCCCTATATGTTCTCCTTTTCTGCTGTAGCTCCTGCTCTGGCTTGTTCCACCTGCAGTGCTTTTGATGCCCTCTGTTCATTTCCAAATCTGACCTATCTTTCCAACAATGCTCAAATGCTGGTCTTGCATGAGGACATCTCAGCATCACTCTGCAGTCAGAGTGACCATCTCCCTTTGACAATACCATTCCATGCTCTCCCAGCACTCTCTTTTATTATTATTCTTAAAGCAGCTTACACTTCCTCTGTTGTGTTTTATTCTTTGTATAAATGTTTTCTGCCCTCTGGATTTTAAGGTTCTTGATTTTGGGATGTGTGTCTTGTGTATTCTTACATCCCACATAGTACTGAGGACTGTGTCAACTCCATCCTGGTGTCAGAGCAGTGAAACTACAGGCTTGTATGTAGCAGGCATGCAACACGTATTTGTTGGATACACTGTAAGAGAGACTCCAGGTGATAGAGGTGATTGTCACAAACTATCATGAAAGTCACCATAAACTCTTTAAGTCATTCCTGTCTGAATAAATATTAAATCAGCTTTTGACAAAGATGCCAATGTTGTTAAGGGTTACTGTTCCGAATACCTCCCCCTCCCCTGCATTGCTGCTCAACATCTCTGCTTTCTTCCTGTGCTTCCTGTGTTTTAGGAACTCTCGGCTTTGTAAACTTAGTGGGAAGCAAGGTCTGTCTCTCACTGCAGAAGCTGCGAAGTCCAGATTCTTGCTTTCTCCACCTCTGTCCTGGTGATGTGGACGCCTCACTTCTGCTGAAATAATAAAGTTGCAGGGCCAGTGGAGACCTCACTCTAGTGGTCGTGGCTGGAGTGCCAGCATCTGATGTCCAGGCAGTCGAGTGGCTTCCTCTGAGGTCCAGTGAGGGCAGGGATTCATCACCTGAGCAGCTATTTCTCTGATGTGGTTTTGGCTACCAATCTTTGCCTGTCATTGAGCCTGGTTTCTCAAATGACCTGACAACTGTGTGACCCATTTAGTGAGCCACTCAGGATTCTCTGCCAGAGCTTGTTCTTGCTTTCAATAGAGAACCCTGACTGATAGAATTAATACAAATTTTGAAAGCCGAATGATGCTTTTTACTAGGTGTTAATGGTTGTTGCCGACCATAAGCTTCTCTCTTCTATGAATCAGTAACATAGGGAAGGTAATTTTACCTAGTGCTTTTGTTAAGTTGATATCTGTATCTGTTAATTCTGGATGGTATGTTCTGAAAGTATGCTGTCTTGATCATTTTTAAGTGACTCATTTTTTTTTTCTTTTATTCATTTGTCTCTAGGTAGTTTGAGCAAGATGATAGCTCAGTCCATCAAGTGGCCACTGGCAACCATGTCATTTCTACTTTCATCACTGTTGATTCTCTTAACTGTGTCAACTCCATCCTGGTGTCAGAGCAGTGAAACTTCAGCTCCCAAAGCTAGTGATGGGGCTCCATTTCCTTGGAATAAAATGCGACTTCCTGAGCACATCGTCCCAGTTCATTACGATCTCATGATCCACGCAAATCTCACCACTCTGACTTTCGAGGGAACCACGGAAATAGAAATCACAGCCCGCAAGCCCACCAGTGCCATCATCCTGCACAGTCACCGCCTGCGCATATCGCAGGCCACGCTGAGGAGGGCAGCTGCAGAGGGGTGGTCTGAATTGCCACTGAGAGTCCTGGAACATCCACTTCAAGAGCAAATCGCGCTCCTAGCTCCCGAGCCGCTGGGTGTTGGGGTCCCGTACACCGTTGTCATTGCCTATGCCAGCAGTCTTTCTGAGAGTTTCCATGGGTTTTACAAAAGCACCTACAGAACCAAGGAAGGGGAAGTGAGGTATTATTTTTTTCTCTTTTTCTTTTAAAGTTTAAGTGCTTCCCACACTAAATTGATTATTTCAGGTGGATTGTCTTTTAAAGCTCCCTTGATTGTTGAGTTCTTTCTTTGTTTTTACCTTTTTCTCTCTTTGTAGAGTTAAAAATGGCTTATGGTTCTTTTTTCCTTTGTTTTCTAGAATCTCATTTTTCATTCTGTTTTAACCAGTTTTCTTTCCTCCAGCTCTATCAGAATAAATACCTATTTGTTTATTTAGATTTCTGCAATATGGTAAACATTTTTAGTTCTCTTGACCTGTGTTTCCTGGGGCTGCTCTAACGAAGTACCATAAACTGGCTTAAAACAATAGAAATTGAATTCTCTCACAGTTCCAGACAAGTCCAAAATTAAGGTGTCAGCAGGCCTATGTTCTAAGTCTCTGAGTAGAGTCCTTCCTTGTCTCTTCCTGGCTTGTGGTGGCCATCAGTCTTTGACACTCCTTGGTTTGCAGCAACATCAGTTTGGTCTCTGCCTCTGTTGTCACATGGCCATTCTCCAAATTTCCCTTCTCTTATAAATAAGGACATCAGTTATATTGGATTGGAGCCCAACCTGAAAGCCTCACTTGAACTGATTACATCAGTAAGATGCTATTTATGAATAAAGTCACACAGGTATTAGGTATTAAGACTTCAGTATACTTTTTGGAGGACACTGTTCAATCCATAACAGCCCATCAGAGGAAGTATTTTTGTCTCAGTTAACTTTTTTCAGGATCCTCTCCTGCCTTGCTTTAGTTCTGTTTGTGTGTGTGTATGTATGTGTATATCTATCTATCTATCTATCTATATATTTTTTTAATTGAAGTATAGTCAGTTTACAGTGTTGTGTCAATTTCTGGCACTCAGCACAATGCTCCAGTCATACATGGGCATATATATATTTGTTCTGACACTCCTTTTCACCATAAGTTACCACAAGATTTTTTTAAATTGAAGTACAGTCAGTTACATGTGTCAATTTTTAGTGTACAGCACAAAGTCCCAGTCATGCATATACATACATATATTCATTTTCATTTTCTTTTTCATTAAAGGTTATTACAGGATAATATAGTTCCCTGTGCTATACAGAAGAAACTTATTTTTTAAATCTATTTTTATATGTAGTAGCTAATATTTGCAAATTTCAAACTCCCAAATTTATCCCTTCCCACCCCCTTTTCCTCAGGAACCATAAACTTGTTTACTGTGTCTTAGAGTCTGTTTCTATTTTGTAGATGAGTTCATAGTGTCCTTTTTTTTTTTTCTAGATTCCATATATGAGTGATATCATATGGTATTTTTCTTTCTCTTTCTGGCTTACTTCACTTAGAATGATGATCTCTAGGTCCATCCATGTTGCTGCAAATGGTATTATTTTACTCTTTATTATGGCTGAGTAGTATTCCATTGTATAAATATACCACAACTTTTCTATCCAATCATCGGTCGATGGATGTTTAGGTTGCTTCCATGTCTTGGCTATTGTATATAGTGCTGCTATGAACCTTAGGGTGCATGTATCTTTTTGAATTAGAGGTCCCTCCAGATATATACCCAGGAGTGGGATTGCTGGATCATATAGTAAGTCTACTTTTAGTTCTGTTTTTAAGAAGATAATTTATATTGGAAGATTTTACACTAAATTTTAAAATCAGATTTTATTTGTTAGTAGATTATACTAATTTATTTTTTGATTTCACATTATTTTTTGAGGTAAAAAGAATCAGATACTACCAAAAAGAATTTTTTAAAAAGTAAAATATATCCCCATTAAAGCCCCTAGAGATAACTATTACTTCTGTTTTAGGGGAACATTCTTCTAGACTTCTCTTGGTAGAGGCCTATACATTATTTTATGTAAATGGAGCTATGTTATATTTTGTGTCACAAGGGAGTTTTTTTTTTAAATGTTGAGGAAATGTTTTACACGGGTGACTATGGCTGTACATCATTTTAATGACTTTATTAAAATGTGTTTGTACGTTGATTTATTTGACTGATCCCCCATGGATGGAGATGAGTTTGTTTCCAACTTTTCAGCATCAGCAACATTTTCACAGACATCTTTGTTGATCATTGCTTTAGAATAAATGCTTAGAAGTAAATTTGTGAAGTCAAAGGGTCCACAAACTTTTGATATCCCTTGCCATATTCCTCACCTCTAATGCAGTGTATTGGCAATCATTTTAGAGCCAAAAAGCCAACAGCTATTCCCTGTTAATTTACATTACATTGATTATTAAGGCAGTTGAACAGCCTTGGATATGTTTATTGACCATTTGTAGGTTCTTCTTTTGTGAGTCGCCTATTTATGACCTATGTCTGCTGTTCCACTTGGTTGCTGGGTACATTCTTACTCATTTTTAAGAGCTCATTATCTGTTTAGGCTGTTAACCCTTTGTCAAATACCTTTCAATCAGTTTTCCCTATTTTTTATTTGTCTTTTAGTTTGTGATAGCTTTCTTCATATAAAAGATTTATTTTTGGTAGTGCGATTGATCAAGCTTATGGTAACTTTAGGAATTAAAAAATGAACCACACCTATATTACAGCAGCCCCTGGTGCTTCATGCTGTATTTTTATTTCCCTTGCTGTAATTTTAGAATACTTGCATCAACACAATTTGAACCTACTGCAGCCAGAATGGCCTTTCCCTGCTTTGATGAACCTGCTTTCAAAGCGAGTTTTTCAGTGAAGATCAGAAGGGAACCAAGACACCTCGCCATCTCTAATATGCCATTGGTGAGTCTAAACTCTCGTGTATCTATTCACAAGAAAAATCCATTGATTCGCAGGCATTTCTCTGTTGACAGTTAACATTCAGGTTATCTGTTTTGTTTGTTTTACTGCCTGACAAATAGCCAACTTTTCTTTTTTCATTTACAACCTATGCTTTTGTTTCAAGCAACAATTTAATTGTAGTTATACAAAAAAAAATTGTCCCTAAAAACATGCAAAATTGTGGTAAGAGTGACACTACAGGCCATCACTGTCGATGGGAGGGGAACTATGTAAGGAATTCAGGTCAGGTTTAAGAGAGAGGACCCTTCCGAAGCATTTTTGCTTTCATTTATTCATGTGATCTTTTATAAGGATTTTAAAGAGAGCGCTTTGTCAAGTAAGGCCATATTTCTGTAATTTGTATATACAATATACCAGTATTAACTATATAATTTGTAACTATGGCATGAGGTTGGGCAGATGGAAAAAGGGGAAAAAAAGGAATCTTTTAAGAATATTATGGTAGTAAAGATAAGTATGACAGATAACCTCCGTGCCCTTTAAATAAGTCATTAGCTCTAGTTCCAAAGTAGATGTGGACAGTGTTCCCTCTGATTTTTGAAAGTGGTGAGAAGATGATCTTGCCAAATGAAGGAAACTGCTCAGTAAGTGCCAGTATCCTGTGATTCTGGCGGCTTAGTGAAAACATCAGCCAGGCTGTCGTTTCACCACTGATGCTTACCATCTCCTGAAGCACACGTGTTCTTTGTTCAGAGAAGTTTGCTGTGGATGAGACTCAGGGTGGAACAGGCAAACCCAGAGTCCAGAAGGGTATGGTGTCTCTTCCCTGCACTGACCAGGGAGGCAGTATCTTCACATGGAGGGACCCAGAGACACAAACCAACCTTCAGCACAGTGTTTCTAGAATGATTTGACCTTAATTACAATCATATATTGGAAAGGGAAAATTTTAAATAATCATACAAATGTTGTGCCATGTACTTTCAAAATGTCTGAGAGTTAGGAAATTTCTCTTTATAAAATATTTTTAATGTCTTGGGTAATTGGATTCTTTGGTGATTTTACTTATTCTGATTTTAGGTTAAATCTGTGACTATTGCTGAAGGACTCATAGAAGACCATTTTGATGTCACTGTGAAGATGAGCACCTACCTGGTGGCCTTCATTGTCTCAGATTTTAAGTCTGTCAGCAAGATGACCAAGAGTGGAGTCAAGGTGAAACTGTGATTGTCACATAGAGTGACCAGCTTGTCCTGGTCTGCCTGGGACTGTCCTGGTTCTAGAATTTGAAATTCCACATCCTGCAAACCCCCTCAGTCTTGGGCAAACCGGTTGGTTGTCATCCTTTTGTCACAGATGCTCATATTTACCCTGGGGCTCTAATGACAAAAACGTGGTGAGGCTTGGTCTGGCCTGGGTCTTGGTCCTGCTCCACCACTAACTGGCTTTCTGCTCCCTTTGGCCCTGCTTCCTTTGGAAGTTAGCTTCTACTTCTTTAAAATGTGTAAGTTGAACTGGATCCCACAGTGGTTTCTAAGGTTGCTTGTCTATATAACTTTCTGCAGTTTGGAAGTGAATGTCACTGCCTATCTGAACAGGGGATTTCTAGCCCTGGAAAGGAAGTAAGACAGAGCAGTTGGCTTGGAGTGTTAAATGGCTTTGGGGAAGGTATTTGGGCCAGGGAATGCTGGAGTATTAGAGGAAAAGATAGTTTCAAGGAGCACTTGTCACTTGTCTGGGTAGCATTGTGTAGCGAACAACCTACACATCAGTATGCTGTGGCTCTGAATGTAAATAAGGCTTTTGGAGAGGAGGGGCAGGTCACTTTATTTGGTAATACCTCATTTATTTCTGCACCAGCAGAATAATTCACCGAGGCCTGAATAGTTAGTTAGGGTTTCTCCACTGAATTGCCTTCTGTTCTATAGGACTGAGGTTTTTTTTATCCTTCTGCTGATGCCTCTGCTTACCTTGGGATTTGAAACTGTTGCTTGAGACTTGGATGTAGGGAGCAGTCTCAGTTCAGCAGTGAAAATATCAGCAAAAACACCCAATTGTTGATTTGCTTACTTTTGTGAATCCTTCATGAATGGTTACTTTTATGTGTCTTCCATACGGTGATACTGTGTTTTATAATAAGAATATATATTTGGTCTTCATCCCTGATTCTGGCACAGAGCTCCTAAAATTCTTAGAATTTCCTAAATGTGGAGAGCTATGAAGGTGTCTTTTGTTATGTTAATGAACGATAGTTGGAAAACTCCTAGGTAACCTAAAGGTGGGGGCTGGTTGATAGGGAACCAACCATGTGATTGGAGGGTTGGGACTTTTAGTCCCACCCCTGTGACCTCCAGCAGGAGATTGAGTTCAGTTACCAATGGTCAATTATTTAATCAAATAGCCTGTGTAATGATGCCTCTATTCTGTGAGCTTCTGGGTTGGCAAACCAGTGGAGTTGCTGAAAGAGCAGCTTGGTAGGAGAGGACATGGAAGCTCCGCACCCTGTCCCCGTACCTTGTCCTAATGCATCTCCTCTATGTGGCTGTTCCTGAGTTATACTTGTTTTTAAGCTAGTAAGTAAAATGTTGCCCTGAGTTCTGTGAGCCATTCTAGTAAACTAATCAAGCCCAAGGAGAGGGTCTTTGTAACCTCTAATTGATGGCTGCTAAGTCACAAGCACAAGTGATAACCTGGACTTGTGATTGGTGTCTGAAGTAGGGGTAGGGAACAGCCTTGTAGGACTGAATCCTTAACCAGTGGAATATGATGCTATCTCCAGGTAGTGTCAGAATCAAATTGAATTGTAGAATACCCAGCTGGTGTGGGAGAACAGCTTGATGATGTGAGGAAATCCCCCACATACACCCACATTGGAATTGGATCCCCAGATCTCTTTTATGTACCAGTGTTTTTAGTCCTTTTATTTCTTTAAACATATTAAACACACATTTTATATTGTGTCTAGTAATTGGCATATTTGAAGTCTTTGTGTATCTGGTTCTGTAGTTTGTTGTTTCTGCTGGCTCTTGCTCATGATGTCTTATTCCTTTGTGTGTGTTGTGAATCGTGTCTGTAAACTTATTACCTGAGTTGAACGGCTAATTGTGTCTATAAACATTTATTACCTGAGTTGAAGGTAGATTCTTCTAGAGAGAATTTGTATTTGTTCCTGTCAGGTGACTGGAAGCATTTACCAGCCTTGGGATTATTGGCTTCAGACTTTTGGACCGCCTGGTTATTGTGAGTTCAGCTGCTAAATGGCTTGAAGGTTTGCCTTTGGCCACAAATTCTGTGAGGAGATTCTCCCATTCTTCCCTATACAGTACCATGGTTTGAATAAGGCATTCTTTTCCTTGCAGTCTCCTTGAGGAAGAGGGTGATTATTTTGATTTTACCCTTACTGTAAGGGCTTGGTCTTTTGGGGTCCAGCTTTATGCAGCAGTACATCTCCTATTAGGCTTCCCACCTTAGGCAGGCTCTGGACTTCGTTTCGAATCCCCTGAGTTCTTCAACGCTGTGAAAACCTAAGCTCAAGGCCGTCGATACTGGGCTACTGTTCTTAGGGCAAAAGCCGGCTGTGGTGCTCTGTTGACTTCTTGGGGCCCTACTGTCATTTCACTTTTAGCAACTAAGTCTTCTTTACTCTTTCACTACCTAATGTAAACATTTAAAAAGACATTGTGCATTTGTTATCCAGCATTTGTTGTGGTTTTCAGAAGGGGAATTAATTGGCAGCAGTCAGCATTAATACAATTGTCTTCTTTAATATTGGCAACTGTATCCCACAATATGAAACTGTTAATGCCAGTCTTCTAGAGGAGCCACTGTGGCATTTGGGTAACTTTCTTGTGTGTTTCTCTTCAGGTTTCCGTGTATGCTGTTCCAGACAAAATAAATCAGGCAGATTATGCACTGGATGCTGCGGTGACTCTTCTAGAATTTTATGAGGATTATTTCAGCATTCCATATCCCTTACCCAAACAAGGTAGAGATTTTGCACAGATGTTACAAATTGGGCATTTGATAACCCCAGCAGATAACATCCTCCTAACTGGTATCTTGAGTCAGCTCAGCAGCGCCTCAAGTCATAAAAACCCTGGCAGATGTCAGCAGTCGTGTTGATCCTTCTCACCCGTGATCTCTACAGTAAATTCTAACAATAGTAGAAGCAGATCATGATACAGTTCCAGAGCCACACGGCGTGGGGATACTTTTACCTTCTGACTTCAAAGATGAACCCAACTGTATTATTGGGCAGATAGCAAAGGACTGAGGCTGCATATTTTTCATTACTGGCACACATTTGTTAGGAACATAGAGTACTCAGTAAATTTTTTGAATAAGTTCATTGACATAGCATAAGAAAACCTGCATTTCCTTACTTAAATGAGCCCTTAAAACTATTGTGGGTTTGAGTTTTGAGGTGTATGGGAATTTTGGGCATTCAAAGTCCAGTGGATTATTGAGGCAATTGTTAAAATTGTTCAGTCCCCATTCACCTTGTAAGAGAGTTCGAAATGGGAGTCAGAGGTGTGAGACCCAAGCCTGACTTTGTCACACAGCAGCAAAGTAACTCTGAGTCACTGAGCCCTTTCTCTGCATTGTGAAAGAGTCTTCCAGTCTGGAATCCATGATTCTGTGTGGGCAACTTAGCTTTTCTTTGATCCCTACACCTATTCTGAAAGTGTGTTTGGGCAATGCGTAGCTTAATATTGGTGGTATATTTTTGTTTCCTTCCCAAGATCTTGCTGCTATTCCTGACTTTCAATCTGGTGCTATGGAAAACTGGGGACTGACAACATACAGGGAATCATCTTTACTGTTTGATGCTGAGAAGTCTTCTGCATCAAGTAAGCTTGACATCACGATGACAGTGTCCCATGAACTTGCCCACCAGGTATATAAGCTCAGTCACACTTTCAAAAAAAGTATAAACTAAATCTATATTGCTTTTCTGCAGTATTGATTTTTACACTGTTTTTTCCCAGAGGAAAAATGATTTCTTAACAGCATGAGGTACTATGTTTTATAATGCATACTGAAAGCTTTTTCTTTTTGTTTTGAAAAATGTTGGTTGTATAAATAATATTCATATACTAACATTACACATATGAAATACATTTCTTTATAAGTGTCTTATGTTTATGTCTGTGTAGTTATCTAGTTTCCATGGAAATGTGTGAATAATCTGAGTAAGGTTTTCCTTTCAGTGGTTCGGGAACCTCGTCACTATGGAATGGTGGAATGATCTTTGGCTAAATGAGGGATTTGCCAAGTTTATGGAGTTCGTTTCTGTCAGTGTGACTCATCCAGAACTGAAAGTTGTAAGAAATATTTACTAAATTTTTTACATTTTATGTTCATCTGTGGTGTTGTTTAATGTTGTAGGGAAAAATCTATTGATGTTTGATTATAAAATTCTTAAGATTGATAACCTCCCTGGGAGTTTAAATATGAATCAGGTTCCCAAAATGCTTGTGAACTTTAAAGATATATCACAAAGGCTTATTTCCAAACTCAATTGCTTATTTCCATGTCTATGACTGTTAGGAACTCAGTATTAAATTTTGTCCTCCCTTAGTATCAAAGAAATAGAAATAATGACAGCCTGTCTGTTCCATCTCACGTCCCCAACTGGCAGGGTGCTGACCGAAGAAGTATTAGGTACAGATTGCTGTTATTTCAATAGGATCCTACTTGCCAGTTCAAATGAGTTATGTTTAAGGTAACTGCACATTTGATTGTATAAGAACTGAGGCTTATGGATCACAAACTTAATGCTTTGGGACCTCTATATGTTTATTTTAAAAATCATTTAACTTGTGAAAATCACATGCAGTAAAATTAAAAAGAAACTTTACATTAAAAAATCCTTTATCTTATTAAAATATCCATTTGTACACACTCATTTCCCACTTTTGTCTTCCTGTACACATAATTTATATGTAGTTTTATAATGTATATATAATTATTACACTGCAATGGCTCATAAATATTTTTCTGTTTATACATGTTTTTAATAAAAATGATTATGCATATTATTCTTTGGGGTAATATGCCCTAATCAGATCATTGCAGGGATTTGTTATTATTTTTTTTCTTTCACTACATGGTTTTAAAGCTAAATTTCTTTGAAATCACTATATATTTTTAGTTTCTTGTTTTGGCACTGTTTGGCTGTAGGCATAATGGTTTTGTTAAGTTAATAGGAAATTTTCTTTATTCTAAGGTGATAAGTATTTAAGAGAAAAATTTTAAGTATTGATCTAAAATTATTGTTTCTTGGCTGTTCTTTATAAGAGAGTAATTCTATTTTATTTTGTAAACTATTAATACAAGATAGGTGGGGCCAGAAATTTGAAATATAAACCTATTACCACAAGTTGTACCTTCTTCATTTCGTATTTTTCATCTAGATGTAAATCTTGGTGATACTGGGTTTTTTTTTTATGTCTCAATAGGAGGATTATTTCCTTGGTAAGTGTTTTGATGTGATGGAGGTAGATGCATTAAATTCCTCACACCCTGTGTCCACACCCGTGGAGAATCCTGCTCAGATTCGGGAGATGTTTGATGACGTTTCATATGAAAAGGTAAGAATGGATTGTAAGGGTACAGTTTGGACAATAAAGTTAAATAGTGCAGTGGAGAGGTTATAGACAGCATTGTGGGGGTCTTTTTCTCTATAAGGAGCAACCCAGATTGAATGCCATCTCCTGACCCATGCTGGCCAGAGTTAATTGTTTTAGACCTCACCTAAAGTTTGGCTTAAAATCATGAAGATGACATTGTGGTCAGTTCTTCATTTACTGTCAGAAGTTGAAAATTTGTGGTCTACAGAGATTTTTTTTTATCATTCAATAAATAGGTATTAATTGAGCATCAACTTTTGTACCAGGCAGAAATTTCTGCCTTTATGTACCTTAGCTTTTGGTGTCTTCAGAAATGGTTTGTACTGTTGAACTGCACAGTACTGTCCTGTCCAATGTGTTTAATAAAAGAATTGGAACTTGTTGCCAGTATTTAATAATTGGGAGATTTTATATGCAAATCCAGATTTCTAGCTTCTCTTGGAGGAAAAAAGGATTGTGGTCATACAGGGCCTATATTTCCCCAAGCAGTGTAGACTGGAGCTAAGTCATGGCTCTTTCATGAGATCAGGGTCCTGTTTTTTGACTCTCCCTTCCATTCCCAGTTGTTTCTGTTGTCTTCACCAAGGCAGAGAATGTGTCATTTATCATTAGGCTTGGCTGCTGTTTTATGTGTAGCAAACAGAAGTATTTCTTCTTTGGATGTTTCCGTCAATAGTGCTGGGGAGTTTAAAAACAGACATAAAACAGACATATACACAGACGCATAGGTCAATGGAACAGAACAGAGCTCAGAAATAAACCCACACATATATGGTTAATTGATGACAAAGTAATCAATAATGTACAATGGGGAACGGACAGTCTATTAAATAAATGGGCATTTAGTTTTCTCAACAGCACATGCAAAAGAATGAAACTACCACTGTCTTACATCACTCACAAAACTAACTCAAAATGGCTTAAAGACTTAAAGGTGAGATTGGAGACTGTAAAATTCCTAGAAGGAAAACATAGGGAAAAAGGTCCTTGGCAATGATTTTTTTGTACATGACACCAAAAGCAGAAGAATGTAGATAGACAACAGAAGCGAAAATTGGCCAGTGGAACTACATCAAACTAAAAAATTTCTGCACAACAAAAGAAACAGTAAAATGAAAAGGCAACTTACTGAAAGGGAGAACTTATTTGCAAATCATGTATCTGACAAGGCAAAATATATAGAGTTCATACAACTCAGTTACCAAAGGGAAAAAAAAACCCACCAATCTGATTTTAAAAATGAGCAGAAGAACTGAATAGGAACTTTTCTGAAAACATACCAATGGCCAAAAGTTGTATGGTAAGGTGCTTAATTAACATCATTAATCATTGGAGAAATGTAAATAAAAATATGAGACATCACCTCACACCTGTTAGAGTGGCTATCATCAAAAGACAAATAGCAAGTGTTGGCAAGGTTGTGGAGCAAAGGGAACCCTCATGCACTGTGTTGGGAATGTAAATTGGTGCAGCTACTATGGAAAAATATTTTTAAAAAAAAAACAGAGCTCTGTGACCCTACCATTCCCTAGAGCCAGAGACAGAGACAGACTATCTCTGCCTTGAAGGAACCTAAGGAATTCTCCCAGAAAAAGAGATTCTGAGTTTTATCTTTAAAGTTGAATTGGGACTTTTCAGGAATGAAAGAAAATAGGAAGGACTTTCTAGCAAGAGGGAATCATGATTTCTTAGGAAAAGATGACGTAAAAGAGGGTGATATATTGAGAAAGAAGGAGGGAGGAAGGGGGAAGTGAGAAAGTTCTTGGTGGTTAGAAAGTTGTATAAAAAGTGCAGGGGATTTGAAAAGAGACATGCACCTCAGTGTTTATAGAAGCACTATTTACAATAGCTAAGACAAGTTAACAACCTAAAGGTCCATGGACAGATGACTGGATAAAGACATTGTGGTATATTTATACAATAAAATACTACTCAGCCATAAAAAATAATAAAATAATACCATTTGCAGCAACATGGATGTAACTGGAGATTGCCATTCTAAGTGAAGTAAGTCAGAAAGAGAAACAAAGACACCATATGGTATCACTTATATGTGAAATTTTAAAAAATGACAAATGAACTTATTTACAAAACAGAAACAGAATCACAGACATAAGAAAACAAACTTATGGTTACCAAGGGGAAAGGGAGTGTGGAGGGATAAATTGGGAGTTTGAGATTTGCAGATACTAACTACTATATATAAAATGGATAAACAATAAGTTTATGCTGTATAGCATAGGAAACTATATTCAATATCTTAACCAAAAAGAATAGGAAAATGAATATATGAATGTGTATGTATGACTGAACTGTTATGCTGTACACCAGAAATTGACTCAGCATTGTAAACTGACTATGCTTCAATAAAACAAAAAGTGCAGGGGAAAACGAAGGACATATAAGGACGTTTTTCTTACCCTTGGACTACTTCCCTCATTTGTGTCACCTGTCCACTGGAGGCATTTGAGTTTGTGGCCCATGACCTACAAGAATGGGAGTGGAGGGCAGAAGATCTCTCACCCCAGGTGCAGAGTATCTAGGAGTTCTCCTGCTCCCTTTCTCATTGCTCCTCTTGCTCTCCCGGCCCTTGTGCTCAAGGCGGCCTGGGCTCCACCCTTCCTCACGTGGTGGTTCTCACCTCTGCTTCCACCCCGCCCCACTCTTGCCCCAGCGTGGCAGTGGGAAAACCACATGGTGGTTTGGGGTCCAGTGTTGAGTCTACCATTGTCCACCCACCTGTGAGTAATGGAAGCTGGCAGATGTTGAACTTGCCCTGTGGGGAGGCTTGGTTACTGATAGAAAGTAACAGTCCCAGTGGACCAAAGGCCTCAACAATCATGGTCCAGCTCCTGCCTGGACAGGCCCAGGCTTAGCCCACTTTCCCTAATGGTTCCACATATTGCCAGACATTAAAAATGTTACTGTGGTTGCATTTTAAAGAGTTACTCCAAAATAGTGTGACAGTAGATTAGATGGCGACGAAACTAGAGCTAACACTTCTATTGTCTTTTCAGGGTGCTTGTATTCTGAATATGCTCAGGGATTATCTTAGTGCCGATGCATTTAAAAGTGGTATTGTAAAGTATCTGCAGAAGTATAGCTATAAAAACACAAAAAACGAGGACCTGTGGAATAGCATGGCGACTGTGAGTATGTTTCTGTGTATCTCTTCATTTGGGATGGACGGGCTTATTATCTTACTTTGTTTTTGTTCTGAGCGCATGAATTCCTCTGAGAAGAATCATGAGCGTTTTCTACAGAATTAAGTGATGTGTTTATTTTTCGTTTTTAGATTTGCCCTACAGATGGTACACAGAGGATGGATGGCTTTTGTTCTAGAGGTGAACATTCATCTTCATCTGCAGTAAGTTTTTCACATCTGTCCGTTACCCCCGAGCACATTCTTTTACTCCATTTTCTCTGAAGGACAGCTCTCCACCAAAGGGTCTGAGGTCCCTGATTTTATCGTCCTCCCTCTAGATAAGACTGCATTTAAACCATACCAGACTGACAGCCTTCTACAATTTTTCTTAAAAACTATCTGCCCAAGGGAGTTGAGTAACCTCTTCGGTAACACATCTCACTGATACTCATTTCTTCAGCTTGACTCTCTGTAAAGCAGCGGATTTATGGCATGTTTCTCTGGTAGACTAGGACTCTGTCCGTCACGCTGTGTCGACCATTTCCATAGCTCTTCCTTTGTTGAGTGTGTGTCAGGCGCGTATGAAGCACTGATGTGTGTTCTCTGCTCTACTCCTCACATTAAGCCTGTCAGCGGGTACTGTTATCCCTGTTTTTACAGATGGGAATACGAAATCCATAAGCACGTGATTAGTAAGTTGTAGAGCAGGGATTTGAATTGAGATCTAACTCATGCCTTCAACTGCTAAGCTATAAAGAATTCATAGCAGCTGAATCACAAAACAGTCTATTTATCTAGACTTACGGAGTATTTTCACAGGCAGCTGAGGGTGATTCTGGAGATGCAGCAGAATTTTATCCAACGTATTTTTATTTTCTTGGGTTTTTTTTCGCTTTTAGAGATGACTTTAGTCAGTAGTTTCTAGATGTGCCCTGCAGAGTATTTTATCCTTTAATTAGCTGTTAAATATTACTTATTTTGACAGAGGTACTGGGGATTGACCCCAGGACCTTCTGCATTCCAAGCATGCACCCTACCACTGAGCAATGCCCCTGCTGCGGAAGTGTAGGCTCTTGATGGAGCATGTTTTCCTCACCTTACATGTCTGAAAGCCAGCATCATTATGTAGGTGTTGAACACCTGGCCACTTTCCGTCCCTTCTCTACCTCATTCATTCACGTGCCTGCTGTGTACCTGGTGCCAAGCCCGAGTTCTGCCCAGGA
This sequence comes from Vicugna pacos, assembly GCF_048564905.1. Lineage (NCBI taxonomy): Eukaryota > Metazoa > Chordata > Mammalia > Artiodactyla > Camelidae > Vicugna > Vicugna pacos. The sequence goes on from NC_132989.1 coordinate 55,059,431, forward strand.
GAACCAGGTGTGGTACCTGTTCTCAAGACATACACATGTACAGGAGGAGAGTGAAAAGTAAACAGTTGATGCTCTAATGGATGTGCCAGTGGCTGGAGACAGCAGGGGAAGGGAGCAGGGCAGGGGCTGGGAGCAGAGCAAGGGACGAGGAAGAACTGTGGAGGAGGTGGTCAACCAGTAGCAGCTCTGTGCACGCAAGCTTGGTTCTCTCTTAAAGTTGGGTGCAAGTGAGTCACGCACCTGCCTTTTTCTTATAAACCAGCACTGGCGACAGGAGGGCCTTGATGTGAAAACCATGATGAATACCTGGACGCTGCAGAAGGGCTTTCCCCTGATAACCATCACAGTGAGAGGGAGGAACGTCCACATGAAGCAGGAGCACTACGTGAAGGGACTGGATGATGCCCCGGAAACTGGGTAACCTTCACAGAGAGAAACTCGTTTTGTTGTCTATGTAACATCTGCCTTGTAGGATGAAACCTTGTTTTGGGAATAGTGCTCTTACCTTTATTGCTAAAATATTTTAACCAAATCTGTGTCCTATGCAGCTGACTTACATTCCACTATCTTCCCAAAAGGGTGAAGGTGATATGATGATCTTAGCATTCACGTGGTTTGTAATTAGATATGATGGTAATTTCCAGTTAATGGCTTGACATCAGCTGCCATTAGCAACTGCTGCTAAATTACATTAGTGCCTGATTTTCAGGTTGGAGCTAAGGTGATTTCTGGGAATTACCAGAGACTCAGTTCTATCCTTTGGAAGTCTGAGTTAGATCCTGCCTGTTGGTCAGCTTAGCGCTATACAGGACATCCCTGGAAATGAAACACTGCAACTTGTTTGCCCTCAGATGGACAGTATTTAAATTTTTTTATTTTGAAATGATTTCAGACTTCTGGAGAAATTAAAAGAGTGCAGAGAATTCCCATATATTCTTTACCCAGATATATGAGTTAACTCTTTACCATATTTGCTTTATTTCACTCTGTATAACCGAAAATATCAAACAGTTCTGAAAAATACACTCTATCTATGTCTGTTTCTCTCTATGGTGTATATATATGTGTGTGTGTGTATAAAACTGTTTGAGGTTAAGTTGGAGACATGATTCCTCTTAACTCTGAAATACTTCAGTGTGGTATTTCCTAAAAAAAATAAGAACATTCATTTACATAACCACAGTACCTTTATCAAAATAATGAAATGAGCTAGATATAATACTATCATCAAATCTATAAACCTTTTTCAGCTTTCCCTAATGGTCCTAATATTTCTTAGCAAAAGAAAAAAGTCTGGTTCAGGATTTCCTATAGGATCACATTGTATTACATGTTACATACGTATCTTTAGTTCTTTTTTTCAGAAATAGTCCCTAAGTCTTTGTTTCTTTGGCATCATTGAAGAGCACAGGCTAGTTATTTTATAGACTGTCCTTTAATTTGGGTTTTCTGCTGTTTCTTCATGATCAGGTTCAGCTTATGCTTCCTTGGCAGGAATTCCACAGAAGGGGTATTGTGTTCTGAGGAGACAGGCTCTGTGGATTTGTGCCATTACTAGTGGTCACATTGTCAAAGTTAGGTCCCCTGAGACCCAGCGGGCAATTACTGCTAAGGCTGTCAGGGCTCACTGGAGCCCAGGGTCTTACGTCTATTCAAGGAGTCCTAGAAGAATGAGCAGTGCCAGAGCTGGCAACTCCTAGAAAGCTGGAAAACAGGCTGGGGATGTTTTGAGCTCCTGAGTATAGCAGATTTGGTACCATCCTTCCTTAAACTAGCCAGTGCCCAGCACATGGTAGGTGATTTAATAACTGCTTGTTGAGTTGAATCAGTGAATGAACAATCTGTCCTCTCTTCTAGGTACCTGTGGCATGTTCCATTGACATTCATTACCAGCAAATCAGACTCAGTCCAAAGATTTTTGCTGAAGACAAAAACAGGTAATTTATTTTGGAAATAACTAGTTTGTTTCAAGAAGGAACTGTAGAAATGTGTAGGATTTAGATAAGTTTCTTTTGCTATTTATCTTAGATAAAAGGTTTGAAAATACTGTCTGGTTGCAAAAAAGAAGGCCAGCATCTTGCCAGATAGAGATTAAGGCGGTTGAGTCATGTAATGCTAAGGAGGAGTGGTGCTTGTGAAAACCCCCCTTCCTTTGTTAGCGTTGCTGGCTTATATCATATGTATGGCTTGAACCGTGGCTGCATTCTTCTTGTGGATCTATAAATGTCACAAAATTGGTGTCTCAAACTAGTATTGGCTCTTGTCTGTTGGGATGCTGTTGCCTAGTTTCTGAGAGGAATGCGTTCAATAGGAAACTCATTTCAGTATTTAAATTGTTCAGTGTTAAACTTGCCTTTCGTTTCCTTGTCCAGTCTCTGATCAGAAAACCTTTGACCAGTCGAGAGAGAGAATGGAGCTATGATTTATTTTCTTTGCTCTAGATGTGCTCATCCTTCCAGAAGAGGTGGAATGGATCAAATTTAATGTGGGAATGAATGGCTATTACATCGTGCATTATGAGGATGATGGATGGGATTCTCTGACTGGCCTTTTAAAAGGAACACACACGGCAATCAGCAGTAACGATCGGGCCAGTCTCATTAACAACGCATTTCAGCTTGTCAGGTAATACAGGCTCTCACAGCCTTGGTTTATTTCTGAAAGCTGCTGTTATCATTCAAATCCTTGATTTCTCAAGATGAAAATGATCGATTGCTAATAAGTTGAAGGGTGTTTTCTCCTAACAGCTCAAAATTGCTTTTACCCTTATGCATAACCTCTTGTCTGTGTGTGCTGAATAAGGTAAAAGAAGGAACCTGTATTGTAATCTTTTTCATTAACAGCTTAGATCAGACTGAGGCAGAAGTGTAGAACACTAGGAGACCAGCATCCTGGAGAAGCCCCTTGCCTGGTCCCTAATGCCTAGTCCTGCAGCTTTTTCTGGCCCTGCTGTAACAGATCAGATTCCTCCCCTGCTGGGCCTCTAACAGCCCGGAAGCCTTCTTAGAAGACCAAGTAGCCCATGCTGAAGTTTTTGGCATTACTTTACATTTGGTAAATGAGGGATGGCCCCTGATCCACCCCCACCCCACCCAAAGTCGATACCTGAACTTCACAGCATCTTTATGGAATACAGCTCATAGAATGTGGCCTAACCAGATGACCTGTGAGTGTCACTCCTTTTTGCTCCATAACATGTGTTTTCAGAAAATGTCCCCCAAGCCTAAAATTCAGACTTCTTCAATATTTACAGAACTGAAGTCTAAGGGAAATAACCCAGGTCAGAGAGAACACATAATTCTCATGCTCCATGTCCCTCTACTCGAAAGGTTGAGTTCTTCCTTTTCTGGGGCTCTTGAGGTTACAGAAAGCCATGGGGGGTAAAGATAGGGGTTGCTTACCTAGCCGTTCCTGCCTGCCTAAATACATTCCCTTGCATAGCCTATTACTGCTTAAATTTTAGGGGGCTTTGTGTTTACTTATATGAGCATATACCCTACCACCAAGGCTTTGAACACCAACCCTGTATAGTGAGTGAAGAGTTTACGTCTACATTCAGTTTCTTTTTGAAATGGAGAAGAGGATGTGTTGACTCCTGGGACTCATACTTCGGACTAAGAGGCAGTCCCTGACGAATCCTCTTTGATCAAATTCCCCTTCCAACTACTCTGGAAGTTCAGCACACAGTGCGATGTTTCACAGAGGGACAGATGCTGACATACTTCCATCTCGTCTTAGCCACGAGTTAACCCTAGCTCTGTTGTTTGAGAAAGTTCCTTCACCATGTGAACACACTGGATGTTCTGTTGTCTGTGACAGGAAAGATAGTAATCTCAAGGTCATTATTTATAAGAGAGTATTTATATCTAATTGAATATTTTGCTAGGAGATTGTTAAAATATCTTTTGAAACAAATAGTTGATTTCCTTTTAAACTGCTAACCCTGGCATCTCTTGACTAGCATTGGAAAGGTATCAATTGAAAAAGCCTTGGATTTAACCCTGTACTTGAAACATGAAACTGAAATTATGCCGGTGTTCCAAGGTATGAATGAGCTGATACCTATGTATAAGTTAATGGAGAAGAGAGATATGGATGAAGTGGAAACGCAATTCAAGGTAAAAGCCTGAAATAAATTGAATGGTTAGATAACTGGTTTGCTTTTGTGTGGGTGCAGAGGAGAGTTCTTACCATTGTGTATATTATATACTTATGTCTTGATATATATTAAAGAAAAGTAAATCAAAATTACCTCAGTATTTGGGTTGACGAGCAAACACTTTGGTTTTATTTTGGCACTGAAACTAGGCACGGCACTGTTAGGTTCTGTACTTAATTTTCATGGATTTGTTACTCCCTTCCTTTGGCTAATCCTTAATTTCATTTTACTTCTGTATTGTGATGGTGGCTATTAAGATTTTCTGGGGCTCGGGTACTTGAGGAAGAGGCACAGAATTATTCTGGCAAAATGTCATGAAGTCTTGTTACATAATTTGCTCTCCAAATTAAGTCACATCAACTGTCTCTTTTAGTTTGTTTTAAAAAGTGGCAGTTCATCCTGATTTTGAGTAGATAAGGATGTATTTATAAAAAAGATGGCTAGGCATATTCTGAAATCGTTCATCATTTCTTGCATTGGGCCTCTTTCATAATGAGGTAAACAGAACTGCCAGGTTTTGAAAATAAGAGTTGGATTAAGCTTTACAAAGAATCCCCATTACCTGGGGTGTAAACCACATCATATAAACCACAAGATGACCCGAGACCGTACTGGTGACACGTGTGGCTTTCCTGCAGGCCTTTCTCATCAGGCTACTGAGGGACCTCATTGATAAGCAGACGTGGACGGACGAGGGCTCCATCTCAGAGCGAATGCTGCGGAGTCAGCTGCTCCTCCTGGCCTGCGTGCGCAAGTATCAGCCCTGCGTGCAGAGGGCAGAAGCCTATTTCAAAGAATGGAAGGAAGCCAATGGAAACTTGAGGTCTGTTTTTACCGAACAACCAGACTGTTACGTAAAGGGTATCTTTTCTGTTTTCCATCATCAGTGCATGGGGAGAAAAAACAGGTATAGACAAGTCCCTCCCACTGCCTCTTCTGGGAAAATATATATAGTTTTAAAGATTTATCTATTTTTCTTTCAATTTTCTGTTTTAAGAAATGCTAGAAAGGAATTTCTTTGCACAAAAGTCAAATAACCAGACGGTTAGGATGGGATTATAATAATAGCTGTTTTATAGCCAAGGAGACAAAACCGTATCAAAACTGAGACAGCTGTACTGGACAGGAACAGAGGCAGGGCCTCTCGAGTCCCTGACGAGGAGGGAGGGGAGTTGGGAAAGTTATTTGGTAGTTGCTAACACTATCTAAGCCAAGTAGGATCTTCCTGTGTCTGGAAATTGATTCTTGATTACTTAAGTCCTTTTGGGGCTTAAATCCCATCCAGAAAATATTAAGCTAACAATTGTATATGCTTCCATTTAAAGAAGTACTATAAACAGTGGTCCTGTTGGATTCCTGACTTTTGTTCATGGACTGCATCTTGAGTCTAGTTTGAATTTTTTCTTTCGGCTTTAAAAGGGACCACCTATTGAGTCACCCGACATCATTCAAGTATGTTAGATACGTAGGTATTTATAGAAGTGGCATTTCACATTATATTTTGGGGAAAGCTACTTAAAATCTCTTTTCAGTTACTTTCTCTTGCCTCTTTCATAAAATGTAACTGAAGGAAAGAGGTTATTTCTGTTTATATTTCCAAGCATGCTTCTCTGATCATGGGCCCAGTTTATCATTTCATAATTGGCCACTGTTGTGCATCCAGACACATTTCCTTCATCTCAGACTCTCACCTGGGGTGTTCTTTTCCACAGCCTGCCCAATGATGTGACCTTGGCCGTGTTTGCTGTGGGGGCCCAGAACCCTGAAGGATGGGACTTTCTTTATAGTAAATATCAGTCATCATTGTCCAGTACCGAGAAAAACCAAATTGAATTTGCTCTCTGTATTAGTCAAAATAAAGAAAAGCTTCAGTGGTGAGTAATTCATTCATGTTCATGTAGCTAAGAGGAATTAAATGAGATCAGATCCTTCTGGCATTTATTTTTGGTCTTGGCCAGGAACTGCATTTTTTTTTTTTTGCTAGGAACATTTATGCAAGAGGACACACATTTAATGAGTATGGTAAATAACTAGGGAGCAGCGAGTGTTAGGAAAAATATTTAAAGGAGTATGTATTTGTGTATCTTTGAAATAACACATTTAGAAATACACAGGAGAGATACTTATCTTAGCTACTCTTCTGAGCAAATGAGAGGATATGGGAATGGGTGTTGTAAACATTGTATTAATGTTAGTTTTTCTTATTATGTAGCTATAGTGAGCTTCTGAGGGCTCTGATACCTAATTATCTTTTTGGTCTTCATTATTGGCAGGTTGGCTTTCTCCTTTCACATATTATTTTATTAAAATTGTTCATTACTTTTTCAGGGCCTATTCATTGCTGACATTTTCTTCTCTTAATTATTCTAGGCTACTAGAGCAAAGTTTTAAGGGAGATGTAATAAAAACTCAAGAGTTTCCAGATATTCTTAGAGCTGTTGGCAGAAACCCGGTGGGATATCCATTGGCCTGGAAGTTTCTGAGGGAAAATTGGAATAATCTTGTACAAAAGTAAGTAGTGCCAAAAACTGTGCCATGACTGGGAAAATTCCTGAAGCTGGCTAACAGTGGAAACTTACAGGGATTTTTTTTTTTTGACTGAAGATAGGAGTAAGAGATACTTGAAATATCCTTAGAAAATATGAAACTGTAATTTAATACTAACTAATGCATCTGAATAGTCAGGTTTTTCATTCCATCAGGAATACTCTCTTCCTGCACCCGGTGACCTGTTTGAAGCCTTCCTCTGCACAGTTCAGCCATGTCTTATGTTCACTATTTCTGCTCGGTACATCTGCTTCTGTCAAACTCTGTAGCACTTATTGCTTCTGTGATTGTCTTTTGGGTACCTAATCTTCTGTTCACCAGCTGGTGTGCTTATATTTACAACTAGACCTTAATCCATTGGATCACATCTTTTTCATGTCCTAACTAGTTTTGTGTTAATTGCTATGACATACAGGAGGCACTTAAAAATACATGTCGAATGAACAAATATGTCATGATGCCTTCTGACAATTTCTGTTTCTAGGTTTGAACTTGGCTCGAGTTCCATAGCCTCCATGGTCGTGGGAACAACAAACCAATTTTCCACGAGAGCACGGCTTGAAGAGGTAAAAAAATAAAAAGCTTTCTTTTTAAACTTAAGTGACAATTAGCTAATAAACTATCTAGTAAATATGAGATAGATAAAATACTTTAAGGATCCAGTGAGTTAGAAATGGATTTTGTCACTTAGTAGATGTTCTTTTTGGATGTATGTTCTTCTTGGATGTGTGTTTTGTTCAGTGTGGTGTTTGGGGCATGAGCAAATATCCATTACACGTAAACTGCTGGAAACTGTGCTTCTTCCCACCCACGTTAAGAAGTCTTAGCTCTGCCACTAAAAATGTTAGGGCTTAAAAAATTACTGTAGACATTTATTCCCTGTTTAGGGTGTTAAAAGTGATCATTATATAGATGGCTGAAGTGATCACCTAGTTATTTTGAAAGAGGCAGATCTGGAAACAAGACCTATTCAGGTTCATGATTTCCTATGTGCGTACCAACTACTTTCAGAAGGAACTTTGGGCAAATTATAAGGTCCATGTATAAAATAATGTTAAAGAACAAAAAGCCTCATGATGTTCAGAAAGAGGTAACTGTATGAGTGATTTATGTTGAGGATAATTTATTGCAGTTGCACCCCAAATTTACCACAGCTCTCCATCAGCCAAAGAAAAATGAGAAAACAGTATGAGTTATTTTCATTGTCAGTTAAGAGAGAACCATGGACCACAGAAGTTTTCCACAAAAGCTGATTTTTCTCTTGGTCTTAAACTTGGAGTTTGGTGTATGGGTCATTTTGTTGTGGTGGCTTTTTCTGTAATGTTTTTTAAAGTTAAGTTGTAGGACAAATTGACATGATTTTAAAAATATGTTGCATTTAGATAAAAGTTGAGAGCCTATTAACTTTTTTAGGAATAGTTCCACTGTGTAGTCTGGTTACACCATGATCTAGCTTGGTATAGGGAGAGTGCTTTGAAAATGCAGAAGCGATGTCATGACCCTTATCTTTTGTCCAGTTTTTTAGTAGCATCATCCAAACGTGTAAACTTAACTTGCACATAATAATTCAAGTTTGAACTCTAGTGGGATCTACAGCAGAGATATTCTGTGTGATGACTGCAGAGCCATGTGTAGGTTGTGACCAGATACACAGCTGTCCATAGACCAGATCTGTAACAACAAAACATTTCATTCATTGACTTGTTCATTCATTCATTTTCTCATTAATTCATTCAAGGCGTATTACATATTCTATAGCAGACACATTATTTTATAGCAGCGGTGGTTTTAGGTTTCAGGGCTATGATGATGAAATAGGAGAGACAAAGCCTCTGCCCTCAGAGCTTAAATTCTCCTGGGGGAATTAGTTACAGACAACTCAACCTGTGTCAGGTAGTCACATGCTCTGAAGGTGAATAAGGCAAGGTAGGAGGGAGAGCGACTTGGTAAGGGATGGTGCTGTGTTCTGTGGGCTGATGCGCAGATGTTGGCCAGATACTAAAGGAAACACAGCTGTCTAGGAGGAGAGTGTTGTGTGCAGAGGAAACGTCAGGTGCAAAAGCCCTGAGGCAGGGCATGTAAATGAAAGAGCCTGAGATACTGTCAGAAGGTTAAAAACTGAAAACCAACTCATGACTAACCCTTTCTTGAAAACCTGCCCGTCACTCTTGAAGTAAATTGCAGACCTCTCCTTCCCCTGTGCAGGAGGCTGAGATCACCTGGCCCCTGCTCACCTGTCCAGCCAGTTCTCATGCGCTCCTGTGTGCACTCTCTCGCCCGCTCCAGCCACGCAGCCTCCTCCTGCTCCCGGGCCACTGGGTGTTTGTCCTGGCTCTAAGCCTCTGCACTTATTTCTTCGTCTGGCTTGCCTATTCACCAACTTTGGACTGGAAAGGCTTATTTTATTCTTTAGAGGTCCCAGCTCAAATGCTGCCTCCCCAGAGCACTCTGTCTAAAGCAGGCCCCCCTGCCCCAGTTACTGGCATAGCTCCGGTTTATTTTCTCCAGAGCAGTGGCGTTAGTGTCATCCTAGTTGACTGCCTGTCTCCCCAGTACACTGTAAGCTCCGTGAGGGTAGGGTGCTTGCCTGACTCACAGCCTCAAGTGGGCTTTACCCACATCACAAAGCTACATCCTAACCAGTGCTCTGCAGTGTTACAGATGAGGAATCTGAGTCCCAGAGAAGTGAAATCATTTACTCTAGGGCAAACAAACTAGTAAGGTAAACCTGTATCAGGCTGCTTATTGCACAGAAAATGTTGTCAAGGAAGCAGGTTTGAATCAAACTCCTACTCAGTTGAGATGCCACATTTCCCAAGATGGATGAAGGTGGGAGTGGTCATTTTGAGTTAGGAAAAGCCTGAGAGCAAGAGTTAAAAGTTGGCTTTGTTACAGCTCTTGTAGGTCTGTGTTTTAGTGAGGGGCTCCTTCAGGATTGGTTAATTAATTTGACAAATTAGTGAAATTATTGATGTGGTCTGACTGGAGTGCCCACAGTGATTTTTTAAATTGACTATCAATTAATCTTAAGCTCTGAGAGAACAAAAACAGTAGGCTGAGGTACAATTTAAGGTAGGACAGCCGAGTGGGGTGTTCTCTAAGTTGCTATAGCAGGAGGGCATGCCTTTTGCTCACTGAATGGTCCTACTGAGATTTAATTTTAAAACAACCCCGGAGTCATTTAAAATTGGAATTTGATCTTTCAAAAGCTCATTCTTACTCTCCTCTTATTCCCAAACTTATATTATGACATGGATTTTTAAGGAATTACTGTCTGGAATCCATGCTGAATAAATAATACACCTTGGCCTAGACTTGCTTCCTGTCTACGAAATCAAAAATTGATGGATTAATGCTGTGAAAATTTATGGGAAAAGTTTAAGAACCCTTGAAGGTGAAACAGAGTTGCACAATGGTCAGTGCTGTTGCAAAGCCAACCTGTTCCTCATGTGAGCTTAAAGGGGTTTAAAATACCCTGCAGCAAAACAACAGCAAAGATATTTTTGAGGACATAGCCAAGTGTTTCTTATCTCTTTAAAACCACAGGGAACTTTGTGTGGATTTTATCTTGTGGGAACAATACATGAATTGTGGATTAGGGTAAAAAAAGTTTGGCACGGTTTGGGGTATTACCACCATAACTTGTTAAGAACCCCACTCCCTGCAGTGTTTCTATAATAAAATACAAGGCCAGGCCCATGGAGAAAGACTGCACTTACGCGGCTGAAATTGTTTTGCTTGGCAAGGAAGATACTCTGCACATTTTGCTTTTTCAGATATGTTTAAAAAAGTTAAGTTTGCATCTGTACGTATATAACAAGATACACATTAAATAGATACACTTGATTATGACTTAATTATAAAATGATAAACAGTTAAGTCTTCTAGAATCTGGCAACAGTGAATAAATAAAAAAGCTGCAGAGAAAAAAGACAAAACTTGACATCATGAGGCATGAGCTCATTTCATGGAGCTTAAGTTTATGTAGATAATTGTATCCAGACACCTGGCCCTGCCTTCTGTGTAGAATTCTGACAGATGCTGGAATTCTGGCTTCAGTTTTCTTTTAACTAACCTAAACTTACATTAACGCAACTTAATAAAACACAATTTTAAAAAATCCACTTTTTCCTCAAGGTAAAAGAATTCTTCAGCTCTTTGAAGGAAAATGGGTCTCAGCTCCGTTGTGTCCAACAAACAATCGAAACCATTGAGGAAAACATACGTTGGATGGATAAGAATTTTGATAAAATCAGAGTGTGGCTACAAAATGAAAAGCTTGAACTGTTGTAACAATTCGTTTCTTGCTGGTTCCTGTGATGTGTAATCTTCAAAATTTGGTTGAATGTGAATATTTTCAAACTAGAGGTGGTTATTTTGGCACCTACTGAAGATACTTCTTTTTCCTTCAACTGCTTATTCATTAACCCTTCCTATGAAGACTGGCTGTTGAATTTTTCATCAATTGGTCATTGCCACCACGTGTCTCATTACAGGTGTTGTCCCAAAATGTAGACTCAAGTGGTGGGTTCCTTACTATGGAGAAGTAAAGTACCTTATTTTTTTCATTCTGTATTTTATACTCAAGCCCTGTGGTCTCCAAAGCCCTGCTCCCCATGCCCCAGTCCCCATGTGTTTGTCATTCATTAGCTGTTCTGTCTCTCAAGTCTCCTCTGAAGACTTCAAACAGTGGGGACTCCTGACCCGTGAACCTCTGGAGCAGTGACTGAGCCAGAATGCCCCGGATCTGCCTTCTACTTTCCCTTCCTTGCTGCATCCCAGGAGCTGACCTGCTGTAGGGCCACATCATCAGGCTTCCTGGTCCTCTGGCTTTTGGTCCATCTCCCAGGAGGGCACATTAGAGCCTTGGGTAGGGGAGAGAGTAGGTGGGGATGTTCGTTCCCCCGGGTTCCCCTGCACAGCTTTCTCCATCTCTGCGTTCTGGTAACCTTTGCCCTCTCATCCCTTCATGGTGAGGGAGGGGTGAAGAGGCAGCCTGGCTTTTAACTAGTCCTGGCTGTACTTGTGGTTTCCATATATCCTGCCCTCGCTTTTGTTTAAAAACAAACAACTTTTGTAGAACCCTCCTCTGGTAATGCTAATTGGAGTGTGCCATCTGTTTCCTCAGGGACCCTGAATGATAGTGTCTCTTCTGAAAAAGCAGAGTGCATTCAGGTCTAGAGAAGAAACCTTTCATTTGAAGTTGAATCTGAGTGCTATTGCTCCTTAGGTAGGTGATGCTTCCTCTCCCTGTTCCTTATTTGGCCTAGTTTACAATCCTCAAATAACTTGTTACTGGCACTTATTGCCAGTAAGTCACTGGAGTTTCTAGTAAATGATAATGTATTGTGAAACTGAAAATACTTGCTTTTGTTAGCCTAACTGAAGACAGTGCATTGTCTTGGAATTGAAGTCTTTTATGAGTTTTTAAAAATATATTACAAAATTTAAGATAAAGGAGTATGATTTGAAAAATGTCAGTGTGTTGGTCTAATACACTGTGGAATAGAGTGACTTTTCTGGACACAAATGTGTTTACAGTTTGATTTTCATAAGTATGCATGCTTAATTGTTTGAGAAATTAAAAAAAAAAACAGAAATCATTGGTAATTTCCACCCCTGCGTATTTTCCTTCTGAAAAACATACAAAGCCAAGATTTTAATGTAAAATATTCTTCTTTAATTGCATCTTGTATCTTGATTAATGAAACATGGAAATAGTGGTTTTTCAGTTTTGGTCACCTGAGGAATCTATTTTCATTTATTTTCAGAGAAGTCCATTTTCTAAATAGACATATTGCCACAACAATGTGCAAAACCCTTTTTTGGTAATAAAAATTGTTATTTCCCTCTAAGCAGATGTTTGCAATTATTTCCTTCAAATTAGATGGGTAAAAAAGGACCGATTTAGAGCCTGTAGCTTATTCATGTCATCATCAATTACTAGCCAACACCCAAGCCTGAAGATACTTCTAATAAACAGAAAGGCACATTTAGAGTTCCTTAAATAAATGTTTACTTTTATGGGCATTTCTTAAATCTCTGGATTTTGGTATGTCATTTAAAAATACTTGTATATATGCATGGAAATTAACACTGCAGCCATCTCCTTGCAGACATACCTGTCAACATGAAAAGTTTCACTTCTTTTTTTTTAACAACTTTGTACCCACTCAATGGAAGAATTAGAGACATAAAATCCCTCAGGGAGTGTGTTTATTTTCTTGTTAGTGCCTTGAAAAGGTCTATTGACTCACTATAACGCTGCCTTATATTTCCCAGATCTGTAATAATAATGCCTGCATCTTTGATGGGACGGAGACATAGCATTTGACATGGATGAAGTTTGAAATCCCATAGGTATATGCATGATTTTTAAAGAGAATTTTTAGAGAGTAGTGAAATTTGATGCCCATTATAAGCAGTGTTATTTTTGTTTGCCATCCCCCTTAGACAGTATTGGTGATATTACTTATTTTTAGTGAAGTCAGCTAAGTCCTAATAAATAAAAACTTTAAACAGATGCTAAGGAAGGCTTTGCTCTCTGAAACAAGAAATTCCAAATCAATTTTATAATGTGTACCCGGTAACTTTTCCTGCATTCACTATCAGGAAATAAAGATGGGATTTTGATCAATAGTTAATTTCATCAATGATATCAGTGCTATGTTCATAAACCATTGAGAAAGATGAGAAACCATTCAAAGTTGTAGGATATCAAAACCTAGTTCTTAAATTGCTGTAGGGTGGGGTGGGAAGCAGATTTTTAAACTTGGGTTTTTTTTTAAAGCGTAAGTCTGTTCTTGTACTTGGTAAAGCCAACTCCCATTAAGCTAGATGCTGTACAGTGCAAAGACTAATGTGGCAATGGCTCTAAGAAAACTGCTGCTCAGGTTTTAGAGAGAGAGGATGGAAAACACAGCTTAATGGAATCAACTAGCAGCATTCAAGCCTCATATATGTATTCTAAAAATTAGATGTTGTTATTCTTGGAACTTGCTACGTGGTGACACAGAGTCTGCATTTTGCTCCTCTGTCTTGAGTCAAGTCTCAGTAGGTCTGTGCTAGCTGGGAAGGTGCTGAAGCCTTAACCTCTGGCAAAGAAGAGTTCAGCCTGAAAAGGGTTGGGGTGCTTCCTTGTCTGTCCAGGTTATCTGTTTTTAGCAGCTCAAGAGGAGATATGTGCCCCATGTACAATATTTTATGTTTGACTCATAAACACTAACCCAAAGAAACATCTATATAGTTCAAAAGCCCAAGAGGAAAGGGGTAATGAGAACTCAGAACATTGAAGAACATGTAAAGCATTGTTTTCCAAATGCTAACAACAATAACAACAACAAAGTGCGAACTGAAAATACTAATGAGATTTACAGGCACTGTGTGTAGAATGTGCAAAAGTTTGCAAAGATTTTTCCTTTGGTGTGTGTTGCTTTAAGAAACTATCAAATTTATCTCTTAGAAATATAAAGTTCCTTTCTTTCCCAACTGAAGGCAATTTTAAAAAATGCAAAGTTTATCAATACTCAGAACAGTAACACAGGTGAACCAGACAAATTCAGTTTCTTTCCAAGAAAAGAATAATGAACAGTGTTTAGGATGTCAAAAGACTCAGCAAAGGCCACTGTCTAGAAGCCACCTAGAAAAATTTTCTGTTGTCAAAGCCTTTTGTTCTTCAAAAGTCACCATCTACCAGCTGAAGATTTTTTATGCAGATACCTTGAAAAATTCAAAGAAGAAAATCCAGTGAACCATTTGATATATAATTTTCTTGTTGCAGGCATAATAAATGTAACATTTAGCAAAATCTTTTGTATAAAAGACAAGGGATAATTTCCTATAAATAGATAAGCGAGTAGATAATTAATAGAATTTTTTTTTATAATTTTGGGAAAAATCTTTGGAGCAATGCTAATCAGTATACATCCCTCTTTATAGGAAATAAAAGAGGACCATGGTGAGAGCGCCTAATCCAATTTAACCTACATTTCGATTTCTTTTAGATTTTTGGCAGGAAGTGGTTGTAAGCTTCTATGGCTGAGAATGATACCTCTTCTCTCTGAGGCTGATAAGGGCCCATTTCTCAAAGATCTCAGAGATTCCCTCATCCCTAACAGCTCTGCAGTCACCATTATGCAGAATCAAACAGTGCTTTACATCCCAAAACTAAGATGAACAACAGTTGTCAATCTTTTCCTTTGCCACATTCTCAAAACCCTGTAATTACCATCAGACCCTAGGGGGATGCTTCTCCCTACCCTACCATGTGCTTGTGTTTTGGGTAATAGCACTGTCATAAGGCCATTTCACTGTAAGATACAACCTACTCATTTTGCTTTGCCACAGTAACCTACAGCCATGAGCATTTGGGTTTCAAAGAGTCAACTAGACTTAGATGGTCATTTTCTTTAAGAGCCTGGCCTAATATTTTAAAAAGCTCTTAATTATAAGATTAATGTTTTTAAACATTCCAGTAGCACTATTACTCCATTTATTGCTTTTCAGAGAATTACTCTATAGATTTTGCAAAGTCCATTTCATGCCAATAGTATCTAAAGAACATGAAATTTCAAGAAGTGGACTTAGTTTCTCTCACCTGTAACACATAGGCTGGTAGAAGGTACGCTTGTCTTCATTTACAACAAACACCCAACTTACCAAATAGTGTGAACTTTAATTTGCATTTTTTCCATCAGATTTTGGCTTGGAAGTTTCCTCCTTTGCCTAAAAGAAAGGAAGGCAAAAACCATCAATGAGCTCTTTATTTTCTGGATTAAATATCAAAAAACTGATCAATCAGGAGAGGCTTATGAGGAAAGACTTTTCAGAATTAGAAAGGCTTAAGATGGCAGGCACTGGGGAAAATAAGATGGTCCTTTGTATTTCATTTAGCTTAAACACTGAATTTTTCTCCTTCAAGTTTATAAACTAAAAATAACTTTAAGTGACTCAATTTTTTACTCTAGACTCTTTTTTTTGAAGGCCAGAGTAATTGAAGAAAAAAATACATAAGTATTCATGGATTGTATCCATTCATCCCATTGATCCATCCTTCTCTTGTACTTGGAGGATTAGTGGGCAGCTAATCCACGCAGCATATAGGGTTATTGTGCTTTCTATTTTTTGAGTATGTACTTTATATAACTGAAATTAAATAAACAAATATTTAATCTGAGATACAGCATGAGCAACTATCTGGTTTCTTGTGTCCTTTATGGATTTTACTTTTTTTGAGGTATAATTGACATAACACTAATTTCAGATATACAACATAGTGAATCCATATTTATATATATAGTCAAATAAGATAGTCTAGTTAAAATCGATCACCATACATAGTTACAACATTTTTTGCAATGAGCACTTTTTAAGATCTACTTTCTTAGCAACTTTCAAATATGCAATACAGTATTATTGACTATTATCACCTTGATCTGCATAACAGTCCCATGACTTATTTTAAGTTTGTGCCACTCTTGACCCCCTACACCAATTTCACCTATCCCCCATCCCTTACCTCTGGCAACCATCAACCTGTGAGCTCACTTTTTGTTTCTGTTTTTATTTTTTTAGATTTTACATATAAGTGGGATTATAGTGTTTTACTTTCTTGACTTACGTCACTTGCATGAAACCCTCAAGGTTCATTGATGTTATTGCAAAGGGCAAGATTTCATTTTTTGTGGCTGAATAATATTCCATTTGTGTGTGTATGTATGTGTATACATACATACTATATATACATATATACCATATTGATTTTTATCCATCCACCCATTGATGCTTACTTAGGTTGTTTCCATACCTAGCTATTGTAAATAATGCCACCATGAACATGAAATTGCATATATCTTTTCAAGTTAGTTTTCATTTTCTTCAGATAAATACCAAGAAGTGGAACTGCTTGACTGTATGGTGGTTCTATTATATATATATATATTTTTGGTGGTTCTATTTTTAATTTTTTGAGGAATCTCCATACTGTTTTCCATAGTGGGTATACCAACATACATTCACACCAACAGTGCATAAGGGTACCCTTTCCTCCACACCCTTCCCATTTCTTTTCAGTGCCAGACATTCTAACGAGTGTTAGGTGGTATTTCATTGTGGTTTTGATTCGTATTTCCCTAATGCTTAGTAATGCTGAGCAACTTTTCATATGCTTGTTGGCTATCTGTATATTGTTTTTGGAAAAATGTCTGTTTAGATCCTCTGCTTTTTTTTTTATTTGAACTGTTTTTTTGTCGATGTATTAGTCCCTCTATATTTTGAATATTAACCCTTATCAGATACATGATTGCAAAAAATTTCTCCTGTTACTCAGTAGGTTGCCTTTTCATTTTGTTAATCATTTCCTTTGCAGAGTTTTTTACTTTAATGTAGCCACACCTGCTTATTTTTGCTTTTGATGCCTTTGCTTTTGGTGTCAAATCTGTAAAAATTACTGTCAAGACTGATGTCAAGGAGCTTACTGCCTATATTTTCTTCTAGGAGTTTTATGTGCTCCTAGAGAATGTCATTCTAAGTGAAGTAAGCCAGAAAGAGAAAGAAAAATACCATATGAGATCGCTCATATGTGGAATCTAAAAAACAAAAACAAATACAGGTTTCAGGTCTTACATTTAAGTCTTTAACCAATTTTGAGTTAATTTTTGTGTATGATTTTAGATAGAGATCCAGTTCCTAACACTATTTATTGAAGAGACTGTCCTGTCCGCGTTGTATATTCTTGGCCCCTTTATCATAAATTAATTGACCATTTATTCAAGGATGTATTTCTGGGCTCTCTATTCTGTTCCATTGACCATTGTGTCTGTTTTTATGCCAATATGCATACTGTTTTGATTACTACTGCTTTTAATATAGTTTGAAATCAGGGAACATGATGCCTCTAGCTTTGTTTTTTTTAAATTTTTTATTGAAGTATAGTTGATTTTCAATGTTGTGTTAGTTTCTGGTGTACAGCATAGTGACTTGGTTATACATATATATATGTGTGTATATATATGTATATATTTTTTCATATTCTTTTTCATTATAGGTTATTCTTCAAGCTATTGAATATAGTTCCCTGTACTCTGCCGTAGGACCTTGTTGTTTATCTTTTATATATAGTAGTTAATATTTGCAAATCTGAAACTCCCAATTTATCCTTCTCCTCTTCTTTCCCCTTTCTTAACCATAAATTTGTTTTCTATGTCCGTGAGTCTGTTTTGTTAATAAGTTAATTTTTATTGTTTTTAAGATTCCACGTGTAACTGATACCATATGATAGTTGTCTTTGTCAAGTCACTTTTTTTTTTAATTGAAGTACAGTCATTTACAGTGTGTCAATTTCTGGTATTTAACACAATGTTCCAGTCATGCATATACATACATATATTCATTTTCATATTCTTTTCCATTAATGTTTATTACAAGATATTGAATATAGTTCCCTGTGCTATACAGACTAAACTTGTTTTCTTTTTATCTATTTTTATATGTAGTGGTTAACACTTGCAGATCTCAAACTCTCAAATTTATCCCTTCCTACCCCCTTTCCCCTGATAACTGTAAAATTGTTTACTATGTCTGTGAGTCTGTTCTGTCTTACAGATGAGTTTATTAATGTTCTTTTTTAGATTCCACATATGACTGATATCATATGGTATTTTTCTCTCTCTTTCTGGCTAACTTCATTTAGAATGACAATCTCTAGGCCATCCATGTTGCAGCAAATGGCATTGTTTTATTTTTTATGGCTGAGTAGTATTCCATTGTATAAATACACCACAACTTTGTTCAATCATCTGTTGATGGTCATTCAGGTTGTTTCCATGTCTTGGCTATTGTATATAGTGCTGCTATGAACACTGGGGTTCCAGCTTTTTCTTTCCCAAGATTGCTTTGGCTACTTGGGGACTGCAGTGTTTCCATATAAATTTTAGGATTTTTTTTTGTATTTCTATGAAAAATGCCCTTGGAATTCTGATGGGGATTGCAGTGAATCTGTAGATTGCTTGGGTAATATGGACATTTTAACAACAGTTTTCCAATCCATTAACATGGAATAACTTTCCATTTATTTGTGTCTTCTTCAGTTTTTCTCATCACTGTCTTATAATTCCCAGTGGATAGGTCTTTCACCTTGGTTAAATTTATTCTAAGGTATTTTTTTATGCCACTGTAAATGGAACTGTTTTTCTTTCTTGTAGTTTTTTATTAGTGTACAGAAATGCAACTGCTTTTTGTATATTTTAATACCCTGCAATTTTACTGAATTTATTAGTTCTAATAGTTTTTGGTGGCATCTTTAAGGTTTTCTTTATATAATATCATGTCATCTGCAAATAGTGACAGTTGTACTTCTTCCTTTCCAGTTTAAATGCTTTTAATTTCTTCTTCTTGCTTACTTGCTATGTTGAATAAAAGTGGTGAAGGGGGGAGCATTCTTGTCTTTCTCCTGATCCTAGAGGAAAAGTTTCCGTCTTTTCACCATTGAGTATGATGATAGCTATGAGCTTGTCATGTGTGGCCCTTACTATGATAAGGTAGGTTCCCTCTGTATTCATTTTGTTAAGAGGTTTGTTTTTTTTTTTAATCATAAATGGGTATTGGTTTTCAGATCTTTTTCTGCATTGAAAGAGATAATCATAAGATTTTTATTCTTCATTTTGTTACTGTGGTGTAGCAAATTGACTGATTTGCAGATGTTGAACTATCCTTGCATCCTTGGACTAAATCTCAATTGATCATGGTCTATGATCCTTTTAATGTATTACTGAATTCAGTTTGCTAATGTTTTGCTGCAGATTTTATACATCTGTTCATCATTAGGGATACTGGCCTGTAATTTTCTTTTCTTCCGGTGCCCTGGCGTAGTTCTGGTATCAGGGTAATACTGGCTTTCTAAAGTGAGTTTGGAAGTATTCCCTCCTCTTCTGTTTTTTGGGAGAATTTCAGAAGGATTGGTATTAATTCCATTTTGAATACTTGGTAGAAAGCACCAGTGAAGCTCTTTGATCCTAGACTTTTAAGAGAGGTTCCATGGTGTAATGGTTAGCACTCTGGACTCTGATCCTAGACTTGTTTGTTGGGAGGTTTATGATCACTGATTCAATCTCCTTACTAGTAATTGGTCTTTTCAGATGTTCTTTTTCTTCGTGATCCAGTCTTGGTAGGTTGTATGTTTCTTTCTTCTAGGTGTCCAATGTGTTGGTGAATAATTGTTTATTCTTCCTTATGATCCTTTGGATTTCTGTGATATCAGCTGTACTGACCCCTTTTCATCTGATTTTATTTGAATCCATTTTTTCTTGTTGAGTCTAGCTAGTTTGTAAATTTTATCTTCTCAAAACAAAAACAAAAACAAAAAAAACAAAACCCCAGATCTTTGTTTATCTTTTCTGTTGTCTTTTTAATCTTTCATTTATTTCTGTTCTGATCTTTGTCATTTCCTTTCTTCTACTAACTTTGGACTTCATTTGTTATTCTTTTTCTAGTTTCTTAAAGTATAAAGTTAGGTTGTTTGGGATTTTTCTGGTTTTTTGAGGTAAGCATATGAACTTCCTCTAAAGTACTATCTTTTTTGTATCCTGTAAGTTTTGATATACTGTGTTTTCATTTATATTTGTCTCTAAGTATTTTTTGAATTCTTTCTGTTGTTGAAGTATAGTCAGTTACCACGTGTCAGTTTCTGGTGTACAGCTTAATGTCCCAGTCATGCATACATATACACATATTTGTTGGATTCTCTTTTGATTTCTTCTTTGACCCATTGGTTGTTGAGTAGCATGTTGTTTAGGAAATCGATGTATTTGTGGGTTTTCCAGTTTTCTTATAATTGATTTTGAGTTACATACAACTGTAGTCAAAAAGATGCCTGATGTGATGTCAGTCCTCTTAAATTAAGTTGTTTTGCAGCCTAACATATGATGTGTATCCTGGAGAATGTTCCACGTACACTTGAGAAAAATGTATATTCTGTAGCTTTGGATCACGCATTCTGTATATATCTGTTAAGTACATTGGTATAATGTCATTTAAGGCCACTGTTTCCTTACTGATTATCTGTCTAAATGATCTATCAATTAATGAAAATATGGTATTAAAGTCCCTGACACCATTATTGTATTGCTATTTCTCTCTTTAGGTCTGTTAATACTTGCTTTATATGTATATAGGTGCCCCTATGTTGGGTGCGTAACGTACTTACAAATGTTAATTTTTCTTTACCATTATTTAACATTCCTCTTTGTCTTGGTTCTAAAGATCATTTTGTCTGTAATAAGTATAGCTACACCAGCTATCTTTTGGTTTCCATTTAAATGGAATATCTTACTCTGTCTCTTCACTTTCAGTCTGTGTGTGTCCTTACATTTGAAGTGAGTCTCTTATAGGCAGCATATATTGTTTTGCTTTTTTTTTTTTAACCAATTCTGCCACTCTGTGTCTTTTGATTGGATAACTTAGTCCCTTTACTTCTAAAGTAATTATTGATAAATATGTACTTACTGCTAATTTTGTTAATTGTTTTCTGACTATTTTGTTTTCCTTAGTTCATGTCTTTCTCTAGCTCTCTTCCTTTGTGCTTTGATAATTTTCTAAAGTAATACACTTAAATTCCTTTCTCTTTACCTTTTGTGTATCCACTATAGTTTTTACTCTGTGGCCACCATGAAGCTTACATATAACAACTTTTAGCAGTGTTTTAAGTTTATAAAATCTTCCGTTTGAATGCATTCCAAAGCTCTACATTTTCACTCCCCTCCCTGACATTTTACGTTTTTGATGTGCATTTTACATATTTTTATCTTGTGTATCCCTTAATTATTGTAGTTTTAGTTATTTTTTATTACTTTTAACTTTCATACCAGCTTTGTAAGTGATTAATCCATCCCTTTACAACACCGGGTTATTCTGGATTTACTGTATATTTTACCTTTACCAGTGAGATTTGTACTTTCATGTTTTCTGGTTACTGATTACAGCATCCTTTTTTATAAGGCTGGTTTAGTGCTGATGAACTCCTTTAGATTTTGTTTGTCAGGAAAACTTTTTCTCTCCTTCAATTCTGAATGACAACTTTGCTGGGAAGAGTATTGGTTGGAGGTTTTTTCTTTCAGCACTTTGCAGGTCAGAAGGGAGTGGCATGATATATTCAAAGTTTCTGCTGAAAATCTACTGATAGTCTTATGGGGGATCCCTTGTATATAAAAATTTATTTTTCTCTTGCTGCAGGTTCAGTTTCTCTCCTTTAATGTTTGACATTTTAATTGTAATGTGTCTTTGGTATGGGTGTCTTTCAGTTTTTATTTGGAATTCTCTAGGCTTCCTGGATCTGGATGTCTGTTTCCTCCCCCAGGTTAGTGAAGGTTTAGAGATTATTTCTTCAAATAATCTCTTTGTCCCTCTCTCTCTTCTCCTTCTGGGACTTGTATAATGCAAATGTTGGTCTCTGTGATGTCCCAGAAAGCCTTTCAGCTATCTTTACTAGTTTTCCCATTTTTCTTATTACTACTTTGATTGGGTGAGTCCCATTGCTCTGTCTTTGAGTTCACTGATCCTTTCTTCTGCTTCATCTAGTCTGCTGTTGAATCCCTCTAATGTATTTTTCAGTTCGGTTATCGTGTTCTTGAGCTCTGTGACTTCTATTTGTTACTTTCTTGTATTGTCCCTCTTGAAGTTCTGTGTTCATCCATTCCTCTCCTGAGTTTGGTGAGCATCGTTATGACTTATTTTGAACACTTCATCAGGTAAGTCACTTATTTCATTAAGATTTTTTCCTGAGGTTTTATCTTATTCTTTCATTTGGAACATATTCCTATGGTAATTTTCCTTGAGTCTCTGTGTTGGTTTTTATGAGCTAGATAAAACTACTACCTCTCCCAGTTTGAAGGAATGGCCTCGTGTAGATGAACCTTACAGTTCCACCCTGCCCTAGCTCTTAGTTTTCTCTCAAACTTTGTGACTGTCCAGCCTATTTTTAGTGGCTCACAGTAGCTGCTTTCTGGGTGTGCCAAGACCTGTCAGTGTCCCAAGAGGGAGGATCTCATTGCCTAGATTCAGGCTGAATGGAAGCCAGTCCCTCAGGTAGCAGCTTTTAAAATATGCAAATATATATAGTCTTGCAGGACCGGAAGCATCGTCCTACTGGCTGCCAGAGCCAGGCAATTGGTTAGTATCCCCTAGGTAGCAGTTACAAAAATTGGTCCTCTATGTGAGGATACAAACTCCTTTCTAGGAAATTCTGGTGGCCTAGAGTGAGGTGGAGGGACAGCACAAAGACAGTGAGCACCAGCTTATGATCCCTAAAGGTACATCTGTAGGCCCCGAGATGTGTGCCAAGCCTGAAGCCTGTCCCTCAAGACCAAAGCTCTTGGTCTTGACAGCACAAGCAAATAGGCCTCTTACACAGAAAGACTGGGATGTGTTTTAGTCTGCTGTCTGTACAGTACTCTGTGGATGGTAGCCAGCTAAGAACTGCATCTCTGATTGCTACAGTTCTGTGAGACCCAGTAATGCAACCATGCTGGCCAACAGAGCCTGGTGATCAAGCAGCATCCCCTGGGTGGCAGCCACAAAAACTGGGGCATGAGACACCTGTGAAGTCTCCCCTCTGGGAGATACTGGCACTCTAAATAGTTGCAGAGAGTGTGTGAACAGTGCTCACCCTCTGAAGTCTCTGGAAGGGATCACAGTTGGCCTTAGATGTGTATTTAATCAGAAACCTGCCCCTGCCTCAGGCTGCGGCTATGCAGGTAAGCCAGGAGTTTCTTTTAAGAGACTGTGCTCCTTGAACTGTTCCATCTTGCAGGGCCCTGGGGGAGGTAGCCAGATAGAAGTTTATTCACTGGTTACAGTTCTGTGGGACTCATGAGCATAAGCCCACTGGTTCCTAGAGTCAGTTTGATCTAGAGGTGTCTCCCTGCAGGAGCTGCAAAAATTGAGGTGGGTGGGCAGTGGAGGGTTCAAGCTCCTTTCTGGGATATACCAGCTAGTTGGAGCAGGGCAGAGGAAGAGTGCAAAGATGGCACCATCCATCCCGAAAAGTATTTCAGAAGATCCCTGCACGTGTCTACGGATAGGGTAAGTCATTAAGGTTCTTTCACGGAAAGTCTAGGTGCTTTTCAGTCAGCTGCCTTTGTACTGGGCTTTGGGGTGGGCAGATCAGTCTGAGCTCACAAGCCCTTTAAGAACGGTTTCTCAGTTTGCTATAGCTGTATGGGTCGTCATGGACACAAGCTCCATTGGCTTTCAAAGCCAGGTGTTTTGGGGCTCATTTCTTGGAGGGTTTTAAAGGCTGTGGTACTGATAATGGGGTTCAAACTTCTTCAAGGAGAAGCTCTGGGTTTTGAGTTCCCTCTTGTTGGTGGGTTGCTCTATTAGGTGTGGAATTTTTGGTGAGACTGTCCCAGCTTCTTGTACCCTCTTAAATGTGGGCTTTCTCTCATTTGCTAGATGAGTAGGAGTCACTCAGCTAATCTGGGTTTTCTTTTTTTCCCTAGAGGAAGTTGTTCCATATACAGCTGTAGATCTGGTGTCTGTGGGACAAGGTGAGTTGAGGATCTTCCTTAGGCTACCATCTTGAACCAGAACTCACTATCTTGTTTTTAAGAGTTTTGATGCATTTGGACTGTTGTTTTTAAAGCTGTACCTTTAATTTTTCATTGTACTTGGGATCATAGTCATAACCATTTGAATCCTATGTTCTTAGAATTTGGATTAGACAACTTTTAGGTCCCACTTCTGTTGCTTCCCTGACCACAGTTTGAGTAATTTTAAGGTGGTCTGGGTCCTTGGAGAGGTGAAGGTATAAAGTAGATTCACCCACCCCAACCTTCCCTAAAGTCTCCATCCACTACAGCAGCAGCTCTGATGCCAACCGCATACACCGCTGTGAGAGAGGAAGTAAACCTGGGCTGACAGGGAATCAGTGATACAGCGACCAGCATGTCACTGCTCTTCTCAGGCAGAGCTCAAGAGGAGGAAGCAGGAGTCACAGGTTTTTCAAGAAGGTGAAGGGAAGGAGGGAGACAGGGCTTATAAGGTGTAGGATTGCTTTTGAAGGGATGAAAGAACTCAAACATGCTTACACTACAAGGGTAAAGAATTGAGACAAAGTTACAGGAGAGTTACTCACTCCCTGAGAGAAGGAAGGGGCTGAAGGGCAAAGCGGGGAGGGGGTTTGCTAGGAGGCAGTTTGTGAAAGGGATTTTGGTTATGTTCTGCAAAGTAGCCTCAATTTTCTCTTCGAAGCAGAAGGCGAGGCTGCCTGCACACAGTGGGGAACTTGGCTGGAAGGGAGTTTGTGAGGTTTGAGGTGGGGGAGAGGGCCTACACTGATTCCAGACTAGCACAGCTTGTTCAGCCGACTTCGGGAACCATCCAATTATAGGGAGCTCATCTGTATTTTGTGCGACAGGAGCTGGGAATACAGGAAACTTGAATTGTATTAAGAACATTCATTTCGATTTCTAAATTTATTTATTAAAAAAATAAATGTCTTTAAAACTTCAGTTTCTTTAGCTAGACATGTTAGGGGACAGCTAGTGCTTAAAAATTGTTTTATTCTAAATAGATCCCAATCCCATTAATGACCAGTGCCACTCAGTGTAATTGCGAAGCTAATCTGTAGTCTATTCACTGCTGTTTACCTTTGCAGAGTCCTTTGCTTTACCCCCATTCTTGGGTGTTTTGGAGCGGGAAGCCGTCTTCTTGTTTTTGTCCTAAAGCAAAGGAAATGTAATGAGGCCACTGCTGTCACCAGTCCTTCCAGCAGCTACCACTGCTGCAGGCGGATCAATCCAGACTGTCCTCTTCAGTAGCCTGGAATCTCCCATGTCATTAAGTAATGGAAAATTGAGTATCTCAGTCATGATTTTTTGAACAATAGTGAATGTACACAGATGCTTAAGGTAGGAGGTATAAAGGATCAAAATGATAAGGTGAGTCACACTGAGGCTCTGCCAATTTTCATGACACGTGACTCACCCAAACTGCATTTTGCTCATCAAAGAGAGCTTATTTCTATCAGGACTAGTTTTCATGTACCAATAGGACACTGGTTTTTTTTCAGTGTTATGGAAGCAAACCGAGAGAGCTGGGGCAAGTCATATACAAAAACTGAAGTCCATTCACCAAAAAAGCATTATTTATGAGGTTCCCGGAGTAAGAAATAGGATGCTGAGGTGGTCTAGAAATTCAGTCACCCAATACGGGGAAGACTGCCAATTCAGTGATTGAGAGAGATGTTTGATAACAGCCAAAACAATAGCAAACAGATGCACAATTTAATTCTCAAAATAACAAGGGCACTCATTTCACTTTTCCCTCTATTTGATTTACAGAAGGATGTTCTTTATATGGAAAATGCCACACTTGTTGGAGTACCCATTTTCTTCATTCACTTTTACGCATGTGCTGCGTACCAGGCCTCCAGCTAATGCTGAGCATAGAGGCACACAGCTCTGGTGTGACGCGCATGCTGCAGGTCACCCAGAGAGCAGGGAGAGCTCAGAGGCGGCCTTGGCCTGGGAAGGGAAAAGCAGTCACAGAAGTCTTCCCGGAGTGGCTGACGGGCGAGTCAGCCAGCTGCAGAGGGCAGAAAAGGGGAGGAAACCCAGAGGGCAGTCCCCAGTTGGGGACTGCTCTCATTTTAAATGAACACAGAGAAAACATTACTGTTGTACAGCAGTAAGTAAGGTGTGGCAATCAAAAGTGGTGGCTATGGAGATTAACGTGGAAAACATTTATGAAATAATGTTAAGCAGTGTATTATATCTGGACTCCAAGTACAACCAGATAAAACATGGAAAAAGACAAGAAATATACCAAGTAACAGTGTTTGTAGGGGTAGCAGAATTATTTTTTTTTTCTTTTCAAGTTCTCAATGGCATCAATTAGTTAATTTTACAGTCTGAAATTATATATATGGACACACACATTCAAAGAAAGTCAGTACAAAAAAGCATAGTACCTTTGCTGTGTCCTGGGAGGTTTCTGTAGTTGAGGAACAGCTGTCAAAATCCCCTGAGAGGGCATCAATGGGGTCTTGGGCTTCTGCAGGTTTCTGAGATATTAAAAGAAACAACCATCAGTGAAGAAGTACAAGGCCCGAATGCTCTGCGGTACATTTTCCCACATCTCTGAAAATATGTTTCAAATATAGCCTTGCTGACATTCTTTTCCTAGCAAACTAGTATATTATAAAAGAGATATTGAAACAGGAAAATCTTGACAACTGTTTTCTTCTACTCTTTTCTACAAGATGCTGAGTATTTGCTGAGCTTTGATTTTCTAATCTGAAAAATGGAGCTGCCTGGGAAGACAGAAACAGTGCACTCATACATAGGCCTTGGCATCATACAAAGCATAAGGTAGGCATTCAGTAAATTTTATATTTCTAAAATGTACAAGTTGCTAAACATAGCTATGGTATTTACCTTTGATGCCTCGGGCTTCTTAGTAGGTGGTTTCGCTGATTTGTCCTTAGAAACAAAGCAAACTATTGGTTAAACAAACTTTTGTAAAAGTTGACTTAGGTGAGGTCAGTATGCAATCTATTATCCAATGGATGACTTGATCTTTTTTTTTTTTTTAATGGAGATACTGCAGGTAGAATCCCGGACCTCGTGCATGCCAAGCATGCGCTCTACCCGAGCTATACCCTCCCTGCTCCAGAGACTTGAAATGGAGTACAGTCAACCCTCTGCATTGGCAGGTTCTGCGTCAGCAGATCCAATGAAAAGAGCAGATCAAAAATATTTGTGGAAATAAAATTCTAGAAAGTTCCAAAAAGCAACTTTGAATTTGCTGCATGCCAGCAACTATTTACATTGTATTAGG
Organism: Vicugna pacos; assembly: GCF_048564905.1. Classification (NCBI taxonomy): domain Eukaryota; kingdom Metazoa; phylum Chordata; class Mammalia; order Artiodactyla; family Camelidae; genus Vicugna; species Vicugna pacos. The sequence goes on from NC_132989.1 coordinate 55,086,969, forward strand.
TATTTAAATCATCTCTAGATTACTTATAAGTATAGAAGAGAATAGGTATAGTATTATATGCAAATACTCTGCCACTAGAGAACTTTAGCATCCTCAGATTCTGGTGTCTGTGGGTCTTGGAACTAATGCCCTGTGGATACGGAGGGATGACTGTGTAAGATTTGCAGCAACTGAGAAACTTGGGCCCCTACTATTGCTTCACCAGCTCTGCTTAATTAAGTACCCTGTAGCCATTTTACTAGCCTTTGGGAAAATGCAAGGGTGAGTCTGGTCCTGAAAGTAAAGGAAACATTATTTTAGCAACTTTCTGGCCACTGTATGTTACTTTTTGTAACATCTTAAGTAGAAATGTAACTTGTGTTTTGTGTCTTCTTTGCTAATTTGCTTCTTTGCTAATTTCCTATATGCTTATCTACTCTAGCTTACTATACTTCGAAAGCATTTGAAAATCTAGAGATAGATTTTCTTTTCAGTGAGGATTACAAGGACCACTCATCAGGGATTTTTTCCCATCTACAAAGGCAAGGACACTAAATAATACATTTCCCAAAGAAAACAGCAGGGAGAATTCTCGCTAATTCTAGCTGGATGCAGAATTACTATCTTGAATACTGAATGCAAGCAGGGAGGACTGATGCTGGTAATACTCTGTCAACCAGGGTGTCAAAGCCCCCCTCTGAATCAGTACAGAATTTGGACTTCCCTGTTTTTATATGATGACAGACCTGGAAAGAGTTATTTAACGTCTAATGGACTTGCAACTAGGAGCCAAATAGGAAGGGGTAGGGTTGGATCAGGTTGACCCAAGAAAAACTGGCTTTCATATGAAAGACAAAGACAGACTTCCTGACAGAGTAGAGTATATTTAGGTATAGAAATAGGCAACACCATATTCCCAATCACACATCCTATCTTCACTCTCAACAGTGCCAGGGGTTGTGTAGACAAAGAAAGGGGGACCGCAGGTCTTAGAGGAGCCATATTTGCCCTATTAATTACTCTATACTAGCTCCTTTTCTTCTCTCCTTCAGCAGAGAGACTGCGTCAGTTACAAATATCATTCCTTTTATAGCCTTTTCGTGCAAAGAGAATTCATCTGTATTCATGCCTCTGAATCACTGTTAAGCATCAGTGAGTGACTGAACATTATTCAGCTCTCTTTATGCTACAGTGCCCAGCAGAGTAAACATCTAATGATACTGGCTCAAATAAATATTAAACAGAATTCTAGACAGCCTGCTCAGTGGGGACACACTGAACGCAGTCAGTCGTGTTACAATTATGCTGTTGTTACAGTATACCTCCTAGTCATTTCAAGTGCGGTTTGAATTTCAAAAGCTTTAGTACATATCCAACCTAGACAGTGCCCTCAGTTACCTCATCATCCTTCTCCAAGAGATGTCTGTATTCAGGTGGGATAGTGTCATCTCTTTCTCCCAGCTTGTCTCTATGTTCAGCTTTAGCTTTCTCCTGTAAACAAGGAAATATATCATCACTGTTCATTTCTGCCTTCACTTAGTGCATGCTAAAATGCAGCATTCAGCATTGACTGTGCTTTTCTGAGGTAAAACATACGGTCTTTTAAAATTTTTTAAGCAACAGAACAACTTCAACCGACTTTAAGTTAATGAAAAAAATAGTGCTTATGTATGTCAATCCATATCTGAATTTTTTACCTGTATTTTAAATTGAAATAAATGATTAACTATCCTCAGAAACCATGTAAGGAGAAAAAAATCAAGTTGCTCTATCCTGGCATTTAGAGGCACTATTTACAACCTTGACTATAAGCAACCCAGAAAGACCAGGACGAGAGGCAGATCTGAAGGGATGTGCTGGCTGACTTGCAGGTGAGGAAATGCCTGCTGCTGAGTGAACGGCACCCACCTCTGCCTCACTGCGGCGTGGCTGGCTTCTGTCAGATTCCCCAGGGGCGGGGTACAGATTTTACTTTTCTGTATCATTCTAGTTTCATATTTCAAATATAGGTTTTTAAGTACCTCAATATTTCTATGACAGTGGTAGAATCAAGACCTAAGGATTCTTTGAAATGCTGTCTTTGGAGCATAGATTTGGCTGGTCTGTTAATAATCTTTTAACTTAGAACCAGAAAGGTAAGTACTGTATATTAAGTATAAATTAGTACTTATACATGTAGTATAAGATATATAGAGTTAACAGCCTGCGTCTTACGGACTCCTCTGTGGTGCTGCCCTCCTGGTCCAACGTGCTCTTCCTCTAGGAGTTTGCACGTGGTTAGTGACGAGGGCAGAGAAGACTCACTACATTTACACAACTTGTCAATCTACAAATGCACGTATGTGCCTCAGACATAAGATACCCTTACTGCCAGATAAAACCAAGAAAAGATAATGCAGGAAGAGACTAAAATTAACAAAGCAGACCTGTGCTTGTCCACAGTCACAGAGTCTGGTCTCACTGAGAGGACACTGGCCTGATGCCGTGCCACAGCACAGTCCTCAGAGGGGAAATGGACACCGCCTAGACCACACAGTGGGAGAAAATGAGACTTAAGTTCTCCAGCTGTTCAGTGGCTCTGGGCAAAGTCAGGGTGGTTTTCACCTTTTGTGTGGAGGGGTAGGGTAGAAATTGTACATTTTCCCTTACTAGTGATTTTTTTCTTTTACCTTGACTTTATCCTCTATTGGTTTGTTCTCATCTGGATCCGGCTGTCTCTGCCCGAGACTGTCAGAAAGTTGATCCAGGGCATCGTCAAGTTCTTTGTTGTCACTCTGCTAGAAATTAATCTGAATTAGGCACTGGTTAGCCAAATCAGGTCACCTGCTGGAGTGTGGCCCCAACAGTGCCACTAAGGCTCCCACAGGCTTACAGGATTTTCCCAGGGAGATGGGCAGGGGGTGGAAGGCACGGGATCTGCAGTCTGGGGTTGGTGCTCTTTCTCCATCTTTGCACCTGCTACCCCACCCATCTTACTTTTCTAGGGGAAAAAAAAAAAAAAAGCAGGTTCTTCCCCAAAGACAGGGTTCTTGGCCTGATTCTCTAGAAAATACGTCTTATGATGCTTTCAGTACGTGTCTCACAGGAGTTAGAAGTGCATTCATTTAAATAAAGCTTTATACCTAGTTTCAATGATGTCTTCAAATAAGATGGTAACTAAAACTAGAGTCCTTGATGGGAAAAGTGATAGGGAAGGGGTTATTGGAAAACATACCTGTGAAAGGCAAAAAGACCTTTGTGAATGTTTAATAATAGCTCAATCAGAGCAGAACCTAGAACCTGAGTATTAAGAACTGTAGATAAACAAGTTCATACTTTATAGCACAGGGAACTATATTCAATATCTTGTAGTAACTTATGGTGAAAAAATATGAAAATGAATATATGTTCTTGTATGACTGTACACCAGAAATTGACACACTGTAAGCTGTACTTCAATAAAAAAATATACATAAACTGAAGTGGAAACGGTAGCCTGCTTATTAATGGCTCCTCCTCTCTGTTGCACGGGGACTGTCATTGTGGGTGTGTGTATGTACACACACATGGAGAAGGGAGCATTTTACTGGTTTTAAGTCCTTCATTAGAGCCCAGGATTACAGCAGCTACCCACAGCGGGGGCTGGGCTTTGTCGTTTGTGCCTCTGGCTATTTTCAGATGATCCGAAGCCTGACCCAACAGGATGCAAACTCACTCAGAATCTCAGAGGACAGCACTAAGCAAGCTTTGAAGCTACATCAAAAGGAAAGGAAGCAGAGCTGACTTCACTAAGGCTACTTCATCTCCAATGAGCAAATGAGGTACTTGTTCTCCACCAGAGGAGATGGGGATCTGGTTTAGGGAAATCTGTCTTTTGATGTGCCGTGGTCTCCTGGGTTTGGTACTGCACAGAAAGTTAATCAGGGAAGTCTGGAAAAGCTTTGGTTCCACCAGTCTTGCCTCAGAACATGTAAATAATTACAACAATATTGATGCTGGGTTTTTCTATTACTAGTGTGAAAATGACAGGTCTTTACTGGTGTGAATGGGAAGAACAGATCTGTGAATTTGGGGGAACAGGCAGAAGCTCAAACCCTGAGTCATTCCATAAAATAAACTGGAGGTTAAATAATAGGTAGTATTTACAGCCTGTGTCAGGAAAAATTTCAAGGAGGAGAAAAATCAACTATCAGGAAAGCTAAAGAATTTAAAAAATCTAATAATTGGAATATATACACAACATACATTATTGCACTTTCAATTCTAATAAGGCAACAACAATATTAAGCTCCTTCACTGGGTGTAAAATACTTCCACATACAGTGTTTAGTTGTTTCAGATATTCTGTCATCTCCCTAACTTGTCAGCCTCATCTCTTCTGAAACGCAAGGTGCCTACTCTTCCCAACACTTGGGTCTATTTTCACTTACTCTAAGCAGGACTCCTGTTTCCTTTCTTCCTGCTGTTGCTACTGAGAAAACAAATATTTTAAGATATGGTGCTTACCTGAGTGTCAGGGGGTGGACCTGCAGCCTGGGTGGTTGGAGCTGGGGTTTGGGAAACTACTTCAGAGACGGCAGCTGAAAGTTTAGCATCTTCAAACTGCTTTTATGAAAAAATAATAAAAAGGTTTTGATCAGTAATATGTTGTATACAAGTTATGCCACAGTGCCGCCACTTAAATACAACTCTCACTAGAGCTTAATGCTGTTACTCTCTCGATCCAGATGGAAGCACAGCAACATAGCGTCTTAAGAGCCATTTTCATTCCACTTCCTACTCCACAGCGGTATTTTACACAATCTCCTATTCACATTATTCTAAAAGTGGTTCAGAAAGCTAGTGACTTTGAGTTTCACGGTTTGCTCACACACTTCTGGTCGTACATTTAGTTGGTCTGCTTTCTTTGTAATTCGTTGCCTTAAGTTCTAGAAGTGGCTCTTTTTACAGTCCAGCTCTACTCTGCCAGCTGCCCTCCCCAAAGCTGCTAGAAAATCATTCCACTAAAAGCAGTAAATGGGCACGCCCGTTTCCCACAGCCTTGCTTGCCTGAATTAGGTATTTATCACGTATTTTTAATTTGGATAATGTACTGGGTATAAAGTGGTGTGCTCCTGTTGCTTTAATACTTGCTATCTGGTGTGAGGTTTCAGTTTTATCATTTTTTCTTAATGTTAAATAGTATATTTCAGAATCTTTCTGAAATAATGACTCCTTTTCTCATTGTAAAGATTTAATCTGTCATTTATGTTCATTTCTGGATTTTTTTTCCCCACTGACCTGTGGCTTTGCTTTCTGAATCAGAACTATATTTTTATCATTAACTGTATAATAAATTCTGGTGTTCAGTTGGGTTAATCTTTTTCATGCTTTTCAGTATTTTTTAAAATATTTTTATGCACTTATTTTTCAAATATATTGGACAACTCAATTTTAAATTCTCTTTTCATAGTTGTACTTAATAAGTGTGTGCTCACTGGTTCAATTAGTTACACTATTGATAACATCCACTGTGGTGGACGGATATGTCATGATGGAGCACATTTTTAATGGCTGTGATGAGTTGAGGGCCATTAATTTTGTGACTGTTTCCTCAACTCCCATGTCAGATTTTAAGTTACAAGTTTCTGCTACCCTAAAAGTAAAGAAATAAAATCAGAGGACTTACAAGAGATGAAGTGTCTGGGGGACCGGCGAAGTCCTTAGACAAAGCATCAAGGAGAAAGTCTTCACTCAAGGGCTGTAAGAACCAGGAAATATGTCAACAAACAACACCTCATTTGTCTCCCCTTCAAAATGATGTCACTATTTATATGCTCATCAGCTCATTAAACAGAAAGCTATGCCCTTCCTGCATTCGCAGTCAGGGCCAAAGGAGAAAGAGACACTCAGAGAAAACTGGCTTGCTTACTGGAAGCAGTTCCTTGGGCTCTTTCGGCAGGAGTGGTTTTCCATCTTTATCCTATGCGGGGGGAGAAAAGCATGGCAGAGTCATTTTGCATGTATCCTAAGTATGCAGCCTTGTAAACATTCTCAGAGGTTGACAGGTGATACCTGATGATGTACACTGTAAATTAAGATTCACCATTTCAGGAAACCGATTCTCTCACCAGGAAATATGCTCTGATTAACTCATGTCAACAAACAGTTCGCATACCTCAGGCATTCTCTAGGCACAGGGGCTGCAAATGGATCGAGGGTGGCTTGCTAACCTCAGAAGCCCGGGGACCAGGGCGGAGGGGGGGGAGAATCACATGAACAGCTAACGTAGCGTTGGACACGGGGCTGTGACAGTGGACACAGGACACTGAGGGGGCACAAGGATGTGCCCCTCCCCTGACGGAGTGGGGTGGGCTTTGCACAGGTTGTCTGGAAAAGCTGGTTAACATTATAGGCGGCACATCCAAGCCCTGAGGTGAGCACTGGGAATCCCACAGAAAGCAGGCTAAACAAAGTCCTACCCTCAGGGAGCTCATCCAGGGGGCGGGATGCCAAACCTTAGGACTCAGGTGATGCCAAGCTTTAAATGACTCTAAGTGCCACGTCTAAGTAACAGGATAAAATCCATAAAGCCTTTGGGACTCTTTAGTAAAGAAAATGTATAAATACATGGTCAATCCCATTCACATACACATATAAAAGTAAATAAGCACAAGGCTCTCTCTAGATGCACACAGTTAACTCTTGAAAAGCATGGGGGTTGGGGTGCTGACCCTCCGAGCAGTCAAGAATCCATGTATAATTTATAGTTTTCCCTCTGCATCCATGGTTCTGTATCTGTGGATTCAACCAACTGTGGATCGTGTAGTGCTGTAGTATTTACTATCCAAAAAATCTGAATAAAATTGGACTCGTGCAGTTCAAACCTGTGTTGTTCAAGGGTCAGCTGTGTACATCACTGTATTTCTCCTGATAAACCGGTCAAGGTGGTTTTTGTTTAAAATTCGAAGAGATGCCGTGGTTAAGAGTATTGCCTGCTTCCCTTTTACCTGACATCAACTCCTTTACCCCTTTTCCACCTCCTCTGCACATTGATGTGTACCTTCTGACCACCAGTCATTTAGGGGCGAAGTAGAACTGGGGCCCTGCTCCCCACCTCTGCTGCAAAGGCAGCACGTTTCCCAAGTGAAACACAGAACCGGGAAGGGGGCACATCTGCTCCACACACAAACTGAAAGCATCCTGTGTCTGGAAGGGAAACCTGTGGTCCGCCCTCAAGGAGCTGATTCTGCTGCAGAGGCCTGATGGGGGCAGATGAGAAACAACATAGGATTTCACCAAGAGATCCAGCCAGCGGCTGGAAATGTTATAAAGCAGTAGGTAATTTATAATGTCTAAGATCAAAAAGTTCAAAGGAGGATGAAACTACCGCAGAATAAAGTGCTCAGGGAAAGCTGATCAACTCCCTCAAAAAACTATTAGAATTCAGCGAAGGAAGAGAGAGAGTAACCGGCCTCCTACTATGAGAGAGTCACCTGCACTTGACGAGCCTTTACTAAGTGGGGGACGAGGGGGGGTTTCAGCAGCTGCTTAAGGGCCACATGTTCTAAGAACCTTGCACACAAATAAGCCCAAGTTAATAGAAAAGCCATGGTTTCAAATGAATTGTGAAATGCAGAGAAGATGCAGAATAAAGGTGTCCAGAATAATAAACTTTAAATCAGGGAGAGCTCAGTATAGTTCCTGTCTTTGCCAAATAGATGGACTGGTACACATGGATGAATACGAGGAGTATCAAATTGATTTTCCTGAAGTTTAGGTGCACCTGCTCTTAAGGAGTGGTCTCCCCCATGTCAATTGTTTTGTACAATCTGTACATTGAAAATAAAGGAAATGGGCCAACTTCTCACTCAGGATATTCAATGTTAAATAGGCTCTTATTTTTCAACATATATCCAAGATCTGCAAGTTATCGCTCCTCACTTTGGTTTTCCTTCCTGTATAAAGGTTTTCTAAGTTTATCTCTGATACTGTAACAAACCACATAATAGACAGGAAGAAGTCAGGTAGCCAAGACATTGGATTTCTTTCACCCAGGGGAGGATGGAAGGCCACCTAGGAATACTCTAGCTTCACAGCTGGTGTGCTAACAGGACACCAGTGGACTCATACTACTTGGTGTTTGAAATATTAAGAAACTTGACCTTGATATCCCATGTCTGCTGCCATGTCCCTTCTTCATGTGTACGAAATTCAGTGGGAATGAAAATAAATGAGAAACAGGCCCCAGCGAGCTTACCTTGGCCTCTTCTAATCTGTAATCAGGGGGAATGGTTTCTTCCTTTTCACCAAGTTTTTCACGATCCTCTTCTTTGGCTTTCTCCTAAATAAAAATACCGTTTTCATAGTTAACACATCTTTTCCTCATAAACCAGATGCCCGAGTGGCTAAATTTGAGGTCAGTAAATCTGTTGCTAGGTCAGAATGGACGGATGGCCATAGGTGTAGACTTTCTGACACTGCACCTGGGTCAGCAGGTTCACATGCCGGCGGGGCTGAGAGGCAGGCGGTGCCACTTCTCTTAGGAGCCTCCACAACGGGAAAGCAGGTGGACAAGGGGAGACTCGGGGCTCTGACCCGTGCACACCAGCCACCCACTGCTGTACTTAGACACTGACGCTCACTCAAGCTTTGCTTATAAAACAGGACATGCGCAGTCGCAGAGAAAGCTGGCTGGTAGTATATGGTGGGAAATATAAACATTTTTTAAAAGACTGACTTTCTGGAGAGTGAGGGCAATCAGTGGTAGCTCCTTTCTAGAAGACTCTGAGCTGCCAGTACCTTGAATTTATCCTCCACAGGCTTTCCATCTTCTGGCTCTGCTGCTTTTTTCCCCAGGCTGCCAGCCAAGGCTTCCACTGCGTCCTCTGGCACCATGCCCTTCTGAAAGCACACCAGGGGATAAAACTAAATAGGTGGTTGATCAGTCCTTTTTGAAAGAGACTACAGTAGACAATTCAGACGAGCAGATTCTTACTTCAGGCCTCAATAAGAAGCACATGTCATCTTATAATAATTTGAATAATCAACCATTGGAATCTATGCTTAAGAACCTAAAATGTTAAAAATTAGAGCAAGTTTCTTACATTAAACATTCACTGTGTGCAATTCATGTATTGACACTTAGGAACTTGTAAGATCTAACCTAGCATTTTGGTTTAGAAATAAGCAAATCAGAGGAATGGGTATCCCACAGAGAAGCTGAAAGCCAGGAAAGAAGAAAGTGATCTTTATGTGACTGTCCTAAAGATGGCAGAGGGAAGTTTTCAGAAAAACCCACGAGAGGACATTCTTCCCTCTGTTCTGTGGAACACCCTGGCCCATCCCGGAGGTGTGGCTCCGCTGAGCCTGTACCCAGGCACAGAAGCTCGTGTCCTCTGTGTGGTGTCTACTGGTCATAGTGACATAGCCGATGGTCATAGCCAATTCAGGCGACAGCCTGTGACTGACTAACCTGAATGGCACCATGAGCACAGTCTACCTGTGATCCAGTTGTTCAAAATGAAATGTGCTCCCTATGATGGAGTGAGCTCTGGCCATGCTGGTATTTAAAATGAAACTCAAACACAGAGCATAAATGGTGAAGGGAAAATAAAGGCTAAATGATGTTTGGGCTAGAAGACAGGACTAGATGAGGCTTTTCCAAATCACAGGTCGTGATCCATAACACAAGCAGCTCTACAAGCCATTCAGTAGTTCGTGGCCAGGACCTTTTTTTTTTTTTTTTAAATGAAAGAGCAGTACAATGCATCACACCTATCAAGGATAAGTACCATTCACCGAACTATTGTTTCCACTGTGTGGCTCCTGCCTGGGTTACAGAACCAATGAATTTCCTACTGTTGGTCAAAAGTGCAAAAGCCCCTTAATTAAACAGTCTCAAAATTTACTCTTACCATAAAGTCGAGGACCTCACATGGAGTATGCACTGGAATTTTAGCGTAGAGGTTTCTTTCTGTTTTATATAGCTTAGCCATCATTCTAAGTAAGAAAAATTGTTTTTCTGGTAAGCAGCACCACAAAAGGATAGATCACAGAAGAAAGGGAAGTTGAGTGAAAAGGGACCTACCACCATCTAGTGGTTGGACACTGCACAGATTTTACTCCCGGGGGCAGCAAACATCCCTGATGAATCTCTTTGGGATTATAACTATAGGTAAGAGTGCAGCGGTCCCCAAGCCTTTGATCAGATTGCTTGGCTGAGACACCTGCTCACACTTACTTCTGTTTTCCCCTACTCTCTGCTGTAGACTCTGGAAACTAGTTCCCAAGCCTGTGCTCTGTGACTCAAGAAATAAGTGAAACCGTGTTAGAAAAGCTAGGAGAAGCAGCAGTGTTAAGAACTAAAGAATCTGGAAACAGGACTAAGGACTAAAACTTCTATTTCTGTTGTCAAATTCACAACGAGAAGTCAGGTCTCTGGATTTCCTCAATAAACTTTCTTTTTCTACAAATGACTGCATGGAGCACACATTCATCTTCCCCTGGTCTTTCCACTTCCATTTGCTCACTAGTCCTCCAGCCCTTCCTGGGACCTCTGATCTTTATCACACTCCGCAGCTACTCTTTCTGGTTCCCATGGGTGTCACAGCCCCAGAAATGCCAACTGACTTCAGTGATGACAAACTCCACAACCGTGGTAACCAGAGTTGGTGGAGAAGTCCAGGAAAGGAGGTCACAGAATGGGCAAGCAAGAATGGCTCTCTCTTTTTTTCCTATCTACTAGAAATCCAGTGCTTGACTCGACAGCCAGGATAAAGGCAGAAAGGAACAACTGAGCTCTTTAAGGCCCTGGCAATCACACGTGGCAAGAGAGGGAGAGGACACATACAGAGGTCATGAGAGTCGGCTTTTGTCTTTCTTATTCCGATCACTGCCTTTCACCAGGAAGTTTCAACTTCCTTCACCAGTCTCTTACCAGATTCTCTCTTCCTCTCCTGTCCTTCACCACTGTAGCCTGTGGCTGGCTCCCATGATGTACAAGTTTTTGGACAGTACCCTGAGACTTACCCCCCCTAAAAAAAGGTGGCCAAGTCCTTTCTAAGGCAGGAGGGAGGCCATGGGCATTGAGGGAAGTTTGCAGTTGGCACGCAGGACTTGCCTGGCAGGAAGCAGCCACTCAGGGCACCCCGTCAAGGCCCCCTGTTCTCCAACAGCTGAGAACACACATCGCAGGCACACCGCTGTGCTGGCCTGTCCTCGGCTCACTGCCCTCCCTGGGACAAACAGGGCTGTTCCCACTCCTCAGAAGGGTCCTGTCCTCCACCTGCAAGCCTTTCCTAGTTCCTCTTGGGAAAGGGTTCCTTCACCCATGTTCCTGCTGCCCTTTTTCCATATGAGAAGGATCCAACTGTACTGTAAGCTTGAGATCCGGCCCAGATCCACACTAGGCTTGAGGGGACCTCAGGGCAGGGGACCTGCCTCTCATTTCGGCTGAGGTTCTGAAAGGTCCAGTGAATTTGCTTAAGGTCAACCCAAAACTTCATTTCCCTCATCCATAAGAGAGAAAGACAACCAGACAGCCTTCATAGTGTCCTTGTGAGAACTTAATACTGAGAAGATACTGCGAAGCATCTAGAACATGTTAGTTATTCAGAGTGTAGATTCACTAAGTCTGTGGTAATAACACACAGTTCCACCCGCAGGGATTCTGAGTTAGATTCTGTCTGTTGATGGAAACAAAACACACTCAATTCCAAAGAAAACAGATTCAACTAGTTAAGTATCATGCTTCACAGAAAACTGGCAAAGTGAGAGAGGCCAGAAGAGAAGGAAAGGGAAAGGAAGGGAGTCAGCCCACCCTTCAGCAGGGAGAGGCGGGGAGTCACGATGACACTGGTGCACATTATTCCACCAGGAGAATCAACACAAAGAAAGCAACACTGGGCTGTTTGTGGGACTCCATGTAGGCTTGAAAAACAAAGGAAAGTGAAGAAGCATGATTATCCACAATAGCTGAGGAGCTAGAAAGATTTTCAGAAGGTTAAAAAAAAATAAAACATAGCTTGCAGTAGTTTAATTAAAAATTGACATCTAGCTAGCCTGAATTTCTAGCTCCTCCCTGAAGCTCAAAGAACAGAGGATAGCCCAGCTATCTAGGATTTTATTTTTATTTCGCTAGACTAAAGTAACATGATGGAAGCACACAGCAGCAGGGGCCTGGATGGAGGAACATTACTTTCTCAAGACGTTTCGCAACGCCCAGGGGACGGCTCACCGAGGCAGCTGGCTTGGGTGGTGCTGACTGCACACTGCACAGGGAGGTCCGAGGCACAGCCTCTCCCACAGGAGCAGGGGCCGCAGCCTGAGGTTCCTGTGGAAAGAAGCAGGTACAACGAAGAGTTCTTATAAACACCTGGTTAGTAAGACTGAACAGCAACAGACCAGCAGTGTACTCTGCTACCTATATGCAGTGAGCTCACTTTCTTGAATGCCTAAGGATTCTCAGTCGTAAGTAAGTCAAGGCATGTTCAAACCCTTCAGCTGCCATTACTTCAACTTGGTTTTACGTCTTACCTTAGGTAGGTTATTTAACCTCTGAGACACAGTTTCCACATCTGCAAAATGAGAACAATGACAGTACCTACATCTCAAAGACTGACATGGGCCTTTAATGAGACACTAAGTAACACTCAGAACAGACTAAGTGCTTTTGCACAGGACCTAGGAACACAGCAAGCGCGATAATTATTAGCAGCTATTATTATTATTTGCCATCATATAATACATAATGATAATAATATACCAATCATATAACATAAAATTGTATGTAAATACATCATGTTTTGTATCTAAGAGCACCCTGTATTTAATTAGCTCTGTGAACATGAAGGTGGAAAGACTACCCCGGGGTTCTCGGCGTGAGGTCCCAGCACCAGCGGCCCCAGCACTGCCAGGGAACTTGTTAGAAACGTGAACTCGTGGGCCCCACCCCAACACGCTACATCAGTTCTGGGGGTGGGACCCAGCAATCTGTGCTCTCACAAACCCTCCGGGTCATCCTGATGTGCTCAGCAGATGATCATTAGTAAGGTATGAGCTCTTCTTTCAGGAAACTTACTATTTAAAAATATGTATAAATGTTAGAGGTGAAAACCAACGCAGCTAAGATCTTCTTTGCAACAGATGTGTTAACAAGGGTATATAAAGAAGGCATCAGACCCCCCACCCTGCCGCCCTGCCCAGTGTGTTGCATTCTGCTCAATAAGAGTTGGGAGAGTAGTAAGGCTTGGGGAGGGAAATTCAGCAGACAAAGGCCGTATTTTAGAAGAGCCTTAATGGGATGACTAAGATTTTAGTTGATCTAGAATTCGGAGAGAAGGTTATTCCAGGTAGAAGGAACCACATTGAGAAAAGTCTTGGAGACACACGAGTAGACAGTAGATACCTACTGTCATAGTTTAGTGAGGGGGACACACATCCTAGCCTGGAAGGGAGCTGAGTCCCAAATACACGAGCAGGGACTTTTCATTTTGTACAGAATGGGAAGTTCCTGAGGCTGGAGCAGGGGAATGTCGAGAAAGAACAATGCTGGTGGACATACAGGACGGGCTGGAAGGAGACCAAAGACAGGCGATGACAACTGTATGTAGGTCAGTTACAGAAGGAATGGAAAGGAAAGCACGGGTGTGAATGCTTTCCTGAAGGACTAATTACAGGACTTAAAATGCAGAATGTCAGGGTCAGCCTGGGGAAAGATGGCACATCCTGAAACAGGCGGGATGAAAACTGTGTGTGAAAAAAGATGGCCACTTTGTGTTTAAACAGCTCCAGTCTCACACTTCAAAGATTACAGAACATTTAGGAAACAACAAAAACTAAAGATTCTTATTTTTAGAAACATACTTCTGTTTTTTCAGTTGGCTTAGGTTGTTTTTCTTTACACTTAGATGGGTCAAAACCTTCTGAAAGCTCATCAATGAGTTCTGATTCACTCAGGAGCTGTAATATAAGAAACATTACACCGTAGGAAGAGAATCAGTTTTGCTTGGATGAAAGAAAAAAGCTTTCATAGAGAAAAAAAGTTTTTCTGGTTAGCACATTCCAGGTCATATTTTAGGATCTAAAACCAAAAGTTACTTTATATAGGACGTGTGCTTCATTTATCAATGTAAGGTACTGTCTTCCAGAAAACAAGGAATCCTGAACACCTCAGGACCACAGAAATGTTAATGGTTTAGTTAAAAGTTGTCCTGATACTTCAATTTCAGCATAATTTTGCTCAAATAAAATGCCTGTTCTTTCCAATTTGTACAGTTTTCTCTTATGTGACTGTTTCCTTTACTTCCTAATGACTTCCCTTATGAATAAGTCAGAGGAAACATAGATCATAGTCTCCTTTCCTATGACTGTGGGGTTTTGGCAGGAAAGTTCTGCGCTCCCTAGTTCCTACAGGTGAAGTGGTTATTTGTTTACTGTGATTAGTCAAAATCTCCACATGCCCTAACCCATGACAGAATGGCATATGATTCAGAAATAGGGCCCCAGAGTTGGACAGACTGAGTTTCGAGTCCTGGCCATGCTGTTCCCTAGCTGTTTGACTTTGGGCTATTTACAGAACCCTTCTATGTCTCAATTTCGTCACCTATAAAATGGGAATAATAAAGTGCCTTCCCCATTCAGTGAGGACTCAAAACGCTAACACAGGAACACCATTTAGCGTAGTGTCAGGCATACAGTAAGTGATCTATACATGGCTACTTAGTATTATCATGATGGGTGACTATGCTGGTCAACACATTTAGGAAAGGCAGTACAGAATCAGAGGATTTGGTGCTATGATGAGGATGAAGCTAAGTGCTAACAACCTAATTTAAGGGCCCTCCTGATATCAGCTCCTTAATGTTTAATGAACATCACACATCACCTAGAAATCTGTAATAGTCTAGTGATAATTCATGAGGAAAATAATCATTAATACACGCGGCAAGGAGTGAGAGAGATGAGCCACGTGCTGCGGTAAGAAGTTCCTCTCTCCTTATACTAGGCTGGCATGTGAGGCTCCTGAGTGAAATCTGGCCTGTCAAATCATCTCAATTGATACTTAACGGTTCTATGTTTTAAATAAATATCAGAAAAAACTTATCTCCTAACCTTGGGTTTTTCTTCAGGCTCTGGAAGGAGTGGTTTTCCATCTTTATCCTGCAAATGCAATCAAAAATTCATTTGAAATCAAATAGAAGATTTTGCTTTCTTGTCCCACTGGGTTTGTTTTAGGAATTCCAGCATATAAGAGAAGTTCTTTTTTTCCATATATGTGAGTGAATTTGTGTTTCAAATTAATTTTTTATAAAATAACAGAAAAAAGAGTTGAGCTGTAGAAATCAACAGACTGAATGTTATTAAATACAATGCACTTTAAAAGTTACTAAAAAATAATTTCCATCTTTTGGATAGGGAAGTAGGAATTTTTTTTTCAATGTTCTTTGGCAAATATGATCCAGCAATCCTACTCCTAGGCATATATCCAGAGAAAAAAACTAATTCAAAAAGATAAATGCACTCCAATGTTCACAGCAGTACTGTTTACAATAGCCAAGCCATGGAAGCAACCTGTGTCCATCGACAGATGACTGGATGAAGAAGATGTGGTATATAATATGCATACAAGGGAATACTACTCAGGCATAAAAAAGTGAAATAAAGCCATTTACGGCAACATGGATGGACCCAGAGATTATCATACTAAGTAAAGTAAATCTGAGAGAGAAAGACAGATACCATATGATATCACTTATATGTGGAATCTAAAATATGACACAAATGAACTTATTTACAAAACAGAAACACTCACAGACATAGAAAACAACGTATGGTTACCAGGGGGAAGGGGTGGGAAGGGATAAACTGGGAGTTCGAGATTTGCAGATACTATTACACATAAAATAGATAAATAACATGGTCCTACTGTATAGCACAGGGAACACTATTCAGTATCCTGCAATGAACAATAATGGAAAAGAATGTGAAAAAGTATATATACACACACACATAACTGAATCACTTTGTTGTACACCAGAAACTAACACAATGTTGTAAATCAACTATACTTCAATAAAAAAAAAAAGTAAATATCAAAAAAAAAAAGTTTTGCAAAGAAAGATGCAGCTGTATCAATGAAAGACTGGAAAAAGGTTTCAATTTTCCAAACCAGGGTTAAAAGGTAGATCTCGTTCCTATGAAACTATTTCAGCTTTTTCAATACGAGGTTTCACAGTTTAGAATGCCTCTAAAAATGAGAAATTTTCCATATATAAACACTGCAACAATTTTCCATCATGTGCTTATGTGTATTATTTCCAAGATAAATTACAAATATAATTACAGTAGTAAGTCCACCATCTTCACTGAGGATACTGGTAAATAATTGTACATTTATTTACCACTTGGAAGATCTATGTACTTTTATCCATATAGCAGTAAGAGGAAATAGTATTCCTAAATTATTCCTTCTGTTCTAGGTTTAAGGATCTCTGTCAAGCATGGTAAATAGTTGAACCTCTTGAACTGTGGGAATTTTAATGACCACATGGTCACTACTTAGGAAACCCTCTTTTAAAGGGTCCAACTGTAGAGGGCAGAGGACCAAGGGTTCGGGGTTTTCAGAGTTAACATCTGAATTGGGACAGACATATCCTTACACATCATGGGGACAGACAGGACAAAATGTGATGTGAAGGCAGGAGAAGCCTGCAGCCCCGTACCCTGGCGAACAACGTACCGTGGCTGGTTTTAATCTATACTCCGAAGGAACTGTTTCGTCATCTTCACCACACTTCTTTAGTTTCTCTTCTTTGGCTTTTGCCTGATGAAAGTGGAGAAAAAAAATGAACATTTGGATAATACATGTAAAATAAGACATCACTTGATGTACTCCACAGGCGTTATAGAGAAGACCAAGTCAGATTAAAGTGCCTGGTGAGGGGCGATGAGGAAGGCAGTGCAGGGAGACGAGAAAAATAACACAGCTGGGAATCCCAGGCAGGTGTCCCTGCTGTGTCTCAATGGCCTTGGGAAGCCACTTAGACTCTGTTCAGCTCGCTTTCTTCAACTGTAAGATGGGGCTACTAAGAATCCTTACCTAGCTCGTTGACTTTTAAGGACTGGCAAAGAAAAGTAAATAAAACATCCTTTGAAGAAAGTTAAGCATAGCGTACAAGTTAGTTACAAGTATTTTACAGCCATCATCTGTCTTACTCAATGAGGCAGTTATCTAGCGGGGAGAAAACAACCAATCCTCATAACTGTTAAACACAGTTCAGAAATGAGGGACGCATCCCATCACAAAGCTGATCCATAGATAATTAAACTGGTTTTTACCTCTTTTAAAAGAACTCCTTTCAACAACACCAGGACTTCACTACGTTACTGAACCATGAACAACTAACTTCATTAGAAATAAAAGCGCAGTTCTCTGGTAGATCACTGGCTTCTAGGATATAACATCTGCAGTTTAAACTCCTTGTGAGTCATGGGAAGTTCCATGATATGTAATAATTTGTACCTGTATTAAATCACAAACCAAGGAGGAGCTCAGATCGAGGGGGAGGTACTTAGCTGATTCCAGTTCACTTTACTGTTCCCATCTACTTATCAGGCTAAGATTGTGGTTCCCCACTGAATGCTTAATTAGCTGATTGGTTGATCAATTTTAATTTATTGAGCACTTTCAATAACCAGGAACTAGTTTTATTCTACAGAAGAATGACTATAAGGGGTGAAAAGCTTTTATTTGTCTTTAAAAAATATTTCCAGTTATACTCTACTGCAGGATACGGAGGAAGTCCTATCACACAGTGATACTCCCCAGTCCAGGGATCTGTGAGGTCCCCAGCTACAAAGCCGTCCTCATGAAAGGGTCACCTGTGCAGGACTGTCCTCTCCACTCAGGCTTGTGGATGGCGAGTTATATGCACAGTGAGATCTTTTCTATTCCTCTTTGATCTTCATTATTCTTTAAATGCCTGCACTGTGGTTTGTATACATTAGGCAGTGAAAACAAACATTTTCTGAACTGAAATAGCACCAGACTAAGTAACCACACACCGACATAGGGGAGAGCAACAAGGAGGTACCGCTGCACAATGAACGCTTTATGTTATGATGCGTTA
Source organism: Vicugna pacos (assembly GCF_048564905.1). Classification (NCBI taxonomy): domain Eukaryota; kingdom Metazoa; phylum Chordata; class Mammalia; order Artiodactyla; family Camelidae; genus Vicugna; species Vicugna pacos. The sequence continues at coordinate 55,105,037 of NC_132989.1, forward strand.
CGAGAACGCCAAGCAGGCATGGACCACTTCTCTGAAGCACTGTCTGCTGTGGAACGGGCTGGAGTGGCCATGGACCCCTCCAGTGTGTCCACCTCTGTCACATCAGACCACTCCGGAAGCAGTGACTTTGCTATCAGGTACTCAAAACGCAGCTTAAGAACCCAGAGGATTAGAAGATTTTTATACTTTGTACATAATTAAAAAGGAAAACCAGTGTAAGAGAGTGAAAAAGAAGAGTTCTTTTTGTCCAAATTTGAGGAGTTTGCTGCTGAGGTTTTCTAGAGGAAACTTAATACATTTATATGCACCTCAGACCCAAATGGCTTAAATGGGTAATTTTTAATGTAACTCTTGATATCTACTCATCTAATTATAGTCGCTCTGAGACTTTTTATCCTGGGATTTATGTTGATACCTTCCCTCCCCAAATGGTCATCTAATTAAATCACCCTAGTCATGTAAACAGCCCGAGGCCACAGTGCTGTTGGCTGGCTGCAGGGAGCCCTGGGTGGTGGACCCCCAGGGTCCAGCCGCAACCACCCCTTCCTTGAGACACTGTGCACCTCGTATTGTGTTTTAATCCACATTTCCCTTTTTCCGGTACATTACTTGGTCCTGGAGGACAAGGACAGCTTCTCCGGCTCCCTTGTGCTCGCCCTCGCAAAGCCTGTCATGCCACACTGCACCCCGTGAGCCCTCAAAGAAAGTTGAAGAGAGAAACTGGCCCATTTTGGACCTGGGCTGTCCTAGACTCAGGGGGAGTTGCTAGGAGTCGCGAGACTCACCTTCCCCAGTGACTCAGAACAGCAGCATTGTGACAGCGACAACTGCCCGCTCCCTCCCTGAGCTGATTGGCTGGCTTTCCTGAGGGTCCCCCCACCACACGGCCTGGCCAAGAATGTCCCCAGGGCAATTCTCTGCTGTCCCTCCTCTCTTCCCCTAGGGGACTCAGTCCAATAATCCTTTAAAAATTGTAATTTAATATAAAAACACTCTTCCCACCGAATACAAGCTTGCTTTGGCTCCAAAGGTTTGTTAAGACCTTGGTGTGTGGAGGGATATACACTCCCAGCACCACAGTCTCAACAGGCAGGAGCTCCCCTGCATGTTATAAAGTGACTGTTGCCTGATTTTATTTTATTTTTATTTAAAAAAATTTTAAATTAAATTAAATTAATTTTATTTTATTTATTTTTTATTATTTTATTTATTGATTTTATTTTAATTGGAGACACATTTTCAACATTTCCCCTGACAGTTATGAAAAGGGTCTCCCACCCCATTGACAGCCATCTCCCTCTCTCTTTATAAAAAGAAGCACCTGGAACCCTTCTGAAAATACAAATTTCCAATTTCCATGAGAGCAGATAAACCTATTTCTCACTAGGCTACTGCCTACGTGTTACTTGTTGAGACTGGTGTCTTTTGAGAACTGGCAAAGGAGATTAGGATTCACTTTAAATATTCAAATTCTAGATGGTTTACAAGACAAACACTCAAATATCCTTCCCGGTTGCTAAGTCCTCAGCAATAAATATCTAAATTAGCCAGCCTCAGAAAGTAAGGCAGAACAAAGAACAGTTCGTTTAAAACCTCTAATGAAACAAAAGTGGTGCAAGAACTCTGAACATGGGTCGCGCGTTTGGTTTTGTTCCCTGCAACCTGCAGACGACCAGACTTTGCGCGCGGACTCCAAGGGCAGTACCTCGCCCACTTCCTTAATGGAGCTGAGGTCCAGCTCAGGTTCCGGTTTCCGGGTGCCCAGCGAAGCTGACAGAGCTTCCAGTGCTTGATCACTCAGCGTGTCCTGGGGGGAAAAATCTGCCCATTAAAACAGAGAGCATCTCCTCAGCCCAAACAATCCACCCACTTCTCAAGAAATTCAAACTTTAAATCTCTAGGAATGAACTGTGAATTGGGGAAGGCCTTTAAGGAAGGCAATTTTCTCTGAAACCCGGCGAAAGACAAAAAGAAAAAAGAACTCACCAGTGAGGAAACACTGGGGTGAGGACCTGTTTCTACAAGTAACAGTGCTCTCAGAGGCACACGTCACCCCTTGCTCAGCAAGCTAGGGATGTAACTACGACAATCACATTATAAAACACTCGCGTCAAAATAAAAGGTGCAAGGAGGAAACTTTCACTATCCTGTTTTTCTAAAAATGGGTCTCTAAAAATGACTTCTGGCAACCTGTCCTTTAGCAAAACAGCGAAGCCCAGGAAGCAGGAGGCCCCGAAGCGCCCCACCGCCTTCTTCTCTGAAGGCACAGGGGCTGACAGCTGTAGGAACCCCCACGCTCAGGGGCGTGGTGCTCTCTCTGCTCCTCCGCCCAGATAAAAACACACCGTCCACTCCCGGAGCGAGGGGCAGAGCAGCAGCGACAGAAACTGCTCCCTGCATTATCAGGACTGTCTGAAGCTGGGGCCTGTTTTCTCATCCAGCCCAGAGCGGCAGGGCCACTTTTCCGGATTCATGAGAATTAAGTTAGAGTTGACTGTGTCTGAATTAAGACAGAGTTAAAAGAGGCGGACAGAAACAGCTACAGCGACATTCCCCTAGTGCCTCACAGGGCTCAAACTCCCTTAGGAAAGAAAACAAGTTGAAGCTCCGATGTCCCAAGAGTGTGACTTCTCTGGGGCTCTGCCCCTCTGTGTTGTGTCAGGGTGACATGATCCTGTCCCACCACCAAGAAGACTGTGCTGAAATCACACATAAGTATTTGTAGAAACAGAGAAGGCCTGCCTGGAGGTGACCCCTATAACCCTGATGGCTTCACCACTCCACACCGGCCCGGGGGAGCCAAGATGCAATTATCTGTACCTCCTCCACCTTTCTCTTTTTCTCATGGGGTGGAGCAGCACTTTGGATTATCCCCGCTGACTGAGCTTTTAAAACCTCTCCTGCAGATTTCTGCAAAACAAGATACAGAAGGTTAGACTGATGGATGAAGGAGCCGTATTAACCAAACTGTAATAACCAGAACTAAAAAGTTGTTGCTGTCAGAAAGTTTGAGATGGTTTCTCACAAGGTTCCCTAATCACATTAAAGGCAATACCTCCTTCTCAGTTTTCTTTCCATCCTCGGCAGGAGAGCTGCAGGTGAAGTCAGATGACAAGGCGTCTATGGCATCGTCAGGCCCCAGGGGTTTCTAAAGAAACAGGCAGCAGCACAGGTAACACGTGGGGATCATTCACGTGAAGGTCAGATTATAAGTCCCGCAAACCAAGAATGTACTTCTGCAATTCCATCACTACCAAATGAGATGTTTAATGAAGTAACTCAGACGAAAGCCTACATTTGGGAGAGAACTATGTGCTCAGTGCATATTGTTTTCCTGATTGTCTCTTCCAAACGTACTACACGTTAGGATATTCTCATTTTGTTTTTATTAACATTTATTTTATACTAAAACTTTACTGGGTCCATTCTTCTTCCCCTCAAAAAACAACACAGGAAAGCACTGAGCACTGAAACAACCCCCATGCCTACCCCCCTCCTCCGGACAGATGGAACCTTCATCTGAGTAAGAGATTAATTCAGTCATAATCCCAAAATACAGAATCGGTAACCCCATCCCCCAACCAAAGACAGAAGAAACGTTAAATCTAATCTTAGAAGACATTTATGTAAACTCACCGAAGAGTCTGGAGGAGGCCCTGTGATCCCTTTTTTCTGAAACAAATATTATTTTGATGATGCTGAGAAGGTGAAATTAATCCTTACAAGTGGCAAAATGTATAGCTCAGTGAACGCTATGGCTTGAACTGTGACCTCCTCAAGTTCATATGCTGAAGTCCTATTCCCCTACTACCTCAGAATGAGATCTGTTTAAAGACAGGGTTTTCAAGGAGGTAATCAAGGTTAAATGAGTTCATTAGGATGGGCCCATTTCCTATAAAAGGGGGAGACGACTCAGAGATCCACATCAAGAAAAGACGGCATGCGGTTATGTACATGCAGAAAGGAGACGTGGAATTATTCCACATGTAGGTGTCTACAGACCAAGGACAGAGGCCTGGATCTCCTCTCACACTTCAGAAGGAAGCACCCTGCCCACATCTTAACTCCCGTCTTGGAGCCCCAGAGCTGAGCGACAGCCAGTTCACGCCATCCAGTCTTGGTGCTTTGTTATGGCGACCCTAGCAGACTCACAGTGAGCTTCAGAGTAATGACCATTTCATATGCTTGTTACAGTTTCTAAATTTAAAAACTGAATATACTGCTGTGATAAAAAAATTTAATTCCAAAAAGAAACAGTAAAGAATAAATAAAAGATTACTTAACTTACATTCAGAAGTTCCCTATATTTTGGAGGAAGTGTGACTTCTCTTTTACCCAATTCTTCTATGTAGGTAGAACTCATTGGATCCTAGAAGACAATCATACACACAGGGCTATTAGCCGAGAATGCTGTATGCGTATTCTGAAACCAAAGTTCTATTCCATTATTAATTTTTGGAACTACTAAGATGAAATACAAATCATGAAGAAGCCAGTATTTTACTCAACTCTGAAATTCTGTTTCCACAAATACTTCCCCACATTTAATTGGCTTAACCTACAAATAATGCTATAAATTATTCAAACCATTATATTAAATTCGATTCCTATATAAAATGTTTTATTTTTAAATATTTTTATTATCTAGTATTTCTGTACCTACAGAAGAGCAACTAATAATAGTGAATTTCTACAAAACTCAACAGATCTAGTTATTTCTTATGTATTCTATGAAAAAAATCAGATAGGGTGATGTCCTTTAGCACTCTCCAATCCATTTCTTTCTCTGTTTTCCAGAGAAAGCCACCATCCTGAACTTTATCATATTCATCCATGTAAAGTTCAAAATATTTAAAAAAAAATTATTACACATGTAGGTATCCACAAACAACATACACCACTATTTTGCCAATTTTCAAGTGTTATATAAATGGTATCAAATTCTATATATGATTCTGTATTATTTTTACTAAAAATTATGTATTTGTAATTTATCTATGTTGATACATGAATTATACACTTTAACTGCTATAAAAGTATTCCATGTATTATACTGTTTCTGTTGAATAAAATCGTTTCCAAAGGTTTCACCTGTTCCTAGAATTCCTTATGCACCCAGCCAAGGCTCCCTCCAGTGACTTGCTGGTCGGAGGGTGTGCACATCTTCATGTGACATCCACCGGCTCTAGGCCAGATGTGTCAGACTTTTACACTTCTGCCCATCAGGTAAGAGTGAAAAGGTATCTCTCCATATTTCAGTATCATTTTCCTAATTACCGGGGAGACTTTCATGTGCCATTGGCCAAGCTCTCTTCTAATTTTCTACTGAGTAGTCTTTCTCTCACTTTAAAAAATTCTTCATAAACCCTAGAAACAAATCCTTTGTTATGTCTGCTGCAGTATTTTCTTCCAGTCTATGGGATATCTTTTTTTTTAAATATGAGGAACAAGTAATTTTCTTGCTTTTTAGGAATTAGGAATAAGGATAAACAGGGTGGTAAATATCTAGGAATCAAAATAAGTTCAATTCATAGGATGGGAAATATCTGCAAAGCAAAATAAGTTCAAGTTCATTGCACTTAAAACTTGAAGACAGAAAACAAGTCTTTTTTTTTTTTTTAGGTTAATTTTTGCTTTTATTTGCCAGTGTAACTTACTACAGTGGCTTGCAAACTTTTTTGACCTAAAAAATACATTTTACATCACAATCCAACACACACATATATAATATATGTATATAACTGAAACCAAAGCTTTGCCAAAAATGTCTACCCCGAGTTCTCTTGTTTTTAAGACTTTTTTTTTTTTTAGCACTTTTAGGTTTACAACAAAATTAACAGGAAGGTACAGAAATTTCCCATATACTCCCTCTCCACACATATGCACAGTCATTATTTATTTATTTACCAGAGTGTACTTTTTTTTAAACTAAGGATGAATGTACTTTGACATCATAATCATCAAAGTCCACAGTTCACCTCAGTCTGGACAAAAGTATAATGACATAGACATCCATCGTTATAATGTCACACAATGTATTTTCACTGCTCTAAGAAACTTCTGTACTCCAGAATGGCACATGGAATCTCTCTCCTTGAAAAGAGGTTCAAAGCCTTCATGTCTATAAGACCACTCATAGCCCACTCATACGTGGACCAGACAGGCTGCAGATGGCAAAGTTCCCCCACTATTTATTTAGTATTTATTTATTTAGTATTTAACTGTGGCTTTTCTTCCAGTATTGAGGCCTGTCCCTCTGGTCCTCCCAGCAGCCATGTGGAGCTGCAGGGGGACACGTGTAGGGTATGTGTTCACAGGAAGGCCCCAAGTTTTGTGCTCCTCATCACAATGAACCCAGATTCCTGCTGGGAGTGCTGTAAACAGAGGCAGAAAACAAGTCTTTGTGACCCGACAGTCTGTATCCCAGCTCCAGTCTCAGCAGAGACAACCGATCACTGTTTGCTTATCAATGGAATCACACAGCTACCATAAGACAACACTATTCTTCCACTCCCAACACTAATTTTCAGTTGCTTCTACTGATACAAACATCATCTTATTTCTCTCCAAGAGACAGACATTATGTATTCTTTTGTGCATCATGACCATGACCTATTAGCACTCCTACTCAGTAAGCACCAATCTTCACAGACATCCAGATCACATACCAAAACTTCAGGTCCAGTATACATTGTATTATCTTCTTCAGTTCTTTCAGGTTCTCCTAAAGTGTCTATTAAGTCATCCAAAGCAGTATCCATGCCTGACTGGAAAAGAAAGACACCAGATACTTAAATGTTATTTCTACATATATTTCACTTTGGATTTTTTAACTACCAAAAAAAAAAATCTCCATAGAGAAACACTGAACACCAACATTTTTTCAAATATCAAAATAGTCAAAATCTAGCCTTTAATACATGTATTATTTAAAGTCCCGGAGTACAGATTCTTGATTGGAAAAATAAAAAACCATATTCAGATGAGAATCACAATTTCAGTAAGTCTAAAGGCATTACCTACAAAAACAAGTGTGTGGTTCATTACAGCTGCCAGACCAATGTACAGTTTTAAAAAAAATACCAATACCAAGAGTGCCAAGAATTATGATCATAATGCCATGTGCAAGAAGAGAAATGCTTGGCATTTGTTGCTTTTCAACAGCCTCCCAGAGCTACATATACAAAGAGTCCCAACAAAACCTCCGTGTGGCAATTCTTCCAAACAAAATCTATTTCAGAAATGGATTGCCCTGTGTTCTTTCATTCATTTCTGGTTTTTGTTCACTTGCTTGCCTGAAGATGTTTACAAACAGAAATTCCCTGAAATGGATGTTAAATTTACAAGTGACAGTTTGCTCTGTCAAAATGGGCTTAAACCAGTGTAATGACTGAACGAGTGCCTCCATCCTGTTTTTGAGGTTAAGAATGATTCACTGTGAAGGATAAGCTGCATTTACAGGGGAAAACAACAACTGGAGGAAAGACCCTTTACTACGTAAGTCAGCTTAAAAGTGAGGATTTACATTATTTTTGCAATTACAATTTTAGGAACTCATCTGATCATGTGATAGAATGTAAAGCCTGTGAGCTTTAGACTGATTCAACTGGGAACTTCTCCTTAGTGATTCCTCTGGTTAAAGAAGGTGTATTTACAGGAGGGAAACTGCAATGTAAACTCCATGCAATGTAACTGGAGTTTCCAGAACAGAGGGTTGTAATATAAAATGTTATATATAGCTATATATGAGAAAATCACACATTTGACCCACATTAACTTGAAAAAATAATTCATTAAAAAGGTCCTTTAAGTTATCCATACCTCATACTGTTTGCCCTCAAGAAATCAGATCATGATAAACACAGCAACTATGAATAAATATCTATGTAAAAATGCATTGCTATCTTCATACCTTTCCAGGCGGTTTACTTGGTTTGGATTCAACTGGTACAGCTGACGTTAATGATTTATTTTCTTTACTCTGGTAGGGGTTCAAAAAGAAATAAAAACTTCTCACATTACCTTTATAAAATTTAACAATATTATTTTTAAATGATGTCATTATGTTAGTAACATTGATCCTATGCCGAACATCTACTCTGTGCCAGACACTATGTTGTATGTGTTACATCCTTTTCCAGAACAGTATAAATAACATTAATCTTGTGTAGTGATGTGGCAAGCAAGGCTCAGAGAAGTTGAGTAACTTTTCCCAGGTCACACAGTAAAGGACAGCACTAAGATTTGAATCCAGGACTGCCCATCTCTTTCTTCACTGCTCTCAGTTGCCTCTCCCAGGGCCCACAGCCAGTCTTTGCAACACCCGTAAATTCTTTCTTCTTACAAGCAGTCAAGACTTCTAGCTGTTGCTCTCTCAGTTTTTGCCCCACAATGAAGACCTCCACATGTCTTGCTTTGGCATCTCATCACCCACTGCTTCCTTAATTTCCCTAAAATAAATGTCCTTTCCAACACTGCTTCAATGATTGCCAATAACTTTCCCATCTGTGATTTCCATGCCTTTACCCAGATATCATCTTCACCGAAGTTCTACCCTCCCCCTCACTCTCATCTCATAGCAGCCATGACCAGGCACCATCCTGGTTCTAGGCTGGCATCTGTGCCCTCTGTTCTCTGTCACCTATGATGTCTTTCCTGCTCTGCCCCCGACACACACATTCTGCGTGTTTCTGCCTGTGCTGGTGGTCCTAGGCACATCATTCCATGGGCTTTCAGGGCCAGGCAGCAACTAAGTGGGCGAAGTTGTCAGGTTCTAGACAATAGGAAACTGTTTTGTTCGAAGGTCTCTGAAACCTGGGCAGCAGAGCTTAGAAGTGGAGAGCACAGGCTCAGACTCTCGGGTGTGCACACCAGCCTACAGGCACTGGCTGCCCAAGACCTCGGGCAGGTCACATCTCCTTCTGAACATCTGTATCTGCTTGTGTGGGACCAGGACAGTGAATGCACCCACAGCCGGGAGTTGTGAGGATTAAATAAAGCATGAAAGCCAATGTTTGGCACATGCTAAGCCCAACGTGAGTACCTGATATATAAGTAAGAGCTAAAAAAGTGATTGCCGCAATTGTTATACTAAAGCTACCATGGGGACCAGCAGGGCCCGCCTGAGCCCTGGCAACCGAATCCACATCCTTGATTCAACCATAACCTCATGCAGAAATTCACTCAGTTACTCTCTCCTCTCCCTCACGGCCTCTCCCTCTTTCTGCACCCCAAAACAATGTTCTAATTGCCATGCTACAAATCCCTCTTGGGACATCTCACTTCCATTTAGCCTGTCCAAAATCGGGCGCCACTTTTCCTCCTCTGCCAGTTCCCCTTCTGACGTCCGTGCACCTGTCAGCGGTGACCAGGGCCAGCCTCACAGCCTAAGGAAGCGCTCACTCTCACGGGTGCTCGCCCTGCACTGCCAGGTTCCTGCCCCCTTGCCTCCCCTCAGGGTTACCAACCTAGTTCTTTCAGACTCCGAAGCCCCAGGTTATGTGAGATTTTATTTCACTTTTGCCCACTGCAGCCAGCCAATCATTTCCTAAAATCTGATGGTGTTACCTGTGTAACACCTCCTGCATTGCACCCCACTCACTTATTCTATCTCAGCTGTAACTGAGCCTCAATTCAGACTCACCAGACTGAAACGGCCCCTGACCTGCCTCCCACCTTCTTATCTCTATTCCCTTTCATCCCAGCCACTGTGGTCACTTAATCCTTCTACAGCTTGGTTTTAATCTCATCACTCCATCTGTTCGCTAATCTTCAATGTTTACCTGCTGTGGCTTGTATCACGACCATGTGGATGAACGCCCCTTAGCATTCTCCACAGCAGTGCCTCAACCTGTCTTTCTTGTCTTACAGCCCCACCACTGACCCCTTCTGTGCTTCACCCACACTGGAATGCACTTCGTGCCCAGATCACATCATGTGCTTTCCTACCTTGATGTGTTTGCACCGCAAGCCCACTATCCTTCCAGGCTGAACTCAAACCGGATCTACTCAGAGTCCTCGTGGGTTCCCCCAAATCAAACAGAAGCCCTCTGTTCCTCCAACAGCTCCTTGTGGGGACCTGTTTTAATCTGCCTTGAATGCAGTCCCAGGTACACTGTCTTCTCCCAACACTAGAAGGCCAGCCTGCAGCTCAGTGCTCTGCAGAGTCAGACCACAGTCCACAGTGCTTTACACATGGTATGGACTTTAAAAAAAAAAAAAAAAAAGCAGATCTGGTCAATCCCATTTTATGGGAGATAAATCAGAGGTAAAGAAAAGTGAAATGATTTGCGCAAGTCCCAGCACAAGTCAATGCACAGCCAAATTCCATACAAACCTCACCTAATGTTGTTTAGCTTTTACTGATAATCCTGGCTAATTTATATCTGTCATAAAGTTTCAGATTTTGATTAAATCTTAAATCTATTCTGTATAAATCTACAGGGCTAGTCCTCTGCCTTCAATCTATCCATTTTCTAAACTATGTCATCTAAGTATCTCTCATCATGTAGTGTATGTCTGGGTGGGGGTGGGGATCTCAAGATCTGTACAAGGGGTCTGCTCAGAAAAAAAACCTTTTTCTTTTATGAGTATTTTCATTTAAAAGTTTATGTAAATGTTGCCATCATGCTATGGGATATCTGCATTAGTTTGGAGAAAAATAAATACGTGCCTTTTCTTTTTCAAACTGAGAAAAATTGGTTTCAGGGAGATATTCCATACTTTTATCCTATGACTTTCCTTACCATCTAGCCTGTGGACGGGGGTAACTGCTCCCATTTTGAAAAGCAGGAAAATGGATAAACACACCCTACTTTTTTTCTGCTTTCATTTTCATTTCATTTCATTTCTTCTGACTGATGGTCCAATTAGTTACTTGTACCTTCAAGAGAAGTAAGTTCTAGCGTTTCCAGGCAGACAGGCCTCCAAATCGATCACTAACTCTGACTGCTAACTCTGTGTAGCTCTGGGTAGAAACAGTAGACTTCTTGTCTCACACTCCTCGGCTGGAGTCTGAAGGAGCGCTTCAAATGATCCATGGGGGTTGCCCATAAGTAGCCAGCAGGGCACATGTCCTGAGAGGGCTTGTGATGCTCCTGGGGAAACCTCCTGTATCAGTTCATGGAGGTGGCACTGTACGTGATCTCCTAATTTCAAGATAGCAAGTGTCCCCATGGAAAGTTGAGTGTAATACTTTTTCAAATGTTCGTGGCAATTTTATCTGCTTTATTTCAAACCTATAAATCTTGAAGACAGGATCTGAATCCACCCACATTTTAATCTCCTTGGTACTGATACCAAGGACTTACATGTGGCAGGTGCTCAGGAGGCCCATCACACGTTATACCTTTGATGTGTGCTCACCTTGTCAGCTGGTTTGCCAGATGCTGCAGCTACACCAGAAACTGCACTCTTTCCACCATCGGAAACTGTGTCCTGTGATTTAGTCTAAAGGATAAAAGAGCGACAGAACTAAGTATCTTCGAATGACTGTTTTCAAGATCACACATTTCAGATGTCGCTACCAAGCTGGCTCCCCCTAGTGGACGTCTTGTAGGGGAAGGGTCACTGGCTTCCACTGCACATGATGCAGCGAGGGGCGCACACAGCTGGACTCAAGAACTTGGGGGAGTCCAGGCAGGTACCACACAGAGGTGAAGAGGGCCAGGTGGGCACATACCAGGTGCCAAGCCTCTAGTCAATGGTTGCCATGTGAGCCCACTCTTACCAGATATACCCATTTTTTAAGAAAAGCTTGAAATGTGCATTTTATGTGAAACATTCTGAATTTAATTCAAGATCATTTTAATAATACTGCAAGCCAAAGAAAATGCACAAGTGGTTGCATTTGGTGAGTCACAAATTTGCAACCTCTGACACAGGTATATGGTTAAGCAGGCCTCGTTCTTGTTTTCTAAGAGTGCACAATGAAAAAAGCATCTTCCTAGACGTTTATTCTTCTAACAAGTGACCCGCACTGGCTCTAGAAATATATAATGTGTTTCTGATTATTGGCTCTGTAAGTTGATCTCTCCTACAAGACTCTTCAAAACTGCAAGGCTTCCTGGGAAAGAGCAGATCACGCAGAGCAGCTGTGTTCCCACAGCCCAGGGTAAGAGGGGCCCAGGAGGCAGCCTCAATCCCAAGCTTCCTGTCTGTGACACACCAGAGCCTGCTGCCTCACAGTCACAACTGGGCACCACTGGGCAGCGGAGAGGCGCCCCAGACCCACCTGATGCCCTTCTCAGGCCTGTCTCAGTCCCAAATTTCCACAAGGCTATTCACAACACCAGCAAAATGACAGCATCAAATCATTACAATATGAGATATATTCGGCGTAGCTCTGCAGGTTCACCCACACACATCAATGTAGACAGAGGATCTGTATCTTATTCTCGAGTTGATATTAGTGTTTTCCAATCAATATGCTTCACTTACCTGTGGTTTTGTTGATTTCTCTGATGTGGGCTGCTCGCTTGATCTGGAAACTGCTTTTTCCTTATGAGCATGCTTCTTGCTTCCTGCCTCTGATGAGTGCTTAGGTAGGCTTTTTGGCTGAAAACACACACAGGCACACACCCCACATTGTTAACAATATAGCAAATACTGCTACTTTTCTCTAAAGAGTAGAAAGCATTCATAACAGCTGCATTTTACATAGTTTTGAATTATAAAATTATTTAAATTAGTACGATATACATGTGACACAATTTCACTTTGGGTACAAAATTGGAAACAATGCAAGTCCTTCCTTCCCAGTTTAGCAAGAATCACATGGGCAAGTTGCAAATCCTGCCAATGCCACACGGTGGTGCCATTTTAGCTGGGAAAACAAACACCAGCCATCCTTGGTAGGACTTAAGAGCTGAACGCTCAGAGCTCAGAATTTTATTCTTCACAAAAAAAGAAAAGAAGAAAAAATGGCTTCACCTTATGATATCAAGTCCCAGTGATGATCATTTACCTCTGTGTGTTCCTTTGGCTTTACTTCTTCGGCTTTTTTCTCATGAACCGCAGATGGCTGTCAATTTCAAAAGAGAAAATCTTAATTACATTGAAGTCCATTGTTTGCGTATTTCCAAACAGGCTTAAAAACAAAAATCCCAATTAAGCCATTCTGCCTCTCATGGGAAAGGCCCAGTTAGAGAAGCAGATGTTGCTGTCTGGTCAACAGAAATCCTACCAACAGTCTGATAATGACAATTATCAGAAAAATAATGAAAACAGCTGTATTTCATCTGGAATGACTTTTCAAACAGGTATGTATCTCTAAATTATTGGCTGTTTCTCACAATTCATGCAGATCATTTAGTAACTGCAAATCCATCCACAGAGATGTCAAATGATCACTGACCACTGAGTTTGTTGATAGGAGATCCTATGCCACAAATTAAAATTAAGTTTTTAAAAATATCCTTTCATAGGAGAAGAACCTATTTTTTAATTAAATGATTTATATAGTCTTTTCTGTGTTACAAGTAGAGAAGACAAGTGTCACCAGAAACCCAACTCTTTTGAGATTGGATAGATAACCAAAAAACGTTTAAATATGGAACAGAAGACACCTCCCACCTGGCTGCACTCTCCCGCTACAGCGGGCCACCAGGACGCCTTAGCACATCATCAGGTAAGCCTCATCCGACTCACATGGCACCTCCCTGCCTCGCCTGCAATTAAAGTGCTTCAGCCCAAATCATCTCGTGCTTTCCTATAGGAAACCTGGTGGTCTTATTCGAGTATCTGCTCAAGTGTGCTTGAAAAAAATTAAGCACACACCTTATTGAGGAGAAACATTTGCCCTGCCTGCACCCTGGGGTTCAGTCCAAACAGCCATGAGTCAGGAAAGTGAGAGAAGCCGCTCCCAAGGGAGAGTCAGAGCTGTCTCCTGAGTGATAACTAGTTCCACCAACAGAGATAAGACCATCAGGATAAAGCCAGGGCCTCTTAGGAGAGATTCTCATCTTTACATTACGTAGATGTTGGGTTCAGAAGACACCTCTATTCTTGAAGTCTCATCATTAAGGTAATTGGCTACTCATTACCCGTTATTGCTTGTCCTTTGTTCTTGTTGCTTATTTAAAAAAAAAAACAATTACTTTATCTATAACAGAAATCTAGATTTGAACAAAATGGCTTCTGAATTATATTGCTTTCATTTATAAAATATACATTCATTTTAACCATATATGGATTTAATGTTATTTTATATACACTCTTTATAGTTATGGTCAAAGGATAATCCAAAATTAATTAGCTGACAATTTCTTTAAAAAACTGGCTATTCACGACTATTGTAAAGAATCCAACTAACTCACTAGTTGACTAAATCACTTACCTTAGTTGATTGTGACTTCTTCTCAAGTTCTGTTTTTACAGCCTAAATTCAGAAAAAGAAAGGAAAAATGGACATGGTTTACAAAGTTTAGCATGTATTTTCTTCAACTAAGGAAGATAAAAAGATGGTTTCTATGGATTTGTTAATATGAACTTTATATGAATTAAGATTATTACACTTCTATTGGAACTGTAACTCTTTAAACACTCAAGCACATTAATGAGTGTGCTTTTCTTACTCCTCAAATGGCAACCTGCATCTTCTGTGTGTACGAAAGATGTATAAAGCTTTATTACTATGAACATTGTAGCTAATATATAAGCAAATGGAAATAAAAACCCTCACCCTTCAAAGCACCAGCATGATTGATCTCTTTATGAATGAAATACTCACCGCAGGTTTCGGGTGTTGGTGTGAACAGCGGGATGGTGACAGAATGGAGAGCACAGAGGGCAGTGAAATTTATTTTTAGTGCCAGACTGTGAGCGATGGGTAACCAAGCTACCCCAAAGTCTGTGATGGGTTAGAGCATTGCAGAGATTGTGAGCTGCAGTCATTAGCTCGTGCTGAGCAGCTGAAGTGACCATTAGTAAACAGAAGTGTTCCCCTAGTACAACGAACCACATCACCTGTTTTCTGTGCCTTTTCTTTTTAGGAGACTGCTGTCCTTCCAGCTGTTTGCTGACTGGCATGGCCTAATACAAGAGCACAGCCCCAAGTGTGACTTTATTTTATCTGACAGTCAAATAAGTAACATGTATGAACAGGGTTAAAATGTTTATACCAAGACACATTCTACTCATCAGTTGCATCATATATTCATACATCTCCAAGGAGTTGTGGGTACTTCAATTCTAAGGTCTCAAGCAAAGATTTCAGTATGGATTTACTTTTTCTGGTGACGGGAAATCTGTAAGAGTCCCACTGATAAAAAACATCTGATCCCTTTCCCTACCTTTCCATCTCTGTGCAAAGGCTGCTTGAGCCGTATTTTTTCCACCTGTATTTCCAATGTTTGATTATGATCAAATGAATAGTCACAGGCGTTGTCAAAAGTTTTCTCAAATTCTGTCAGCATACAATTTGTAACAGTGCATGGGTTTTTATTGTACGATGAAAATGTAGAGGTCTAATCTAAAGTTCTAGGAATGCTTCTGAAAACTTGGTTGTGATTTAGGATCTTTAGTGGAATATTTCACAGTTTCACCCAACCAAAGGTTACCTGTGTCAAAAAAGACAATTCCTTAAATACACACATACATCCTCCGTACAGGCAAGATATGAAAACAAGAACGAACCCTGATTCAACATTTTGTGAACTTTTCAAAGTAAGAGATTCAAAGTTAGGCCTCATGCTTCCTGCCATTTCTTTCCCTTTTATCTGCCTGGTGATCTCAGCAGAGACTCCTGTTTTTCATTCCATTCTCTGAAGAGACTAATGCCAAATATCCTCTTCATTTATCATGCCTTCTGCTTCAGTGATGGAAGTACATGTGTTCCTCACATAATGGACCCCCTTGCCATGCCAACACACTTACTGTTTGGGGAAGGAAATAAAGTTCATGATCAAAGAAATGTTTTTAAAGTTTGAAATTTTGGATCCTTTCAAGGAGTTTCTATATGTGCTACTATGCTTTTTTGAGTTTATGCAAATGCAGTTTACTAAATGATTAACGAGGAAAATAAGTCAGCTGGTATTGCAATGGTTTGAGTCTGTTAATAGCTTCTAATTGTAATTTGGCAGTCAATATTTTGCATAAAAGAACTCCGCAATACAATTAAGAATGTATACTCACGGACACAAGCAGCTTCTAATGAAATGTACTTTGTAATCAGTAATCGCTAACGCATCTCCAAACTTTATTTTGGGGGTGGTGCTGCTGCTGAACATAATAATGATGACAGTAATAACTAAGCCTATCGACAGCCTCTTAGTAGCAGGGCCTGTTCTAAACTTAGTCCCACTCTCCCAGTCCTCATAATAATCTTGAGACAGGTACTGTGAGTATCATTATCATCATCACCATCATCATTCCCACTTCATGGGTGAAAAACTGAGACAAATGGAAGTTAAGTAACTTCCCAAGGACACCCACAGTGGAGCTGGGGCTGTGTGCTCTCAGTCACTGCACTGCATGGTCTCTCCAGTACCAGCCAGCTCCCACCGGGCCCTGCTGTGGACAGGCACTCTTCAGTATCCTTACATTTGTCTCCTTACACAGCCTTGTGAGAAAGGTACTATTATCCTCCTCCTCCAAACTGGACAGATAAGGAAATGAAAGCAAAGAGGAGTTTTCCAATATCATAGCTGGTGTGAACTAGGATACCAAGCCAAGCCGTCTGGCTCTAGTGTCCACACTACATAGCTTCTCCAGGATCTCATCCTGATTAGCAGTGATCTGAACTTCTGTCTTACACACAGCAGTGTGACTACCAATTCTAATATGACAGGGGCAAGAGAACTTAGATCTAGACCTATCACCTCCCTTCAGAGCTACATTGACTTTCATTTTAAAGGTGTAGAACATGAGAAGGATGTGATACAGGAATCATCTTGAATTAACATCTTTTCTCTAAAAGCTTATGAAGTTCACAAAAATCTCTAAGAGGAAGCTAATGTAAATGTTATGAGCTAAATATCAGAAGCACCTGAAAGTAAGATGATTAATGAGCACAATGTGATTGAAATCCACCAAGGAAAGAGAATCCTGAGTCAGCCACCGATGACACCTCATCATGTGCATCTTATTTCTGTCTCTCCCTCTCTTCTCTCTCCTCCTACTTTCTCTCTCTCCTCCTTTCCTCCAGTTCCATAGGACTGCCAGGAATTCTCACGATTCATGCTTAGCAATGACTGAAGAGTTTGCTGACACTTGCTCTGGAAAACAGAGCACACTTGAAATAAACATTGCTCCTGGAGCTGAGAGTCAGTGGGGATGGATTAGAATCAGGCATTGGATCAAATGCGAACCAAAATAATAAAAGGGAAATCGTGTATTTCTGGCTCTCCTTTCGATTCCTTTCTTTAATTTTCATGAACTCTAAGTTCTAAGAGAATTTTTTTTTCCCTTGGCAAATTTTTTTTGGTAAATGTCTTCAGATTATTTTAAGATTAAGATCAGGATTTTTTTTTATTTTTTAAGATTAAGCTTGGCATAAATAAATAGCGACAGCTAACAGATTAATTATGGATCAGAAAATGTATATTTTGAAAACCATTAAATTAATGTAAATGTAAATTAACAAAAATATAACTTTAAAAATAAATTTTAAAATTACAAAGAGTGCTAAATGACTGTTTTAAGAGCTTAGATTTGAACAGTGTGCTTCAAGATATTTGCAATGTCCTTTAAAAAGAGTTCAAGATGAGGTCGTAGGATCCCTCAATAGTACTCCATTATGGTGCCAGTACTGAATTACAGCACAGGATTCTATTGGGATAGCAAAGCAATAGGAAGACAAAAAGCAGAGGTATGCTGGTGATTTTAAATAAGAGCAATTTAATAATAATGGAGCTGGGGTAGTTCTTAAAGGCATTGAACAATATTAGCTTATAAGAATTACTTGAGAACATCCTGAAAACGCCCCCTTCTTTAGTCCTCCATCCCAGAACATCCCCAAGAAACAGACCTTAAGACCCGGTAACGAGGGGAGAGGATCTAAGGCAGCTCAGCTAACTCTTCAGAACTAGCCTTACTCTATGTGGCAATCCCACTGGAGGACTTTTTTTTTCCTTCTTCTTCTGAAATTCCAAGAAATTATCACCAAAATAAATCCCAACAGCTCGACAAGGTTAGCAACAAGATGGTACCCCACAGGATTCAAGTTTCAGAAAGAAACTTCAGAAAGCATTTGCGATAACCAGAATCTGTGTCACTTCTTTCCATATTAATTTAGTGTAACCTTCCTCATTCTTATATTTGGTTTTAAATGGACAGGATAATAAAACCAGTTTAGTAAGAAATGTATATTCTTATCTAGATTGAGAGAAACGTACTTAGAGAAATTATCTTACAATTAAAAAAAATCAATCAAGTCTACAACCAAAAAAACTCTGGCTGCTATTCTTTTCTAGATATTCTAAAATGACAGATAAGAGTGTAGATGATGCCTGAGGTAAACACTGAAAGGAAAGCTGAGTTTCCAAAGACCTTCATAAATCAGGAAGAAAATGTTTACTTCCATAACCTAGGCTTCCGAGGACACAGAACTCATCTGTCAACTATCAATCCACACTCCTTTAGCTTTACAGTGTAATCAACTTTAAGGCATTCACCCAAGTCGACCTCTGAAGACTCTTCATACCTTGGTTTCTGTGGGATTCATACTGGAAGACTTGCTGGTTGAAGCAGAGGAAGTTGATACCTAGAAAGGAAAGAAATGGGAAGTCTGATTCTAGTTAAACTACAACCTACTCTGTCCTTCAGCTCCTCTTAACCATACTTGCTCTTAACTGTTTACTTGGGTTTTACTTCACCTGGAGCACCACTTCCACACAATTTCAGTTGGTGGGGTTGCCCAGAGGGTGAAAAGCCTTTTAACCAGATCAAATGGATTCATGTTTTGGGTGTGCTACTTATAAATAATCTTGGGCAAGTCACATTTTTCTGATCTTCAGGTCCTCCTTTCTCAGTTTTTTTTTTTTTTTTCAGTAGGTAACAAGATATTTGTAAGTTTATCACTGCCTGGTCATTAAGTGCTCAGTAAATATGATTATAACTATTGTTTGTGTTATTTTCAGAAAGAACATGGACTTTGAAACTTGACAGAATTTTCTTCAAATGCCAACTCTGCCCATCACTAGCTCTGTGACTTTGAGTCTTAGTTTTCTAAGTCTATAAAATCGAGCTGTATATAATGTCTGTTTTGCAGGGTTCCAAGTATTTGAGATAATGTGTGTAAAATGTCTGGCACATTGTAGGTAGTCATTAAATTACCAGGGTATTATTTTTAAGGGATTATACAAGACAGACAAGCAGGCAGAGCGGTGGGAAACAGACACAGGTGGATGAGGAGTGTCATGAAGGGAGAGAAGGCGAGAGACAGGGTTGCAGAGGGGATACTGCTATTTTAACTGTCTCCCACCTAGGTTCCTCCCTGGAGGGCAAGAGGCTGTGAATGGTAACAAAAATATTGAAGAAACACCTTTCCTAGGGGTGCGGAGTCAGCCCCTGTATCCTACTCACCCAAGCAGGGGGATGTGCACGTGGACACTTGCGAGGTATCGAGCACTATGTACTCAAGCACTTAACCTGCAATTCACTGGTTAACATTAAATTCACAATTACTATCTTTGTGAACTCAGGCTCATTTAAACCTTAACATTTGACTCCATTAGGTTTTAGAGCCCAGGGATTCCACCTGGCATGAGTTGTCTTCTTAAGTAACTGGCTGTCAGTAAACAGCTGCTCCCTGCCAACACCACCCAGAGCGCTGTCCCTGATGCCTGGCCCTGAGCCACTTAGAGGCTGAGTCCCAGGGCACGTGAGCCCATCGCTCCTGATCCCCCAGCTCTTCTACCTCCATTCACTACACTCAAACTGACTATATGAACCCACTATAACCCACGGTCCATGAACAAAACCACTTTCCCACTGACCTCACTTA
The DNA here is from genome assembly GCF_048564905.1 of Vicugna pacos. Taxonomy (NCBI): domain Eukaryota; kingdom Metazoa; phylum Chordata; class Mammalia; order Artiodactyla; family Camelidae; genus Vicugna; species Vicugna pacos. Next base: position 55,124,979 of record NC_132989.1, read on the forward strand.
ATGGAGAGCATGTTGGTACTTATAGTTAAATCACCACAACTTATAGATAAAAGCCAGAATTTTTAGTATACCGATTTTTCAAATATAATCATGACCTTAACTATCTCTGAACACCCTTCGGCACCAAGTGGGCACCCCCCACCGCAAAACACAGACACCTGGTCACCACGGCAGGCATGTGATGGTCTCCCTCACTCTCTCTTCAGTATAAAGAACTGGAAGATGTACCAAAGCAGATTTTCCCTCGTCAGATTAATGGACACGTATGTGAGTATTCATTTTTCCTTGAGAATTTTTTTTTAACTTGGGGGATTAACATACTTATATTCTGTCTTTCCTCCATTAGGGGCAATTGTATAAATTTTCACTCAAACTCAAGAAGCTCCACCTGGCTACATCCCACTCCTTCAAGGGTTCCCCTCAGCTTTACAAAACCACCCAAAGACCAAACAACTCCACAGGAAAGTGCAGCTCTTCAGGCGAACATTCATTAATTTTCTACATATCCAAATGTACTTAAACATTTCTGAAATCATATAGGCTTGGGTTTTTGTTTTGTTAAGCAACAGCTGGAAGTGATCCTCAAATCCTAGAAAGGAGACTTTCAAAGGCTCACTAGGAACAGTAAAACCTCCATGGAACAGCTATAAATAAGCACGGGGCAGGTGACAAGGGGAACTTAGCTAGAGGCCTTGGCCCCACCTGTTCTCAGCAAAGATTCCTTCATGAAAGTTTTACCCCATCACTAAAGCACTAAATATTTTGAAACTAAAAGGAAAACCACTTCATGGGAGCTGGAAATGAGGAAAGTAATCCTGTCCTGTATGGGCTGGTTTGACTTTGACTAACTAGTGAGTTCAGTTTTTACTCTATTTGTAAAGATAGGGAACTTTTAATGTTTCTTATCTTTATTGAAGAATTACATACACGTTCAATTTAAATCTTCTATACTGTTTGAACTTCTAATTATGGGTGTGAATAATTTAATTTAAAAAGTTCAAAGAGTTAACATAAACCTTTGAACAAAAGAACCTTAGAGAAAAACTTTGAATACGTAGGTTTTAAACAGATGAGGAAAACAGTATCTCATAAAGATTAAGTGACCTGTCAAAGTTTACCACAGTTCACTGACTCCACAGGCATTTATCTCGAACATAGTTTATGTCAAGTGCTGTGTTAGCTGACGAGAACACAGTGGGGAAAAGGACAGACACGTCCCTGCCCTTGTGACAGTTACAGCCTGGTCAGAGATGACATTAACAGAATAACCACTTCAATAACTACTTGTGGTCAGTGCAATAAAGGAAAATAGGGTCCCATGAGAACACAAATGAGACAGCCAGAGCGAGTTCGGGGGACAGCTGGGACAGGTGATGCTGAGGAAGGGATAGTTAACGTGACCACTGAAGGATAAGGCAGGGAGGCCCCTCCGAGCTCTGTGTGCCGGGCTGGGACCTATTCTGTCCGATTTCTAAACTGGTGACTCCGCTGAAGAATCCACCCATCAGCCAGTCCTAACAGCAAGAGACAACCAGTTTTAATGCACAGCCCTCACTGCTCAAATACCAAATCCCTCTACAGGATTAGTGATAAATCAGACTGAAGTGTGGCTGTAACTACACTCTCCCTCCTAAATGACCCATGCACATACCCTGACATCCAGAGTATTAATAATCATTTATAAACTTAAATTAAGGCATCAATCAGAGTAACAACGTAGAGAAGAAGCACTTTAATATAATCATTCTCCACCCACCCACCAACGGCTGTTTAAAAATCAATGAACCAGAGGCTGAGGATATACAATGACTAAGTTACTACCATAGCCTTGAAAGAGTTTACAGTCTAGTGAGATAACAGACATCAAGGAGGTTTAGTGACCATTCAAGTGCCTGAACAGGTACCAGGAGAAGCCTATGTGATAGAACAAACGCTTTGGTTCTAAGTCAGTTGCAGGCCCACTTCAAATAATCTTGCTGTGTTGTCGAGTTCCATTAAAACAAACCAATACTGATACAAGGAAGTAACTGCAGTCTAGAAAAAAATTAATATTTAACCCTGTACTTACCCAATACGGCATCTTATGTTCTGGCATTATGTAACAAAGCCTCTTTTAAGTGCGTGTACTTGCTACAGTAAGAATTTTGGAGATTTATGGGAGTAAATGATTAGAGACACGAGGGGGACATGGTGTTCTTTTAAGACCCTTGTAAAACGGCAAGTGCTTTCCTGTTTCACATGTATTTTGCAGAGGTCCCCCAGACCACAGCCCTTCAGCTCTCTCACCCATGCTGGCCTCCTTCATCTTCCGGCAAGTTCCTCTAAAGTAGAACCAGAGACGACGACTCCCGTTGCTCCCTGTATCACGCAGAATTCCTTTCTCTTGCCTTTAAAGACTCCATCCACCAATCCCAGCCCACCTCCCAATGCAGAACATCTACTCCAGGCAGCCAGGCCATTCCTATCTCAGAGAACACCTCACTCATCTCTCCCCCTTTTTTTTTCATGCAAATGTCACTGGTTAGGATGCTACTCTTCCCCCAAAATTCAAATCCTATGTGCCCTTCTTTTCAGGTGTATTACACCAGAGCCCAGCCCTGGCATCGTACCTTCTGAACCACTGCAATCAGTCCTTAGTGGGCATCTGCTTCTCCCATCCCCACTCACTCACTCACTCATAGTACCAGGGCTTTCTAGTGAGGTTGCCTGAGAAGAGAAGCAAGACCTAGGACCAACCCCCACCACCCTGCGATGCTCAATGTGAGTGGAGAGGGTTGTGAGCTCGTCCACAGGTCCTGGTGAGTGGCCAGGCCGGGAGAGCGTGGGCTTCCTGAGAAGGGGCAGGGCCCAAGAGGGCTTACTCGTCCATTCTGCCACCATTACATCTGGCTGATGAAAAAGCCATTCCCTCGGCTCCATACTATGTCTACTATGCCAGAGAGTCTTTTCACTTGCCTAGGCTTCCAGAAGTGTCCAGGCACTGCCAGCTGCTTCTCTCACAGGAATCCTCAGTCTCTCCCCTGCAGTCACGCAGCTTCACCTTGATCTCTCCCCATTCATGGCTTGGTTCAGAAAGCACACTCAGGGTGCGCCAGCAGGTGAGTCAACGGCTGCGCCTCACCCCAGACCTTGCTCCCTCCCCCACCCTTCACTGGCAGCATTCCCCCATCCTCCACCCGCAGCACCCACCACCCTTCACACACCCGATCTCCCTTTGTTTGCGGAGGGTTACTAAGAACACCAGCACAGCATGCCCTGCCCTCTTCCCCCTGATATCCATCAGCAGTTTCATTTTGAATCCCTGACCTTCCTCTCCTCCATGGCTGCTGTGACCCGGGGAGATCCAGGTTCAATCCCCAGCCCTCTGACCTCTTTCTTTCTGGGAGCCTCTTCAACTGCTCCATCCTTCTCTGTGTGTTTCCAACATTCAGTCACAAACTCTCTGCCTTCTCTCTTACACTACTGAGTCCTAGAATGTTGATTTCTCCCCATGACTTTAACTATCATTTACTATGTGAACCATTCTCCACACCTTATCAGCAGCCTCGATTTGCTACCAGATGGCATTATTTCACCTTAAAGGGAGGAAGCCGAGAGTGTTAGATGCAGGCTCAGATGCCTACTCCAGCGCTTACTGATCCACATTAATTATCCTCCTGAAGCCTTCAGCCTCATGTGTAAAGTGGGAGTAATGCCACCTGCCTCCGGAGTCGCTGTAAGGGCCAAACAACGCAAAGCAGGGAACTCACCTGCCCTGAATCACCTGGAGTCAGGCGCAGCGCTGCATCCAGTCCTCATCGCCATTCCATCCTTTTCATTTCTTTTCCTGCCCACACTCCAGGTCTAGTCACATACCTCCCACACCTGGGTTACATCAAGGCCTATCTAAGTTTCCATGCCTTGTTCTCCCCCACAGCACCCCCCAACATAAACGAGCAGGACCCTGTGGGGCCTGCTGGGGACAGACCCTGCCCCTCACCGTGTCTTTCACCTGCCTCTTATCTGTAGAAAGACTTTACCCTCCTAGGCCTTCCCAAAGTCCCAAAGAATAAATTTAACCAGAGAAGTGAGAAAAAGCAGAAACAAATGAAAACAGTCAAACAGGACAAAATAATAGTTCAGCTATTAAAGAAAGTCAAGGACCTTTTGTTCTTCCTCTATGGTCACGGATAATATTCCGAGCTATGTCCTTTGAGCTGTTTTGCAGAGACTGAAACCCTAACCAGGTGGAAGAAGTTGACTGTATGCTGCCCAAGCACGTAGACCCAGACCAGTTGGAACCAGGCTGATGATACTGACCCCTGATTAGCTCAAGACATATAAATCAGAAGAATGTCCAGAACTGATCACACACCCCACAACCCCTCTCCTTCAGCCTGTCTTAAAAACCTTTCCCTGAGAGCCACCAGGGAGTTCGGGCCTTCCGAGCACTAGCTTCCTGGACTCTCGGCTTGGTGTCCAGGAGTAAGGGCTGCACTTGCTTCACCACCACCCGGTGTCAGCAGGCTGGCTTTACTGCGCACGGGCCAGCAGATCCGAGTTTGGTTCACCTCTAGGTCCCCATCCTTTCTGCCAACCGCTGCCTAATTTATCTGAAATAAATGCCTACCTTGTTCCCACTCTGAGGAAATACTAAACTCTCAATGGTTTCTCACTGTCCTAGATAAGGTCCAATGTCTTCTGCCTGAACTTTAGACTTGCCATATTTGCCCTAATCTATTTATTCCACTATGTCTCTCGCTATGTCCCACACCACGTCTCCCTTCCACCCTGGATGGTGTCCTCCGTGTCTCATGAGAACCTCATCAAGCAGCATAGCTCACTGGTTAAGAGAATGAGACGGGACTCTGGACTCAAGACTGGTGGAATTCCAGCTGACACTGACTTCATGTGCAACCTCAAGCAAGTTACTTAACTTCTCTGTGCCTCAGTGTCCTCATCTGTCTCAGCTGCTGCACACAGCCAAGCCTGGCACACAGTAGTTGCTTTACAAGTATGTTTTAAATAAATGTTTAAGTTTGTACATGAATAGACAAGAGTATTATCTGATGGCTCAAGAGCAACATTATATGAGTTTTATTCTATTAGAAATTTTGTCTACAGGGTGGGTATAGTTCAGTCGTAGAGTGCATCCTTAGTTAGCATGCACAAAGTCCTGGGTTCAATCCCCAGTACCTCCATTTAAAAAAGGGGGGGGAAAAAAGAAATTTTGTCCAAAGCACAAGTCAGAAAACTGGTTAGGAAAACATAATTTAAACATCTAGTCATTTACATTGTTATTGTCATTACCCAAGCGTTGTATAATTTTAAAAAACACACATACACAAAAATAAGCTGCTTCCTGTAAGACACCTGGAACAAACAATGGGCGACTGATGAGGGGCTTTCTAAGGAAAGCACAGACAGACATTTTTCACAAACACCATTCCTGGATCCAGCAAGAAGTTTACGTTTTTCTTTCTGTAGTCACGGATTATTCAACTTTAGGAAATGAGTATTCAGATGTTTAAGTCTGCCTATTGTTTGCTGTGCTACCACATCTTGACACACAAGTCTTGCAATGCCTTTAATTATTTAATAATGGTGCTTTTAAAGGGAACTACAGTATGGTCACCTAACAAATTATAGTATTTAATCATAACAAAAACCAAGACTCTGATGAAATGGGTCGTCAATGAATGAGGCTGAGCCACTTCTTTCAGGGAGAACATGGCTTTGTGCCAGCAGATCTAGTTAGGGCACCAACTTACACCTCCGTGAGTACACAATATGAGATCAGGTGGATTGTGATAGGATCTTAAATACAATATGATGTCATAAGAAGAGGGTTCAGAAGAGGTTATTCCTGAGATGCGGGTTTGAAGATGCCGGGGAAAGGCTTCACGGAGGACATGGGAACTATTCACTCAGGATTAATCACCATGTGAATGGGAGGTAGGTGAGGACTACAGAATCTTCCATGTGTCAGGAACTGTGACAGGAGGATTTAGGTATCTGATTTCAAGATATCTTTGTAAAAATCCTAGGACCTAATTAGTATTATCTGCATTTTAGAAATGAGAAAACAGGCTCAGAGAAATTAGGTAACTGATCTAAGATCTCATCGTTAAGAAGCCGTAGAGCTTCGGTCCGAACTCAGTCATTGACAATAATACCCATGAACTTACTGCTATAACAAGTTAACTACCTGACTCTTAAAAATTAAAACAAAATATTTTAGTTTTACAAAAATGGAGATAGAGGCAGAGGAGGGGTAGTAATTTCAGGTGAGCAAATTAGCTTGAGCAAGACTGAGAGGTGGGAAAGTACTGGAGATTGTCAGTCGGGAGTACAACCAGCTGGATGAAGCAGAACGCAGCAAAATGAGACAATCTGAATGCTGCCTGGGGGAAACGGAAAACGATTCTATCTGGGCCGAGTATGCTATACATTCATGAAATATTGTAAAAGGGACACACAAACTTAAGATAAAAATAGAATGCCTGAGCTCTGCTTGCTCTGGGAAGTGGAGAGCACATGCAGCTGCGGCCTCTGATGCAACATGTGAGTAGATCTCAAAATAAACATCCAAATGTTGCCTGGCAACTGGGACAGCAGCCACAGCTGATCTGTGATCTCAATCCAAGCCAAAGAGACCTTAGAACATTCGGCCGCACCCTGTGAGTGTTGATTATGAGCTCTGACACAGGACCACCAGGTGCTTAGAAGAAATTCACAAAAGGCATGAAGTTGAACTTTTGGTGCCACAAAACAATGATTTCATTTTCATTGCTCTGTGAACTCCACTTTTCCAGTGTTGGCCCACCACACTCCACCCCCAGGGTGATTATGTTGTGGGCAAGAAAGAGAGCAAGCCACACGACGTGGTGAGTCATCAAAGAGAAGAAATGCAGCTTTTTAAACCTGTGTTCATGCCTCTAAGGATTCTGGCTGCTTTCCTTGATGCATGAAATAATTCCAACTATGTTTGACTTTGGTTGCCTGAGATAAAGCAGAGAAGTTAGACTCGGAAAAGACAGCCTACTTTCCTCTTGCAGTCCCCTCCCCTAAAAATGGTTTGTCCAGCTATGGTTTACTTAAGCCTGTGAGTCATGCAATTTCAGCATATTAGGAGCAAAATAATGAACAATGAGGAAGACAGCCCAAGACAAGCTCTTTGAACTTCAGTCTTAACCTCTCTGGTTTCCTCATCTGTAAACTGTCAGGCTTGAGAACTCTGTAGTCCTGCAACTCTGATATGCTATAAATATGTGAAGTTTATTAAATAATGTACCCACTGACAGATGTTCAAATGGGAAACACAAGAGTTTAGGCTCTGGAGTCCCACAGACCTGGGGTCTAATTCTAGCTGTGTAACTTCAGACAAGCTGCTTGATCTTCCCAAACTTGTGTTTTTTACTTGTCAAATGGGTATAAAGATGCTACTCACCCAGTAAGATGGTAGCAAGGATTAGATGATGGTGTGTTCATGAGGCTCAGTGCCTGGCACATGATAAATCAGTAAACAGCAGGGATTTTTATTATTTTATAAATACCAATAGCCTCAAAAGTTCTCTTCAGTCTCAGAATAGGGGAGTAGTTCTGTGGTGACCACTGGTTTGAGAAGTTACACACTAGTGTTGTTTATCCTGAAGAGAAAGGGCAACATTGTTTTACACTATGAAATTTTCTTTGGATGGAAATGCATGGCATATTTATCCTAAAAATATTATGAGCTCATCGAAAGTGTATCTGGTTACTGATATGATTATTATAAGAATAAAAGATTCTGAGCTCTGCTGAACATCTGTCTCAGAGCCTTTCAGTTTGGTTTCCATAGGGCATTCAAGTTCAGTCCTTAAATGAGAACTTTTGTGGGTTCTAGTGTTATAAAACCAATTGCCAGCCTCAATCTCTACAGAGATGATAGGCTCAAAAGTGTCTCTTACAGAAAGTGACAGGGAACATATGAGGAAATACTGAGACAGAGCCAATCGTGTTCAGCTGAGATGAACCTGTCACGTGACCATTCTTGGAGCCTGCTTCTCAGTGAAGCGCATTCTTAATATAAAGAAGGCTTAAATGACAGGAATTATTATAAGAGTCCCTTCTCCAAGCTGATTTCCAAACAATAAAAATGAAAATGTGGGGTGAAATAAAATGCCACTCTAGAAACCATGTAAAAGAAAAACAAATTCACAAATGTATACTGACAATCACCTTAATCTTCACAAATATTGAAAAGGTAGTGTTCTGGAGTAGTTAGGAGAATGGACATGGAGCCAGACCACTTGAGTGTGAATTCCAGCTCTGCTCCCAGCTGTATGACTTTGAGTAAATTCCCCAGCTGCTCTGTGCCTCAGTTTTCCTCATCTGTAAAATGGGAGTAATCATAAGCGCTTCCACTGCATTTCATCCCACTTTCCCCTAGGATAAAACTTCAATAAAACAGGAAGATTTACTTTAAAACAGGCTTCATCTGAAACTGATGTAAAAACATAACATTGCTGCTTACCCTTCAGCCTGGGTGAAAGTTCTGTATTCCTACACTGTAAGTTTTCCTGCTATGTAACTTAATCCTGCTATTTAAACATTTCACTGTATTCAATGATGTCTAACGTATCCCTCCTCTACTGCCTATTAAAACATCTACAGAAATTCTGTCAATCAAACTCTTATCTGCTAATTTCAATCAGTGTACAACACTCTCTTTCACAGAAGCAGGAAATTTCATCCATTTGAGAGAATTTCAGCAGTATTAAGATATTGAGCATAATAACAGAGGGCACAATACTAATTTCTAGTGCTTTTTTGAATTTAGATACAAATTCCTCTCTCAGTTACTTAAACTTCCTGGATATAAGCTACTGAGTCTAGGAGTTTATAAGACTGGTCTACTGAAAAAAGCATTAGACCCAAACAGAACCTTGCTATCTGTGTGATCCAGGGTAAGTTATTTAATCTCTCTGGGCCGTAGTCTTCTCATTTTTAAAACTGTTCTAATACTCACTTACCTAGTTGCAAAATATGCAAATCTTAAGAGGATTGCATGAAATCCTATGTAAATTGCTTAGCATAGTAGTTATTTAATAAATCAATAAATGGTTGTTTTCTTTCCCTTTATTTTCGTGTATCTAGATCCTGGAGAGCTTTTCCAAACACATACACCCTGCTGGACCTAACCCCTCTCCCAGAGCATTCCAGAATTATTTTCAGATTATCAGAACTGGCTGGAATGTTTTTTGTTAAGCTTTTACTTGTTTCTTATTGGTGGTCTTTCCATTTTGAATAGTAACCAAATCTTCAGTTCACAGGTCAGTAGGAGGATGTGGATAAACTGTACATACACAGAGAAGATGTGGTTTATCATTGGTTCAATCGGAAATCAATCAGGGTATTTTGCTAAGATTTTAACTGCAAATACGTAGATCAGTGTTCCTCACATTCAATCTTCGGAAAGAAGTGAAGAGATACAAGAATATGATTGTCAGAGGATTAGAGAAGGAAACGATTCTAATTTGCTGGGCTAGGAATCCTGGCCTACCCTAAGAACACTGAGAATAATTCAGTACCCAGTGCTGCAATAACTGAAAAGATTCTCGAACCAAGGGACGGCTCAAACTCAACAGGCAAAAAGGGTTCGCCTTTCCTTTTTGATCTCCAAATATTCAGCAAGGGGTTACACTGTTCCTTTATGGCTAAAATTTTAAACAATTAACAACTAACTAATCAGTTGATTTAAAACTCAAGGTCAGAGTAGGACATCACATGGAAGCTAATTTAATTTCATAATATTACTAGGGTAAAATGATCACTAATTCTCATCAGTGAAACAATATGCAAAATAGGCAGGAATTCACACTTATTTAATTAGCTTATACTGAAAATGCACATAATGATTACTGCCAATGAATGCTATGTCGAGGTACTGGGTGACGTGACTGGCGAGGCATTAACACCTTAGCTCAGTGAATTTTGACCCAGGAACAGAATCACTCACAGGCAGTGTACACTGCAGGGGGCAGGCAGCAATGGACACTTGGAAACTTATGGAGGGGAAAGGGCAGGGGAAGAGAGATGAAGGATCATAGCCTAAAAAGCTGTAAGCACCTCAGGGGATTCTGAAACTCCTCGACACTGAGAATGACTGCTTTAAGTAGTTTTAAACAAGGTGGTCAATAAAATGACCACTGTTTTCTATCATCTATTGTTATTCACTGGCACTTTCCTTCTGGTGACAAACTCAGCCACTGCATGCTTTCATTTGGCCAAAAGACAGGCACCAGAATGCGTAAGATATTAGGACAGAGTCACAAAACTACTTTTCAAAAGCACTTTCCAGCTGGCTTTTAAAGGAAGATTTTTGGGGCTGATATTGCCAGGCCAAATTACTAAAGAACCTATGTGCTCCCTAAAAAGACAGACCTGCAGCACCTCAAGAATATATGTCTTCTCCAGTCTCATGGCCCTAAAACCTGGGGACACTTGATACTTGTGACTATGTCTGTAGCCCACACCTTTCTTACACTAGAAGGAAACAGAACACTGTAGACATCACCAATCCCAACAGCGCCATCATTTCACAGGCAGATAATCTGGACCACTAGAGAGACTTTGTTACACACATCCACACATCCAGTACGTAGCTCAGCTGCAAGGATTTTAGAAAAACTGAGTGCAATTTTCAAAGGATTTATTAACTGTATTTTCAGAAAATAATATTTGCCTATCTCTGTACACTAGGAGTCTAAAACTCAAATGAAAATATATGTTGACTGATGTGAATGAGAATGGAGACGGGGTAGGAGGCTTCATGACAAAGTAGAGCATGCATTTCTCATCTAAACACTTTCAAACAATTTAAACACACCTGGTGCAGGCCTAGAAAAATAGATCTGAATTCTGATGGAAGAGCCCCCTTCTGTTCCAGACACATAGAAATATTGTATAAAATTTAACATTAAAAATTAATTAAGTAAAAACATAAATCAAGAGATGGTGAATACTTAAGAAAAGCTGAGAATTCTGGAAAAAAAAAATTCTGGCCATCAGTTTCAATTCTTTGCTGTAGACCAAGCCCTCTGAACCTGATACATCCTTGTAAATAAAATATTATGAAAAGATGCATGTCTAAAGGCATGAGGATATTTATATTCTAGGTCTCTGATGAGGACAAGCCATGGTAATGAAGTTATGGAAAAGGATTTTATTCACCCTGTTGGGTATAAACACAATTTCCTATTATCATGATGAGAAAACAGAAAAAAGCATACGCAACTGAAAAATGTACAAATAATTTTTCTCTCTGCTACTCTGTCCGACCACCCTTAGTACAGCTAATAAAGAAACAACATGCAGGAAACTGAGCCTCAGCTTCCTCTGTGGGAACAGTGTTCTTTCACACCTCCCCCGTCAACTATTTCTGGGCAACTCTGGAAGCTCCAAGGTCTGGTTGAGGTCCTTATACTGAGGTCACTTGTGCAGGGGACCTCAATCATTAGAGAGTCCAGAGAGTATGCCTGCATACTAAACTGGCTTCAATCTCTTATAGCAACTTTGAGTTGAATGGGAGTGGTCCGGGCCCTCCTCGAGGCTCCAAGTGTGGGCCGTGGACATCAATCAGGTCAGTTCTTGGGGCCCCTCAGCAGGATTCAGAAGTCTCCACTCCTGTGAATAACTAGAACTCTCACCAAGATTTCACAGCACTGCTAAGGTCAGGAGTCTGCTCAGATAGGCTCTGGATAGTTCAACTCACTTCCTAGAGCAGTGGTCGTCAAACTTTCATAGGTGGAAGGATCTACCCAGAGAGCTTATTAAGCCATAGATTCCTCAGTGATTCGGACTGGGTAGTTCTGAGGTGGTGCTTGGGAAATCTCCATTTTTACATAAGTTTCCCAGGTGAATCTTACACAGATGCTCTCCAGGCTGCATATCATGAAACACCGTATTAGAGAATTCCGAGGGGGAGCAGTACGTCCCCAGGACAAGGATCTGGAGAGCCCTAAGGCTGTGGATTAGTCTGGCATTATCCTACTGGCCTGCATTCTCTGTCTGAGGACCAAGAAACTTCTCTTTTCTAAAGAGACCCACAACTGGTAAAGTACAGCTGTCTGCAATTAAGGAAGCCTTGCTGTGATTACACCTAACTCCCTCACACCTCCGTAGTCCATCTACAAGAGTCACTGGGAAACTCATTATATTCCAGAACTAATAATGACAAGCCATAGTGTCATCACCACTCACCCATGTTTTATCCATTATGATCAGAATGTACCATGAAGCCCTGAGAATCGAGGAAAATTTTGTGTTGGCAATATGTAGAAAACCTGTTTACCAAAGTTAACTTGATTAATCAGTTAAAGCAGAACCACATCCTCTTTCCAACATACAAGAAATCCTCCCAGATAAAACTAAATGTTAAGAGTTTTTTTTTTTTTTTTTAATGTTGCAAAGAGATCTCTGGAGAAACAAATACTACCAACAAAATAGAGCAGCACCTCTGTAACGAAGGTGTGCCTATCACTCCTGGGAGAGGAGTCAGTGAAAATGATAAAAGGAGAGTAGAGAGGGATCTGAGGTTCTCCATGCCTTGCTACGGATATGCATGCGCCATGTGGAAGCTGCCAAATATGAAACAAGAAACTAAATTGAGACAATGTGTCCTTAGAGATAAGTGTCTGGAATCCAGGGGCAGGTTATTCGGCTGATGAGCTTGTCTAGCCTCTCCTGCACTTTGGGTTGGGTGGGGAAGAAAGAAACAGGAAGATAAGCAACAGGAACTTCTCATCCTCAAAGCTGACTTGGAGGACTGACAACACAAACCCAGTCAGCTGTGGGGTTTCCAGTTAAACCATGTAGAGCCTGGGACAAATGGAAATCTCTGGTATAGCTGACACTTGATGGAAATCCAGCCTGTCTACCGGGAACAGTTGTCAAGAATATCTCATCAGAGAGCCCTAGAATAAGTCAGAACTTTTAATCCCACATAGTAGCGCATGGAAAAGTGTGCAGAGGGAGACCATAGTTTCTCCACTGATAGGGGCAAGTCTGGAAAGATGGGATTAAGAAAATAATGAATGAGGAGGACCAGTGTTTAGGAAGCTGGGTGTGTTCAGACTTCTAAAGTGCCCTGCCTCCAACTGACTGGTTGCACATCTCCTTCAAGGGACTCCTTTTCCTAATGTTTATTTCCAGAAAAACAGGTCCAAGCTTAGCCTCATCTCCCTTCCCTCAGTCTTCCACTGGGCTTTCACAGTACCTTGACAGCAATGCTACTTAGCACTTTTCACACTGTGTTTTCTACTTGTTACATGGACCATACTTTACTGCTGTATCCCTAGCACCACGTGGGGCTCAATGTAGAAGCAAAACAAAAAAAAAGTTCATTATTAATCTTTTTTGATTATCTACTCTTTAATCTTTAGCTAAAGGGCAAACAGACATTAAGTTCAAAAACCCTACTTATAAACTCTAAAGAACAAAAACGAATATGATTTTACCTTCTCTGCCTACCCAGGATAAACCTCTATAACAATGCAACAGCATCTTAGGACTCTATTCTTAATAAAGATAAAATCAATCTCCTTTTTCAATTCAATAAATATTTATTGAGCAGTTACTATGTGGAAGGCACCATGGTAGATGCTATGGGGTTCCAAAGATATGAATCTTATCTTCAAGCAGCTCACAGTACAGTAAAAAGCTGGCATTCTAAGAACAAAAGCAACCATAGCCAAATGAGTCTATGTAGCCAAATGAGACTTCAGAGTGTGTTAAGTATACCCACTAAAAACTTTTTTTTGAAAACTATTTTATGCAGAGCTATTAAATATATTGTTAACCATGGTTAACAGATCAGGCTTTTACTTAAATCTGTAAAATGGGCATAATAAAGGTATCTGCCTCATCACTACATCATTCGCATGTTATGTAAAGTGCTCAACAAACACCTAGAGTAATTTTCAGCGAATGTGGCTATAACTATTATCCTCTGTTCTAACACACATTGTGCTGATCTGTTCTTTTACTGAAACCTACTAGAGTCACTTGCTAATAATGTATTATTATTGCCTAGTGTGGACAGGAGAGCACAAGAGCAACAATGTCGCTTTACTAGCAACAGGACTTCACATAGCCTCCACCCAAATCTCCAATGTCCACGCTGTAAATTGCCCTTAAAAATTGGAAATAATGAGACCAAGTAATTATTTTTATGGCTTTCCATAAAAGTAGTGTATCAGTTGTTCTTAACTGGAGAAAGCAGCACCTGACAAAGGGTATTTTAAAAAGTGAGTGTTTTGTCATGTCTGGCATTCAGTGGGAACAAGACAGTCCTGCCCAGTTAAGAATTGTCACCCAAAATGCCAACGGTACTCTTGCGAATCATTGGGTAGCTGATGTTTTTAAGTTAAAAGCTATTCACAGAGAGAAAAATTAAAATGCAATTGTTTGTGAAGACTCATTGCACTTTCCAATAAGCAGATTATTCATTCAATATATCAAAAACTACAGGATAAAATATGGCCCTCTTATGAGGCCAGGCTCCTTGATGCTAAGACATGTATTCCAGATTCATATTGTCTCCAAAATGAGGGTACTGTAAGGTAGACAGAAAGAGGAGATACAGAGACATCTGTGTATACGGGAGAGCATACGTTGCGGGCTTTTTATTTAACAATCAGATGCTTCATATTTTGGGAGAAGTAAATAGTTCCACCTAAGGAGTAGTGATGTGTTAAAGATATAACTGTTATTATAAATGATGACCCACGTAGACTTATAAACAACCACATACACTTGGCCGATTTTTTAAAAGTTAGTTCAAATTGATTCCTCATGTTTTTCTACTATTTTTTGTTTCATTCTTTCAAATTTATCTTATGTGATACCTGTTAAATTTTCATTGTGAGAATTATACTCAGCCAATTCAGGAAACAATCAAGAAACTGAATTCACCACTAATACTATACAATCAATTCCTCTCTGCACTGGGAATCTCCTCTCAAAGCACGCGACCCGAACCACAGCCAACAATCACACTTCAAGGTGCGGATTCATAAACACTGTCATGAAGTCTGCAAAGCTCACTCGTTTATAGTAGACAGCAAGGGTCCTTGCTGCACGCAGGAGGTTCCCGCTCCACCCTCATTGCTACTGGCCGCCTACCTCTTCTCCAACAGTCAGCAGATGTGGCCTTTGCTAGTTCGGCATGATTTTGCTAAATGTCACTATTTTGTTTGAATCTTATACTGTCTCCTAGAACCCTGGCAGCACACTCCCTTCCTACCACATTCGCAGCAACAAATATCTTTTAGATACCAAAAAATCAGTATGCAAAAGTTAAATTCGGTGCCCACAAACAAACCGTCAGGAAGAGGCACTCTCTAAGTTAGTCATTAGAAAATAAACTTTCCCCTTTTGAACACTAGATGCCACCCCTTATTGATCTTCCCTGCAATGCAGAGGTTTCCTCTCTAGAAAACAAAACATCTCATATGACATGACTTTCCAGAGCTACTGACTAAGCATTTCCATTCATCTGATATAGGTTTAGGTGGGTTCCTAGAGGACTAGTCAGGGGCTCCAAGGTCCCACCCCTTAAGGAAGCTTCTTCAACTCTCTGCCTCATTTTCTCAAGCTGTAAAATGGGAATAAAGAACTTGCCCCTTAACCCCTTTACCACCGAAGAACGCCAGGACGCTCAGAGAACAGAAGAGATCATTAAATCTCTTTGGAAACACTTTGCATTCTTTAAAGACAGGTACAAAGTACCCCTCCGTGATGTGATCCGACCACAGTCCCAGGCTGTGTTCAAGGAAACAGAACCAAAACATGTCACAACATCTGCCACACCACACCCTGCATGTATCAGGTACATGGCGAGGTTATACACAGTGAGCTCATTCTCTAAAACAGAGGTCATCACAGTGAAGGGGGCAGGGCTAGGGAAAGAGTCTAACTCTCAAGAGAAAAGTGCCAAACCAAATCGACATAGCTGCTGCTTTTCTGCTTTCAGCGTTTTACCCGAGTCACACAAATCCCTGGTTTTGTAACCCTACCCTGTCAGGTCAACAGGCAGCAGCAGTGTCACCGGCAGGCAGGAGGGGTCGACAAGTAACACAAGTTAACTCAGCACCTTCACGGAAGGAAACGGATCTTCAAGGTCAAGATACGAGTGCGAGCGCACGTCCAAGCCCAGGAGCCCGCGGCAGGGTCCGAGCCCGGGCCTCGCAGGGCCGGCGCGGAGGCGGCTCGGGCTGCCCGCCTGGGAAGCAGCCGCAGCCGCGGAGGGAAGCGGCCAGAATCAGTACTCACTCTGCGTCTGGCTTCCGGGCCCAGACACTTCAGCGGGGCCTGGGGGATGTTTGCATTCCGGGTTGGGCTCGGCCCCCGCGGTTTCAGTTCTGAGCCTCCGCCGAACCCGCAGAGAGCGACGCGGCGGGGCGGGCGCGGGACGCTGCGCAGGCTGCTCCCCGCCCTCCTCCGCCCGCCCCCGGCGGCGCCGCCCCGTGAGCCCCGGGCCGCTCGGGCAGGGAGGCGCCCGCTCGGCCGACTCGTCGCGCGGATGGGATCCCGGAGGCTGGCTGCCCTAATAACGCAGCCAGTGATGCAGGCCACCAGCTGATGGCAGAGGTCTGCTGCTCCTAGGCTGTCACCCTTCAGACTCTACGAAAATAAGTGGGCCCTTTGCAAATACACGCCCGCAAACATCTTTAAACTATAAATTAACATTTAGCGTTATATAATGGGTTTTTTTTAAAAAGCAGTTTAACAGAACCAGAATTCTACTGCATTACTGTACATTATACATTATGACTGAAAATTTCAAAATAACTAAGAATGGATTTTAAGCCACTGGATAAAATAAGGATTCATGAATCCTAAATAAATGAATTAATAAATAACTCTATAAGGGAAAAGGGGGACGTTCTTTCTTATAGAAGAATGCCAACTAGTAAATAAAGATTAAGTGATGGGGTTAGAGAAAAGGGTTACAAAATTTCAAAGAAATATGGGAAGCCAACTTTTCCCAAAACCATAAACCAATTACAATACAGACTCTGGATTGTGAGTTTGGGGTGTGAGTGGAGGAGGTGGTGGTGATGGGTGGTTGACGACCAGAAACATCAGGCCTAACTAGTGACAGCTGAGCAGTGACTCAGTGCTGCACCCAGCCAGGGCAGAGATGCCGGCCAGCTGGCATTAAAAAGGTGGAGAGCTCACCTGCACAGCTTTATAACCAAAACCACCGGGCAGTCAAAGCAGGTAGCACCCTCTGACTTCCCCCACAAGGCGTTCTCCACAACCACCTTATTTATTTTCATTTTTCATTTACTTGTGTTAAATAAAGCTGGTAAACAAGAGCCCTTCCAAACTCTAATATTTTATAATTCCCTGAGCAGAAGGCCCTGACTTTATAATTCTTGATGAAAAGGTAGCTTAAAATTGAGGGGGTTTTTTGTTAGTATTTTCTTACCTTTTTTTTTTTTTTAAACTAAAACTCAGCTTATGTGGGTTTCAATGACATTTACTTTTCCTGCGGCAAAAACAGCCCAGGGTGCCTTATTTGGGCCTCTCCCGAAGAGGGAATAGCCCTGGGTCCCACAGCCCCACTGTCAGGCAGCCTCTCTCTCTCTCCCTTGATGGAGGAGAGTATGTCTGTGCTCCTGAAGAGTACAGATGAGTAATTACATTATGAAATACATTTTCCAAAGACTCTTAACCTGCCGGACAGGTAGAAAGGGGCTCCTTTCCTTGGAAATGAAGAGGGACATTACTGCTCCCTGATATGATGTCTATCCCAGTCCCCAAGGCTCATCCTTTCTCCCAGTGTGGCACTCCCATCACCCACATCTGGGTGGTATCTATTACACAGAGTAAATCCTGGATCTTACCTCTTCCCCGCGTTGAATCAGAATTTCTTGGCTTAGAATCAGAGAATCTGCATTTTAATCAGATTCTCTAACCAGTGCTTAGGTGATCTGAGGTACAGGCAGTCTAAACTACCCACAGTCAGCACAATTCAGCATCCCTGCTGCTCAAAATGTGGTTGTCACACCAGCAGCGGCAGCAGCAACTGGGAGCTTGTTAAAAAAAGCAGAAAGACTCACTGCAGACTTCCTGAGTCAGAATCTTCATTTTAATAAAAACCTCACTGATTCTATACACATATTAAAACATAAGAATTACTGCTCTGGATCTTGTTGCCCAAACTTTGGGTATTTGTACACAACCTACCAAATATTTACTTAATATTTTAAAAGTAGATTTACTTTTTAACCATTCATCTAGCCTTGTCTTAAGCAAAACTGTCCATGGGATCATGAGTCTGAAGGGCTAGTTTACTTTGTAAAACACATGAAAATATATGCAGAATTATTAAAATAAAACATGTTTGCCTGCTTAACATACAGAGTCATCTCACTCACGGCATAGGCTCTTTGGGAGAGGCTGACACTGAATGCTGGAATACTTTCCACAACACAGTTTATTCAGCCCCTCACTCATATTATCCACGAGAAAAGTAAGGGCCTGAGAGGAGAGCTGTGCTGCCAAAGGTAACAAAGCAACTTATGGCAGAACCAGGATCAAAACCACAGGACTTCTCTGGTGGGTGCTTACTCCTTTGCAGATCTTCTCACCTCTTCTGTTGAAAGGCCTAATATTGCTAAACAACCTATCATCAATGCTCTCCTCTGGTTCAATCAGGTAATTCTCCTGTTTCCCTCTCTGTAGCGGATATGTCAATGGGATAGCTGCCCACACATTTGAAAACCCCACTACATAGGGGTAGTTTCCCACCTAATCAGTATATGCACTTTTTCAAAGTAGAACAGAGCACTCCCAACTCCAGATTCCCTTGCAGCCGGGCTGAGGCATGTGACCTGAGTTGGCCAATCAGATAGGCCTTACAAGAGTGGGATTGAAAGTGGGCCGGCAAGACATGGAAGCAAACTAAATGTCCATCAGCAGGTGAATGGATAAAGAGGACGTGGGATATATACACAATGGAATACTACTCAGCCATAAAAAATAAAATAATGCCATTTGCAGCAACATGGACTGGTCTGGAAATTGTCATACTAAATAAGCCACAAAGAGAAAAATACTGTATGATATCAGTTATGTGTGGAACCTAAAATAATAATAATAATAATAAATAAATGGACACAAATGAACTTATTTACAAAACAGAGGCAATCTCATAGACACAGAAAACGGGGGGAAAAGGAGTAGGGAGGGATAAATTGGGAGTTCAGGATTTGTAGATACTAACTACTATATGTAAAATAGATAAACAACAAGCTCCTGCTGTATAGCACAGGGAACTATGTTCAATACCTTGTAATAGCCTATAATGAAAAAGAATAAGATATATATATAAATATAAATGAATCACTATGCTGTACACCAGAAATTAACACATTGTAAATTTACCATACTTGAATTAAAAAAAAGAAAGAAAGAAAGAAAGAAAGAAAGAAAGAAAGAAAGAAAGAAAGAAAGCAAGCAAGCAAGCAAGCAAGCAGGTGAAGAGGCTGCTGCCCACCAGCAGATCTGTGCTATTAGGCCTTTCAGTCTTCAAGATTGGCAGTGCCAGAGCTTCACATCTGGTCCTAAATGCAATAGGTGCTAAGCTAGAGTGTCAACAAAGAGAAGCTCCCACGCTGTGGTGGGACATTGTTTCTGGCTGCAAAACTAGATTCCTTCTGTTGGAGCCTTTGTATTTCTCTATGAGCTACCTGCTATCCCTTAAAAAATTCCTTTTTAGCTTGGACTAGTTAGAACAGATTTCAATTGGAACCAATAACTTTAACCAACACATCATAATAGCTGAAGTCTTCTGCAGAGATGTTCCAAATGCAAGTTCAGCCTCGCCTTCCTCACCTGAACAAGTTGGTGGTTACAGCAGAAGTTGCCTGAGAGCTCTTCCAGCCATATAATTGCACGACTGATTATGGATCACAACTATTTTCTTATTGACTTTTATCAGAGTCTGTATATTTCTACAGTCTGATTAGTCCTCATTATTAATTTATCAAAAATTTAATTTTAATCACTAAACATCCTATAATAATTATTTTGAGCTAGAAAAATTTATGCCACTTAAGTGCTTTGGATCCTCCAAGCCCAGAACCACCTGGCAGAAGTGATATTATTTGTGCACACAATTACTGATTTTGTAAGAATTCTCATAAAATGGTTCTGCAACACATGATAATCATTCTAAAATACATAGCTTACACATAGCTTCAAATTAAATATTGAATTTCTAATACAGACTTTAAGGTTTTCTTAATTATAAAATTGCCACTTATTTTGACTTTCAAGTCGAATGTATCTAGAATCAAGAAAACCAGGGCAAATTCTCACTGCCAAATGTATCTACTATTTTGTCATGTCATGTGTCAGAAGAATATTATTTACTTGTGTGTGTTATGATAATTAATTGTGTAATAAAAGGCTTCAAGTGTTCACAAATGCTATTACCCCCAGCTTTTCTAAACAGTGCATGGGAACAGTCATTTTTAAGCGATAAGGATACTGAGCCCTTCCAATCTGGCATCAGAAGAAGAAATAACAAAGTATATATATATGTTCTTTTCTTCTAATACTCTATAAGAGTTAAAGACACAGAAAAGAAGAAATGAAGAATTAAATCCTTGGGAAAACTAATATTCAGGAAACTGGGGAAGGAAATGGAGTCAGGAGACCACAGTGAGAAAGAACAACAGGAGAAAGAAGAATGGAGGCAGCAAAGGGCAACATTTCAGAAGCCAAGGAAAGAATTACAAGCTTGCCAGTAAATACTGAAACATAACTATGTGGCTAACTGTCTCCATCTTCCAGCTACACTCCCTTCCCACAGCTTCCTGAGACAGAGCAGGGTTTGGGGAGGATGGCCAACTTCCTTATGAACTTTCCGCCTCGAAATGATTGGATGATAACTTCCTGTGTGGAAAAACAGATGGAAAAGGACTGTTTCTTACCACTAAGTTCAAGAAAAAAATAACCGAGGGTGGTTTTCCATGAGGTATTGACCCTCCAAGAGTGCAGGTAATGAAAATTCTAGAAACCATTTACAAATGATTCGTTAAATCTCATGAGGTTGGGGTTTTGCTAATGAGGCTGCTCATTTTTAGAGGCGTAATTTAAGTATAAGTTAAAGAAAGGTCTTAATACTATAAAAGATAGGACATGTCTAGAAATCTTTTTTTTTTTTTGAGTTAGAGACCTCCAAACAATAGAGTATGAGGGTTAACAAGGGTGACCACGGCAGATACATTTTCTCAGCACCTATTAAATGCCAGATCCAGGGCTAAGTGTTTTATATATTTTATTTCATTTAAGCTTCTCAGCAGACCTGACAAGAAAGATCCTATCCCCATTTTACAGATGAGGAAACTGAGGCTCAGTAGGGCTAAGTAAACTTGCAATAATAAGTGGCAAAGAGGACACTCGAGTTTGTTTGGCTGAGCAGGCTGTCTCACCTACAGTGAGCATCAGTGCTGTTATGACCCCAACAGCAAAAACAGAATGGCTGAAACAACAGACTCCAGTTTTGAGTCTGTTTTGTTTCAAATATCAACTCACTCTCTGTATTTAAAATTCATAGTCTTTCAATGATTTCTATCTTTTTATCGCCTGGTAGAAAAGGAGATTTGGAAAGGTCTGCAAAACTCACACACTTAATTTGGGGTGCTGGGCTCTGTGCCCAGCCTCTTCTCATTTCTCAGCTGTTTTGGTTTTAGCACTTTTTAGGGGCTTGGAAATCAACCAGGGCTCCAGGAGGCACTAAGATAGGAACTCTTCAACAAGCAAGTAACATACATGAGAAAGTCCATAGACCTCCATAGGAGAGCTACCAGCTTTAAAGGAAAAATGCTATTTACAATAGTTGTCTAGACAGTCCTGAAATAGGTTATGGTTTGTGATAATCTTAGACATACTGGAAGATCACAAGTTGAAATGGGCTGGGCCTATTTTATATAAGGAAAACTACTAGCTAAAATAGCCGCTTATTTTGAAAGCTGACATTTCAGTGATTCTTACATGTTGCAAAGTTTTGAAGTCGTATTACCAAAGAAGGCTCAGTCAGAGCTTACAAGGTCCAGCGTGTCTAGGACCTTGTGTGAACAGGAAACCCGGCTTTGACTCCCACCTCCATCTTACTGGCTTTGTGATCATGTTAAAGTTACTTAAGCTCTCTGAGCCCAGGTTCCCTCAGATATAAAGGAATAATGATTATAAGGTTGTGAGGGGATTATATATGATAATTATATAGCATACTTAGCAGAGAGCCTGGTGTGTTTAATATACATGAGGATAATTTGAATAATTTTCTGAAGAAATGGGAGGACGATATTTCTACTTATGGAATGTACAAAAGTCAAATATTATGTACAGATGTTTGTGATAATGTTCAATATTGTTGGATACTTATTATTATGTGCCAGTCAGAATAACATTTTTGATTTTACTAGGTTTTAAATCATTTAAATCATTATTAAGAAATCACATTCCAACCCCAATTCATCACTGTAAGGATACTTTGTTCAAAAACTTTCAGCAGTATAAGGACACTGTTTGCCTCCCCTATAAGCCCCACCCAATAATGATACACCTGTAGAGGAGGGGGTCTCATCATTTTCAGGAAGTGACTCACCTTGGTGGCCAGGGCTGTTTCACCAGCATGGGTTCTGGAGGGCTGACTGTCCCCGAGGCTTGTTGTTTTTTTCTGAAAATAGAAAATATTACCTTCAAGGGAGGAAGATATCTTAACAATGTAGTCAAGTGCAAATTTTCATATCAATACAAATATCTTTTCAAGCAAAAATCAGACTAACATACTAAGCACACAAAAAAAGAACATGTTTTTCATTTTTTATATCTTTGCCTGAAGATTATATAAATATTAAAAAGAAAGAGTATGTTGAATAAAACTTGCTGTCCTCAAGTTGTAATCTCTTTGTATCCACTGGCTGACCATTCTCAGAGCCCTTCAGGAAGGTCATCGGAACAGCAGGGGGACACATTTTTATAAGATGGTATCTGAGGGCCTTCAGAGGCCTTTGCAGGAGCCCCAGGCTTCCAGGCATCACCTGTAGATGAAACAGTCTCTCCCAAGCATCCGTGCGCTACCATCAACAAAGAGAAGAAAAAACTCCTACACAAATGTGATAGAAATACAAGAGGCTGATAAAAAGTCAGCAACTCGGGCGTGATGTAGGAGATGGCGAAAGGAGGGGATGGCCTCAATCTTATCCAGATCACGAGTCTCCTTTCAAAATATAAGGTGTGTTAACAGCTTCTGATAACGACCGTGTAGACATGGATTCAGTGTAAGGGACTGGACATAAGAAATGAAGACAAGAATACAGCACTGGGGTTATTCATTTCCATCTCATTCTCCATGTCAACCTTATTTTCCAGTGAGGAGACTGACGCCCTGAGAGGTCAGGTCAGTGTCCAGTGTTCCACAGCTGCCCCATACTCCAGCTTTAAGCCTTTGGTCTCAGCTGCAATCAGGGAAAGCCATGTGCCAATCCTGTGCTAATCTTAGCTCCTATTCATACATCAAAACCCACACACCAGACTCTGGCTCATCTGTAAATGAATTCTACTACAACACGTTAGCTAGGATTTGCCCATGAGAATTTAAAAACTTGCTTTTTGGCTGAGTTTTGAAACTATTAAGTTAAAAATAACTATTCAAACTTAATATGCATGCTGATTTTTTATTTTACCTTTTTATCAACTTAAGGTTTACTTTAAAAAAATTACTAATAAATTCAATTATCTTTTAACTCAACTGAGGAAATTAATTTTCCTGTGAGTATGACCTATCAAAGCTTGCCTTGCCCTCTGAGCAGCCTGAATTCCCTAGTCTACAAAGGACTCATTTAGTTTAGCTGAAATGAGAGTAGAATTTGTAAAAATGATCTTCCATTATTTAACATTTATCAAGCCCTTAGTAATGTCAGGCACTTAAAACACACCACCAAAGCTTAGACATACACCAGAGCACAGACCCCTTATTCTCAGATTAGTAACCACACAGATTGTTCTGGCTGATATATGACGTGGCGTTCTCTTCAACTGTGTCTGACTTCGTGCATCCCTCCAGGCATTCACTCACTGGACAGACATTTATTGAACCCTGGCTAGGAGCCTGGTACTACTTCAGGCAATAGGGATATAAAGACCAATTAAACAAACAAAAAGGTCCCATTCTTGTAGTGCTTACATTCCAGTAGGAGGACTCAGACTCTAAGTCAACAAAAACCAAGATGATTTCAGTGAGTGATGAGTACTGATTAAAGACAATAAAAGAGGTTAATGTAAAGAGAGTGGCTGATAAAGGGTTCCTGCAGATGGGAGGGACAAAGAAGTGGCATTTGACTGACACCTGACTGTAAATAAACCCATCATGTAAATAGGTCATGGGGAAGGCAGGCATTCTAGGCAGACAGAGTG
This sequence comes from Vicugna pacos, assembly GCF_048564905.1. Lineage (NCBI taxonomy): Eukaryota > Metazoa > Chordata > Mammalia > Artiodactyla > Camelidae > Vicugna > Vicugna pacos. The sequence goes on from NC_132989.1 coordinate 55,149,435, forward strand.
GCACATGCAAAGGCCCTGAGGTGGGATGAGTGTGGCAAGTTGGAGGAACAGAAAGTAGTTTGTGCAGCTGAAGCATGGTGGGCACAGGCACACATGGTATGAGATGATACAGAATGCTGAACAAGACATTTAGTCCTAAGTGATGTGGGTTTAGGATGGCCCAACAGTCAGGTATGTTTGGGATCATCAGTTTCTTCCAGGGCATGGCCTGCTTCCTGGCCTTCTCCGGGTATCATTCGGTTCTCAAGAGTCCTCCTTGCCTTCGATGTGTAAAATTCTCAAAGTCCTCTGGCATCACATCACCTTCTGCTTAGTTTTATAGTGTTTTTCTCCCTTCTCCCCCTCACCATCAGCACTGATCCTCAGAAATCCCACTCTGGCCTGGACATGTCTCTCACCTGGCTAGGTCTGCATTTCCACTAACTGTGATAGGGCTGGATCTACCCTCAGACAGAACAGAATTCATTTACTCACAGTAAGGGGGGGAAGCTCTCAAAACAAGCTCATTGGTGTATAATTCTGCATTTGTCCCAACATACATATATACTCTAATATGTAAAAGATTAAGATGTCAAATAAGAACACCAGTCCTTGGATAATTCAAATTTCGAGTTAAACTAGTTTTCTTCATTTCCATAAACCTATAGACTAAAGGCTATTCATCAGATTTTCCCTTGCCATTCAGTCACATTCCTTCTAATATTCATGGGCACGTCTTTGTTTAACTTGAGTTTTACAGAGAGGAAACGACCAGGAACAGCCTGCCCCAAATCCTCTATATCAGGTCACAGGCCTGGCTGAGTCACTCCCTCCATGTGGCCCAGCCTCACTCCTAATGACTGACGGGGTGAAGTTACTGCAACCCTCCACACCAGATTTGCCTCTACTGGACTCGAAGATGTCAAGTGAAGTTCATCTACAGAGAACCTGTGTGATTTCTCCCGCTCAGGTGCAGCCTCCTGAGTATACACAGGCCCTGCTTCCGTGGATTATGAATCCATACCTTTTCCGGAAGCAGCCTCCCCCCACCTCAAAACACACAAAGCAACTTATTTACAAAACAGAAACAGACTCACAGACATAGAAAACAAACTCATGGTTATCAGGAGGGAATGATAAAGGAGGTGGGAAGGGATAGATTGGGTGTTCAAGATTTGCAGATCCTAACTGCTATATAGAGAATAGATAATGCAACAAGTTTATACCGTAGAGCACAGGGAACTATATTCAGTATCTTGTAGTAACCTATAACGGAAAAGAGTATGAAAACGAATATATGTCAGTATATGTATGACTGAAACACTATGCTGTACACCAGAAATTGACACAACATTGTAAACTCACTATACTTCAGTTAAAAAAAAAAAAGGTTCAGAGTCTGCCTGCCAAGAGACCTGCAACACAGGCACCTCTGCTTTGAGCAGACAAGAAGGATAAAGAGCACACAAATTAGATCCATTCTATCTCCAGCTGCAGGAAGACATGAAAGGAATTACTTGCATACCTTATCTGTATGTCTGTTGTGATTCCATAATAAAAACTTTTATTGAATGAATCGGAACTCAAGTCTCAAAAACTGCTTTCAAAGTACAAGTGAAATTCCAAGAGCCAGGCAAAGGGTTGCTGTGTCTTTATCTCCTAAAATCTCAGGAAAGAGCCCCTAAGTGAGGCCTCATGTCATCCTGAGACTTAGTGACTCTGCAAAGAAAAGTGACAAATTCTAAAGGTCCTGCTTTTGGATACGTGTGGCAGGAATCCTGGCTGTACCAAATGCCAGCTGTGGGATTTTGGGCAAGTTTCTGGGCATTTCTAAACACTAATTTTCTCACCTGAAAAATGAGGCTAACCCTACTCATACCTCAGAGAGAGGCTGTGAGGATTAGATCAGATGAGGTGTGGCCTGAAGTCTGTGGCCCACAGGTGGAAACCCCTGCTCTGAAGAGAGAGGCCTGAGGCCTTGAGCAGGGAGCAAAAGGACTGACTCATCTCCCGGGGGCGACCCCGGTGCATCTAATTCTCACTTGTGAGGAGTCTTAGCAGCTGTTGAGAATTTTCTATGAACTTCTGTTATTCACATAATAGAAAAATAATTGTTTCTTCATTGGACAGAAAAAAGTGATTTTTCCTTAGGACTAGCCCTGATTCTAATAATGGACATGGTTAAGTTACTTGGAAACAGTTTGATCCTTTCGAGGCTGGCTTTTAAGCTTTGTTAGGTTGGACAGGAGTAGGAGTAGAATAGGACTCTTTTTTTTTTTTTTCAGTTCAGAGATGATACCCTTCTGAATACTCTACCCCGGGATTCTGACTGGTGGGAGTGTGACCACTGGAGAATACATGAAATTTGAAAGTGCGATGCCCACAGCCAGACACAGCAGGATTACTCAGTAAATGCTAGCAGAGGGGAGCCCAGGACCACCTATGGGGTGGATGCACTCTAATGTGTGCAGCCTTCCAGAGCCAGAGCAACTCCTGCACCAGATGTCAAAGACGACAGCCTCTCTGGACCTTGCTCTGACAGGTCCCACAGGTGCCGACGTTGTCTCGAGGTGAGGTGGGTGGTGCTGGGGGGGGGGTGGATAAGGCCACAGGCTCAGCAAAATCTTCAGGAAAACACATGACCTCAGTGTTTCCGGAGAGTCACAAGGAACTTTTTGAGGTACTACAGGCTGTCGGGCCAGTATATGGCACAGGTGATTTCACAGCCTTTGTTGCATGTTTAAATGTTGGTAGAATATCTGGGAAGCGTTGAAACACATTAGTACATGAACAAAGGAGTAAGGTGGTGATCAGGCTTATGAATGAGAAAAATTTAACAACTCAACTCCAAAACTGTAAATGAAGGAACTTCGTAGTAAATGAAGGAACTTCAGTTTGTAAGCTGGGCCCTATCCTCCTTTCAAATATGGGTGGCTTTCAAGGAGGCTCCTGTCGCTCACAGGAAAGGCACCAGAGAGGAGAGCGGGGAAGAAGAGCTCCAGAGAGCTGCATGTGCATGCCTGTGAGGGCAGCCCATGTCTGGGGAAAGGACACCCAGAAGGAGCAGAGGCACAATCAGGAGGGCTGTTGAGAATTTTCCATGAGCTCTTGTTATTCATATAATAAAAAAAAAATTGTTCCTTCATTGTACTAAAAAAAAAAAGGTCTTTTCCTTAGACGTAGCCCTGATTCTAATAATGGTCAAGAACAAGACATGTTCCCAGCAGTCAGAGTCACTGGGTAGAGGATGCAGAAGGAAATGTTAGTCCTCCTCTAAAGGCTGCTCTGGTCCAGCCAAACGGGGGTGGGGGGGGGATCAAAGTGTTTCCAGGTAACTTAACTGTGTCCCAGAACAAAGCTTAGGAAAACTTAAAGTAACATTAACAGAAAGCACTCAACAATGTAAAATTCACATCTGTTTCTCATCTAATCAAAAATTACAATGCATGCATAGAAGCAGAAAAATATAACTTTATTTTCCATATGTGGGAAAACATAATGTTCAAAAAGCCTAGTATCTTGATTGTAGGGCTGGCCACAAGAACCAACACGTATAATAAAATGGCATAGAACTATATACACATGTTGTACCAATGTCAGTTTCCTAGTTGTGATATTGTACTATAGTTGCAGGAGATGTAACCAAGGGGGAAACTGGGTGAAGGATTTAGGGTACTAACCATAGTATCTTTGTAACTTCCTGGCAATCTATAGTTAATTCAAAATAAAAGGCTTTTTAAAAGTATGTTAAGGAGAGACATAGAAGATATTACAAAGAAACCACCCAAATCAAACTTTTAAAGATAAAAAATACAATGTCTGAGATAAATAATATACTGGGATTCAGAACTGATGAGACATTGAAGAAGAAAAGATTAGTGAACTTGGAGACACAGCAATAGAAACTATCCAAAATGAAACAGAAGGTTAGAGGACAAGGAACAGAGCATTAGCGAGCTGTGGGGCAACTCCAAATGCTAATACATATATAATTGCAGCCTCAAAAGAAGAGAGATGGAGACATTTTTGTCTCCAATATTTGAAGAAATAATGGTCATAACATCTCCAAATTTGATGAAAGCTATAAACCCACCAATCCAAGAAGATAAACAAATACCTACTAAGAGTAAGAGTGAGGGGTGAGGTATGAAGAAAGGGGCAAGCTGGGTTTGATTCCCATCCCCTAAAGACTCCAGTGATGATGAAATCAACCTGTGGGGTGAGATCTCTGCTCCTGCCCCAGCTAAGACACAGTGCCTTTCCCTGCCATGCTGTCAAGAGTTCCTGCAGCCTCAAATCCAATGATTCTCTTCTCCACCCCGACGTGTGAAAAAGGGAGCTGGTCTATCTATCCACCAAAGTCATAGCCCTCAAGCGAAGACAGGCTAAGGATTCTCCAGCTTGCAGTGATCTATAGGTAACAGATCCGATGTTACATGTGATGACATGTTTGAGCATACAAACACACAAGAGCTTCTCCATGAAGTAAACACTGAAGCCCCCAAAGGTTCAACCTGGCAGCTGACACGCTCCACTCATGTAATTGCTCAAGGTATGTTGAATGGTCTTCGGAAACTGCAACACATTATTTGATTATCCTCAGAGGCGAAACAAATATTTATCCTTTGAATATTGATTTAAGTCTTTGAAACTACCGGAAGTTAATCAGATTCATATCTTGTAAATATGAGAAGGCCAGCAAACTAAATAATAGTGACTTAAATGAAAACAAATATTTAGGGGGGAGATGAAACTGTTTTATGTTCTGAATGCAAAAGTGAAATTAGTTTCAGAATTATTTAAACAACGGAAAACATCATAACTATATGTTTTCAGCTTACTACTGAATTTTATTTCACTGATATGAAGTCACCATTTTCTTTTCTGTTGCATACCTCTTGCATACAGAGGCATCTTAAAGTCAGTGTAGGAAAGCTTTGGTCAGAGATTAGTAAATATTTTTTCTTTCTTAGCATTTTCCAATCAATGCATTTTTAGATCACTGGTGCCTTAGACTCGATGAAATGCAGTATTATTCAGCATAAGAACACTATAAATATATATGTTTTGACATATTTGTTGACAAATCAGTTCCATTATTTAATAGTCACCAAATAAAATGAAAAGAAATATTGTGCTTCCACATGAAAACACATGCTTTATTGGATAACAGCATTTACAAAAAGATTGTCTTTCAAAGGGGAGGCAGATTCTCCAACACTAGCAATTATAAAGCTGTGACTCTTACTTGAAAATGTTCTTTGACACCATGGTTGTAAATAGTCTACAAACAAGTCTACAAATAGTTGCTTTTACTACCAAAGAAGTACACATGGGTGCTACCACAAATGCAATTTGGTAAATGGGATATATTAGTCTTCTGGGAAGCACCAATAAATAGGTCATAATGATGAGTCTTATCATTAACTCACAACCTTATGTAGAAATTCACTCAGTGAATGAAACATCCCACCCACATTGGCTTTAGTAACACACGGCATGGTGGCCACTATGGGGAATTTGTTTTTTTCTGATTACTCAGCGCCATTCATCAACTCCGGGTGAAGTCCCTGAGGTGGTCTAATTGAAGTCTTTCTAGTTTCGAGGTGGCTGTGCTGACTCGGAGTCAGGAGAACACTATCTTTCTCTGGCTTTACCTCTGCTGCAACTTTGCTTCCCTCCCTGCCTCGTTTCCTGTCCTCAAGAGGGAATGGCTGTCACCACACTGTCTCACATTTTAGATCCAAGGGGATGCAAATGATTTAACCTTGCTTTACGATCTTCTTGAGTGAAAAGAGGGTATAACACAAGGAAGAAAGAAGGAGTTACAGAAATGAGTTACAAAAATTGACAATAGTAGTAAGAAAGTCTATGGAGTTGGCCTTAGGCAGAAGTCTTAAAATAGGCAATTTTATAAACAGTATTGGATACTAGTTAAAAGTATAGACTCTGGAAAATAAGTTCCATCCTGGGCTCCACTATTACATAACTATGTGCCCTTGGGCAGATTATTTAATCAGGCTGCACCTCAATTTCCTCATCAGGAAAATGGGGTCATTGTAAGGTGTGTGTGTGTGTGTGTGTGTGTGTGTGTACAGTGCCTATAAATATGTTAGCTATCATTATCAAGTGACCGCTAGTTCTCTACTACCTTAACCAAATCTATAAAAAGAGTGCTTACATAATTCACTTCCCCTTTTATTAAACTACTTCTCTGCAAGATGTTAATAATTAATAGATTATTCCTCCTAGTAATAGCTACGATTTAAAAGAAGACCCAAGGGAAGGCAATGCTTAACTCAAAGGTTAAGGACATTGCTAGTGGTGGAATTTCAGACATCAGCAACTGGGAAAACATTATTCGATGATGCGTCCCAAATGCAGCTACCAGATAAGGTCGCTCCCAGCCCCAGGAGTGGAGGTGGTGTGTATCTCTAAACCTCTTTAAGTTGTATGTCACTTTTTTTTTTTGTTGCACTTTTGTATTCACATATGTGTGATCTTTTCAGGAGAAAAGAACAGTTTTCATCAGACTCTGAAGGGACCATGAACTAAAAATATTTAACTGTCCTTACCCTCTAAGCTGCCTTAGTGCTTAAATACTGATTCTCTGTCTATATCAAAGAGATGCACTTCTAGTCAAACACATGTACACACACGCATACATATGCACACACACATATACACATGGCAGCAGCAGCAGCCTTACTCTGGAAGCAACTTTTGTGGGTCCCAAAGGAAAAAGACTCACATGTAAAACACTTCTCCCTTTAAGGCCTGGCAGAAGATGCATAGGTTTAGTCCTGATCATTGTTAAAACACCCTCTTCCATTATTCTTTTATTATCTATGGTGTTTATTGTTTTATTCCTTCTAATTTAAAAAATACATTTAGAATAAAGAAAAAAGAGAAGAAATTGTAAATTTCTCCAAGTCCTGCCAATCAAGACAACGACTTTGTTATTTTTCTATTTTTATGCAAATACAAAAAATAAGCACAAAATATTAAATACATGGAATTGTTGGTCTTTTGTCTTTTTTTTTCCCGCCCAACATAAACACTCTCCTCCATTGATAAATGCTCTTCAAAGCATGGTGTTGAAGATGCCTTTGTCACCACAGTCTGTGCTGTATTTTCACCAATTCATTACAGCTGTACGTTTGCTTCTCCCCTAGCTTGTTATTATAAATAAAGCTACAGTCATGGAGTACACCTGCAATTATGTACTTGGAACAAATTCCTAGAATTAGAATTTCTGGGTCAAGAAGATTTAATTGTTTTTCTTATTCATGACTCTCAGTCACTTATTCCATATTCCTCAATATCATTTATGTTTTCATTAAAGGAAAAGTTTAATCATATTCCTAAAATTTCCAATCCTATAATTTGTAAGTTTTCAAATATTTGAAGAAAATTTATGTAAAAAGTCAAAATCAAGCCTCTTTCTTCTTAAAACACACACAAACACACAAACTCCTAACATATGCTTATTCAGGAAGACAAAGTCAACAAAGTATTATCACTGCTGAGACAAGAAACATCCCAGCTGAACACTACAGCAGCAAGGAATTTCCTCCTTTTACCACTGGGTGTCCCCTGAACTGCATGTTTCACAGGCAGCTATCACCACAGCATATCTAACAAGTATCACAGCAACCTCTCATCTTACAGCTGGTACTAAGAACCCTCATTATCTTGTAAATGCATTATTTTTAAAATTACACAGTCATTCAACTTTCTATTCAGCTTTCATTTTTCAGTGAAATAGATGTATGGTTTCAGACTGTACTGAGTGTACTCAGTTTTTTAAGAAAGTAATCAGAAAAAAAAGTAATAAAATTGTATGCAGAGAAGTAATTTGTATCCCAAGCACTAAGTGAAACCACAATTGTAATGTGAATGAGATCACTTTAGCACTCAGTTTCCTGTAAAAAAAAAAAGTTTTCTTTAAGATTGTATTTGCAGAATTCAGAGTGATATATGTCTGGAATGTACTAAAGTCCAAAAATCCTGCATCTTGAGCTCAAGTTAGACCACTTGGGAATCAGAGACTTGATCTGCAAAAGAAAGAGGCCAGGGTGCCAACCTGAATGTGAAAAAACAACCAGGAAGTCTACAGTCCTAATGATTAAGATAAACACATGCTTAGAATTCACTCCTAAGTTCTTTCCAAATAATGTCTTTCTTTTTTGATACTGTTCAATTAATAAATGAATCCATTTACCTATAAACAATTGGCAAACAATTCAAGAAATCTGTAGTATGTGATGCCTCTTGGTCACACCTCTTTTTTGTATTAATAAACACTGATTTCAACTATTTTTTTTCTTTATCTGATGTTCATTACATAAACCCGTGTACACTGGAAGAGTCATCTATGAAGAATCTCCACTCACTTAGCACCGTCTCAATCAGAACAAATAGCTCCCAAGGGGATCTACAGTATCCCAATCTCCAAACAAGGGCCTTTCCTCAGCCCCCACAATCCTGGAACTCTTATCAGCCTAGACCCTTCCTCCAGCCTCCCTACTGACCACATTGCAACAATCAGGTTCCCCTACCCCTTTAATTTTTGTCCTGAATTTTAAAAACTTCCTGCATTTTTCTCAGAAATTCAACCTGAATACATCTTAGGATAAATAGGCTGTTTGAATGTCTGGTATTTTAACTGTGGGTTTTTGTTTTAACTTTTTTCTTTTATTATTCTTTTTTTAATTGAAGTACAGTTAACTTATAATGTGTTAGTTTCTGTTTAACAGCATAGTGATTCAGTTACACATATATATATTCTTTTTCATTAAAGGCTATTACAAGATATTAAATATAGTCCCCTGTGCTATAAAGTAGGACCTTGTTGTTTATCTATTTGATATATAGTAGTTTGTCTCTGTTAGTCCCAAACTCTTAATTTATCCCTCCCCATCCCCTTCCCCTTTGGTAACTATAAATTTGTTTTCTATGTGTGTGTCTCTCTCTGTTTTGTAAATAAATTCATTTGTATGGTTTTTTTTTTAGATCCCCCCCATAGTTCATTAACTGTAGGTTTTGAACTTAAATTCAAGGATTGCTCATGAAGACCCATATGGTAGGATTCACACGAGAAAATACTAATTCTAGTACCTATGGAAACAAGTTTCATCCACTGAAAAGGCAAGTGATAACTGAAATTATGTCACAATGACATACACACAGAAGGAGGCAAATGCACCAAAACCACACAGAGAAATCCCAGAGGAAACACAGAATGTCTGTGATGGTTAATTATCTCCAAACTCGTAAACCTCAAGCCCCTCTGCTGAACCTCATGAGGAGCTACATACAATTAATAAGAACAGAGCGTGAAATGGAAGCTGCTTTCACAGGGTAAACCTGAAGAAAACTAGAAAAGAGGAGATTTGATTCAAGAATCTGAACAGTATCATTATGAGATGACCCAGGAACCCCTAGTATAAATTAATCTCACTAGCAGTTTCTACTCATCTACTCACAGAAGAGGACAGAATTTTACCAAACCACAAAAGAAGTCAGGGAATTGCCAAAATCTAGGCAAAATCTCCACTCTAATTGTAACAGAGTGAGACAAAAGGAGAAGCAAGGGGAGATTAGGTTAGAGAGGGGTACAATGAAACAGGAAAAATAGGCAAACTTTAAACCTCTGTCAAAAGTTTCAAGGAGCAGAATTTAAATGACAGAACAAAAATATGGGGGGATAAACTTCAGAAACTCTCCCAGAACACAAAGGTAAAAGTCAAAGACGAAACTGAGGCATGTGATTAATGAATGTCTAGTCTCAGAATTATACGTATGTTTAAAAAGAAACAAAAAAACTAAAATAAGAGCAATAATTAAATAATAGACATTTCAGGAAAAAAAATTAATAGAAAAACACACATACACACACATATTGCAAATCCTGGAAATTTTAAAAAATTGTAAGAATAAAAGAAAAAGAAATCATATATGCACCAAAGCAGGAAAAACAAGATTACTTAGAAGAAAAAAAAAGTAGGCTTCCCCAGACATCTTCTCTATAGCACAAAAAGTCAGAAAACCATGGAACAACAGAACTGTTACCCCAAACTGTACAATGTTGCACTAATTTCTTGTGTGAAGCCAGCAGAAAGGCATGCTTAGGATCCACACAGATGCACAAAATCGTCATCCATGCTCCCTCGCTAAGAAAAAATTATCTTAAAAATATTCTAGTCAATGAAGAAACAAATCCAAAAAAAAAAAAACAAAACAAAAAAGAAAAGAAACAAATCCAAATTTAAAACAAAAAAAAATGAGGAAACCACAGTCGAAAAGGATTCTGAGACTTCCTTTAGTGAGTTTAACCTTCCAAATCAGGCACCCAGCTGATTTCGGATCTCCTGGGAAGCCAGGTGGCGGGACTGCCCCTGGGGCCCCTCTGCAGCTTTGCCTCCTCCTGGGCACTGGGATGTCGGGCCACAATCAACTCCCCACAAGTAAAATGAACAAGAGACTGCAATGACCTGTCATCCCTTAAAACAGTGTTTGCTGTGATACTCTTCCAGAACTTGCTAAGGACAGCTATACCACTTGCTGGTGGGAACACCATCCTAGAAGACTTCTTGAACAAGAAACATGTTTTCCTTTCTCTGACACACAGCACAAAATAATGACCAGATTCAATACTATATTAAAAGCCAAGGTGCTTACATAATGACTTTCTATGTATTTAAAAGCCACACACAATGATGACTCTTTTTGACTGGAAAAGATTTATCTATCACAAAGAACACTATTTATTGTTTTTAATCTAGGCCCTATTAGTAAATGTTCCTTTGTTTTCACAGCTTAAATATATACACATGGAAAATACTACAAGATGGAAATAGTGACCATCTCTCTAGGGGCTAGCATTCTAGATAATGTTTTTTTCTTTAAAATTTTTGTACTTTCTGAGTTTTCTTCAATGGTTATGTCTTAGCTGTATGGTCATTAAAAAGTTACTAAAATCAGTATACATAATAATTATGAACACACTATTACCACATTAATTTGAGAATACCCACAAAATTTTGCAGCAATCATTGTAACTTAAGTGGTGAGACTGGGTAATATTTTTGTTTTTCACAAGTACATATTACCTTTGTGATTAACAGAAGACTAATTTCATCAAGAGAAAAAATGTTAGAAAGAAATTTAAAATGTTGGAGTCATTCAGTACTTAATCCATGCACTTCAGAAGGAGGAAAGGTAAGCACTAAGGAAAAGAATGCCACCAATTCTATTACAGTAAAGAAAATTTATCAAATATCCTTTCCTTTAAGGCACAGTTTCTATTCTATTTATCTCCTTTTCTTTACCCATAAAAATATATCCATTACTAAATTTGAAATTCTTAAAACTGGCTCTGTGAGATCATGCCTATCACATGCTTTCAATTCCATTCCTCAGGACTTCACTGAAATACACTGCTAAAACTCTCACACTCCCCCACAGGGGCCAGATGTGTCAGTCAAATACTTTAAATAGATTTGATTGCAGGTCTGGAAAGGCTACTTCATTCCACTCTATTTAAAGGTGCTGATAAATGTTTTCATTTTTCTTTTTCCTGCTCTCTAGTCATTTTATCTTTGGCTTTTTAGTCCATGAAACTTAAGGTCTTATAATTCTTCTACATCTGAGAAGGACTTAACAAATTCATAATCATTGGTATAAACAACAACAACAAAATACATTCTCATAGACACTTAATTCCATTCTCAAGCATCTATATTGCAAATGCAATATGACAAATGATATTGTAGTTGTAAGAGTCTATTAAAATTACTGCAGACATCCTGGGATCAGTTAGTGGCTCTATCTGAGTAATAGTCCAGACAAGTAAGAACTATTTATGACGGCAGGAGAAAAAGAGTTCTAAAATATACATAGCTACATTCATCCTCAGATATTTTTACAAATGACAGTATAATGATGGTTCTTGCCTAACCCTGCTCATTTTTCGCTCCTGGTTGTATCTTCCTGAAGTCCTCTGGACCCTTTTTCTTGCATCACCAAATGAAATGCAGCAGAGCAATAAAAGGAGAAGGGAAAAACAACATAGAAAGCATAGAAAGCAAATTTTCAAAATGATGTTGTTTCAAAGCTTGGATTTGTCCTTGGAAGTCTAACCAGTAGGTCTGCATATGCTTGGGGACATGTTATTTAACCTTTGGAGGTACATGCTAGTTTGAAAATGGATTACCAAAAGCCCAAACTAAGCTTAATCTCACTTCTAGTTCAACAGAGCAATAGGTAAGAAAATTTGGGGAGAAAGAATCAGTTTGGGGAAATCTTTCTCTAGTAATCCTAAGAAAAGAGGATGGTAACTGACTGTAGATGGCAGGCAGGGCAGATTACAAATCCAGATTGCACATGGTTTTATAATCATGAACATAAAAGCTAAAATAATATCTAACTCAGGATGGTTTCCTTGAACTGTCTCCAAGGCCATGATATCTCATTAATGCCTTATCTGCACATCATAAAGAATTATAGACTCTTTAGAGACAGACCATATTGGAAATAATTCTACTACCAAATTGTCCCACTGACGTATCTGTCCACCCTATCAAACAGATATGGGAAGGATTTGGTGATATAATAAACAATGTTCAATCTCAGACTACAGGAGTCTCAGCAGTGATTTACAGCCTCTGTTTCCTCTTGGCCCTTGCTGGCTGGGACAGAGCAGAACACACCTATACGGCCAGGCTCCGGCACCAGTGCAGGAGCTGTAAATTTGAATTTCTCAGAAAGTGTTATGAAACAATGTCACACATGCTTGAACTGCTGATAAAGAAAAGGAAAAGCTCAGCCTTTCAGTTTCAATGAACTGAAAGTACGGTCATTATACTGACACAGAAATCTTGAATTCTCCCCCAGCTGCGTTTCTAACAGCGCTACTTCTCAGGTTTTCTCAAGCCCTTTATAAATATGAAAATATCACACTTTATACTCCATGTATTATAAAAAGACCTAACACTGGGCTAGTGTTGTTGCCTTAACCAACAATGCCTGTGCATTCAAGGCATAATATTTAAGCTTCCACATAATAACATAATTGTTAAGAATAATCCTGTAATAACTAGGTCACTATCTACTTGATTGTACTGGAAGAGAAGATTTCCTTTTTTGTGCAAATAGCTTAAACTTGATTAATATTAATAGAGAGTAACATCTGAAAACATTATTTCCTGGTCTGGAGAATAAAGAAGCACTATAGTTTTCAAACTAGAAAATATTTGATAGATAACTTATCCCAGAATATATTTAGAGTAGGGTCAATACAGGAACTTAGCACAGATTTTCATGCTAGTAAAAGGGTAAAAATGTAGTTTTTCATATGGAAATTTATTTTTTAATAATTTAACCAAGAAACAGGATAATCTTAATGAAAGTTTACTTTTACTTTGTAAAGAAATATTTGCCTCCCATGGGCATAGAAAATGCACTACAAATTTGCATGGTGAGAAATCATCTAAATTATGTTTCCATGGGTGTTGGTAATGGAAACAACAGTAGATAGATGAGGACCAAACCTTAGTGCAGAATCCATAGCAGGTTCTAGTCATACTGGCCTCCTTCATATTGAATATATTGAAATACAATGAACATGTCAAAACTGCAGAAAATAAGCAGAAGGAGGGGCTAGACTTCTGGAAACATGTTCATAATATGGAAAAAAATAAAATGATCACTCTATGTTCTCTAAATTTCCACATAACTTTGAGGACCTGGCTGTTTTACCAACTGGAAATGATAATAATGATGTCTATTGAATGAAGATGAACGTTCAACTGAGATTTAAAATGTCACAAGCAGCAAAAGGAAGGCAAGCCCAGTACCCTTTTGAAGCACAGCACTCTCACATGACCCCTCCATGGAGATGAGGCCACAGTGCTGACCGCACACATAACGGTGCACCACTGTTCAGTGAAAGGAGAAATCCACAAGCTCAAAGAACACCCACGTCAAAGTGAGGAGATTTGGTTTTACTAGTATTTCCACAGAATGGGTCCAAATAAAAAAGTTCTTTCTCTCTTCCTTTTGTTTATGAACTTGAATGACTGGTTTAATCTAGGTTACCACTGTCCTTTCATGGCGACTCTCATTTAAAAAAAAAAAAAGATTTCTTTTTCCACTAGAGATTTGGTTTCCCTTCCTAAATGTTTTGTTCACCAACAAAACAGTTAAGATTCACCAACTCCTATGAAGAAAATACCTTAACTAACTGAGTTCTATTTCTAAATGGAAGCTATATCTAGAGTTTCCTTTCCTGGGAACACTATTTTTTATTTATTTTTAATGATTTCCACTTACGGTCTTGAATCAAATCTTAGCTAAAACTAAATTTGCCAATATTCCTGCAGGATATATTTGCTGCCTCATTATTTATTTCAAGACAGAATTTACAATTTAAAAGCAAGAGACAATGAAAACCTAGTACTGTGGAAATTACCTCATCCGATCCTTTCTTTTCTCCTGTCTTGGAAGGCGATCTGCTGGTTTTTCCATGGGCATGCTATAAAAATATTAAAGAAAGATAATGTTTAATAGAGGGAGGTGATACAAGATAATATAATAGTGACTTTAATCCCAAAGGACTAAATACATAGGCTATAAAAACAAAGACCCCTTTAATCTTCCTCCTGAGAATGTTGATAATTCTACACCGACGTAGGTGGCCTTCAAAAATTAAGGGAAGCTCCAGACATTCATTTGGGATGTAGAAAGTCAGTCTGTAATTAGCCAGACGCAGATCTGATGGTGATGCCAAGGCGGCATCTCGTCTCCTACAAAATGCCTCGTGGAATTTTAAAGCACAAATTGCCAGCATGGGAGACATTTGGTTCCTCATGAAGATGAGACGTCTGAGAAACATGCTGAGCCTAAAGCCATTTTAAGCCTTAGTTCAGCCTAAGCTCAAGGAAAGATGACCACTTGTCAACCATCACCTCCAATGGTTCTTGGGAATTCTCTGGAGTCCTTCCATGTGAGTATTCACCAATGCAGAAAAATAGGCCCTGTATTGGAAGGACCAAACCTGAAACTTGCATTTACTATGGCTTTAAAATTTCATTGTGTCCACAAACAGAATCATTTTTCCCACAAGGACACTAGGGATAAATGCAAATATTTTTTATGTAGCACATACAAGCTTCAAGGAGCTTATATGTTCATTTGTTTTGATAATAAGATAAAAGAAGCCATGAAAATTATTGCATTTCTTTGATAAATGGAAAAAAAAATAACACTGCATGTTCCTGAAAAGAGGGTACAAAGAATTATTTCATTTCTTGCACATTGTGGGAAATAAGAAAATAAAAAGCTCGCCATTGAGTTCAATTCCAATCACGTTCAGTTAAACTGAAACATAAAATCCCATTACGTTCCCTAAAGCAGAATCATAACCTGAATATGTAGACCATTTAAATTATTTGAAATAAGAAGAATGTCAATGGTAATAATAATCATTTATATTATTATTATTTACAAGGCACTTTCATATACTTTTTTATTTGATTAAAAAAAAAAGAGGCTCATGTGATTTCATGGATGAAAAAAACTAAGAATAAAATTTACGGGATTGTGCTTTCCACAAGGACACAAACCTAGTAAATGAGACAAATTTTCAAAGCAGATTTTCTGACTTAAAATCTTCTGTTCAACATACCATGACAAATGAAATAAGATAACGTTTCCTTCAATTATATCAACAGACAGTTCAGTGGAAAAACAAAAGGCCAAGGAATATTAGACATGTGGCTAAAATATTCCAATAGTTCTTTGTATAAAAAACTAGAAAGAAATCACTTTCATGAATGGAAAATTCTTCCTTCAATGAAAGACTCTCATGGAATAGTGGGTAGACGCCACAGAAAAGAAGGCAGAATGCAACAGCTCGGTGAGTGAAGCCCTCTGCAGGGCCTGTTTCACCCAGATGTCCTAGTCAAGAATTTGTCCACAGTGACAAGCAGTCAGTAGTGAGTAATTAATGACTCTTGATAGAAAAGGGAGCCATTTAAAAGCCTACATATGTATCACAGTTAGATGGTATAAGTTTTAGAATAACTGGTGAACAAAAGATTCTTAAAGACCAGATTAAGGGGAAGAATTATTCAACATTTGGAGACAGAATTTGAGAGGGACGGGCCTACAATGACAGAGACTGATGCAATCTGTCTCCTTTCAGAACTGGTAGGTTCAGAATCATGATATCACATTCATTTCTTATCTCCAATTCCGTATCTTTTTCAGCTTTGATATAGGTAACACATAATAACAATTTCCACTGCTTAACTGAGCGTACGGTTTTGAATGCCTCATTTACTTGTAGGAA
This sequence comes from Vicugna pacos, assembly GCF_048564905.1. NCBI lineage: Eukaryota > Metazoa > Chordata > Mammalia > Artiodactyla > Camelidae > Vicugna > Vicugna pacos. The sequence continues at coordinate 55,165,768 of NC_132989.1, forward strand.
GTATGATTATTCCATTTTACAAGTGAGAAAACTTAAAGAGCAACTCGCTCTTGTCTGGGGCAGGGCTCCATGTTCTCCTCACGGTCCCACTGCGCTTCCTGCTCCTGTGACAAATGTATATTACAATTTACTATCCTATAGTAAACACACAAACAACCTTTTCTCTCTAAAATATAGGTATATAAATGTTTTTCTTTACAATAGTTTAAAAAGTTGTTTCCTGGTGGTGTTTCAAAACTGCAGTTCTTCGGATGAACAATCATCATCAGTTACTTGCTTCCATTGAAACCCTCAAAATGCCTCACAATTATGTAGGTTCCAAATAATAGTTTGAGAAGGATATATAGAGTAAATGCTTTTTAAAATGTAGAGTTATAATGACAACTTATAAAAATTATAAGAGTTGTTATTTTGTAATTTCAAAAGAAATATTTGCTCTCAATGGAAAGATTTTCAAAATACACACAAGTATAACGACACAATAAAAATCACATAACCAAATGGCAATTTTTTTTAGGAACTGTATAGACTGTTTTTCCAGATTTTCTATAACCTGGCTTTTTAATTATAAAATTTTTCTAATATACATACAAGTTAAAGGAATAACACAATGAATGTCGGTCGTCCCACCACCTAGATTCAAAAACTATTAACACGGTTGCCATATATTGCCACGTTTGCATATACTATAGATACATAGATCTACATATTGCCACGTTTGCATATACTATAGATACCTAGATCTACCTATATTTGTACGTGTACCTGAATTTGAAAGTAAACTGCAGAGATCCTGAAACTTTACCCCTAAACATTCACCAAGCATCTTCTTAAATTGAGGACTTCTTCCTATATAACTATATCATCACTCCAAGAGAATTAACAAGAATTACCTAAGACTATTCATTTTCCAGTAAATAGCAACTTTATAAATAAATCACTGTCCTGACTATTTCTTGGGGCTTATTCAATATTCAATAGTCTATGAATAATATAAAATCAGTTATGTCTTTTCAATGAGAAAGATTCAAAGTGCCTGATTTTTAAATTCATGGAATAGTTGAGTACTTTCCACATACTTGAGCTGGTGGAATGAAATGCCTGGGAATGATATATGTCACATTTGACCCAGCTTAGGAACCCTAGCAACTCTTTAACAGAGTGAATAGAGAAAACCTTGTCTTCTTCTACTACATGTAGCTGGTGGGTTGGGAAGAGGTGAGAGAATCATTGAGAAGGTGAAGGAGTGGTAGGACGGGAAAAAGAACTTAACCACAAACCTGAAATATCTGTAAAGGACTTTTCTATAGAAGGGAAAAGAATCTACCTTGTTCTAAGCATCTCCTCTGTGCTAAGCCCAGTGCTGGGCACTTCCCCGTGTGATCCCCTTTACTTCCACAGCAACTCTAGGGGTGCACAAGGCCAGCTCATTTTATGGATAAAGAAATCCAGGATGTGAAAGGTAAGGATGTGAAAGAAACCTCAGTCATACCACATATCAGAATTATCCACGATGAGCCTGAGAATGGGCTACTCTGGATGTAGTTAAAAGCTAGGTGAAATCGTGTGACTCATATTAAGAAAGACTCAATCCATATACAAAAACTCATACAACTTATTAACAAAAAAACCCAACCCAATCCAAAAATGGGCAAAAGACCTAAACAAGCAATTCTCCAATGAAGACATGAAAATGACCAATAGGCACCTGAAAAAATGCTCAATATCGCTAATTATGTAAGAAATGCAAATCAAATCTACAATGAGGTATCACCTTACACCAGTCGGAATGACCATTATTCAAAAGTCCACAAACAATGCTGGAGAGGGTAGAGAGAAAAGCGAACCCCCCCTACACTGTTGGTGGGAATGTAGTTTGATGCAGCCATTATGGAAAACAGTATAGAGATTCCTCAAAAAAACTACAATACACTTACCCTATGATCCAGCAATCCCACTCCTGGGCATAAATCCAAAGGGAACTTTAATTCAAAAAGATACATGCACTCAATGTTCATAGCAGCACTATATACAATAGCCAAGACATGGAAACAACCTAAATGTCTATCGACAGATGAATGGATAAAGAAGTTGTGGTATATTTATACAATGGAATACTACTTAGCAATTAAAAAAAGAATAAAATAATGCCACTTGCAGCAACATGGATGGACCTGGAGACTGTCATTCTAAGAGAAAGAAAAGTACCATATGATATCACTCATATGTGGGATCTAAAAAAAAAAAAAAAGGACAATACGAACTCATTTATAAAACAGAAACTGACTTGCAGACATAAACTATCTTATGGTTACTGGGAGAAAGTGGGTGGGAAGGGATAAATTTGGGTGCTTGAAATTTGCAAATGTTCATCACCCTATATAAAGATAGATAAAAAACAAATTTCTTTGTAGCACAGGAAACTATATTCAATATCTTATAATAACCTTTAATGAAAAAGAATGTGAAAACAAATATATGTGTATATATGCATGACTGGGACATTATGCTGTACACAAGAAATTGACATATTGTAACTGACTAGATTTCAAATAAAAAAAAAGAAAAAAAGTCTCAATCCAATGTTCTAAAAGGAAAACAACCAAAACAACCAGCAAAAACAAAACCAAACCTTCCTATCCTGAAACTGGTTTGCTTTTATAAAATTAATCAGGCACTCAACACTTACTAATTTCATTTTGTATTAGGAGTTGGGGAGGAGACAAAGACAGGAAGGGCAGAATGCCAACCTTAAAGAGTAAACATTTCATTGGGAGGATAAAGCCACCGAAGACAGGAAACAATGGAGCTAAGATGAAGGACAGATGAGCAAATGGAGAAGCAGGAGTTCAGAGGCAGGGAGGAAATCAGATAAAGGGCTTTCCCGTCTTGCCTCAAAAAGAAATCATTTTCCAAACTGTTTCCACCTCCCGACATCACTACATATTTGGTAAGTATAGCTGTCGTTTGTCCTTATCCTAGGAAACAGCATTCGTGTGCCTAAAACTTTCTGCCATAGCAAACTCACAAATCAGTCAGGAAATCAACAGGAGCAAGGAGCAACAGCCTTGGAGACCTGCTCTCGCCCAGCTAAGGGCTTGTGCCAGCACGCGGCTTCAATTTTGGAACATTTGGGGCACCCTCCCTATGGTTACCCAGATACCCTGACACACACACAGCCAAGAGTATACATCACAGGATAAGATAAAATCAAACAAACTTCTATACATATTTAAAAAGAAAGAAGACAGAAAAAAAACTGAGCATCTCCAAGTCCAAGCTCAACTGTGAAAGAGCACCAAAAGCTACTGTGCTTGCGAAATGCCTAGGCTTTATTAAAAAGAAAAAAAAAAGGTACTGAGTTTCTTTTAGGGAGTGACAAAAACATTGCTAAACTGAGGTGATGCTTGGACCACCCTGTGACTATACTAAAAAAATTCTGAGTTGTATGTTTTAATGGATGACTTAGGAATTAGATCAGAAACATTTTATTTTTTAAGAAACCAGTAAAGGTGATTTGAAAACAACTTGAAAAGTTTCCTTCTTCAACTTGAAGGATGCCAACAGACATCAATACTGGCACATCCAGTGACAGCTGTGGCAAACTACAGAAGCAATCAAATGTTATCTTGGTGCCCTCTGGACTTCCTAGTGTACATAGCTCAACTCTCACTGTGCCACAGCTGCGGGGTGACAGAGGATCTGGGGAGAGGGTAGGGCGGGGACGGGACTGGGAGAGGAATGGGGCAGGGGACTGTAATTCCTAAGGATCTGAAAACCTTCACCCTTCATTTAGCTGTGGGTCTCATCTTTCACTGAGGGTTACCAGCGCCCAGAGCACTTTTGGAAACACTCGAGCCAGAGCCCAGGGATTTAGATTTATTTTATCTACGGTGGGCCTGGGCACAGATAGATTTTCTCAAAATTCTCCAGCTAATTCTAATATACAGCAAGGAATGGAAATCACGGGTTTGGACAGCAGATCTGTGGGCACCCCGACAGGAAGTAGAGATTTCCCGTCCTCCAGTCACCTGGCTGAGTCAGCACCCATAGGAGCTTTCTCGGGTCAGGCAGGCTGCGGCAGCTCCACTCGGGGCCTCCTGGGTAAAGGACTGCTCAGTGCAGGAGTCTAAAGCCCTGTGTTCACACCAGTATCATTCTGAGCTTTGTCCTATTAATGGCACATCATACCTTTATATTGCACATTAATCTCTATGTTCTTAGTAAAGCAAACAAATTAGCACTTTATTGTATACACTCCTGCTTACTAATTACTTCATAAATGTATATTCTGCCTTCCCAACCAGATGATATATTACATATATATATATTTTCTAGTCCTGTAGTAGGGGTGTGACAAATAATTCTTGACTAAATGATTGCATTTCCACAAACTTCTAAAGGTTCCCTGACATTTTTTTAGGTCAGTAAACTAGATAAAAGATTTAAAAGCTTGAAAAATTAACAGACAATGTGCAAATTGATATCTCCTGCAAAATCCTTTACAATCTATCTCTGTATGTATTCTGCTTTCTAAAACAAGACTGTTCAGCAAACAAGCAGAAGGCCCAAGATGTAAAGCTGGTTTTGCTTGAAAACGTTCTCTCTGGTGCAGATGTGGACTTGTTTGCTCTCCGGTGGACTCCTTGCCCTGACCCTGGTCTGTTGGTCCAGCAGGGGTGTTTGCTGGCTCCCTCCAGTAGGGTCTCCTGCAGGACAGGCGAGCAGCAGTGTCAGCTTCTGCAAGGTGATCCTGCTTCTCCCCTTGTCGTTCCAGCCTAGGAATGGTAGCGCCTTCCTGAGATTTCCAATATCTGCAATGCCTCACCCTCCCCGGTTGGCTTCCCAGCCTCTTGTTACCAGGGTAACCAACTCCCTGCATTCCATTCCCTGACAAACTCTAGTAAGAAAGAGCGAGCCTGGGTCTGAAAGGCCATGTGATCCTGGGCACAGAATTTAAATTTTCCGTTTTCTCCTTGTAAAATAGAGGTGATGGTGCCATCCCAGAGGCTGGCATACTTATGAAACAAGCTGATGTTAACGAGGAGCCTGGCTTATTGCTTAGCTCATTTTAAAAATACAATAAAAGTTACTCCACTCCCTCCTTTTTCTCTGGCATCAATCTGATTGTGGTGAATTATGAGGCAGTAAAATGAGTATGAGAAGAAAGCAAAGGTTTAAGTTTCATTTTCTAAGGCTGTAACCATTGGAGCAGAGAGTTTAGCTTTTTTACTTTTCATAAGTACAAAGGAACCAGATTCATCAGATAACTTTATGTTTAGTGCCTTGTCCATCTCCTGACGCTGTTTTATATTAGTCTCACATTTCCATACTATAAATGAGGAAACAAAGTACACAGGGAATAGAAAACACATTTTTCAAACAATATACACCAAGCTGGTCACAGGGATGACACTTAATGTGCAATTCCCATGCTATAAAATACTTCATAAGGGTGTGTGTGGGGTGTGTGTGTGTGTATGTGAGTGTGTTGGTGGGGCTGAGAGTTGGACAGATGAAGCAAGATGGGTACAATGTTACAAGGTCGATAATTATTGAAGGTGATGGCTACATGAAGAGTGCACTATATTATTCTCTCTTCTCCTGTGATAGAAAGTTTTAAGTTTTTTTGAATCCTCCAGAGTACATATCTTCCTAGAGTCTCCCAAAGGCAATATCCTAGCCATTTTACTTGGTTTTAATACCTAAAACCCCAAACTCATGGAGAAGGCTAGTGTGAGAGGAAGAGTTCATTTACTTAAAAAAAAAAAAAAAAAAGATCAGTGAGTAGCCACTGTGGGCCAGGTGTCGTGGGGAGAATAACTATTAAAGAAACGTAAGTAAATGAAATGTGTGATGCATGATCTCTTTCTGCTTCTCTAAAAATATTTATCAAACTATAAAAATATAGGATAACCTCCTTTGGGGTTCTCACATAAAAGAAGACACATATTAAGGATTAACTGCCTAGCTAAAATTCTGAAATCCTCATGTTCCAACTGAACTCCATATGCTTTTCCCTAACATGTTAACATTCTGGTGGATATATCCAGGTGGCAATGTAAGGGCACATGCTCTTTCTGCCCAGTTTTCAGAAGTAGCATTGATTGCCTATCTACCATGTTTAGCTTATGGGATCCATCTGCAGTAAGGCTTTTTGAATTTTCTCTAAGTCAAAGATGATGTTATGAGAATTTCAACAGTTACTTTGCTGCTTTTGTAGTAGTCATAGAATGTGCTTTTGATTTTTCTCAGTGAGAGAAGCAGAAGACCAGGCATGGACCATCAGCACAATTTTTTTGTCCATGGCACACTGTACAAAACCTGACAGATAGTAGGTGGACAGTAAGCAGCTGTGAACATATTTGGCCTTCACCAAATCATTTTTGTGTTCTATAAGTTCTCCACAGTCAAAATGAATTCCATACATTAAAAGAACTTCAACCATAGTCTTTTTCTTCTTGGGTTAAATGACTCTTCCATCAGAGGAGGCAACTCACATAAACAGTGTTCATTAAAAGGAATTATTTTACATTTTTCTCAACTGAAAGGCTTTTTTTTTTTCTTTGTGGTAGCTGCAAAGCTTTCTGGGTAAGTTTTTATGAACAGAAAATGAGAGAACTTGAAGAACAGAACTTTAGAATCACATCAACAGGATTTCCATCCTTAAAACATTTTAAAGGGAAGACTCTGGGAAGACAGTGAAGTGGAAGGCACCAAGAATCCATCTTCCCACCTAGATGAAACTCCCACTGGCAGAATCCATCTGATGTAACTATTTTGAAATTCTGGAGTTTACCAAAGGCTTACAACTTCCAGGGGAAAGCTCAAATGGTAAGTTTTGATTAATTTCCATCAATTTCAGCTCTTAGCTCAGCAGCAGCTGCCAGTTCCCCATCCCCAACCCACAGCAAGCAGTTGTACATTGGAACATGCAGCTTGGGAACCAAGATGGGCAAAAAAGAACTCTGCCCTCCAAATACTGGGGATCTGTATTCTGATCACTGATTGCTCATGCCCAGGTGCAAGATCATAAAAGACCTGAGAAGATCTTAAGTGTACACTTTTGGCTAAACCTTGGCACAAAAACAGCCTATAACAATCAAAAACAAAACAAAAAAACCCCTGCAAAGTCTAGGGATAGAGGAAAATCTGATTTCCAGAGCTACAACCTTATTAGATTCAAATGTCTTGTTTTCAATCAAAAAATTCACAAGGCATACAAAGAAACAGAGAAGTACTGCCCATTCAAAGAAGAAGAGGAAAAAACAAAAAAACAAACAAACAAAAAAACCCAGAAACTATCCCTGAGAAAGACCAGATGGTAGATACACTAGACAGAGACTGTAAGACAACTGTCTTAGAGATGCTCAAAGAATTAAAGGAAGTATGTTGAAAGTCAAGAAAACAATGTATAAACAAAATGGAAATTAAAAAAAAAATAGACAAGCTAAAAAGAAACCAAAAAAGAAATTCTAGAGTAGAGAAGTACAATAACTGAAATGAAAAATTCACTAGAGGGATTCAAAGGCAGATTTGAACAGTCAGAAGAAAGAATTTGTGGATTTAAAGATAGGACAATTGAAAGTATTGAGTCTGAGGAACAGAAAGAAAAATGATTGAAGAAAAGTAAATACAGCCTAAGGGATGTAAGAGATGCCATCGAGAAGACTAACTCACACACTAAGGGAGTTTCAAAAAACAGAAGAGAGAGAAAAAGGAGAGAGAAAAAAAATTATCTGAAGAAATAATGGCCTAAAACTTACTAAATTTGATGAAAGACATAAATATAAACAAACAGAAAGCTCAACAAATTTCAAGTAGGATAAACTCAAAATTCACATGGAAACATTATGTTCAAATTGTTGAAAGACAAAGGGAGAATCTTGAAAACAGCAAGAAAAAAATGATTTGTCACATACAAGGGATACTCCTTAAGATCATAAGCAGATTTCTCATCAGAGATGTTGGAGGTCAGAGGGCAGTAGAACAAGCATTGGCAAGTATATGAAGAAATTGGAACCCTGGTATACTGAGGGTAGGAAGATAAAATGGTACAATCACTATGGAAAACAGTAAGATGGGTCCTCAAAAAAATAACTAAACATGGAAGCAACCCAGGTATGCAATGACAGATGAATGGATAAGCAAAATATTAGACAGATAGACAGATAGATAGATGTTTCAGCCTTAAAAGGTAGAAAATTCTGACATATGCTTTAACATGGATGAATCTTGAGGGCATTATGCTAAGTGAAATAAGTCAGTCACAAAAGAACAAATACTGTATAACTGGACTCATAAGAGGTTCCTAGAGTAGTCAAAATTATAGAGACAGAAAGTCGAATGGTGGTTGCCAGGGACTGAGTGGAGAGGAGAATGGGGAGTTACTAGTCAATAAGCATAAAGCTTCAGTCAAGGAAGAGGAACAAGCGCTAGAGATCTGCTGTCCAATATTGTACCTAGAGTCAACAATGTACTGTACACTTAAAAATGTGTTAGGAGGGTAGATCTCCTGTTAAATATTCTCACAGTAGAATAAAAATATGATAAGGAACACAGATACTTGAATACAATCCTCTATAAACTGAATGAGAATTTATTGTTTAATGGTCATAGAGTTTCAGTTCTGTAAGATAAAAATAGTTCTGGAGATAGACAATAGTGATGGGTGCACAAGAATATGAATGTATTTAATTCCACTGAGCTTTACACTTAACAAATGGTTAAGATGCTAAATTTTATATTATGTGTATTTTACCACAGTAAAAATTAAAAATCGAGAAAAAAATCAAGATGGGGTGCTTAAATAAATCTAGTACTCCATTGAGACAGCCTACTCAGAACTAATTACCCACCCATTCACCTTGGAATCTCAAATGGCCACCTACTGTGTCCACCCCCAGCCAGCTACATCATTCTTTAAAAAGTACTTGTTGAATATAATTAACTTTTGAGGAAGTGTCAAACTGATTAAAGAATAATATCATCAGATATTACTCTTAATTTAAAAGTCTTATCTGCAATGAGAAGTAAACTGATTCAGAAACTGCCAAATAAAAGAGGAAAGTTGTGCCTGACTTCCATTCTCCCAGTGCCCTAAAGCCTGTGCCCTTTTTGCAGAATCTAGAATTTGCATTCCTTACTCCTAAAAGTCACTGCAGCCAAGTGGTCTGTCCTGCCAGGGAAGGCTTGTGACACAATCATGGGGCCTCCCAAATGACTAGGCTCCTTGATTATGCTGCCACTGGGCCCATGAGTCTAATTAGGCTAAGAAACACCTTTAATTAGGATGGCCTAATAGAGTCAACTTATAACTCAGGAATGTGATTACTGGTGTCAACCAACCAAATTTACTCTCCTTCATGCTTCATCATTATGAAGCTCATCTGATGTTCTTAAAATCTAGCTTTGATTTGTAACAGTTTTTTTTTTCACTAAAACCACATAATTCTTCGAAAGATAAGATCAATAATATTGATGGTATTCAATGGAGAAATATAGTGTAAGTTTCATTGACCAGTTTTATAGGTGGCACTCCCTTAAACAAAACATATCATAGATACATCTTTCAATTATTTTATCTTATTCTGCTTAAATTTTTAAAGTTAAGTCATTCACAATCATTCTCAGTATTCAAAGGATTTAAAGTTATTTTAATTATACGATTTACCAAAAGCATGATATATATTCTACAGATAATATATACATACATGTATTATATATAAATTGTGTATTTTTGTATACAATTTTTATATAAACAAATTGTATAAATACTATATGTAATAGTATGTAATAATATAAATATTATACATCTAAGTTATAAATTGGCTCCATAGATCTTTAACACATTTATGGATGGATTTTTTGTGTGTGTGTGTATTTTGTCATTGGAAAATGGTCCATAACTTTCATTTAAGTCTGCGATCATCCCCTCACAGCCACCAAATAAAAGGTATAGAGCTATACTCCACGTCTAGAGCTATACTGTCTCATAATGCAGTCATTAGCCACTTACAACTAATGAGCACTTGAAATGTGTCAAATGTGAACTGAGATGTGTCCCAAGTATGAAACACACACTGGATTTTGAAGAATTAATATGAAAAAGAAGATGTACAACAGCTTAATGATTTGCACATTGACTGCATGTGGAAATAATGCGTGGGACATAGTGGGTTAAATAAAACATACTGTCAGCATTAATGTCACCAGTTTTTGCTTTTGTTAATGTGATTACTAGAAAATTTAAAATTACATATGTGGCTCACACTTTATTTCTATTGGACAGCACCGGTTGGGGAAAAGTCAAAGCTCGATCACAGGCAGGTTGCTGATTCTAAGAGGTTACTACCAGCAAAAAAAAAAAAAAAAAAAGTATAATAGTTCCAAAATTGGATTAGAAGAGAGGTTTTGGCAAAAATCTCAGACTATGCCTAAACATAATAGGCTTAAAAGCATAGATTTAAACTATTTTCATCCAAATATTCTTGCATAATTTCCTTTAAAGAATCAAGAATTTGGAAGGAGAATTTGACACAATGTTGTAAAATGATTATAAAACTCAATAAAAAAAGTGAAAAAAAAAAGAGAATTTGGAAGGAAAAGACTGATGTCAGCTCTGAAACATGGCCATCTATATTTGCAGATAATTCATGGGGTGCATTTTGATAAGAACCTCAGGACAATAGTAACTCAAAGCAGACTTTTGCTTTTAGCACATCAATAAGATGCTACATTTTAAAAACCCAGAAAATGTAATGTGAAGCATTCATGAAAAAACATCTCAAGAGAAACTGGAACTCCCAATGCATAAAGGTATATGGGTATGGTACTTTGATTCACGAATCTAATTAGTCTTCTCCAACTCTTACATGGTGCCTATTATCCCCCTTATTTTATAGACGTGAAAACAAGCTCAAAACCGTTGACTCACTGCCCTTTGAGCATAAAAACTCTGTCTTATTTTCCATTGTGTATTTCAAGGCTTGTACTGGGTCTGCCACAAAGTAGGTTGAATGGCCACTGGCTGAGAAGTAACAGTTTACTGATTCCAACACAAGGTTTCTCTCTCAAGAGTGTCTGATTACAACATCCTTGCTTTTCCCAATACCACATGCTCAGAGAGGTATGACTAACTAATTTTTAAACTATTCTCCCCATAAGTCAATGGGATATAAATATTTTTATTCTATCAACAAAAGTTTTCTTTTTCTTTTTAGAAAGTAACGTAATGTTAAATCATGTTTCCTGATTCAAAACCAGGAATACAAGTGCCAGCTTGACTGGATATCACACTCAATTGGTTGGACAAGTCTTTGATGCACTAAATAAATGGAACAACTTTGTCCCTCATCCAAAGTAATAAAGTACAGAGCAGAGTGCTCTCCCTCATTCTCTCTCTCTCTCTCTCTCTCCTCTCTCATTTTCAGTAAGGATCTAGATCTTGCTTGCTTCTACTTCTTGGAGTTTTGGGTTTTCTCCTTGCTCCCTATCCCGGCTGCCTCTCCTCCTTTGCACTGGAGAATGCACATCCAACAACACGAAATTTTTAGCTTTACTTATGAGTTAAAAATAAGCTCTAGATCTGAGTTCTTTTGAGCTGAGTCCGAGTTCTGCCAGGAATTCGCGTCCAGAGGCGGAATTCCTCCAGCAACAATTCCTGTCCCATTCAACTTGTGAGCGCGAGCTGAGCCTGGTGCATGTGCTCACACGGACCTGCGCATCCGGGCTCGCTCGCACATACCACAGTAGGGTGGGTCTCAGGCTCTCTCAGAGCCTAACCTGAAGGTCTGAGAGGAGGTCGCACCTGGTCCCCACCCCTTCCCCGACAAACCCTGGACAGTAACTTCGCCTGCACACCTAGAAAGGCAAAGCACACTCCTTTCCTGGTCCTGCCCAGGCACAGTCACTCCTATTTACCGTCTTGTACCACCAGCTTGCGAATGCCATGGCGACGACCGATTTGCTCTGAGTCGCACAGCAGAGAACGCGACGAGGACACGGGGTGCAGTGCAGCAGGGGCCGGTCTCACCCTTCACCTGAGCAGGATCTGGCCGGCGCTGAGCTTAGCAAGCCCCACATCTGTCAGTGAGGAAGGCACCTGGGCGGGGCCGACGCAGACCCCACCCTGCCGGGTTGACTCCGCCCCGCCCGATTTGGCTCTTGTCTGATTAGGGAAGAAGTGTTATTTCTCCAGGCAGCCACGCCCGGCGGCCCGGACTTTAGGAGGGAGGCAGGACTTCTAGTTGAACTACTGCACACACTCCAGGGAGTCTCAAATGAACTTTATTCCCCTTAATCCTCATCCGCATTTCACCTGTCTCATCAAGCAATTTTTCCCAATGCGGGCTACTCCAATCTGGTTTGGGCCACGCCCAGCGTACTTGACCCAGGGCCGAAAAATCCCCCGCCACTTTCAGCCACCTGCCGGGAAGCAGGTTCTGGGTCCCGCGTCCTTCTCCGGCCCAGGAAGGGGCGCAGAGGGCAGCAAGCCAGGCAGAGGAAGTGACCCATGCCTCCGGAGCCGGGGTCCTTCCAGTGTTCAGCCCTATGGCTCCGGTAGGAGCGCCACTCACCTCCTGGGTGTGGCGGGCCGCCGCAGCGCGCTGGGGTCTCGGGGAGGCCGCGGGCTTCTGGCCCGGCTGGGACATGGCGAGGCTGCGGCAACCGCTGCCTCTGGGAAGGCGTAGCGGAGACTGGAAGGGAGGGCCAGGCAGGGAGTGCTGGGAGGGAGGGAGGGAGGGAGCGGAGGGGCCGGCGGGTGCGCCCGTGAGGCAGCTTTTCCGACCCAGCCCCGAATCTGCGCGGGGGCTCCCCCTCACCCCGCTGGGCCCTCCCCTTCCTGCCTGCCGATGCTGCGCCCCGGCTGTATTGGTCCCGGGCTCCCCTTCTGCAGCTTAACACCCTCGGGCCCGTATCTTCATCCAGTGACACTCCCACCCCCACCCCAGGACTGCTGGGTTCCCTGTGGATCACAGAGAGGAGGGGCTGGAGGTCGCGGGGTTCCTCTTTGACTTGCTCAGACTTAGCTTGCAGTTGAGCAACGGAGAGAGAGAGAGAGAGACCCGGGTGTGGCCCGTTTACGCTTCCACCTCCCCCCTCCCTAAGAATCAAGAATTAGACACACCTTTTCTGCCTTCTGCCCTGGTTTAACTAAAAGAATTTACCAACTCTAATCTGGCCAAGCCAAGACTATCTGGGTAACGAAGCGATTGAGAAAAACGAATTGGTGTGTGTGACTTTCAGTGTGTGTGCCTCTGTTTTAGGTCATTTTACTTGGGCGGGACTGGGAACGGAGTGACAATTTTGAAAGTTTAATGATTTTTGGGGGGGAGGAAGCTGTAGGTTCCAATCCAAACCGAAGAACAGTCCCCAATTTAAACCTTTATAGCCTTTCTGGAAGCTGGCAAATTTTGTTTTGGAAGCTGGATTGCTTTTTTGTCTTTGGCTCATCTTAAACATCACTTCCTGGTTTGGAGCTGTGAAATTTAACAAGCCTGCAGAGACTGTCTGCCTGTGGTTGCTGCCGGTATGTGATCAGATCTGACAGAAAGAAACTTGTTACCCTGCAATGACATTGACAGTTTGGGCCTCGGGGGTCACTGCTATCTGCCCTGTTGTGTTTTAAAACAGTTGGAGAGAGTGGACAGATTATAAGGAAAGATTTGTCATGCTGTATGGAACTTTGCAGAATAGAATTCTTGTTTTCTTTGCCCCTCTCATTTTTACGGGTTCTGACTTCCTTTTATTCAAGGGACTGGCTAGCTCATTCTTAATGGAGAGAGCAGGAAGAAATGATTTAAATGCATTTCTTCTTACAGTTTTACACTTACTATTCTATGTATCTGGTATTTCCAACAAACAGGTGACGGTATAGGAATTTACACATAAAATTAATTAACTTGGATACGGGGTCAATGACCAAGCATTCAAGAAAAAATGATTAGTAGCATCAGTTACATTCGTAATTGGGGAAAACATGTCATAAGCCTGAAAAATGCTTTTATGATTGTGACCAAACATCTACAGTAATTTAAGCAAACACAAAACTATAGTGGTGAGGTAATAGCCAGCCCTACCTCCAGACCCAGGAACTGGAACCATCTCCTTTCTCAGGATCCTGGAGGATCTAGGTTCATGAGTACATTATTCCAACTAACTCTGGAAAAATAATCCCTATTAAAATTTGAGGTATTTTCTAACAGAGTATTTAAAATTGAACTTAAACCAGTTAGTTTTCCATTTTGAAAGGTTTTCACATAAAGCACAGCAAAAGGTTGTAGAGGGAGTGATATAAAGGTTAAAATACATATTCCCTGCTTTCCAGGGACTATGAGTTTAGCTAAAGTCAAATGGCATTTGTAACACATGATCATTTGGGTGACAATGAAAGACATACAATGTGTGAATAAGTACAAATGTGCTTTGGGAATTTGCGGATCTGTGAATTTTGGTGATTATAGGAAGAGAATGGAGTCTTGAGCGAGCTGGTGGCTGGTGGGATGTGGACAGCAGAAGAAAAGGTCAGGGCAGATCAGGAAATAAAAAGGAGCCTACTTACCTGGCTGGAGCTGCTGGTCCAAGTTCAGGAGTAATCAATCCGTTGCTTAACTTATTTTGTCTTAAGCAGCCACACTGCGCTCATGATATAGTTGACACCAAAATCTGTAAGACAATGACCTTAGCTTTCAAGGTTTGCTCAAGAGTCAGAATTCATGTAAGTAGAACAATTTTAGGCTAAACAGCACATTGATATGAATAGAGAACAATTTCCAAGAAGTTGAAGAAGAGGGTGATGTTTTCAGTAAGAAATTTGGAACTCTGATACCACGACCAGCATTGGAGTATCTTACGGAGGCTCGTTTTAAAACTATATGGCAACTTTTGCTACATTTTTATTTAAATGAATTTTTTGGTTTCCCGGTACACATAAAAGTTGTTTACAATATACTGTAGTCTTAAATGCGCAATAGCATTATGTTTTAAAAAATGATGTACCTTTTACATACCTAAATTCAAAAATATAAAGCAATTAACAATGATAACATCAAAGATCACTGATCACAGATCACCATAACATGTAATAATAAAGAAAAAGTTTCAAATATTGCATGAATTACCAAAATGTGACATGGAGATATGAAGTGAGCAAATGCTGCTAGAAAAAGACTTGCTTGATGCAGGTTGCCACAAATCTTCAATATGTTAAAAAAAAAAACAAAACCACACACAAAACACAACAATATCTGCAAAGTGCAGTAAAGTGAAGTGCAATATAAGAAGTCATGCCTGTATTTTATTCCTTCATTTACTCAGTAGCAGGATGCTGGCTGTGTGTTAGGCTCTGTGGAGGTAACAGGGACCTCCTACACTCAAGGCCCTCACAGTCCAGGAGGAAATAAATCCACAACATGACTGTGGGATAAGGACAGGGGCCTGCAGAGGTGTTCCAAGAACACTGTTGGATCCCTGGAGGAGATTCTTATTCCCACTGAGGGGGTGTGAAGGCTGGGGGAGGGGAGGAGTTCAGGGTCTGCTTCCTCCTCCCACGACTGATTAACTTGAAACCTCCTCTGAAAAATCTCCACGTTGTATCTTCTCTTCACCCTGATTACCACTGTAGCTGTATGGGAATTCATCACTTCTCAACCAGAAACGTGTACATGAGAAAAAGAAAGGCAGGATGGCATCCAGAGAAGCCAGTGCAGCCTGAGAAGGGGTGGCAGCGGGGCCAAAGGCAGCTGGTAGGGAAACGGGCAAGGGAGGTGGGCCTTCTGAAAGGAAGACTGCTGCACAGTATAGAAGGTCACTCGAAGTATGGGTCAGACAACACATGGATTGTCCATTTGACCTGACAGCTGGGAGGTTTTTAGAAACCTAGCCAGTGGGTAAAATCGAGAAGGAGACAGAGCATGTTTCTGAGGTACCCACAGTTTGGACAGTCCCTTCACTTTGGATGGTATTTCTTGCTACACTACCTCATACCCCTGGAAGGGAAGTTTCCCCCTGGACCTTCTGTCTGACATCCAAGAGCCCTCCAATTCCACTGAAACTTACTTGTCCTATCCGCCATCTCAAGATTTTCAGTCAAGTTTGCTACACTACATAGTGGTAAACCAGAAAAAAAAGAAACCCTCATAAACAGGCAAAAACTAATTAGCAAAATACGCAAAGATTTTCAGAGTCTCCTTTTCTTTTTAACACGCCTGTATCTGAGTAGGAGCCCCATGCTTCTGTTGAATTATCCAGAAGGGTGGCTTCAGTGGTGAAGCTCCGTGCCCAGGAAGATGAAGGTGTGCTGGCCAGTAGGAGGCAATATTTTGACCACAGGAGACTTGTCATGTGCTCTGGTCTGAAATGTTTGTGTTCCCCAGATCCCCACACGGGATGCTAATGCCCAAGTTGGTGGCATTGGTAGGTGGGACCTTTGGAGGCCCTCATAAATGGGATTAATGCCCTTGCCAAAAGATCCCCGAGAGAGCTCCCTTGCCTCTTCTACCTTATGAGGACAAGACTTCTGTGACTTGGAAGAAGCCCTCACCCAACCATGTGGGCACCCTGATCTCAGACTTCTAGTCTCTGGAACTATGAGAAAGACATTTCTGAGGTGTCTAAGCTCTCCAGTCTGTGGTATTTTGTTATAGTTTCCTGAATGGACCAAGACATCTTGCTTCTCAGCTTACACTGGGCTTCTGTATGGATGGCAGATGGGTTGGGGGTGGGAGAAAGAATGGGGCTGCAGGGTTGGAGGGACAGGGGAAGAAGACAGGAAAGAGTAAAGAGCAGATAGAGTTTTCACTGCTACCAAACCAGAACTTGAGTCATACACATACCTACAGGCAGGCCCTTGGGTTTTACTTCTCATTCTTTATGTCTTTCCAGATAGTGAAAAAACACCTCATAATGCCTTTAGGTCTTGTTCTTCAGCATGACACAAGTTCCTGCTTCTTGTCTCTGTGGGACACGAGAGCTGAGTCCAAACTCCTTTCCAGGGCTCCTTTCCAGGGAGTGCTCCTGGGATCCACACCTGTGAAGGCAGGAAAGATGGGAAAAGGGAGACATTAGCTGGGATGCAAACTCAATAGAAGCCTTACATAATCCTGCAGGGAATGGTGAAGATGTGATGCCTTTTAGCGAGGTGTAGGGTTGTCAAGACAGGGCTGAGCCTTTATCAGCCTGTGTCAACCAGTCCTTGGATACAGTTGAGGGGTAAGGGAGCATGGCTTTAAGGAAAGGCAGTGTCTGGGGGAGGGCTCTTTTATTCCTGAAGGGGATTCAGGTAGTTTATCACATCCGTGACACTCAAGGCTCTAGAATACCACACGACTTTGCAAATAGAACAGAGTCAGGAATACACATTGCAATAGCGTGCTGTCAGCTGGCTATACAACAGAACATTAGGTTTGAAAACATTACCCATTGAGTTATGCTTCTCTCCCTTTTACAATGTTTGCCTTCAACATGGGTCACTGAAGAACACTTGGTTTCACAGAGCAGCCATGCTGTTAATACCACTAGATATACAGAAACAACAATTTTACACTGTTACTGCTGAGAATGGGTAGAAATAAAGAGAAAATAAACTACTGATTTTCTAGTTTTGTCTAGTGGTATTAAAACAAACAAACAAAGATCGCTGTCTAGGTCTGGCAGCCGGAGAGGAGGTAGGTATAAGGCACCCCCTGCTTGCTAGGAAGCAGTAAGAGCCTTCATCATTTTCTGCTCTCCTTGCTAATTTCCCTAAGGTTTGCAACTTTCCATCCTGGGGATAGGGCTTCATGAAAAGAGCTCAAGTCGAAGAATTAGCATGTCTGCTCAGCGGGGCCAACAACTAAGTAGCACTGTGTGAGTCATCCCTCTTCATTGCTTACAGTCCTTGACGGCTCCTCAGGGCCTACAGGATGGAGCTCTGATTCCTTAATGCGGCCTCCCAGGGCCTTCAGGATCTGTTCTGGGCAGCCCCATCTGCAGCCTTGTGCCTTCATGCCGCTGTGTTCCAGCCATGCCCTCCTGCATTCAGATCCTGGACCATAACTGGCTCTTCCCAGCTCCTGTCTTTGTTCATTTCCCTTCCCCTGAAATACTCCTCCCTTCCCATTCCCAGAGCTTTCTCGAACCTTCCCCAGCACCACAGTATATTGTAACTGTCCATAGCCTATATAAAGCCCATGATCCTCATGGCTCAGTCCTAAATGTGGCTTATATTAAAGAAACAGTGGTCCAGTGTTCCAAAAGTAATTAAATGCATTTTAACGTTTACCACATTCCCTTTATCGCTATTGAAAAGTGCCTGGCTGGGCACACAATCTGAAGACTTAGCAAAACAGCTTAAAAATTGCTTCTCTCTTTACCTTACTCCCACTATCTCCTCCCATGCTCAGAAACTTCTATAAATGCTCCAAAAATCAAACAGATGTTATCTTGTCTTTTCTCGTTTCCTTCTGCAATGATACAGTTCCTCCTAAAGGGTCCAATGGAGGTGGAATTGTTGTGAATATTAATGTTCTTTGATTCCTGTCATAACTGTTTATCTATGTTCTCCACTAGACTCCCATATTGAAAAGGATCACTTCCATCTTATTCACAGAACTTGAGACTCTGCCAGGCACATATGTCCTCAATAATAGTTGTGGAATGAATAAGAACACATTACTGGGTCTTTTCAGGATAAACCTCTTCAAAAGATAAATGGAGTAGACTAGGTAATTTGAAAAGACTCATTGAAAAGGTCTCTGATGACAGATCAGGAGGTCAGGAGGAGAAGCATCCAAACACTCCACAGTATTGTTTGTACTGAATGGCTCTCACAGTTGATAAGGACAGCAAATAAATCAAACACATATAGTACTTACTGTACAGAACTGTTTTAAGGGCTTTGCATATATTTGCTTATTTCCACCAAGTTACAGGTGAGGAAACTAAGGCCCAGAGAGGCTGAATAGTTTGCCCTGGGTTGTGCTGCCGCTAAGTGACAGTATTAGTATTTGAATCTGGTGGTCTAGCTCTCTGGTCTGGGCTCCCACCCACTACTCTATGGTTATTCTTTGCAGCATACAAACATTCGTAATGGACTGGGGAGTGGAAGGTGGATGGGATGCGTGATGTCTTAGGGGTGAGGATTGAGATTCTGTTTCAAAATGAATGATTTAATATCTGCAATGATAAAAGTGAAATTTTCTAAGGTGCTCAATTATATGTTCTTCAGAGTGGTCTCTGGAGATTATAAAAATAATAATCCAGCCAGTCACAAAAGGTCATATATTATATGATTCCATTTATATGAAAGGTTCAGAATAGGCAAATCCACAGAGACAGAAAGGAGACGAGTAGTTGTTTACGGCTGGTGGGGTGAGGAGGTTGTGAGGACAGGAGGGTGATAACTAAAGGGTTTGGGGTTTCTTTTTGAGGTGATAAGTATTCTAGAATTGACTGGTGATTTATATCTCTGTGAATATACTAAAAACCACTGAATGGCATAGTTAAAACGGTTAAAATGTATATAGTACGTGAATTATTTTTTAATTAAGCTGTTATTAAAAAAATCCTTCCTTACAAATCTGTCTTCAACATGATGACTGTCTATCAATTTAAAAAGAACACTTCAAGATCCTTCTGTAGTGATGTGTTTCACTTAAACTTCTGTTCACCACTTAAATTTGCTGCTCCTGCAAGGTTTTTGGAAAGATACTTACAACAGGAGCAGTTTTGTTACTTGGCAGGTTCACATTGCATGCTGATCAACTCAAGCAATGAATGTGCTGCTGGAAAATTATCTTTAAACCTTTAAAATGGTTATTGCAACTAAAAAATTATTTCAAATACTTGAGGGGTGTTTATTCTCAGAAAAGTCTTGTTAAATAGAAAATTATTTTTCTAATAAAATTTGATTTTGGATATATTAGATTTACAGAAAAGTTACAAAGACAGGACAGAGAGTTCCCAGTTTCAATTTCCCTAATATTATCATCTTATGTTACCATGATATATTCATCAAAACTAAGAAACCAACACTGACATGTTACTATTAACCAAACTCCAGACTTTATCCAGATTTTACCAGTTATTTCATTTATATGCTTTTCCTATTTGAGGTTCTAATCCAGGATATTGCACTATAGTCACATCTTCTTAGACTCCCCTGTGGTCTGTGACAGTTTTCCGGGCCTGCCTTGTTTTTCATGACTTGACAGTTTTGAGGAGTACTGGTCAGATATTTTGCATAATGTGCCTCAATTTGAGATTATCTGATGTTTTTCTCATCATTAAGCTGGGGCTCTGGGAAGAACGCTACAGTGGTAAGTGTCTTATCATCATGTTGTATTGGGGGTACATTTTATCCATGTGTTTTATCACTGGGCATGTTAACTGTGATCACTTGTTACAATCTCCTCCTTTCTATACTCTATTCTCTGGGAGCAAGTCATCAAATCCAGCCCATACTCAAATTATTTTTAAATGTGAAAATTATTTGCTTTTTTTTTTAAATGTACTATCCACTTGTAAGACTTTCAAAGATTGTTACAATTGACTGGGATTCTCTTTTTCTTTAACTTCTAACACTAAACTTCATATTTAAAAAATTCTAGTGCTTTGAAAATATAGGTATTCTACATTATATACATAAGACAGTGTGACTGCTGCTTTCCAAGCGGTGACGTATGAGTTTGTATAATTTTTTAAAAATAATTATCTTTTTATTTTAAGACGTCATTGAGTGAGGAGAGACACTGTAAATGCATTTCAAAGTCTACTAGTGCCAGAGGACAATATAGGAGAGTATTTTTTATACTCTTAGACTGGAAAGCTCTCTTTAAAATATGTCACAAAACCTAAAAGCCTTAAAGGAAAAGATTAATAAATCTGACTACATTAAAATTTTTAAAATTTCATAGAAAATAAATGTCTAAATAAAGACAACATAAAAATGGCTACAAACCAATAGTAAAACTAACCAACAGAAACACTGCAGAAGATTTATAATTTATAATTCACAGGAAAGGAATTATAAATGACTTCTTAACATATGACGAGATGGTCCAACCTGATTCAAAATAAGATAAATACATATTAAAAACACAATCAGAAACCATTTTTATCCAATTATACTGGGAAAGACAAAAAAATTAATAATACATACCACCGGCAATATTGTAGGGAAGTAGGTACTATCCCACATTGCTGATTAGAATATAAATTGATGCATCAACTTTAGTTGGCAATTTGGCAAATATCTATTGAAAATGTTACAATTGCATGTATCTTTTTTACCAGTGATTCCACTTTGGGGAACTTCTCTAACAAATATACCTGCATATGTACATGCACAAAGATACATATAAAAATATTCAACACTATTTATAATAGTGAAAAGCTAAAAACTAGCTAAATGGCCACCAGTAGGGAACAGTTAAATGTAGTATGAATCAATCACATACGATATTAAGCAGCCATTTAAAAGATTTCTAGGAACTGATGTGGACTGTCTTGCAAAATATATTGTTAACTGAGAAAAGCAGTAAGAGGAATGGTGTATATAGTATGCTAGTATTTTGGAAAAGTAAAAAAAAAGGATTTATATTTTATAAATTCTTCTATGTAAGTACATATATACTGCTTGTATTGGCTATTTCTGGAATGATACCTAAAAAAACTACAAACAGAGATGGCCTCAGGGGAGGAAACTGGGAGACTAGGGATGTGAAGTGGGAAGAAGACTTACCTTTCATGTCCTTTTTTAAGTATTTAACTTACTATTTTAAAATAATATACAGTATTTATGTCAGTTGTAATTCTACATAACTAGGAAACAAATACTATATATCTAGTACATGTACAACTTATAGGTTAAACTTTATCATTTAGAATTCCTAGAATTTCCAACTTTGTGTTGTTGACATAACTTGTACTTCTAGAAATTACTTACCAGAGAGATGGGGGTGAAGGGGAGGCCTAGCTGGGGCCCAACCTCTCTGCTGTGAACTAGCAAATGGAAACTTATGATACAGATACATCCCCTGTCCTGCCATCTTCTCCTGGAAGAATTTTGAGATCTGGATTATTTTTGTTTCTATGAGTGGCTTGGCTTTTCTGCTGGGGACAACTGTCATGTTTGTGAAGGGGTTCTGTGGAGAAGGGGTTGGGTGGTGTGTTGTAGCCTAGTCACATAGAGAGAACTCTGAAGGAAAAATTACTCTCACAGCCCACTTCTCTGTATACAGGGTCAAAAGTACCCTTTCAGTTTCATTATATTGTGTTTGTTATTTAGATCCAGTTCATATGCTAAAGGTATTGGTTACAGAAGATCACACTTTGAGGGTGATTTATTCAAATTGACGGAGTACAGCTCTGTGGTGAAGACAGCTTTCTTATAAAGAAGCTTCACTGCTTTGTAAAACTATTTTGCTTTAATGGGACTTTAACTTATATGAATTTTGCATTATTTTCCAAGAGGAATCATTTTGTACTATTCTAGACAATGTCACTTTTTATGATTAGTTCAGTTTCATTTTTCTGTGTAATGAGTTTAATTGTTCCTCCAAAAAAGGCATGTTGGAGTCTTCATCTGGTACCACAGAATGTGACCTTTTTTGGAGACAGGTATCTATTTACAGAAGTAATCAAGTTAAAATGAGGTCATTAGGGTGGGCCATAATCCAGTAATGATGTGTGTCATGAAAAGGAGAAATTGGGGTGTAGAGGCACATACAGGGAGAATACCATGTGTAGACTGGAGTTGTATTGCCATGAGCCAAGGAACTACCAGAAGCTTCAAAGAGGACTGAAACAGCACTGCCCCAGCACCTGGAGGAGTGTGGCCCCGATGGCACGCCACTTTTGGACTTTCAGCCTCCACAACTATGATGGAATAATTCCTGTTGTCTTAAGCCAGCCCCTCACTGCTGTTATGACAGCCTTAGACTCATGCACTAGAATGGGGAATGCTCAGACGCAAGTATGGAGACCCCAGCTCAAAATGACTCAGACTTTCTCCAGTTTCTTCCTGTACTAGCAAACACCCCTTGTGAATTTCAACTCTGATTTAGGCATTCAGTCTAGAAAGAGTAACTACCTTTCCAATTTGGGTTGTGTTTCCACAACATTCCTAGGAAGAAAGGCTATAATGGGATGTCTCTCCGTGTGGATGAATCTACCTTTTAGGTTAAATTTCCCATGAGGCTTCGGATCTTCTTACTCAAGTTGTTCCCTCTTCTGCTCTTTCAACATTTGCTTTCACAACTTGTCTGAAGCTCACTTCCTTGTTGGTCTGTGCTGTCTAACCCTGTCAGAACAGGGCCACCCAGCAACACCTGTGTGCTCTGCAGTGTCATGGTCACACTCCTGCCCTCATGAACCTGTTCATTTCTCTCTGTGTTGAAGTTTCAGCACCAAATTACTATTTTTGTATATCTTTTTTCTTTAAATGACAAAATCTTTTAAGAAAGGGTTCCTTTAACAAATGCTAATAAATGTAATAGTTATAACTTACTATTTATTCAGTATCTATGCACTATGAACCTGGGAAAGGACGTGTGTGTGTGTGTGTGTGTATACATATATATATATCTATAGACACTTGTTCATGGTCACACAGAGCCAGGAAGCATCACAGGTTGGAATGACTCTGAAGCCCTGACTCTTGGACTCACACTCACCGTTAAACCAAGTCTGACTAATAGAGCAGTAACTTCATCTGTCTACTCACTGAACTCTCCCCAGGGCCTAGAAGAGTGTCAGCACATGGTAGGTGCACAATTCACATTTCTGTTGCAGGAGGTGTCTGTAGCTCTCTCCTGGATGACTCTGCTGTAGGACTACAGGCAATTAGAGGGGAAGGAAACTCTCTACTCCAATTATCACGTTCAACCATCTAAAATCACATATATTCAAAACATTTGACCTACAGAGATGGCAATTTTATATAATTTAATATTATACAATTGCTAAAAGGATTTAGGCTGATAGAAGGTTCAGTATCTTGCTGCTTGGCATATTTTTAAAAGCTTTTTTCCCCCCACATCCATGAGCCACAGACTCCCACTGAATCCCTGGTATCTGACAAGAACAGTGCGTTACTGTGTTTCTGTTACTCAGTTTCCTGACCCTAGTGGCTGTCTTGCATTCAGAAATTAGTTTCATAGGCGTGGTTAAAGTTCTTCCCTGTGAAAAGCCACTGGTGCCTGGGATAGGGAATGCAGGCTCTCTCACGAGCCACCTTTTCATAAATATCTGAAGTCAAGGGGCCAGATTTCTGTCTCTTTTTGCTTCACCGATTGGCTCTGTGGCCCAGATAAAGCCACCTTGGTAAGTCAGTCTGGGGCCAGTGGGCAAGTCTGCTCAAAGAGCCTTGAAAACTGGGTTCTAGTTTTCTTCCCAGAACCAGTGATGGGACCTTGACCTAACTGAGCAGTTTCTGAACTCTTTCTTAATCAATTAAATAGGAATTATGTTCATCATGCATGCTTCACAGACTTATTCTGGGTATTCAAGCTGTAAAATGCTATGCATATGTAACGTGTTTCTCCAGCACTGCACCTAAACTTCAAGTTATCAGAGGTGGTGAAGATTAGCCGAACTTGGTGACACAGCGAGTTAGACAATAGTGTCGGAGCTACAAGAGCAGTCACGGAGAACTCTCTCTGTGACAGACCCTGTTCTAGATGCTCTACTTGAATATCTTTAATTATGAATTATAATTAGATGTTATTACTGTCTATATCTTACAGTAGAAGAAACTGAGTTACAGAGAGGTTACATAAATTACACAGTACGTGGCAGAGCCAGGCGTTATATCCACACTTTCGTCCTGTAGTGGAGACATTTAATACTCATCAAATAGCCATGTGCGCCCCCTCATTTCCCAGACTCTCTTGTAATTATATGGGCCTTGTGAGTAGTTCTGGCTACTTGGCTGGAAGTACAGTGATGTGTTACTCCAGGTTTCAGCATAAAAGGGTGATTATGAATTTTCCGCACATTCTCCATTCCCCTGCTGTACGTAGGCCTCAGGTTGAAATGATGAGGTTGTAAGTCGAAAATACCATGGATCACTTGAAAGCAATCTGCCTTGGGGAGCTGCTGAACCTGCAGTGAACTCTGTGTAAGAAAGAAATATTCTTCTATTTGCTCAGCCACTGAAATTTCAGATTTGTTGGTTACTGCATTATGGCCTATCCTATTGTAATATACTGCTTCTTGAAGTAAATATATTAGTATTTTTTCTTTGCATCTAGAAATCATAAATTGCGACTTGGAATTTGACATTCGCTATTAATAATCAGACAATTCTCTTCCAACATGCTTCCTCCTCAAAAACTCTTTGCAGAGTTACTTTGTGTAATTTGCAGAGTTCTCTCCTCCACTTTCTCTACTCATCAGCCTAAGATATACTTTCCATGTACCTATTTGTCTACCGACTTTTAATCTACCTGATTCTCTTGTGTGTATATGTGTAAATTACTACTGGTCAGTTCTTCTGGGTTTTTAAAAATGTCATTATTTGATTATATCCTCCCCTGTATTGCATATCCTGAGTTAGCCCTCTAATTTTCTTCTTCTCTCCCTGGTCCTTTCCTTTGTGAGTCTCCCATCTCATTTGAGGTTTTAAAGGGGTAGTTACCTTGCTGTGTGGGATGGAAGAAAGGGCCTGTAATCTATAGATGCTCACCCATCTCCCTCCATTCAGCTCACGTTCCATCTCCGTATCCTGAACTTCAACCTGGCATTCAGCCTGGCTCATTTCTATCAGTAGCTTCTCTGCAGGTGGTCAGGTCGGCGCTTCCTCTATTCTGTAAGTCAGTTTCCACTACTCCACTCTCACTGTCCATTTCCCAAGAATGTGTTGGTTTCTCATGTCTGCAACTGTCTCCTGTTCTATTCTCTTTATCCTTGTGGGTTTACAACTTTCCTGTTTGTTTTAAACTCATTTACTTTCCTTTCAGTGGGCTTTCAGGGGAGACAAAGGAGCAAGACACATGTTCAGTTTGGTCAGAAGTTACCTGTAACATGTTTTAAAAAATAACAGCCCTACAAGGTATGGATTAATAGGCTTGTTTTACAAATAAAGATATTGAATCTCAGAGAGGTTCAGTAAATTCCCTAAGAGCTCACAGCTAAGCACCAGAGCTGTGCTTCAGACCTATATTTAACTGAGTCCAAAGCCCACATCCTTCACCAGGGGAGAATCCTACCTACAGTAGTCACCTGTAGAGGGGGCAGAGGTCAGATGAACACTGTCAGGGATGCTTCTGTGAAGAAACAAGATTCAAGTCATGCAAGGTCTAGATAACCCTCAGGTCTCTTCCAACTCTGCTTGTAATATTTGCCTTTGCTTTCTTTGTTAATCAAAGCAAATGGGTCACGGGAATATTTTTAAGCAAACATAACTGATCTATTATCACTTTAGCTAAAACATTAAATCATGCTCAATTAAAACCCTGGGGAAGGGAAATAAGGCCAACAAGTCAACTGAGTAATCCACAGTGTGTAATTATACATTTAGCTACAGATACAATCAGCTCACTGCCACACATAAAGAAGAGGACGTATGTTTAGGTGACTCCTCTGAGATGCCTCCACTTAAATGCCTGGTGTCATAGAGCCTCCTGACACACAGCATTTGGCCAAACCCACTCAAGGAATGAGTTCTATACCACTCACTTACTTTAAAATTTACACTTGACATGCATTATTTGGACATGTAATCATCCTGTCTGTATTAAAATAATGCATTGCAAAATATACAACGTGATACTTCAAGTATCCCCTTACCCCCGCAAAAGCAGCTGGTGACAGAAATGATGGTCACTGGGACTCCAACAATGAAATGCTGACTACTCATGCCTCAGACGGTGCACACACACTTATACACAGTAAAAGTTTTTATGTGTCTTTACTTAGATGTGATCAAGAATGAGTTAATGGACTCATGGACAGAGAATACAGACTTGTGGTTACCGGGGGGGGGGGGGGGGCGGGGTAGAGGGTGGGAAGGGATAAACTGGGATTTCAAAATTGTAGAACAGATAAACAAGATTACACTGTATAGCACAGGGAAATATATACAAAATGTTATGATAAATCACAGAGAAAAAAATGTGACAATGAGTGTGTATATGTCCATGTATGACTGAAAAATTGTACTGAACACTGGAATTTGACACAACACTGTAAAATGATTATGAATCAATAAAAATGTAAAAAAATTTAAAAAAAAAAGAATGAGTTAATCAACGAAAAACTAACTTGTATCAGAATAAGGGGAATAGAAAGATGAAGAGTAAGAAAAAACAAGGAAGTACTGTAATACATTTGGAAGTGGAAGCTATCCTGAATAAATGAGAGGAAAGCAATTCAAGACCACATACGTTTGTTCTAAACTTTGAAAGGATTCAAATTATGGAAGTCCTGAAAAGCCAAATCAAGGAACTTAGACTTTTCCTTCTAT
This sequence comes from Vicugna pacos, assembly GCF_048564905.1. NCBI lineage: Eukaryota > Metazoa > Chordata > Mammalia > Artiodactyla > Camelidae > Vicugna > Vicugna pacos. Next base: position 55,193,213 of record NC_132989.1, read on the forward strand.
CATTTTTTGGGGCACATTATATGTTTAATGTAGAAATAACTAAGAAAATATAAACTAGGAAAACAAAACTGAAATAAAATTACCCCCAAACCTCACCACACAGTTAATTTACTGATCCACAGCTTTGTCTTTATAGCTCCGTAATGTACGTGCTATGTCATAAATGCATTCTTCACCTAACATAGGATCCTGAATGCTCTTCAGGGTCAATATGTATGTGGCAGATCAGAAGAGGAAGAGCAAAATGTGGGGCAGAGTGATTGACAGGCCTCCTGGTGGGCTTATGCTGGGCCCTGAAGAATACGTAGGATTTATATAATCAGGGGATGAGACTCTCAAGGCAGAAAAATAACATGGAAAACTGCAGAGAAGAAAGGAGTGGGGCTCATGGTCCAGCAGTGAAACTACCCCGTGAGGAGACAGCTGACTTCCTACAGAGAAGGGTGAGTAAGGCTGGGGGAAGCAGGGATCCAGGCAAAGGGAAGGTTTAGGACAACTTTTCTTCAACTTCTCTGGGAACCAAACACGGAGGGAGGAGTTTGAATGGCAGCCCAGAAAGAGAACTGTGAGTGTGATGTGCAGGAGTGAGAGGAGGGATTTTAAAGTTATGCCCTGAATTTGTTAAGACCCCTGTTGTTAAGTTACCAAAAAGCCAACTGTACAAAAACAAAAAGGAGGCAGATTCGTGCCACGGATATAAGGGGCCTCCCAGAACTGAAGAGTTGGAATGCAACTGGGCCTCACTTGGGACTAGAACTCACAGCTGGGAGGCTACAAGGAAGCTCGCCCTCCTCTGTGCCCTTTGTTCATCTCTGCTTCCCTTGCGGGCCTGCCCCGTCCTTCCTCTGCAGGCTGGCTTGCTGGGTGTCCATTCCCACAGTAACTCTCAGGTATATACACTTTAGGTCATAGTTTCTGCCACTCAGAAAATTTTCTCTCTGTCTCCTTAATTTCCTTGTCCAGTCCCTACCTCCTAATGAGGGAAGCAAATCCGTTTAGGTCAGTGCAAGTTAGGTCTACCCTCGGTCCAATCGACTGTGGGTTGGGAGGGACAGGGTGGAGTGATGAAGCCCTGATGGGCTGTGTGATTCCACCCCAGAGAAGGAGGAACTGCATGGGGCTGGGGGGACACTCCAAATAGTCCCTGGTGCATGCTTTCAACTCTCTCTCCTCCAGAAACTAGGGGATCTATTTTGTATGGGTTAAAAAAACACAAGTTTATGTAAGTGCCCAAAATGACTTGAGTATTATAACCAAAGATACACCTTTTCTCGACTAAAACAATCTGCCATGAGCTCGCAGGCCACTGAAGAGCCTCTGAGAAAGGACACCTTGTTCATGTGTGACAACCTGAGCCTGAAACAACAGAAACATAGGCAAAAAATAAAAACAAAAGTCACCATTAACTATTTAGTGGAAAGTGATCTGCAAGAAAGATCAAGACTATAATGAACACTAGAGAGAAGTGACATCAGACATATGGTGATGTATAAAATCTTGCTCTGCCTGATGGCTTTATTTCCTTGGTTAAATCAAACCAAAGCATCTACAGTATAGTGTCGTTTGGGTGTGGTGGTAGAAGCCTGGGTGAGTCACACTGATGACCAATTGTGGTTTCTTTTTCTCTATAGTGAAGAAATATCGTGTGCTCAGCAGGTCAGCCCAGTGGACATGCTACAGGAAACAGATCTTAATGGGTGAAAGACGTGCTGAAGGAAGAAATAAGGGACAGGTCAAAGGAAAATCTGATGACTATTTTTGAATGGCAGGAGTAGATTAGGACATATATAGAAAGGATAGGGAAATTAATCTGAAAACTTCTATATTACAAGAATGTAATAACTCTTAAAAATAAAAGTTGATTCCTGTGAGTTTGAATTCCTATCAGTTCTAAATTTACCACTCTGTCTTGGTAAATTCCAGACAGGAATAACACATTAAAGGATTCTTCAGGCTTTGTAAAGAATTTGAAGCTGTTGGCTGTGGAGAGAATTGGGCTCCTAAAATTTCTATCTAAAAAATTAACTCAATAAAAATGGTATCTGTGAGTTGGAGAAGGGAACTTGGAGGGAAACAGCCTGGTTTCAAAAATACTACTCCATTTCCAGAGGTACACTTGGCCAGGCAGAATATTTAATTGTGTGACTATTTCCTGTGTTGCCTCCAGGTCTGAGGGGGTCAAAATGAACATGTCACTACGCTAGGATGGGAAAACTATGGCCTAGGGATTTAGTATATTCATGACCATAAACACATCATCCCAAACTTGTTTTCTTTGTTGCCTAGCAAATGCTGGAGTTGTTTCAAATACCCAGCCCTTCTATGAGCACACATACAAATGAAACAAGTATCTCCATCAAATTAATACCCCCTGAGGAAATGGACAAGCACCCATTCTCAGGAATGGATACATCAGAGTAAATGCTGCCTGCCAGCTCAGTCAGGTGTGTAGGTCTAGATTAGGGCTGTCTTGCAGTACTGCGCTCCTGTGGGTCATCCTATGGTCTGGAGAATGTCTGGAATGCTGGCTGAATGCGAACAGATTTAAAACATTCATCAACTGGATACGAGGTTACTTCTGGTTGTGATCCAGCCAAAAGTGATTTGCCCCTGTCCTGAGGATACTCTGTGGTTTAAAACTTTTCAATCCATAGTAATGATAACAGATGCAACGTGATCAATGCAATCAGCATTTATTGCCCAGTTATCTTACACAAGGCACTGTACTAAGTGCTTTAATGCATCACCGCATTCAGTAATCAGAATAACCCTAGGAAGTAGGTACTCAGTTTTATCATCCACAGGAAACTGAGTGAGATGCAGAGTGATGAAGTAGCTTGTTCAAGCTTACAGGGTCAGTAAGTGGCAGAGCTGGGATTTGAACACAGTTGTATGAATTGGAAGCTCCTATGTTTCACCCACCATGCTGTCTTGCCAAACTGTGATGGCCTTGGGAACCGCAGGGAAATCAGTTCCACTGGAAGGGAAAGTCGCCTCAGTGTTGATAATAATGGCCACGAATTGGTTCACTCTAGGGGGATGTACGGGTTGGGCTGCTTATAGTGTTGTTTCTGGCTACACTGGAATAGACAGTTTGAGCCCACTGATCAGAAGATAAAGAAAGAAGGAAACTTCAGCTGCCTTGTATAACCCCAGCCTGACACTCTCCGGCACAAAACACTCAAGATCTTTGGGGAGGTCTCAGCAATCCTCTGAAGGATGTAAAAGGCTTTTTTTTCCAAAGGAAGAGAAGCAATTGAGGTGTAGAAACCAGTAAGGCCATTGCTTACAGCTGTGCATCTTGTACAGCGCATAAAAACGCTCAGGCGAGAGGCCCTAACTCTCCCTGGCCAAGCCCTGTACCCTCTACGTCTGCTCAGAGCAGGTGGTTTTTCCAGTTAGTCCACCCACTGTCTCACACGGGCACTGAGGCTTTACAAAAGATAGTGGTGGCCTAGGGGTCACATCCTCTTTCTCCAAGGCCCACTCACACTGCTCTTCACACTGTGAACGCCACGTCCAAGTTTAACCTCTGTCTCTACACTGACTTAGGTGGACAGACTATTACACTATCATATTTTGCTTAAATAATAAAATTTGCTTATATAGTAAGATTGTCTTATCAAGAAGAATATCAACTAGTTAGTAATAAAAGAATAAAATTTTGTATTTAGATGAGAAAAATAAGCTCTTTTGCTTTTATTGGGTTTATTTTTATGTTATTCTTTGGGGGAGATATCTTGAACTCTCAAAGGTTCATCAAGCCAGGCCAGCCTTTGATTAATGTTGCCGGATGGTCCTGAAATTCCTTTGGTTACTACTGATCCTACGCAGTTCACTAGCGGAAGTTATTTGCAAAGTGTGTCCCAATAAGCTGAATTCACTTCCTCACGGACCCAATTATTTCAAATGGAACATCGGAATGCTGGAAAGCCACATTCCAGAAATTTTTGGTTATATGAGGCACTCTTGGGTTTAAAATCTCTGAGCAGCTGTGTGCATGTACTGAGTAGACTTGGGCAAGTGACAGGGCCTCTGGGTGCCTCAGTTTCTCATTTGTGAAATGGAACTTATCTTACATGGTTCCTATGAAAATCAACGGAGACAAGAAATATAAAGGGTTTAGGATTGCCCATGGCACATAGTAAACATAGTAGTGATATTACATTAGTCTTAGTACAATTGATGTTGGGCTGACCTAAGACATAGTTGGCCAACCATTCAGTTTCTTTTTAAGTTCACTCTTTGTTCACACCTCTAAAACTGTGTCATCTGCAATAGAGAAAGATGCCCATCTTTACACTGGGGAGAAAGGACATTTATGTACTTCATTAAACTGTGACAGAATCATGATTTTACATTTTGAGTCTTATCAATTAAAAGTTTATTAACAAGCATATTATGAGCAGCTCCTAACATATGAAAAGATGCTCACTCTCACTTATAATAAGAGAAATGAAATATAAATTATACCTCATTACCATCTTCTACCTTTCAGAACTGGTAAAGGTAAAAAACTTCGATAATGATGTATTGGTAAGAGTACAGAGAAACAGTATATCAAATAATTACCAATATCTATCAAAATTACAAGTGTACCTACCCTTTGACCCAGCAGAAACTTCTTGAAATGTGTATTACAGTCGTATTTGCCCACACATACAAATGGTCTGTGATCAAGGCCACTGTTTTTAATTGAAGTGTTGATCTTAATAACATTTTGGAAACAACTCAAATTTCTATCAATAGGGCATTCATTAAATAAATTGAGGTACAGACAACCATAAAAAAGAATGAGGAAGCTCCTACTGTTTTACTGGGGAATGTTCTCCAAGGTATATTCAGTAAAAGGCAAGGTGCAGAGCAATATGAAAAAAGATGCTGCTATTTGGCTAAACAGGGAGAAAAAAGAAAAAGATATGGATGTGCTTGAATACGTATTGAGTATCTATGGAAAATGCACAGGAAACCCCTCATACTAATCGTCTATTAGAGGAGGAACAGGGTGGCTGGAGGACAGGGTGAGAAGAGTTTTTACTGTATATCATTTTACCTTTTTTTGATCTTTGCATATTTAAAAAATAAATAATTTTCTCATTGGTCAAAAGACGATCCTTACTCCCCACAATTTTGGTGATAGTTTAAACATAAGCTGTGATGAGATAATGAAAAATCTCAATTTCCTAAAGTTTAAGATTTTAGGTAAGAAATGAGGTTAATACTCTTATTATTATCCTTTTGCAGAAAAAGAAACCTGAGTCATAGAGAGATCAACTTGGATATCGAAGCATTTTTGATTCTCAAATTCCTGCTCCTTCCACATGGCGTGTAGCTGCACCACACAGAAACTGACATTTCTAAGATTAAATATTAGTTACTGAGAGAAACCAGGGTTTTAGGAAGCAGGAGGGAGGATGAGTTGATGACAGGAAAAACTAGAGGAAATTAAGCAATCCAAGTTTATCTATTATGAGCCAAGTCGAGAATCTTCAACCTGAAGCAGAAGCAATTTTCTAACTAAGCACAAATGAGGGTTATTTACTATTTCAAAGGGGCAGTTGAATGGCAGTAGCCCTGTCTTGGAGTCTGTCTAGCAGAATGGATAGTGAGCATCTGTCCTGATATCCACTAGGATAGAAAGAAATGCATGGGTCTTAGTTCACAATGAGAGATATTTCAGTGCACAACAGAAAGGATTTTCTGATGTGAAGGCTGCCTTGGAATTATAAAGTTACCAAGGAGATTACTGCCTCTATATCTAGGAACTATAAAATCTAGCTTTAAGTCAGCCTAGGATGACGTATACCTTACCCTGCCTCAGCCCAGAGAGATGGAATCCCAGCATTCAAGACCCCATGAAACCTCTTGACTTTATAAGTGGTCCCCAGTTCCCAGCCAACTCAGAGCATGCTTGTGTCTAGGGTTCCTTTCAATGTGTGCATAGCAACATTTGTTCATTTTAGGCTTTCTCATCTCTCCTACTCAAAAACAAAACAGAACAAACAGATAATTTGGGTTTGGAAACAAAGAGAATAGAAAAATCTATTTTGATTCTACTTCCTATAATTTCCTCATAACGCCCCATCACAAAAGCCTCCGTTAGGTCAAGATGCTTAAATCTCCTCATCCTGGTGAACATCAAGACCCATCTCCAGGTACAGCGTCTCTGCTCACATGGCTCTTCTGTCCCTGGGATGCTCTTTCTCTTAGGAAATCTACCCACCAAATGTGTCATACTCTCCTCAGTGTTCAAGGTCTCACTGTAGTCATAAAGCCTTTGAAGTTCATCCTCTACTAGGAATTTCCTGAGTCTAAATCACAAAGTTTAGTGCTAAATTACATTGTGATTCTTTGGTGTTATACAACATCTACCTTTCCAACTAGATTGTGAGTTCTCTAAGTAAAGAAACCTTGCCTAATGCTTTTCTGAATCAATTGTTGAACAGTCAAAATACAAATATTTGTTTTTAATCACACATAGTTTTGTAGGTTTATTTTCACCCTTGAGGTTTAATAAGCTTAAGAGCTCAAAAAGATTAAAGAATTGTAATCCTGGTAGAATATATTAGAAATTGGTTTAAAATGCAAACTTTGTTGGGCACAACATATCTCATTTCAGAGGGAGCACTACCAAATGCTTTTCACTAATGGGATTCAGAATGGAGAGGTCCTTAATGTTCAGGAAATGAGGCTGCTTCTGTTCTTTACAATCCCAGCTCTCTGGTCCCCTATTTGAAGATCAGAGTCCATTCTGCTTGACTTGGTTTATCTGAAGTTTAAGTGTGGAAAGTATGCCATATTTTGAAAAAAGAAGGAAAGGGAAAAGAACTAACATATGTTAAGCATCTATTTGCCAAGGACTTTATATATATGATTTCACATAATATTGACAACAACCCTGCATTGTAGAAAGTGACTTTCATGAAAATTAGATAGTACGCACAGGTCAATGTATAAAAGAAGAAAGATATGAAAACCTTTTACTCTTTCTGATTCTATCATAAAGCTTAAACTGATTTAAAAGCACAGTAAATAGCTAAATGGAATATGCACATCCTGCTAAAAAAATTTGCACACTCTTCCAAAATCAAAACATTGCTTTGGGGTCCTTACAGAAGATTAGTAAATACATTATGTAGTCAGACAACCCAACCACAGTGTACACAGTATAATATTTGGTTTCCTCAAGGAATTATACTACTAGGCTAGCCTGAACTTAGGAACATCTATTAAGGAAATAAGGAAATAGTGTCTCTCCACTTGCGAAACTGGGAGAACTAGAATGAGTCATGAGTTGTTCTAACTGGCTGGAAAATTAAAGATGAGATAAGCACTGGCTGTGACTAAAAGGAAAGGAATAGATTTTGAGAAGGTGAAGACCTGAGATGCTATCCCCCACGATGACCAGTGCAGACTGTTTCTGAGTGAAGTTGAGCCTTTGGCTAAAAAACCAAGACGACATCAAACTTTCACCCCTAGCTTCATCCCAAGACTTTGCTGTTTCTGTCCATGTTCTTGGCCTCAGAACTGAAATATCACCTCCACTGATTCCCTCCTCTTCTTCATATTTAACCGGCCACTAAGTCCCAAGAATTCTGAATTCCTAACACCCTTCACATTCTTTCCTTCTTCCCCATTTCTACACTCATTAATGTACACCAAACTTACCACCACCACCCCCAACCATACTTGGCTCAAGTTCCCAGCAGGAACTCACCAGGCTGACATCCCACTAATCTAAATCACCTATCAATCTTCTCCAAATGCTGGCCGAATCATTCTTATGTTGCCACTCTCCTTTGCATGGAGAGTAAAGGCGTGCTCCAGTTTCTGTCCCACCTTCATCTCCAGCCTCGATCCTTATCCCTCCCTCTCCCTAGCTTATTCCTAACCGGTCTGCTCAGTCTTATTTAAAGTGGTGGCAATTATTTCCTATCTTATATTTTCCATCAACACTGACTGGGCTCCTATTTGTGTGACCGCTCCTAAGTAAATCTTAGGGACAAAAAAGATAAATAGAACATGGTCTCTGCCCACAAATAAGGGAAACTGACATTACCCAGATTTGGGCCTTTTGGGCTATAGTAGTGGGTATTATAATACAGGTATATGCCAGGTAGAGAGAGCACACTGAGTGGGGAGTTACCTGTTCTCACTTGGGGGAAGTGAGGGTCAGGGAAGGTTTTACATAAGAGAAGATGCTTAACCTGGAAACCAAGAAAACAATTCCACTTACAATAGCATTCAAAGAAAAAAAAAACACTTAAGAAAAAAACTAACCAAAGAACTACAAGGTTTATATACCAAAAACTACAAAATATTGTTAAAATAAATTCAAGAGGATATAAATAAACGGGAAGACAGCCTGTATTCATGGATCAGAAGACTTACTACTGTTAATATGGCAAGACTATTAAAATTAATCTACAGATTCAGTGCAATCCCTATCAAATTTCCAACTGCAAGAAACACAGAATAGTCAAAACAGTCTTGAAAAAGAAGACCAAAGTTGGAGGACATGCACTTCCCGATTTCAAAACTCGTAACGTGTCTTAGTAATCAAGCAAATGTGGCACTGGCATACAGACAGTAATGCAGACCAAAGGAAAAGAATTGAGAGTCCAGAAATAAACCCACACATTTCTGGGGAATTTATTTTTGACAAGAGTACCAAGAACATTTAATGGGGGGAAGAATAGTCTTTTTTGACAGTGGTCTGGAACAACTGAATATCCACATGCAAAAAGATGAATGTGTACTCGAGTCCCATATGATATACAAAAGCTAACTCAGTATGTATCAAATACCTAATGTAAGAACTAAAACTATAAATCTCTCAGAGGAAACATGGATGAATAGCAGCAAGATCTGGTATTAGGCAATGCTGTTTTAGATATGACACCCAAAGCACAAGCAATTAAAAACAGTAAGTAAATTGCGCTTTATCAAAATTAAAAACTTTTGTGTGTCAAAGTACATTGTTAAGAAATTAGAAGGCAACCTATAGAAATGGAGAAAATATTTGCAAATCACACATCCATAGGGGTCTAGTATCTAGAATATATAAAGAACACTTACAACTCAACAACAAATAGACAAACAACCCAATTTAAAACCAGGCAAAGGACTTGAATAGACATTTCCCCAAGGAAGATATACATGAAAAATGCTTCAACGTTATTAGTCATTAGGGAAATCCAAGTCTTCTTTGAGTCATTATGAAATATTACTTCATAACCACTAAGATGTCTATAATAATACCTTAAAAAAGACAATAGCAAGTATTGGCAAGGATGTAGAGAAAATGAAATAGTCACATATTGCTGGTGGAAATGCAGGATGATGCAGCCTCTGTGAAAAACAGCTTGGTGGTTCCTCAAAATGTTAAACATAGAATTACCATATGACCCAGCAATTCTATTCCCAAATATGTACCTGTGAGAACAAAATCAAGTGTTCACAGAAAAACTTGTACACAAATGTTCATAGCAGCATTATTCACGAGTCAAAAAGTAGAAACAACCCAAACATCAGCTGATGAGTAGATAAATAAAACTTGGTTTATCGACACACCAAAATAACATTTAGCCATAGAGAGGAGTAAAGTACTGATCCACGCTACAATATGCATGAACCTTGAAACCACAATGCTAAAAGAAAGAAGCCAGACACAATAAGCCACATGTTGTATGGCTCCAATTACATGAAATGTCCATAAGAGGCAAATTCATAGAGACAGAAAGTAGATTAGTGGTTGCCAACGGGTGAGGGTAAAGGAGCATTTGGACTAACTGCTAAAAGAGACTAGAGTTCTTTGGAGAGTGATGAAAATATTCTGGAATCAGAGAGTGGCGATGGTTGCAAACCATACTGAATATACTAAAATTCACTCAAGCACACACTATAAAATGGTGAATTTTATGTCATCTTCTTGCAGGGTTAGAAGATGGTTTTCTTCCCTCTTTATTTTGGTCCTCGACTTAGAAGTAACTTCCTTGAGCAACAATGAAGGATGCTTAAGTATCATTCCTCTGCCTGGAATGCTCTTCCCCGGACTCTCCATGGCTGGTGCCTTCTTATCTTTTAGGCTCAGCTTAAATGCCTTTTTCTAGAGAGGACTTCCCTGACCCCACAGTCAGTAGCTTCCCACTTATCACCTTGGTTCTCCATCACTGCGTCCTGCTGGTATCGTGCACGGTGATTATGTTCATTTGCTTGTTTGTTGGGTTTTTATATCTAACCCAGATTGTTAGATCTGAGGACAGGGAACGGAACTGTTTTAGTCAGTGGTCTGTCCCAGGTGCCAAGGACAGCTCTCCATCTAAATGAGTTAAATTTATGCCTAACTGTAAAGGCAGAGAACGTGACTGGGAGAGAGGTCCAGCTCCTCTAGTTACAAGCTTGGCAGCGCCTTGTTCTCAAATCGGTCCTGTTGAGCCTAGTCCACAATGTCCCAGGCTTAGGTGGTCTAGGGCTTGGCTGTGGTTTAACTTTGTGTTTGCCAAGTTAATAGCCCTTGAGAGCAACAGAAGTTCATCTCTGCCAAAGTCAACACGAAACAAGGGCTGTGACACATGGCCAGCCTGCATAATTCAGGGCTGGGCAGAAAGGGGCAGGGAGGGCATGTCTCCAAGGCAGCAGAGCAGTGGATTTGAAAGACAGGAAGTAAGCAAGCCCCAGGTGCTTGAGTAGAAGCTGTTTAATTCTACCTTAAATGTTACTATCTTCAAGAAAGAGAAAAGAAAGGGAGGGAAGAAATGAACTTCATTGACGTTCCAATGCCAGGCTCTTTGAGGTGAACTTCCAACATTATGTATCATTTAGGAGGAATTCTTTCACAGATAGGTCATTGGTTGTAAGAAGTCAAAAATGTTCCATGTCTCTTATGCCTGTGAAGTCGAGGTATTATTTGTTACAGAAGCTAAATTCCTCTAAGTACCTTGGGATGAGGTATGCAGTGCAGACTCCAAGTGCACCAGGAACCAAGAAGGCCCAGCGTAGCAAAAAAGCAGTTGTGTCATCCGGTGACCATTTCCTTCAGTGACGAGGTCTCTGTTAATTGGTCAGGTTCTAAGCACAGGGAAACAGCATCCATGCTTGCTTTCCAATCTGGGCTCTGAAGGTTAAACTGATTGGCTAACTTTGAGAAAGCCACTTATCCTAAGTCACAGAAACCCAGAAAGTTATCTTGGAATATTATTATCCTCACTTTACAGATAAGAAAGCTGGGGTGTGAGTGATAAGTGACATCCTCAGGCCTCACAGCTGGCAAATGGCAGATCCCAGCCTGGGCAGACCTGTCTACCAGGCTCTTAACTGACATACTTCCAGCTCCATCAATCTCCTCGCTTCTTAAAACAAGGAGGTTGATTGGATGATGCCTACATTTCCTTCCACTGTTAATGTTTCCTGTACCGTCAGGACACACTCATCACATAGACATAGAAACCTTATTCAGTTTATACACACAATGCTATGTATTTATAGAAGGGTTAAAATTGATTCTTGCCATCTTTGAGGACATCTCTTTTGGGCAGGAAGGTATTGAGTGACACTCTTTCAAATTTCAGACATTTTAGCCATGGGGGAGTATCTGATCCGCTCAAGTTATTTACTCATTAGCTTTCTTTTCTACAGAGCGTTTCTAAACAAGTTTAGGTAAATTGCCAGAACTGTTTAGTGACTATCATTACAAATAGGGCCTTTGTGTGGTGAAGGACAAATAGACAATTAAGTGAAGAAAAGTATTTGTGCACTGAAATACATTAAAAGAATGCTTTAAAAAGTCAACAATGCCTAAAAGGATTTATTTCCTTTCTAAATACTTGTATAAGAAAGGGTAACATTCATTTGGACTTAAAACAGGTATTCTGCTCCTACAGTACAGCCACCAATAGCCATGAACCAAGCAACAAATCTTTCCTCTTCATCTTGTAGGATAAGGCACATGCCCAGTGAGATAGAAATGAGTGTATGGTAGAAAGGTAAATTTCACCTTCAGGGTTCACTTTATGAACAGGAAACTAAGGGTGACTGAGGCATGGAACTTGGAGAGGGTCCTAACACCTTTTGGGGGCATTCAAGGGGCACAAGGAAATTATCACCTAGATGGGTCCATCTCTTCTGTCCAACAACCACATGGTCCAGGAGACAGTAAAGACATTTACATTTCTGGGCACTGAGCAGAATCTTCTTCCCTTCAAACAGGAGTTTTCTCAGGAAGCATTCTGTGCTTAATAAGAAAATAGTAAAACCTCATGGATTTTTTTTTTAACACTTTTGTAGCTTTCCAGGCATTTCTGCATGGTGGATCACAGATTTTTTGGTTTCACAGACTAATAAACATTACAAAAAGAAAAAAAAAAGACTAGCAACAGAATGTCCAACTTTGTATTTTGCCAAATAAAAAAATTTAAGATGGAAAAAAGTTCTCATAGACAATCACAATCACTCATGAAAGAAAGGACATAATCACAGCAAAGAAGCAAGGAGGTGATTCATATAAAGAGTCCTTTAAATTACTTAAAATTGACTTTTTGAAAAATTCACTATACTATCCTGAATTTTCTCATTCTTCTGCAGAGCAATAAAAACTTCATCAAAGATTTTCACAACCAGCATCAAAGGTAGGCAAAGCGGGTGTTACTCTCCACTTACTGTCAAGAAATGTGGGCTGAGAATGTGAGGTACCAAGCTCTGGTGATGCTGGCACAGCTCTTCCACAGACCACACGTTAAGCATCAGAGACCTAGACCCTGGGCTGGAATTTTGGTTTTGATATTTACCAATTAGGAAAGTGCAGGACATTTTGGTAACACCTGAAAGCCCCAGACAGGAGACTGCAATCAGCTTGCCCTGAGGGCCTAGAGTTTGAATGGAGGGCCAAGGGGCAGGTGAAGCTTGGTTGGTTCAGTTCCCTCTTCTTGGCCTCCCTGCAGATTACAGTGATGTCCCCAAAGCCAGACCACTCTGTGTCTTTCCTGGATTACAGCCAGGGACAGGTTTACTTAACCAGAAGAATCCCACTTGTGGCTCTTTCTACCCCTGGGCTTTGAAGTCCCCAGAGAAACACGACGTCATTAGATATTGCTCTTCAGAAACTGGCCTTCTTGGAAAGCCTATAAACTCCCTAGTATCCCTTACAAAATTCCCTTTCTTCTTAAAAGATTTGAGAGAGATTTTAAAAAGAAGAGAGAGGGCTCCTGTTAATTCTAAAAATCTAGAACTACATCCCTGAATGTCTGGAGATAAATTTGGTGGATACAAATTTAATGGACCATTAGACTAGTCAGTTTGTATCTCCCCCAACTCTATAGATTTTGGGGGCTGGGAATACATTGCTTGAACCTGAAATAAATGATGACCTGAAAATTCTTTGGGGGTTTATACGTGTACTTGGCCAATAGCAAGGTGACCTCTTTCATTCTTTCTTTCCTTCTATGAACCCTGCACTTACGGAGGAAAAAAGAACAGAAGTTGTGTTGAAGTGAGATAGAGGCAACTCTACTTTTTTATTTTCTGTTTTATTACTCTTCTTTCAAACTGGTTTTCCTTACTCTTATTCGCTTAGATGATTTTACTGATGAGAAATTGGGAGCACAGGAAGATGAGGGAAATTGCCCAAGACCAGAGACTGTGGTCAAATGAGATCAGAATTCTGCTTCCCACTTTTCTACATAATTTTGTTGCTAGTTTCAAGCATTTACCAGGAAAACATCACAAAGAGAGAATACTGGATAAAATGTTGGTCTATCCTACTTAAGTAAAGATTAAGGGAAATTTTATATTCTACTTTGTAAAGTGTGTGTGTGTGTGTGTGTGTGAAGGACAGAGAGAGAGAACTTAGAACCTTAACTAGAAACACCATCACTGTCACACTGTATGCTAACTAGTAACCCTAAAAAGAATTTTGAGAACTTTTTAAGAGAGAATGGTCATGAAAAATGACTAGTACTCTTTACTGCTGCTCACAGAATTACAGATACTAACATGAGTTCTGAGAACCAAAACTGTATCTCATTTCTGCTTCAAATATTTACAACAAATGTGGCAACCTCACAGGGAATTAACCTTACTAACTTAGAAGGACCATGTGTCAGTAAAAATTGCACACAACAAATAGCAAAGACACCAGGAGTTCTTCCCTGAATCCATATGTTGCCATGGAGATAGATAACCAAAATGATACCATGATTTCTTATCTCTGGAAACAATCCTTTGACAAAGGAAACACAAACACAGAGCTATACAAAGGGGCGAGAATATTTGCTTACAGAATTATGCTGGTTCACAGTGATTAACCCCATGGGAAACTCTTTGGCTTTGCCTATTTTTTTGGGGGGGGACCAGTTAATCTTTCCAGCTCATGAAAGAGTGGCAAAGAGATAGCAAAGATCTCTATTATTCATGATCACGTTCATAAACAAGAGATGGTGCAGTACTAAGAGGCTTCATGCTATATGGCTGAGCCTCCAGTCACTCATTATATGCTTTGGGAATTTTCATGCCCATTAAAAATATCACTTTTGGGTGCTTTGTATTAGGAATGTTCATTTATTTTAGGAAATTTGGAAAACACTGAAAAGAAAAAAGAAAAAAAGAACACTGGGATCCCATCATTCAGTGGAAACTGTTGTAATTCTGGCAGCCTTCTTTCCAGATCATGACATGTGTACATTAAAAGACAAACCAGACTCAGTGTGTATATTTACAAGCTGGAATCTCACTGTACTATTTTCCCAGACTGTTCTAAACTTGTTCAATGATATACACTTAGTCAGTGTGTAGAAATGTTCTGCTGTTTACAAGCAGTTGCCTTTTTCCCACGGAAACATGCACCTAGAAAACATACAGACGTAGGGTGGGTATCAGAACACTTCCCCTTGAAAAGTCGTGGTTATTTCCTCATTGCATTTGTGGAGAGCCCTGGCATAGCACATAGATGAAAGACAGGTCCAATTATAATCTAGAAAAATGTATAGAAAGCTTTGGGAGCTACATACATTCGACTAAAATAACATGGCTTAAGTTTCACATGAAAAGTTAACAAAAGTATCGTGATTTAAAAAAAAAAAAACACCACCACCCTAACTGGAGGAAGGGTACAGCTCAGTGGTAGAGTGCATGCCTAGCATGCACAAGGTCCTGGTATCTTCATCGAACAGATGAATAAACTTAACAAACTACCCCCCCTAAATTAGTTAAAAATAAATACAAATTAAAAAAAATCTTAAAGCCCTAACATCTTTCTTTTTTTCTTCCAAGAAGGTATGATGAATTAATGTCAGAGGATAAAGGAATTTGAACCTTCACAAGGCAACCAAATGTAGATGGATCTGGATTCAGACAGATCCAGATTTAAAAAATGAAATGCCACTTGATTTCAATAAGACCTTGAGACTTAATTTCCTGTCTGAAAAATAGGGACATAAATACTCCCTTAGAGCCTTGCTGGGAGAATTAAATGAGGCTATGAATGCAAAGGTGTTTGTAGAGCAGGGACTCCACTTAGCTGCTATTATTATTATTATTGACCTTTGAAATAATTAACATAGGGGCTCCATGCTCAACCCTATGTATTATACTACGAATTTAACAGCGCCAGTTTGCTTTAATGTTCCCTTTGCTGGCTGCTCTGGAGCTGATGGAAGCAGATGCTATTACGGTGTTTTAGGTTCTGTGACCTGTCAACTAGACACAATCCCAGAAGAGGACAGTTAAGAGTATCAGGTTATAAAAAGTACTGAAGTACATTGGGTATGGTGCAATTTATGATACCAGAGATACAATCTATTTGTGGAGGAAAACAATTTATATTCCTTGTGTAGAGAGGCGTTTTACTAAGAGACACAAATGGACATGAATGTTTTGAATTCAGAAAACAGGACTAAGTGCTCTTTCTCCATCAGGGCTAATGCACTCTGGCTGTGCAGCTGCCCCTGGCACTGTACCGTCTCTTTCTGGAGGGTTCCACAAAGGATGAGTCAGCAAATGGCGACTGTTTGTACCTTTCAAATCTTGCTTTTCTCCCTTGAGAAAAAGGCCTATCCATTCCAGTTTTTTGGTTTAAAATGAATATACCTCCTGGCTTACTTTATTTTCAATGTTTTCCCTAAGTAGAGTAATGACTCCTACTCCCCGGTCAGATTTACACGTCTAGTGATGTTTCCATCATGGATGATAGCTGTCATGTTTGTGCAGCCAACTCTAGCACTCACTTCTCATGACTATTTTTAGCTAAAAGGTTGGTTTAGTTTATTGCCTATACTTCTGGGACGAAACTTGAATGTTAGAATCATGTGCCCATAAAAAAGAATCAGAACATATTTAGCATCAGTTTCACTACTAGGTACATTGTACCCATCTGACGTCTTTAGTAATGTTAGCTCCCGGTTCCGGTTTGCATGTAGCAACTAAGCCAAAATGATTTACTCCTTGGACAGGCTAGAAATTGTCTCATAAGATTTATTTTCCCTCAGCAATCAGCCACCACTATATTATCAATTCAAAGTCATGAGCTGAAGATTCATTGGTCATTTGGTATTTCCTTTGTGAGTCACGATCAATAAATGTTCAAAAAGAAATAGCCTCTGTTCTTAAGAGTTCCTGGCTGCTTTCAGTAGTTAATTTCATTACAGAGTTGAGGAACAATCAGGAAGCTATATATAGAATCCTAAGAGAATACAACAATCCTTAAACCCTCAGATGTATGAAAAGCCTATACTGTAAGTTTTTAAAATCTTGAGACAAAACATCCTTTGGAAATCTGACCCAGTGGTTAACAACTGAACCCATCTCCCTACCCCTCCCAGTATTAGTATAATTCCCTTCATTCTTTCTTCTTATTGGTCACTGAAGGGAGACTAAATCTGGGGTGGTCACCAGAACTGTGGGATGGAGAGATGTGCAGCTACAGTGATTCTAATCAATTGGCATCAGAAAAGACAAAAACTTTCGCTATTTGGGCTCCCCATTTGGTGCATTTTCTAGGTGCATTCTCCCCTTTCTTCATTAGTATCTGACCCTGATTTTATGTAAGGCTGAAATCTACCCAGAAAACAGTCTATTTCCCAATATCTTTTGCAACTGGTGGTGACCATGTAATTAAGCTCCAGCCAATGAGAAGTAAACATAAGGGCTGCCTGGACTTGTGGGAAGGCTGCTCAAATGGGACTGATTCAGCAGGTATCCTGTGTCCTTTTACCTTTCCTCTTTCTAATGCCTTAAATGGCCTGTAATAATTGGAGCTCCAGCAGCCTTCTGGGACCAGGAAGTGACCTTCAGGGTGGAAGCCAGCTCTGAGAGGGAGGAAGAGAAAGACTGAAGGTGCCTTGGTCCACAATGGCTGTAAAACTGCCAAACCAGACCTTTCACGAGGGAATGAAATCAACCTCTGTCTTGCTTCTCTTACTATAATCTTTTGTTTTCACCTATGGGCAGTGGAACCTCACTGACCTGATGCAGCCATCAAAGGTCAAACTCTGTGTGTGGGAATTTCTTTTACTAGGGGACAAAGCCTTTTATTTTTACAAGACAGATTTAAAATGCCAACACTAGGAGCTTCTTTTAAATCACTTAAAGTACTGATGTCTGTGAGCAATTCCTTTCCTGAGGGCAGGTGTTAGGGGGGAAGGTGGGGAATTTGAGGTGCCTTTTGGGGGGCTGAAGAGGAAGGAGTGGTGGGAGGAAGAGAAAAAGATTCAGAAACAGAAAGTAAAAGGTTGGCTTTGCTGCTATCACATTTTAATCTTGGGCTTGTCCTTTGACTCCTGATGGATTCAGGGCTTCATAACTTGTCCTACAGGCCCTGTGGGACTTGGAGGAGAGAACTGTAGGTATTTTAGTTGCCCTGAGGCACCCAGGGAAGCCTGGCCTCCCTGGCAACAACAATAAAAAACAACAAACAACAACAGCAACAGCAAAAGCATAGACTTTCTGCTTAACGACTGCCTGAGAGACCCTGGGTGTGCTCACAGACGGTCCCTGACTTAACAATGGTTTGCCTCATGACTTTCCAACTTCAAGACAGTGAGAAAGTGATGTGCATTCAGTAGAAAACATACTTCAAATTTTGAATTTTGATCTTTTCCCCAGGTGGGTGGTATTCTTGCGATGCTGGGTAGGCAGTGAGCAGCAGCTCCCCATCAACCACACAATCACTAGAGTAAGCAACTGATACACTCATTCAGCTTTTCACTTTCAGTACAGTATTCAGTAAGTTACAGGAGATAGTCAACACTTTATTATAAAATAGGCTTTGCATTAGATGATTTTGCCCAGTTCCAGGCTAGTGTAAGTGTTCTGAGCACATTTAAGGTAGGCCAGGCTAAGCTATGATTTTTGGTAGGTTAGGCATATTAAATGTATCTTTCTACTTATGATACTTTCAACTTAAGATGAGTTTATTGGAATGTAACCCCGATGTAAGTCGAGGAAGATCTGTACATGCATTATCACCAATCTAATCTTCATAAACCCCTAGAAACCCAGGATTGTTAGCCTTATTTTACAGAAGTGCAAACTGAGGCTCAGAGAGATTAAGTATCTTGCTCAAGATCACAATACAGAGGTCAAGGTGGGTGACTAACTATCCCGTGCCCAAGACTGAGGGGTTTCCTAAGATGAGGACTTTCAGGAAAGTACCAGGCAAACCAAGATGGTTGGTCATTCTAGCCATCTGATAGCAAAGCTCCTTCATACCATCTTTAAGCCCCAAGAAGCACAGAGCCCAGAAAGATCTCCTTAAGAGCTGGCTCTAGCATCCTAAGATGTTTCAGCTTTTACCCTTGGCCTGGTAATCTGTTCCCTTCCCTAGAGGTGGACTCTGGAGTAGATCTAATAGGACTGTTCGATGGAACTAAAGTCTCCTCTAATCTGTCTTCCCATTCTAAGCTAGGACCCCCCCAACTTCACACACCCAGCAGCTAACTCCCAGTGAGAGCCACGCCCTTCATGGGGCAGAGCCTGGGTCCTTGTTCCACTGTGCTGAAATGTCCTCCAAATCCTTCTCCCTCATTTTTTACCAGATGCAACCACTTAAAACTATTAGAATACCTTTAAATTTTTCCTATTAAAATGCTTTTCCTGAAGTTTTAAAAGCACTATTATTTATGTCTGCCTAGGATGTACAAGATACAAATTAAAGATCAACAACTTCCAAGTCTCACCCCTTCTTATTTTAGCTTATCCCTTACTAAAGGATGCCAATGGCATTTTGTAAATGTGTTTCGATTTAAGTAACCCAAATAATGGCCATCTAAGGCAGGAGGGGTTCCCAGTGTAGGTTTGTGGGTAGGATTCAGGGAGTACAGGAATCTCCCTTAAGTTGTGTGCCCTGGTGTGCGTGTGTGTTCTTTTACAGGCTAGGGGGTCTGTAGCTTTCACTATATTCTCAGGAGAGTCTGTGACCAAAAGAGTTGAGAACCACTGGTGAAAAATAAGAATTAACTTGGAAGAATTTTTATATTTTTATAAAAGATGTCTTCCTTTTATGAAATGATTCACAGTAGCAACTGATCCCAGTATATTAGCCTATGATTCAGGCAATGGCCTTAATAGATCAAAGGAAGGAGGCAGAGAGCCATAAGGAAGGTGTGGTCAAGGCAGCAGTAGGGAAATGTGGCTGAAAGCTCCAGTGGGCTGGGGCATCTGCCCTGCAGTGACGGAACCAGAATCCTCAGACCCAGAGGAAAGCCATAGGATTCAGAGCTGATTGCCAAAGACTTTCTCCTCCTCATTGCCAGTAACCAATCTCTAAATCACTGGTTTCTTAATTCTGCTGTTTTCTTTTGTATTTTTGTTTGTTTTTCTTACAGAATACAACTTCTCTTCTCGATAAATGAATTCAGTAAACATCTATTGGGTATTCCAGCCCAGTGTCTGAGAGCCCAGACATACTTTGCTCCACACTTTGTAGCCGTATGACTCTGGAGCAGTGGCTTGACCTCTCTCAGCTTCCAATTTCTGGGCCTCAGTGGTCTGAAACCTGTTCTCTGAGACCTCTTTCCCAGCAATTCCTTGCAGCAGCAACCCTTAACTAATAGGGCCACTGACCATCTGGTCTTACACATGACCATGATCCTCCAGGCTCCCTGGCCTGCCTGGCTTCTG
This sequence comes from Vicugna pacos, assembly GCF_048564905.1. Classification (NCBI taxonomy): domain Eukaryota; kingdom Metazoa; phylum Chordata; class Mammalia; order Artiodactyla; family Camelidae; genus Vicugna; species Vicugna pacos. Next base: position 55,213,322 of record NC_132989.1, read on the forward strand.
GGGCAGTGGAGCTGATTAATTTATCAGTCAGTGCTGGTCTCAGCCAAGCACAGCCTCAAACCACCCTCTTCTGTTTGCTTCATTCTCTGCAATGCCCATGTGCCCTACTGACGAAGTAATCTGAAAGACGGGGATGGTGCGCTCTGAAAGATGAGTGCTGACTACATCAGTGGGAGAGATGGTGACTGCAGAACAAGGAGAGATGAGGAGATGGGGCTTTCCCAAGGACTGATTAATGATACTAAACGCTTTACCTGATCAAGGTACACTGAAGGCTGACAGTAGGCCTCCCCAGTGCACAGGCTTTTGTAACCTGTTGAGTAACTGAAAGTCAAGAGTCCAGTATCCTTCTTAATGAGGCTGGAGTGCTTTCACCTTACCAAGCTCAGGGTGGGAACATTAGGATTGCTTTCCATGATTAAAAACATTTTTTTTTTCCAAACTGTGATTACCAGGGGAGAAAAGGTGCGGGGTGGAAGGAGGGATAGATTAGGATTTTGGGGTTAACAGATACACATTACTATACACAAAACAGACAAACAACAAGGACCTACTGCATAGCACGGGGAACTATATTCAATATCCTATCATAAGCTGTAATGGAAGAGAATCTGAATATATATACATACATATGCATACAAAAAAATAAAATTAGGTAAGAGATTACATTTTTCCCCCAAGTTCAGAGGAAGAAAAAAAACTGAGTGAGAGGGATGGCCTGAGGCCCCTCAGCACAAGCTGGGTCTGGGCTCTGGCATGAAGCTAATGGTCCACGGACATGTTCCTTGGATTTTCCCTGACTCTTTGGACTCTGCTTCAGGTTTATCTGCCTGAACAGTTTTCCCTTCCCCCATACTGAATGAATCATTTCCTCCTCTCATATCCTGCCAAACATTTCAAATCATGCCTCCCATTCTTGATTAAGTGCCTAAATTGAACTCACTCTGATCAAAAAGCAACTGATGGAAAACAATTTTTCATTCTCATTTACAAGCCTCTTGAAATAAGCTTTTTGGGAGAAGCTTGTTGGCATGATACCCTGGTCCAGCTGGATGCTTCTGATGAAAATCCATTGTCAGTACTGAAGCCCTGTGGTAGGTAGGACGTGCCAGAGCCACAGGGGGGATGAGAACCTGATTCCTGCTCCTTGAAACAATCTAACAACTCAGGCATCTGCCAGTAACAACCCAGAGGGAAGTGGAAAGTCACACGAGATAAAATAATGAGCTTCTGCTGCCATCTGGTGGAGTTCTCCCTTTCAATCATTGTTAATTAGAAGGTCACCTTCCAGAGACACTATAGATAGAGCAGTGGTTCTCAAAATGAACCACTTGGACCAGTTGTATGGGTGTGACCTGGTCATTTGCTCCCTATGACAATTGGTAAGTTACTTAATTTTCCTGAACTTAGTTTCCTTAGTTATAAAATGTCTAACTCATAGCATTGTATTTAAACAGAACATGTAGATAATACAAGCAGTAATAATTTAAAACATAAGGTACCTCATAGTAAACCTAACAAAAATTTGTAATTATGAAAAAAGTATAACATTTCATTGAAAGATGTTTGTGAATACCTAAATAAAGGAGATTATTCGAAAAGCAGAATCTCAGACTTTAGACCTACTGGATCAAGATGTACATTCTAACAGGCTCTCCAGATTATTTGCATAGATATTGAAGTTTGAGAGGCACTGTTCTTGATGTTTTCCCCAGAGAGATAAATACTTATTATTATTGGTACTTTATGCCTTTGAACATCCTTAAGTTGTTTAAATTGAAAATACTGTCATTGAAGCCACCCATCACAAGACAAAGTACTGACTGGAGGGGAAGAACACTGGATTTGGGGTCACACAGCCCTTCTTTCGTATCCCATCCCTGTCACTTACCACCAATGACATGTGATGAGTTACTTAATCTTTTTCAACCTTACTTTTCTGAGTTATAAAATAGACAAGAAAATATCTAACTCATAGCATGGTGAGGATTTAAACAGAAAATGTAATTAACATAATAAAAAATATAAGGTGCCTAGTATTAAAACTAACAAAAGATGTGCAATTGTAAAAAAATAAAGTACAAAATTTCATTGAAAGACATTTGAAAAGATTTAAATAAAGGGAGAGATGAAACCAAGTTCAAGGATAGAAGACAATACTGTAAAGCTGTCAGTCCTCTTCATGTTCATTTTTCTAGTGCAATTCAAATGACAACCTCAACTGGGCTTTTTGTTGAACTTGACAAGCTGATTCTAAAATTTATGTAAAAGGAAAAGGCTAAGAATAGCTTCAACAACTTTGAAAGAGTAGACCAGATGGGAGAATCACTACCAGATATCAAGACTTGCTAAAACACTGTAACAGTTAAGGCAGGGTGGTGTGACACACTGATGGACACAGTTTATAGTGGAACAGAGTAGAGTTCAGAAAGGGGCCTACACATATTTGGGAATTTGATGTATGACAATGGTGGCATTACAGATCAATGGAAAATGCATGAGCTAATTGATAAATGGTCCAACATATGGAAAAATTATACATACACAAAATTAGATCTCTTCTTTATACTCTACACAAAGTTAAATTACTTCTAGCTTGATTAAAGATCCAAATGTATGAAGTGAAACTAAGAATTTTAGAGAAAATACAGAAGAATTTCTTCATGATGTTAGTGTAAGGAAGAAAATATTAAAGAAAATCATGTAAGCCAAAACCATAAAGTAAAACATTTTGATACATTTGATTACATTAACACTTTAAAGCTCTGTGCATGAAAAAGCACCATGAACAGAGTGAAAATACTGGCCCAGATTGTGGGAAGATATTTTAATCCATAATTGACAAAGGATTCAGTCAGAATACATAAAGTACTCCTGTAAATGAAGGAAAAAACCAGATAATCCAATAGAAAATGGGCAAAAGTTATGAATGGGCCCCCCCGCAAAGTCATGACTGTTAGACACAACAAAGTGCTCATTCTTGGCACTTAACAGCAAAATGCAAATTTAAAAGCAAACAATTATTTTACAACCATCAGCTTGAGTCTGATGATACCCAGTAAAGAAGCAGCAGTCAACACTGACTGTTGGTGGGGAGTGAAAACTAGCCCAGGACCCCTGGAGGACAACAGTGGCATGACCTTGTAAAGGTAACAGCAAGATCTTAGAAAGCCATCAATCCCACTCCTATGGGTTTGTTTTGGAACCACTTTAGCACATGCACCCAACAAGGCATTTACAAGGACTTTATAGAAGCTTTTCTTGTAAAAGCAAAAATATTGGAAACAACCTAGAAGTATATTAACACAGAATAGAGGAATACATTTTCTCGAAGTAGTGAATACAATACAGCAGTTAAAACAAATGGATTAGAGATGCGCATAACAACATATACCTCAGAAGCACAACATTAGGCAAAAAAAAAAAGGCAATTGTCAAAGATAAAAGAACAAAATAGTATTATTTATAAATTTTTCTAACCTGCCAAATATTATTAAAAGTATTTCTGTATATGTATGTATGAACTAAAATAATAAAGGTATATGAATAATAAACACGAAGTTTAGGATAGTAGCTGTTTCTGGAGAGGGAGAAATGATGGCATCTCCAGTAAGGATACAGAGAGGGTTTCAATAAGATCTGTAACATTTAATAATTTAAGGTCAATGGTGAATACATTTAAAGTAATATTCTCTGGAATTCTTGTAGTGTGAAACAGTTTAAAAAGAAAGATAATGTATACAAAATGAATGGCACATATTAAAATATGGCTGTGGTTATTAAAGAGAATTGAAAACCTTCCAAATAAATGACTCTGAGAGTAAATAATTATCTCTGGGAGGAAATTAAAAAAACTTTTTTCACCTTAAAAGATTTCCTGCACCAACTTAAATCTACTTTGTTTTATCACTATGTCTACAGAGCAAATTTATCACCCAATACCTTTTTTTCTGGGCACCTATCAGGGGCCTAGCAGCAAGCAACTTACTGCAGGGAGGCTACGAGGGGAAGAACACTTGGCCTGTAACATATCTAAAATAAAGAAGGAAAAAAAAAAGAAAAGAAAAGAAAAGAAAAGAATGAGTGTGTATATGTCCATGAATGACTGAAAAATTGTGCTGAACACTGGAATTTGACACAACACTGTAAAATGATTATGAATCAATAAAAAATGTAAAAAAAAAAAAGAAAAGAAAAGAAAAGAAAGATGAGAAGGAGGAGGAGAATTATTCCAAGCAGGATGGAGTTAACCTGCACAATGTAAAGATACTGCTATTTTTTTGTTTTATTTAAGTATAGTCGGTTTGCAATGTTGTATAAATTTCTGGGGTGCAGCATAGTGTTTCAGTTATACATATATATTCCTTTTCACACTCTTTTTCATTATGGATCATTACAAGATATTGAATATAGTTCCCTGTAATATCACTTATATGTGGAATCTAAAAAAAAAAAAGTCACAAATGAACTTATTTACAAAATACCAACAGAGTCACAGACATAGAAAACAAACTTACGGTTACCGGGAGTGAAGAGGGTGGGGCAGTGGAGGGATAAACTGGGAATTCGAGACTTAAAGATACTATTATATATAAAACAGATACTGCTGTTTTAAAAAGCATACTACTTCATACATAAAAATGAAGGTTATCCTTTTCAAAGTAGCCTCCCCACCCCAGGACTTGAGATACATCCTGGTGATTTCACTACTAATTAAAATATTTTTGAAACTCTTCTTAGAATTGCCTTCAGAGTATATATCGCTCTAGCTTGAGTTTCTCTAACTGGGAAGCTACCTGGGAGATAAATTTGATTTTGGAGAAGAGCCGAGAACAGTGGCCAAGTCAGATAAAATGGCTTTTGGTCAATAACTAGGTCTAACCAAATAGGAGTGCCTTTGTTTTCCATATCTCAAGAGGATATTTGCATGGTACACATGCATATAATAGATGAAGCTATTTATGACCAGAGGTGGTTGCCCTGGGAGTGCCCCCTGCTGCCCCAATCTTTGCCCCGCCACCCTGAGAGCTAAAGAATCTCTACACACTGGTAACTCGTCACTGTGCACCACTGTGCCTCAGACACTGGCAGAAAAGCTCTTTAAAATGCAGCTGACCCTGCTGACTCTCACTACATGCCAGAATCTGGCAGACACTCACCAGCACTGTTTTATCTGGACACAGAGATTTGCTGCATCCTGCTTGCAGTTATCTGAGGGCTGCCCAACTGGGGTTTTGGCTAGTGGAACGTGGGAGCCCTTCCAGTCCTGATCATAGACCTCTTTAGCCTGTGGCCAAGCATTCTAAGATGGCAGAACCACATGATGTAAGGGGCCTTAATTCCTGAAGCAGAGCCTCCAAGAGAGGCCCCGACCTGCTTTGTTCTATGATGTAAGTGAGAAAGAAAATCTATAGGATTAAGTTAATGAGATATTAGAATATTTTTGTCATGCAACATAGCCCAGTTTGTACTAATACAGAGACAATTCAGAAACAGTAAAACAAGTTCAAAAACTATTCTAAGCAATGGCAGCATCATCATCAACCCATAGTCTCTTCAAGTGGTATCAAAGGGAGACACTGATTGTCAAGCATGTTGGTGCTTGTGGTTTTACTTAAAATGTGACATTAATACTTCAGAAGCACATGATGCAAAGTATGGTAAAACATTCACATGCTGAGAGCTAGATTTCTCCTAAAAGAGATGGATGTTGAGGTCAGGTTAGGATTTGAGTGGATAAAAAGGAGAAGGGAGGCATTTCAAGTAGAAGGGAAGGGGCACATGAAGACCCCTCTGATCGGGGTGGGAAACAGCACATTATAAAGAGGAAAAATGGTCTCCCCTCCTCCACCTTTTTTTTCCCCCAACCTAAACAAAGCAATTAAGAATGGCTAGATTTTGTAATCATCTCCTGGTTTTGAAAGGTGCAGATTTTACGTAATATCTGCCTACTTCAAAATTCTGTAAGTATTTCAAATCATTATTAAAAGCAAGAGGCTTCTGGAAGTCACTGAGAGCTAATGTTTATTGAGTATTTAACATGTTCCAGGACATAAGCTCAGAGTTTTAAATTGGGACAAGCAGTATCAGTGAACCCTGGGAGTTTGTTGGAAATACAGGATGTCAACCCCACCTCAGACATTCTGGGTCAATCAATGTCTGCATTTTAATAAGATCCTCAGGTGATTTGTATACCTGCTGAGGTCTGAAAAGCACTGCTTTGAATGCATTATTTCAAATCCCACAAAAACCCTATGATTCCACTTATGCCTTCTTACTTCAAAATCTACAAGTATTTGCACAGGGAACTATATTCAATATCCTGTAATAACCTATAGTGAAAAAGAATATATATACATATATATATGTATATATATATATATACACACACACATATATATGTATAACTGAATCACTCTGCTGTATACCAGAAACTAACACAACATTGTACATCAAACATGCTGCTTTATGGGTATCTGTGTGCCTCCATTACAGATCATTACAGATATATACAAACACATACATATATATAGTTTTTTAGTGTTACTGCCCCCACAACACTCTGACATTGACCCAAAGAATAGGAATGGTAAAATGATCCCCATAGCGGCATATCTGAGGGATAATTTCAAATCTTACCAGCAGGAGCAGCTTTGAATAAGACATCCAACAGCTTCTTGAAAACACAGTTTTCACAAGCTGTATTAATAGGTGGGGACACTATGATCTTGAAATAGTAAATTTTTACACAAAGTTAACAGCAGAAGTAGAGACAGTCTCTTTGTACAGAGTTAACTGCTCACCCAAGGATGACGGCTATTCAACTTTCTATAAATAAGTTTCTTATTAACACAGTATCTACTTCACCTGTGGGATGCTATAGTTGTTTCTAGATCCTAAATCAAAAACCTGTGTTCTGTTAGTCTGGGCTCACCGACCCCCAGGAGAATTCATTTCCATGCCTCTGAGCATGACGTATGTCAAATATTCTTGTTATTTCTCCTTCTACCCGGGCTAAGAATGAAGTGAATAACCTAAAACTTTTCCTTTCAGGCTGAGAACAATTTTATACACCCAATTAAAGCAATTAAGCTGAATTTTTCATCAAGAAATAAGGGGAAAATGTAAGAGCAGGGAAAGCAAGATATTAAAAAACATGAGGGCTTTAGAATCAGGCAAAACTGGATTCAGATTCTGGCTCTGCCCCTCAGTGGCTGTGTGAACTTGGGCAAGTTTAATGTCTGAGTTCTCATTTTTCTTATCAGAAAAGTGTGGCTATTGGTATCTACTTAGATCAGATGTTATGCAGCTTAACACATAGCATATGGCAGACAGTCCATGAAAGGAAGCTGTTAGTACATACAATAAAGTGCTGGGGACTTAGATTTTTAGTTCAAAGGTGAACAGCTCTGAGAGAGGTGGTTAGGCAGGCTTACTGACCCTGGCTGATTAACAACAAGGGAAAGGAAGTGCCCAGCTGATGAAAGGCAGGACATTTCTTTCATCCCTCAGCTGGCTCCTTAAAATCCAAGGACATACCTCAGTATCTCTTCCTTTGTTTCCGCCAAAGGTTCTGCTAATTGCTTTTTGTTTCAGGGCTGAGCTCCAAGGGAGGAAGGAGCCTGCAGCAGAAAATAATTAACACCACCACGGGAATGAAGATAACTTTGGAAGAGCCTTTTCCCAAAGGACCCTTTGGTCTGTCCCAGGCTGGAGCTGTCTCTACTGGCCCTCTTGGCTGATGGCTTCCCGCTTGCTTGAGCGCTTCCTTTCTTTCTCGCTGCTCGAGGATTTTCCTTTCATTTCCCCTTCTGAGCAATAAAGCGGCTGTTCGCTTCTTCCCTCTGCCTCTGCTGTGTGAATTTTTCCACAGCTGTGGCAAGGACCCACACCTTGGTGGGCTTCTTACTTTAGGCACCTCTCCATCTGCTAACAGCATCACCATCTTTTGAACCCCTAGATACTGAGAGTCCATGGAGTCAAACTCTGTGCCTCCTCCCCCTATGCACGTCCCCTTCTCCCCATTTCCTGGGTTTCCCAAACTCATTTCTCCTCTGTTTCCACAGGTACCAACATAAGTCAGATTTTTATCTTCTTTTACCTGGACAAGTGGCAAGGCAGAAGCTAAGGGACACTTTCTCCTCCAGCCTTCCCTGCCTCTTGCCTACTGAGCTCATTCTATGAGTTGCTGCTGATGGTATCTTATTGATCACATATCTCTGATGGATCACCCTTGCTACAGAACAAATCCAATGCATGGAAACTGAACAGTCTACATTATGCCTTCTAGGACTTTTAGCCTAATTTTCCATTAATCCTGAATTCCTTGCTCCACTACCATCCCAATGGACTCAATGATTCATTCCTACGAAATTAGTCCCCATCCCCTCAGCTGATTCTTTAGCACTCCTCTTCAGTCCCTTCATGTGCCCTGCCCCCAGTACCTGGAATTTCTATTCCTTCTTCACCTATTCAAACTATTCAAGTCTTACAAAGGCCAGTTTCATTATTATGACCTTAGGGACTTCTCCCCACAGAGTTCTAACCATAATTAACTGTTTTCTCTTCAACACATCTCCACGTGTTGTTTAAAATTCATGAACATCATTACCATCTGTACACATGTTTGTATCTTCCAGTCTCAAATTTCTAAAAGGTCTTAAAGGCAGGGTCCAAGTCTTATTTATCATCTTATTTCAGATATGGTGGAGTCTGGTCTCAATAATATCTATTGAGACTCAAGTGATTGCAGTAGATTGTGACCAAAATGAGGACTGAGAGCCTATCTCACCTTTGTATTCAGAGTACACAGCACATTGTAGGTGGCCAATAAATATTAGTTGAGTCAGTGAGTGAATACATGGGGAAAACAGTTAAAAAGAAACTCTGCATCCTACAATGGTGTTTAATATTTTGCATTCAAATCATATGGTCATCCATAATTTTGTCCAAGATTGGATCCATTTTCAGCAGAGTTAAATGTTACTTTTTATGTCAAAAGCAGTGTAATATAGAACTTCCTCAAAAAAGTGGGATGCTGATCATGCGGAAGACAAGGCAGCTAAGGGCCAGAGGGACACACACACACACGCACATAGCCCTGAACTGCAGTATCATACAAACTGAAGGAGAAGCTATTTTCTTATAACTAGTATCTAGCAGGAGAGCATTTTGTAGAACCCTCTAGAAGTCAAGTCTCCTTAGCAAAACCGATGCCAGCTTTTCTGTGAGCCAACAGCAATAGGTGATGCAGTGACTTAGATATTCCTGTTTATGATGTTACAAGAAAGCAAAATCCCAAGTGAATTGGTGTGGGACACAGAAGCACATCAAGAGAAGTTGGGTCATGAAAGAAGAAAAAATCTGGATGGGAAAAGAACCAAGACTATCCCTGGCTATGTTAAAGGTTCTTAAGTTCATCACTGAGGATGTACTTCGAATTAATAATCAGAAATTCACTGACATGTCGAATTAAAACGGGATGGGTCACAGAGGGGCTAGCTCCAAGAGACTGGCTGGCTCCACAATACACCTACCACAGAGGCCACTGGCCAAGGCTCTCTCCCCGAGACATCATTTAGGTGAGAATAACCAGGTTTCATCCCCAGGACTTTTTTCTTTCTGTGCTTTAATGGATGGACAATACTCCTTCAGTAGAGCACAGTCTTTCTTTGGTAGTATTAAAGTCACTCAATACCTCCTTGTCTTTTCTTTCTCTTTTCAATCTAAACAAACATTTTACTGACATGCTAGCCTTAATATGAATTAGCATATCTTTTTTTTCTCATTTATGATAGACAGTTTAGAGTGATACTGATATCCCAGGGGCCATCTCCGTGTTACCACATACTTCCCCTCAATCTGTAGTAACTGGCTACAGGGATGGGCACAGGACACAGGCTATCTGGGCCATAATTCCTCACTTTCCTTCGCCATACTCAGCACAAACTCAGGGTAATCAGAGTTCTTCTCTGGGCTTTTAAAGTGAGTTGGGAGAAAAGAAGCCTTATGTCTTGCTTTATTAGGATGCTATCTGTAAGTTCAGAGCTGCCAGCATCCGTGGTCCAACATTCCCAGACATTTGTGTCCTTTCTGTTCACATCAGCCAATAAACCCTTCCCCCCAATTTTGTTTTCTCTTAATTTGGTTTGATTTAGATTTCTGATTGGTGCAAATAAGAGTCCCAACAAATACATATTCCATCATGCGCTGATATCAAAATTTAAATCTAGGAGGTCAGTTTTACTTCTTTACCTGCCCTGAATTGGCAACGTTTAGAAATCAAACACCACTCTGTCTCATTCATCACACTTAGCTACACTGTCCTTTCCACTGGCCCTTGGACATAGGCCCCTTTCTTCTTCCAGACCTTTGCACTTGCTTGTCCCTCTGCCTGGAACAACTTTCCCCGGCTACTTTCACACTTGACATATTCTCTGAATTTGAGCCTCACCCAAATGTTACTTTCTGGGATAGGTTTTCTCTGACCACCTTAAACAAAGCTGTCCAGTAAGTTTATTTTGCGACCCTGTTTATTTCCTTTATAAATATATCCTAATATGGATTTATCTTTTTTGTTTGTTCCCTATCTTCCTCCATAGAACATAAGCTTTACAAGGGCAGGACCCTTGTCTGACACTCCCTGTCTCGCTCCCAGTGTCTATCTAGCATGGTGCCCAGCCTGTAGTAAACACTAAAACATTTGTGAAATGTTAAATTAAAATATCGATGCAATTGCTACACATAATTAGTGCTGAGGTAACAGTATGACATGAACTGTATGTACTTGGACTAGTTTGCATGCCTTGGTATGTTTCAGCCATTCTCAGTCATCCCTGCTCTCCTATAAAACTGTGTCAGAGCACTGCTTTGCTTATTGTCACATATAGACCAGAGGGACCCCACCGAACTGTGATTGGTGGAATTCTGCTGTTCACAGTGGAGAAGTCAGGTCTAGTAACCTCTTATAGAGCTAGCTAACTGTCATCTAGAAGAGTCTGAAGCTAAATCCTGGGTCCAACATGGAGTTCAAAGGGAACGCGAAGACCTTGGCTGAATGCATCATTTACTGCAGTTTTTTATTGAGACACTAGGTGGCAGGTGACTATGCTCTTGGATACCAATCAGGAATAATTAGCATTGCAATGCTTACCAAACGCTGGATAACTTTCTCTAGTGACATTGTCACCAGGAATCATAATCATTTGACAGGATGGTAAGGATTATAATTAGGGCCTTGGACTGAGTCTATGACGAGTAGGATGTATTTTGAAACTTTACTTTCAAATTCACAAAGGAAATGTGCAACCTGGAAAGATTAAAAGACTAATCTAGTAGAAAGATTAATGGCAGCTCCAGGGTAATACCAAGAGAGATAATGTCTCTATAATAGAGCTAAAATTGCTATTTTCACTATAATAACTGTTCTGTACCTTTTGGATTAATAACCTAATTTAGTAAATACTTGATTCTATCTTTCTCTTTCTTTTTTCTTTTCAACTTAAACACCAGGGAGATTTTTCCTAAAAAGTCTCTTAAACAGAAACTGATCAGAGAATCCATTGTTTCCCTGGTAACCTTCTATGCAGAGTTCTGGGCTTGGAGAGTCTTTATTTTCTGCCAAGGCCACAGAATACTGGAGAAAACAATCTGAGGGACACATGCTAAAGCAGATTATTTAGGTATTTCTTTTTATTAATCTAAAATAAAATGCTCCAATCACCTGCTATTAAATAATGAAATGAGAACACAAAATGCAATAAGAACAATAGATTCTAATAGATGTATTTCCTTTCCCTTAACAGTCTTTAAAGAGTGGTAGTAGGGAGCGTGATGGAAGGAGGCAACCAGAGAAGGAAGAGGGTGAAAGGAAGAGTGAGAGGATGAGAGGTATTGAAGGGGGCTGAGAGAGAGACATCCACACAGAAGGGAGAAGCAGAGAGAAACCAAGAGAGTCACATAAAGAAACAGTGGGTGTGTGTGTGTGTGCGGGGGGTGATGGGAAGTTGGTGCACAAAATATAAGGACAGCAGAGGAACACTGAGAGAATGATGAAAAACCAGAGGAGAAGGAGCAGGGAGAGAGGATTAATAGGTTCTAAGGTGTTTTCATCACTATTTCTCTAAGCTTTCTTAATCTGCAAACTTCAGAATAAAATCACCTGTTATTTGCTGTCCTTTGAGATGTTGATTAATCAGTGAATCATTGTTTACTGCTCTTTAACGGCCCTAATACTTACACCTTGGAGCTTTGCTTCCAATCAATGTGAGTGAGCCTCTGTTAGGTTGCAAGGACCAGAGGGAGGCTCTGGTTTAGTCAGACCATTAGCATGTGTGGAAGGGAGATACAGAGAAGGAAGGAAAACAGGAAACACATACAGTTAGGCCAGTCAGAAAAATAGGAGCTGGAAGATCTTTTAGGTGAGAACACAGTTCTAGCCACCAGGTGTCCTATCACTAGGTCAGCACCACAAAGCTGCTGTTCTTTCTCTGGTTTTTCTCCATTCCTGTCATTTCACTTTCCATCTCTGCTTCTGCTGCTCCCCCTGTAATCAGTGGTTTTCTCTGCCCCTGAACTCAAGCTTGGTAAGGTGGAGAATCCATGCTTGGTCAACCATCATCCACTTAGGGTGCCCTTACTGGGCAGAGCTCTTTCTTGAAGCCAGATCAGAGACTGATTGGCCTTGGGTTAGGTACCCAATCCTGGTTCAAACAAGTCTCACGAGGGTGGAAGGACCATCAGGTACAATGTGTATATGAGAGACCTTTCTGTATTAGATAGTGCATACAGCAGGTATCCAGAAAGGGAGGGAATAAAACTGAAAGGTACATTGGTTGCTGGGACCAGTGCATTCCACCTATGCCCATCAGGCACATCATTCTTTTTGCTGTTGCTGAGAGGGGCAGTGCATATGGCTTCAATAATGCCCATGTGGTATTAAACCTGTACAGGCACACTCATCAAACCAGAGTCAAGTTTAGCCACTACAACCCAGAAGATAAAATATGAATCACTCCAAACTTGCCATTTGAAGTTGATGACCTTTGAGTTTTTCTTCAAACTCAGGCCCAATGAAGCAATAAGGTGGAATGTTTTGGGTAGAGGGAAAAGGGAAATACAGTAGTTATAAAGCTCTTTCAGGGAAAGGAGAGAAAGAGAAGGGAAAGGAAAGAGATTTCATGATGATGAGAAAGGGAGAGAGGTCTATGGGCAGGGGATATAACTATGCCCACCTCTGTGCCCAAGTGGGTGGCAATACACCAGAGATGATGGTGGGGCACCTCAGGAGGGGGATTTCCAGCCTCTGCAAACATTTCTGTAACCTCCCCCCCATGTCACCTGACTTCAAGTTTTTGGATTTTGAGGGACCACTGTGGGTTTAAGCAATGTAAATATTGGTGGCATCCATGATGTCTTGAAGAAGTAAGGCCCCAGGAAGGCAGATGGAGAACAGAGATGTTTTCTGGATACCCTGTAAGACTTTCAGATTCTCACGAGACCTAAATGCAAAGCCGGTTCCAATATTACTTAAAGTGAATTTCCTTACAGCTTGGTTAGATGTTTGCTTGAATTCACATTTCATCTGATTTATAGAAAAGCAAATGAACAGAAATAGAAATTTCTTTTACCTCTGAGTTTAGAGACTGGGAATCATACCACTTGAACTGATTTAAGCACTGGGGACAAAAATGAATGCAATCAGCCTGAGGACAGATTGGGACACTAACCACCAGATTCCCCTTCTCTTCAATCCCCTAAATGAAGATAGGCCTTGGTCAAGTCACAGTTTTTATGCTGCATATTGGTCTGAAAAATTTTAAAGGTTTCTATAAACATAATCATAACTCTATAAATCTTACAAAAATTGCATATCATTGATCGTCTTAATCATATCGAGATGTTATAACAAGAATACCACAGATTAGGTAGCTTGGAAACACCAGAAATTTACTTCCTACAGTACCACAGGCTAGAAATCCAAGACCAGGGTGCCAGAATGGTTAGGTTCTGGTGAGACCCCTCTTCTAGGTTGCAGACAATCACCTTCTCATTGTACCCTCACACGGCAGAGAACAGAGAGGGAAAGCAGCTCTCTTGTGACTCTTATAAGGGCACTAATCCCATTCATAAGGGCTCCACCCTCACGACCTCTTCTAACCTGAATTCTAACCCAAAGTCCCACCTCCTAACACCATCACCCCCTAATACCATCACATGATAGGGTTTCAGCATATGAGTTTTGGGAGGACACAAACACTGGTTCCATAAACAGTGATCATCATCACTTTTTCTCATTGAAAAACTGAAGCAGAACAGCATTTATTAACTTGTCTAGTGGCACGCAGCCCATGTGGCCCAGCTCAGAGACCACAGAGAGGAAGAAAGTAAGTAGATCCAGGCCACAGCATGTATTCCCAAAGATCAAGGCTGTAGTCCTAGAGAAAGGGCAGCTGGGGGAGGAGTTTCTTTCCCCCAGGAGTGGCATGGGTGGGACATGACCATCATTTTTGGTCCTGGACATGATTGAGGCTGGGTTCAGGGAACTGGCTGGCCTGTGGGCAGATTTAGGACCCTTCCTCAACTAGGATGGAGAGAAATGTATGAGAGAAAGGCAAAAAAAAAAAAAGTCTCTTCTCATGCAGTTGGGACAAATGGAAATCTACAGCAAAGACAGAGTATATTTTCCTTTAGGCTGAGTATAACCCTCATTAGGCATAGGAGCCAGAGCTTATTTATAGAATTGCACTACGGTTTTGCTGTGTCTGGACAGCTAGTCTAACCAATTATCATCAAGCAGGTTGTACAAGTTCTTATTACAATGAATTTCCATAAAATCGGTCTCTGGGCTTAGCACCTCTGGGGAGTGTGCTGGACCATACTGACTCTGCGGGACGGGAGAGATGAGGTTCAGCTGGCTGGACTGCTGCTACCCTTCCCCTCCTGCAGATTTCTCCCCCCTCCTCCTTCCTCCATCCCTCACTCTTCCCTTGCCCTTGCATCCTCCCCGGATGCCCACTTGGATGACTCAATGCTGGTGCTGAACCACATAACTGCTTTGCTCCTGACTTTACTCATTCATAGAGGGATGATGTCTTCTTAGTTGGATTACAATAGACTAAATAAAACAGCATATATGAATGTCCTTGCACAGAGGAGACACTTGATAATTATCTGGTAGGAAATAAGGAAGAAAAAAGGCAGTGGCTTAAATGCTACCTGGTACATGGAAAGATAAATCACTGGATGGAAGGCTTATTGGGTGGTAGGATGAGAGGAGGGTGAGTCAGAGCAAACTAATGAAGGAGTGTGATGTTGGAGGGTGCGGGCTGTCACTGCTGCTGCTGACGTTATTTGCAAGAAGTAGAAGACTCAATCTCTAGTCAGTGGTAATTAAAGGAGCTCCCTAGGCACTTTACGGAGCTGGGATGGTAACCTTCATGTCCTGCTTGTGATCAATTCCTGTTTGTATAATTGCATCCTGACAATAGGCCTCCAACTGTATGGCTTTTTACAAAAAGAAAGTATTTCTTCCACTGTACTTGCTGTAATTAACATTTCACATAGGTGATGAGGAAAAGGGGACAGTATGCAATGTGGCCTCTTCCTCTTTCTTAGAACCAAAGGGTGAATTCCTGGGCAGATTGTGGCGTTAAGAAAATCTTGACAATGCATGAACATTAAAAGATGCTCTAAAAATAGTTTTCATAATGCTTCCTGATATAGTCTTTATTACAGTAATAAATAAGAGATCACAGACCCCAAAAGTAAAAGATAGTGCTATTCTGATTGTCACCATCTGGTATGGACTGAATTATGCCCCGCCACTACCATTTGTATGTTAAAGCCCCAACCCCCAATGTGACTATATTTGGAGGTAGGCTCTTTAAGGAGGATTTAAAGCTCAGAGAGATCATAAGGGTGGGGCCTTTATCTGATAAGACTAGTGTCCATCTAAGGAGACATCAGAGATGTCTCTCTCCATGTGCACAAAGAGGAACAGCCATCTGAGGACACAGTGACAAGGCAGCTGTCTGCAAGACAGCAAGAGAGACCTTGCCCAAAACCAACCTGCAGGCACCCTGACCTATCCAAAAGCCGCTGGCCCCGAGGGCTCTGGACACAGTGCTGCGGGTTGACTGAGTCGAGCCTCCACTCTTTAGGGCTTATGCTGAAGCCCTCTCTGTGATCCATATGGAACACTGAAGAGAAAAGCATCTCTCAGCAAGTTCTATCATGCACTTGGCTGCACTTGGTTTTTATTGGCAGAGGCGCAGTGACCACAGAGGGCTCTGCAGCTTCATCCAAGTTCCTTCGTGCCTCTGTTAGCTTTCCATTGCCGCTGGAACAGAAGACCACAGCACAGATTTATTCAATCACAGTTTTGAAGGTCAGAAGTCAAAAATCAGTCTGCGCTGAAGTCAAGATGTAGGCAGGGGGCTTCCTTCTGGAGGCTCTGGAGGGAAATCTATTTCCTTGCCTTTTCCAGCTTTTAGTGGCTGCCTGTATTCCTTGGTTTGAGGTTGCTTCCTGCATGTTTAAAGCACATCACTCCCATCTCTACTTCCATCTCCTCTGACTCCGACTCTTGTCAGTGCCTCTCTTATAAGGGCCGCTGTGATTACACTGGGCTCACACAGATAATCACCCTGCCTCATAAATTGATCTCATCTGCTGTTCCTTTTGCCATGTAAGGTTACATCCACAGGTTCTGGGGATTAGGACACTGGACGTGTTAGGGGGAGCGTTATACAGCCCACCACACTGCACTCCCTGAATTCCACACTCCCAGGCACAGGCCCTTTACAGAGATGACTTCACTTGCAGCTTCCTGTGGGTTCACTATACTCCTCCTGTATAGACTGAATCTTTCCTCCTTGAACATCCAGGTCTAGCGCTACCTCATCCAGGAGGCCTTTTCTCACTGCTCCAACCCTCTTTGACTTCTCATGTTACTTAAAAAATTAACTCCATTATTTGGCTCTAATATATTATGATGAGTTCAACTCTATTTTGTTTCACATTTGTCTTATTTCTCCAACTAAATTGTAAATTTCCTAAGTTTTCTGCATCTTCCCTGAGTTCTTCCTCTCCATTCCTGGCAACAATTTCTTTGACCTCTAGGTCACCTTCTTAGCTGGATTCTGTGTCACTCCCCAGCTAAGTGCCTGAAGCCACCAGTGTCCCAGCCTGTTTGTTGCCCATTCCATCCTTGGCCTTGGTTGTGGGTCAGGCTCCTGCTCTGGCCCTTTCTGAGGTCTTGTTCTGGGAAACTTCCTTGATTCTATTGCCCTCCAGGACTGGGGTCTTGCCTTGTCTGTTGGACTGTCCTTCCCTGGGGCTTGGAGTTCTGCTGCTGATTCCCAGTTTGGTAACCAAGGCCCAGGTCCCTGCACACAAACTCTCCAGACAATACCTATTTGATAGGAATCTGGGCACCCAGGCCACAGCCTGGCCTTCTGGCTGAGCCTAGTCCATATGTTAGGATGCTCCTACCTCTCCTTGAGCCACTGGAGTTGTCCGTGCAGGAATCATGCTTTTATCTAAAGAAACATCCACTTCGTCATGTGAGACACATCTCCCAGCCTGTGTTATGTCAAGATTTATGTGTCTCCTGTGAGCAACCATGTGCACCTTTATCTTGTTTCTGTGAGTAAGTAGCCATACGTGACAGATGACTCCAAGATGTAACATGAACCTCCCACAACACAGACACAGCAGGTGTTCAAACCAGCACTGGTGGACTGGGGAATTGGTTTTAGTCTTCCTCCTCCATATCAGTGCATTTAAGATAAAATGTACTCTGTTAGGGACACCTTCTATAAAGAGAGCTGCTTATTTTGTCTCCCCTTTCTGGAAACACTAAAATTAGCTGCAATGGCCATTTGAAACTCATTTTTTGAGAGCCTGCTGTATGTAAGCACTAAGGGTACCAGGATGAAAAACACTACCCCTGCCTTCAAGAAACTCCTAATCTAATATGGTTCACAAAGAAAGCAGAAATTATAATCAGGGTTGGCTACATAATTTGCAGGGTCAACCGCAAAATGAAAACGTGAAACCTCTTATTCAAAAATCAGGATAAAAGTCCCATTAGCACTAAAAATTAAATCTTCTTGATATGTATGTCCTCTCAACCTTTAGCTGACTGGTGAATAAGGAAAGGCTGAAAGTAAAAGAACTCTGCCTCTCCACTTCTCCCATGTTATCATTTTCAGTGTAAGTGGTTGGCTAACACAAGGAAGTGATAAGAGTAAGAAAGAATGATAGGGTTCCTTGCTTGTTCTTTCTTAGAACATCACTGCCTTCTTTTTACATTCAAAGCAAGTTCTGGTTGGAAAAGACAGCATGTCCTCTTGGGGTTAAAATTAAGTGCTTACATAGCAGTAGACATAGCAAGTCTACAAGACAAGAAGCTTGTCTTGAACTTGTTTTCAGTCTTGTGAGTCCACCGGAATTCTGTGCTCCTGGAGCATGGCAAACATTTTGTGTGAATGGGGCCATTTAAGGAATGGCTGACACAAACGCATGTATCTGCTCTGCTCAGGAGTATGCCCCATTATTCCACTGGGCCTCACTTACAAAATCCAAATTCAAAGATGAAATGATTAAGAATTTCAAAATGGTGACAGCAGAACATTAAAGTACAGGGCCAGAGAGCAGGTTCTGGGCAACTGTACAGCTTGGACACCCATGAAGCTGGACCAGATGACAATATTCTGTGAGAAATTCCATGATCAAAACAGGGTTCCATGGGAACCCCTCACTAGAAGGGAAGAAGAGAAGAGGACTTTCCAAGGGGGGCTGACGCTGGAGCTGAAGCCTCAAGGATGAGAAATGTTTAGACAAGTGAACAAGGAGAAGAGCATATAGCTGGAGATGCAGCAGGTACAAAGACATGAGGAATTACAAAGCCCTGTATGTTTGGGGAACTATAGCTGCTGGATAATGTTTGAATGCAGATGGATGTGAGACAGTAAAGGAAGCTGAGACTTAAGAAGTCCTAAAGGAATGTGAGTGTTAAATGAAGAAATTTAAACTCTCCAAAAAGCCAAGCAACATCGCTGGAGCAATATATGCAAAGTGACATTAAAGAATTTGTATTCTCAGACGTTCTCTCTGATTATTGTGTGGATGATGGGTTTGAAAGATGGAAACTGTAGCAAAAGAGTCCATTTGAAGCCATGGCTATGCTCCAAGAGAGAAGCTAAGACTGTGGGATTCTTTAGTTTTATTCCTTTAAAATTAAATATAAATATATTCATTGAAAAGGCAGACTCATATTAAGGAATGAGAAAATATTAATTGAAAAATTCACTAAAGCACAATGACACTTACAGCAGTAACAACTGCAATGGAGTTGGGTTCTTATAGCAACTTCTAAGCCACTCTCTTCAAAGCACTGGACAAACAGTTTGACAAATATGGCTAAGAGAAATTTTTTTTTTGCAATTTGGTCTATATTCTACTATTATTCAGTGATGCTTCTGTTGCCATTGCTAAGGATTTACTGCTGAACAATTCTATGCATGTTTCTGGCTATGCTGATTTATCTTAAAGCAAGAGCTATGAAAAAAAAATCTGCCATATAGGAGCTATACCGTTTGGCTGCTGTATAAGTTCTACTTACCTAACTATGCAAGGAATCAGAGAACTGAAGCAAATCTTGTCTTGACTTCCTCGGTTTTGATTTGTCTGTGCCCAAGTGCTTCAATTTCCTACTTCTAAATGCTTTCCGTCTCTAATCCTTCCCATCAAAATATTCCCCCATTAAATCTAATTCATTAAAGCAGCATTTGGCTACCTTTTTCCTGTGGCAGTGTGCACAGAAAATGATGATGTTTGTATGACACACTAGGATTAAAGGACAAGGGTCATCTGCAAATATAGGGGCTGCTCTGGGGGGCTCTGGCTGTGTCAGCCTCACCAGCCTGCTCTGAGGGCTGTAGACACTGTTACTTGAATCCACCTGCAAACTACCTGCTGCATGGCAGCCAGTCTCAGCACATGAATTGAGAAACTCTGTAATTAAAAGTCTTTAGCCCTTCTGTGTATCATTGTTAACTAGTTTGCTGCTTCTCAAATGTTAATATGCTCAGGCAACACCTGGAGATCTCATTAAAAACATATTCTGATTCAACAGGTCTGAGAGTCTACACTTCTCACGAGCTCCCAGACAATGCCAGTGTGGTTCATGGACCACATTCTGTGTAACAAGGAACTGGAGAGCTCATTAATACAACTTGCTCCGGAAAAAAATTACAAAATTTTGAAAAATTAAGATAATTTTGAAAAATTGTAACACTCATAAAATTTCTTGATTTTTAATATTAATTACTAGAATCCCTGAAAACAGCATAAAACAGCCTCTTTTCGAATGGCAGGTAAAGCCCAGCACTCTTATCTGACTAAACCTGCCCTGATTCCATTTTACACATCCAGTTAGAAGCTTCAAGTTATTGTTCTTGGTAACACTCTAGAACCTATGTAGAGTGATTATAACTGACAGTTCCTATTACCGGAACACTTGTCTGGAGTGCCGAGAACTACTAAATTTGGCTTTCTTGTAATCGAAGAAAGACTCTTATAAAAAAGAGGTGAGAGTTGATTATTTAGCAAGGCTTTTGTGTAAGATTTGACATACTCAAAGAAACTCATAATTGCGTAAAAATTATTATATTCTCAAGGTCCTTGATGTAGAGAAGTTCTGCCTTGACCTTTAACAAAATATCCTTTCCTCCTCAGATTGTGACTAAACTTTCTGCTCTAGAAACTGTATTGGTTCTTTCTGTCAGTGACTGCAGAATTAGGCGCTATGTTCCATTGCCAAATGGAAATAAACTGAAAGGCAAATGTAAAAATGACTTTCAGCTAAGACTGAAAGTGTTATTTAAGGTAAGCTCAATGGCATTATAATTTTTTGAAAGAGGATATGCATCCCCAAGATTCAAAACATTTTGAAAATGAAAACTTAAACTTTCTATTTTTGTATATACCTGTTGTTGAATAACAGAAAGCAATGACTTGCTATGAGACTGAAAATGAAACACCTCTATTCAAATTCCAATTATGGAAAATCTGGGAATTTTTATAAAAATGTTTATTTATATAAGACCCAAACACCTTTCTTCAACCTCTTTGCAAAGTTTACTGAACATTTGGCAATTTTGTCTCTCAATTTTTGTTAATATGAGCATCGGTCGGGGTATCTGAATATAAATTGATTAGTAGGGAGTGAATTCGACATTACTTAGAAATCTATCATCTTTAAAGGTAATGTAAATAAACTCACTGTTTTCTGAATGAAAAGGTCTTTGGAAGGAAGGATAGCTGCAGTAATGTTTGAAAAGTTGGGGGGAAAAAGGTCTAACTACACCACAGAGAAGGAAAAAGAGTATGTGGAAGGCAAATTAATGATTCTGGAGGCCTAAAAAATTCCTCTTCTTGAGTGAAATACATTATGAAAGTGACTGCAGAATTCTATTACCAGTTTATGAAGGTCCTCCTTGTACACAGAGCTAAAAAAAAATGTGGGTGGGGCTTTCTCCATATGAGGTAAATAGTTGATCGATTTCACATCTATCCTTTCTTTGAAAATTGCATAGAGAAATCATGGAACAAAATGCTTTGACTATGGATGAGTAGTTTTATGGTCAATAAATTGTAGTACATGGTGTTTCACATCAGAGAAAAGGGCAATCAGATTTCATGCTTCAGAGTGTAAATTGATTACTCTCTTGGGATCTGAATATAAATCATTTTTTTCTGGCCATTTTACTGTAATTTCATGCAGTTGGTAAAAGTACCTTTTTTTTTCTTATCTGCTCTGAAATAATGAGACTTAGACCACTATAGGTATCAAATGGAAAAAGCTGGTGTACTGATATTTTAATGAAGAAAATACAAATTTTACATGGGTTAGAACATTTAATTTAACTTTATGTATAGGTTTTGGTTAATGAAAGAAATAACAGCACTCTAGGGAGCTATTATTTCCTCTGAAGTGATTACAGTTTAGGTAATTACACCCAAGTGGTGGCCAGATCATGGAACAAAAGTCTGAACAGCAGAGTTGCAATAAGGAAAAGAAAGCTGAACTACACCTGTGACAGGCACTGTTCTAGGCACTTTGCATATATCATCTCACAAGAAGGATTATCTGTAAAACAGACTACCTTTCACAAGGATTGAAGCTTTCTTGAAATGACTCAGGAAAGCTTCTAGAATATCCTTATTTAAATATCATACACAATTAGAACAAAAATATGGATTACTCTCACCTTAGTAGTACTGAGAATTTATTTATCTTCAGTGTTTCTCAATCAGCAGTTTCCCCCTGAATATAATCAAGTATTTCTTAAAGTTAAAAACTCTTTGAAAGTGTCCAAAGAGCTGAAATTGTCAGCAGATTAACCATTTACCATGATTAATTATGTTCAACATTCTTATTAGTTACCCTTTTTTAACCAACTTTTCTGCTTAAGACATGGATGTGTTTAATAAATCAGAAACAGTCGTTTTCCTTCTGTGCCACAATTTTCTCCTCACAAAGAGGACGCTCAAAATATTTACCAATTTACATGAGTAGCAACCCATCAAGAAATAATATTTCTTACTGTATTTACAGCATAACTATCTTTTCACTAGTCAGGAAGTCTTCATCGTTTTCCCCAGTGAACCACTTTCAATCCTAGCTCTTTACTCTCTGAAAGACAGAATGCATTATTATATTGTTGTATAGGATCTGCAAACTCTAGGCACCTGCAAGAGACCTTCTGCGCTACAGAGACAATGACTCAGGCAACTGTAACAGGTTGCTGTTATAAATATAGGTTAATTTTGCTTTTGATACAAAGAGCAGCTTTACAAGCTGATGTGGTGAACTGAGAATTAGGGTCTTATTTTCTGAAAACAAAACTATTGCTTAATAACCAGAGCAATTATAGAAACAAATAACACTCTATGTTCAGTGATAGCTGAGGCAGCTTGACACAGTAAACATATCTTAGGTTATGAACTCGAATAAATCTGGGTT
Source organism: Vicugna pacos (assembly GCF_048564905.1). Taxonomy (NCBI): domain Eukaryota; kingdom Metazoa; phylum Chordata; class Mammalia; order Artiodactyla; family Camelidae; genus Vicugna; species Vicugna pacos. The sequence goes on from NC_132989.1 coordinate 55,236,354, forward strand.
TGAAGGCAGCTTTCCTACCTCGGTGATCTTGAACACGTTCATAGTCTAATTTACCTTCTAATTCCTCACTGGTAATACAGAGATAAACATACCTTAGGGTGTTCATTTGAGGAATAACGCAAAGAGAGGGCTTAGCAGAGGGACTGGCTAACACAGTAAGTGCCTGATACATTAGTAGCTCTTATTCCTCTTCTCTACCCTTTCTGAATTAACCCGAGGATTAACTCATAGTAGGTATGTAATTTATACTGTATCACTATTTTGGATCAGTAGCCTTTCATTTTCACATAACTGTTCTGGTTATTGGATCAGAGCGGTCACTGATGTGCCTGTCTTGAGGAAACCGTTACTTTTATCAATCGTAGTCTACCAAGTTCGGAAACTGCTCACTAGATCACCAACTTCCTCAGAGGAGCTGTTGATATAGCAAGATCTTGTTGCTGATTCTGTTAAGTACCTGGATTCTAACTAACCTTGACCACCTAGGCTAGGAGATGGGGCTTCTTCTTTTACCTTGTGGATGTAACATTTCTTGTTTAATCAAAGCAAAACTCTGACTCATATTATAATATTTCTTATCAATTACTAATTTAAACTACTGCCATTGTTATACTATGGTCTGACACAACCCATTGAAAAGATGCTTTTCTAGGACCTTAAAAACTCAATTTAAACAAAAAGAAGTTTTAAACCAAATGTACAAAGTTATTTCTAGACACAGAAAAAAACAAAACGTAATCCTCAAAAAGTGACTAATCTGTCTTATTGGCTTTCAAAGAACTAGTGTTACAACTGAGCACTTGGTAGCTGTGTGACCTTGAGCAAAATCATAAACTTCATTGAGCCCCAACTCCCTCACCTGTAAAATGGGATAATAAAAGTACCCTTTTTCTAGGGAGTGGGTGAAAAATAAGTGAGATGATGTATGTAAAGTTTCTAGAATAGTGCCTGACTTGCAGGAGGTTTTGGTTTATGTTAGTCACTATTTTTTATTTTTGAAAAGACATTCAAATCCTGCTAATAAGGTATTACAAAAGTTTTTAAATGTTTTATTAACAAAAACTCCCAGGTATTTGTCTACTTCCTATCTAAGGAAGTTATTAATGATACAATATTTGAATACTGAAGATGAGAAGCCCTATTCTTTGCTCCCTATATTTTTGGAAGAAACATGTTTTAGGTATTATTTATATTTTTGAAATACTAAACAAGCAAAAGGTTCTAAATATTTGTGTGTATTTCTAGATGGTTTCTAGTCCCTTGGTAGGTTTTTATGAGGCTCTTGGATGATTAGTCAGCTCTCTGAATGTCCTTCTGTCTCTTACTCTTCCTGCCTCTATCAGAAACAGACTGCTGGATAGAGTGCACCAAAGACCTGATTGACTGTGGTCATTTTTTCATTTTATACTCATTTTGCTTTTCTACAGCTCCAAACTCCAAGCTCCCCAACCACCTTGCTGTGTATGGTATTAAAACAAGGGCTCTGAGCAGTTTTAGCAGATGGGAAGTGGGCAGGAGGGAGGGTGGGGAGGCAGCTTGTAGTTCATACATAGGAATTTGGATGTTATTCTACAGGTTATGGGAAGTTAATTAAGAGTCTTTCACTTCCTTGGTCAGATTTATTCCTAAGTATTTTATTTTTTTGGATTCAATTTTAAAAGGGATTGTTTCATTCCTTTCTTTTCCGATATTTCATTGTTAGTGTAAAGAAATACAATTTCTGTATGTTAATCTTGCATCCTGCTACCTTTCCAAATTCTTTTATCAGCTCTAGTAAGTTTTGTGTGGAGCCTTTAGGGTTTTCTATATATAGCATCATGTCATCTGCATATAGTGATACTTATACCTCTTCTTTTCCAATTTGGATTCCTTTTATATCTTTTTCTTGTCTAACTGCTATGGCTAGGACTTCCAATATTATATTGAAAAGAAATGGCAAGTGTAGGCACCCTTGTCTTGTTCTGGATTTTAGCAGGAAGGCTTTCAAATTTTCACCATTGAGTTTCATGCTGGCTATAGGTTTGTCATAAATAGTTTTTATTATGTTGAGGTATGTTTCCTCTATATCCACTTTGTTAAGAGTTTTTATCATAAATGAGTGTTGAATTTTATCAAATGCTTTTTCTGCATCTATTGAGATAATCATGTGGTTTTTGTCCTTTCTCTTGATGTGGTGTACCATGCTGATTGATTTGGGTATGCTGAACCACCCTTGTGTCCCTGGGATGAATGCTGAAGAGGATGTGGAGAAAGGGGAAACCTCCTACATTGTTGGTGGGAATACAGTTTGGCGCAGCCATTATGGAAAACAGTATGGACATTCCTCAAAAGACTAAAAAAAGACTTGCCCTATGATCCAGCAATCCCACTCCTGGGCATCCAGAGGGAACTTTAATTCAAAAAGATACTTGCACCCCAATGTTCACAGCAGCACTATTTACAATAACCAAGACATGGAAACAACCTAAATGTCCACCAACAAATGACTGGATAAAGAAGCCGTGGTATATATTTATACAATGGAATACTACTCAGCCATAAAAAGAACAAAATAATGCCATTTGCAGCAACATGGATGGACCTGGAGATTGTCATTCTAAGTGAAGTAAACCAGAAAGAGAAAGAAAAATACCATATGATATCACTTACATGTGGAATCTTAAAAAAAAAAGACAAATGAACTTATTTACAAGACAGAAACAGACTCATAGACATAGAAAACAAACTTATGGTTACTGGTGGGGAAGGGGGTGGGAAGGAATCAATTGGGAGTTCAAGATTTGCAGATACTAACTACTATATATAAAATAGATACACAAGTTTCTACTGTATAGCACAGGGAACTATATACAATATCTTGTAGTAACCTATAATGAAAAAGGATATGAAAACAAATACATGTATGTATATGTACGACTGAACTATTATGCTGTACATGAGAAATTGACAAAACATTGTAAGCTGACTATACTTCAATTAAAAAAAAAAAAAAAACGAACAGCAAGGTCCCTGGTGAAGCCCAGAGCTCTGTCATCTGCCCTTCTGTGCAGCCTCCTTGTGGTACAAGAAAGTACAATTCCACTGAGGAGGTTGAATGATGTGCTGGCTTCTAAGAAGAGTGCAGAGTTGTTTTGGAAAGAGACCTGCTGGCAGCTGAACAAGTGCAATGGCCTGTGAACCTTAACATTAAAAACAACACCAGATGCAATTTTGTACAATTTATGCTTAAATGGACTTTTGGAAGTATGGTTATGTTCACTGACAGATTACAGCTTTAGAGAAATTTTACATTAATTTTGGTTAGAATTTGGATTGATAGCTACTTCTATCATTTTAATTACACATTTTTTCTTCTCCTCTCTCAAGTAAGGAGTTTGTATCTGTGCCCATATAAAGATGCACTGACGTCAATAACAATGATAACCTATGATGACTAGATTGTAAGATAAAGAATCTATTTTTAAGGGAAGTAAGAATCTCATAATTTAACTTTTATTTTTGATATATTCATTTTTGGTATTTCCAAATTATAGCACATTTATTCCTTATAAATAAATTTATTGATTTTCAAAAAAAAGGGATCATTCTGTGTTGGCAGATAGGATGCACTGAAGGTAGAAAAACTGGAGGCAGGGAGATTGAGAATAATTCAAACAGGACATAGTAAGGATTTAATCTGGGACAGTGGGATAGGGACAGATGAGGGGTGAAGAACTGAGGTAATATGTAAGTAGTAAATCAGGACATGAGGTCCAAGTGGATCTAATGGCATCTAGAAGGCATCCAGTATAAAATCATTGCTTCTTCTGTTGCACACTGTATCAGTGTGCAGGGCTACCACAGCCAAATACTAAGACTGGGTGGCTTACACAACAGAAATGTATTTCCTCACAGTTCTGGAGGCTAGAAGCCCAGGACCAAGGTGTCAATCAGCTTAGTTTCATTCTGAGGCTTCTCTCCTTGGCTTGCAGATGGCCACCTTTTTGCTGTGTCCTTCCATGGTTGTCCCTTGATCTGTGCATCTGGGTCCTGATCTCCTCTTCTTATAGAGACACCGGTCATAATGCGTTAAGGCCCACTCTAACAGTCCCCCTTTAACTTAATTAACTCTTTAAAGGCCTATCTCCAAATACAGTTACACTCTAGGGTTCCAGGAGGTGGGGTTTCAACATACCAGTCTATGGGGGATACAGTTCAGCCCATAACACACATCTTGTATATTAATGGCAATCAATCATAACACTATGTGCACACGTCTGTGCTGGTTATTAAGCAATTGTCTCTCAGTTCCAAACATACTTGTGATACTGGAGCTGAGGACTCTGCCACTTTCCTCTTTGCCCCCCTGGTTTTTAGCGGGGCTCTGCCAATAGGGGGTGCTAGAGGGAAATGACAAGACCTGACAAGGCAGGAGGGATCGGTTCATTCCTATATTTGCTTCTTGTCCCTGCAGCATCATGTCAACAACGCATCTTCACCCTGGCAGCATACCTTGGTTCCAACATCCAGCTGTCTTTTCACTCTAACAGAAGGAGCCTCCCCACAAACCCTCAGAAACGCCAACATCATCCTGTCAGTGCCTCCTTCTGGGTTCCCAGGGGCTCTTCCCCCAAACTTTTGGGTCCTAATGACACCAGACTGCCCTGTGTTTCTAGAAGTGACAGTTGCTTCCTACACTTACTTTCTCTGTGTTACCTCTGTGTCCTCATTTGCCTTTTAAGTCCTCCAATGCCTGTTTAACCAATTTCCTGTATTACATTTTGTCTGTTAAAATAACTGGGATGAAACACAGAAACAGACTCACAGACACAGAAGACAAACTTATGGTTACCCAGTAGGGGTGGGGGTCGGAAGGAGGTGGGAAGGGATAAGTTCAGAGATGGAGACTTGCAGATACTAACAATTATACACATATAGTAAACAAATGTATACCATATAGCAAAGGAAACTATATTCATATCTTGTAGCAACCTATAACGAAAAAGAATATGAAAACAAATATATGTATGTATATGTATGACTGAAACATTATGCTAACGCCAGAAATTGACACAACATTGTAAACTGACTATACTTCAATAAAATAACTGGGGTGATTTTGCTTTGTTTTCCTGACTGATGTAACATCATTCTTTGCGAAAATCTTTCCTCTTCTGCTTCATGCAGTGTAGGTATTGCCAATTGTCTTATATTTACACAAAATAAATTTTAGAGTTGGTGAAGAATGGTGACTGTTATCAGCTAAGGGACATCAGAATTCCATAGCTATCACAAATAATGAAGAGAAAAAATCTGCAACCTATTATTAACTTTAATAGCTCTATCTTTAATAACAACTCTGACAGAAGGCACACCACAGAAGAAAGAGCACTAAATTTAGGTTAAAAGACCTGGTTCCTATTTGCTCCCTTCTACACCATCACTTGCTATTTGGTATCTTCTCAGAACCTGGGTTTCTATTCAAAATTTGAAGAATCAAATAATAAATGCAAAGTTTTAGGACAAGCCTGTAGCATAAATGACAGCACATAGCATGTCTCATAGCCTTCCTTTTTATTTTTCTGTTTGGCACCCATAGTTCTCATAGTTAACCTGGGCAAAAAACTGCATGAAAACAATAGTGGCACTAATATTGGCGGAAAGCTCATCCTGAGCTAGACACACTGTCTCCTTTGATCTTCACAAGAACGCTGTGGTGTCAATACTATTATCATTTCCTTCTTGCAGAAAGGAAAACAGGCAGCACTTCGACAATGTGCCCATGTTCGGTTTCACCTTAAAGATGATAGAGCTAGAATTTGAGCCAAGGCACTCAACTCCACATTTGTGTTGGAAGGTTTCCCACCTCATTTAATTTCTCAAAATATGTTTGCAATAGAAAAACAATTGAGTGTTTTAAGAAGAATCACCTTCCTTCCAACAGAAACTGTCATGTTAGTCATTCACCAACATTCAACTTAACTCCAACTCCCAATAACAACTCTCTTTCCCCCAAAAAAGGACAATAAAAAATAAAAATGAGGGAAGAAGAAAATGATCAGATTCTGAAAAGAACAAATGGATTTAAATATTCTAAAGTGAAATAAAGAGTTTTTTGTTTTAAGGCGGGGTATTCTTAAGGAGGTGAGGACCTTTTAAAGATATGAGAACTATATGAATTAACCGTTCTATAAGTAATTTCTCAGGCAAAACTCACTTTACCTTTTCTGTTTTTCCTAACTTGTGATTTGGGGCAGTGGTTATCAAAAATTTTAGCAGTATAATTTCCTACTTTTGAAATGACATATTATACTGAATCATAAAACAAACAAAACTGTATTTTTAAATACAAACTTACTATATGCACTGACATTCATATTTACTTGTTAAATAGCCAGTGAGAATGTACGTTAATATTTTGATTGTTTCCAGTGTGCTCAAATTGGACATATATCACATGAAATGTGTTTGCTAGTTAGCTTTTAATTACAGTTTTAAAAATAACTATTTAAATATATTTTAAACACTTGTAACAGATGCTTGCTAGGCCCCCGAAGCACCTCTGAGGAAGTATCACAATTTGCAAGCCAATGACGGAGAGAAATGCAGGCGTCCAGCCGCTCACCCCCATCTAGTACATAACGAGATGGCATTTCCCCTTCCTGAGTACATTTATGCCAGCCCACACTCTTGGCAAAGGAGCAGGCGTCAGGCTCCATCGATCTTAGACACAGAGAGTCACTTATCCATATGCTCAGGGTATTTGACACTGTGTCCCTGCCCAGTCACAAATTAGTCACTTTCCGTTAGTGACTGTGAATATAAAGGAGGTATTCTCTGAAATATGGATCTTGTTTAAACAATTAGGGACAGACAAACCAATCACCATCTTTCTTCATTTATTATGTATCTAAACAAAATAGCTTTAGTCTGTGGCCTCTATACGTGCAAATGAAAACATTCCACCTCTTAAATCGGTTTCCAAAGTCCCAATTCTAAAACAAAGAGAACAGATAAAAATAGGGGAGAAGACTTGCCTCCCTTCCTCTTCTTCCTTTCTTTTATTGAGGTCACTGTGATCAATTTATAGAATTACAGAATTTCAGAGTTGGAAGGAAACTCAGAAATCATGCAGACTATTGTCTCTATAATTCTCTATGAAGAATTCCCCAAATCACATTTCTGGTGGCCTTTGATTGAACATTCTAGTGTAAGGAGCTTACTACGTCATTAGTCTACACTGGGAAGGAAGGAATTGATGTAAAGTTTTCCCTTCCATTATAAACGCCATCGTTTAGTCAATCACTAATTGATGGTGTTGTTTCCAAGCTCGTTGTTTCCAAGCTCGTTGTTTCCAAGCTTTTTCACAAAAATGTTATAGTTAACATCGTTGTGAGTATATCCATAATTCTATGTTTATTTCCTTAATGAAGACTCTTAGAAGTGGAAATGCTCTTAGAAGTGGAAAGGACAGCCAAAGGAGATCCTGAGGGGTGGTAAGAAGAAAGCAAATACTCTACCCAACAGAAGGTGACCCAGACTTGGCGTTTCCCTGGCCCCCAACCTAGCAGCCCAAGTGGGCTCATTCCTCTCCTGGGTCGAAAGAGAGTTTCTCTGAAAACACCCTTCTGAAACCAACCTGACACCAGGAGCATGGGGAATACAGCTAGAGATCCTGCTAACAATAAGTGGCTGAGAAGTGCTCTCCTTGCCTGCTGGACTAAAACTACCCTCCTCGCCCCAAGATACCAAAGCTAGTAGGACAGAAGGGCAAGAGGGCCCCATCACAACATGTGGCCTGACTAGAAAGCCTCTCTGACCACATGGACCCTGCCTACAGACATCATGGCAGCTAGGGGTACCTTTCGGGGGATCCTAGCACAGCAAGTGTCTAACTAAGGAGCCTGTCTATCTCCACTTGCCCCTGACTCCTCTTCCCCACTGGGACAATTATCAAAATCAGGAATGAAATAGAAGATATCACTATAAATCTTTCATTAAAAAATTAAAAAGATAGTAATGGGATACTGTGAACAACTTTATGATCATAAGTTTGACAACTTAGAAGAAATTAATCAACTGCTTGAAAATCACAAACTACCAAAATTCAACCAAAATGAGAGATAATCCAAGCAGCCCCATAATAACTGAAAAAACTGAATTCATAATGAAAGTTTATAAAAAATAAATCTCCAGACTCAGATGGTTTAACTGGAGAATTCTACCAAACACTTAAAGAAGAATTAACACCAATTTTACACAATCTTTTCCAAAAACAAGGAGTACTATCCAACTCTTTTTATAAGGTCACTATTACCCTGACAACAAAACCAGAGACAGTACACAAAAGAAACTACAAACCAGTATCTCTCATTAGTTTAATGGAAAAAAAAAAAAAAGAAATCCTCAACAAAATACTAGCAAATCAAATCTAAACATAATTTAAAAGAATTATATACCATGACCAAGTGGATTTACTCCAGGCAAGCAAGGCTAGTTCATCATTCCAAAACTGATCAATGTAATTCATCGTATTAACAAAGTTGTTAAAAATCAAGAAAAATCATATGGTCCTATCAGTCGACACAGAAAACGCATTTAACCAAATCCAACACCCATTCATTACCTTTCAGTAAGTTAAGGAATCACCTCACCTTGATAAGTAGCATCTACAAAAATCCTACAACTAACATCACACTTAATGGTGCAGAACTGAATGCTTTTCCTCTAAGATTTGGAACAAGGGAAGGACATCTACTCTTACCACTCTATTCAATATAGTACTGGAACTTCTAGCCATTGAAGTAAGTTGAGAAAAATGAATAAGAACATGCAGATTGAAAAGGACTAAATGAAATGATTTCTGTTTGCAGATGACATGATTGTCCATGTAAAAAATCCCAAGAAATGAACAAAAAAAATTCCTAGAATTAATAAGTGAGTTCAACAAGATCACAGCATACAAGATCAACACACTGAGATTAATCTCATTTTTATATCCTAATAACATGTGAAACTGAAATTAAATTATACTAACATTATAATCACTCCAAAAATAAAATACTTAAGTATACATTTAACAAAATACATACAAGATCTGTATTCTAAAAATTAAAAAGTGCTGATGAAAGAAATTTAAAAAAAAACCTCAAATAACTGAAGAGATATACCCTGTTTCTAGATTGGAAGACTCAACAGAGTGAAGATTGCAATTCTCCCCAAAGTGATCTATAGGTTTCATTCAATTACTATCAAGATCCCAGCAAGGTGGTTTGTTCGTTTGTTTATGACATAGACAAGCTTATTCGGCCATTGATTTGGAAAGCACAGGCAGAGGGACAGACACATAAATCAATGGAACGTTATACAGAAACCAGAAATAGACCTACACAAATATGCTGACCTAGATTTTGACAAAGGTGCAAAAGCAATTTAATGGAAGAACACTCGCCTTTCCAACAAGTGACGTCAGAGCAGTTGGTCCATAGGCAAAAAGATGAAACTTGACCTAAACTCCATACTTCATATAAAAATTAACCAAAAATGGATCATGGACAGAAATGTAATAAAACTTTTAGGAAAAAAACAGGAGAAAATTTTAGGAATCTAGGGTTTATATAAAGAGTTCTTAAACTTGACACAGAAGGTATAATCCATGAAAGGAAAAATTGATACATTGGACCTCATCAAAGTGAAAACTATTGCTATGTGAAATCCCTTCTTAAAAAAGATGAAAAATTAAGCTATATAGTAGAAGAAAATGTTTGCAAACCACACATTCAGTAAATGACCCTAGCATCTAAACTATATTTAAAAAGTATCAAAACCCAACAGGACAAAACCCATCAATCTAATTAGAAAATGGGAAAATGTATGAAGGTTTGGATAACAAATTTTGGATATTTATAATAGAATCTATTCAGCAATAAAATAGTATTCAATGAATTACTGAAGCATATATCATGGAAAAATCTCAAAAACATCATGCTGATTAAAAGAGGCCAGAAACAAAGTATATACACTTTTACTCCAGAACAGGAAAAGCTATTAAATGGAATGAGAAGAGTGGTTGCATGACGGAGTGATGGGCGGGGTTGTCTGGGAAGAGGCACAAGTGAACTTTCTAAGTTGGTATCAATATTTTCTATCTGTTTGCATTGTGGGTTCCACAGGTAGGTGCATTTGTTGGTGTTCATTAGACTGTACATTTATGATCTGTGCTTGTCATTTTATATTTATTATACCTTATTAAAAAGCATAAAAAGACAAAATAAAAGAAAAAGAAAAAAATCAAATTTCAACATGACTGAAGATGTCTGTAAGTTCAAATTTCTGTCCTCCTGGGGACATCCATAAAGATCTGATAGAAAACCATCTGGCTCTTACCCAGTTGAGTCATCACATCCAAAGAAGAGTCCAAGGGCATAAACCATAAAACGTAAAAAAAAAAAAATCACCTTAATGAGACAGACTCAGCAACCACAACAGTTACCCACATCATGTATGGCTCCTGCTTGTCCTTCAATATCACAGCTTTTGTCCTCTCCCCAATTAGTCACCAAGTAACCTGTGCCTGTCAACACTCAACTCCCTCCCTGGTTTATTTCTATTTTGTCCTGAACACACAGTTATTCATTTGCCCTTTCTTCCTGTTGTCTTACCAAGTTCCACCAGGCAGTGCTAATGCTGTGAGCTACATCCCCTAAGATTGCAGACACTTGGTAGACAAATACAGATTCCCCTCAGCTCTGACAGACTCACAGCTGCTCTGCTAGCTAGCACATGACTGAGGAAAGAGTCAACCTGTCCAAGGTGCAGAGACCAGCAGCAAGCAAGCTTTATTTTCAGCCAAGGGACCCAGGCAAGCCTTGTTATCATGCCCAAGTCAGATGTGGTTAAAGAAGATAGGGAAAGGGGAAACCAGGAGATCCCAAGTCCAACACAATTACTGAATGATTCCCCTTAAAAACTCTCTCCAGCAGTGCAGCTTTGAAGCATATTAAACTACCTGACTTAAAGCTTTTCTACAAAGTAAAGTGTCATAAAAATAGCACAAGTTATATAATCAGACAGAACCAGCTTCAAGTTTCAGATCTGTAACTTACTGTGTGCATATTTTGGGGGCAGATTATTTAACTTCTCTGAGCCTCAGTTTCCACATTAGTCAAATCTAGAAAGCCACACTTACCCGACAGGGTTGGTATTGGATTTGAGTGTTTGATATTTGTAAAGCATCTAGCTACCGTTGCTGGCACATGATAAATGTCCATTCATTTGTTAACTAATTAATTCCATTCAACAATTCATTTACTAATTAATCTTGTATTTAAATATTCAATAACATAAAGTGAGCACCTAGTACATGCTAGGAAGTGTTTTAGGATGCGACAGTTAACACAACCAAACTCCTGCCCTCATGAAGTTTACATGCCATTTGGAGAGGTAGGCAATGAACCAGTAAGTGAATCAGCATGTAATATAAGACCGATAAAGGAAAGTAAAGCAGGATAGGGTAGAGAAGGTGGCATAAGATGGTATTTTTGATCAGAATCCCCCTCTGCAGAGATTACAGTTGAATAGAGACCTGACTGGTATGAGGGAGCAATGGACTGAAAATCTGTGACTCCTTTCCTCCTTTCTTCCTAAAATGGTTATTGATACTGGCAAATTTATCAAGCATGCTGACCCCATTCAACGAACTGCTCAGGCAATTATAACCATCCCCAGGTGACAGGACCTAGACCAGATCTCAACACGTTTCTTTAGCAACTTCATTCTCCCACAAGCCCCATCAATAACTATATGGAATATTTTCAAAATGAGTAACATTGATAGGTCAAATAAATCATCATCATCAAAAACCACTGCAACAAAAAGAGGCCCAGAAAATGTTTGTGTGAAGAAGAGAGGATCAGTTTCCATCCTTTTTCTGACCAAAGTGGAAAGGTATTAATCAGAAAGAGAAGTAACCTCCTGAGGTATTTTTAAGTCCCAAATGACTGAGTAGCTTCTTTGCAACCCACTCTGCAACCCCCTGGCCTGCCCATCTCCCTGCTACAGTGAAGAGCCCTGCAAAGCAGGGAGTCAGAATGAGGTCCAGATGTTAATTTAGATATAGCTCTGAACTTGGACCCCTTACAGACAACAGCTCAGGTTTCTCGAACCACTCCTTGATGCTTAACATCCCGGACCGGAGGCCAAGACACTACAGCAGTCGGCCAGAATTAAGCTCTGCTGGCTACGCTCTAGTTCTGTGAAACTGGGCTCACCCAGTGTGATGTCACCATGCAGAAAGGCCCCACGTTCATAACACCGTTCAGAGTCATGGGGAGATCACCAGACACTGCTTATCAAAACTCAGGAGCATTGACATTGAATTTTTTGGTCCATGATAGTGTTGGTCTAAGGGTCACCTAAGTTCACCTCTTCACATAACCATGTTATTCCGTCTACCACCCAGATAAACTTGGGTCACTTTGTGGGCAGTTTCAGCATTGTTTTGCATTCAGAAGAAATATCAGTTTAATATACTCCTCAAAGGAATGAAAATGGATGTAAATCTTTATTGAAGTTGCTTAAAGGAATGCTAAAGGGTGACGGAGGAACTCATTACAGGGTACACTGTGCATGTCTTAAGGATCCTCTTTACCTTCGTTGTATTTTCACTATCACAGCACAGAATATTCATTACGGAAGAGGCTCCCCTCAAATCTCTCTTTTTTTCTATCCCTTCTCCAGCTCAATCTTTTTTAGCTTTTCTCCCTCATTCCCTCTCTCCTTTAATTTCATCTTTCTATTCAGTTGTCCTTATTTGAGTACCAGGCCCACTCTAAGGTAATTTAGCTTTTCCCTGATCTATCCAATTCAGTCTCTCTTCCCATTTCCTTGCTCTCTGCAGCAGTAATCTGGGCCATAGCTCCATGATCAGTGAAGAAAATTTCCTTCTTCCCCAGCCAGCATGATGGGGGGAGGCTGTGACTACAGGAATGCTATTATTTTTATCGGTCTTGAAGTCATTTCATAAACATTTTTGAGAGTCTACTCTGTTTCGCATGTGTTCACAGTGGTAAACAAGACACAGGCATTTTTTTCCAAGGATCTTAGGATCTCACAGTCTGGGGAGGCAGACAGACACGCTCAGAAATGTGGTTCTCAACCATGGTGCTGTTTAGCATTCACAAGTGAGCTACCAATTTTAGATCAAGCTATAAATTCATTTCTGTTATATCTGAGGATACAACCTGTCACTGTGATGTCAGTCAGATGGAATTAGACTGAGAAGGTCTCAGACTGAGAAATGTGATTGAGAGGCAGGTGCTACCTGCTTTTAAGTGAATGAAACAGGTGAGGCATCATGTCAAACCAGGGCCATAATCAGATGCCTAGTTTACTGACTCTGAGGAGAAATTTGCTCTGTGCACATATAAAAGGGTAGGCATGAAGTGAACAGTTCTATTCAGACAGTAAAATAGTGCTGAGGGGGGTCCAAAGGAAAAATGCAATAACCATGAGTGATTTTATTGGTACCTTGAGATACTCCACTGGAGCAGTCATTATGTTGTCACTATTGATGACTTGTTTATGGCTGCTATGAGACTTTTAGTCCCCTCAAATGAGACCTTCCCAAATTCTACTATTCCTAAGTTAGCAATAAAACAAAACAGGTTGAGAATCACCAAAGAGGAAATTGAAGCTCCATGTGGAAACTGACAGGGTGTCATGGGAGCTCAGGGGGAGGGGCTGCAAAGAGGCCAGGGTGTCTGGGATGAGGAATTCCATGGGGGAGAGGAGCAAGGAGGTGTAGCTTATAAGGACAGTGGGAGGAGGCTGGCTTCTGGGTCTCAGAAATATGGTGTTTAGTGGGTTTCCTAGTAGGCTTTCCTTTACATGTGCAAGTCATAGAGAGCAAAATAATACTTACTCCTATTTATAGTTCATCTGTCTTCAAGTGGCTGAGCCACTTGAATTTGAACTTGGCTCCATCTGACACCCAAGCACAAATACTTCTCACCTTAATGATACTTCTTGATTGCCACACAAGTCACATTTTTGTGGCAGAAACAGGTCTCTGGGTAAGGAAGTCTCTCACTGTGTCTGTTTCTCTCAAGGGCTGGAACATTAGGAGTGGTTTTTGAATGTGTATTTCAGCAGGGAGGTGTTCTATAAAAATGAAGTTTATTTCTATTGCCTTGGCACTTAGAGACCCTCAGGGAGTTTCTTCTACTCATTACCCTAAAATGTGTAACAGCAACAGCTGAGGAGGTGGCAGCCTTAGGTTTGTGTCCCAGAGGTGGCAACGTCCAGAGGAGAACCAGTCTGTACAGAGTGCAGCTGCTGCTTTGTGCCAGGACCCTCTTCTATTTTTGGCTCTGATACAACAACAAAGGCTGTTTCTGGGCTGATTTCTCACACATATATTATTCCCTTTCCACCCAACTTTCACTGCCCCTTCTGCTTGGTTTTTGTTAACAACAGTCTACACAGGTATAGACTTGGTTATCAGGCATGTTGGCAGAGAGCTGGTCATTTCAGCTATCTTTTACCAGTTCTTTAAAATATTCCCTTGTGCACCAAGCAAAGGAAGTAAGCATCCTCATGAAAAAGAAGGAAGTATGCACAGAAAGAAGGAGGAAGAAGGAAGCACGTTACTTCTTGGTACTTGGAGGTAAAGCATAATGCCAGAATACTTCTCAGCCCTCTCAGTATTAAAGGGATAAATCAACCACCTCTACCTTCTGTCTCTTAACAGCAAAGAAATAGCGAAAGCACATCTGTCAAAGCTGTAGGTGGTGTGCGAGTCACTGCAGGGCTAAGTCATCCACTGACTTCCTGGTATGGATTCAGCCTCAATTCAGAGCCAGACACCTGCTTGTCCCTCCCCACTTACAAACATGAAAGGCTCTCCCATACTCAAAAAAGAGTTTTCCAAACTTTGGTCAGTCAAAAAGTGCCCTTTCTTCAAAAGAAATTTTAACCCGAAGTCCAAGAAGTCTAAATCTATAGAGTCGATAAAAGTAAAGCTCTTTTGGTTAAATCAGGAAAAACCATGTCACCTTCCTCCCCTGCTGTCCCCTCCCCCTTCTTGGGACTCGAAGCTCTACTAAAACATGGTTTAATAAAGGACCAAAATCCTTAGGGGACTCTAAAACATCTACATCATCTGGCTCTAAATTACCCTCCGGTATCCTTCCCTCCTTACATTCCTGATACTGCAAACTCCAACATCAACAAGAAGATGCCTTCAGGTCTTTAGTTCACCCCTCTTCTCTTGTTCGCCCTTCCAGGCTCCCTCAATCCTCTACACCCTGCACCCAATGGTCAACCGGTATTTATTGAATTAATGCACCACAGCATGACTGTAAATGAACTAGGGGAGAGTGTATATGAAAAGAAGGATGCAATGAGAGCCTACTCTCAAGGGACAAACACTTTAGTCAAGAGAAAAACCAAGAACATGTAAGGAAAACGGTGAATAGTTAACTGAGTGGAAGCTCCCATTTCTGAAAGCAACAGCCAGTCAGTCAGAGGACACCCTGTGGAGATGGAGTGCTTACAGTTTTCAAGGTCTGGATGAGGACTCAGGAGGTAGAGCGAAGGTATCGAGGTGAGGATTAGTAATGCCATTTTGTGGTCAGGGAGGGGACAGTTCAGCAGGAAAGAAGGGCTGTCACAGAGAAGAATAGGAGATCTGTGTGGGTAGACATGCTGGGGCCACACTTTGGAGGGCGTTACAAATCAAGCGGAATTAGGTGTGATTTGGTTTTCAGTGGGGACCCATCATCTATTCTTAACTAGGAGAGTGACAATGATGAAAGTGGTAAATTAAGCTCTTGAGGGGAGGAGTAACACGATTCGAGTCATAGACGAAGAAAATTAATCTAGCAGTATTATGCTGACGAAAGAGAGTCGTTAGAAGGCTGCTTTAATAATGAATGAGCTCTCTTCTTTCCTGCTGCGAGAGAGATGTATATGCCTACACTCTGATTCAGAAACTCCCACATAATTTGCAGCAAATGCTGACACCAATTCTTGTGGCCCTTCTTGTGCAGATGAAAGCAACCCAATGTTGGGTTTAAAACAAATTCTTATGTTTGCAAACAAGTACATTTGGGGAAAAAAACATAAATAAAGCATTCTTGCTGTTTTACAAACTCAATGACAGTGTCTATTTTTCAACCCCATTTGTATACTCAAATTTGTGGCTTTTTAAAAAAAATTTTAACAACTTCAATTTTTAAAACTTGCAATTGTAAATGTGTTGGTTTCTGTACCTGTTTTCTGACAGTGGTCAAGGTCAAGTGTAGTCTGTATGTATTTTTAAGTGGCTAACCCTTTCCTTCCCTCCATCAGTTCTGGACTTTAGATGACTTGAGAACATTCTTTGTAACACTCCTTGGTGCCTAGCTCAGTGTCCTGAAAATAGTGACTAGCAAGTGAGTATCTGGATCGTGAGGTTTCTGGCTTTCTTGCTTAATTGTCTCTGGTTCATCCTTTTCGAAGAAGGGGCAGAAACAGCTTCTGGTTGTTTTCTCCAATTTCATGTCATCAGTGATGGATTAGCATCACCCTGTCACATCTTCTCACTCATTTTTTTCCCTTCCTGTTTTGCTTTTGGGGCTCATCTGTTTCATTGCCATCTTAATTTGGAAGAGAAGGGATGGCATTGAAAGAAACAATAGAATCAACAAGTCTAATATATGATTCAGACAAATTCCTAAAGTGCTTTTCTCTGAGGCAGAATTTGCACACAGAAATTCACATTCATTAGGCTAAAGGAAGAGCGTGTCAAGCTAGTTGCAGGTTTAATAGAGAGGTCAGACCCTTTTCTCTCTGTCATTCCTACTGAAGACATCATTAGAGCTACAGTAAAATAAGAGAATGTCACAGAATGTCAGCCTAGTCACAGTGCAACTGTTCTTTTCTCATTAGTGACTCAGCTGGTTGCTATGGCAACCCCACTCTAGGATCAAGGATACTGGGGCTGATGCTTTCCGCCTCTATTTTCAGTTAGGATAAATTGTGCTCCCACCTCATGCGCCCCTGCCATGATATTTATATTTGGGTCATGATAATAGAACCAGTTGGAAATATGTCTGTTGAAATTCTAACCAGGCAGAGAGCCTTTCCACTAAAAGGGAGAGAGAATATAGGATTTCCAGGTCTGATTTGAGCACCAATTATCCTGTAGGAGGGCAGGTATTCCCTTCTACCCTGTCTGTCTCGTGGGGAGATTGCAGACCTCTTCTGCACTTGTTCTGCACTTTCTCTAAGCTGGCTGGCTGGCTCCAGAAAAATTAGGCAATCTATTTTAAGTGCTCCCCCTGACTCACCCAACGGTCCATCTATTTAAAAGCTTCCTTCTGAGTGAGCTCAATATCACTTCATTCATTCACTCACTCATTTATTTATAAATGGCAGCGTAATTATAATGGACCAAGCATCATGTTAAACAGCACATTTAGCTTTTGGTTTGTGCTCTAGCTATTCACAACAGCTACGGGGAGGGACACGGAGGGAAGGACGTGTATACAGAACTGCTTATAATACCATGTGATGTACATTTTAGGTGAGGTACGGGCTTGTTTTGAGAGTTCAGAGGAAGGAGTGAGTAACTCTGGCAGGGTGAGTTGATAAGATACTTCAGAGAGGAGATGATATTTAAGTTGGAGTCTTAATGAACGTGCTCCCCAGTTGATGCCTCACTGATTCAGAGTTGAGGTTAGCCCGAAGGACATTTGTGACTGCAAAGTGTTACCTGGTTGAAAGTCTGCTTGTTCTTTACATGCATATTAATCCTCCTGAACTCAAAGTATTTTTCTAGCTACCAGGATGAGGTTCTGTTTTAAAAAGGAAAAACTCTGGAAAACAAAGCAATCTTCAGAAAACAATCTCTGGAATCAGAGATTCCAGAGTAAAAATGTCGATGTGAATAGCTTGAGCACAAACAGACCCAAGTGAAAAAGCTGATGTAAAGATCTTGTTGTCAGTTAACCTTTTCTCTGGAATTGATATATGGAGAGAGGCAGCCATTACATCTCAGAAGCCAACAAAGTACACGATACTGAACAAAAGTGTCCTCTGCTCTTTTTAGTCAGTGGGGCATAAAAGGATCCCTCATCATACCTATTTTCTATAAAACTCAGGTATTAGGTGACCATGTGGGATTAATAAAAGCATCTCTTTCTCTTGCATATCAATCATTGTTTAGAAGTAGAGGCAACAGCCTAATGAGGCCATTGTGTAGAAGACAGTGTTCTCTATAAACTGTATCATGGACCAGGGCCTCTTGTTGGAACCAAAATGACATTTATCATGGACTGGAAAAGTCCTTTCCCACTGAGCCTGCGTCACTACATAGCTCAGAGAGTCGAGCAGCACTTTCTAAGATGAATGCTCTCCACAGCCTGCTGACAGCAAAGAGTGTTGCCAACACGGTCAGCGAAGTGCAGGAAACATGCATCACCGGGTCTGTAGGTCAGATCAGGACACAGGTCTGTGGAGGATCAAGTGGCCTCACCCACATCCTCTGCCTGGACCCTTGAATGGAGGGAGGGGGAAAATAGGGGGCAGCGTGGTCTGGAGAGGAGGCTCCTTGCCAGACCATGTTCCTTAAAATCCAATTAACAATGGGATTCAGTAATTGCAGCAGTAAGCATTACCAGTATACTGTAATCTTTAAAAAATAATTTACAAAAATGACATATTTTTGTATTGGTAATATATGTAATATGGTACAAAATTCAAAAAACTCTCTAAACGTAGACACAGTTCAAGTATCCCTCACTCCCACCCCCAACAGTTCAACATCTCACTTTCCCAGAGAAAACCGTGATGACTACCAGTTTCTTGTGTCTCCTTCCAGGGACCTCATGCTTATAGATGCATATAAATATTTATGGAAATTGTATACTATGAAAACTTTCTGCACTTTGATTTTTTTTTCACTTAAAAATATTCCTTGGACATCATTCCACATTCCAAACAACCCACCTCATTTTTTAAAAATGAGCTACATCATATTCCATTGAGTATATGTATCATAAGCACTTAACCAATCCCATCTTAATAGACTGAGCCTGCATCACTACAGAACACTCATCTTAGAAGGTGCTGCTTGAATATCTAAGCTATGTAGTCTCACAGGCTCAGTCTCAGTCCCCTCGGGCTGCTGTAACAAAATACAGACTGGGCAGTCTATAGACAACAGAAATTTGTTTCTTACAGTTCTGGAGGCTGGAAGACCAAGGTCAGGATGCCAGTATGGTCAAGTGAGCACCCTCTTTCTGGTACATCACTCGCATCTTCCTGCTGTGTCCTCACAGGGTGGAAGGGGCTGTCATAAGAATAAAGGAATTCCATTCATGAGGGTTCCATCCGTATGACCTAAGCACCTCCCACAGGTCCAACCTCTAATACCATCCTCTCTCGGGGTAGGATTTCAACATACGAATTTTGGGGGGACACAACATTCAGACCATAGCAGACAGTGAAGATAATTTTCAGCCTTTTGCTATCACAAACACTAGTGCAATGAGTAGATCGATAGTGAAATGCAAGTGCTGAGTGAAAGAGTGCGTGTATATGTCATTTTAATAATTTTGCATAATTGCCTATGGTTAAAGTTGTATCATATTTCACCTTCCCTCATTGCATGTGAGTTTCTCTACATCCTATCACAATGTATTATACAATCTTTTGCGTGCTTCAGTTTGAAAGGCAAAAACTTGCATTTTATTGTAGTTGTATATTTCCTTTAACATGAGTGAAATTTTTATTTCCCTTATAATAGTATTTTTCGTATATTACAGAAGTATTTACATCATTTTTTTCTATGAAATATTTGTTCATGTAACTTTGCCAATAATTGGTTATTCGTCTTTTTCTTACTGATTTGTCTGTGATGTAAGTTGCAAACACTTTTCTCAGTTGTCGGGTCTCTCTTCACTTTTTATATTTTACCCCATAGATTGTTTTTAGTATAGGAAATTTTTTGTTAATGACCTCCAAGTTTTCTATTATGCTCAAAAGACTTTTTCTACTCTGATATTTTACATATATATCCATATATATATATATATATGCCACATGTTTTTACCTATTTTTTTCAACATTTAAATTATGGTCTATCTAGAATTTAATTAGAAGTAAAGGAAGGCTCTAGCTTAATTTATTTTGCAGGTGGGCCTTCTTTTTTCAACACCAATTTTTGAATAATCTCTTTTCCTCCACTTATTGAAATGTCTACTTTTTCATATGCCATATGCCAAAATGCTTTTAGGTCTATTTTGGTGTTTTGGGCCTGTTCCATTGACTTGTGTGTGTATTTACATGCTAGTAGAACAGAATTCAATCATTTGTATCTGTCAGTTAGTAAACCCAGCTCTAAATCTATCCTTCATTGCCCTCCTGGTGATATTGGAGCTGGCTCCCGTAAGTGTTTCTCCTTTGCCTGTAGAGGGTGCTGGAGGGTCACTGAAGGAGGAAGGAACTTCTCTTCCTGGTTCTTTGTAATTTTCTTAGCTTGGTCCTGCAGCAGTGATGCTCACCTTCAAGCTTGCCTGCCCTGGTCTGTGGCTCCCTGTCCACCAGTCTTAGGCTGCTAGCGTCCCGACTGTATGATTTCCTGCTTCAGTTCCCTGCCCTGCTTAACAGATTCTGCCTGCCTGCCATGAACTAGCTCCAGCCTGGGGAAAATGCAGGGCCAGAGTAGGGACATATTTATGCTACATTTATATTAAAAATGTTTGCTATTTATCTGAAATTCAAATTTAATTAGACATCTTTTTTTTTTTTTGCTAAATCTGGCAATTATACACAGAAGATACTGCCTTCACTGAGGTACTGAGAAACAAATAAGAGAAGTACCTGCATCTTTGCACATTTTATCTTGCTCCCCATTGTGGGCAGGGAATGATCACAGGGGATTCTGCCACTGAAATGGGTACCCTAATTTCAAGGGGGATGATGAGAACCCAGAGTGGCAGAGGCCAAGGGGCAGCATTTCACCACCAAAGACAAGGGAGACGCATCTACCATAAAGGACAACAAAGAAGTACTGTAATCATAATGCCTTGTCCCACAGGACTTTTGGTGTGCCTTGTGTTCTAAATGGGCAGTCTACTAGAGTATTAGTTGATCTATGTAACGTAAGAAACTCTATGTTGTTAAAAAACCTGACTTGCATCACCACAGTGGAGAATCATAGCTTTTCACTTAGTTTCTGGGTTTAAAGCAATTCATAGACTCCAAATTCCTTGGTTGGAGGATTATTTGTGTCTTGTTGAAGATTGTTAAGTACACAATGTAAATCTTTCTCCAAGCCTTGTCCAAAGGACTTAGAGTGATTGTACACTGGATGAAAGGAAATACGCTTTTAGATCTTTGGGGGATTACCATACATTGGCTCTGAACTGACTGATTTCCTGGGGTCCCAAAATGCCATCATGACCCATCAATCAAAGTGGAGGCTGTGACTGTGGGTAATAGATAACGTCTTAAGTCTGACTGACAGTGACCGAGTTGGTCCAAGGACCTACCGTGTGTTTATTTCTCTCCTTCTTGAATGTATACTTAGAACAGACATGCTTAGCAACAGATGGAATCCCAACATTGAATCTCAGACCCTGCAGTTCCCTTTTAATTCCTACCAAGATAGTGAACCAAAAAACAATATGGCATCTCCAGGGAAACTGCTGATATGAACACCATCAAAGACTTGAAAGAAATAGGGGTAGTGATCCATCATTACCCCACTTAACTCTCCTGTTTCACTTGTACAGAAGTCAGATGGATCTTGGAGAATGGCTATGGACTGTCATAAACTTAATCAGGGAGTGATTCCAACTGCAGTTTCTGTCCCAGATGTAATATCTTCACTAGATCAGTCAATATGGTCTCTGGCACTTGGTTTCCAGCTTCAATCTGGCAAATGCCTTTTTCTCCATAGGAACTTGCAAACACCACCTGGAGCAGTTTGCTTTTATCTTGTATAGTATGGCTCACTCTCATAACCTTGCCTTAGGGCTATGTCAGTCCTCCTGCTCCTGGTTGTAATATAGTCAGTAGAGACTTTGATTACCTTGATTATTTTTACATCCCACAGAACACATAGTTCTATTACACTGATGACATAAGCTAATTTGATCTGATAAGCAGAAAACATCAAGCACTTCAGATGACTTAGGAAGGCATATGAGAACTAGAGAGTAGGAGGTAACCCCATGACATTTCAGGAGCTCATTGCTTCAATGAAATTTAAGAGAGTTCAATGGTCTTGGGAGTGTTGAGATGTCAACTC
Organism: Vicugna pacos; assembly: GCF_048564905.1. NCBI lineage: Eukaryota > Metazoa > Chordata > Mammalia > Artiodactyla > Camelidae > Vicugna > Vicugna pacos. The sequence goes on from NC_132989.1 coordinate 55,258,630, forward strand.
CAAGGTGAGAGGCAAGACGCTGCACCTTATACCCCTGCCATGAAAAAGAGGTGTGATGCTTGATGGGCCTTTTTGGACTTGGAGGCAATTTATGTCCCATTTGGGTGTGCTGCTCTGATCCACCTGGAGTCTCAGAGAAGGCGATCTGCTCTGTTACCTGAGCCGCAAGATCCGGCAGATTCACAATACTCATAGTGTATGTGGCAAACAGATGTCATATGGACTGCAGGCAGGCACTAACAGAGAATCATAGTGGAAACCTAGGATTGGGGAGCAAATGTGTTTCAGGTAACTATTTTAATTTTGAGAAGCAACTTCTGGCTTTCTAATAGGCCTTGATAAAGTGGTTGAATCCCTGACCATGGGACATCAGATGATTATGTGACCTGAGCTTTCTGCCATGAACTGGGTATTTCTGACCCACCTAGCCATAAGGTTTACTATGCACAGAAACAGTATATCACCTGATGGAAATGGAATACAAGAGACCAAGCTCGGGAAGGGCCAAGTAAGCTGCACAGAGGGCTCAGAATCTCTAACACAGGCTACTGTTGCATGGTCTATTGTCTCTCAGTTCATGACTTTGGTTACCTGGGATGTTCCTAATAACCATCTAAGAAATAAAAAAACCCCTTGGATCCTCGGTTTGATTCCCAGCTTCTCCACTGGAAAAAAAAATCCTGGTTTACAGATGAGTTTGCACATTATATTGATATGACCCCAAAGCGGAGAGCTTTAGTATTACTCTCAGAAATAACTTTGTAGGAGAGTAGGAAAGAAAAATCAGTAGCAGTGGTCATAACTATAAATAACACATTTAGTTGTACACTTTGTCAGTAGTAAGAGACAGCCAGAAAAATGGGTGTATTCACAGGCAGTGGCTAACTGTTTGGCTGGACTGTCAACAACCTGGAAGGAACAAGAGTGGGAGATTGGTGACAAAAAAATCTGGGGAAGAGATACGTGGCTGGACTACAGATAGTGAATGGTCACAAATTGTGAAAATATTTGTAACCCAAAAAAATGTTATCAAAGGGCATTCACTTCAGAGAATGCTCCTAATCAGATGAATCAGATGCAGATACATTCTGCATGTCAGTCAGCCTCTTTCCCAAGCCACTTCAGTGCTCGCTCAATAGTTCTCTGATGTAAGTGGCATGGTGGCATGGACTTAACAGTATGGACTTTCTCTCCCTAAAGCTGACCTGGCTAACACGACTGCTGACTGTGATGTGTGTAATATACATTTGGCAAGTAGGCATATGAGAAGATGCTCAACTTCATTTGTCATTATCAAGTAACTGCAAACTACAGCAGCCATCAGATGCCACCATGCACCTATTAGAAGGCTAAAATGCAAAAACTGACATCAAGTGTGATGATATGCATCAACAAGAACTCTCATTCTTCGCTGGTGGGAATGAAAAATGCAGCCCACTTTGGAAGACAGTTTTTTTTTTTTTTTACAAAACTAAACATAGGCTTGTCTTAACATATGATCCAGCAGTTACACTCCTAGGTATTTGCTCACTTGAGTTTAAAGCATGTCCACACATGAATGTTTATTGCAACTGTATTCATAACTCCCCAAAACTTGAAGCAACCAAGATGTCCTTCAATAGATAAATGAATAAACTTTGGCACATCCATACAATAGAATATTGTTCAGCAGTGTAATTCAGAAATGACCTATCAAGCCATGAAAAGATATGGAAGAACCTTAAATAATATCACCAAGTAAAATAAATAAGTCTGAAATGGCTATCTACTGTATCATTCAAATCATATGACTTTCTGGAAAAAGCAAAACTAAATACACAGTAAAAAAATAATAATTGGTTGCCAGGAGTTTGGAGTAGGAGAGAGGATTGAAAGGGTAAAACACAGGGGATGGAAAAGATGAAACACAGGTGAAATTGTTCTTTATGATGCTGTAATGCTGGATACACTGACATTATGTAGTTTGTTAAATTATATACAATTTAACAAAGAACAAAACTTAATCTATACACATAAAAAAATCATTTAGAAGGTCAGGGGATCACAGGGAGGAGTACAGACTGTTGTGACAAGGGAACCTAAATGTATTACAAGTATATGAAACAACCTCAAAGAAAGCGGTGAAGGAGAAAGTGCTGACCTAAGTAACTCTGCAAATGAATGAAATTTTTAAGATTAAAGGCAAAAAGAACTGAACATAAGTACTGACTCTAGTTGATAAAGTTTTTTCCCGTGGGTGTTTATATTAAGAATTCCGATTGTATTGTATGTGTATACTGAAATTAAAAATTAAGTAAATAGATGGCAGATGGTAGGATCTAGGCTTTTCACTGTTGGAGGAGAAATAATACAGGTCAGAAAAGAGTAGGCTAGAATGAAATGATTCATTTGGTTATAAAGACATCAGTAAGAACTCACATTTAATTTAACATAGACACAGATGGTTACATTTAGAAATATTTACAGATATATGTATATACACGTTAGGACATCCACATATATTTCCTTGCTATGTCAGCTGAGAGGGTCTACAAGAAATGACCCCATTAGCATGAGTACACCTAGCACTCAGATCTTGGTTTCTTAATGTCATTCTCCAATAAAAGTAAAGAGCGCTCCTTGAAGAAATGGCTATTTCTAGGACTAGGATAGGAAATATACAAGATGAACTTAGCACATCTTGACAGCTTGTAGTGCCAGAAATAAGGAAGTGCTTGAAAACAAACAACTACATTGATGTATGGTAAACGGGCACAGGAGCCCGGCAGCCAAAACTGGAACAGTTCAAATAATACAATAAGGTAGTACTGGATTATAATCTACAATGTAAAATAGATATTCACGAGCCCATGCTGATATAAATGATTGAATAAATAAATAAATAAGAGAGGAGAGACAAATCTCTCTTACAGAACTCTAAATAAGTTACATAGATACTCCACCCTAAGGAAGATGGAGCATAACTCCCACCCCTTAAGTGTATTCTATGCATTATGATGTCCTCCCCAAAAGTACAGTATAGAAAGGGGGAAAAAACAGCCTTACAGTGGAGAAACCTGAGAAGTACTACTTCAGCCAGGTGATCAAGGAAGTATCATCAGTGATAAATCGTACTGATAGTATACGCCCTTGAAGTGAGGTAATGCAAATATCAATTTACCTCTGGGCTCTTTCTCCCTAAAATCTGTAACTCCAGTCTAATTATGAGAAAAACATCAGACAATTTCTAGTGGAGGAATATCCTAAAATATACCTGATCAGTGATCTTCAGAATTTTCCAGGTCATCAAAAATAAGGAATGTCTGAGAAACTGAGTCTAAGGAAACATGAAAACTGTAAGTTATGTGGTATCTTGGCTGGGATGCTAAAACAGAATAAGGACATTAGATAAAAACTAAGAAAATCTGAATAAACCAAGAATTTTGGTTATTAATGGCAAACCAATATTGTTTCATTAATGTAACAAATGTACCATACTAATGTAAGATGTCAGTAATAGGGGAAATTGTGTATGGAAGGATACGTGAGAACTTTCTGTACTATTTGCTTATTTTTTTCTGTAAATCTTAAAATGGTTCTAAAGATAAAGTTTATTAATAAAAATATTGTGATAAAAATACATAGATGGCATAAATACTTTTTTAGACTTACAAAATCTGAACGAATCTATCAACAGCAGATATGCCGTACAAGAATTGTTTAAGATCCTTTAGGCAGAAGAATGATACCAGATGGAAATCCAGATCAATACGAAGGAATGAAAAGCACCAGAAATGGTAACTTAAGTGAGTCAGCCTTTTTCTTATTACTTAAATTTCCTTTAAAAATAGTTAACTGAAACAAAAATAAACACAGTGTACTGGGGGAGTTTATAATATGTGTATAAATTTTATGTCAACAACAGAATAAAGGCCAGGAAGGGAGAAATGGGACTGAACTGTTATAAAATTTTTATTCTATACTTTTTGAAAGTACACTGTGATCAGATAAAAATGTACACTATAAGTCCTAAAACAACCATAAGAATAACAAGAGTTACGTCTAATAAGCCAAAAAAGAAGATAAAATTAAATAGTAAAAATATTCCATTAATCTATGACAAGGCAGAGAAAAGGAAAAAAGGAACATAGACAGATGGGTCAAATTTTAAAAAGAATAAGGTGGTAGATTTAAACCCAATGATATCAACATTCACATTAAATGTAAATGGTGTAAATATACCAATTAAAGGCAGAGATTGTCAAATTGTATTAAAAAAGGAAGACTAAACTATGTATAAAAATGGGAGACCAAACTTTTAATATAAAGACATAAATAAGTTAAAAGTAAATGAATGGAAACAATGTAACATATTAACAATAACCAAAAGAAAACTGGGTGACTATATTAATATTACGGAAGATTTTAGAGCAAAGAATATTACTCAGGATAAAGAGCATTACTTTGTAATGGTAAGGGGATCAATTAATCAACAATATATTCAATGCTAAATATTAAAGAACCTAATTACAGAATATACATTCTCACCATCCCACTTTTTCATTTTCAAACAGTTGCCATGCTATAAAGATTGCATGATCCATTCAGTCTTCAGTATGTTGTCCTAAAACTTTGACTCTCAAGTTCTGCTGGTTTTCTCAGCCCCATTCAGGATATTATTCAATTTTGAACAGCATGAGTCAGTGCTGATGAATTTTAAAACGGGTGATATTTTGACATTTGCTGTGATTGTCTTCATACATATTTTATGAGAAATTACAAATAAGAAACAACAGAGTCTACATTTACTTTAACTGCAAATGTTAATGGTTGATGGGACCAGCCTAGCAGGGTTATTATAATGAAAGTTCTGTGGTCTTTTTCATATAAAATTCAGAATGATGTGGTGTCACCATATTGACCCAATATGAAGAGCTTCCTCTTACAGTGACATGACAGATGCAGAACCATTAAAAACATTGCCTCTGTGAGTCACTTGATATTGATCTTTTTATCTCCACTTCCTGAGAATTTTTTTAAAGCCCCAAACTGCCAGAGTGCAATAAGTTGATATTTCTAACCAATGGTGTGAAACAAAGACAATATCCCAAAGCTCGTTCCATTTCTGGCCAGAAGACCAGCTGAGGGAGGTACAAGAGGTCTTATGTATGACTGATGACACAGTAATTCAACATTACATTTTTTGTTCCTTTTGATTTCAAAAGATCCATGTTGCAAAAATTTCAAGTTGAGGTTAGTCCAGAACCTATTTCCAGCTAATTGAATATTTTCTGGTTTGCCTACTGATTCTGATTGTGTTATCAATTCAGAAATTCAAGAGATGTTCCAAAGTTTAATAAAATTATCCAAGGATTTTTAGGTAATCAGTCATATGCTTGGATGTCCCAGTGTTTTTTATTATTAACTTACATGCTTTAAAATGATTTCCAAAGCATATAGGTTTCCAAAAGACTTTTCAACTATTACCTTTCCTAACAAATGAATATAGATGAGGAAAGCTCCTCTGATAAGTAGACATGATATAAAGATCACCTCCATAAAGCCTCATATACTCTCATACCTGTATCAATTACCACTCAGTGACCTATTTTCCTAAATACTTCAAATTAACTGGTAATTGTATCCCTTCAAAGAGTTCATCCCTACAACTTGGTAAGATTCTTGATAACTTCTGTGGTTGAAAGGAAGCTACTCACTGGAAGGCTTGAAGGACACCATGTGACACTGGCTTATCTAATGAAGCATTTTTCTTTTGCAGGCTGTTGTTTAATCGGTGTTTGCCTTTTGTAAGTTGCATGATCTGAATGGGTGTTTCAGAGGGCTGAGGGAGAGGAAAAGAGAGCCTCTGCTTGCCAGAGAGGCTGAAGAGAGAGGTCAAGTGGGAGAAAGGGCTCGAAGGTTGGAAGTTCCCACAGAAAGATATTTTTGGGAAAGAGCTGAGATAATCAGTATGGACATAAAGGAAGCTTTTCTTACATGATGTGCAATATAATCTCTTCTTCCTTTCAGAAACATTAGCAAATATATACATTAGCCATCTATAGTTTTGATGGGATAAAGTAGGCTGAGACTGGCTTCAGGGAGAAAGAAGCATGGCCCCAGGGGCTTAGTGACCATTGAATGACTCCTAGAAGCAGCACCTCCAAAAGAAAGGAAGAGAAAGTTGTCCACCTTTAGTTGCTGCTCTTAATTTTCTGCTGCTTCCAAGATGGCAGAGTCTATAGGTAATATGGAGGAAAGAGAAATGAGATGAGGTTAACCTCTTTGGAGAGGAGATGATGAGTCATTTGCCATGAGAGTTGACAAGATAAGGATTTTTTTTTTAACTCTTCCTGGTTTGCTCACAGAAATATAATAACTAAAGTGTTTTAATAAGTTCTCATCAATGCCTCATCATACGCATATGTGACTCCAGTAAGACAAATTAGATGGCTTTTTTAAACCATAGCACAATTGAAGGGGAACAGAAAGTACTTGAAAGCCTAAATGGGGGCAAGATGGCTTGCATATTGTTCCAACTAGAGAAAAATGTGTTCAGACATTTTTACAAAATCTGCTGCAGAGAGGTAGGTTAGTTTTATTTATACATATGTGATGAAGAAGGCAGCTCAAATCCCATTCTGAGAGGAGCTTTTGGGGAAGTGAAGTATAATGACTAAATTGGGTTAAGAATTTGTGGGACAGAACTCAGCAAGTGCAGGCTTCAGTCTGGCATGAAGCCAATAAGCCAATCGGTAGTCAGGGAAAACAGGACTAGTCTAGCCAGTATATTGAAAGCTTTTCTTCCTCGGCAGCAGCCTCCATGTCTTAGTTACAATTGTATTTCCCTAAGATCTTACATATTTGAGCTCTGGGTAGATTTAAATTCTATGAGAATAAGACATCCAGGTTCTTATGGAAGAAGATAGTTTGGTTTAGGAACTTCTATCAATGAGAACAGGATCCTAAGTTCCCATTCCAGTCCCATATCTGACTTACATATATGGCAAATCTGTATTTTTTACTCACTTCCTCCTTTCTATAAAGAATATTCATATTGTTACAAACATCCCTCCACCAAAAGGTCAGACCTTTACTTAGTCAGCAATTTGGGAGCAGGAAGGGGCATTTCCTGTGGCATTATCCCAAATTATTGTTAGAATTTAATATTCTTTATAACGCTGTGCAGATTTGACATGAAAGCTCAAAAAGAAAAAGGATTACTTTGAGGTATGTGATGGCTATATACGAAGAAAACTGTATTATCACACCTGTAATCCATAGATTTTCTTCACATCTCATATGTGTGCCTTACCTCCTTCTCCAATTCTATAATACCTCTCCCTCCTCACTTTTTATTCACTTGTTAATCCACTACAGTCCAGCTTGCAGTCCTATCATTCCACTAAAACTGTTCTTGTCAAAGAACCATTGCTCTCCATGTGGCAAAATCCAACAGCAACGTCAACAACCTCATCTGTTCATCTTCACTAGCATTACATACCATTGGCCCACACTCCTCCTTTAAAAAAAAACTTAAAATATTTGATATATGGTGATTAATACGTGGCTATATAATTTTAACGTACAAAAGGCTCCATCATTAAAAAAAAAAAAAGCCAGGTCAATGCAGTTGTTGATTTAGCAAATAAAAATATAGGACACCCAGTTAAATTTGAATTTCAGATAAACAATGCATATTTTTAGTATAAGTATATCCCATGTAATATTGAGGTCATATTTATACTAAAAAGTATTTGTTGTTTATCTGAGATAAATTTAATTGAGTGTCCTATATTTTATCTGGTAATTCATGCCACCATGTCCTATTCCTTGTCCCATATCCCCAGAGGCAATAAATTCTAATTTTAAAAAGTTGTTTCTTCTGGTAGTCAGCTCCATATTTCTAAATATTTTTAAACTTCCTGATTCTTGACATTATTTATTTGCTTCTGTGATGAGTGAGTAAATAAATTTACTTCCCTTGCATAATACCCATCTCCCTTTCCCCATTTTTTCAATAGAATTATACTTGCTATGTTAATTGTTGTTTCCTTAAGAGTTCATAAAATCCCAACACTTTCAAATTCTTATTCTGTCAGCTACAGGTAATATCTTTTGACTTTTCATAAGGGAAAAGGGAACCAGTGCCCCTGCCCTATTTATCTCCTTTCCACTTCCTTCTGTGCTTGTTCTATTGATAAAGCAAGGTTGGTACTATTTACTATCCATTCTGCAACAATAACTAGGCTTATATGTTGATTCTAAAAATTGCAAATCAATAAAGTGCTCACATTATTGTGACATTGTATCATTCCAGCTGTCATACTGTTATATTACATTCTACTGATCTACCTCAAATTCTGATGAGTTCTTCATGTAACATCATGTACAGAACATTTAAGAAAATGCTGATTCTATGAGTTATGCAGATCTTTCAAATGTTGACGCATTTTATTTTCCAATATCAAAAAGTTGACATTTGTTAATATCACCACTGATCTCATCAAGAAGGTCTCTAAGTATTGGAAATCTGTCAGGTTCCAGTATTGAAAATCTGTAGTGGATACAAGTTTTCCAAAATTGTCATTTCTGCTTGACAGTTTGTATTTTATCAGTGGCAATAAATACTGTCAGTTGTTTTCTTTGAAGCGATAGGCTCATTTCATTCATTTTAGGAAATGTCTGCCACAAGTCCAGGTTTGAATAACCATAGTTTGTCAATTGTTCAGTCGGTAAAAATAGTGCTTCATGGCAAGCATCTAATTTAAGCACACAACCAGTTGCATAAGTGCTTTTCCCCAAGAACACCTTCACACTGAAGGAGATACAGGATTATGAATACTTGTTTTGATACAAAGAATATTAAAAAGACATGTACTCAATGGTCAAGATTTTTAAAATTAAGTTTTTGCTGCTTTATCAATACCATTTTAAAATAAAAAGTGGTGGGTTTTTTGTCTTGTTTTGTTTTTTGTTTTTACTGGAGTGCATGGCAGAGAAGAATTCAGTGCCTGCTAGATGCTTGGTAGCACACCACACACATTTATGCGAAAGCATGAGCAATTTTAACCGCCTTATGCATGATCAGTGCAAATGTCAAAGCCATGCAAAACGCGTATCTTAGTATTATTATAAAAACATTGTTGATTTCACAGACTCCCTGAAAAGGTCTTTGTATTCCCCAGGGATCTGTGGAGCCCAGTATGAAAGTCATTAATCTGGTCCTGGAGACCTCTCTGAAGACCTTCTCACCTATTCTCTCTGGGCAAAAGTCCTGGACTTCCCTTCACAGTCGTGGGTTACAGCTTCTGTTTTCTGGATCCCATATCATCTTGTTGTTGCTGCTTACCCTCCGGTTTTAGCACCACACACACACACAAAATGTCATATAGGAGGGAAAGTCTTCTGAGCCCTTGCATATATAAATTGTCTTAATTCCATCTTTACACATGATGGTTTGGCTAGATACGGAATTATAGTTTGAAAATCATTTCCCCTTGAAAATTCATGTTGCTCTGTTGTCTTCTAGCTTGGTGGTGCTACTGAAAAGTCAGCTGAGAGGACGATTCTTATTTCTTTATAAGCTGTTTCCTCTATACCCACATTGGGAAAGCATTTCAAATCACGTTTCTACCCTTGGTATTTCTACATTTCAACAAGATGTGCTTAGATGTGGATCTCTCACTTTTTCATTCATGGTGGGACCTCAGTAGACATTTAAGTCTGCCCCTCTAAAATATTTTTTCATTATTTCTTTGATAGTTCATTTTTTTTTTTGATTACTTGCTTTTATTTATTTATTTAACTTTTTTTTTTTTTGAGTTATAGTCAGCTTATCAGGATCAACTGGTGTTCATCCCAGGGACACAAGGGTGGTTCTACATATGCAAATCAATCAATGTAATACAACACATCAACAAGAGAAAGAACAAAAACCACATGATCATCTCAATCGATGCAGAAAAAGCACTTGATAAAATTCAACACCCATTTATGATAAAAACTCTCACCAAAATGGGTATAGAGGGAACATATCTCAACATCATAAAAGCTATATATGACAAACCTACAGCCAGCATAGTACTCAACGGTGAAAAACTCAAAAGCTTCCCACTAAAATCTGGGACAAGACAAGGCTGCCCACTATCACCACTCCTATTCAACATCGTCTTGGAAGCCCTATCCACAGCAATCAGGCAGGAGAGAGAAATAAAAGGGATCCAAATTGGAAAAGAAGAGGTAAAGGTGTCACTATATGCATATGACATGATACTATATATACTCTAAAAGGTCCACACAAAAACTACTAGAAATAATTGAAGAATTCAGCAAGGTAGCAGGTTACAAGATTAATGTACAAAAATCCGTTTATTTTTTATTATTTGTTTTCTTTTTTTTTAGAACTTCTATTAGTCAGTTGTCGGAACACCTGAATATATTCTTTAGTTTTCCTTCTACATTTCTTATTTTCTTTGTAAATAATATCTTCTATCCTTTTGACTTTTTGTTCTACTTTCTGATTTTTTCCACTTTGATTTGTAATCCTTCTATTGAATTTTGTATTTTGGCAGTCATATTTTATTCTTCAAGACATCTTTCTTCTGTTTTGGTTATTCCTTTTCTCATTGCAATCTTTTTGAAGATTTTTCTATTCCACATATTAAAATTTCACTCCCTCCATGGTCGTTTTTACTTGTTGGTTCATCTTGATCTCTTTTTTTGAGTTGGAGACTTTCTTAAAGTCTAGTGCTCTTTAATTGTCTATTCGTATTTAAGAATGAGGCAATAAAAATTTACTTAGGCACTCTGGGTACAGGGAAAGAACTTGTCATCTCACAGATTAAGACTGAGATTAAGGTGCTTATTAGGAAAGTGGACTTCAAATAAGGTCATTCTAGAAGCTATAGAACATAGGCCTGCAATTTCTAGGAAGGAGTTTTTTGGGGTTTTGTTTGTTTTTTGTTTTTTGCCAGAGATTCAGAATGCAGGAGTGGGTACGGTGGGATACCAACTTTTGTATAAACTTCCTTTCCATCCACTCCTCTGTGTTCAGCCCCTAGTCACATTTCTGTTCTCTGTGGTACCTGGCACATCCTGGGCTGCTCCAGGATTCTGCAGGGCAGGTTGGGTCTCTCCTTAACCCTGTTTCTCCTACGTGTTCTCTGAGCTGTGGTTTCTTCTGTCACAGTCCCTTCTCCATCCCTGTTCCATTCTCTAGAAATCACTGAAACCACTGAAATGAAACCACAAATGGCTCTTCCTGGTGTCTTCGTTGTTGTAGGTTTGTCTTCTCTAAACATTTCTTTGTTTTCATTTCCTAGGGTCTTGGTTTAGAAAGGGGAGAGAGCAATGTGTTCATTCCACCATGTTTATGCAGCAGCCCTCTTCTTTCGGCTTCTATGATGCCTAATCTCCCAGGTCTCCTGGGCTGACCTTTTACTGGCTCCCTCTTCTGTATCGACAGCTTCGTGTTAAGAGTTTCTCTTTTCTCTATGCTCTCTTCCTAGACAATCTTACCCCCTGGTTCATTTTTATAAGTTTATCTACATGCTGACAGTTCCCCACTTTGTATCTCCCTCCCTGACCTTATTTCTGGACTCCAGGCTCTTTATCCAACTGCCCATCTGAAATTGTGATGTTTCATGGCTCCTTCAAAGGCTGGTTTCCAGTCTCCCCCTTCTTCGACTTCTTTCCCCTGCTCAGACTTCCCTATCTCAGTACAGGACTCTTTCCCTCTGCAGGGATTTCCTGTTTCCTTTTCCTGGAATGCTGTTCTCCAGCTGCATGGCCACTTTCTTCTCATCCTTACACCTCCCTTTACATGCCTCCTCAGAGAAGCCTTCTGTAATTACCCTACATAAAAGTTGCTCCCTCTTTCGCACATTGTTCTTTTGTCTCTTGGCACCCTGTTCGCAATCCTCACAGAACTTTTCAAATTTGAAATTATTTATTAATATTATGTTTATTTTTTCCCTTTCTTATTAGATGGGGAGGACCACTGCAGGTAGGGACTGTGTTGTTACATTTACCACTACTTTTCCACCACCAGCCTTGTGCTTGACACATAGGAGGAACTTAACAAATATGTGTAGATTAGTTAGAGACAGTTTAAAACGAATACTGAATCTCAAAAAACTTCCTTATTTATAATCACCTGAAAACTGCCTTAAAGGGCCTCAAAAATCCCATAACAACTCATTTTATTGCTTATGTAATTTTTAAAACTTGAAACCTGAAAATCTGACTCAATTAAAACAGATGACTGTGATACTTAGGAATACAGTTTAGTCCAGAAAACAAGGTGAGTGTCTGTTAACTGGCATGTATCACTTCCTGAAGGACTCTTAACTATCTACAGGTTTATAACTCCAAGTGAATTTCCCCTCAATCCTTTCCTTTTATCCTGACTTGACCCAACTTTATGAAATTACCACAGCTTGTTTGATAAGGGCCATGAATGTTCAGTTCCAAGTGAATGATGAATCATGACACCACCTGAGAACACAGGAAGAATCCAGATGCAAGACTTTCCTGCTACACCCAGACAGCTCTCTCTATGCCACTCCTTTAAATCTGCCAACTAACACAACACAGACTAGATCAGACGGATCTCGAGGAGCTCACTGTCGGGAGGAGCCGTATTCCTCAGGTATGTATCAACTGTCCTGCTACAGACGCTTGGCTTAATTCCCAGCACCCACTTCTTCAGGGAAGAAACAGAAACACAAAATTGATTATGCAGAAAAAACTAAGCCCTAAGAACTGACAGACAGAATAAGATAATACTAATGACTGTGGATGTGACATTTTGGTCAGTCTAGTCATCACCGCAAGATCCTTCTATTCTCTTGGTGCTCTCTCTTGGTGCTAGGAATAATCACCTGGGCTAACCTTACAAACGCTATTAGCTACAAAAGGAAAACAGTATCTTCTATGTCATAATTCTTGGTTTTAATGGAAAAAAATTCTTAGAAATGATCATGGAACCCAATTTTTGAAGTGAACTACTCATGTGGTATAGTAATAAGCTATTTCTGTGTAGTAATAAGAGCTTGTCTTATCACATCCAAAGGAAACCAACTGCTAGGAGAGAGCATCCCCCTGTCCCTCTCATCCTGTAAGACACTTGAAACATCTGCACTAGTCTCCTGCAGGCGGCTCCAACCCTGTGGGGATGTTATTCACAGAAAATCCTATTCACCTTGAAAGGCCTTCCTCTGGTCTCAGGGGAGGTGGAAACGAAAGTAGGAGGAGCCCAGAGGAGGCTTCAGCGGTTGCTTGGAGAGGTCGCTATTGACAGAAGCACAGGTGGGGAGGAAGTTGTACTAATTAACTGGACCTGACTCTTCAGCTCTGTTGGTCTCCTAAGCCCGGGATGACACCTACTTCCCCCAGCGTGCTCTGGCTAAGTTTAGAGATGCTTCCTTAGGAGGAGACTGAGTAAGTTTGCATTTTGAAGTCAGACCAGCCAGATTTGAATACCAGTCCTGCCACTTCCTGGCCATGTGACTTCACTGTGTGACTTCACCAAGTTAACTTAGCCTCTCTGAGTTTCAAGTTTCTCATGTGAAAATGTGCATACTATCAGAACCTCTCGCTGTGGATTGTGTGTGTGTGTGTGTGTGTGTGTGTGTGTGTGTGTGTGTGTGTGTGTATTAAAGGAAGTTCTGAGAACTGTGAAAGTATAAAATGAGTGCTAAATAAACATGGTCAGTGGCTGTGGACATTGCTGCTTTCTTTCCATCATTCACCCTCCTGCTCTTGGAAACAATCCTGCTCTTGTTTGGGTTTGCATAACCACCCCTACAGGGCCTTTGAATTTTGGGTGAAGCTCTGCACACCCTTGGCTCCACAGCCCTCTGGCTCCAGATGTGCGGTGCCCGGCTCAATCCAAAACTAATCAACACAGTTTCACCTCCTGGCCGTGGTTCTGGGTCCTAGGGTGGGTTTGCGACCTCATTTAGTCCACTGAGACTTGAGATCATTGCTGGGGACTTCTGAGAAAGAAGCGTCCTTGATGTTATGAGGGAACTTCCAGGAGGGAGGTGACATCATCATCGTCATCATTGCTATTGCATTTATTATTATTGTAGATGACAACTGCAGGTTTTCTGGAGGGTTCTGACATTTGCCTTTTGCCACCATAAGCCTGCCATCGAGGGAGGAGTCAGAGCTACTCCCAAAATAGACTCAAGGCATTTACTGAATTTCATGAGTAAAGGGACAGGGACAAAGTTAGAACCTCCATAGGATTCCTTACAGGCTAGACTCTGAGATCACGGCCAAGGAGCTGAGCAACTTGGGGTCCACTGCTGTGTCTCAAAAGCCTTTTGAAAATGCTTCAGGAATTTTGAACTGCAACAGGGCAGCAAGTTATGTTACATCAACAATCCTGGAAAAGCAAGTTCTCCAAGGTCCTTGCCTTCCTTCCAATAACACGGCCACCACAGAGGGAATTATTCTGTTGTCTTTTTACCAGTTTTCTAAAAGCAAAAGCAATGGCATCTGAGAGAATACTGAGGTTGCAAAACTTGCTATTTGAAACCCACTAGTGAGGTACAAATGTAGGTACTCGCAATCAACGGCTTGTGGGCCAATTATGAGACGTAGACCAGTTTTCACTGTCAGGGGATCAGCTGTCTCTCAATTTCTCCTTCCTCCCTGGAACCAAAGTTCCTTCCCTTTGAGAGAACTACCCGGGGGCAATAAAAGCAGTAGCCGACGAATGTCTCCAACTTCACGTTAGCAGGTGGTTCATCTACCTTGGAGACAACCTTGGCATGCCAATTTTCAAAGCCTGCCAACCTTCATAGCAAAGCACAGTAAACTAACCAACATTTATATTTTGTTTTGTTGCTTGTTTCCCTGTAATGCTTATATTTTTTTTAGCTTAATTGAATGGTAACCAGGCCCAATATTTATTCTTGATTAACCAGAAACACCAAGTTACAATCCACTGGACAAAGTGAAGACCTCCAAAGGCATTTAATCATATAGATAATATTTAAGTAAGAAAGGGTAAGGATGGAACCAAGCCTGATTCTCAGTAGCCTTTTGAAAATGCTTCATGAATTTTTAACAGCAAAGAGGATGAGAACTTTGTCTTTATGACTCAGCTGAAGGATGAATCTTCATAACCCACTGGTTTCATTTGAAGTTCAGAAAAAAGAACACTGTCTACTAAAGCATCAATATCACTGGTTATAGCACCCTGGGTTTCCCTTGGAGACTTGGCTCTGGCATATACATCTACAACAAGCCTCAGGCTCAGGGAAAGAAACATGGTGAGTGCTTGACGAATTTTAGCAGTCGTGATAATCTGACCAAGGGTTGATGAAACATTCTGTATGAGCAACGTAACACACCTATGGTCCATGTCATAGACTAGACTGAGTACCGGCCTTCAAGGAATTACAGTCTAAACAGTGACCATGTAGAATTAAATCAATCCGAGAGCAAGCTGAGGATTTAGGATAACTCCTTCAGTGATCAGTGTGGCTCCTGCTTCTGTCCTTGGCCCTCAGAGACATCAAAGCTAGACAAGAGTGCTACAAGGTTAATACTGGGAGTCCTGAGTTCTACTCCCAGCTCTACCCTCAGAGCAGGAATACATAATAACCAACAATATGTGGTTTAAAAAACACTGTGTTGGAAAATCAGAAGATTCTCTCCAAGCTCATATCTGCCTGTGGTTCACCCTGGATCTCATTTGGGGGAGTCACCTCCACTTCTCTAGGGGTAAATGGCTCACCTGTGAGTCCAGACACAGGGGAAGGGCCCCTCCTGGTGGGTTTATCTTAGTCATGCTTTCTGGGAAATGGACCACTCGAGCACAGGAAACATTTCCAACATTGAGAGGGGTTTCAGAGTCCACATGAGGGCCCGAGCCACCACACATGGTGATTCTTAAGATGCCCGAGTGTGCACTGCAGAGTGCTATGAATGAGTGCAGCACTGGTCCTTACTAAATGCTGGACAGCCAAATCCTGGGCCCGCCTTTAGCCTGAAGGAAGCTCTAACACCTCTCTCCTCCTCAGATTGATCCAATTCTGCTTTCCCCAAACTTCAGAGCCCCTTCCCCTTACAAATACATTCCTGCCATTGTTTCCATGAGTTTATGACTTAAAGACTAAAGCTGAGGCTGGGTTTCCCTGCTAGGTACCTGTCAACTTTGGCTCTTGGCCCCACAACACAAGAGCCTGTTAGAACATGGGGACAAAAGCTTAGCTAGATTTTCAGGATGGGGAAGGGAAATGTATCAACAGCAGCAAGAATGAAACATGAATTAAATTATCAATAGGTTGTCTCATCACACATCAGCGTGGGTGGCACAAGCAGTTCAATGATCTGTTCCTCTTCCACATACCAGTTTTAAGTTCATTAAAAGAAGAGGGGGAAAAATCCTTATCCTTGTTGCGGAGACTCTCAGCTCTCCTTAAATATTTTTGGCTACCTTCTGGGTAGCAGAAGTACTGATGTAGCTGAAAATATGGATACTTATGGAAAAGATGTTTCCCAGCTTCTCTGCAGCTAAATGTGGCATTGTGGCCAAGGTCTGGCCCGTGGAGGTAAGTGGGAAAGTCATATGCAAATTCTATGTGTGCAGAGTGTCCTTAAAGAGATGGGGCATGTCTTTCTTTGACCTTCCTCTTTCCTACTGGCTGGAATGCAGTTATAGAGCCTGAGGCTCCAGCAGCAACCTGGGGCCCCGGGGCGCACCTTGCATGTTGAAGATGCTAGGCTAGAAAGATGGGCGTGGTCCAGGCCCTGGTGACCTCGCAGAGCTTCAGCACCAGCCCTGGACTGCCTACCTCCCGACTTCTCCTAGCTGACCAGAAATAATCTCCTATCTTGAAAAGCATTAACTATCATTTTGAGCTAACCCAGCTGATATTCCTCAAGGTATATAAGGTAACACCAGGCTTTATCTTTTCAGAGAATTCCACAATTCCAGCAATTCCACAATTCCTGGGAAAAATACAGCAATTTCATGTTACCAGAGAAAACACGTGAGTTGGGAGTTCTGACGTTTTTGATGAAGACATGTACCTGTCTGCATGCACGTGTGCTTCACTGTATTTCTGGAAGAGAAGCTAGCTTGAGTTTTGAGGATGAAGTGACAGGCTGGCCCAGCAGGTGCACATGCTTGAGTGTCTGCAGAGCCTCTGAGACTGAGACTCAGCAAAGGAGTCAGCTCCACAAGCTAGGTGTGGTCACTGGGCTAGAGGGATGAGTATGAAGACACTGAAAAGGTAAAACTCAGCTTGCTTCCAAATCCTAACTTGCTTGGATTTAGACTCAAGCCATGAGGTGAGAAGGATCTGAAAGTTAAAACTAAAATAAATCTGTTCCCTAAAATATTTGGAGAGATTGGGAACAGAGTCACACAGTTTGGGGGCCTGCATAGCATAATAATGGGGCATCAAGAGGAGGCAATGCTGGTGATGGCAGGAGGTGGTAGGTCATGGTAGGTGGTGGCAGGTGGTGGTGGCAGCATTGGGAGCAGCAGTAGTGCCGTGTACAAGCAGACAAGGCACCACCATGGCCTTGACAGCCAAAGAAAGAGGATGGCTTCAAAGATAGCAAGGGGCGTTGACAAGGGTTGTAGTTTTCCAGTGGTGATGGGAGCCATGGAAGATGGGAGAGCTGCCCATCAATAGCAGGAGCTGTCAGACAACCCGGATGGCAGGGACCGGGCATCTGCAGCAGCAGACACCTGTGGAAATGAGAAGAGAGGCCAGGAGAAACAGGGTGGATGCCACATGGATGCTGAGAAGACTTACTGTTCTGAAACATTTAAATTATTTCTTAGGGTTCTTCAAATTTATCTGAGGATTGAAAAGAAAGTTTTACAAAGAGTTTGAGATCCTGTAATATTAAGCAGGGGTGACAGCAGAGAAATGCTGTTTATTACTATCAGTGTGACCTCCTTTGGACCTGAGGTTCATGTGGCCTGAGGAAAACATAGATTACATTTTTTTAAAGGGCTCTTACAGCTGATTGTTGTTGTTTTTCACTGTGTAACATTCAGTTTACCAATATATGGGCTGGAGACAGGCTAAAATGATCCTTTCCAACAACTACCTAAAGGCATTTTAAATTGGAAAAGAGACATTTGCCTTCAAGAAGCTACTATTTTCTTATGTGTGCAATGTGTACGAGACAGTAAGTAGAAGACAGGACTGACATACTATTCTGATAAAAATGGAAAGAAACACTACAAGGACAAATAATCTTTTACATTTGAAAAGGAAGAGAAATGGAGAGTAGGTGGTCAGCCAAGAAAGCACTTGAAAATGAAAGTTTCTAACTGGTTTTGAGAATAAGACCTTGACTTCTACCTTCTGCAAAAACATTGAATCAACTCAAGTTTGACCCTTCTCAAGTCATCCTCCATAGTACAATGAAGAATTGCTGAAATCTATTCATTCATTCATTAAATCAAACATTACCTGACCATCTGCTGTATTCTAGGAGCTGAGATACATGCTACATGAAATTAGAGGAAGTTCAAAGATTAATAAAGCACATTTTTTGCCTTTAAAGAACTCAAAGCACATGGAATAAGTAGAAGAAGAGACAGATACACATAAATAGATCATCACAATATAATGTGATAAATGCATCTAAGTGACTTTCTGGTACAGGAGTGACAAATCTTATGGATGAATATGTGACATTTGAGGATGTGTGATCTTTGAGTTAGTCACAAACAATAAATACGGCTTTATTAAAGGTGGACTAGTTGGGTAGACTAGCAGGCCTTATAGTAGGCCTTGAGAAATTACAGAGAATGTTATTTTGGGATCATGAGAAAGAGTACAGTGCAGCTGGAGCAAAAGGAACATGACCAGGAACTGGGGAAGGTGAGGCCAGAATGATAGGTTGGGGCCAGCCTGAAGGGCATTGGGTGCTAAGCTAAGGAATTTGGACTCAAATCTTTAATAGTGGTGACTCATCGAAGGATTTTAAGAACAGAATGGCATGACCAAATTTGCTTAACTTGGCAGTTGTTCAATCAACACTTACTGAGTTTTTATTGGGTGCCCAACACCATTAGGGGGATAAAAGGAAGAGCACAGCTCAGGGAACTTAGGGTTCCAGGGCAGAGGTGACTGCACAAACATCCTGGTGTCATGGTCCTACAGGATGTGCAGGGCTTAGTCAGCCTGGGAGATGCGGGAGAGGGTCAGGAGGACCTGTGCCGAATCTTGAAGGACTCATCTGGCTGATGCGTGTCTCCAACTAGAATGGAATCTGATGGACTCTAGGAAGGACTCCTGGCACATAGTATGAAAAGAAGTGTCTGTTAAAATAAATACATTTTTAAAATGAAAGCAAAGACTTATCTGGTTTGTTCAGTGTCCAGAATGGAGACTGCCCACTGTAGATACATCACAGATATTTGTTGAGATATGAAGAAAAGGCAGGAAGGAAGGGTGGGCTGAGGTGAGGAAGAGCATTTTCAGTAGAAGGAACAAGGTGCATGAAAGCATGGAGGCATGAAAGAGGGTGTACAGCCGAATGCAGTTTGAGTGTTGAGGACTAGTGAGTATTGAGGCCAGCAAGGTGCTCTGAGGTACTATGATAAAGGTGGTACTGCGCTAAAGGGCTGAGGTTACCAGGTAGGTCACTGGAAGCCAGAAGGATTGTTAGAAAGGTGGTGCCTTCTAGAGAATGGGCCAAAGGGATAAAACTGGATTCTGTTGTGCCATAGCAAGAAAAAGATGAGAAGGAATGGACAAATCTGAATATTAAGGATGTAGAATAGCCAGAAGCTTGGACATTTATCAGGTGAGAGAGAGGAGAGAGGCAGAGCAGCCAGGATCCCACACATTTTCTTTCTTAGTTACACAAGGAACACACACATACATACATACACACATGTACACAGGTACATACACACACAGAGGTTTGGTGGAAGGGAAGTGTTTACTTCAGACATTGTGAGTTGAGGCTCCTGTAGCACATCTCAGTGTGTATGTTCAGAGACCTGTTGGAATTACAGATCTGGACTGAAGATGGAGGAGGGGCTACCCCGGGGAGATGACACATGAGCACACATTCATTCTTCCTGACTCACCTCGAGAAACAGCAGAAGAGACTAGAAAGTTAAATAAAGCCAATCAGTGCTAGGAAACAGGACGGGATACTCTTAAGGAGTGAAAATCATGAGAAATCTTTGAGGGATGAAAGCAGATGGATTGGACTGAAGAAGAAAATCACAGCTGACCTAATACTTGGGCAAAAGTAGGAATAGTTCTGAGGGAGCCTTGAGCACAGCCTGAGCAAATACAGGGGCCAGAAGGGGCTTCTGAACAAAAACAGAGAGATTGGGGTACCACAGGAGTGGCCCAGTGGGTTGACCAATTTTTCCAAAACTGGATTTAAGCATGAAAAGATGCTTTTAAAGCAGTGAGTTAGGATATAAATAAAGAGTTTTAAAAAGAGAGAAAGAGAAAGTAAAGATTAGAAAGTAAGATGAAATGAGGTGTGTAGTGAATTAAAAATCATGCCATGTAATAATAGAAATAAGAGCAAAAATAAACAAATGGGACTTAATTAAACTTATAAGCTTTTGCACAACAAAGGAAACCATAAGCAAAACAAAAAGACCACCTATGGAATGGGAGGACATATTTGCAAATGATGTGACTGACAAAGGCTTAATTTCCAGAATATATAAACAGCTCATTCAACTTAATAACAAAAAAACCAAACAACTCAATCCAAAAAGGGGCAGAAGACCTAAAAAAGCAATTCTCCAATGAAGATATACAAATGGCCAATAGGCACATGAAAAAATACTCAATATCACTAATTATCAGAGAAATGCAAATCAAAACTACACTGAGGTATCATCTCATGCCAGTGAGAATGGCCATCATTCTGAAGTCCACAAACAATAAATGTTGGAGAGGGTGTGGAGAAAAGGGAACCCTCCTACACTGCTGGTGGGAATATAATTCAGTGCAGCCATAATGGAACAGTATGGACATTCCTCAAAAAACTAAAAATAGAGTTACCATATGATCCAGCAATCCTACTTCTGGGTATTTATCTGGAGGGAACTCTAATTCAAAAAGATACATGCACCCCAATGTTCATAGCAGCACTATATACAATAGCCAAGATATGAAAGCAACCTAAATGTCCATCGACAGATGACTGGATTAAGAAGCTATGGTATATTTATGCAATGGGATACTACTCAGCCATAAAAAATAATAAAATAATGCCATTTCCAGCAACATGGATAGATGTGGAGATCATCATTCTAAGTGAAGTAAGCCAGAAAGAGAAAGAAAAATGTTATCAGTCACATATGGAATCTAAAAAAAAAAAAGGAAAAAAATGACACTATTAACTTATCTACAAAATAGAAACAGACTTAGACATAGTAAACAATCTTATGGTTACTGGGGAAAGGGGGTGGAAGGGATAAACTTGAGAGTTTGAGTTTTACATATGTTAGCCACCATATATAAATATAGATTTACAATTTTTTCTTCAGTTTTTTTTACAGGGAACTATATTCAATATCTTATAATAACCTTTAATGAGAAAGAATATGAAAATGAATATATGTATGCATATATATGACTAGGACATTGTGCTGTAACCAGAAACTGACACATTATAACTGACTGCACTTCAATAAAAAAATCATGCCATGAAATCCCACCCACTTGCTAGAGAGACATGTGTCACAAATTTGGCTATAAATTTTTGATCAATGAGAAAAGAGAAACAATCTCTTTATATAATAACTACCACCATTTAAAGGGTTATAAACAAATCAGTTGCTTTTAATATGATTTATACAAATTCAGCCCAGAATTTTGTTTATGTTCAGAGGAGTCATAGGATTAGACGTGGTGGAGACAGTGAACTTATCAGCTATAACATGTCTGCTTGGTGCCAGGCACTACTCCCATATTTTCTAATTTAATATTCAAAACAACTTTGCTCTTAGTCCAAATCCAGTGGGCTTTATATTGTCATTTGCTTCCCCTCAGAAAAAGGAGGTCCTATGTACTTTTGCTATCTGCAGAGTACTTAGTGCAAAATGAAGGTTGATTCCCATGATGTGTAACAATGCTTTGTAAAGAAATCTTCCACATGATTTGAATCAGAGGACTTTCTCCAAGATTACTGATACTCACAGCCATCCTTTAAGATTATAACACATTCTTTTGATCCTTGTTATCAGGCAAGGCACAATATTACTCCTTCTCAGAGAGAGTTGATTGGCCCAACACAAAACTTCCTGGCATCACTAGTAAATTCATTATCCAAAGCTTTGTAACAGAACAGTTTGGCCGTGGGATGCTGCCCACAGGTGTTCTGTGAGGTATTACAGAGAGAAGCCAGTGTTACCCCAACTGAGTCCAATCCTTGAGTCAATTTACCTGGAAGCTTAAATGTACATTTTAAGGTAAAATTTGATATAAATGCCTATTAATTAACAGTCCAG
This sequence comes from Vicugna pacos, assembly GCF_048564905.1. Taxonomy (NCBI): domain Eukaryota; kingdom Metazoa; phylum Chordata; class Mammalia; order Artiodactyla; family Camelidae; genus Vicugna; species Vicugna pacos. The sequence goes on from NC_132989.1 coordinate 55,281,089, forward strand.
ATGTACACTGAAATAGGAAGATGGTACAATTTGGATTCCGTAGCTTTCAAGTATGATTCTCTGGCCCTTCCAGATATCCCATGACTACACTGATACCCTTTAATATATTCCTTTTCTCTTTTAGCTAGCTAATGTGGATTCTGTGCTCTGCAACTAAGAACCTCAAGGCTTTCTATCTGTAGAGAAGAAAGAGGTGAAGCAGTAAGATTCATGGTGGACATTAAGCTATAATTAAATACTAGGTAAAATGTGTACAGGTGCTAGAAATACATATTGTTGCCCTTGTGTCATTCATTGTTACATTATTTCCTTATTTAGATTTGAACTGCCTCAAAGACAAAGGCATCACCTTCTCATCAGAGTACAGTATTTAAGAACATGGGTTCTACCACCAGACTGCCTGATAGGAATCCTGGCTTCACCGTTTTCTAGCTGTGTGACCTTGGGCAAGATACTTAACTTCTCTGTGCCTCAGTGTCGTCATTGGTAAAATGAGGAAAATATTTGCGCTTTCTTGTAAGTGTTCAGATTCAATGTGACAATTACCATAAAGGGCTTATCACAGTCTCTGCAATGTGATAGGACTGATGAGAGACTAGCTGTCATTATTATCACATCATAGTTCCACAGAACTTGCTATCATGACAGTGGCAGATAGCTAGTGTCAACAAAGGAGTAGAACAGTGAATGGAAATCACCTCAAATCTTGTAGTATTTTAGTAGCTGATGAAACACACCCTTCTCACCTTCTGAACTTTGAGGTTTTCCTTGAAGGTTTTTTTTCTTGCTCATTGATGGAGCAAGGTGAGTGCAGAAACTGTCAACTTGCTTTAGCATCCTCAGCCTTCTTACCCAACTCACTTCAGCCATATAGCTCCATTTATATATCTTCCTTCTCAGATCTCCTCTATAGCTGATTTCACATGAAAATCTCTACAGGCAGAGTGTTTATGCAAGTCTCTATGGTGACACTCCATTCTCTGGTCTCCACGGTGACACTTGCAAACACTTATAACCTCTCAAATTCATTGTGTTTATCTGAAACATCTACTGATTTGATTTATCAGCCTAAGCCTAAGCCATGTATAACCACACAGATTTATGTCTTTCCAGGAATAAAAAGAAAGGAGACAATAAAGTGAAATGACATTTAGGGCACGTCTCATATGGGAATAATCCTCTAAAAAATACATGGGGAAACCAAAGCCCAAATTTTTATTTCATCCTTTAAATATATATAGAATGCATAGTTAGCATGTACAATTTTTACAAGTTGTCCTTAATGGTAGAACAACTGTAATCTCAGTAAAAACAAAGATGTGTGGGATGAACATCACTGAGTCAGTAATCACAACACTGGAAATTTAGATCTACTCTTAGGCTGACCTACCATCCCAGGACTGAGGGGTTTCCTGGTACATGAGACATTAGTGATAAAATCAGAACAGCCCTGAGTGTACTCATTTTCTTATGTGAGGGGCTGGAGAAAGTCATTGCTGTGGTTCCTTCCAGACTGAATATTTTGTGATTGTGCAAAATACAGCTGGGTGTTCTCCCTCAGGAGCACCCAAGTTCACTGTAAGCATAGTATAACATGATTCATTTCCCAATTATACATGCATATTGGAAGTAAAAGTGCATTTCTTTTAGAGCTGAGTATGCTCAGATGTGATGGAGATCAATCAGCTAGTCAAGCTGTAAACTCTAGCCAATGGACTTAAATCGCATGCATCCTTCTTACTGGGGTTGTTCCTTAACATTTTCACCAAATAAGGAAAATCTGTTCTAGGGAATGGGGAAGAATGAGTGACATTTATTTCTCAAAGCAACTGTATTGTTTAGGGCACATGAGTCTGCCACTGCAGAACACCTCTAACCACCAGTAAGAAACTCACTAGTGTGCAGACTTCTGCATTCTCCTGATTCTGCCTGAGAAATGAGAATAGACGTTAAAAGATACAAGGTCAATATACCTCTTTGCTTCATAGCAAGAGAGAAAACAACATGCCCAAAATAAGGAATTATTTCAGAACCAATGTCCTTTTTTATTTCCACACAACTGGACGGTTCACCGTTTTATTCAGGAGCATGGGAGACTGGTGAGTTGGGCAGAGACGTTTTGAACAGAAGCAACATATTGATGTGTTTCCATTTCAATTCACAGCATTTGTATGTCTATGTGAAGAAAAATATTTGCTTTTGTAGAAAGAATATGTGAAAGATTCTTTTATTCCCCTGAAATGCATGTTTGCCATGTTAGGAGAGGCTTCGGTTTTCAGAGACAATTCTTTTGTAACTTGGTGACTCTGATGTGAAGCCTGGCTCACTAGCACAGCTTCACCAGTAGGCTGAAGTGTCCTGCAGGTTTATCTCTTTGTCTATCCTCTAGCTGTCTATCTTGAGGAATGTTAGTTATAAAACAACAATAATATAGAGAAAGATTAGAGAAAAAAAGACTTTTTAATCATGGTGTCTTTGTTAGAAATCCTTTAGACTTACCTATCTCTGTTTATTCCCATTCTATTTTCCCTAAAACTTACAAAAAATTAATTTTACTGATTTTTATTCATTATTATAAAATCAGTCCACTGCTTATTCACTTCTGCAGCGAGATGGAGTCTACTGTCACCTTCAATTTGTTTATTACTCCCCATCCTTGCCCTTGAAGGAAGAGGACAAGCAGATGTAGATACTGAAGTTCTGTTATGAGAAGTGGTCGATTTTAACAAAGAGTTTTGTTTGTCTTATGTGAGTGCTGCCACTGAAGGATTCAAGGATCTACCTTTGTTTTCTTGAGTTAGATACAGGGATGGGGCTTGCTGGCCTTGATCATGAGGGGCAGCAAAGATTGTGGACACAGCTGAGGGTGCAAAGGGAAAATGAACTTTCTAGTGTAAAGGGTGGGTCGATTCTCTGCAGTTTGAAAGGCAACCTCCATGGGAATAAGAAATGAGTATATGAACCATCCTCTCCATGGGAATAAGAAATGAGTATCTGAACCATCCTCTGAATTCTTTGCATGTTTGTGATCACCTCTGAATAAATTTGGGTTTGTTCTTGTGATGGATTTTACCTTACAAATATGGGAGGGGTGGCATTGTTGAGCAATAGCACCAAATGAAATCAGCCAGGATTGCTGTATCACTGTAGACAAATCCTGAGCTGCTGGTGTACTTGGTGTATCTTGTCAAGACGAGAAACTGGAAAGGGGCAGATGTGATCAAGCACTGAAATTGGCTGTGTAGCGCTCCATGATGAGAGAATGGATGAAGTCTTGGTAGAAACCTGAAACTATGCTTTCATGTGAAGGCTTATCAGTATGAGTCCATAGAAGATTTCCAAGAGAAGATGTTGGAGAATGAGGACTATGGAGTCTTGTATCACCCAACGTAGAATTTAAAGAAGGTTGAATTAGTCCGTGGCAGGATGGAAAGCAGACAAGCGGAATGCTGGGATTGGTGGGAGGGCCTGTCACTGTCGCATCTGGTCTCCTGGCCTCCAGCGCACACACGCCAGGATCTGATAGAGGAAGTGGGAAAGCAAGGAAGCTTGCGCTCCAGAGCAGTAGGTCCCAGAGAGCATGGGATGGTATCCACGAAGGCTGTAGATCAAGGGCCAAGGGAGGGTTTTAAACCATTGCTTGAACACATTTAGAAATGCTCTGGGGACAGACTGTCTCAAAGAGCAGAAAACATAGGAAGACTGTGGTAAGATTAGAGGATCCCAGCCTCCATCTGGTCCAAGAGGCAAAAGCTTAGATATGGGGTGCACCCTGGATGGTCTGCTGGCTCCAAGGAGAGTTTCTGACAGAGATGTGGTTGCCAACGGCATACACAAGCAATGCCAAGCAAAGAGAAGACGAGATCTTTCAGTTTTGTTTCCTTAAATTGGTTCAGAAGATTCAGGAAAAGCTCAAATCTAGCAGAAACCACAAATGGCCAGGAACTGTGGACCTAACCGGGATGTTCATAAGGTTTGGGTCTCAGAGGTTCCTCTCTGCTGCCTCCATGAATTCTGAAGGGAGATCTAACAGGCAGACATTGTCTTCAGCTGGCAGAAACAGATTCCCTCCCTCCTGCAAAATTCAGTGGCTGCATCAAGCAGGGTTGAGTCAGAAAACAGAAACTAGTCTTCAATATTTCAAAAAGAGGGCATTTATACAGGAATTTGTTAGACTGATGATGAAAGAACCAAGAAGCCAAATAGGATTCAGTGAGGAACCCAGCTGATCAGCAACGAGAGAAAGCCCATCCCAGAGCCAGTTGCAGAGATGAGAGGACGAGGTGGTGATGCTGGGTCCTAGGACCTGGGATCACCTGCCAGGAGGTGGTTTCCCCATGGAGAGAAGGTTCTCTGCTGTGAGTTAGTCCCTCGCCCTTGCCGGAGTCTCTCCTGAAGCAGAGAGAAAGGAAAAAAACCTCTCTGGCTTTTTCCTTCCTCTTGCCGTGCAGTATTCTTCCAGTGCCTCCCATTAGCTGACTCTCTGGAAAGCAGAAGGCCAGAGAGCCTGGTAAATGTCATTCTCTGAAAGATAGAGCAGAACTGAAAAGGGCACCATGGCTGAAATAAAGCAGAGGTTTGCTTTTCTCCTCACATGAAGGAAGTCTGGATGTAAGGTGTCTGATGCTAGTACAGTGGCTCAAGATACTAGCAGGAAGCCCAGCTGCTTCTCCCACTTCATCCTCCATTCTTTGTGTGCAGCTTTCACTGTTAACATCCCTTTATGGTCCCAAGTGACAGCTGTTGCTCCAGTGGTCATGTTCATCTTCAAGCAGGAAATAGGATGGCTGGACAGCACATAAAGAAGCTTTCCAGAAGCCTTGTCCCAAGACTGCCACTCACATGTAATTAGCTATTCCTGCTAGTGAACTAGGCTTAAAAATGTTGCTTTTCAGCTGGGCAAATTACCCTTGCATTCTGCCTTTAAGGAAAGGGAAGACTGGATATTGGGCAAACCACGGCAATCTCTGTCACAGAAAAAGAAAGACTGGCATTTAAGATGGAGCAAAAAATACAGCAGTATGGCTGGGCAGCATCTCAGCGCAGCATCTCGGACACAATCCCAAGTCTCACAATACAGAGAAGTCCAAGGCAGAGAAAGGAGGAGGGCAAGTGCTAGGTTAGGATTGGGGGTTACTATTTTATAGAGCTCCGTTCAAATCTGAGTAGATATCTGCAGAAAGTATGAACATGGAGTATAATTTTGATCAATTGCAAGTAAGGCTGGGTTCTCTCTCTGGTAATAGTGTTCCAGATTTTTGGGGTACATAAAAGAAATATCACACTCATTCGTTCATGCATTTATTCATTGACTTATTACTTCAGCAAATACTTGGGCAGGCACTGTACTACACGCTGGGATCTTAGAGGTGAACAAAGAGCCATGCCTGCTTTAATTAAGCTTAAAGTCCTTTCCGTGGGCTCCTTAATCTCTGGCCTAAAGTTCACAAATGAATAACCTGTGAGCCACATAGATGATTTATTTCCTCTACAGAGTGTTAACTAACACAGTATTTTTAAAAATGCATACTAATTGATAGCTATTATGAGTTCAATTTTGTCCTTCCCTGCAAAATACATGTTGAAGTCCAAATCCCCAATACTTTAGAATGTGACCTTAACCGGAAAGAGGGTCATTGCAGATGTAATTAGTTAAGATGAGGTCAACTGGTAGGATGGGACCTTGCATCCATTCAACGTGCCTGGTGTTCTTATACGAAGGAAAGAAGAGACACAGACATGAAGGGAAAATACTATGTGATGATGGAGGCTCAGACTGGAGGGATGCAGCTGCAAGCCAAGGAATGGCAAGGACTGTGGGCCAGCACCAGAAGCTAAGAAGAGGCAAGAGAGGATTCCACCCGGAGTATGAGAGGAACCAAGGCCATTCTGACATCTTGGTTTTGGACTTCTAGCCTACAGAACTACGATAGAGGACATTTCTGGGTTTTTTTTTTTTTTCCTGTCACCTAGTTTGTGGCACTTTGTTATGGCAGACCTAGAAAACTAATATAATAACAAACATTAAAAATTTTAAAAATATTTTTACATAAAAATTCAGATTTCCAATTTCTCTTGGAGGACAGCAGATCTGGCAACACTGGATCCTATCTTAATGGTCGTAGTGGTGGAGCTGAGTAACCGCTGTATTCTCCAGGGACACCAGCTGACTGGTCTACTTTTCTGTGGCTCTTAATAGGAATTTGTATTTGTACCCGACTGTATCCAGCTTTATTTTCTGCTTTCTGGCCACAGCCTTACCTGATGGACTTGACCTCTGAATTCTGTGTTGTCAAAGGGCAACAGGTATTATTCACCCAAACCTCAGTGGAGATTTCTCTGCCCATCCTATTTAATATTGTATTCCACAGTCTATTCTCTGCTTGCTTGCTTTCTATCTATCTATCTTAGTTTTTTAACATCTATTTGCAGTAAAATGTAAGTTCCCCAAGGGAAAATATTTGTCTATTTTGTTCACTGTGGCAGCCTCAGTGTCTAGAGCAGTGCTTTGCCTGTGAATAAAGAAAACTATGGAATGCAAAAGCTGTAACAAATCCCATAAATTCAGTCCCCACTTTTTTAAGCTTCAAGGAAACTAAACAGGCTGAGAGGAGGGCCATGATTTGACAAAGGTCATATAACCAATTAGTAACTGAGGGAGTCAGGATTAGGACCTATGTTTTCTGTCCCCTAGTCCAATGATTGTTCTGTGATTCCAGGCTGCCTCCATACTGATGTAATTGTAGTGTTTGGATTTTAAGTACAGAAGTATCAAAATGGTAATAAAGAAATGACAGTGTTTATATATTCTATCTAATTATTTATTGGCTAAATGCTTTCAGAACAAAACTGCAAAAAATCTTAGTTCATGTTCCTGATACCTGAAAAGGTGACAGGAGATTTACTGCCTCTTTCATGATTATTCATATTAAAGATTTAATCACTACAGTTGAGTAAACACCTCTTCTGATTGCAGCTTTAGAAGGGAACCCAACTGATTTCTTGATAGCTATATTCTGTCTTTTGCTAATGAGATAGTTTAAAAAAAACATTTCCACCCACAAGGTTTGAAATATAATATAATGCTAGGAAGTCAAATAGTGTTTTTTCATTAATTAACCCATATGACCTTCATAGGAAAGTTCAGTCTGGTTGTTGAAAACAGAATACCATGTCAAAAAGAGGCGAGTATGTGTTCACCACTATATGTCAGTCATTCATTCATTCATTCAACAAAAATGTAATGAGGTCCAACTACATGCCAGATCTCTCCAATGACTAAAACCAAATAATGTATCTACTGAGTAGAGCTTGTGTTCTAAAGCAGTGTTTTCCAAAGTTGCTTAATGGTAGGAGTTGCCTTGGCGTGGGCACTGGTAAAATATACAAATTCCTAATCTCTACCCTAGACCTACAGAATGAGAATCTCAGGGAAAGAGTTGGAAATCAAGTGTTTAGCGAGGCTTCAAGTTCATTTTTATCAGGCAAGTTTCAGCAAACCTTTAGTGGGAGATAGTGACAGTCACCAAGTATTTATACTAATGCATGTGCAATTTAGAAAATGAATGTTATGGAAAACTGTATATAGTGACTGTTCATTAACTGTTTATTCAGTATGGATTTACTGAGTACCGAATATGTGCCAAACACTCCTTGAGGCGCTAAGGCTACAATGCATGAACAAAACAGATCAGATCTCTGCCCTCATGGAGTTTTCATTTTAGTGAGAGAAACAAACAATGAGTACATACTCAGTGAGATAGTTTCACATGTTTGTAAGTGCCATTCCCTTTAGGGAAGCCTTTCTGTGCCAGGTAACCAGGCTAGGAGAAAAAGGAGGAGAAAGGCAAGAGGTTGGATATGAAGTGCTTCCCTGCCATTCTGTGGGCCAAGCCTCAGGGACGGAGAAGTACTCAGATGTGTCTGAGCTGATTTCAGAACAAGAGTCTTGGTCTGTCCCTCTCTAGGCCCATCTGGAAAGACTGCATGCTTCTCAGAGAAGCCCGGGGGTTGGCACTATCCACTATATCCAACAAGGCACTGGGAGGAGAATAAAATTGGCTGGGAAGAGTGCTTAAAAGATTGTATGGAATGTCTTTTCTACTCCATTGATTCTCCATGGCTTTCCTCTGGAGTGTGAGAGATCTAGAAGATTCTCCACATCTGGGGGAGGGAGTGACATGTGGAAATAACTAAAGGTATCAGCTGATGAACTCACTAAACATGAGGGATCACTGTGGAAGTGGTAATATGTAGCTAAGAGCCGCAGCGTGGATTACCCAAGCCAAAAGTCTAATGGGAAGCATAGCCAGACATCAAAGCATCAGTAGCACCACCAAAAGCAGAGATAAGAGACAAATGGGCAAGAGGAAACCATGGGGCTTCAACCACGATAGGCTAACTTGACTTAATTACAGAAGTTATAGTCTCTCCAAAGGCAGATCCAGTAGGAACCAGAGAAGAGAATGCCATAAAGGTCAGACTCAATCCCACCTCTACTCCAAGAGGGTAAAATAGCCATCCTAACAAGGCACTATCTTGAAAAAAAGAAGAGAGAGATTGCTTTAAGTTACAAAAGATTTTTAAAATTATGAATATCTGAATATTTTCAAATATACACAAGAATAGAATAGTATAATAAATTCCATATGTCTATCATTCATATTTTAGATTTATGTTGCTCTTATTTCTTCTACAACCCAATCCTCTTTTTTGAAAAAACATTTTATACCAAGTCCAAGACAGCATGTCATTTTGCCTCTGTGGACTTCGGTAGGCATATCAAGAAATATAATTTCTTTTTTTAATCTTTTATTTTTTTATTGAAATACAGTTAATTTACAATGTTGTGTTAGTTTCAGGTGTACAGCAAAGTTATTCACTTACGTTATTACAAGACATTCCCTGTGCTATACAGGAGGTCTTTGTTGTTTACCCATTTTATACATAGTAGTGCATATATGTTAATCCCAAACTGCTAGTTTATCCTTCCCGCACCCTGCTTTTTTCTTTGGCAACCATAAGTTTGTTTTCTATGTCTGCGAGTCTATTTCTGTTTTGCAAATAAGTTCATTTTGTATTTTTTTAGATTCCCAATATAAGTGATATTATATGATATTTGTCTTTCTCTGCCTGACTTACTTCACTTAGTATGATAATCTCTAGGTCCATCCATGTTGCTACAAATGGCATTATTTCATTCTTTTTTATTTCTGAGTAATATTCCATTGCATACATATACCATATCTTCTTTATCCATTCATCTGTCAATGGATAGTTAGGTTGCTTCTATGCCTTGGCTATTGTAAATAGCGCTGCTCTGAACATTGGGATGCATGTATCTTTTTGAATTACAGTTTTCTCTAGATATATGCCCAGGAGTGGGACTGCAGGATCATGTGATAACTCTATTTTTAGTGTTTTAAGGAACTTCCATACTATTCTCCATAATGGCTGCCCCAATTTACATTCCCACCAATATGGTAGGAGAGTTCCTTTAAGAAATACAATTTTTAATATTACCACAAAGCTGTTATCACACCTTTAGCAATTAACAATCATTTCATGGATTATCTAGTATGCAATTCATTTTAAACATCTTTGATTATCTCAGATTGCCGTTTTCAGTTAGCTTGTTTGAACTGCGATTTAATCAATGGCAACATGTTACATTTGGTTGTTAGGTCACTTAAGTGTCTCTTAACCTAGAACAGCTCCCTTGAAATCGCCAGAGAAAGAATTTAAGAAGAAAATAAGATCAACCGGAAAAAACAAATCGTTACCCTATTTTGCTCACGAGCTGGAAACTGTACATTTTGACCCCATGACAACAATAAGAAGCATTAGTAGTCATGAAGCATCTCATCCAACTGGAAGGTAACTTTAGGAAATCTCCCTGGGCAAATTATATTTTCTGAAAAGCAACTAGAATCTGCTGGGGCAAAGGATCTTATTTAGGAAATATTTTTATGCACTATTCCTAAGGCCACTGGATCAACGTGCCCCTCAATTTCTTACTTGCCATCCTATAAATCCTGCAAGGCTCATTATCAGCAGCACCTACTCTGACTCATAGACTATTAAAGTTTGTTGAGAAATAACTTGGACTTCCCAGAAGACTAATTTACGTCAGAAAGCAAAAGGATAATCACAGCCATAAATCTTACAGCTATCCATGAGTGTATCTGGTAAAAAAAATTCAGTAGTATTCTGTTACTTTCGACCAAAAGAGGATGTTTATTTTCTTTTTTAACAATCCACAATGTCTTAAAAGCAACCAGCTTTATTGCTGTTCCTTTCCTGCTACTGTATAGAGTAACATCATGTAAACTATGGCTGAAGGACCAAAGTTCACTGTTAGTTTCCCTTTATTCAGTTTTATTGGCTGTTGGGAAACAAGGGAATAAATACTCAGAAGGAAAACAACACAATTTAGACAATGGTACAAATAAGTATAGAGAAGCCCTCACATGAAAAAAACATTATCAGTCTTCATTTGTGTGAATTCCCATTTTTTGAAATTGAATTCATTCCCTCTTATTGATTTACTGGTTAATTGCTACAAATGTGCCTCTGGGAATGATTCCTAAAAATGGTGATTAAGACAATCTCCTGAAATGCAGACTCTCCCTATAGCCAACCCATCTCATTCCTCTCTATGCTCACGTTAATATTTCTCTGGCCAGTGTCTGGCCAAAGACGGATTATTTATAGCAGAAACACCAGAGCTCAAAGCATCCTGCTTACCTTTTGTTGTCAAGGTAACAACTTAGATTTTTTTTCCCCTTCTGTTGAAAGTTCAGATTTCTGATGATATAAGTCACAGAGCTCAGGGGGATTTTTAAAATTGAGATAGCACTTTGTCAAAGCCAAATTAAAAACCAAGGCTTTAAAAACTTACAGACCATTTAAAATTGGATTGACAACACATAATTAACCCTGACGCCTCCATGGTCGTGCTTCGAGGACTTGTGGCTCAGTCTCCTCTCCACCACTTGCAGACATTTCTCCCGAGGATGGCAGCCTTCTCAGCCACTTACTGAATGTGTTATTTGCAAACACAATTGCTATTTCTCATTTGCATGAGGTGTGATATTCTTTAAAATTTTTTTTTCAATTTTATATTTAGAAATTTCTAAAACTGCAACAGAGATGATTTTGGAATTGACTTTGAAAGGGAATTTTAATCCAATGGTAAGTCCTATTTTAAGCACACTGATTAACTAAATTAATTCTCAAAATAGCACTCTAAGGTAGAAAATATTATCATCTCAAATCCTTTTTTACAAACAAGGAGGGTGAGACACAGATTGGGTAAGTACCTTAGTCCAGATCATAGTGTTATCAGAGCAGGCAGATAGTTAGACATGAGTAGAGAAAGGGGGACACAGTCCAAATGGTGGGGATTGGGCAAAAAGGAGGGACACAGGGCAAATACAGGAAACCATACACCATGTAAACAACAGGGGTTCCTGGGCAGAGAAAGGAAAGCAGGAACCCCTGGGCTGATAAGCAGTCACACACTTTGGGGTGACAAGTGGCCTGGAGGCTGACAAAGAAAGGTAGGAAAAGACAGGAATCTCCAGTGTCTGAATGTAACATTTTGCTCATTATGCCTTCATTTCAATAAAATTAGCCTTGCAAATTAGAAGTGCCCATCATTCACCGGCGCCATGACACTTCTGATCCAGACTAAATAAGGACAAAAATCTCTCCTACCTTTGGAAAAGTAGAGTTGGGATGACAATCAGGGAATACGACCCCAAACCCTTCCCTCCCTAATGAATATTCTGCCCATTCATTTCTACACTCTATGCAACCAACTTGCCAAAGAAACTCAGGGCAGCTGCTCACCTGAGCCTGCCTGCTCTCCCTTGGAGAGTGTACCATCTATGCCTTAATAAATCCCCACTTTACTTTCTCAACCTCTGCATCTTGTCTCTGAATTCTTTCTGTGACGGGATAAGAATCTAGTCACACAACAAGATTATAACAAGATTTACAATAACTTCTAGTTGCTTTTTACTGTGTGCACATGGGTTTTCATAATTACTGGAAGGCCAAGTTCATCTTCACAAAAAACCTTGTGTCGGAGGCTTACAGAGGACAGGCTGAGGAGTACAGAGAATCTTCTAGAGGCTCTTCAGGTGAGGAAAACAACCACAGACCCATCCTTTTCCCCCAAAGTCAAAAGTAATCACCATTTTCTACAGCATTTCTAGTTTCTAATATTCAAAGAGGGATCAAGAACACCAAGAAGTTTTAGCTAAACCTCTTCTTTTGGTTCTCTCCAGATAGTCACACAATCGGGGTTAGTTCTAATTTATAAAAGAGTGTTTAGATCCTAGGAACATCTGACTCATATGTGTTTGAGATCTGCATAACCACAGATAAGATTCAGATTCGACTGGATGCATCAACTTTATACATCAAAGAAAAATTGTTATAGAGTGCTGGATTATTCCACAGATTTGGATGAGACACAGCAGAAGTCACATTGCTCCCTCAAGCAGAGCATCTATAATTAGTTAAAGGCCGATGTGACAAAGTGTGGAACAAGTGAACACTTATTTAGCTTGTGTGCTCTACCTCTCCCAACCCCTCCTCCCTGCCCTTCGTGTGGCGGGCTCCTCTCAGCCTCAGTTCTCAGTTCAGATATCCCCTCTGAGGGCGCCGGCTTGAGCACTCAGGCTAACGCAGGGGCATCTTGCTATTTTCTCTCCCCAGACTCTGCCGTCACACCTGTCGCATTCCCCCCACCTCAACTCCACCCTCAGTACTTTCAGGGCCTTCCTCATAATTTGTATTTATGGATGTGTTTACTTGTTTATGGTCTGCCTACTCAATAGTTTGCAAGCTTTTGTGAGGGCGGAGGCCTTGACCACTGAATAGCAGCATTTAAGAGTTTGGCTCCCAGCCAAAAACCTGTAGCTGATTTTTCAGGCCTGACCACAGGCAAAATTTACACAAAGGCTTTTTATCTGGAGGCCTTATGGAGAAAGGCTGCCTCCGGGCACCAGACTTGGTGCACAGCCCGTGCAAAGCAGCCTCTGAATGGAGCTGCAGGCAAGGACTCAGGCTCATGCCCTTACACCTACTTGTATTCACAGCCAGGCGATCTCCATTTGGAGGCCTCTTTATCGAGATCTTTAGGTAGAAGCCTTGTCAGGTGCCTCTTGGGGTGGGGGGAGGGGGTGGAGGCAGAGAGTGAAAACTGGAAGACGTTTTCTGCACTCTGCTCAGTACTCGGTGTCTTTTCTCTTCTAGCTATTTCCCCTTCACCCTCACCACCCTCCCACTTCATGACCTCTGGGTCCACAAGAAGGCAGGAGTCTTCTGACCAGGATTCTTAATAGTGAGACAATTCCTCATGTCTGTGCTGATCTATCTAATCCTCACTGGTGTCATTCTATGGGGAAAAATGGAGCAGTCGGGGAATCAGTGCTTTCTCTACTGTTAACTCTTGCTTATGCCATCACAGTAGGTGAATAAAGATTTGACCATTTCATTTTGACTTGTCTTTAATCAGCCACTCTGATACATGGCTGCCTAGTTTAGGTCTTGACAAACATATAGTAGGTACTCAATAAATACTAAACAAAAAGATTAAATAAGTGAATGAATGAATATAAACGAATGACTCATATTTCCAAGTGTTACATATTATGTTAAGTACTTCATTCAGACACTCTGAAAACATTTACTGAACACCTACTATGTGCCTGGCACTGTTCTAGGCTCCTGGGATCCATACAAAGATTTCCTGCCATCAAAGATATTGCATTACATGCATTCTATCATTTTCCCAGTTAATCCTCACAGTGACCCCATCAGGTAAAAACCAAAAATTATAAAGGTTAATAATTCGCTAACAGCCATAAACTTGTAAGTAACAGAACTAGAGTTGAAAAATCTCTTCCTCTGTGGCTGTGGCCCTGTCATCCCAAACCAGTGGGGCAGAGTCTATCTTCTCTTCTGATCTCAGGGATCCAGAATCCACAGTTACCACAGGATCAGGGACATCCTGGCCTGCCCCTTTGCAGGCCTTCAGACAGCTAGTAGAAGGAACCCCAAGAAGCCCCCAAAGTGCCCTGTTGAGGAAGTGCCTTCTAGCAGCTTCTACTTTGCCAGTGTTCATAGGACTGGCAAGACCTGTGCACCCAGAATCTTCTGTTCCTTCCCTCTTTGAAGGCTCAGTTGAGTCTTCTTAGCCAAAGAAATCTGAAATCAGCTGCAGTCAGGGCAAGTAAAGGGGAGACAAAAGGACTGAGAGCTGGGGGAGGTTCTGTACTTTTCTGTTATCAGCAGAATTCTAAAGGAGGTCTCTTGGCTAAAGACTGAGAAGGAATGAATACGCTTTAAGAATACTCCCTTTCCTTAGCTCTGTCACTTTTTTTTGCCCGTGATTCTATTCCTAAAAACTTTGCCAAATAAAGCTTAACATTTTAATTTACTCCTTTAAATTGGATAATTGCACGGCAAATACAACCTTACAGAGGGGAAATAAAAGTTTCCTTTAAGAATCTGTTTGACAGTTTTCAAGAAAGTAGGCATATACTTACTGTGTGATTCCCTCAACTCTATCCCTTGGAGTTTACTCAAGAGAAATGAAAAAAGGTCCACACAAAGACATACATGCAAATGTTCACAGTAGATATGCCACAGTCAAAAACTTGACATAACCAAATGTCCATCAGCTGGTGAATGGATAAATAAAATGTGGTATATCCACACAGTGGGATACTATCCAGCCATAATAAAGAACCAAATACTGACACGTGCAAGGGTATGAATGAACCTCAGAAGCATTCTGCTAAGTGAATGAGACCAGACAAAAGGACTACATGTGTGATTCCACTTATATGAAACTTCTAGAAAAGGCAAAACTATGGAGATAGAAAGTAGACCAGCTGTTGCCTGGGTGGGAGGTGGGAGCAGGGATCAAATACAAATGGCAAGAGGGAAGTTCTGAAGTGACAGAACTGTTCTAAAACTGGATTGTGGAGATGGCTGCACAACTATTTACCAAAACTTCTCAAACTGTACACTCAAGTGGGCGAGTTTTATGGAAAAATGATACCTCCATAAAGTTCTTAAAAAAGGGAAGGGGAAGAAACTGTTTAGGCGTGGTCTTCCTTTAAGATAGAAAAAAATACTGGACTATAAGCAAAAGAAGTAACCTAAACACAAACTATATTCTTGGGATATGATTTAAATTTAAACTCTGCTTATAGAGAGATTAATATTTGCTCAAACATATTCTATCATCTGACATTTCAAGCTGGTCTCTGTGTGGGTTGAAATATGCAAGCACATTCCTTTTACCCTCTTCTTGGAATTCTCTGGAGGACTTTTTGACAGGATTGGAGGATGAACTGCCACCATGTATGGGAAATGAGACAAACAGAACTGTGCTGAACTGGATGTGCTGGCGAAGCCCTTGGAGAGAAGCTGATAGGGCCAGACGGAGTTGGGGAGAGGAGGCAGTGATGGGCTGGGGGCTGGCAGCACAGTTTTAATCTCCTCCCCCTAACTGGCAGGCTCAGAAGGCTTATGGACAAAAGCAGCAGAGCGTGTGTCACGGGTCCTGCATTTGAACGATCGTCAACTGGTCCTCAAAGAAATCAGAATCTGGTCAAAGTGGCATTTTTAATGAAAGCAGACAGCGGCCTCCTGCCCTGCATGTCAGCCTCCCCCCAGCCTAGAGACTCACTTTTCTCTCTCTGTGGGAAAGCTTCCTAGAGGCATACTGGCTGGCAAGATGAAGTTTCTTTTTCTATTTTTTTTCCAACTTTTTGAAAGCCAGCTTGAAGCTCATTAGCGTTAGGAATGTGAATGAGGCACTCCTATGAAATATGAAAAGTGGGGTGCAAGGCGGGGGAAGAAAAGACACATGTGGAGGTGTGTAAAAAGGTGGGATAAATGCGTGGTCTAGGGGAGGGCATGAGCCCAGTCATTATGGCTGCTACACTTGGGGCTTCTATTCCCTCAAGTGAGACTATCAGAAGGAGTCCACATTTTTCAATAGAGCAGCACGACATTAAGCGGATGGTTCCTGAACATCAGCACTCCAGACCGCAGGATCTCTGCAGGTGGGTTTTGTGCTGTGCTCTTTGGTTGCCAGAATATAAATCCCACATGAATTGTACAGCAGCAGCAGGCTTCATGGCTGGCAAAGAGGATTATGTGATGTGGGGAAGTGCTTTTCTCTCTCTTTATTCTCTTTTCTTTTTCTTTTTTTTAAAATGGAAGCATTAAACTTCTCAGAGAGATGGAACCATGTCTTCATAGCCAAAGTGAAAGGGAGGTTTGAGGCAAAGCTCTCGTAATTCAGGCCAAAGAGGATTTCTGCTAGCCTCCCCCCTTCATTTCCATCTCACATAAAACAAGTATTTCTGAGCCAAAAAAAAAAAAGAAATACAAATGATCAACAGGCACATGAAAAAATGCTCCGTATCACTAATTATCAGAGAAATGCAAATCAAAACTACAATGAGGAATCACCTCACACCAGCCAGAATGGCTATCATCCAAAAGTCCACAAATGACAAATGCTGGAGAGGCTGTGGAGAAAAGGGAACCTTTCTACATACACTGCTGGTGGGAATGCAGTTTGGTGCAGCCACTGTGGAAAACAGTATGGAGATTCAATAAACTTACCATATGACCCAGGAATCCCACTCCTGGGCATATATCCAGAAGGAACTCTACTTCAAAAAGACACCTGTACTCCAACATTCACAGCAGCACTATTTACAATAGCCAAGACATGGAAACAGCCTAAATGTCCATCAACAGATGACCAGATAAAGCAGCCGTGGTTTATTTACACAATGGAATACTACTCAGCCATAAAAATTAATAAAATAATGCCATTTGCAGCAACATCAAAAGGACCTGGAAAATGCCACTCTAAGTGAAGTAAGCCAGAAAGAGAAAGAAAAATACCATATGAGATCGCTCATATGTGGAATCTAAAAAAAAAAAAAAAAAGGACATAAATACAAAACAGAAGCAGACTCATATAGAATACAAACCTGCGGTTGCCAAGGGGGCAGGGAGTGGAAAGGGATAGACTGGAATTTCAAAATGTAGAATAGACAAACAAGATTATACTGTATAGCACAGGGAAATATATACAAGATCTTGTGGTAGCTTACAGTGAAAAAAAATGTGACAATGAATGTATGTATGTTCATGTATAACTGAAAAATTGTGCTCTACACTGGAATTTGACATAACACTGTAAAATGACTATAACTCAATAAAAAATGTTAAATAAATAAATAAAGGGAATTGTGGAGTTTTGCAGTTAGAAAAAAAAAATCCTCCCTTCCCCCCAAATGATATGAAGAAATACGTTTGGCTAGATAGATAGATACATACAGACAGCCATAGCCAAGTAATCTTGACTACTTTAAAAGGAAGGGGAAGAGAGAAAAGAATTAACTTTTTTTTATACATCTTTGCATTGCTCATTTGTAACAATAAAAACATGTATTACTTTTTAATTAAAACAAAGAAATGTCTTTACATTTTAACTTAATTAAAATTAAAGAAATTTAACAAATTTAAAAAAAGGAATTCTGTTATGAACTCTACCCTTTGCTGAGACCCTGCTAAATTTAGAACCACATTTCTGCCATCAATCAGCTTACAAACTACTCCAAATAATATGAAAAAAGAGAAAACCACCAGAGAAAATAAACAATAAAACATGTCAGGATAATCTGTCCCTTTGGAGGCTGGATAGCAATGTAGGCCAAAACAAGACAGCAGAACTCTGTGGTTTCTTTCTTTCTTTTTTTTGGTTGGGGCAGGCACAGAACCAAGAACTTGAAGTACAGGATTTGCTATGGGTATTGTGGGAGAGAAAAGGTTAAATGTAAGTGGTGGGATTATTAGATCAATCTTGCTAATTGCATCTTTCCAAATCTTTTATATCCTTACTGATGGTTCTGTCTTAAAAATTACTGAAAAAGGTGTATTATTAACATTTTCTACTCTGATGGTGCATTTGTCCATTTCTTTCTGAGTATTATTTAAACTGAATGGTGGATACAGAGGCCAGTTCATTGCTTTGTTAACCTTTACACCTTACTCATTAAACATTTTCTGGTTCATTCATTTGACATGTATAGAAACAAAGCACATTTTCTTCCCACATGTTTTTGCATTTTTTATGGCGATTATAAATTCAGTGTTTTTATATCTTTCTGGTGAATTAAACTTATTATGATTGTGTGATTACTTTTTTTATTCCTAATAACACTTTTTGCCTTAAAATAAGTCTTTTCAGATATTGATGTTGTTACACAAGTATTCTTTTGATTGGTATTTAATTGGTATGACAAGTTTATGCCTTTTCATACCTTTTAGATGTCTCTTACTAACTGTTGATAGGTAAGATTTTTTAAAATTTGTATTTCTAATCTTTGTCTTTTAAGTGAAGCATTAAGTTTGTGTATATTTGTGTGTTTACTGATACATTTAATTTTAGTTTTTTATCACATTATTTTATTTGTAAATTTGCCCTAAGCCTTCACACTCAATAACGTCTTTCCCTGTTTGATGCTTCTGGTGTCTGACTGGGTCTTTTACGGGATCAAGCCTCTCTGCTTAAATGTCCAGGTTGACACCTCATACAGGGACTCGACCTAACTTTCTTTCAGTTATGACTTTGTTAACTTTCTTTTATTTACACTTGGTTCTACATTCTGCAGCCCACTCCACCCCATTCCACATTGCCCTAGGACATCATGAGGCAGGATAGATCCAGTACCTGGTGATCTGCTTCTCTGGCAGGAGCTGTTAGGCACTTCCTATTGTCCAGGCTCGGGTTACTGGATTCATCTTCATTTCTGCCTTTCGCAGTCAGCAAACTCTGACCATTGTTCCTTTAAAATCTCTCTCTCTCTTCCATTCCTTATTTTCATAACGCTATCACAACCCGAGTTTGGCCTAGGTTCTTAGTGCATCACAGTTGTGCATTTAATAGTGACTACAGCAGCTCTGCTGGACAGTGACCTCACGTCCCTGCCATCATGTGCATCTTCTGTTAGAGGGAGGAGGTCACAGCACTACTGCACGTAAAATCTTCCAATGGCTTTCCAAACCAGTTTCATCTGCCCTCAGTATAGCACTCCTAATCTACGATTTCAGCTTTATCTAGTTATTCTCTACTTGATTTGCTAGCATTGGTCCTACCCCCAACCTAAATTGTAAGCTTCTTCACCATGGGGAATTCTATCTTGTGCATTTTTTGTTAATTTGTCTCATCTTATCACCTTGATTTCTTGCTCACCAGAATCTTGACTATACCTCAAAACTATTAAATTGTGAATTCCTTGAGAGTTGACAATGACTTCTTCATCATTGTATCTTATCATGACAAAGGACAGGAACATAGTAATTATTCAGAGAAGATTTACTTACAAACTACCATGAACAGGAAACAGGACTGTCATTGCCAAGGTTAATGTTTATATACCTAGTCCCAACAGCTACCTGTAATAATACCTGGTAGGTTCCTTAATTCAGAACTTTATGAAAGTACCTGTGACAGATGGAGATTGTTACCATTTCAACAGCCAATCTTTCCTTCTCTCATGGTAATAGAACCCTTCTTTGTCTAGGTATTAAGAGGCATGGCACATAAGGAAAGTGGCCCAACCACACGGGACGAATCATGATTAGTCTAGACCAGGAATGGTAAGCCCATTCTTCTCACTAATGATAAGTTTTATACTTAGGCATATGATTTTGTTCTGACCAGTGAGATATGCCAGCGTCTCTGAGAGATTCTCAAAAATTTCTCAGAAAAAGAGGCACGTGAGGAGAAACTGGCCTTCCAGCCTTGGAATGTAATTACATATAGAAATGATGCCTGAAACTGAGATCACCATGCTGTGACAATAAGGGGACAAGCTTGAAGAAGAAAATCAATACGCTGAGGATGAGGGCAGAAAGGAGAAAGACTCTGGGTTATGGATAAAATCATTCCTGGAATCAGCGACATCCATGTCCTGTTGTTTATGCCAATTATGGCTAAGTATGCTTCTACCTACAGAACTGAAACCAAGTAGCTTACAATGTGTGAGCACTCACTATAAATTGAAGCTGTTTGTAAACACGTTACTATACAGTTAACTTAAACTAGTTACATAAAGTTAAGCATAATATCTATAAGGGAGTTGATGTGCATTTTGATACTAATTTCACCCCATTCTCCCACACTAAGAAACTGGTTTAAAAGGTTTAACAGCTGTGCTTAAGAGGACTGTTTCTCATTTCATTCTGTTCTTCTTGCTGTTCCATGCTTTCCATGCCATGATTTCCTTCTACTAGGAGTCTAATTTGCAATTGAAGACAAATCTCACCCCCAACTCATATGATTATATGCATTTCAATCTAAATTCTAGATATTTCCAAGTCTGGATAAGGAAGAGTCCTCAATGTAAGCTGAAAACTACCCAGTACAAGCTACCATGACCTCTGTTGTTCTGCTACAGGGAAGCTCAGTGTCCTCAAAGAAACCTGAAGCTCTGTTCTTCTTCTCTTGGCAATGGTTCCACCACTGTGTGCTTGGTCCTGAAGCTCTTGGACTGCCCCTAATCCTGCTCTACCTTTATGCCATGAGGGCTTAGCAGAAGTCCAGACACTGGTGAAGAGTAAAAAAAGAGATATTTCATACTTTGACTCCTTTCATGATTAATTTCAATGGAGTTCCTCATTGCAAAGAAACACGGTTTCTCTGTTACTCATGTGTAACATCATTAAACCTCCTCCCTGCCATGCTTCAAGCCCACTGTCTCAGAGTATGCACAACATAAGGCTTAGGCTCAGTGGGGGTACATACTGGTTTAGAGTTCCTAAGGGAATGAGCTATATTGAGGTGTATTTTTGCAGCATGCTCAGCTTCAAAGTGGGGATTGTAATTTAGTTAGTGAGGAAATTGAGAACACTTCCTCTTATTCCCTCTCTGGTGAAGAGGCAAGATGGGGGTAAAATTAGATTGTAAGAGAAAGGAAAATTTTACTTTGCTCCATGCCTAGAAGAGCAAGGTAGTTTATCCAGGCTGAAGAAGAGAGAAAAAAAAAAAAAAAAAGAACAAAAGTTCACCCTTGAAGAGAAGTGAAAACAATATAAAAATGTTATAAAAAGGTACAGAAAAACAATTTCAAAGCAAAACTAAATCAGGGTTAGGTATTTTTATATATGGGGTATGTCACTTCTTGAATGGCAATGATTCTCTCCATGGTTTTTAAAATAAATCAGTTTCACAAAGCACTGTTTCTATCCCCTAATTTAGGGAGAATATTTTGGTATACAGAAAATGAAATTATCTATAGCTTTTATCTGTAGTTTTACTTTATTGATCTTTTAAAGCATTTCTTGATTGTGTGTGTGTGTGTGTTAAAAATAGGGCCATCTCTATGTGAGATACAAATTAAAAAAAAAAAACAAAACTTCCCACTCCCAAATCAACTGGCCTGTTATTCTGGACTCTAACCTGCATCATTTCACCTCGCTGAAACATTTGGGGGCACCTCTATTATTACACTCTCATAATTAATCATTTCCTTTTTTGTTATTTGGCATGGGGCCTCTCGTTAGCTTGACATTTAGTCTCCTCTCAGCTCTTATTCTTTAGTTTTATCTACTTCCCCACACGTTCTTCATTAAAGTTTATATTTGTCATCTAGTCATTCATTAGGCTCTGGCCTGGGATGGAAGAGAAGTTAATTGGCTGGTGGGAGTCTCATGTGAGAGGTAATAGTGAACATCTTTTATCTCCAAGGAGAGAAAATCAGAACACACAAGAACAAACTCCTCAAAGATTCAAGTGACTAGGAGGGACCAGCTTTCCTATATGAGCAAAAAGCTTTGGTGACAATGTTTCCTTAGGGGGTTAACATACTAGACAGGGTAGAAAGAGAATGCAGGGGCTGCTGATTTGACTTGGTATAAATTAGGTTTTACATTCCATAGATTTTTTTTTAGGAAAAAAGATGGTTTTTATTATGGAAAATTAAAAACCAATACAAAATTATAGAGAATAATATAATGAAATCACATGTACCCACAGTCCAACCTAAACAATTATCACCCTCCAGAGATCTCTTTTTCCCTTTTAAACAGGGCTTTCCTGCAGCTTCCCTTGGCTGAGCTTTAAGAAAATCAGGGCCTCCCTCAAACAAGAGTAAATGGTAGCTGTGAAGATCCCCTCCCCAAGTGCTTTTTCAAAAACTTAATTATTTTGTTCAAACATTGCTTACATAAAGAAAAGTGCACAAGTCAACTGGGTTGATCAGTGACTTTTATAAGCTGAACACACCTGCATAACCAACATCTAGGTCAAGACACAGACTATACTACCAGCATCCCAGAGCCCCCTGTGCTTCCTTAGTTACTAAGCCCTTGGGTGGTGAGTATTACATGGACTCAGTACCAGTCTGTTAGTTTTGCCTGTTTTAGAACTTTATATAAATGACTGAATTGTATAATTCAGTGCTATTTTTGGGTCAAGCTTCTTGCTCTTGACATTGTGGGATTCATCCACTTTGCTTTCTGCAGTTTTTAGTACATTCATCTTCATTGTTTATAGTGTTCTTTTGTCTGAATATACCGTGATTTATTTAGCCACCCTACTATTGATAGACATTTGGGTTGTTTTTAATTTGGGGTTATTACAAGCACTGCTACTATAAATATTCCTGGGCACATTTTCTATGTATGTATTCTTGTTGGGTAGATACCTAGGAATGGAATTGCAGTGTCATGGGTTTTGCTTATAATGAGTTTAAATACATATTGCCAAACAGTTTCCAACCTAATTGTTTCTATTTGCATTCCCTCCTGCAGTACATAAAAGTTCAAACTGCACCACATCCTCACCAGGGTTTGGCATTACCAGGTTTTCAAATTTCAGTTATTCTGGTGAGTGTGCAGAGATATCCCATTGCGATTTTAATTTGCCTATCTCTAATGACTAATAAGGCTGAAAAACTTTCCATGGTTTCCATACTCTCTTATGTAAAGTGTTTCATGGATTCTCTTACCCATTTTTTATTGGTTTGTGTATCTTTTACTGAATTACAGTGATGATATATTTTTGATACATAAGAGTCTTTGTTCAGACATTTGTATTGCAAATATTTCCCATCAAGTGGCTTGCCTTTTTACTATCTTAATGTTGTTCTTTGATGAAAAGAAATGTTTTGTTTTTGTTTTTTAATATCTGGTACTTTTTATATCCTATTTAAGAAATTTTTGTTTATCCCAAAATAATCTCCCATGTTTTCCTCTAAAAGTTCTACTGTTTTTCACTTCATATTTAGATCTATAACATCTAGAGTTGGCTTTTTATGCATAATATGAGGTAGGGACAGAGGTTCATTTTCCTCCTGTATGGATGTACAATTCATTCAGCAGCATTTGTATAATGGCTATTTTTTTTCCTACTGCACTGCAACATGATTTTTGTCATCATCTTTATCCATATATGTGCAGGTCTATTACTGGGCTACCTATTTCTATTCCATTAGCCTATTTGTATATGATTATGCCAATACCACACTTACTCTCACTTTATCCTATGCCTTGATAGTGCATATAATATCCTCAAGCTCTACTGTGCTACTTTAAGACCGACTCTGAGTTGCTATTCCTGGTCCTTTGCATGTCACATGCATTTTGGATCAGCATGTCAATTTACAGTCACACACACACACCTCTGCTGAAATTTTGCTTGAAATTTCTGAATGTTTGGATCCTCTGGGTAGTGGCCTGTTAGGTTCTCTGTGTATAGCACATGGGAGAATAGGAAGAGAGGAGGCTGGAAAAGTATCTGGGTCTAGGTGAGGGAGAGTATAACAGATTGTGTTAGGTATTTTGAGCTTTGTTTCAAGGGCAATAAAAAGCCATTGCTGGGGGATTTGATAACCATTGGTGATCCTTATCAGGTCCCCACCAGCAATAGGCTCTGTGAGGATACAGTTCTGCTTTGTGGATTTTAGACATCCCAGAGATGTACCCAGAGAGCACATACATCCAGATGTCATCTCTTATGAAGTCTGATCTGGAGCTACATTTCCCCCTTCATTACTGTCTAAAGGGACATAGAAGTGACCTCTAGAGGTCATCCAGTCCATCTCAAGGGAGTAGATTCTTTCTTATTCAGAGCCTCAAGAGACTTGTTCCTGAACTAAGTGGCACTAATAAGCCACAGTCTGTTTAACTGCCTGTCTCTATGTGGCAGGAATCTCACCTCCAAACCCAGCTGTGTGGAGAGAGGGCGGCATCTCCTAGAAGCTACTGGGGGCCTGTTATCTAGGTACTATCACAGCCTGTCAGCAAACAGGAGAGTCCATGTTCCCTGGAGGCTGGGGGAGGGGTGAGGCTGGGAAGGGCAGGAAGGGAGGATAGCATAGAAACTATCCTTACATCTGACATTCACTAGCAGCTGTGTCTCTAATGTGATCATATTGCCCTAACACATGATGTGTCCGGGAGACCCAGGAGCAATGCCCTCTTTTTATTATGGATTTGTGTTTTGTGTGTGTATTATTTATTATAGATGATAAAATATAACATTGCATAATTTTGGAAATGTTGTGAATTATACACAATTATGCACCACCAGGAGAAACATTCCCTTTGTAACCAATGAGGATGTTAACTCTGTGGTCGTGCACTACCCAATCTATACTTTTGCAGTTGTAAATGGCAACCCTCATGTTACTATGAGTTTCTTTATTCATGGAAGAAGAGGGGAGTGACCTCAGAAAAACCTAACCCTAGTTAATTCCCAGTCACCCTGAGTTCTGCCTCAATCTGGCTTAAAAAAGCAGAACAGAAACTGTTATGTCTACGAGTCTCTGTTGAAACCCAGATCTATGTTTGCAAAGGCAGAACAAGTGTTTGTAATTATCCTCTCCAAACCTCTCATTTCCTTACTCCATCTCAGTCATTTAAACTAAAGGGGTTTTCTAGGAGTTTTGCAAAGCCAATTGTTGGGCACGGTTAAGTTCTACTGAGGTCAACTCTGTAGAAAGGTGGCAAGTCTGATATTGAATCCAGCTCACCAATCTATGCCCACTTCCTTCAAGCCAGGTTGCTCTTTGGCGTCCATAGTGTCTTTTCCTGCTTGAAAATCTCACTTTGTGCCATGTCCATAACGTTCATGTCCAAGCTTGAATAGAGATGAACATTAACAGGAGAGAGCTAGGGGTCTTGCTCTTATTTCTCCCCCAAAGAACATTATTCTCTAAGCAAATTTCTAAACTTTTCCTAGTGTCAGGAACATTGGGAGGAGAAGAATTAGGTCACAGAAGGTTCTGCTACATCTTTCCTCCAAGATAATAGTCACCACTTACTTCCTGTACATTTGCATAACTTCACAAATCTAAGACACAGAGCCTTCTCCAATAAAGATCTACTCTAAGGAGCCTGCTGCCTCTATCTAGAAACAACTCCCTGGTGGCTTCTCTGGATTAAAAGGAACATTCTATCTCATTATGCATTCTGCAATATGTAAAGCACTTGAAAAGTGCCTTATCTGCATCCAGTGTTCAAAAAATGGTGGCTATTATTAGGCTGTTATTATTTTGGGGTTTTGCATTATTTTCACACTGGAAATATATTCTAGGATGTAACAAAATAAGATAATGATTCATCAGTGTTCACTTTGCAAATACTCAGTTTTTTGATTGCTGCTTTTTTCCTGGATACTTTAAATGCTGCTGATGGAAACAACTTAAATGTCCATCGACAGATGACTGGATAAAGAAGTTGTGGTATATTTATACAACAGAATACTACTCAGCCATAAAAAAGAATAAAATAACACCATTTGCAGCAACATGGATGGATCTGGAGATGGTCATTCTAAGTGAGGTAAGGCAGAAAGAGAAAGAAAAATATCATATGATATCGCTAATATGTAGAATATAAAAAAAGAAGACATTAAAGAACTTACCTACAAACCAGAAACAGACTCACAGACAGAGTAAACTTATGGTTACCGGTGGAAAACGGGGTGGGAAGGGATAAATCGGGAGTTGGAAATTTGCAGATATTAACTACTATATATAAAATAGATAAACAAGTTTATACTATATAGCCCAGGGAGCTGTATTCAATATCTTGTAGTAACCTATAATTAAAAAGGATATTAAAAGGAATGTGTGTATGTATATATATGACTGAAACATTATGCTAACACCAGAAATTGACACATTGTAAACTGACTATACTTTATTAAATAAGCAAGTAAATAAATAAATTCTGATGATGACTTCTTACCATTCAAGAAGGAATATCTACGTTCTGTTTGTCACAGAATACTGAATTTTCCTGGGAATTTAGTCTCCTTTTGGGGACTAAAATCTTCTAAGTCTTTTACAGCAACTTCAGCCCAGGGTTGGACCATTAAATTAAGGGCAGTCCTCCCCATAGCACATTGAATTAGTAAACAAATAGCTTTTCTCAAAGGGATTGTTTTTCCTAACCCCACTTAGTTCTGCTCTGAAGCATGAAGTTGCTTAATAATTACAGTAACAGGTGATATTTTTAGCCATGTGTCCAATTCCATTAAAATTTTATGAGTTAGTCATATTGTATAAGATTCTCATAAGTTACATAAAGGCAAAAAGGAGGAGGTTATTAGTAATAAGTGGAATGCTAGAGAAGAATCTTACATAAAAGTGTTTCATTTTTTTGTTCTTAATATATAATGTCATACACCTCAATCCTCTGTGTAACATTATGGGTTTGGTGGCATTTCCTGATGCCATCCTGATTCACAGCGATGACAATATAAATTGAGTTTCATTCACTGGCTGTAAAAAGTCATACTTGGGAATTAAATTTTGAATCTGCTCTTGTCTTAAGTTCTTTCTTCAAGAGGAATGTTTATGCTACAGTTTGAAAGAAGGCTTAAGTTAAAGCAGGGATGTTACTAGGAAAGGCCAGCAGGCAATCCAGAGCCTTCTACTGTGGCTTAAACTTTGTGAGTTATTCTTGATCTAGGAGTCCTTTGTTCTACAGGCTCTGAAGCCTGATTCAGTGTCTAAGAATAGATCTGTCTTACAGACCAATTTACATTAACTCAAGCTCATGAGATACCAATATCTAAAAACTAGATGAATAATACATTGATGTACAATGAGCCTATAACTGACATATGGAATGGAATAGTCATCAGCAGATCCATATGGGCTTCTAAATAATGCTCAGAAAATATGGAATTAGGAAATAGTGATTTAATTGTATCTTTAATGTTATGCTATGACAATATGATGTGCTAATTTATATAAACAAATATTTGCATTCTCTAACCTCTACGGAGAATTCCAGGAGCATTACTGATGATTTTACTATATTAGAGAAAAGATCATTATTCTGCAGTATTTTTAAACAAGTATGGGATTAACCTTCTGGTGTAGAGGTCCAATCTCACTACACAGAACTGTCTCACATATTACAGACGCTTAACATTCCTGGCCCCAACTAAGATTATAATGATATTACCCAATCATTGTAATGGACAAAAGCAGCCTCAGGTATTTTTCAATGCCTCAACTTGTAGTTGAGATCCACAAGTTGGCCTTTGATGGAAAGATCAAGAAGTTAAAAACCTCTACTTTCTGCACATATGCCCACTTTCCGACTGGCTTAATTCTGAGATTATATGACCTCGTGCTTCTCTTTCCTTAGAGAATCTCTTAGAGATCCATGTCACAGATACAATACGATACCAAGGGACTTCAACTGGAGGCCACCTGTGGACCAAGATAGAGCCCATGGGGAAGAATCCAAAGAGCCAACTCTAGCAGTTGACTTTATCAGTGTTTTTGTACATTTTTCAGTTGCAGAATCTGTCCCCAAGAGACCTACACAGAACTCCAGTGTAATATACAGATGGAAGTGAGCTACTCTGGTGGAAATGGTGATGGGGTAGAGGTGGAAGCTCTGCCTGCTCAACTTCCTTGGCACTCCCTGAGGCAGCTCATGGGATAAGTGCATGAAACCCTAGGGTCTTGAGAAACACAATCTGAAAAATTCTGACTGTCTAGGCCCATGCATAATTTGGTCCTGCCCAATACGGTAGAAAAATCACACATGGATTTGAGGACACTACCCTATTCAGTAAGAGAGAGTGTCTCATAGAAGAGTGTGCATTCAGGAGTCGGTAATGGTGGATGACAACTGTTCCTGGGAATTCAAAGAGCTTTTTTTCAGAGGCATGGGTTATCCCTGCATTGGAAAGACATTCTCCTCCTTTACTGGGACTGTGCTTCTGATACTGCACATTGTCCTTTGATGCTCAACTCCCACCCCTCCTTCTGACTTTAGAAATGGCAGCATCTTCAATGACTGCTCTCCTATCTTTGGAGATATTATCTATCTTTATGGTGGATTTTTACATCTCTCCTTGGACCTTGTGTATATATTCATCCTGTTTTTTTTAACTTCATGAAGTAATATTGTTTATTTGTTACTTCTCTAGAAGTCTAGAGGTGCTCTGCAGTGGTCTCAGGAACCACCCTTCTAACTTCTGTCATTGTCTCTAGGTAAAATTAGAGGAAAAAAATGCCACAAAATTCAAGAGATCAAAGGGGAATCTTAACTTTTACCTGTATTGTGATCTTTGTACATACCCAATGACTAGTATAATAGATAGCTCACAAATGAGGGTGACTGGGCCATTTTAAGCACAGAAAGGAAAATCTTTGAGATGGAACTGGGAGGAGATACACTCTCTCAAGGTGGTCTCCCTGCCTCCATGGAACAAGTTTACTGGTATTTCACTCCACTTTCGGTAGTTAATGAGGAAGTTAAACAGTTGGTAAGACTATGACTAAGAAGATTCTGCTATACCTGAACTGACTTCTAAGGCCAGCCCAAGGCAAAATATGTTTTTCTCCGATGGTCCTAGTTTTGAACTGTTCAAATTTGGGTATTTCTTCTCCCCAACCCTCCCCATGTTCCCTTTTCTGGTGCTCATTGCCTCCTTACTCTATTCTTTAAGCCACCTAATCAGCTCTCTGAGCATTTTAAAACTGTATTTTATTAGCTATAAAATATTTAAAATAAAATTCTGAACAAATTATGTTAGTAGAACTTCAGGCACTATGGATGTGGTAGTAACTTTCTAGGATCCTGGATATTACTCTTGTGGTCACTTACTGTCTTTCTTCCTATACTAATTCTATCCCTTCCTAGATTCTTCCCTTTCTTCATGGGAAGGGGATTGATGATCTGATTGGTCAATGTGGACAGCATTGACTTGGAGTGTTTGTCCTGTCCCTGTGTGTCACCAGTCCAGCTCTTTCATCTCTCATTCTTCCATCCATGAGACTAAGTGGATCCACAGCCTCTCTTGGTGACCCTATGACTGTTTTTCTCAAGATGATGCATAAGCTGCTCCACAGAACCAGAAAACTCACTCCTTTATTCCCTCAATGTCCTTATTCCATGCATCTAGCCCAAGATTTCAATTTGAGAAGTCCCATGTAGGACTTAATTCTAACTTGTTTATTCCAATTACTGCCTTTCAGAGAGAGCTATATTTGAATACTGTATATTGAAGCAGCTATTAATAAAAGTGTATTTTTCTCCCATTGGCTGTTTTCCTTTGCATAGAGTTCCCCCAGGGAATTCTGTTGACAGTACAGAATAGGAGGAGGAGGGTTGTGGGAAATGGATGGCATTAACTGGCAGAGCAGGAATAGAAAATTCCTAGATCTGTGGCCAGGAAAACAATGACGAGTCTCCTAGCTCTACCAGAATATTGTGAGCTCATTGGAGTTCATTTTTCAACCCCAGAGTGTCTAAGGGCTTGAGATATTCTCTGATCAAAGAGAAAATTTCTCCTCTTTTCTGTCTTAAACCATTCGGGGTGGAAAAAGGAACTTAGAAAACGGAGTTAAACCAAAATGGTAAACCTATCAATAGAAAAAATCAGAATCATGGATAGTGGAAAAGTCCAGGCTTATCATTATTTAATATCAACTTACCATCTGTTCCAGATTGAATAACCCATCTGGTGTCTACTGCCAACAAGTATCAACACATCTTCCAGATGCCTCTGCTGAGCATAATTATTAAAGTTTGTACTTGATTTAAAAACAGAAGGGCAAAGTATATATGTTTCATCACAACTGAAATTGTGATGGCTTCATTTCTGACAACTCTGGAGTTGGGCTGAAGGTGTGCTTCAGAGTGGCAACAGGTGTATATTGGGAAACTTAAGAGTTGTGATGGTGTGTACAGCCATTGTTAATGGTAGCCATAGGCATAAGAGAGAAATAGGCTCAGAGAAATTCCAGCCTCTCATGAGAACCAGAGAATCTTGGTAACAAAGAGATTGACAAGAGTCCTCAAACACATGTACTGACTTATTAAACACGCACATATGCAGATTCTGTTCTAGCTGCTGAAGCCTCAGCACAAGAAGATGGACACAGAACTAAGAGAACTGATTGTCTGGAAGGCTGGAGTCTGCCCAAAATAAAGCTGGCATTGACTTCATATTGGCAGTCGAGGGGCCGGGTGGTACAGGGAGAACATAGCACTGCACTTGAAATCAAGTGATCTGGGTGTGAGGCCTGACTGAACTTCGCCAGCTGTCTGATTTTGGCAAGTCACTTGACCTCTCTAGACTTGTCTTTTCAATTTTCAAGAGTAGTCACAATAGTCTCATATTTGTATTCAGAGCTAATCCTCAAAATCTTTAACAGTCAGTATGGAACAAGCATCAACCATAAGAATAGGCGCTGACTAGAGACAAGTGCACTAGCTGTGACAGCGTACACTGGATGATTATCAGTCCTACGCTTCTCTGTAATTTCTAGTATTGAACTTTATATATAGTAAGTGCTCAATTAGCATTTTGAAAATCGAAGTATAGTCAGTTTACAATGCTGTGTCAATTTCAATTAGTATTCATTGAATTGAATTCATACCAAATTAACCTGGTCACTTCACAAAAGTGAAGTTAATTAGGGAAACAAAAGCTGAATGAACAATGATCAACTTAAGAATTTGTAAAAGAATTACTCTGACTTTTTCCACATCTAGAGTTGGCTTTTTGTGTATAATAAGTAGAAATTATTATCATCAGTTCTGATTTTCTTGGCTATTGTTAATAGTTTCTACTTACTATTAAACATCAAATATATACCAGAAGATACGCTAAAGTTATCTCTTATGATAAATTCATGAAGTTGATAATACTGTTCCTATTTAACAGGCTGAGCCAGGAGCTCAGAAGTGATTGGTAAATTTGCTAAGGAATGGTAATCAGGAAGAGGTGAAGAGGTTGACTCTAGGTCTGTGACCTCAAATCTAGACACTTTTACCATTCTCTATTGAATGTTTAGCATAATTAGCAAAACTTCTTTCTCATCATAAGCTCTGTTTCTCTTTGAGCTACACCTTTCTCCTCTCCAGCACATTCATTCCTCATTCATCAGATCATACTTAAAATTAGAAGCCCACATTCACATGGTGAAAAGGAGAATACTTCCTCTCTCATCGTAGCTATGAAGATAAATAACATTTATCCTATGACCAGGCAGGAACATCTCAATCATCAGAACAGAGTGAGTAGCAAACTCCTGTTACCATCAATAGAGAGGAGCTCTTTCTTCATTGCAAACGCTTTTGGTACCAAATGCATGGAATTCTGGAGGACAGGAAAATATTATGAATATCTATAAATCAAGGCTCTGAATCCTCTAAGGGTCATCCAAACCAAAAGAGATGAAAGTGTAATTCCCAGAAGAGGGGTAGGAAAATGAGAGGTAATTCTCATTGCCTTATTCTATTATATATTTCCCTTATTATATGTGTGTACTAGATGGAGGACTTTCATTTATTTCTTCATGTAATTAGGTGACAAATATATTTCTTATTCTCCCTATAGACAACCTTGTGACTCTGGTTTCATGACAACTAACCATGTGCTAACCTTTCTGGGTCCTGCTTTTTCTCATTTCCTTTCTCTTTTTCTCTAGTACTAGCAGGACTGTGTCTGAAAGATCATATTGACAGATTGCTTCCAGGGGATATTTTTAGTACTATGGATAAGAAAGTCTCCAGCAAAGGTCAGATCCTTCTGTTTTAATTAAACTGCAGTAGAAGGAGATTATATCATAAGGGTGGCCAGCCAGCTAACTTTACAGCAATATAAACAAAGCCATCATAAGTCCCCTTCATTACCATGTGTGCGTAAGAGTGACGTGGGCACCAGGGCCAGGTTTTAATTTAAAATGAGGCTCGATAATTACTTAGTTTTCTTCAAAATTGTTGTCAAGAGATACTTAATAAGGTTTTGTAGATCCACAGTGATTGTGATTATTACTTTTTATTGGTAGGATATTTTATTACTTCCCTTTCAGACATGAGTAGGCAATTTCTAACCAAGAGGATTTTATCATCAGTCATTGAATGTCACCGATTTAAATCCTTTCCTTTCAAAATCCTTTCAAAAGTATTTTTCCACTTATTTACCTTTTCGTGTATCCTCTGGATGAGAAAATTGTTTGAGTTCATCTTGAAATCAAATACCTTACATATATTTCCTTATAAGAAAAGGTACTTTATTCCAAGGGAGAGAGAATGTTAAGGATTTTTCCTGAAGTGTTAAGGCTGTGAGGAGGATGAAATATTGCTGCCTTGTAAATAAATGCAAATATTCTCACTTATGATACATCTGTTTCTTACTGGACCCCAAGTAGGCAATAACCCAGATCCACAGACGATTCAGCTCAATTTGCATTTTAGACTGAGTGGGCAATAAAGAATTTTTAAATTGGCTTTCTTGGGTTACAAATTTGGTATCAGTATATTTATTTAAAATGCCAGAAAATATTCTGAAACTAACAGATCTAAAAGAAGGCTCTGATCTCAATTAGAATTACCTGTTATTTGGCTCTTTGGCTTTTGTAGATTCACAGTAAGTTTGATTTATTAAGCAAAGAGAGAAGCAGTTGAGCAGAATGTGACAAATGAGAACTGGATATCAAGACTGAATGAAAACAGCACGATGCTATGGTTACTGACCATCAGTGATTATTTCTTCTGATGAGGAGTTCCTTTTTTTCTAGACTAGAGAGTCTTAAATGGAATATATGCGTAGGAGAGTAATAGAAATGGACGCGGGGAGAAAGAGCACGAATCAAAATGTAAATCTATTTGCCTCTTCTGCTTATTAAAAACGATGAGAAGGATCCCAACAGCCCTTCACTGCTTCTTTCATATACATCTTTTATTCTGGTTAAGAGCTCTCTCTCCATGTGCCAATTAAGCTGTAGGTCTCCCTCTGAGAAGACCATGAAAGGTATCCATTAGCTCCAATGAATTTAGCTTCAGTGACCATCTTGTTCTTTGGGTAGCTATTTGTGGCCTAAAATCTGGTCCCCCTCTAACTGCTGCCCTAATTGTTTCTTCCCCTTCCTGCCACAGTTCTTGAAAGAGTTATTCCTACAGTCTCCATCTGCTCACCACCCTCTAATCTGCTCTCTTCTAATATGGTTATGCCTGTTTCATTTCAGTGAAATGGCTTTCAAAAGGTCACTGATTGCTCTTCTGTGAAACTTGACAGTATAGATCCCCTGTCTTTCCTGAAATACACTCTTCTCTTGGTGTCTATGGTACTACAATACCTGGCTTTTCCCCTGCCTCTTTAACCACTTCCTTGTCTTCATGAAGTTCTTGACCTCTGCTCATTTCTTATATGTAATTGTTGCTCCAAGTTCACTCCCAGCCTATCCTCTCACTTTCTCTGGGTGCTTTTATCCATCCGTCTAACTTCAATTCCTATCAAATGTCAATAATTTCCATATCTCCATCTCCAGTTTGGCCCTTTTGTTGGAGGACCAGATTCATTAATACAATGGCCTACAAGACATATCCACTTAGATATACTTGTAGGCACTAAAAAGTCACCCCATCCAGAATTCCAACTGCAACCACTCCATACACTCTGTGGGCCCCTTACCCATCATGACTGAAAACAGTTTACTGAGATTCATTCTGGATGCCTCTGTAACTTATTCCTATCTTCAACTCCCTTATTCCCATTTCTACTGAACTACCTCAGTCTAGGCCACCAACTTTCCCTGCTTGGACTCCCCATCGGGTTTCCTAATTGTTCTGACTCCTGCCTTAAATCCCTGAAAACCAAGCTCCACTCTGCAGCCAGAGTCAACTTACTTTCCTGCAAATCTGATCATGTTATTTTCCCCACGTAAAACCATTAATGTCTTTCAAAAGCTCTTAGGATAAAAGGCAAACTCTGGAACATGACATTCAACCGTCTGCTTGTTCCTGTGGCTTCTTAATTCTCCAGCCTCTTCTCCTGATACACCCAGCATCCACTCCCCAAAAATTCTTCCACAGAGAGCTCGGCTTCCCCTTCCCTTGGAGAAGCTGCCCCTGCTGCCTGGAGTACTCTTTCATCCCTCTTCACCTCATAAGCTGTTCTCCCCTTCAGGCCCAGCTGTATTTTCCCTCTTAAAATTTACTGTAATCCCCACCCTCCATAACATGAAAGAGTGTTTAGAAAATGGTAGCTACTCACTAAATCTTTCTTCAGTGATTGAATGAATTTCAAAGGCTAACGTCACAGCAACTTTCTTCCCAAAGATTCTCACTAGGCACACTTTCAAGGAGATCTGTTGAACTAGTATTGCTAAGTGGATTGTCTGGTAATTCAATTAAATTGACAATCAAATCCAGAAGCAGCCACCAACAATATGAGTTCTTCTATCAATGCTGACCTCTGAACTCTCAATCCACTATGGAAATGGATTCTTTCAGTCACCTGGGAAGAGACTGCAATAGGCAGATGCCAGCCTGCAGGCTTCTAAATGCAGCCTACCCCAAGACTTGCAGACCTGGCTCAGGTTCTGTAGACAGATATCCTGCTCTGGGTGGATCTTACCCCAGTGCTCACTTTTTACCTCTTCAATTGCTACGACTATTCTGTTCCCTCAGTTACATCCAATCAGCACCTTATTTCACATCTCACCTCCTTTATTACTATCACCAGTCGTGACTTATGTACCACTTCATGTGTTTAATTGGTTCTATTGAGGATCCTGTGAAGCAGTTATCACTCCCTCCTTTCAATAAGAAGGAAACCGAAGCTTATGATCATAAAGCTTTTCAGTGGCCAAGGTGGGCTCTAACTCCAATGTCAGTACTCATTTTATGGTTTCTGGAGAGCACAGAGCCTTCTTAATACATCATTGTCACCTGACATGCTCATGACATACAGTAAGTATTCAGTGAGTAGCTTCTTACTGGATAAATGTCATTACATAAATTAAGATGTTGGAACAAGAAAGAGTATTCTTTCCACTTTATGTTTATCTATTTGAATGTAGTCTGGTTGATTTACAATGTGTTAGCTTTTGGTGTACAGCACAGTTCAGTTATATGTATACATTCTTTTTCATTATAGGCTACTACAAGCTATTGAATATAGTCCGCTGTGCTATGAATGTAGCTTCTTAATGACTATGTGTAGGTATATTAAGCACAATCTGTAGCCACACTCAAGTAAGTAACCAGATGAACAGCAAGGAGTGAGAAGGTATGAAGGTTCACCTTGACCAATACTAAGGACCAATGACCATCCAGAAAAATGATAACACAGATGATCAAGAACTGTGTGTGACAAGACTGGAAATAATTGATGGGAAATTTTTCAGTTTGCGTCTAGATCCTATAATTTAGCCAATGTGCATTTTATATCAAATGTGCTTCATTTCAATTGATATGTAACAGTTAAGATGTGTAAATTTGATGTGGGGTAAAATAAGGCATTCAATGCAGTTAATTTTTATTCTATTAGTTTTTCACAGAAAAGAATTAAAGAAATATTTCCATTATTGGAGATACCACTGATTCCTATTGGGACATTTTGAGGATAGATAATATACTCATTTATTTAGAGACAAGGGCATAAGAAGTAGATTAATGTTTTATTTTGATAAAGCAAATTCCAGTAAGTCAAAAAATGGTGAACTTTTAGAAAATATAAATGATTTAAGCTTCTTAAGAAGAAAAGTGAGATATTTGCCGAAAGGAATCAATTATCTAGAAAATGTACTTATATCACTGCTTAAAAAGAAATGCTTAAATTAGCAGCATGAATCAGGGGCATGAAAACAGGTGTTTAGACATTTGGTTTGTGTCTCTGGGTAGCACGAGTTCTGCAGATCCCACTGCCCCCTAGACTAGTTACCACCTCCAGCCTGTGTCTCTAAGGTGTTTTCTTACACGGTTTGCCTGATGAGGAAATCAACCAGCCTTCTTGCCCTCCCACTTTCTCATCCTCTCCGATGCTCTTTATCCCCATTTTAGAGCCCTTGATTATACATTCAAATCTGAGGCTTGCAACCTGGATAATTGAATCAAATTGGTGAGAGAAAATGAATATTCTAACCTGCAAAAGAAATGATAGATAATGATGTCTAGGAAAAAGGGACACGCAGATTTTTTGTGTTAACAACTCTTAAAATATACCCGGGGTTGCACTGAGAGCATATAGAGCTTTTACCAACCTAGGAACCCTGGACACCAATCACTGGATGTTGAAGCCCTACGGGTCAAAATATAATTGTGACTATTGTAAGAGTAATTGCTGATAAGAATGTCTGTGAAAGCAAATTGTGAAGGTGGTTGTTGAATTACTCTGCGAAGTAACTATGTTGTAAGAAGGCTTTACAAAGGCACTACTTAACCTAGGTTATGGATCAATTAGGAAAGTAAAAAGAAGAAATGAATGGACCACATACACACAGAATCAGTCTAGAGATCCTCAAATTGTGTGTATGTGTGCATGTTTCTCTCTCTCTCTATCCAAATATCTTTCTCTCTATGTAACCCATGATGTAAAGTACAAAAATCTCATTAAAGTAACGAAATAAAGATCCTGCCTAGATTAAAGAGGTCATGCAAATTTTCAGCAGACTTTGTACATGTTTGCCTTATGACACATAAAAAGCAGTCTTTTGAGTTTGCTAAGATGGTGAAAACTTATGTTTTTTGACACATTGATCTACCAGTTACTAGGTCGACAACTGTGAAGGAAATAGAAATTGATGTCTAGCTGGGATCTTTGGACTTAATTAAAAAGGCCCCGAGAATAGACTTTTTCTGGCTGTCCACATCATGACTTGCATTGAGACTGTTTCTTTCTAGAGTAAGACAAGAGCTGCCCATTTATTTTGAGGCAACTGTGAAGTGTATATGCAGGAGGATGTGTTAACAGAGTGTGTTCGTGTGCCTGTGTGTGCATGTGTTTAAGAGAATGAGAGAGGGAAGGAAGGTATCATCTTGCATAATTATCTTCCTGTCTATTGGAAGTTGGACTAATTTGCCATGAATATGAGGACTGTCCCAAGGGATACCCACGTGGGTAGTCTTTCAGGCTAAGCAGAGAGAAAGGGTTAGACAAGGAATTGATGTTTTTGAAATGTGTTTATAATTTCCCTTGGAGATTCCATTTAAAATGTTTCAAGTGTTTGGGCAAAATAAGAAAGAACAAGAAATAAGAGGGCAGAGTGATACTGTTCTTTCCTGGCTTTAGGAATTCCTGACCCTCTGGCTAAACTATATTCCTGGGTAATTCCTAGCATCACTTTAGAAGTGTTGCTGGGAATGATGATAAGGGGTCAACTTAGCATCAAATAACCATGATACTCTTTCAAGTTAACATTATTAAGAAATAATCAAGTCAGGCAAACAAACATAACCATGGGAAAAATTAATTTGATGCCATCTAAAAGACAAAAACAAAAAAACCTAGGCATGAAAAAAAAATCAACAAAAATAAATTTTAGTGGAAAATGTAGTAACATCTTAAATTTACTCACTCTAACCCCAAATGTGCAGTCAAAAAAAGCAGCTGCTTTATTTTCTAAGGCTAGAGTGATTTTCCTTATGAGGTCCCCACCAGTAGGGAAAAGACTTGCCAATAAAAATTTAGTTACTTCCAGCTTAAACAGCCTCAATGTTCAGTAACAAATAAAGACGGGTTTAAATAGCCTCTTCTGGATGGCTCCCTTTTGCTGCCCAGGATGAAGCAGTGGAGTTCTGGGATATGAAGGGAAACTAACTGTGTCCCTATGACAGAGAGGGCTGGAGTCTTAGATCCACTGACGGCCCACTGGATCCTCACTTCTCTATGCTGTGGCATGGCTATTCTGTTCCCTTCCTGCACTGGCCACCCTTAAGCTGCAACTGGTTCAGTCTGGCCATTCGAGAAGATGAGCTGTCCCCTACTCTTGGAGTCGTAGGCACCTGCCTCTGTTTTACAATCTCTTTTACAGAAGCGTTTTCTTTCACTCCCAAATCTTTGCCAATCCACATTCCTTCACTGGAGGTTGTGGGAATTTCAAGGATCCCTGCTTGTCACACACAGACCAAGTGAATTTGACAAAGTCTTCTGTATGGTCAATAGAGCATCCCCTGACCACCACTGTGGGTCCTCCTCCCCCCGGCCACCCTGGAGCACTCAGTCTCTTTGACCTGCTTTGCAGCATTTTCTTATTATTTAACAGAAAAAGCAGCTGGGTCTAAATGCTGCTAAAGTCAATATCCAGGCTCTTTTCTCATGATTTGGCGTGAGAGGGAAACGAGAATATTCAGAGACTTTCATTATTTATGTCTTCCTGCAATGAGAGCTGGGGCTTAATCTTAGTGGGATTTAGAGACTTCTGCTCCTCAGAGGCAGAGGGAGGAGAGTACCATGGTGATAAATCCTTATGAATTCATTCAGTTTGACCTGTGAGAGGTCAAACTGGGGAAGGCATGATCCCAGGTCATATCCTCTGTTGCTCACTCACCCTGGTGCTTCATTTCCCCACAGGCTGGGATGAGGGTCCACTCTGACGACCCACCACCAGCCATAAAGAAGCTTCAGATTCTGGGCAACCAGAATGGCCAGGGGACTCCGTGAGATAACAGAAAGGTTGTACAGGGAGTGCCTGAGAAAAAGAAGATTGTGGCCAGGAAGGGGGTGGGCATTTGAATTTAAGAGGAGGAACTGCCATGGGGTCTGGCTGGGGTCTTGTTCTCAGGGAACGAATGCTGTATCTAAGGTTTCCTCTGGGGCCAGGGGCAGAGATGATCTACTAACCACCGGCCCTGCGTGGGGAGTAGTGTCTGCTGCCTTTGGCCCAGAGCACCAACCAAGGGCAGAGAACAAGTAACCCTTTGCCTCCTCTTTTCTTCTGGTCCAACAACACAGTTTTTCTTGCTGTTGTTTTTAAATCAGGAACAGAAAGGCTAAACATCACATTTGTCTGTCTCATTCCACAAGGCAGTCTGGCATAATTCAGAAGACATAGTTTCTCGTCTCAATGTCAACACTACCTCCTTATGTAAAAGCATTGCCTGAGAACAAGACCCTAACCGGACACTAGGGCGGTTCCTCCTCTTAAATTCAAATTCCCTCAGCCTTCCGGACCACAGTCTTCTTTCTCTCAGGCACTCTGTGTACAACCTTCCTGTTATCTCACAGAGTCCCTTGGCCATTCTGGTTGCCCAGCACCTGAAGTTTCTTCCTACATTTGGGGGAGTTTCTTGCTGAGAGGAAGAGCCATTTCTCATGCCAGAAGTAAAAAAAATTAAATACTCAGACTTCCTTGCAAGCTGGAATTTAGATACATTGACAGGGGCCTCACCCATCAAAACCTCTGGCACAGACTGAATTGGGAGGTAACTGTAATTGCAACTGTACTTAGCAAGGAAGTTCACGAGAGGAGAATCCTTGGGCTCCCGGAAGCAGGGCTTTGGAGGTCGTGTCTGGCTGGGTCAGTGCTCAGCAGTGGTGGCAGTGGCAACCTCACTGATCAGTTCTCATCCTAATTCAGATCTTCTTCCTGAGAGTGCAGCTCCATGTGTTTCTTTAGGTATGGAAAATTCTGTGAGCTACCCAAGAACATTTTAGTACTTTCATTTTCTGCTTAAAACAGCCAAAGTTGGTTTCTAATTGTATTCAAAAGCCCTTAATGATACATACGACTTACTGGACCTTTTCTGATTCAATCACTACTTTCCTCCCTAGATTCATCTCTTAGCATGACTTCCCACCTCACACACTGCAATTTAGGTGGATTTAAGGTCTTTCATCTTTTCCTGTTGGCTCTTCCTTACCTCCAGATCTGGATGAACACTCTACCCTCCATCTGGAAAGCCTCTCTTCGCCCTCTGTACTTCCACATTCTTTGAGTCTCAGTCTTGGCACCACCACCACTGGGACAGTTCCTATCACAGAATCTGCTACTTCCCTTTCTCCTTCTACATCATTAAAGGAACTGCAATTTTCTACAGACTAGTGTATGCCTAGTCTCTGAAACTATGTGACCCAGTCCTGGCCAATATGTTGCAAGTAGAAGTCTACCAGTTGGGGCCTCCAGGAGGTAAAGGGTCAGACTCAGTCCACATGTACCTCTTTCCCTGCTCCTTCCCTTTTTACCTGTAATGTAGACCTGATGTCCATCATTGAAACAGACATTCTGTGGCCATAAGAGCCACACTCGAGGAGAAGGAAATCAGACGGATCCTGGGCTCTAAGTGACTTCCCCGTACAGTTGTACCAGATGTGAACTGCCTACCTCCAATTTCTTGTTATGTAATATGAATAAATCTCTATTTAGTTAGGCAAATCTGACCATTGTCAGATTTCTGAGTGCACTTCTGAGTCTCTTAGGTACTCTGGCAAAGTGCTCTTTTCAGTTGTTCTCACAGTATCCTTTACTTCCCCTATGAACTTCCTATTGACTTATCTGTATCTTCACTCTCAGTTGTAAGCACCACAAGGACAGTGACTGGAGAGGTTTGACTGTGTTCCCTGACAAGTTATGTTCTAATTCTAACCCCTGGTACCAATGAATTGTGATCTTATTTGGACTGGTGTTCATATGAGAGAAAGGAGAGGGAGGCTTGGACATGGACACATACAGGGAAGAAGGCCATGTGATGATGGAAGCAGAGATTGGAGTGATGCTGCCACAAGCCAAGGAACACCTGGGGCCCCCCAAAGCTGGGAGAGACGAGGAAGCATTTTTCCCTAGGACCATCAGAAGGAGGGCGATACTATAGACAGTCTGATTTTAGATTTCTAGCCTCCAGAAATGAGACAGTATAAATTTCTATTGTTTTAAGCCATACATAGTTGGTAAATTGTTACAGCAGTCCTAGAAATCTAACATCATGCCCATGCCTGCATTGTTTAGATTTGCACCATACCACCTTGTGTTACAGTCACCATCACTAGTATTTCCCTTAGAGCAGGTCAGTCCTAGAGCCAAAATGTGGAGTAAATCAGAGCCAGAAAAGACACTGGGCCTGCTTTGTGAGCTAACAATTTGCTGATTTCATATTCTATGTCCAGGTATCCTCACAATCAAGTCAGCACCTAAGAACCCAGAATCCAAGGATGGCAAACAGAGTTTATTTTGATAGCCTAGAGTATTGTGTTGCATAGGATTCTGGAGCTGCATTTGAGTCAGTTATTCCATTTATTCAACAATTATTTACAGAAGGTCTACTGTGTGAACAGATCAAGAACTGTTCTGGGTCCTGAGAATCCACAGCACATGAAAGAGCAAAATCAATTAACCAGTCAATCAATCCCTGTCTCCACAGAGCTGATATTGGGAAGAGTGATCTGATGAAGTAAAGATGTCTTCCATAAACATGGAAGGGAAGAACTGAGGTGGTTTACCTTATATTTACTATTCATCCAAATCCATAGCACTGGATTTTCAGGCAATTCCACAATTGTGTGTACCTCTTTTTGAAATTCATATAAATAACTTATTCCACTCAAGTCTGCTAGCAGCTCTTTGATATTGAAAGGGCACAGGAATGGCAGACCCTAGTTTGAAGACAGTGGCTGAGTGTTTGGTACTATACCCAACAGACTGCTAAAACCCAGAAGAGTTAAGGATCTTCTCTTTCTTGAATCAGAACTTCAAGAAATTCAGAATGCACGTAAGTGAAGCAAAGAATTTCATTTTCCATTAGAGAGTAAAAGCTAGTGGTTGAAAGGTGTCATAAGTAACTTTAAAATAATAGCTGACGGCAGACTAAAAGGACAATTAGCTTACTCTCTCCTATGAATATACCAAAAACTATACCTACATATAGAGCAATTTCACAGAATACCTACTGAACTTTGGCAGAATGTCTCTTACTTTGGCAGGCAGGAAAAAGAAAAAGGAAATCAGTGCAGGACTTGTCCCCTGGGGAGGGAGTGGCAAAGGAGGAAAAGCACCCTCACCCTGGGAAGCCCCTTCTCTAGCAAAGAGGTCAGCAGGTACACAAAGGGATCTTCAGAGGCTTGGAGGAAAAAGCAGCAACCGCTTGGCAGATCGAACTGAGAGAAACTAGCACAGAGGGTCCCTGTGATCCCTAGCCTGAGATGCAAGTGGCAGGGACAATAGCCAGAACTGGCTGCTGGAGCTCGAGTTTCCACAGATGAACTGTGGGAGAAGACTGGGGCTGACTGTGTGCAGGCTGAGGCTGGGAAAGAGCACAAAGCAGCCTGGGTACCTCCATAGACTGAAAAACATGCTACAAAAAACCGCAATGGATCAGCGATGAAATCAAAGAAGAAACTAAAAAATACCTTCAGACAAATGACAATGAAAACACAACCATACAAAATCTATGGGATACAGCAAAAGCAGTCCTAAGAGGGAAGTTCATAGCAATATAGGCCTTCCTCAAAAAAACAAAAACACCTTCAAAAAAACAATCTAACCTACTACCTAAAAAATATTAGAAAAAGAAGAACAAAAAAACCCTAAAGTCAGCAGAATGAAAGAATAATAAAGATCAGGGAGGAAATAAAACAGAGATTTAAGAACAATAGAAAATTAATCAGATCAAGAGCTGGTGTTTTGGTGGGGGTAGGTAATTAGGTTTACTTATTTATTTTTAGAGGAGGTAC
This sequence comes from Vicugna pacos, assembly GCF_048564905.1. Taxonomy (NCBI): domain Eukaryota; kingdom Metazoa; phylum Chordata; class Mammalia; order Artiodactyla; family Camelidae; genus Vicugna; species Vicugna pacos. The sequence goes on from NC_132989.1 coordinate 55,324,068, forward strand.
TGGGGATTGAACCCAAGAGCTGGTTTTTTTTGAAAGAGTAAACAAAACAGACAAACCTCTGTCCAGTCTCACCAAGAAAAAAAAGAGAGAGGACACAAATAAACAAAATAAGAAAGGGAAATGGAGAAATTACAACCAACAGATAGGAATACAAAAAAAAATGTAAGATAATACTATGAACAACTATGGCAACAAATTGGACAACCTGGAAGAAATGGGTAAGTTTCTAGAAACATACAGTCCACCAAAACTGAATCAAGAAGAAATAGATAATTTGAACAGGCCAATCCCTAGAAGTGAAATAGAATCAGCAACAACAACAAAAAAAAGCCCTTGCAAACAAAAGTCCAGAACCAGATGGCTTCACTGGGGAATTCTACCAAAGATACAAAGAACCCATATCAATCCTTCTCAAACTCTTCCAGAAGATTGAAGAGGGGGAAATACTCTCAAACTCATTCTATGAAGCCACCATCACCCTGATACAAAAGCCAGACAGAGACACTACCAAAAAAGAAAATTATAGGCCAATATCATTGATGAGTATAGACGCAAAAATTATCAACAAAATATTAGCAAACAGAATCCAACAACACATTAAAAATATCATACATGAAGACCAAATTGGATTAATCCTAGGGACACAAGGATAATTCGCCATACACAAATCAATGTGATATACTACATCAACAAAACAAAGAACAAAAATCACACAATCATCTCAATAGATAAAAAACATTTGATAAAATTCAACACCCATTTATGTTAAAAACTCTTACCAAAGTGGATATAAAGGAAACATATCTCAACATAGTAAAAGCTATTTATAACAAAACCAGAGCCAATATAAAACTCAATGGTGAAAAGCTGAATGCTTTCCAGCTAAAATCTGGAATAAGACAAGGATGCCCACTCTCACAACTTCTATTCAACATAGTATTGGAAGTCCTAGCCATAGCAATCAGACAAGAAAAAGAAATAAAATGGATCCAAATTGGAAAAGAAGTAAAAAGTAAAATTTTCACTGTATATGGATGACACAATACTATATATAGAAAACACTAAAGGCTCCATACAGAAACTACTAGAGCTGAGAAAAGAATTCAATAAGGTAGCAGGATACAAGATTAACATACAGAAATAAGTTGTATTTCTTTACATTAACAATTAAATATCAGAAAAGGAAAGTACACAAACACTCCCTTTTAAAATCGCATCCAAAACAGTAAAATACTTAGAGAACTACAAAACATTGATTAAGTAAATTAAAGATGACTTAAAGAAATGGAAAGGTATCCCATGCTCTTGGATTGGAAGAATTAATATTATTAAAATGGCCATACTACCCAAAGCAAACTACAGATTTAATGTGATCTCTATCAAATTACCCAGGACATTTTTCACAGAACTAGAACAAATAATCCTAAAATTTATACAGAATCACAAAAGACCCAGAATTGCTAAAGCAATACTGAAGGAAGAGAATGAAGTTGGAAGAATAACCCAGACAATACTACAGAGCTAAAGTAATCAAAACAGCATGGTATTGGCATAAAAACAGACATATGGATCAATGGAACAGAACAAAGAGCCCAGAAATAAACCCACAGACTTTTGGTCAATTAATCTTTGACAAAGGAGGCAGGAACATACAGTGGAGAAAAGAAAGTCTCTTCAGCAAGTGGTGCTGGGAAAACTGGACAGTCACATGTAAATCAATAAAGTTAGAACACTCCTTCACACCATACACAAAAATAAACTCAAAATGGCTTAAAGATTTAAACATAAGACAAGACATGATAAACCTCCTAGAAGAAAACATAGGCAGAACACTGACATAAATCTTAGCAATGTTCTCCTAGGGCAGTCTATCCAGGCAATAGAAATAAAAGCAAAAATAAACAAATGAGACCTAATTAAACATAAGCTTTTGCACAGCAAAGGAAACCATAAGCAAAACAAAATGACAACCTATGGAATGGGAGAAAATATTTGCAAGTGATGAGACTGACAGGGGCTTAATTTCCAGAATTTATAAACAGCTCATACAACTTAATAAGAAAAAAAAAACCCAATCCAAAAAGGGGCAGGAGATTTAAACAAGCAATTCTCCAATGAAGACATACAAATGGCAAATAGGCATATAAAAAATTGCTCAATATCACTAATTATCAGAGAAATGCAAATCAAAACTACACTGAGGTATCATCTCTTGCCAGTAAGAATGGCCGTCATTAAAAAGTCCACAAATGATAAATGCTGGAGAGTGTGTGGAGAAAAGGGAACCTTCCCACACTGTTGGTGGGAATGTAGTTTGGTGCAGCTATTATGGAAAACAGTATGGGGATTCCTCAAAAAACTAAAAATAGAGTTACCATATGATCCAGCAATTCCACTTCTGGGCATATATCCAGAAGGAACCCTAATTCAAAAAGACACATGCACCCCAATGTTCACAGCAGCACTACTAATAATAGCCAAGACATGGAAACAACCAAAATGTCCATCGACAGATGACTAGATAAAGAAGCTGTGGTATATTTATATAATGGAATACTACTCAGCCATAAAAGGAATAAAATAATGTCATTTGCAGTAACATGGATGGACCTGGAAATCATCATTCTAATTGAAGTAAGCCAGAAAGAGAAAGAAAGATACCATATGATATCATTCATATGTAGAATCTAAAAAAAAAAAAATAAAGACACAAATGAACTTATTTATAAAATAGAAACCAACTCACAGGCATAGAAAACAAACTTACGGTTACCAGGAGGGAAGAGGGTGGGAAGGGATAAATTGGGAGTTTGAGATTTGCAGATACTAACTACTATATGTAAGATAGATAAACAACAAGTTTCTGCTGTATAGCACAGGGAACTATATTCAATATCTTGTAGTAACCTATAATGAAAAAGAGTATGAAAAGGAATATGTGGGTATAAGTATGACTGAAACATTATGCTGCACACCTGAAACTGACACAACATTGTAAACTGACTACATTTCAATAAAATAAAAACAAAAAATAAAATAATAGCTGTGGACAGTTGTCCAGAATAAGGCTAGTGTGAGGTTAAACGTGCTTTAGTGGAACTTCTGAGGAATAATAGGAAAAATGCAAGCTAAATTTAAAGATTTAACCAGTCCAATATGCAAACACAAATTTCATACACACACACACACACACACACACACACACACACACATATTCAATTTAAAAGGATAACTTAAGGTGTTCACTTGATCTCAATCTAAAATTTGGTGAGAGTTAGCCGTCAACTGGAGACAGATGCTGTGTAAGCAAATCCATTTTCCAGATTAACAGAATGTCAGCATCTGTAACAATGCCTAAATTCTCCAGCCTGTGTAGAGGAGGCATTTTTACATCAACATGCCAGACACCTCAATTCATGTTATACCACCTCCTCTAGCCATACCTGGGGCCTTTCTTTAGTTACTTGAAGCAGAATTATTTGTTTTCACTGTAATTTGATTGTGGAAAGAGGAAATGGAACATAATCTTGGCTGAAGACTGAGGAAACGTGAGGATATTACAGCAGTCTCCGAGGGACACTGGTTCTGAGATAGGAAGATCAGAGGGCAGTCATTTAGAAAAGGACTGGGGAGTGGCCCTGGGCAAACCAGGCCTTGCAAGCTGAAGAACAAAGGCCCTGAGGGCCCGAGTCCCAGAGGAAAAACCTAGGCTTTCAGGAATAAAAGATTAACTTTATTACTCATTACCACTAATGAGTATACCTAGTTGTCAGAGGACAAGAAGCTCAACTATGCATTTTAACCTTATCTGTTCCTGTGCTTTCCTGCAGAAAATTCTGACATGTTTCTCTCCCCTCACAGAAGCTCTCCCTACTCCTGACAGCCACCATGGAGCCACCTGCCGCTGATCAAAGTCTGACGATTTCCGGAAATTATTAGTGATCATGAGACAAGCTCTTCCTTTTGTTATGAAAGCAACTTGCTCCTTCTACTAGGGGAGATGGCATTTTTTCCCCACCTTCTCCCTTGTGCACAAGCTATCTCTTTTAATAAGAACTTTGCTTGTCTAAGAGTCTTGAGGAAGCGATATTCATTTCTATGGTATTGCTGTCCAAGAATCTGGAAAGGGCCCAGGAACAGTTCAAGGTGAGGTATGGCTTCAGCTTGCATTTTCTGGTAAATATCCTGGCACATATCCTACTCTGTCAGCTGATAGCTGAGGAATGTAACTCCTGGAGCTACTGATTCAGTGTCTGGAAATTATGAACCTACGCAAATTTAACCTACCTTCAATCTGGCTTATGACATCAGTCAAGTCACTTACAGCTACTGTAACCCTCATGTCCTAACACAGTTACAAAGACCTCCAAGTCTGTCTAATCCAGCTGCAGGGTTCTTGGAAGGAATGTCCTCTCCCCAGGACCTCAAAGCCCTTCTCAAATTTGTAATGTGTATTTGTGTGAAAAGTCCAAGATCAGCCTAACCAGTGACAACTGAGCCCTGAATCTCATTAAGCTCTCAACAGTGTGAAACTACCTGGCCCAACAATTTGTGACATCTGCATATACTAATTTATGGCTTCTTTTAAAAAAATATACTTTCCCTTTAGACATGTAACCAATGACTCTTTAAGTAAGCTCCAGGGTCATAAGTGGGTTACTAATATATTTCACTCTCTCAAAATGTAAGGGATACACAAATCCATAGACTTTTATTTTCACATAGGACTTATGGCTAAATTAATGGGTGAGCTATTAGAGTTACTTAAATTTGATATCTGCAAAACTAATTAGCACATTAACTAAGCATAGTGAGGATTTAAATTCAGTATTCTACTTAAGACCACACTTCGCTATAAAATGTGGTAGAGTTTGAGTATTTCATCCATGCACATAATTGGAATGCCAGAACTCTGGTATTGCGATAGCACCAGTGTTGTCTCAAAATAGGTATCACTTTAGATGCTGTTCTTTTTGCCTTTCCATTCTAATTTATCATTATTTCAACTTCTTTATTATCTGTTTATTTATTGTGGTAGCTTGGCTACTGCTCTAGTGCGTGGTGATGCATACGTGCATCAACAATATTTTTGACTTCTGACCCCTAATTTCTGTAATGACTAGATTTTATGCATCTATGTTATGTGGTTTCAGTATGAATCATTCATTCTACTGTCTCTGAAATCAGAATGCCTTCTCTCTCGCTCGCTCACTCTCTCTCTTTTTCTCTCCCCATCTGTGTGTATTTGCTTATATAGGGATACTTCCTTTTCTTCACCTCGTTCTTTTCCCCTTTGAGAAGTGGGAAACGGGTGTGGTGGTGGGCATGGCAGGGGATCCTGGGTCCTGCCAAAGAAGGCCACACTTAAGAAGCCTGAGACATAATGATACAGACTTGGATGAACTGTAATAGAACAAGGTAGAGACAACATAGATTTATTAAAAAATTAATACTTGTTTTACATTTTGATTCACACCATTTTTATAATAATTTTAAAGTTCCTTAAGCATGTATCTTCCTCAGAAGCTTTATATGAAAATAAGATATGTATATCTATTTGCCTCTTCTCCCCTTCTAGTGCATGAGGGATGCTCCTTCACAGAGATATTTTTCAACAGACTGCATATCGTCACCAAACTAGAAAACAGTGTCTGATGTAAATCATATGTATATATGTATACACATAATTGCATATTATCTGTATAATTTTTGCATCTTGACAGTTATTTTCAATGCATTCTACTTTCTTCATTACAATGCGACAAAAGTAGGTCTTATCTCAATTTATATTTGATGCCTCAAAGTCACCTACCTGTGAAATCACCCAACTGGAGTAAAATGACCAAATTTTCTAAATATTCAAAGTTGGTTTCTAGTTTTTAAAAATTCTTAGATAAAAGAAAAAAAATCATCTTGGCAGTTGAATCCTTTTTGGAAGAAAGAGGCCACTTCATATTTTACTGTTTAGTCAAGAGCCTGAGCTTGTTACACACCATCTCACCACACAAAACATAGTCATGTTCAAGGTATTGTGACAGGTGTTTCTGAACATCTAGACTCTCAAATTAGAGCTGTGCAGGCTATGTGATGATCCTGAGAACAAACACTTGTTCTGGTGGGAGTGCATTTAATCACGCTGATGTACTTCACCATCTATTTTGAAATTTGAAATCACTTAGTGGTTGAGCTGCCACAAAAATTACTTTTAGACACAATACTCATGAATGAATCATAGCGATGGTCTCCCTGTCACTTGCTGCCTATATAGGTGAGAGACATAGAGACAGAATTCTTTTGTAAGGGGTTCTAAACAGTAAATATGCATTTCAGCAACAATCTATTTATTGAAGTCAGTAGCGGGGGAGAGCTTTTCAGGCATAAAATTAAGTTCATGTGTAACTCAAGCACATATTTTTAGCTTAACTGGTACTTAAGAAATATCTGTTCTAGAGGACATGCTCTTTTTTATTTTCTCTAATTAGCTTTGGAATGTCAATAAAAAGATGCATTTTCTATTTTTCTCCTCCATATTGACATATTCCAGGGAAGGATGTTTTGGTGTGGGCAGCATACTAACACACCCAAGAGTTACTAAACACACAAACACAACTGCACCATTTACATCCTCATTCCTAATTTTCTTCATAATCTGTCCCAAAAATTACCTATTTCAAGTGAACTAAAATCAACTCTAATTCCACTTTTAGTTTAAAAATCTTCAGTATTTTTTAAAATCACATATTGGTCTGCAACTGACGTAAAATAGTTTCATGAATATAGTAGTTTGTAATCCTGGATGGGTTATAGCTTTTGCATATTTCTCATCACCACCATGGAATTTGATGAGATAGGCACACCCCTTAGGCTAATGCTTCTTGGGTTTTGGCCTCAAAATAACACATGGGCTTGAGTATAATGCAGATTCCTAAGCCACACCAGACACACTGAGTTAGAATAGCTAAAGGATAGGGCCAAGTAATCTGCTGTTTAGCTAGCATCCCAGATAATTTTCATAAACACTAGTATTTTAGAACCTCTGCTCTAGACAGTGTTTCATCTAGATACACTAAACCAACAGACAGTAACTGTTTAATAGGAAGTAAACTATCATTTATTAAGTGCCTATCATAGTGTATAGGTTACATTACTTAAGTTGCACACCAGTATTTTGAAAGTGATATTATCAATGTTATATTGTTAAAAAAAAAAAAGAAAGTGATATTATCCACAATTTACCAAAGAGGACATGGAGCCTCAAGCATTAATGTCTTTTTCTGTGTCAGGATCCAATCCAGGGTACCACACTGCATTTAGAAAGATGGGCTCATAGATAGATGGTCCTGAGAGAACTGAGTAGCTATTTGGAAAAATACAAAACTAGATCCATACATAAGAATGAACTACAAGGAGATTAGAGATAAATACTAAATATAGTATTATACACACATAGAAAAATAAAACCATACAAATACTAGAAGAAAAACATGGGTTAATTTCTCTTTAATCTCTTTGTAGAAGAAGAGTTTCTAGCAATGTCTTAAAATCCAGAGAGAATGAAAAAAATGATTAATAAATTTGGTAACAACAATAAACATCTGTGCATGGCAAATAACACACCATAATCAAAATCATAGGAGAACCAACACACTAAAAGAAAATACAAAAATACTTTAAGCATATATTACACACCAAGGACTAACATCCCCAGTGTAAAAAGAACTCTTAGAATTTGAGGGACAAAGGTGAAATGCAAATAGAAAATGGTAAAAAGACATGAAAGTTTACAGAAAAAAATAATATAAAATAGCCCTTAAGAATAAGAAAGTATGTTCAAAATTTCTAATAATTAGACAAATAAAAATTACAATACTGAGATAACATTTCCTGCTTATCAGATCACCAACTATTAAAATGTATGACAACATACTGTTTTGGCAAGGCTGTAGAGAAACAGTCTCATATGCTGCTGATGCAAATATTAACTGGTCCAATCATTCTACAACCTGGCAATTTCTAGCAAACCTATGTATGCATTTACCTCTTGACCAAGTGATTCCACTTTTAGGAATTTACATCTTACCCAATACAAAAATATGCATATCCAAGGTTACTCATTTTTACATGGTTTGCTCTGCAAAATATTGGAGACATTGTGAATCTCTTACAGAGTGGGTAAATGAATTAATGGAGTATTATTCAGCAGTAATTAGAAGGATGTGGAAGATATTTACGAAATGATGTGGAGTGATTTCCAGGATGTATTGTTAAACATAAAAAAGAAAAATGCAAGAGCTATCTTGCAAGGGAAATGAGATATAAGACAAAATGTATTTATCTGCTCATATACGCCAAAAAAATACTGCAAGGGTAAAAGAGAAAATAATGAGATATGCTGTCTACAAAGGTGGTGGGAATGGGGCAGAAAGAACTGGAGAACTGAAACAGAAAAGAGGGATGATTGGAGTGGCCCTGCTGAGTGTACACTTTCACACAGTTCTGGCATTTAGAACCATAGGAATCTTTCACAACCGCTAATTTAATTTTATTTCATGTCAAAAAATTTTAAATTCATCTGTGATGTGAAACAACCCCAAGAAGAACATAAATAGTAACAAATGTGCTTAACTAGAGATCAAATTAGCAAAATAATCACACTAAAGAGGGTTGGGGAAAAAAGAAAAGAAGGAACCTAAGTATCTTTGTAAAACAGTATTTTCACAGTAAATCAAGGCTAAGGACAAAAGAAATTATACACAAATATAGTACTTTATTTAGTAAATTTGTTTTTTACAGGGTTATGGGTTAGAAAATCTATAACTACTTTATACATATTCTAGGATTGAAAAAATAAATAAGTATATTCTGGATAATGAGATCTAAGGCTTCTCTTGTTGGAGAAAGTTATTACAAAAAAAGGCACAAAAATAAACCCTGTGGTGTTGGATTGGAATTGTAGGTATCAGTTATAAACTCAAAGATACACATACACACACATACACAGATGGATATAAAGATAGATACAGAATCACATCTATGTGTGTGTATACATCCATACATATATTTCCTGGCTCTGTTCACTAAAAAGGTCTAGATGCAAAGAGACTCCAGTAACAGTGAGCACCTTAGCACCTAAATCTTGAGAAAACTGCATATTCATCAAGATTAAAAAACAAAATCCCATAGCAAACAAGGAAAAAACAAAATATGCTCAATTGGACAAAGACTGTTTATAAACACCTATCATATACATTATGCTCAATGGTAAGAATATTGAAAGCTTTTCTTTCAAGATAGGATGAACAGGTTTCTATTTCACACTGCACAGGAAGTCCCAGTTGGTGTTGTAAGGCAAGGGAAAAAAAATGTATAAAGATTAAAAATAAAGAGCAAGAAGTATTATTTATAGATGTATGGTTTTGTACATTAAAAAATCTAAAGGAATCTATAGCTGAGCAAGTTAACAGGATAAAAAAATCAATATACAAAAATAAATTTTCTTTCTAGATGATGAAATATAAAAAAAAATAAGATTTAAATAAAGAGAGCATTTACAGTATTATAAAATACCAAATACCTAGGGAGGAAAATCTATCAAAGTATGTCCAAGACTTTTGAACTTCTAAGTACAAAATTTTATGACATAATTTTTATAAGATCAAATACTTTGAAATAAATTTGCTAAAGCACATGCCAGACTTCTACAGAGGTCATCATAAAACTTTATGAAAAAAAGAAAGTATTACATAAATAATTAATCAATATACTATGCTCTCCACATTGATCTATAAATCCAATGCAATCCTAATGAATACCCTCACAGGATTTTTGTTAGAACTTGAAAGCCCATTTCTAAAATGTAAACGGAACAAGAAATGGTGGAGAAGAACTAAGCCACCCCTGACGAACAAGCTGGAGGGACTTGCTCTATTAGGTGTCTTAGTCCGTTGGGGCAGCTGTGACAAAACACCACAGACAGGAGAGCTTGTAAACAACAGAAATGCCATTGTTCACACTTCTAGAGCTTGGAAGTCTGAGATCAGGGTGCCAGCATGGTCGAGTGAGGCTCCCCTCTTCCAGCATGCAGACTTCTGGTTATGTCCTTACGTGGCAGAAGGGGCTAGGGATCTTTTATCAGAACACTAATCCATTCTTAAGGGCTCTGCTCTCATGACCCAATCACCTCTCAAAGGCCCCACCTACTAATACCAACACTTTTGGGGTTAGGACATGAATTTGGGAAGGGAACACAAACATTCAGACCACAGATGTCAAGATTCTTATAAATCTACAGCTGGCTATGTTGTACTTCTAGACTGCTGTAATGACTACACAGGTGTTTACAACATACATTAAGCTATACATTTAGGTTTATTCACTTTATTTTGGAATAGATAATTTCTGTTGTGTTACATTTCACAATAAAAGGAATATCTGAACAAGAAAAAAAATTTTAAAGGTTTTCTCTTTCTGTCTTTCCAACAAAGATTCGTTTGTGGTTACTAAGTGTTCAGACAGCAAATTTTACTTCTTTCTATATATATATATAGGGCCTGGTCCTTGAATTCAATTAAATAGCTACTTTTTATATGAAACCCTATTTGAATATTTCAGAGGCAGTAAATAGTGTCATTTTGGACTGAACAAAACCCAACTAATAATGGGAAAGAAACAACCTAGAAAAATACTTTATCTATAATTGTCTGTTTCAAAGAGTAAGTGAGTTTAAAAGCCAGATAGCATGTTTCTTTTACCAGAACACTTTTTGCAGTTCTTTTTCAGTGTCAGGAAATATGTGTTGATGTCTAGCCTGGGTGCTTTTTCTTTAAACTCTTTTAGCCTTGCTTTCCCAGAAAATGTATCACATATTTTTCTAAAGTATTTTGGTGCCTTGTCCTCTCTTTCATTTATGCTCCTCAATCACGATTATCTTTGCTGCTACATCTTCTTCCAGATCTTTCTTCTCATCTACTTTTTCCTCCCTAATCTCCCTCTCACTTTCTGAGTTGTCATGTTAGAATAGTTCAAGACGCGAGAGGTTCAGAAAAAGAATCAGAGATGGAGGTGAAACAAAAGTCAAGTGATCATAGAAGGTAAAACAAAGAAAGATACAGGAGAAAAACATGGCAAGTTTAGTCTTCGGTAGAGAAGGTGAAAGAGGAAAGAGAAACACAAAGACAGATTGAAGGGAATGAAATTTACCCATCGGGTTCAGCTGGGGCACTATCATCTATGCTCCATCATCCATATACGACTGACAAAGCCATTTAGGTAGTCCTTTCAACACAAATTAGTCATCAGTATGAACGAACTGAATCTGAGTAGCAGCCATTTTCTCTAACTGGAGGTTTATTATTTTCAAGAAAATACTTTCAGAAGAGCAAGAATTAATATTGCATTTCCCTCCTGGATAAGATAAAGCAAGGATTCAAGTTTAGAGTTTCAGAGTATAGTTATAAAACTAGAAAGGACTGATGTTCTTCCTATCGTGTGGTTCCCCTAAGGAGCAATGTGCTCTGAAAGTTACTTTGGGAATTTGAAAAGGTCTATGATAATGACCTTTTCTAAATCAAAAAGCAACCAACCCACAGGATTTGATTTCAGCAAAAAGGACACTTGACATTTTCTGAAACTTTTCTAAACCCACCCTAATATTTCACTATGTATCATCAATGTACAAGAGAAAAATTAAGCTGAACTCCAAATCATAAGTAAAGTAGAGAAAAATATCAGTTATCAAATGGAATTTTGTCTCCATGAATGAAACTGGGCACTTCCATTGTTATCAAACTCCTACACACATGTCAACCATGCCACCTGCCCCAGAAATGAAATATTTATAAATACTAAGATAGGGATTATCATGCTAACAAACATACTGTCAGAATATTGGCACTGGGAGGCATGTTAGGGAGACTCTAATTCAATGCTTTTAAATTTTTATTAAGGAATTAATACCTCAGAGTAAGAATCAAAATAATGATGACAATGAATATTCACCGATTGCTTACTGTATGCTATAATTTAAGGGTGTTAACTTATATTTAATTTAGTCCCCATAACAACACAATGAGGTCAGTACTACTAATATCCCATTTTTTATTTTACAGATAAGGTATCTTATCTGTAGAGGGAGGTACTATTTAGTAAACAATAATACTCTATTCTAATGTTAAGCTGAAGTTGTAGTTCAGTGACTTGCACAAGATCTCTACAATATGTACTAACCAGCTACTATAAGTCAGGTACTGAGCTAAAGCACTGAAAATGAAATGGTAGACACAACAGAAAGGATTCCCTGACTTAACAGAGCTTACAATCTAGGGGCCAAAGGCAATCAATTAAGGAAGCAGGTAAAACCTTTCAAGTGCACTCTTAGGGTAAGTACAGAGAGACTATGGTAAGCAAAGAGCAGACATGTCTAACTCATTGGAGAGAGTCAGTTCTGGGCAACAAGGTGGGAAACAGTTCACTCAGAACTAGAATCCTAATCCATTCCAGGCCAGGACTCTTTTCAATATGTCATGCTGTACTGCTTCATTGGCCCTCCATTAGAAAAGGCCTAATCGGTCATTATCAGGGTTGTTTGCTCTGTTTGATTATTAAGCAGCTACAGTCAGTATTGGTCACACCCCAGCAAATGAGGTGCTTTATCTGCTTCAGTCTGCTTGTTAGCTTAATCACTGTGTATATCAGCACTTAACAGAAAGCCTGACTTTGCAAATAAAAGCATGCATGCATTATACCCATGATAATTCTTAAAACATGACTCACGTTAAGTGATATCCATTGACTCATGCTTTTGTTTTGAGTAAAACCAGCCCTAAATTAGGATAAAATGTATATTCTTAGTTTAATTAATTTTGCCTGCAACCCCAAAATAATATGGATTAGGTGTTAAAATCAAAATGAAAGACCCAGATCTGTTTCAGTTGTACTGGGGCATTCTGGAGGGCCACTCAGAATCATTGTGTCTAACCACTTTGTTAGGATGGCTTTAATCAGAGAGATGGACAAAAACAAGTGTTGGAGAGGATATAGAAAAATTGGAACCCTCATTTCTTGTTGGAGGGAATGGAAAATGGGACAGTCACTTTGGAAAGCAATTCTGGATAGTTTCTCAAAGAGTTTAACATATGGTTAAAACACAATCCAGTAATTCCACTCCTGTGTGCCCAAGACAATTGAAAATGTATGTCTACACAACAACTTGCACATGAATGTTCATAGCAGCATTATTCATAATAGTCAAAAAATGGCCATAATCCAAATGTCAATCAATTGATGAACAGATAAAATGTCAAAGATCCATACACTGAAATATTATTCAGGCCTCAAATAATAGTCTATGCTACAACACGGAGGAATCTTGAAAACATTACATTGAGTGAAAGAAACTAGACACAAAAAGTCACATATTGTATGATTCCATTTATATTTCATGTTCACAATAGGCAAATCCACAGACACAGAAATCAGATTAGTGGTTGAGGAGGTTGATGGGAGGGAGGAATGGAGAGTGACTACTAATGGGTTTTGGGGGAAAGAGGACAAAATGTTCTAAAACTGCGTAGTAATGATAGGTGCACAACTCTGGAAATATATGAAAAAGTCCCACTGAATTATACACTTTTAAAGGGTAAATTTTACAGTATGTGAATTACACCTCAGTAAAACTTCTAACAAGAAATCCCGTCTAATGACACAGAGTTTATACAGAAGTCATGGATACGGGTAATCTTTTTATATATTTCTGTCTACACAAAGCAGAAGCAAAGTATAAAATTGAGGAAGATGTGAGATAATTCAAGCCTAAAAATATTTTAACCACAAATATGCAACTACTTTTTGCAAGCATAACTTTTCCCATCCCATTGCCTCTATTCTCCACTTCATTTCCATTCAAAGATGTAACCAAGGCTACTAAATGGCACTTTTTGTTCTGATCTGGTTCTTTGGACTTGAGTTTTATTTCTCCTCTAATCATGTTCTCCTTGCAATTCTTCTCTCTGTCTCCATGTTCTCCAAAACCCCAAGCAACTCTTCCCATTCTTTTGTGCCTCTCAGAAGAAGCTTCTTCCGGCCTAGGTCATGAAAACACTTGTCAAAGTGCAGCTAATATGCATGATATTGAAACTCCAAACACTCAAAACACATCCTCCCACTGGATCAGAGCCTCTTCTCCCTCAGTGACATCAGCGCCTTTGTTAGTGCTTTCAATGTCTAGCTGTTGCCCTGTATATTTTCCACTCCTTTTGGTTGGATGGGTGTGGAATTGTTAACCAAACAAAAGAAGCCTGGTTGCTAAGCCTGAAAAGACCAAAGCTGTTCACTGACTGCTTCCTGTTTGCCCTGCGTGATGTGGGCAGAGGGTAGGACAAGGTCTCATTCTGCTTACGTTTGTGTAGGAGATGGAGAAGGCTTTTTGTGTCTTGCTTACTCAGACACACTCACTCAGAACTGCTTTCAGGACCCATCTGTGGTAAAATCTGAAAATGTGCTATGCACAATTACACAAGCAAACACAATGTCCCAAGACAAATATGCCCTATCAGTAAGCAGGCCAGAATGGAAGTAAAAACAGGTGTTCTTATATTGGATCTGATTGCCTACATGTGTGGCTACTCTGAAATTATTTCTTAATTACTTCGAAGGGTTAGTGCTGGCAGAGGGGGAGAGGGAAAAGTCCACGGGAGTCCTAAAGGCTCTCTGGTCCTCTGCCAAATTAAGTTTAAGTAGCTGCATTTTGTAATTAGTTAATTTTTTTTAAAGAACCATCATGGCCCATTTTCCCCAAGCCAGAAAATTATGTATTTCAACTACTATACTAATTTTTCTCTCAATAATCACAGGCTTTAGTAACAGGGTTACCCAGGTTGATAGGAATTTCACTTGACTTTGTGCCACACGACTGATATGCAAAATGCTCCTAAACTTGTGGTCTGTATTATATGATCATAAAGGGAAAAAAATGAATTATATAAAAATAAGTATAGGGAGGCATTCTGCCATGCTCATATTGCCAACACTGGACCACCCTAAGCAGCCCTGGAAAGCAATCACTTATTTCGAGGAAGTAGAAAAGACTGATGCTTTTATTTGTTTCTCAACCTCAGTATTTTCTCTGGAAAAGAGTGTGCTGAGAGCCAGGAGTGGGCTCCACCAAGGGGACTAACTGTATGTTGTATTGGAGGCCATATGGTATCTTTTGCAACTACTGACCTCTGCCTATTGTAGCACAAAAGCAGCCCTAGACAGCATGGCAACAAATAAGCGTGGCTGCATTTCAATAAAATTTTATTTGTGGACACAAACACGAATTTCATAAAATTTTCGTGTGTCACAAAATACTATTATTCATTCAATGTTTCAACTATTTTAAATTGTAATGACCATTCCTAGCTCTCAGGCTGTACACAAACAATTGACTAGGCAGAATTGGTCCTTGGTTCATAGTTTACTGACAAGAGACAGGACAAGCTGTTAACCCATGAAAACAAGGAACAAGACTGATCTTGACAAAGCTGTGGTATATTTAAACAATGGAATACTATTCAGCCATAAAAAGGAATAAAATAATGCTATTTTTAGCAACATGGATGGACCTGGAGATTGTCACTCTAAGTGAAGAAAGCCAGAAAGAGAAAGAAAAATGTCAAATCTAAAAAAAAAAAAAAAAAAGAAAGACAAATGAACTTATTTACAAAACAGAAACAGACCCACAGACATAGAAAACAAACTTATGCTTACCATTGGGGGAAGGGGGTGGGAAGGGATAAATTTGGAGTTCAAGATTTGCAGATACTAACTACTATATATAAAATAGATAAATAAGTTTATATTGTATAACACAGGGAAATATATTCAATATTTTGTAGCAACTTACGGTGAAAAAGAATACGAAAATGAATATATATATGTATGACTGATGCATTATGCTGTACACCAGATATTGACACATTGTAAACTGACTATACTTCAATAAAAATACGTAAAGACTGATGTTGACAATTTCCTTTTCCTGTATATGTTTGCATCATTTAAAATCAATTTTCCAGAGCAAAATCAGTAACATATGAAGGATGACATGCATTAAATTTTAAAGCCCAACTATAAGCTGCACAAATGAGTTATAAACTCAGCACAGAGAAAAAGGACAGCTGCCTGCCTAAAGCGGCCCTTGTCAGGTGCATGTCCCAACACAATCCCTTTGCTGGGAGGGGTGGCTTCCAAATGGAGGATAGTAACTGATCTGTCCTGAATTCACGGAGACAAGGGAACTTTCAGTCCCTTAAATGAAACATGATTCAGATAGGAAGGGAAGAGTTAGGAATCCTAAAGGACTCATATGTGCAAAGCTGTGCAGGTAGGAACACGTGGTGAATTCGAAACAGAATGTGTAAGTCACAGGATTGGATTCAGGCTCAGGAATAATTAAAGATAAAGCTACAGACATGGTTAGAGGAGAGCTTAAGGAGAGCTGAAAATGTGTTATCTTATCGTGGAGGTCAGAGGTTGAAAAGCAACTGTCAGGAACTACACCTAACAGATGGGTGTTTCTGTTTAGCCTATGGAGCACTTTTATGTATTTGAGACAATCTTTCAAAATCTAGTTTTTCTTGAAAAATTAGAAGATCTGGCAATACTAGCCGAGCATTCCTATGACCTTAAAACAATATGAATAATCCAGTTTTCCACAGTTCTAAACTCTTCTTATTATTTTCTGTCTCATTTCATTCATTTTTCTTACAGCCATAGAGAAACTTCTCTTAGATCCTTGAAGCTATCATGCTCTCCAGGCCTTTACATACACATACACACACACACATTCATCAGCTTGACATCTCCTACTTATCCTTCAGGGCCAACATTAAACATGCCCTCTTCCAAGAAGCCTTCCATAATGCGCTAAGAATGGGTCAGATATTTCTGTAGCACCCTGTATCTTCCTATCATTCATCCAGTCACAAACATTTATTGAAGGCTTATTGTACCAAGTACTTTTCTGGGTACTGGGAATACAGAAGTGTACAAAATTAAGTTCCAGTCCTCTTGGAGCTTAAATTCTAGTGGAAGGCAACAGATATGAAGTTAACAAACAGGTAAATAAGCAGTATATAGGATAGCAACAAATGTCATGGAGAGAAGGACAGCACGATAACAGGGCTGAGCGCTACTTCTCTGAAGTGTTTAAGGCTGGCCTCACTGATAAAGTGAGGTGGTAGAGGATGAGGAGGAAACGTGCCCAAATCTAGGCCTGGTGGGTTGATGTAAAACTTTGTCTCTATTTGGAAGGATGTGGAAAATTGTCAGAGAGTTTTAAATTAGAAGAGGGATGTGATACAACTCATCTCTTTAAGAGAATCACACTGCCTGTTGTGTGGAGGGCAGATGATGGCAGGTGGTCAAAGGATAGAAAGAGGGAGGTGAATTCATATGTTGTTTTGGTAGTTTAAACAAAATTTAACGTTGACTTGGGCTACAGCAGTAGCAGTGTGTATGAAGCAAAGAGGCATGGAGAGCTTTGAGGGATCTAAGATGGAGTTAACCAGACACAAGGACTGATGAGGTACGAGGAATCATGGAGGAGAAATCAAGAAGAGCACTAATGAGCTCTACGTGGTCTCATCACAGCTGCTGTCGACCTCTCCAAATCCTTCATAAGACAGAAGCTCAAGGCAGGCAAGGACACCTTTGTATCGCTTGTGATTTTATCCCTAGTGCCCAGTGCAGAGTAGGCACTCGCCTTTTGAAAAAATTGATGAATGAAATAAGTTAGACATATTAAAGAGAGATTTTGGAACCAAGATGAATTTAGAAGACAGAACTCAAAACAATAGTCTTGATTGTTTTTGGAGAAGCTGAATGTCAGACCGTCTAGACTTTCAAGCGATGGGAGTGCTGGGGGAGTCATTACCTATCACTACATACTTGTAAGAGGCTTTGCCTCAAGGAAAACTTAGAAAGGGAATTAATATTTTTGCGAAAGCACAGATCACAAAATGGTAGTCCAGATAGATATGTTTGGCTTTCAAAATTTATTTTTTCAGGAGGAGGTAATTAGGTTTGTTTACTTGTTTGTTTGTTTATGGAGGTGCTGGGGGTTAAACCCAGGAGAGTGCTAAGCACACACTCTACCTGAGCTAAGCTCTCTAGATATTGACCCCCACAAAATTTTAAAATTTTCAATTCAGCTGCCAGCAATAAAATAAGTAGAATTTACACAAAAATTTTACATTTTTAGCTTCTCTTGAAAAAAATCAAGGTCCAACCATATTGGCCTCTTCATTCCTTCTTGCAAACATCGCATGAGCTAAGTCCCATCCACTGTCCATGGGACTGAGTCAGCCTTTTTCCAGGTCCTCAGATTCCCCACTAGGCCCTGGTGTCCCCCAGATGCTGAATCTGAGGGGAGGTTTCCGTCTGTTATCTTATGTCAGCCTTCTTCACTCATGTACGTTTTCTGTTCTGGACCCATAGGGGATTTTGGTCCTCAACTCTATCTCCAGAGTGAGCTCTTTCTGTGTATTCAGGGCCATTCTCCCCTACACTGCCTTCCTCTCCTCAGCCTTCAGGAGCCCAGTGGCCTCGTCCTTTCTTCCTCCACCAACCTTTGTTTGGAAGTCCTACATGCCAGGTGATGGTGATACGACAGCCTCTAAACAGGGCATTGATCATCACAGACCTTGAAGTATAAGGAAAAGGACCAAAAAAAAGAACACAAGTCAAGAAATAAATATTTACAAGTATGGTAAAAAGCTAAAGAGAAAAAGACAATTTTCAACAAGAGAGAATAATGTGGAGAGAACGTATGATTTAAATAAGTTGTTCAAAGGAGACTTCTCTGAGGAGGTGACATTTAGCTACGTGAAAAACCAGGGAAGAGAGGGTCGTGAAATAAGGCAACAGCATGACAGACACCCTGAGGTGCACAGGGGCTTGGCATTTTTGAGGCACTAATAAAAGGAGGCCAAGGGGGATGGGAGATCTGAGCCTGAGCCAGAGGAGAGAGCACGAGAAGGTCAGAAGAGAAGCAGGTGAGTCAAAGCCTGCAGGACAAAGTGGGCTATGGGGAGAGTTTTGTTGTATTTTCAGTGCCATGTGAAGGCCCACCAGACATGTAATAGGTCCATAATAATCATCAAAACTTACTTCCAAGAAAGGATTTGGAATGTTTTCTGTTCAACTGAATTCACTGGTGGGAGTTATTATCTTGGGGGTGGTGGATTTTTATTTTAAAAGGAATCAAAACTTTTAATTAAAGGACTAAATTAACTATGGCAAAATGAAATGAATCAGCAGAACTCATGGAGACTGGAATAGGAAGACCCTTTTATCTCTGAAATGATCTATCTGGGTAAAACAGGGTCTATGTTAGAAAATCATTTGGCACAGGATTAAACTCAAACTGTGAAAAATGAATGAGCTTTAAAATATGATTAGGCTGTATTTATTTATTGCTTACACCAGCACCCTGACTTGTTCAGAGGTCATTTATCTGGAAACTTCAACTAGACTAATTACCATTGGGAATGAAGAAGTAAAGAAAATGGTTCTCAGCAGCTAAAACAAATGTCGCAAAACCCACATATTAAGCTCATACTCCTCAAGTCATGTCCCAGAAATGCTCCCCCCGCCTCTCAAGAACACTTGATTCCAATCAGAAAAAAACATATATGTATGTATTTATGTATGTGTGCATAAGTGTGTATGTATTTATACATACTTATTTACATGTATTTTATTATTTATATATCCCAGAATTCTAACAAGCCTGGTTATCTAGAAGCAGCCATCCCAGAGGTTTGAAAATCAGGTATTTTGACAGTGAACAATAATGATAGCTGACAGCCTTACAACAAGAAAGAAATCAAAGTATTAAAAAGTAGTGGCAGGAGTTTGGAAGGTGTATCAACCGGGGCCATTTGGTGAGGGAAAGCTTCACGAGGCTCATAGCATCTGAGGAGGTCAGTGTTTGCACAGCTGTGCCTTAGTTATTTAATTTTCATAGTGAAAACCCTGATGCATGGAGGTAACGCCAAGTCACGCTCTAGAGAGTCTGTTTCAGAGATTGGGAAAGAGTGAAAAACATTATAGAAGGATTTCTTTTTGGAATGTGTATATAATAAAATCAGGAGCTTAAGTGGCAGGCTTCATTAATTCAACCAGCACATATGCAGGACTGCTTCCTATATGTTCCAGAAGCAGAGAGACAAAATCGCACCCTCACGGAGCTCACATAGCCAGATGAGATGAAACCACCAAGCGTTGGATCTGAATGTATGTGGAATATACATTCCCAGCTGATGCTGAGCGGGTGGGAGGGACATCATTAAATTGTCTATATTTGCATCCTAAGGAGAAAGTTTGTACATGAGGCAAGATGCTCCTTAGTCATAACAACTAAGTGGCAGATGTCTCACCTGCTTATTCTGGTTTTATCCCCTCAAATGAAACTCTTTTAATTAGCAGAACCATGATGTCAAGCCTTATTATCTGTGTCTTTTTATAAACAACTTCATCTTATTTCCAGACATTTTTTATAGTTTGTCTAGAATAAAAGTCACCTATTGGTCACTCTGTTTCTTTATGACAGCACCTAATTACTGAGAACGAGGCTTACATGAACAATTTTTTTAATGCACAATTTCTCTTCTATAAAAAATAACTTTCCACTTGTTCATCTTTACAGAAGTTGGAGACAGCGTTGCCCTGCAGCTGAGTCGGGACAGAGCCTAGTTGAGGACATGCTGCAGGATGGGCTGCCTGAGACCCTGATCATATTTCAGTCATTCAGGTTCTGGGGTTGACTTTCTTGCCATATCATTGCATTATTATTTAACATATATTATCATCATATGCCTGTATTATTATTTTTTAATATCCTTATTTCAGTTGACTCATTTTATAGCCAAAATTCATTTAGAAAGGACAATTTATATCACTATCACAAATGGAAAGTTAGCATAAATTGTCATGAATAGAAGATCCTAAGAAAGTAAATGCTCTGTTGCTTGCCATAGCCCCTGAACCAAATGCCTGCTTTCACTTTATTAACAAAAGTTTTAAAAAACATACTAGCACTAAGTTAAGCCATTCTTGTTGATGGTTATAGGAAGGATAGAAAAGGGAATACATCTCTCTTTGAGATTCAATATTATTTAATTCAGGGGTCAGTGAACCACCTAAAACCATTTCAGTTGCCACTAATAAAACACTTAAGGAGTAGAGGAAGTTTTCAAAGAAACAATGTCTGTTTAGTGTACCAAGAAGGCTAGATATTCCATTGTTTTATGTGTCCCATTAGGCTCAGCACAGAGCTAGGATCAGGGCAAACACCCCATAATTGCCAACTTGATGTGTACAACTACAGCTGCAACCCTGCCTCTGCCAGACATTCACAAATAGTTTCTTTTGGTTACAACAATTTGGGCACGGTAGGATGGCTGAACTCCTGGACAGTAAAATTACAGTGCTGAGTCTGTTGACAGTAAATCAATCACCAACATCTCTTTTGTGTTATAATGACACGAAAGTAGCAAGGTAGCATTTTTAAAGGGGATTAACTTTAGACCCATGTTCCAATAAATGCTTAGGAACTTACTAGTTTTAGACCTTGGCCAGGTTTTTTAATCTCTCTGGCTTTGTTTCCTAGTCTGTAATATGGGTCTGATAATACCTTTCTCATAGAGATGTTATCAGGATAAATTAAGTAGTATATATATGGTGGCTGTCACATAGTACGGTCACAATAATTAGGAGCTATTTTTTAGGATGTCAGACAGATACACTACAATAGCTCCAAGGTCTTATATCATAGTTGAGAAAGAAAAAATTATATTTGGAGAATTAGGCAAAGTTCTGGGAGAATCTCCCCAGAAGGATGACATGGATGGATTAATTGATGCTTTTAAACGTAACAAGAGATTTAGACAAATGGGTGAAAATTTAGCGAGGAATTGGTGATGAACCCATAGAAAACTAAGCAAAGAACACACATGACAAAGCGTTTAAGATGGGGGAAGGAATCGTAGTAGACAGTATGCCTCTGAAGACACTTTACACAGTCTAATCATGTCAACACTGAATGTGGGTTTAAGTAGGACTGTGATATAACTGCATGGCTGGAGCGCAATGGTGGTTAAAGAGAACTAGATGCTTTTAGGCTAGATAAAAAAAAAATCAAGAAAAAGGAAAATAATATAATCTGGAGATACGAAAATAAACTGAAGGTAAGATACCGAAAGTTAAGAAAGCAGAAAGGGTTGTCTTGGAGGAGTCGGAAACGGGACAGACTGAGGAGGGCAGAGGACTCCTCATTTCATAATGAGCCCAGTAGCAATAGTTGATCTAACTATGTGTCTAACTTGGTACAAACAAAATGACAGATTTTTTTTTATAATTATTTTGGGGCTTTCTGGTGGGGGGAGGTAATTAGGTTTGTTTGTTTGTTTGTTTGTAGTACTGGGGATTGAACCCAGGATCTCATGCATGCTAGGCATGCACTCACCACTAAGCTTTACCCTCTCCCCATCAAAATGCCAGATATTTTTAAAGGTACTGTTTTTCATCACAGTTTATCCAGAAGTCAAGGTCTAGGGAATGGTTGCATTTTAAAATGGCATATGATCCAATCAAGCAGCAAATAGAAGTGCTTTTGGAGGTTTTTGCTGGCCTACTTTTTTTGATCAATGATATGATCTGTGTCCCTGTGTCTTTGACCAGAGTCCTTTCTCAGGTGAACATGACAACCTGGGCAAGCTCTGGATATTTAGAGTGTCTGTGTTGATCTCCCCAAAAGGGACTCAACACACTAAGAACTTTGAAAATCTAAGCACTGTCAGAAATGCATTCAAACATTCACAACTTGTTCTGATCTGAAAAGGCAGCGAGCAGCAGAAACATCTATAGTTTCAAGGATTCATGTACAAGACATCACAGTAATAAAGGGCAGGGAAACTGTTTCCAAGCACTGTGCTTGGCACTTGGTGAAAGCACCATAAACATATGTTGAAGTAATGAATGAAAGAAAGAAATAGAGCAAGTTCTTTTTGGATAGCTGATAGGATGGTCCGCATACGCCAGAGTCAAAACATTTGGTTACTTATTTCACTTCTGTAAATCCAACAAGGCAAGAACTTAAAAGCCCAAGGGACATAATTAGAAACATTTTATGCACACACTTCCTATTTCCTATTCCATTTGGAATTAAACCTAAGCCTCTAAGATTTATAACCTACATACCCATTAGTACATTCTCTGGCTCTGTGGATTAAGGAGTATCAATTATCTACTGTGTCCTAAATGTCCACCGACAGATGACTGGATAAAGAAGTTGTGATTTATGTACACAATGGAAAACTACTCAGCCATAAAAAAGAATAAAATAATGCCATTTGCAGCAACATGGATGGACCTGGAGATGGTCATTTTATGTAAAGTAAGCCAGAAAGAAAAAGAAAAATACCATATGATATCATTCATATATGGAATCTAAAAAAGAAAAAAAGGGGACACTAATGAAGTCATCTACAAAACAGAAACACTCACACAGTAAACTACCTTATGGTTACTGAGGGGTAGGAAGGGATAAATTTTGGAGTTTGAGATTTGCAAATGTTAATCACTATATATAAAAACAGATTAAAAACAAATTTCTTCTATATAGCACAGGGAACTATATTCAATATCTTGTAATAACCCCTAATGAAAAAGAGTATGAAAACGAATGTATGTATATATATATATATATATGCATGACTGGGACTTTATGCTGTGCACCAGAAATTGACACACTATAACTGACTATACTTCAATAAAGAAAAAAATATTCTCTGTAACACATCCAGTGTGGCAGTAAGTAGCACAACAGTTTTCCAAATGGCTTTCTTTATGGGGCACTCCAATTCCCTGAAAATACTCAAGACAAATGCCCTGAGTTCATCCTCATTCCTCTTCTCTGCTCAGCCAAGATGGCCCTGCTTTATCTTTTTTTACATATGAGAGTTACATCCAAAAGGACATCTCTACACTTAAAGTGTTTGAAACCACCGATGTAGAAATGTGCTCTTTTAGTAGACAGTATTCTACTTCTTGTTGCATATTTTCTGTAGAGATTGCAACAGATATGAGGTCTCACGACACAATGGACAGCATTTAAGCCAATTTAATTAGAATCACAAAGGACAAGGCCCCTCAGTTGACATCCGGATTTTATTTACGTGTGTGTGCATGCACACACGCACACATGCACCTGATTAAGCATCCAGTGAGTAAAATACATCTTTATCTGTAAACAAATGTAACGTCTATCATAAATCCACATTTCCTTCTAAAAGCAGAAAATGTGATCAAATTTTCCCAGGTAGACAGTAAAATTATTGCTCAGTTATTTTAATTTCAAACTCAGGCAATTTTAAGGTTCTGTCCTTCTCTTTCTTCTCCCCTGAATGACATTTAAATTCCAAAGAGGGCTTGGCAGGGGTGTGTGTGTGTGTGTGTGTGTGTGTGTGTGTGTGGTCACCAGGTATTCTTTATTCTCTGCTGGCATCAGCTGCTATTTCAATTGTCTTGCATACCCTTTGGAAATTGGCCCTTATGCCCACTATTTTTGCTACTGCCTGAGGTTCTAACACGGGTTCAAGCTTCTCAGAGTACACTGGTGTTCTCAGCCATTTCCAAGCCCCCTGGGGCTGCACACTTTCAGCCATCATCATGTTACCAGAGGCCTGAGAGAAACTCAAAGAGGTATCTCATGCTTTCTCATGCCTTGGCTCATTTTATTTTATTCCTCTCTTGTCATTGTCCTGTGAAACACATACGCAAGGCTGCTGCCATCCTGAATTCTCCAGTGAGAATCAGGCATTACTCCCCTCTCTCCAGATCTGTTATTTAGCCAGCATGCACCAGAATGATCATTTGGTTTGATTGGGCATCTCTTCTACTTGGCCAATCTTTGCACTATTTTGGTATTAAATGCTTAGAATGATGACTCTACATTCAAATCCCCCTATGTAATGGACAACTCAGTCATCCCTTCTCTCTCCTAGACATTGGTCTGATGGGGACAAGAGCTGAAATCCCACACCCATATTCCACTGTTACTTTTTCTTCAAGGTAAATTTCCCCCTAGCCTACATAACCTGTATCTTGTCTCCAGGCAGGGCACCTGCGACTCTTCCTCCATTCACTTTCCATTCCATTATTTATAGCACAAACTTTATGCCTGACTTCCTTTGGGGCTTGGCCTCTTGCAGTTCAAAAGAAACTTGAATATCAATACCCTTGACTTTATAGATTACCTTCTTTGCAGTGACGTTTAAAATTTATTTTTAGAAATTCAAAAGCTGAGCACTGACTGCATAATTTCTTCTTGTGTTCCTGCCAGAAAATTCCACATCTTCTTTGAAGCAATACTTGCAACCAACTGAATAGGCGAGGAGGTTGGGGAACCCTAGTTAACATCTCAAAATTTTATCCTGACACACCTGTAAGAGTGATGGGCCTGTCCAGTTCTTTCTTTTTTCAAACACAGTTGGCCAAGAAATTAAAGAGAAGCAACTGGCCATGGTTCCCTTCAAAGTCATGTTAATGGTAGAGCAGTCTGTAATGTAACCCAGGGTCATGAGCAAAGAGTTCTTGTATTATAATAAAGAGTCAAGTTAACAATAGAAGAATGGGTTTCTTATGTAGACTCAATGAATGGTTCTAGCAGGGAGTAATCCTAGGAGTTCTCTGTTGTTCTTTTGAACACTTAAAATGATTCCAAATAGAATCCCAGCACCCCTCATCCCGTATCCTGGTTTCACACACGACAATGGAACCTGGGCTCATCTTTCCTCAGAACCCAGCATCAAAAAAGGTAGGAAAGAGAACACCTGAGATCTGCAAAACTGCAAGAGGCTGAGGAAATATATAAGACAAAGACCAAATTGGAGACTTGAGGATTGCAGAGTAAGAAGACAGAATATGTTCCCAAAATAGGCAGAAGGCTGGAACTTTGGGTAAAGAGTTGGAGTTTCAAAGAGGGTGGACTATACAAAGTAGAGAAGAAAAGTAAGGCTGGAGAAACAGAAATGAATCAAAGTGACAGCCTTTGAAGGTCTAGTGAGAATTCAAAAGGGACCCAAGTGAGCGTCTGCATAATGAAGCCCATTCACTTCTGCAAGGCAAGCAGATAAGGTGGCTACACACACCTTCGTTTTGCAATCTTCCACGACCCTCTGTATGTTTTGAATTTACCACCAGAAATTTGTATGTATTCTTGGTCTAGAGGCCAGTGGCCAAGGTGATTCCTTAAAGAGGAAAGAAAGAGTTTTCTTCTTCCAAGGACACTGGTAAACGTCTTCATTGTGAAGCTCAGGCCTATAGAGGACAATCCAAAGGAACGGGGAATCTGGAAACACTGTGCACAGTACCCCAGTGCAACCTCCAAAGAGACCTCGAGACACACTCCTTGGGATTTCAATAAAGAGAATTTCCTATGGGCTATTGGTACATGTTTCTTTTTGTTTTACAGAAATTAAATCATATACTATAAGCTTTGCTTATTAATTCTATAGAAGAGACTGTGGCTAGACCTGCTTATGAAGAGCCACTAAATACACGTCAAGGGAAGGTTCCCACAACTCAGGTATAGAGCAAAGTAAATCCCAAAAGTGTGCCATAGTAAGCATCTCTGGACTCAGAACCCAGACAAAGCTAGATGACAGGATTGCTAAGTTGCAGAATTATTACCTTACACCATCAAATAAGTTATTTCTGGGCAATGAAATGGCCCAGAAAGAAGAAAAGCAAACACGCCTGACCACCCTTTGACCTGGCCCTCAGCCTGTCAGTGTTCTCACCTACTCAAGCTGCTGACTACCGTCTTGTCCCTGGAGGACAAAGAAGAGGAACACCAGAGGCTGTGCTTAGTCAGAAGCTTCCTTGTCAATATTGTTCTCATACCCTTTTGGTGCTAGACACAGCTTGTGAGCAAAACTCACTGGTGCCTGTGAATTCTACTTGTCATTTTTGAAACCAGTTACAGTCGCCTCAAATCTGAGGCAAAGACACAGTAACCCTGGGCAAATTGCTTAATCTCTCTATGCCTCAGTTTCCTCATCTATAAAATGGACACTAAAAACAGCTTCATTATAAATTTTTTTGTGTGACAACATATGAAAAAATTTATTAGGGTACTTAGCCAAAGGGTGAAGACAGAGAAAGTGCTTTGGTAGCTACTATTATTAATGTTGTTAACCTGTCATTTTCCAGATGGAAATTGATATAATTCTATGTCAATAACTATTTATTGGCATACTTTTTAGTGATTGAATAGTTTTCCATTTTATGAGAATTCTATGGTTTATTTAATCAAATATTGGGGATCATTAAGATTATGCTTATTTGTTTGGCTATTATCCTTTCAGGTAAAGTTAGCTGATTAAACTTACATATCAACATTCACTCCCTCCCAAAACCCCTTAAAAACTACAGGGAACGGATTTTTTGAAGGCATAAACTCGTGGAGTGAAGAGAACAGGACTAAAAGCAATAGCAATAAGATTATGGAAGCAGAAAAGCAAATAATTTAGCAGACCCAAGAAAACTAAACCTTACACCAGCAGCAGGGAAAGCTAAGAACAAACCCTTTCTACATCTCAGAATTCCCCTAAGGCTTGGGAACTGGTGGTACCAAACAGCTCTGGAAGTTGAGATGAAAAGAGATGCCAAAATACAATGGATTACTTGAAAGTCTGTTTCAGAAGCAACTACACCCCCAGATTCTCTCATCACTGCCAGGAAACCATGCATTTGCCACCCTAGCCAAAGACTGAAGGTGTCTTTCCTAGAGAGAGTAAAACAGGGATTCACCAGGACACAGGCATGGCTAAAGGTGAAGTTTTCATATGGAACTACGTGAGGCATCATGGGTGCTGAGCTCCCCAAGGTTCTCTTTCCTCTGCAGCCAACCCCTCTCCCCCATATTGGAGGTTGGGGCATCCTCTCTGTGGGACCGGACCAACCTCAGAGGAAAGAGTTAAAGACTCTAGTATCAGAGTTTTCTCACCTCAACTATCTGGCTAGACCATTCTATTACAAAGTTCACAGCTGTCAGCCCCCACTGAAATGATCACAACTTCCAACCATCCCTTCTTTGCCTTACTCTTAAATGAAGTCTGGCAATCAAAGATTGTGAGAGATCTGAGGAATGCCTTTGCTTTGACAGAGGGACCTGAAACAAAACAGGAAGAAACAACTTGGTGGGCTGCACAGCAGGAAGAAAACTTCAAAAAAGCAAAACAAAACAAACTGGCATGAATATTCTCAAAGACATGAGAACATCTTGTAATCCTGAGAGAACAATAAGGACAAACAAAAAGGAAATTTTGTAAAACAAAAAGGATCTTCTGGAAATTAACAATATGATGGCAAAAATGAAAATGAAGAACTCAGGGGAAGGGCTGGAATATAAATTAAGAAAGCTTTCCCAGAAACAATAGTAAAAAAAATTGTAAATGACAGAGAAAAAATAATTTTTATCTATTATAGACAATTATTTGATAGAAATATTTGAGACAAAGATTTTAAATTCTATAAGCCAGCAGATTTTGCAGCATGAGATAAAACCAGAAAAGAATTCAATTTCTGAAAGGTCTTTAAACTTTAAAATACAGAAAACAGGAAAAGTTTATTCCCAAGTACCAGAACACCTAGGCAGACAGCAAGTACTAGAACTCTTATTAGCAATCTTTCTAAATTAAACAAACTGTATCCCTAACACCTACAAAGTGAAAAATTTGTTACATGAGGCTTATTGGCAATCATGATCTCAATGCACCTATTTTTGATGAGGGCTGAAAAGGCCTAAGCTAGAAATGAAGACCAGTGCAAAGAACAGCCTCTTTATGTAAATCTCTCCAGCTAATCTTTACAAGCTCCAAAAAGGGTGAAGTCGGGTGAATGAACTCTCACCTCCTGTGGCTGCTTCTGTAACTACTCAGTTTCAGCCATGAGAAATTACTGACCAGCAGACTTAACTTGCTTTTCACTTTCATTCCTTATATTGCTAAGACTCACTTGGAATATTCTTGAGGTTCCCTATGCTATTCGGTGCTGAGAGTATTTTGACAAGATCAGCTATATACTAGCAAAATGAAGTGGAGAACTGAGACAATTAAGAAGAAATCCTAGATCTAATATTTCACTTTCCCTAAAATATACAGGGATTGAGAATAAAATGTTCTTAAAATTCTATGCTTTATTTTACTTCTAGTCTTAATCTGTGCCTATGCTTTGCAAAGGGAGGCAGAAAGCTGCAATTGTCAGTTAAATCTAATCCCTGTATTTTAATAATCATCCCTTGGTGCTCAGTACAATTACCTAGCATGCTCTGTGACACACCAATTCAATTGTAATCTTCGGGTGTAGGGCCATGGCATCAGTAGTGTTTAAAAGCTAATTAAATGACCCTAATATGCAACAAGAACTGACAACCGTTGATAATCAAATCTATAATGTGGGCTAAAAAAATAGAAAACACTTTGAAGCCCATGCTTTGGATTAGCTAGTTATATGTCTTTAAAAACTAGTAATTGCAAAGTATCTGCTTTCTTTGAAGCTATACGGATATAGTGTCCAAACAGGTGACCCTACTTTGCTAGTTTAAGTGGTTTCATATTTGGCACTTGTCTCTCTTCTCTGGTTTCCCAACACTTAGCTGTAATAAGGTAGGGGTTGAGGTAGGGAGTGAGGAGTGATAACATCCTTCTTGGAGTGCATGGCTGACTTGAAGCAAAAGATCAATATAAGTAAGATTTCTATTGGATTGCATGGTAATAATCCTTTATCAGTATGTATGTTCATGTATGACTGAAGCATTATGCCATGCACCAGAAGTTGACACAACATTGTAAACTGACTATACTTAAATAAAAAATATATATACAAAAAAAGAAGAAAATCCTATATCTAGTTCTGCATCTTTACAGGAAAGACTTTAAAACTTACTGTCAGGGCATTAAATTTGGGTCTTACGTTAATAAGCTCCGGAAACAAACATGGGCTCTTTTACAATTTGTGAGAGCAAATGATCACGTCAACCTAATGATTATCTTCCTAATTGGCTCCAGGGAAGTATTATATATATTTTTTTTTCTCTGAGTAATTACTCTGTATTTTTCCCCCAGGTTCAGTGGCATTTTCTCTAAAAAGATAATAATAGAGCTAGCCTAATCATGGAGAATAACCTCAGGCAGTCTACTTAAAATAAGAAAAAGAAGAAGAAAGAAATGAATACACAGAGAAGACAAGAGGAGGAGGATGATGATGACAAAAACAAAAAAAGGAGGAGGAGAAGAAGGAAGAGGAGCAGTAGCAGCAGAAGCGGGTAGGAACCACCAGTTAAGGGCCAGTGTTTCTTATGACCTCCAGGGCTATTTGTTAAAGTTTGCAGATTCCTAGACCCCACGCTCTCCCAGAATCAGAATGGAAGGAAGGATGCTTAGCAATTTGCATTTTAAACAAGCACCCCAGGTGAGCTTTATGCAAAATACACCATTTGAACATTATTGGCCTAAAATATGCTGAGTACTAACGTCATGGATGCTGTTCTATTGAACTCATTTATTTTTTGAGCTCCCAGTCTGGCTGAAGCAACAAAGGGTAATAATATTTTAAGATAATATAAACCCAGGAACATAGTGCTTCTAGGATTGATCTCAAACCTTGGGCAGTTCCCTTTGAGGCAAAGCCAAGAAAATGACAACAGAAGACAGATTGACAATCATGACAACTAGCCTTTAGTGAGCACTTATCATGTGCCAAGCCCTGTTTTAAATGATTTACACTACTGAGTCACCTTCAGTTCTTATAAATAATAGTCAGTATTATTTTCCCTATTCCACAGATGAGGAAGCTGAAGCTTCAGGTTAAGTAAATTGTGCTAAGTAACTGCCAGGAAAGGGCAGAAAGGACTCACACCCTCAACTGCTCTAACTATTAGACATCAAAATAATCCATGCAAATGGAGATAGAAGCACTGCAGGCCTGAGTTCTAGTTTTAGCTCTATCAGATTAATTATGCAAACTGTGGTGGCCTCACCTGCCTATGACTTAGGTCATTTGTCTGTGAAATGGGATTGGTGATACTGGTGTCATGAGAAGCTAACAGATATAAGATATCCTTACTAAAAGTACAAAGTACCACATAAATGCCAGTTTTCATTATGCTCCTGTAATCATGGTGTCATGGGCCAGATCTAAACCTTCCCACATGAAGTTAGGAAATGGAAATGAAGTAGTTGTGTTACTGTCCAATCACATATGTAGAATCATAGGCTGGTTCTAATATCAGGAAGACAAGGTGGAGAAGTTAAGTAAATTTTTTTAAAAGGTATCTCCTTTGCTTCTCTGTGTGCTGTAAGATCTGACTGACACTCCTGATACTGGCTGTAAGGCACACTGGCTCAAGCTTTCACATGATATATTTCTATCATATTTAACATATCAAGTCAACACAGTACCTTACCTTTTTAAAGCACCATTTTTAGAGGGTATGTTTAGAGGAGCAAATTTCTAGGTCTTTCTCAGGCTTTTCCACAGGGTAAAATACACGACTACTGGTACTTCTGGGATCACAGCTTTCCAGTACATAATACAAGAAGAAAAAGAGGACCTCCTTTCCATCCTCCATATGAAAGTCCCAGAGCACAATTCTAGGTGGTAGACTTGGCCAATGTGTTCACCCTGGGCCAATCACTGTAGCCAGAAAGTTTTGGTGTTGTGATTGGCCAGATGGAAGTTATGTAGCCAACCTCTACTTGAAAGTGGGAGGAGGGTGTTAGCTTTATGACTTGCAGCCACATTATTATTTCAGTGTCTTCAGTAAGAAAAGAGCAACTCCCCAAAGGAAGGGTGGAGTTGAGGTCCCCATAATAAAGGAAGAAAGGGTGTTTAGCATAATCACCATGCCTTTCAGCAGGCAGAAAGCAAGAACAGAATAGGCACTGACAATCCATATTTTCCCATTCTGCATATTATCTCTTTGTGGTTCATGCATTTAAGCATCACTCAATATTTAAAAGCAAGTATCATTGTTGAATTAGTTAATTTAGACAAAATAATATGAATACAGCTTGTAATAGACAGGGGTAAGGTTATAAAAACAAGGTAACTTCTTTCTAACTTTTTACTTTGAAGTAATTTTAGATTTCCAAAAAGATGCAAATAGAGTACATAGAACTCTTATATGCCCTTCACTTAACTTTCCCAAAGGTTTACATTTTATAGATCTGTAGTGTAATTAGCTAAACCAGGATATAAATATTGATACAATACTATTATCTATGCTGTAGACCTTCTTCAAATTTTCCCATGATTAGATTGGAGTTATGCAATTTTTAGTAAGAAATGATGTCATTATCGTCGTCACTCCTTGTAGCAGGAGGTATAAGCTATCCCTATGCCTAATCACTAGTGATGCTCTCTCTGATCACTTGGGTAGGTGGCATTGGCCAGGCTATTATCCACTATAAAGTTATTACTTGAGAAAGACTATTTCAATGTAAAAATAATTGTTGAAGTCATGATAAGAACCACAGCGTATTAATAATATCCAAATTTATATTTTTTGAAGACAATGAAAATAATTTTACTTCCCTGGACACTTATATTTCTGATCATTATTTATTACTCCACATGTCAGAAAGATTGCTTCCAGTCTCACTGACTGTATTTCTTGCTTTTCACATCTGGGATCAGGATTGGCCCACTCTTGTAACCACAATTAGAGACAATTATTTATGACCCGCATTTCCTTGCCTGTTTACAGCAGCTTCAATGCAATCCTTCAAGGATTACATCTGTTTAAACAATAAGCAAATCAATTCCAGCATTCACTGGAGGGAGATGAGAAGCAAAGCAAAAGTTAGGTTCAGTCCATTGTTGTTTACCCCTCAGTGGCCCTGCTAGAAAGCAAGCCAGAGGATGACCCATTCTACACCTGATGCTGGGGATGAAGAAGGGTCTTAAATTGCTTCCCACCCTAGCACAGATGACTCAGCTCTCAGCTGCACTAATATCTGGACTTCTGCATACCACGTGACAAGGTCTTTCTGCTATCCTTTTGAACAGTCACTGGCAAGGTAAATTTGTAACTAGTTCTAAATCATACTGACTATTAAATAAATTAACTTGTAGGGAAGTTTCTGGTGACTTTATCTTCTCTCCTGTAGGTAGGTAGGTAGGTATATATGTATGGAAGTATGTATTTAAATCTTTTTAAATAACTTGAATGAAGATATCAATGGTAAAGTGACTACATCTGTATACAGCACAAAGCTAGGAGCAAATCAATGGATAATAAAATCAAGATTCCAAACATCCTGAAAAGCTGAAAAAAATTCCTTTTTCAATAGGGAAAAACATAATCATACACTTACCCCCTGCCCTATACACACAGAGAACAAAAACACAAAAATCTGTGCAATGTGGAAGGATGGAAATGTGACTTAATAGTTGCACATGTGACTACAAATAGAGATACTAATAAACTATTAATTTAATAAGAAAAAAGTAAAGCTAACTCAGTTTTAGGCCACAGTGGCAGAAGGATAGATTCCAAAAAGAGGTGAAATTCTTGCTCTAATCAACAGAGGTTTGGCTACCTATTCTACGTTTAATTCTGGGTGCCATATTTTTAAAAGCATGTTAAAAAGATCCTGTTCAGGCCAGAGTAACCAGGATGGAAAAATCATTAAAAAGATTGGGGATGATGAACCTAGAGTAGAAAAAAGTTAGACAAGACATAATAATCTGTCTTCAAAGTCAGAAGAGCTGTCATACACAGAAGAGATTCAGACTTACTAGTGTGGTGTTATAGGGCAAAATCAGCATGACTGGAGGCAGATAATGAAGGGAAATTTATGTCATTAAGAGGGAGAACTTTGTAACCATTTGAGCCAAGCCAAACCAAAGAATGGGTTGTTTGGGGAGACCTTGAATTATCTAACCACTTAATAGGCATATTCCTGAGGAGTGTCATGAATTTAGGGAGGTGTTAACTAGATCAATGCTTCATTTAATCGCATGTGAATCAACATGGACTCATCAGAAAAGCTACCAATTAAGAATAGTAGTCTGGGGTAAGGGCTGAGAGACCTGAATTTCTAACAAGCTCCAAAGTGATGCCTATCATGTGGCATGTGGACCACACTTTGAGAAGCAAAGAACCAGATAATTAGTAAGGTCACTTTTCAATACTAAGAGTCTGTAATTTTTACAGAAAAAAATACACCTCAAGAACAGAGAAAGCAGTTATATACTGTGTTTTCCAAATGAAAATGGCAGCGTTTGAGAGCACAGAGGAAGCAGGCGCACTGCGTGGAAACAGAAGCAGCCATATTCCAGAACTTACTCAGTAAATGAATATTTTAAAAGAACCTGTTCTGAAGAAAGAAAAATTGTTAATACATACTTGTATATGTATTACATTTAATTATCCACTTTCAGTAAAAGTGACCAATCATGTTCAATAATTGGAATGAATAGCACTTATTTCTTCAATTTCAATAATTCAATTCTATTTTAAATTCAAGACTTTAAGTGTTTGTCTAGTTCATTCAGCAAAAGTCCTTCATAACTATGCACACACTCCAGAGCCTTTCAGTGCACAGGCTTTGCTTTGTCACTCTCTTAACTCCCTTTCTATAGATTAGAGCTTCCCAACTGGTAGAATCATAGATGGCCCTCAAGATACTTGGTCCTCTCATTCTTTTGGAAGGCCAAGCAAATAGCTTGATGCTGGGCTCCTGGGAAGAGCCCCAGCCAGATTGGCAACTAGCCAATCATGATTAGTGAGTAATACCTAGCACTCATTGGTCTGGCCTTGAGGTAGTGAGCTCAACCAAGTGTCTATCATCTTGATATCTAAATCAGCAACTTGCTGTGAGCATTTTCCTTTTCATCATAGGAGAAGGATCTATGGATCTGATGAAGAAGTTCATGTCCTAAGTGCTTAATTAGCATAGCATGCCCACCAAAATTAGGCCATGGAAGGATAGAAAATGGGAAAGAAAGAGGCTTTTGGCAGGTGTATCTTTACATGATGACCCCAGTATCATTCTTCTCATACAGTGAATACTTTTATCTATTTGTGGCAAAGTAGGTGCATAGTAACATCTCTAAAAGGCATGTGTATTTTTCAATTTAGAATTTCAACATGATTTTTATAATACTTGACATATAAAAATTTAGGTAAATTCTAAACCTATAGCCTCCTTTTATGAAATTCCAATGGTAAATTTGGTGAGGAACTAAAAGGAAGAGTTGCAATATTTAAAATCAAAAGTCACAAATTTTTTAATGGTTGTAAAAGTTGTTTCAAAATTTTTATCCTCTGTTCAAATAAAATTTTTCATTGATAGAGCTATCAAGAATTTGAAAAGACTAAAATTAAAATGTTTTGCTTAGATATACTTCCATAGATAAAACCTGAGATAAAAAGTTATATTAATGGAAGTATATTCATAATTCTCAATTTAATGTTACCTATATTTAATTTTAACATATTGCCCCAAATATTGTATTATATTTTCTTGTCAAAATTGTATCATATAAAGAAAATGTAATGAATCTCTTTACCATATCCCATATAGATATTCCCAAATTTCTTCCAGTTTACCCCAGTGTGTCATACAAAAATAACAATAGGTAGATTTTCATCTATAATATGTTCTATTACCAAATACCTTCTAGTATAATTACATACTAATTACATACTTATCTTAGTATATAGTTACTGTTACCCAAAGGAAACAGGGAAGTCTACATAGTAACGAGAAAATGTTAAACCTAAAATATTTTCTCACTCCTTCTCCCATGCCTCTGGAAAATACTGCAATATTCTGGAGGGCTGGCAACACTCCTTTTCTTGACTTGAATGGTTATACAGTGTTCACTTTGTGATAAATCATTGAGGACGTGGTTTTGTGCACTTTAATGTACATCTTTTATTTCATAGTAACAAAGGTTTAAATTTTTTATTTTCTAAGACTACAGAGATATTGTGATCTATAGATCTCTGAATATATTCTTACTTCCTGTTCATAGTACCCTTGCTTTGTTTACTCTCCAAGAAAACTTAATAAATGATTAACTGTATTACTGGGCAGTTGGGAGCAGTTATGAAAGGAGGGACACTCACTTGATAATTTAGAATAGAAACACAGTTCTCTGTTTCTGAATTAGCCTGTTTTCTATATAAGTTAATCAGATGAATCAAATGCTATCAAAGCTGACTTAAGGGTGATACTGGCTCTTCAAATTCATGTTATAAAATACAACACTGTTGGGCCTGGAAGTTATTACTATGACCCTAATATAGCAGGATAGGGGTAGCCCTTGATATAACAAATTAAGATGGATTTTACATCTATTTGCACCCCTAGCTCTGGCAAATATTCATTTCTTCTGCATCCCCAAAATCGTGGCAAGTAAGATTCTTCGGATAAAATGAAGGCAATTTCAGAATAAATTACCAATATACATATTGTTTGGATGGGAATATTATCTTTTTACTGTGATAATTTAGTTTGCCTTATTAAATATACTTTGTTTATATTTATATATAAATATATATCAACCAAATGTTAATCCAGGTATATGGTTAATGAGACACTGCTAACATTCATTGCTAACATTCTGTCAAACTGATTTACTTGAACAATATAAGAAAGGGCAAACACATTCCTGCCCTAACCGTATCTACCATTATTAAACATTTGCCACCAGTTTCTTTTGCTTTGTGAACACACAGTTAACATCTATCTGCTGTGAAAATGAAACACCCTACGAGCCTGAGGCCATAACTCAGGCTGAAGCACAAAAGGAAAAGAAGACAGCTCAACCAGCTGTCAACACTTACACATGTGAATTTTCAGAGCCAACAGAAGAACAACCAATCTGAGCCCATTCTACAGCATCTCATGTGAGAGTTACTCATAGACTTAACTGCATCACATGGCTTATTAATGTCAGCTTTTGTTTTTGTTAGGAAGCTTTATGTTTAAAGAAATTATCAGTCTACTTCACATTACTGCAAACATGGAGGCAAATGAAGAATTGACACAATTTAGCCTCATCCTGCACCAAACCTCCGTCTCATTTGCTTCCTGTAAAGAGTTACCTCTTGCTTCCTTTTTCCACAAGCTCATGCTTTGTTCCCACTCATATCCCTGTTTTTTCTTTTCTAGAATAGGCTGCGCCCCCCGGCGGTTGGGAGCTTTAGAAAAAAACAAAAACAAATCTTTCACAGGCAAGACATTTAATTCCCTACAATTTTGCTTTTGGGCTGAGTCCATCACGTTCCCGCGAGCTCAGTCTCAAGTAGTTACGATTATAACCTAACCATACTTCTCCCCTGCGGTCAATTTCCCTATTTAAAAGAGGGTAAAAGGGTAAAGACACCAGTCAAAATAGAAATAGTTTGGTTCTGGCCAGCTGCAGAGGGGCGGCAGTCCTTGTAGCTCGGAAGGGCAGCTCCAGCGTATGACGCTGTCCATATCTCGGTGCTGAATACTACACACGCTGTCATTTCCCGCCAGGTTTAACCAACCCCTCAGGATCAGAATAGGATCAGTCACAGCACGCTAAACCCCTTTCTCTTTTCTGGGACTGGGGCGGGGGGAGTGGGGAGAAGATAATTTAGACGTCTGCTGATTCTCTTACCATGGGAAAATATTCTTCTACAAAAATAAATTGTGCATTTTATGGGAAAATAATGGCATACCTTCAGCTCCTCACCAAAGTGAAGCGCTCTACTGAAGAAAGAATTGAAAGTTCAGAATAAATGAAACCTGCTCTTTCTTTCCCTGAGTCAACACAACAGCATTTGAGGTACCTACACTCCCTGATGATAAAGCAAATAATTTTGTTTTTTAAAAATCATGTAAATAAAAAAATGAAAAATAAGTCACGTGATTAATCTTTTTTTCTGATAAGTACAATAAAGGGATGACAGTGGGATAGAATCTGGGATAGAATTCTACATATTGTTTTACTGAGACTGAGAAACAGAAAAGAGAAGGAAGTAAACTTGTTAACAAAGGTGATTTAAATGGTCTAAAATGCGTTTTTAGAAGTATTGCTTTAACATCGTCTTCCAGATGTGTTCACTTCCCCAAGAAATTTAGATCAAAATCTGGGCAACAGAAGCTTCCCTTCTTCCCTCTGCCCTCCTAGCCTCTGTCCAATTTGAAAGACTTAAAAACTCTGTTCTTCATTGCAGGTGTTGATATCCACAGGGGTCGTTATAAGATTGGTCTCCCTCCCTCTACACATGAGACAATGAAGTAAAGATAAAGAAAACGGACAGAAGGGAAGGAAAGTGTGTTGCACTCCCAATCTTTGATTCTTGGTAGTTACATTCAAATGGGGCACTTCTCTTTGAAAAGTGAAGATGTTTCCCACGGCTACAGAATTTACAGTCAGACAGGGAGCTGACTTAACCGATCCCAGCAAACGTTTCCTTCCTTTTCTTAATCCCTCGCTGCTTATTTTAGCCGCTTCTCTACCCCGCCGGGAATACCATCCAGATCTTAGTCCAGGTAGATCTGACGTCAAGAGATGGCTTTCGTCGATTTGACGTGTAAACACTCATTTCCATTCCGACTCGGAAGGGCTGGGGCTCCACTCAGCCGGGAGACCGAAGCGCTGCACTAAGCGCTCGTTGCTTTCCAGTCTCTCCTGCGCGTCTCTATCTCGTCGCAGAGCAAGCGGGAGCGAGAAGTGGTCCAGAGCCCAAAGGAGGAAGGGGCTTTTCTATATTGCTCCTTGTTCCCCTCTCCTTCCCACTTGTGTGTGAGGCAGTGTAAGAGCCATGGAGCGAAGAGCCTGGACTCTGCAGTGCACTGCTTTTGCTCTCTTTTGCTCTTGGTGTGCATTGAACAGTGTAAAAGCGAAGAGGCAGTTTGTGAATGAATGGGCGGCAGAGATCCCCGGCGGACCGGAGGCAGCCTCGGCAATAGCCGAGGAGCTGGGCTATGACCTCTTGGGTCAGGTAAGAGTTTGCACTTTCAAAAAACTTTCTGGGGCTCAAGGGGACGGCGGGACTGGAGCACGATCTCCCAAGTGGGAGTCCCAGGTTGCACTCTCCTGAGCCCAGGGGCAAAGAGCAGGAGCTTCTCCAGCTCTCGCCCCTGGCGCGCTTGGAGAGAGAAAGCTTACATTATTTATTGTTTGGGCAGGGCGCAGCCAGGCAGAACCAAGCCTCTGCAGCTGGGTAAGCTTCTTTTGCTGTTTTCCGCTCTGGAAATGAAATCTGTTCCCGCGCGATTTGGAAGAAAAATCCCTCCACGCTTGTTCTCGGGACTTGAGATGCACGCAGGCTCTTACCAACCAAGTGCCCACGGGCGCTCTGTCCCCTGGGACTCAGCAGGTCTGCGTCAGTAGCCGACCGTTTCCTTCTTTTCAATATGGCAGCATCACATCCAAGTCCTGATGCAAGGGGCCAAGCGGGCTTGGAGATGCCTGCCGGCAGCTTTTACAGATACGCCCAGAGTGCTGGGAGAGCGCCAGTGGCTGAGACTCGTGACCGGGGAACTGGGGGGCCGCGGAATGGCCTGGGGAGCTAGTGGGAGAAGAGGTCGGTGAGAAACATGGGATCACCTTTCTGCGCCTCTACTGGGAGCTCTGGATTCTCACAGGGAACTTGCAAAGTCCGAGCTTAACAACTTTGCTAGGTCAGTCCCCCTGATGGGTCAAGCTGCCAAAGTGACTGCGGGGAAAGGATTTTTTTCTTTATTGTTTCTCAGCCAAATGCATAATAGCTTCCCAGGGGTTTCAGCTTGCGAAGGAAACTGTTGCCCATCCAAGTGCGGACTGGGTTAATAAATAGCTAGCGGGGGTGCGGTGGGGGATGGGCGACGTTAAGGAAATGAAGGGGGCTTAGTTGTGCGACTCCAGCTGTACCCCAGGGGGTGTGAGTTCTAATCTAAGCTTTCCTTTCCCTTGGGTCTGAATCAAGCTCTCGTCCTTTGCCTTGTAAATTGTTGTGCATCGAAACGGGGGAGGAGGGAGTTGTAAAACATTTTGGCGCGTTTTTTCTAGAGGTGATGACAGAGATGCAGCTGAAGTCATGGATGAGTAATCCGCGTGGGAGTTGGCCATTCCATAGATCGAATCTGCTGGGGAATGTGCCTTTCCTTGCCAGAAGCTTCATTCTCCAACTTTATGAGCCAAACTGTCTGAAATGCCCAGCAGGAAAGTCAGTACACATATTGACTTCTCTTCTCTGTGTCCCAGTAGCAGACCAAGACTTTTGCTTTGGCCCTAATCCTTGTTTTGTGCCAGATTTGGTGTTAGGGGATGAGGAATAATAGGGAGAAAAGAAACTTTCAAGAAATTAAGAATCTAGAGGCTGGTTTAGAAATAAATGATTGCAATTGCATGTAATTGGTGTAGAAACAGAAGCTGTTTCCAGGGTTCTCAATACTTGTTGATTGAAGGATTGAAGATGGAAGGGAAATGGGGAGGGATGAAAGACGACAGCCCAAGGAGGAAACATCTGCACAGGGTTTAGGAAGAAGAGTCAAAGGTTGCAATGGGGAACATGTTGAGTTTGAAGAAGGCACTCCAGGCATAGAAAACAGCTTGTGGGAAACCAGGGAGACACAAAAAAAGTGGCTTAGTGATAAGTCTGGAAACTGCAAGGAATTGTTGGGACCTAAAGAGAGAGTGAGCAGTGGGTGGAATTGTACTGATGGGTACTGTGGGCATTATGGAAATCCTGAGTGCCCTATAAGGAGGAAAAAAACTGAGAACTTAATCATTTGGACAGCTAAATAGTATTGGTAACTGTGTCGCAGAAGGAGATTGGAGGAGAGAGCAAAAAATAAATCCCTCTTCCTTTTCTCACCTATTAGCCCCAGACATACATCCAAACCTGGACCATTTATTATAGGCACTGCTTTTCAAAATCACAAATCCCAGTAAATAAATAAGTAACAAATCAGTATTCTTAGTAGGATCTTCACAGAAGGGATGGACGGCACAATCACAAGAGGCTTTAGAAAATACTGGGAACAGACTCATAGACAGAATATAGATGTGTGGTTGCCAGCGGGGAGGGGGGTGGGAAGGGATAAACTGGGAGTTCGAGATTTGCAGATAACTGACTGGTATACATAAAATAGATAAACAAGTTTATACTGTATAGCACAGGGAAATATATTTAATATCTTGTAGTAGCTCACGGTAAAAAAGAATGCGAGAATGAATACATGTATGTTCATGTATGGTTGAACATACATGTACACCAGGAGTTGACACAACATTGTAAACTGACCGTAACTCAATAAAAAAAAATACTGGGAAAACCCATCTGTATTTACATATGATTTGCATATGTATATTTCCAGGTAAAATGGCATTACTAACAAATGTTTTTAAAATAATAATCGTTTGGAAAAGACTGCATGTGCTTTCCTGGTTCTGCCTATTTCTCCCTTTGTTTACATTTAGCATCACTATCCTGAGCTCCTTAAGGCCTCAAGATAAAGCTGGGATTAGGGGGATGACCAGAAGCAAAACCAGTTGGCAGCACAAACAGAGCAAAGCATTGGTGATCTTTTCTTATGGCTACTGTTCTCTTTCCCCAACTCCATCTATGACTCATAGCAGATTCACTCCCTGAAGTTCAGGCTTGGAGTAGGGCCTAAGTATCTCTAAAAATTCTCTAGGTGATGAGAACCACCAATTTAAAGAATGTAATTCTTCTGAAATAATCCACTGTCAACTGTTTGTCTCTTAATTAAAAAAAATACAGAGCATCTAGAGAATTTAGTAGGTTCAAATTCAGTATTATTTTGAATAGAGGGAAACTAGCTTAAAAGAACAATGAACATTGTTCCAAATGGACCAAATGTATTGATAGTCACCCAGAGAACTTTACCCACTCTAAGGTGAAACACCTGTCCTAAATGTGGCATCCTGGTTCTTTCCTCAAAGCCTTGAACTATTGGAAAGTCAAATGGTCACTACTAGTGGCTTATAACAATTATCATTATGGATTCAATGGATATATTTCATAACAACAATGAATTGTTTTAGCTGACACTGCCCATATATAATACCAAAGAGTTTGCTTGCTTTTTTAAAAAATTATTCTTTGCCAAGATAAATTTGACAAAATGAGTATTTTTTATAAATGTCTATCTGCAAAATAATGTCTCCTAGAAAAACAAAAGTAGTTCCTCTGAACGATGTGAAAGAGAAGCATCACCAGGCCCCGATAATGCTGTCAGCCCAAGTGATAATATCTTGAGACTCATCTCACTCAACTCTCTAAGAGACGGAAGGCTTCTATTAGCGTCTTCCTCGTCAAGAAAAAAGTTAACTTCAAGTACAAGAAATGGGCTTAACAAAAGTTGCCTGTCTCTAAGTTAGCTGGGTATCAATCTAACCCAAATATACTTATTTTAGGAGGAGGATTTTTATTTTACATTTTTTCTTTTATAGATTGGATCACTTGAAAATCACTACTTATTCAAACATAAAAACCATCCTCGGAGGTCTCGAAGGAGTGCCTTTCATATCACTAAGAGATTATCTGATGATGATCGTGTAAGTGTTGTGCATTTGTCTTCAAACTAGTAACCTGCCTTATCTACTTTCTTTATGATTGCCAACAAGGGTAAAAGCACTTTGCAAATATGCTTCTTTTTTGGTTGTGTTCACATTTATCTGTAGTGTTTTTTAATTATTTCCATAGGGTTATAATTGTACATAATAATAACTAGATTGGATTGAATTGGTTGACTAAATTTTACATGTATAAATACATAATACATGTAAAATATGTATTATATATCTAAAACACTAACTTACAAATCCAGTCTAAGAGCATGAAAGTGAATACTGAGAATCAAGTGGCAGCACCAATAAAATGTTTGACAATACAGTCAATCAACAATCTTTTACTATAATGCCTATTATGCACTAAGCACTTTGATATCTCATATGGTGATGCCAAAGAAATATAATATATAAACCCTGCTTTTAATACTATTTCAGTGTAACTGAAAAAAATCACTCTGTCACTTCTACTGGACAAAAACTAGTGTTTTTGAGGGAGCTTTAAATCCATGTCTTCATGAGGCAAATGTTTTCTTCCAGAAGTATTGTATTGTTTGATCCAAAGCATTTGATCTTTTTTATCCCGGTGTGTATACATATTCAATGATTAGGCAACATCAGGAAATGTCTAGAATAAATCTAGGTAAAGTGTGGGGCCATTCATGTGTATTTAATGTACCTATTGATTTTTGAAGTCTGTTTTCAAGGTCAGCTAACATATCAGTAGAAATATTGGCATGAAATAGAAATTTGAAGTACTGGAATTTGCATATACAATGTTGCCTTTTCTCAAAAATGTGCCATACTAGTGGAAATTTGTCCTGGCTGGCCTGATATCTGTATACATGATTTCTGTTGTCTAGAACACTCTAGAGAATTATGATAGCTTTATGAAAAATAAAACACACGCTGTCACCTTTCCAAAAAGAAAAGTATAAGTGACAGAAA
Organism: Vicugna pacos; assembly: GCF_048564905.1. Taxonomy (NCBI): domain Eukaryota; kingdom Metazoa; phylum Chordata; class Mammalia; order Artiodactyla; family Camelidae; genus Vicugna; species Vicugna pacos. The sequence continues at coordinate 55,367,628 of NC_132989.1, forward strand.
GGTGTTTAGAACAGTTGAAAGTACATGGAATTCATGAACCCTGTAAAATAATTTGCTATCTTATTTGTTATGCAACTGATAAAATTTAGAGAAGAAGAAGAAAAAGACAAATTATGAGGTTAAGGAATGACTGGGCCTGGGTTACCAGTGTTGAAACATGAAAGAAGCAACCACCTCCACACCAACAATACTGTATCAGAACTATGGACAGTGACCCACAGCTCACATACAGCCATTACTGGCTTTTATTCAGGTTACTGGCTAGATGTGGAAAACCAAAGACCCTGAACATTAAACATTTCTTGTCCAGTGAAATCTTCCCTTCGCTGTCCCAAGGCAGGTGGCTAATTTTATGTGGGCTCTGGAAGTGGGGTAACTTGCAGCACTCTGGCTAGGCTTACTTCTTGGGCAAAAAACAAGAGACTTATTTCCTTGTCTGCCTAAAAGCATGTCTGACATTAATGCACAAGAAAGTCAAACTGACCTCCCTTCTCATTTTCATAGTAGAAAATTGGACAGAGTGGAGCAGACCTAGCTGTTATTATTACTCAAAGTCTCTCACTAAAATGAACAGGTGGCTCAGTTCTACTCTTTAGATATTTCCTTAATAATTGACTGGGGGTGGGAAATCTCAAAGCATAATGAAAAAGAGCTGAGAATTTACTCTAGAGCATAACTTCATAAGAAAGGAGTCTGTATATTCCTATGGAAAGTTATCCCCAGAATAATTTTATTTCAGGAAAAATCCTAGAACCCATTGAAACTTGCAGTAGAAAGTTGGACTAGATGATTTTTAATGCCCTTTTCAAATCAAAAGGGTTATATACAATTAAGTACATGATACCTATTATATACATACTAGAAGGACATCACCAGTTTGCTCTGTTCCATCTGGTCTCCTCTTATAGAGATTAATATGGGATTAATATCATTAATGATATTAATCACAACACTATTTCCAACAATTGGATGTTTATCTGATCAGATGGCAGAGTGCCTCTTCTTATATTCCATTTTTTAAAAATCACTTTTGATTTTCATTTTATTGCTCTTTTTTAATAAGGGTATTATTCTTTCAAATTAGCCCTCTGAAATGCACCAGTAAGCTACCTTTACAAGTCAGTTAATAAAAGCTCCAACTGTAAGTGACTCTCTCCCTCAAAGATTAGTACTTGTTCCCTAGCAGCCAGCTCCCAAAGACCAACTCGGATGACAGGCAGTATATTCCAAGCACTGAGGTATTTTAAGCCAAAACAATTAAGCTTGAAAATACAAGCACTTTAAAAATAAATTACAGTGACTAATTTCTGGCTCTCAAGTCCCTCCCAGTGTTTATAATAGGCTTGAAGTATATTTTCTCATTGAAAATTCAGGGCAGCCATTGTGGATGGTTTTATCCTTTAGTTGCAAATTATTTTTCAGCTTTTATTTTTGGATCTGACTCATCAGTATTCTCACATTAACGGTATCCTATCACACACTGGACTGTCATCATGTGTACCAAAGAGAGGATATGTTTTGGGTAGGAAACAGTCATGTTGCACAGCAAAATAGGAGCATGGTATTATTTCATAATGAATATAACCACAAGGCAGCCCCTCATCCTCTCAGGGCCTCAAGTATAATTGGATTATACTATAAATGTGGGGAAGGTAATTTCTGTATTGTCAGATCTCTTTGCATAATACACGAAACTAAATTAATGGTAAGTGTGCACCGTCAGTAGTGCTCATTCATCACCCTGGATCTGTTCCTCTTATTAAATACTCTTAAGCAGGTGGTTGAAGCAGTGGAGCCAGAATTTTGAATTTGCAAAGACACTGCACCCTTCCTGTATTTTGTTACATTTGCAAATTCTATTTTGTGTGTAAAGAAAGAGAAATTAAGCTTTAAGAGCACCATAACAGCAATCACTGGAATCTCTTAGCTTCTTAACTTATTCCATAAAAATAGACAAGTTTTCAGCTACAGAACCCTGGAATCTCAATATAAAAATGAATATTATGGTCCATTTGCTGATGAAAGCAGGCTGAACTTTTACTTCCACCGTAATCACAATGTAAATAATTTGAGGGAATCATCACTTCACTGACTGCTTCTCCTCCCCCTATTAGAGTAAAGGTACACTTTACTCCATTAGAGGAAATGTTTATCTCCCCAACAGGCAATTCCTTCATCTCACTGAGCTACCAGTTTGATCTGTAGTCAAATGAAAACACTGTGGAGCTGCCTGAACTCTGATGGAGAGGGTACTACAACTAGTTAGAGGAAAGATGGTTACACCAGAGGTAGCTATTTGACTGTTGGTTTTCTTGCTATGAAACTCCTTGTAGGTGATATGGGCTGAACAACAGTATGAAAAAGAGAGAAGTAAACGTTCAGTTCCAAGAGACTCAGCACTAAATCTCTTCAATGATCCAATGTGGAATCAGCAGTGGTACTTGGTAAGTACCTACAGAAGGACCGCGTGGGACTTGTGCACAATAGATTTTTTTTTTTAATGATGGATAATTCAGCAGAGGGTTATGTCACCTGGAGATTAGGTTTGATAGGACCTTCCATTGTCTGGATTTTCTGTTTTATTAGGTAAGAATGTCTGAAATACAGCTCTTTAGCTACTGTGAAAGGAAAGATTATTGCCTTTTTGTCTTCTTAAGTTTATCTGGAATAAGTACAAAAGAATCATGCCTTCCAAGTTAGGAATTCCAAAATAGTACTCGTGGGAAAAATCACATTTGCTCAAAGTTACTCTTGAGAACACTTTAAATCACCCAAAGAGAACAGTGAACATGATTCAGTACAGCCCTGAGAGGCAATTTTAACATGCTTACAGGTAAGAATTTCTGAACTAGGCTAAAGGAAGGAACACAAGGAAAGACACAAGGTATCTCTTCACAGATTTCTATACTTGTGAGCCACTCTACCTTTAAGATTGTTCCAGATTCCTATTGGAATGTGGGCATTGAGTGGAAAAATTGTAAGAGCTCCTGCTTGCCTGTAGAGTGCTCTTCCTCCTGTTTTAACATGAAGGCTCTGTCATAGTAATACATGTTAAAAGATATGTTTATTTGTTGAGGATATTATAAAAGATAAATTTTCATGATAACCATAAGCCAAGGCTTAGACATCCTTGTTGCAAAATGGATGGGAAAGGAGATCAATTCCTCTTAGAACTCTCTTAACCTAAGCAGGACTTGCTCATTGCAGTGCAAGAGACCCATTAGCTAAGATTGGTGCATTTACCATGTGCCAAATCCTATTCTAAATGTTTGACATGAATTGACTCATTTAGATCTCACACAACATTTTGTTGTAGATACAGTAAATATGCCCATTTATCAGATGAAGAAACAGAGACGTTGTTAAGTTGAATCGCTTGCCAAGATCACATGGTTACTAGTGGTGGGGCCATAATTCATGGCCATACTCTTAACAACCACACTCTATGAATTTTCTTGTGACTGACATAGAGAACTCCTCTGGCTTTGGCCAACATGTTGTGTGTAGTTCAAGCCTCCTGCAATTCAGCTACATGTTGGCCTAGTAAATTCTGGGTTTGCCCTACATCTTCCTGAGGGGTATCAGCCACTGGACAATGCATTCACTGATACTTTTGATTGTAGTCATTTGCAAATTTCTTATTGACCTCCTTCACTAAAAGCCTGGCACTCTTCCAGTGCATCTCTCTCACATGCTTGGGGATTTTACTCATATCTGTGTTCCTATGCTGTCCAGCTCTTCTTCCCTAGAAAACTGTAACTATCAGAAAAGTTATCTGAAAAAAAATCCCAAATCTCCTCTCACAGATGCTTACTCCCTAAATTACTCATACTTGGAAACAGGCAGTTAAATTCCAAGTCTTGGTGAGGCCACAGCCTCCTGGGCATTCCATGTTTTGCCTTTACTTTTAGAAAAGTTACAGAAACATCCATGAATAACTGTGAACCAGACAACATAGTAGGTTCAGTATGGCAATGGAGGCTCAGGATTTGGGGGGAGATGGAAACATGGGACATCAAATAAAGCTTTGGTAAATGAAAAGCTAGAGCGTGTAATTATAAATGAAAGCAACTTAGGGACAAACTTCTTCTCCAAAGCCACATAGCTCAAAGAGAAGGGGCACAGGGTGATTCATCCTTTAGAGTGATTTTCCATTGGAACAGTTAGAAAAACAACAGCACTCTGATGATTCACTTGGTCCTACCCTCAAGTTTTTTTTTTTACTTCACCTAATTGCCTTCTTGTAAAGAGTAGAGTGACCCCGGGAAAAAGAAAGACGGGTCTCCAGACTGGAGCTTCAGTTCTCATTTGTAGCAAGCAGATCATGATTTTATCAATGCTTCCTTGTTTTTCTTTACTAGCAAGATACTAGGATGACTGCAGCCCTGCCCAAGCTGGATCTCCATGTGATACCTGTTTGGCAAAAAGGCATCACAGGCAAAGGAGTTGTTATCACTGTACTGGATGATGGCTTGGAATGGAATCACACAGATATCTATGCCAATTATGTGAGTCTGAGTCCTCCTGTGAGTGTAACTTAGGGAACTGTCTACACAGACACAGTTAGGGCTTTCCTTCCCTCAAACAGGAGGCTACTCTGATATCAGCCCTGGGAATGATGGACCGACCTTTGTCACTGTCCTCACCCTCCTGCCAGTGCACACAAACTTTCTTTTGTTTCACTGGGCATTGAAAGAATTCAGTGGAGCCAAGGACTATACAAAAACCTGTGTGTTGGGGTTGGGGGAGAACTTACTAAATTATTAAAAGCCATTCAAATTCTATGTCACTCAGTATTGGGGGATATTAAAGCAATCAAATCAAACCTGATGCCTTAGATCATTTTCATAGTCTTTCTCCTCATAGTCCTTATGGGTCAATCTCTCTCACATTATGAAGTTATGTGAATATGATTTCTTCCATGGAAATCAAAGCATACACCACAAAGCACAAAAAAAGAGTCAAACCAAGAAAAGCCATTAGAAATGGGAACTAAGTAAACAAAAGTTAGCTACTTAATTGTTTATGAAGTTCTTCATAATATTTTAGGTCTTTAGATGAGTGTTTAGTCTTGAAAATTGCCCTTTGGCTTTCTCTCAACCTTTCCACTAACCAACATTCCCCAGCTAAAGAGTAAAGGAAAAGGGAAGGAAAAGAAGAGATAAAAAATATTAGTAGAAAGTAGCAATTATTGAAAGATATGGAAAATACAGAGAAGGAGTAGTAGTGGTGATACAATTCCTACGTGGAAGATGTTTAAGAGTAGCAATCTGGTTGGAAAAGGGAATAGGACCTGGAAGCTGGTCTTGAATTTCAAGCACACCCTCTTTAATTAAATTATATGTTTATTTTAGAGTAACAGGGGAGGCCGAAGGAGATCACTGTTGACCTGAGTCCCACCCCAGAGCCAGTCTTTCCATCTATTTTCTTAAGAGAGATGAGTGTCCAAGTGTCACTAGCTAGCGCTCTGGCTTAGTTATTAAGTCATTCATCTTCTCTGGGCCTGTTTTCTCATTTGAAAAATGAGGTGGCTGAACTAAGTAAACTCTGGTTCTTTCTGGTTCTAGCATCCTATGAGCTTCTGTGAGTTGTACATTTGGTAACATTCACTGAGAATTTGACCCTGGCTCATTTTTTTATGTACATTGTCTCTGCCTGGTTTATGGGTATAATAAATAATTAGCAACTGGGCCAGAAACTCTGAAATGCTTACTTTTGAGCCATCAGCCAGGATGGCAATGGGATAGGGGTAGAAAGCTTGGAAAGTGCTGCTTTTTAATGATGCTACAGTGTTATTTTTGTTCTCTCTTTAGGATCCAGAGGCTAGCTATGATTTTAATGATAATGACCATGATCCATTTCCCCGATATGATCCCACAAATGAGAACAAGTGAGTAAATGTGAATGTGGTAGGGCGGGGGAGCGATAAGTGCTTTAAAATGCTTTTATCTTATTTGAGAAAATTACACTATAAACATGATCCACATTTTAGTACTCAGAAAATGTTCATGTACACCATCCATACCACAATATTTTGTTGCTTTTAAAACAGAAACAAAAGCTTCTATTTGTACATTCCCTTTGGCTTACAGAACTGTATTTGAATTCATTTTTCTTAAATTATGAAATGCTCCCCTCAAATGTTACTGAATAGTTACACAGCTTTAGGAAAAATGTTTGAGACGTAAAGAATAAAAACCTTGAGCCCATGTCCCCTGTCCCCAATTCCTCTCTGAATCTTTCACTATTAGTGATGTGCTTGAGGTTACTCATGAAAAGAAACATAGATGACCAAGATAACAAATCCACATGACTTGCTCTGGTGGCCACAATCATGTTCACCAGCTCTCTCTGGAAGAGCATGATCAGACCCCAGAGAAAAGAAATGTACCCTGAGACCTGGCCTCAGATCCAACACAAGTCTCCAGGGCATTAGGCTAGGCAGTAGCCTGGTCCAGAGCTTGTACTGGGTATGCTAAAGCTGAAGGGAAGAGAACAAGGGTATCTTCTGACTCCTAAACTAACTCTCCATGGCAGCCACAGGGTCATGAGGAAGGCCAAGGGCCAGACTTGCTAAAGTAAGAGGCCAAATAAAGATACGGAGGCAAGAGGTATTTTAACCTTTATTTCCTAGCCCCAAAGAAACTTCACCCTCTAGGCACATGGCCTCAAGTGTCCATGCCCGTGTGAGATCATCTTTGTGCACAATGATGTCTCTTGCAGACTTTAAGGAGAAATTCCTACTTTCCTCTTCATTTGCTCCACCCAAAAGAGACTTGCACTCAAGTAGATGAAAGCCAAGGAAAAATTAGTGCTTGCTGCTTTGAGTGGGGACGGAAAGAGCAAGCAATGAAAAGCTCTTTGTGGATGCCACATCAAGTGCTTCCCTTTTCTTTTCTCCTCTTTTGGACTATTACGAAAATTGGGTCCATCAAGCTCTCTCCTCACTCTTTCTTTCCCCGTCTCCAATTCTCTCCCTTTCTTCCTTATTGTCTCAGAATTCCCATGTGGCTGGTGCAATAACACTGACCTAAAATTGTTACTTTGGATTGTCCCCCTCCAGAAGGCCAATAAAACCCTGGAAGAGAGACTGTCATTCATGGACTTAGCCTCAACTTCTGGGTGTATATTTCTTCCTTGGCGAGAAGGGGAGGCTTGGGGAGGGTCCCAGGATACTGCTTCTTTCAGTACCATTTACTTCTTCTGGAGTTTATTTGTTAAAGGGGTTAACAGCAAACACCCTTAGATGTTAGAACATTCCATTAACAATACAAAAGAAACTGTGAAGGGTCACCCTTGAAGCAAAGTGGGATGGCTCTGGAACTTAGAGCAGGGCCAACAGACAAGTGTTCAGCCATATTTCTGAGTCAGAGCAGTGCAGGACCAGGAGGAACATCTGTACTTTAAGAGCACAACCTTGTAATGTCAGCTTGGCAGCAGCAATGACTTTGCTGATTACCAGTGGGGAGGGTGACCTTGAAGAGATCACTTATCTCACTTTGCCTCTATTTTTCATTTTGTCCCCTAAAATGGTGACAAGGCCCCTGTTCCCTACCCTCCTAAAAGGAAATTCCTAAGGAAATGGGCAATAGGATCTTGGAAAAAAGTGGCACCCTTCTTAGAATGAAGTAAAAATGACAACTCATTCCACTCCGTTGGTCAAGACTAAGAGGGAAATCTTCCCCCATCCACACGGGTGCAGCTGGGGAGACTTAGCTGGAGGTGTCAGCCTCCTTCCTTAGGCCCCGGGTCTGGCCTAAGATGCAGTGTGGGTAATAACTTGCATCGTAGACGCAGGATAGGTGAACACCTGGTGAAATGATATTCTGTAAAGTTTCTGTACTCAGGATAAAAGTACTCCCTCTTCCCTCCTCCCAAAAAACAGACTCTCAACTCACAGTACTTATAATAGCCCCATTTGCCTCAACTCATGGAATTTCAAAGCCTCCAGGAAGCGGCCCATATAATTGTACGTATTTTGCACCTGCAAACTCTGAGCTTCTAAAGCGTAGCAGACCACGGACCTCCCATATTGCACAGAGGTAGTGTGACCACAGCCAAACACTTAAGAGCACAGACTTTGCAGCTAGATTTAGATCAAATCTTAGATCTGCCACTTAATAGCTGAGTGATCTTCAGCAAATTATTTAATCTCTTTGTGACTTAGTTTTTACTGTCTACTAAAAAGGAATAATAATAGTAATTATTTCAGTGGGTCATTATGGGGGTTAAATATGTTTATATACGTAATTGGCTTGGATAGTGCCTGGTACATGGACAGAGCTAAGTGTTTGCTATGACAATGATGATGACGATGATGATGATGATGATGATGATGACGACGACGACAATGACCCTAATGATGATGATGATCACGGATTCTCATTTAGCAACCATGGTAGACCTCCTTTCACTGAGAAATAAGCATGACAAGAATAATACCACCCAATGAGAGCAGAAGCAGAGACAAATCAATTTTCTGAACCAATTCAGAATCTGCTATTTGAAAATTACACAATAAGCAACTCTCTCTCTGGGTCCTCTTCACTATCAACCAGAAAGGTAGCAGCCCTATCATTTATCAAAAGGTATAATAAAAAACAGTTACCCTTCCAGCATGTTGTCAGAAACAAATCCCTTACGTTTAGAAAATGAATGGCCCCATTTTGTCTTGGCCTTCATAGCAGATAGAAACCTATTATCTCCCAATTCCCAGGGTATTATCTCTCCAAACTATCTGTGTTGCTGCTGTTCTTTATTACCATGTAAATAAGGTTAATAAAAGCTGCATTTGATTTCTCCTCTGCAAATCAAAAGAGGAATCACTAAGCAAAAACATCTTAACAGTGCAGGTAGCTCTTACTATTAAGCTGGCATGAATTTGTATTCAGCATTTCAACACCAATTACAGATTATTTTTCCAGTTATATAACATGTATGGCAAGGATATTTTAACTAATACAATAGTAGTCTTGAAACTATCTTGTGGAATAATTTTTTAAAAATTGATTTGTTTAAATGCCAGTTATGACCACTGTTCTAAAACAACCAAGGGCTCTTTTATCTCAGAGCCTGATTGAAGGAAAGAAAGCTGCAGGTCTATAAAGGATGACACAGAACCACTTTGATAAAGTCTTCTCTTTTTCTCAAGGTGTGGAGGTGGGAAGAGGAGGAAAAGATATCAACCCCTATTTGTCCCATGATTCTGCACCTTTCAAGAAAATAGCTCTCAGTATGTAAGGACAGGTTAATAATATGTAGTGTCACACTGCATCATTTTTAGGACAGAGGTACAATGCTGGGGATATTAGCCAACAGGCTGATTCTTTTGGCTCTGCCTGGAGACTTTGCTATCTGGGGCCTTGTCTCCCATCCTGTGTTAATGGAAATACAGGGGGTGGTGTGACATCTGGAAGCACAATTCCAGGATGGCAACTGAATTTTTCCTTTAACAAAGGCAAAGAGGACTAACTCATCAAAGAAGCATACAATTTCTTCTATGTGTTCAACATGCACATATTTCTTAGGGAATGTGTGTGTTGGTCAGGACAGCTTCAGTTGCAAATGAAAGACTTCTAACTAAAGGATTAAGTAAAATGGGGATTTAGAAAAAATTCACCCAAGGGATGTTCTACCTTCAGGCATTGCAAGATCCAGGAACTCAAATAATATACCGTCAGGATCAGCTACTCTGTCTCCATCTCCTCATACTGCTCACCTCCACTTAGCTTCATTCTCAACAGAATCTTGCTTGGGAGCCAGATCCACATGGTTCACATAGAACTTAAAGATTCTGGAGAAGGAATGTAATTTTCTTCCCGAGAATCTACCTCAATTCTTGAAAGCTGTCTGGGAGGACAAGCCTCATGATAGAGAATCACAAGGAGTGAGCAAGGGCCACTTCCCAAAAGGGAAAAAATGCTAGAAAGACCAAAAAGAAATGGATGTCTACTACATCAAGGAAGACCTTGGATTAAAGATAATCACACTGTTCTGACTTGGGACTCCTATCCAGTATTAACATAAAGGAGGAACACTATTTAGTGGAAGGAAACCAGGAAATCAACCAGTCAATTTAGGATTTTACATTTCGTGTTGGGCTAAATTAATAGATGTCTAGTACAGTGTGTCTAAAAGCATCTGGCTGAAAGAGTTGCTCAGAGCTAATCCTTCCTCTTTCATCCTCTATGTCAGCATATCTGATCAACGGCTCCTTCAATGCACCAACAGCCTACACACTGTCCCCAGGGGCTTCCACAGTGCAATGAAGTCATGAAATAAACAAATATACATTAATGTTCTCTTGACTTACTGACCCTCCTGAGGTCAGGGAGGAGAGGGAAAAAGACAATCACTATACCTAGAATTTCAGAGTTGATGCTTTAATGGTGGACTTTGGTCCACATATCTAAATAGATAGATCGCCACCCCCCCCCCACCCCCTGCCAAATACTCCAAAATCCTAAATTACCCTCTTTATCTGATTGCAAAACCAGTCTTGTTCAGGCTTCTAGTCCCAATCAGGGTTGCAGGAGCACCCTGGTCTTCCAATTAGCCTGTACTGTCTTGTTAATATCTCAAAATCCTCTCGCTACCAGAAAACCTTTGGATGTTTTTTAGTTTGGTATACGGCTAGAGGAGGAGAGGAGGGCTTGAGAGGGGACTCTGTTCTCCATATCCCACTAGGACTGGTCCAGAATAACCTAATTCAAGGGAGTCACTAGTGAGGGATAAGTGAGGAGTCACTTTAATACCAAAAAGTACACGCAAAAGGCATTTCTTTGAGATGGTTTCTGAAAGTGTCAGAGCTGCTTGTAAGTATGGATAGCTAACACTTCCTGCCTTCTTACAATATACCAGCCACAGTTCTAAGTGTTCTACATACAGTATTTCATGTCATGCCACAATTCTTTGAGGACCAGCAATTTACCCAAGATCACACCACTAGTTAGCAGTAGAAGCTCTAATCTGACCTCACAAACTTGGGCTCCAGTACTTGTGACCTACATTTCATTTAATACTGATGGTTTCATCTAAATCCAGCCACAAAGCTGACAAAAAGTTAATATACCTTTGTATCATGGATTTATACGCAAAACCAGTATTTGTCCTCATGTGTTTTTTAAATCCTGTTTTCTAATCCTCAGACATGGGACCAGATGTGCAGGAGAAATTGCCATGCAAGCAAATAATCACAAGTGTGGGGTCGGAGTCGCATACAGCTCCAAAGTTGGAGGTAAAGTGGACGGCTCTTTCTGCGGTTTGGCAGTTGAATCTGAGTCTTGCATTACCTGGTGCAAATGGGGTAATACAAGACCTGGGTCACCTGGGGTCGGGGGGACTTTTCAACAACCAGAGGAAGAAATTGAACGCCATGCAAAATTTGCCGCCCGACTCAAATACGATTTGCAAGCAAATCATTGGGTCTGGATTCTTAGAAAATGATAGCTGAATACAGCCCATACATCTTGTTGAGGGGAAAAAATGGAAATGTTGAATAGCTTTTGAAGCAAATCTAATTTTCTCTGTGTTCTGATTTAGAAGGCTTTGTTATTGAGTGCTTGCTAAGAGAACAGAAGGAAGAGGTAAATTTAGGCAAAGACTTCCCCTGCCTTTCAATTCTGGAGTCCTTCATTTCATCACTGAGAACAGTTTATTTAACAAAAATAAAAGGAATACATACTTGTTATAGTAAGAAGCCAAAGGTTATCTTGGATAACAAGAATTTAGAATCTCTGGTTGCTGCAGTCAGTGTCTTTATGGGTAAGCAGATGGTAAGTTCCAGCAGGGCGATTTAATAAAGGAACTATTTACAAAAGTTAAAGGAAACCAAAGAGGGGCTAACTAATGTAAGCAGATGTTACCACCCTCAGACCTAATGGAGCAAGAGGAGGAAGTTGAAGAGAGAAGCTGTGGTCATAAGAGACAGCCATTGGACAGGAGCTGTGGCCTTGAGTGCACAGTGGAGCTGCTTCTAGGCAGGGAGGATCCAGGAATGAGTACCTCTCTCTCCCCTCATCCCCCACCTCCCTCCTGCTGCTTTCTTCAGTTGGCTGAAACCAACAGGAAGACAAGAGAGGCCACAGCTGCCATCCACATTCCTGGGAAGAAGGGTGCAGAGTGGATCTGCAGGGGCTCACAGAGAATAAAATTTATTTTATTCTCTCCTCTTACGCCCACCCAAACTTAGGCTTTCATGGTTACACTATAAACACTGCATATAGTTTTTTTTTCTAAAACTACAACAAAAAAAAAGATCAATTGTAGAACATGGCAGTGACAGTGAAACTCCTTTAAGCCCTATGTAAGAACAACTTGAATTTGGTTCTGTATTTTCAGAGATCAAATAAACATACACCCCGGCATATGTAATTCATCTCTCACTGACACAGCATGCTTCTAGATTTTAAGTGTCATTCTGATTCCTTTGATACCAGCATCATAAAAGTGCCATGTTAATTTGAAGAAAATGAAGGCAGCAGCAGCAATTACATAATCACCTAGAAAAACAATGCATTTTTTTTAAGTCATGACAAACTAAGTAGCTACAGTTTGCAAGAGAATCATCTGATCCCTTCATTTTACAGAGGAGGAATCAGAAGCAAGGTTCTCAAGGATATTAAAATACACCTACTATGCGTCCATCATTTACCTTACAACACATTATCCTAGAAGTTAACAGGATGGATTTGACTGCCAGCTTTCTGGGATTCAAGTCCCAGCTTCCCAGTTTCAAGCTATGTGGCCCTAGGCAAGTCACTGTCCCTCTCTGGCCTCAGTCTCTCTCTACCTATAAAATGGGGAGAATTACAGCAGCCACCTCAAATGGTTGTCATAAGGACAGATGAGTCCATACATTTTAGGCCTGTAGAACGGTAGCTGCATATAGTATATCCTCAATGCACATGAGCTGTTATCACCCCCATTTTACAGCGGAAGAAACTGAGGCACACAGAGGTTAAGTGGCTTGCCCATGATCACAAAGCTAGTAAGGAGCAGAGCAGGGATTTTTTTTTTCCCAAATGCATTTTAAACCATTTTTAAAAATAAATATGACTTCTACTAGTTGTCAACTACACGTTCTTTTACCTATGCTCCCTAGTAAATAATGGTGTGAAAATCTAAGGCTGTACACTCCACTGTATTATTAGCCTGGAGCCAGGAATAACCAGGTAGCTGCCTGTATTTGTCTAAATTGCTTTTGCCTTCCCGGCCCTTAAATACATGAGTCTGATGATGGGTGACAGCCTGTTGGAAAGCACAAAGAACTACCGCATCTGCTTTCTCCTGATGAAAAATGATTCCCCCTCAGGAGTGAAATCCATGGCAATGATTTCATCCTTGAGATTATTTAGAAGAAAAGGAAGCATGTTCCTTGAAAATGTTTCTTAGCAAACACATAAAAGAATGGCCTCTGGGTTATTTTTAATCAGTGTTCATAAATAAGAGTTCTTTCCCTATTTGTTAGTTGCCTATTGTGGGTAGATCTTTTCAAGCTGCACGGTTTCCCGTACAGAGTGGTTTGTATGGCACTGGCTGGGCTGCAGCAGTTCGTGGTATAGTCGTGGGCAGGCATGTTGAGAGACAGCTGTCTGATGCCTCTTTCTGAAAGCTACCCTGTCATTTTCAGTTTATTAGGGAAGCAGAGGGAGGGGAGACATTTTGTAATCAACAACAAGCATGGCCACTGCACAGTGCATATAGTTATCTTTAAAGGGCAGATACGAAAGCTATTGGAGGCAGTGGCTTGCGTCCTCCTGCTGTGAAGTTAGCAGCTGGGTCACAGGCATTTGGGACATTAACGATTAGCCTGTTTGACTCTTTCGAGAGTCCTCTAAAAAATGAACATTAAGAGCACTGTGCTACTCTATGTGTACACACTGACACCAACTTACATATTTGTCTGCTTGGCTGTTCAGGCATAAGAATGCTGGATGGCATTGTGACTGATGCTATTGAAGCCAGTTCAATTGGATTTAATCCTGGACATGTGGATATTTACAGTGCGAGCTGGGGCCCTAATGATGATGGGAAGACTGTGGAAGGGCCTGGCCGACTAGCCCAGAAGGCTTTTGAATACGGTGTCAAACAGGTGAGATGCTTCACACAGACCCACCTGAAATGAAATCTGACTATTTGAATTGGAGGAGAAGGGAAGAACACTTAGTTTAGATGGAAAGAAACTGTTGTGAATTTCCTGCTGTTGTTTATGACTGGAAGTGCATTTAGAGAGCCAAATCATTCTTCAGTGGGATGGAAATTAAGGGTCAAGAGAGTTTTCTCCCTTGGGCCTGACATTCAACAGATATTCATTATTCTTAGGATCCTTTCTTAAAAAGTACTCTGGATATACCCTTTCTCATTTTCGTGCTGCTTTTGAATTTCTGCACGAAGTAAACTACTACCCAGACCTCTTTCATGTGCTCTGAAAATGCATCCTTAAATAGAGCAATGCCCCTGCCCCCTGCACGTTCCTGCTGAACACTTGTGCCTTGGTTGTGTTGCTGTGTCATTTGGGTTTAGTGTATTCCTGCCAGGATTCTAAGGCCCCTTTCTGCACAGGATGAAACAAAAGTAGAAACTTTGCAGAGCACAAATTGAAAAATCATAGAAAGAGTAGCCTTGACGAGTTCCATTCAATCGAAAGAGTCCCTTTTAATGCAGCTGCAAAGCAGATCTGAATAATGCCTGATTTTGTCATTCTATCAGTCAGCCAGAAGATTCAAGCAGAAAGGGAGGAAGTCCAAAGATTCAAGAGTAGTGACAAAAGCCAAGGGAAGAGTGAAAAAAATATGGGTGAGTGCTAAAGGCCAGATTATGAATCCACATAATAAAGAAAAGAAAGAAATGTACTCACTCAGCACCATCCCAGAGAAGGCCCAGATGAAGGAGGACCAGTAGAGCCAAGCTTATAATGTGCAGTCTCACGAGAGTTCCAGCATGGAGGCTGGAGGACCTGGAGTTGAAACGGGCTCCAAGTTACTGGCTCTGTGAACTTCATGCATGTATTTGTTGGGGATTTTACTGGCACGTGACAGTGACCCCAACAGATGATAACAGATGTGATATATTCTGGCTTTTCCTTTAGGGAAGACAAGGAAAGGGCTCTATCTTCGTCTGGGCTTCTGGGAATGGGGGGCGTCAGGGAGATAACTGTGACTGTGACGGATACACGGACAGCATCTACACCATCTCCATCAGCAGTGCCTCACAGCAAGGCCTATCCCCATGGTATGCTGAGAAGTGCTCCTCCACCCTGGCCACCTCCTACAGCAGCGGGGATTACACCGACCAGCGAATTGTATGTTGCTTTTGTCTAACTCTCTCTGCTTAGGTAGGAGAGCACGGCTTGCCTTCAAAAGGATCCTCTGGTCACACTGATTTGCTTAAGCTTGGTATCTCAGTTGGGGAGACCCACACTTTACTCACTTGAAAGGTGGGTGTATATTGGGAAGTTTTCTTTCTCAGGGATAATGAGGCTTCTGCCAAGATGCTGTTGGCTCTCTGTCAGTTTTAAACTCAGCCCTGAGAAGCCACCCACATGTCATTATATATGGCCGAGACTCCAAATGTCTACACAGTTTGTGTGATGCCTCCCTGAAAACAGCCTTAAAGGAGATTTTGGGGTTGCAGGGGCTTTAACTCCCTTGTACTTGTTGATCCTTTAATAGCAGGGAAAATGTCTGACTTGCCCTTTAGCAGATGATAAAAATACAGAGCATATACCAGCTATGTCTCCTAAGAATGGACGACCTGAAGGAAAATAACAGTCAAAATTTCCCCTGAGGTGAACTTCTCAGCATCCGAATAAGCAGCTTAGGAAGGTTATATGCTCAGAGAGCATCTCCAGCCCACGCTTGGCTGTGCCTTCACTTCCATGAGTCAGATTGCCAAGGGCAATTATTGGATTTCCCTTCAAGGGCATGATGATGAAGGGCCATTTGGGGGCTTTGAGAACAAAGAGAGGCACTTTTCATTTAAAAATGTAAAGCCTCAAATTTAACTCCTGACACACAAAGAACCAACTAGCTAAAGTATGGAGATCCTGATCTCAATAAAATAACAGGTCATGATCCCATTAGACTGTGGGTAAACCCCCTAATAATTAGTCCTGGAAATGTGTGTCACATTCATATTAATGGTATATAAATGACCAGAACTACGATCTTCATACCGGATCACTATTCTGGAATGCAGCCTACTCTAGTTCAGACAGTAAAACTGGTCTCACTTAAAAGCCTTCACCTCCCTCCCATGCCCACATCTTCAATTACTCAAATAGACAGTGACATCCTATCCAGGGGTTCTTGATGGTGGGCATAACTGACAGCCTTTGGAAGGGGAGTATAAGACATGTGCCCCACTTCTATTCATAGCCCCTGCTTCTTGATGTCCACGTGGGTGTCCAGAGTGGCTTTTCAGAAGATGGCCTATTGTGTATGTCAGAGTCACCAGCTCATGGACTGTCCCTGATATGAGGCACTCTGCTCTGAAGTAGGAGGAAAAGTTTCCATCTTTGTAAAGATCCCTCCTTAGGTAAATCAGCCAGAGAAGAGACAGCTGGTGGATTCTATTTGAGACAGTTGCAATAATATAGCCTTTGTTTTACGCAAACTTCTTCCTGGGCACAGTCATCTCTGGGGGCTTACTTGCGTCAGCAGGTAAAAAGGGCAAGCTTGCTTCCGCAGCCCTCTGAGGAACAGAGCCACCATAACGAGATACTCAGTGACTCCAAGTGGGAAGCCAAAGGAGGTGATAATAAAACAAATTATTTTTTTACACCTCCCTCCCACACGTTGAAATCTCTAGCTAAAATCTACAGTGCGAGAGCCCTTGAGGGGTGTCTTGTTAGTAATCCTTTGGCTCAACTACTTGTTCAACCAGCAACACCATGGTTCTTAAGGGCAAACTAATTGGAAGTCTTCTTGGTTTCTTCCCTTCGTCTCAGCAACCTCTTCATTAAGCTAAAATTAGCCTGGGTGACTCCTTATGTGCAATACCAGTGTGTGAAAAGCTTTCACA
Source organism: Vicugna pacos (assembly GCF_048564905.1). Classification (NCBI taxonomy): domain Eukaryota; kingdom Metazoa; phylum Chordata; class Mammalia; order Artiodactyla; family Camelidae; genus Vicugna; species Vicugna pacos. Next base: position 55,384,650 of record NC_132989.1, read on the forward strand.
GACAGGATCTCATTTCAGCCTCAGATTATGAGTCAAGAAACACCAACCTCATTTGACAGATGGGGAAACCGGTGACTTGCACCTGGGACACATCTATTGAGTGGCAGGTTTAGAATTTGATCCCACATTTAAGTCTACTATGCTTCCATTTGCAAAACTCAACATTTTCATCAAAGTGCAAAGGTGACATTAACTGATGGCTGTAAGATTACATCAACAGTGAGTGCAAACTACACACTAAACCAATTTTGTGCAAGTAGTTCAAGTGGCCAAACTCAGGATGGCTTTACATCCTTGTGCTGAAGAGGCAGTCAAATGTCAATCTGAAGGCAAAAGGGAATTGCACACAAGGTAGAATTTCTAAATATGCCAGGCCAAACACAATAGACCTGATGATTAATGGGCCAGCATGATTCACAGTGATTTTGAAACAGTCCCTTTTTACAGACAGCATTTCGTTGGGGAAATCTCAGAAGAGAAAATATTCATAGTGGGAGTACTTCATCCCCAGAAAAGGCATCCTGATGCCAGAATTATAGACAAGTTGCATATAGAGGAGAGTGAGCTGAAGTATCAGCAGATGGCAAACATCCGCCTGTGGTTTGGAGGAGGAAGTAGGGAATCGAATCAGCTGGGCTTCCTGATCATAGCAGATGCAGCTCTCCGTAGGGCTAACCCCCGGGGACAGGATCACACTCCTCACATGTTCTCCCACGTTTCTTTCCTTCCCGATGCCACACAGACGAGCGCTGACCTGCACAATGACTGCACCGAGACCCACACGGGCACCTCGGCCTCTGCACCCCTGGCTGCTGGCATCTTCGCCCTGGCCCTGGAAGCAAAGTAAGGCCCACAAAGCTTCTAATCACCTGTACTAAGGCTGCCTCTCCCTCTTCTTTCAATGCATATATTATTTTCTGAATACATGGTTACAGTAGAAAACTACAAAAAATAATAAAAATAAGCTCTCTGTTAACATTTCAATCTAAATTTCACACACACACTTATATTACAAAATTAGGATCTTAATTTCACACACTATTTTGTAATTTTTTAAAGCCACCTGTATTAAGAGCACATTCTCACATCTAAATCAATGTTCCTTGACCTTTAAAAACTCATGCTCTCCTCCCAATCCTCCTCTTCTCCCTCAGCTGCAAGGCCTCCTCACTTCTGTTTATTTCCACCAAGAAAGACTTTGTCCAGATAATTTCCTGTGGGTAGTGTTAGGAATAAAAAGCTTGTAAAACATCTTTTTTAAAAAAATAAAGATTATATAAGCTCAGTCCTAGAGCTGATATAACAAGAGAATTAAACACAGAACTTTTATCTTTTTGTAGTATATCATAATATAAATGCAAATTTTATTAAAGTCATCTAATCATGCTTGGATCAACACCCTTGTCCATAGATATTAGTTATCATCTTTGATAATATTCTTAAGATCAACACCTACAACTGGAATTCAGGGGTCAAAGGGCATGATGTTTTAATGATTTTGATACACACTGTCAAATTACTGTCTAAAAAGACTGCACCATTTTATATTCCCAGCAGCAGTATATGTGTGAAAGTGCCAGTTTCCTTAACCCTTATCAAAGCAATTTTTATTATCTTTTAAAATGTTTGCCACTTTAATAGATGAAAATGCTATCTCATCTTTATATGCTTTTATTTCATTACTAATGAAGCTCAGTGTTTTATATTCTTTCACCATTTATCATCTGTGATCGCTTGTTTATAACCTTGATTTGGTTTTATGGCCTTACTTAGAAAAGCTATTAATGCTAGGTTTGGTTAGTTTGACATTTACCTTTTAATTTTATTTTATGTTATGTTTAACATAATGAAGTTAATAGGTATACAGGTGTATTTGTCAGCCTCTTTCTTTAAGGCTTTTCTCCTTCTCTATGCTCAGAAAAATCTTTACAACACCAAATTATATAAGCACTATTTATTATGGCTCCCTTACCATATTTATGTTTTAAATCCCCCTTGGAATATATTTTAATTTACGTTATTAAAAAGGGATTTAGCAATATTTTTTCCTCATAATAGTTATCCAATAGTCCAATACTCAGTACAACGTAAAACAAACAAACAAAAAAGCCTAAATGTCTCATATGTATATCCACAGCTTTTTTCTTTTTCTTTCTTTCTTTCTTTCTTTTAGTGGAGGTACTGGGGATTGAACCCAGGACCTTGTTCATGCTAAGCACGCACTCTACTACTGAGCTATACCCTCCCCTCACAGCTTTTGATTCATCCTTATTTCTGTTTTCTGATGCTGTGTGGTGAGAAATCTTTAAATGTCAAGTCAGGTGCTATGGCTGCATGATATAGGAAGTGTTTAAACTTGTAAATTACTATCATCCTTCCCTATAAGGAGGTTATCCTAGAAGAACATCCATGTTCTCTAGAGAGAGGACAAAGCAGTCCCCTCATGACATGTCCAGTAGATGAGGTTCAAAGGAGCAGAACAGGAGCACATCTTGACCTGTGCCATAGCTGGAAAAGCCCTGCAGCTCTTGAGGAGAACCCAGCATTGCTCCAGGAGCCCAGGGGCACCTGTGGAGTAGCGGTTTGTTCCCTAGTATCTCAGCTCTGAGATGGCCACTGTGGCTTAGCAAGGCAGGCCTAGCAAGCCTCATACCAGGAGTCTACCTACTTGGAGGGGATGGAAAGCTATCTGATAAGGGAAGAGCAAATCCAAGTGTCCAATCGGAAACAGAGGGAAATCTGAAGCTCTTGGGCCCAACAGAAAAGCTTTCAGAACCTGAGTTCAGTTGTAACAGGAAGGGGATGGACAGAGTCTATGAACACAAGCTAAGACTGGCATCAGCAGACCCAAACCAAACTTGATGAAAAATAAGCAGTGAAAAGTGCAAGGCACATTCGGCTTCAAGTTCTAGGCTTATCACTAGCTATGTGACCTTAGGCAAATTAATCTCCAACTGAGGATTCAATTTATCATCTAAAAAGGAGGGGTCAGATCAGATCATCTTTTTCAAACCTCTTTCCTTTATAAGATTCTCCAATTTGAAATGGAAGGTGTCAGCATATATAGATCACCTAACATGAATTGCTGACTGTGGTGGTAAGATGTCCAGGGTAGAAGAAATAAAGTCCTGTAAAGGCAAATGGTTACACAGGTGGTGAAATAAGATCATGGTAGAAATAAGATCATTTATTTTAGGATGTAAGTTTTAGCTCCAGGGAGCTTTTAAAAGAAAACCATCCTTAAAATTTTGCCTTCTCTACCCAACATCTATCAGATGCATGTAAATATAACTGGCCAGGCCTAGCCCATCCTTGTCTAGTGACCAGCATGGTAAGAACACCCAACCCATCTGGCTGAACAGATGTAATGTTAGTTTGACTAACAACTGAAATTCTAAAATTATGATCTCTGATTTCTAAAATTCCAAACCTTCTTTTCCTATCTAAGGAGAAAAACGATCTAAGAATGATCTAGCCTAAATAATCTACATTAATTCTAATTGACTACTTATAAAGAGGGGGCTCCATGGACTGTTACAAAGTACAATGGATGAGTTTCTAGGGGCCCATGAACTTCTCTGAAACAAGATTCAGAAATTTTTGAGAGCGTGTATATGGCATTTTTGGGGGGAATGGTTTGTAGGTTCCATCAGATTGTCACATGGCTCACAATTTAAGAGACATTAGGAGTCTATGATCTCTCTGGTACATATAATAAGAATTTAATTCCTTTCATTTGATCCAATCATCAGCACAATGAACATAACCTATCTCAATATTTAAACTTCTGCCAAAGTACATAGAGATTATTGAGACATCTGTTCTCAGATGGACAATTTTCTTAACTCTCTTCAATTATCTACACGAGGATGATTATTTCAGAAAGTCTGAATGACAGAATTTCTAGAAGAGTCCCTAGACAACCAAGATTGGGAGAATCATTTAACCATGGAGAACAACTATGGAGACTGAAGAACTGGGCTAAACTTATCAAGAATGATAACATTCAGTATTTATCAGGCTCTGACTATGGGCCAGACACTGTGCTAACCTCTTCATATATAACCTAACTCTAATCTTTACAATACTCTGGTGACAAAGAAATTATTAGCTGTATTTCACTAAGGAAGAAACTGAGGCTTAGAGAGGTTGAGAAATGTAACCAAGATCCCACAGAGATTCAAATCTTGGTCTCCCTGACCCCAAAGCCTGTGCTATCAGCAGCTGTGCAACCCCATCTCCTGTAGTCCTGTGACGGCGGGGAAATTTCATCCCCTCAAAGAAACAGGGGTTAAGAAGACTGAGGCTGATAGAGAAACATCTTAACTCTGGTGTTTATGGGTTCTGAATAAATGGATCCTGTGATGCAGACTACTTATTATGCTGCATTAAATATGATGTATCTGGGACTCTGGGGAATGAGAAGAGGAAAGGGAAGGAGAAAGAATGGTTTCTGGCTCAATCGTATAGTGGAATACTTGTCTTCCCTAGAAGAGTGTTTCTCAAGCACCCACATACATAATAATTTAGGTTATTCAGTATGCAGATTCCCAGATTCAATTGCCAACAACTCAGATTCAGAATTTTCTGGTATTTGGTCCAGGAATCTTCATTTTTTAATAAGTATTCCAGTTCATTTTAATGGTGGTAGTTACCTTACCCCAAATTTGATAAACAGCTGCTATGAAGGGTTACTTTACAACTGTGTTTTCCCGCAACCTCACTGGGCTGTGATTGTGAAGAAGCCCAGTAGGGTACTTAATAAACATATCCTGGAAATACACAAACACACACACACTAAGAAAGACAAGACTTCCTTGGATAAATGCCTGTGGTACCATTATACTTAAGAAAGATGGCAGACTGTAACCTGTCTTTTGAGGGGAGAGCAAAGAATCAGAATAGTTTTTAATTTCAATGTTTAATTCCAAGTCCCTTATTTTCTATAAACATATCCTTGATTAGCAACCCAATGCAGTTTTTAAAAATGTAATTATTGTGGATGCCGTTGAGAAGCAAGATGCTAATTAACAGAGGAAGGCTGTCAGCAATGAGATGCAGTATTGTTAGAGGCTCCTTTTCATTTATGAAATGCAATCACCCAAATGAAAAATAACTGTTAGGAAAATAGGCTTAATCTTCCTAATTGCATAACAATGAAGCCTCTTTGAATATTTTGCAAAGAACAGGTAAAAGAAAGTAAGAAAACCCACAGCTAAATATAAAATAAATGTTCTGCTAAGAAATACAGAAAACAGGAGCTTTGTGTTTGATAACCATCATTATCAAGACTGTGGCTATGCCTCCTTGGTACACGTCCTCATCCCAACCTCCATACACATGCCTGTTCACACTATAATCCACAGGGGAGATTGGTGTGTTGCCCTTTGATCACCTTGATAAGAGGCTTTTACCTAAACCTCCCTTTAAAAGACCGGAAGGAAGCAAGAATTTCCTGAAGTACTTCATAGGGCAGAATTAGTTTCTACATTAAGAAAATAGCCATTTCTGCTCAGCTAGTTAATTATTCCTCATTGTGGGATGGCTAATGTGGAAATAAGATCCATAATGAACTATTTATGATAATGGGCAGACTGGAGGTCTGAATAATAAGGAATTCTGAAGACGGTCAAACCCAACCCTCTCTCTCATCTTATAGATGAGTCCGCTCAGGCCCAGGGAGATGACGTGGCTTGCTTAAGGTCACACAGGTCTTTGGTAGTAGAATATAATTTAATGTGCCTTTTATTAGCCCTTATTCTGACCCCATGATTTAAAATGATTTCTAATTGTCTTCATAAGTTTTATGTTTATATTCTTTCTTCCAACTCCTATTATTTTTAGCTGTAATGTGAAACTGGCTAGACAGTTTTTCAAATATAAATATAAAACCATGGCCTACCCTCAGAGATTCTGATTCCGTAGGTTTAGGGTGAGACTCAAGAATTTTTATTATTGACAAGTGTACCAGGTAATGATGATGCCAGCAGTTCTGAATTCATGAGAATCCCTGAACTGGAGTCCTTCTAAGGCCTCTTTATCAGTCACTCTCTGGGGTTAAGTGTTAGGTTTGTCAGGAGCTCAGCTGAGAGCATACTGAGCTGCCAGGTGTCAGAGGAGCTTTAAAGCAACACACCACAAATGAAAGAATTAAGCACTTCATCACTTACTGGGATGGAATAAGCCAGAGTCTAAAACCAGAGACAACACTGACTCTCCCTGTTCCAGTTGAGGTGCACCAGTTGAGGGTCAGGGAAAGCATAGACATGGGGGTCGTCTCATGGTTGAGGGAGCCCCAACAAAAGGCTCTGGTAGTTTTATGGGCTCCGGGGTAGGGTAGGAGGAAGGGGAAGGCTCAGAGTGGAGAAGTACTGGGAGCTGAGTCAGAGTGGGGAGAAGTAGCTTCAAGGCTTCCCCCTCCTCTCCACATAAAGAGGCCTTGGCAGAGGCGCCTGAACAAGACCTTTGCCCAAGGCCTCAGATAAGACCTAGGAATGAAGGCACAGGGCCTAGGAATGTAAATATGGGAAGAGCTTCCCTGGCAAGCAGGGCCTGAGACCTTGACGGCAACTCCCTTCAGAGATGGCGATGCACAAGCTGTGCACCCGGGCCGGGGTGCCAAGAGCTGCTTCCCCGGGAGGCCCAGCAGAGAGAGCCTTTGTAATGCCTGTGATGAGGACTGGGGTTTTTTTGGTTTGTTTGTTTTTATTGAAGTATAGTCAGTTCCAATGTGTCAATTTCTGGCGTACAGCATAATGTTCTAGTCATATATATATACACATATTCTCGTTTTCATATTCTCTTTCATTAAAAATTATTAAGATAATATAGTTCCCTGTGCTATACAGAAGAAATTTTTTTTTTCTATTTTTATATACAGTAGTTAATATTTGCATATCTCAAACTCCCAAATTTATTCCTTCCCACCTTCTTCCCTCCTGGTAACCATAAGATTGTTTACTATGTCTGTGAATCTGTTTCTGTTTTGTAGATGAGTTTTGTAGTGTCTTGGGACTGGGTTTTTAACCAGGACCCAGACTCCTCAGTGTTTAGGAATGTACACTGCCTCTTTCTTATCACCAGGGGATTGTTAAACCAGCACATTATGGGCTCTGCGGAGAAAATAACAAATTGAGCTAGATTCCCCTGATGATTGTTTCACAAACCAGTGTTAAGACAGAAACCCTGAAGACTGAATGCTTAGGCATTTATTTACTAAATAATGCCTGATGGGCTTGATACAAAAAAGCTAAGGAAAAGCTTGAGATCCTAAAAGACTCTAATGACTAATAGCAATACGTTGTAAGATTGTATTTAAGGCTAGTTAACACACACATTCGATCATCCAACCAACAAATATTTACTCAGCATATCCCCATGCCTGGCATTATTCTGAGTGCTTGGGATACATCAGAGAACAAGAGTGATTAAAAAGCTCAGCCCTTCTCACAGCTGATTCTAGCAAGAGAGACAGACATTAGTAATACACACAAGAAATGAGTTGCTCATAGAAGGTGATAAATGCTGTAAAAGGGGAAAAGTATAATAGGATAAAAGAGCTTGGGAGTATTTGGGGAGAGCTGAAATTTTCAAATAGATCAGGGAACGACTGAACTTCATTCTAACAGACCCAACAATCCCATGCATCTCTGATTTATCTTGATATTACTGCTTAATTATTTTACCAAAACTTCTGATCATACCATTTCCTTGCTCAGAAATCCTCAACGGTTCCTCTTTGCCCAAAGGATAAAGTGTCCGGTCAATCAAGATCCTCACCACCTGGCTCAGTACCTCTCTCCTCTCTTCCATGCTCCAGGAAACCAGACTATTCCGTGTCATCCTGACTTTCCCCCCTCAGAGGTTTTGCTCCATTGCCTCATACCCTGTCTTCTCTCTCTACTTCTTGACATTTTACCCACCCTTTAAAGTTCAGCTCAAATATTTCCTCCTAGATCTTTCCATCCCCAAATAATTCTTTCTCCTCTGAAGTTCTACAATACATTATGCTACAAATACAGTATTCAACAGGTACATTATAGTTATTAAAAGACTTAGTTCTTTTACTGGATTGTAAGCTTCTTAAAGACACGAGTGACCTCCTTAAATATGCCCACACTATTTAGCATAGTGCCTTGTAAGAATGATCTCAAGTAGCTAAGAGCTTCTTGACACTTTGGCTTTATAAAGAAAAGAGACAAAAAGTATTTATGAGTAAGTAGCCAGCCTGTGTCTAAATCTGAGTCTTACTAAGAAAGAAGTCAAGACCTCAACTATGAGTTCATAATGCTGAAAGCACCAAGGCTGTTAATGGACAGCAGAAGACTGGAGGACCCAACGGAAGCACTGTCATTTTTAATTTGTGCTCCTGGTAAATGTAGGTAATTAGAAATCAGGGACCAAGTCCTACATTTCTACAATGCTGAAGACCAAATTTTACTCATAGTAAGATCTTAACCTATGTGATATGAGGAGAAGTTTTAAGGACTGTATTTTAAATTCTGAATGAAAGACATACCAATAGTAATACAAACTAGAATTAAACAAGCGTGTTTACAAAAGGCACTTCATCATCTCTGAAAGATACTTGTTTTTAGTACTTGTTTTTGCAAGGAATCTTCATTTTGCCCTTGAAAGATTCTCTGGGTCCCTTCCTCTCCAGTCCAAACCTCACCTGGCGAGATATGCAGCACTTGGTTGTCTGGACCTCTGAGTATGACCCACTGGCCAATAACCCTGGCTGGAAAAAGAATGGAGCAGGCTTGATGGTGAATAGTCGATTTGGATTCGGGTTGCTAAATGCCAAAGCTCTGGTGGATTTAGCTGATCCCAGAACCTGGAACAGTGTGCCTGAGAAGAAAGAGTGTGTTGTAAAGGACAATGACTTTGAGCCCAGGTAAGTGTCTCCAGGAATTTTAAACAAATGTGTGCTCGTAGCATATTTGACGATGGTTTTTGTCACTCTGCCTAATTTTTCTCACCTACCTGTCTGAAGTAGATGGAGATGGCATTTGCCATTGCTCCTTGTATGTCTATGGGGGAATCACAGAGATCAAAGATCTGTAAATCATGTTAGCATAGTTGTAGTTTCCTTTTGTAGCCTGCCTACCACATAGCAGTAAGTTAAGGTGCACCACTGTTTTACATACTACTAAGTAAAATCATTGCCAATTAAACTATTATCAATCATTGGTTTTAAGATTCACCCCAAATTCAAAGATGTTAAAATCTTTAAAAAAAAATGCATCTTAGAATTGATGAAAGGCAGTACTTGCCAACCAGTATTACCCAGAACCTACTTACAAAAGAACCTCACTTCATGCCACTGTGCTATGTGATTTGTGACTTTACATCCATGAAGGATCTTTTATCATATAGCTTTTACATCGACTATAGCTGGCCCACTGTATCTGACTACAGAAGCTGAATCTGGTATGAGATATACACATATATACATACACACACACACACATATATGTATATACACACCTCATTATCTTCTTTATCCATTTATCTGTTGATGGACACAAGTTTCTTCCATATCTTAGCAACTACAAATAATGCTGCTATGAATACTGGGGTGCCTGTATTTTTTCAAATTAGTGTTTTTGTTTTTATCAATACCATATTATTTTGATTGCCATAGCATTGTACAGCATTTTGAAATTAGGAGATGTGATGCCTCCAGTTGTGATCTTCTTTCTCAGGACTGATGTAGCTATTTGTAGTCCTTTGTGGTTCCATATAAACTGTAAAAATTTTTTCAAATTTCTTCTATTTCTGTAAAAACATTATCATTTTCTTATGCATTGAAATTAACTTACAACTAATGCTGAATTGGGATCTACTTGTAACAGGAAGACACAACAAACCTTGCTAAGTATCTACTCAAGAGTGTTGTGTACATATTCCCATAAAATTCAAGGAAGAAAAGATACACTTTGTTCAGTGATGATTATTCAATGTATTTAGAGCCCTGAAAGGTAACGGAGAAGTTATCATTGAAATTCCAACAAGAGCTTGTGAAGGACAAGAAAATGCTATCAAGTCACTGGAACATGTGCAATTTGAAGCAACAATTGAATATTCCCGCAGAGGAGACCTTCATGTCACCCTCATTTCTGCTGCTGGTAAATTATTAAAAAAAAAAATTCAAGAATTTCTTCTAAACTATGTTTAAAATTTTAAGTGTAAATTAAATGATTTCAAATCAATGATTGATTTTTGCTTATATATAGCCCTAAGTCTTCCAATGGAAGTTTTCACATCTTAAGATGTATGCTTATTTGTCTTTTTTTTTGACATCAGATTTCTGCCCTGCTCACTCCAACTGACCATTAGATCAGCACAGAATGATGTCTATCCAAATAATAACAATTAATAAACCCTTCTAGAGTTATGCATTTTTAAGCTGTGTTCATTTTCCTGGGTCACTGATCTACCATTCATTTCTTTCAGATAACAAGTTAGTGAAAGTTACTCTAATAATTAATTAAGTTGACAGATATATCAGACACATCCAAGGAATCAATTGAAAAACTGAGAATTCTGATCCATGAGAGTTGAGAACATTTCCACAATGATATGATTAAAGCCATATATGATATGATATATTGACATTTGCCCTTTCTTGAGAGGATACTAAGTCAGATAAGACCATGGATGGGAAAGAGCTTATGAAACATAAACCACAGCCCCACCAAGAGAAGCTATCCTAATCCTTTTTCATGTTTTAGAAGGATTCAGGTGACTAAATTCAATTCCTATAGGTGATACATGAGAAGAGATGAGCTATCTCTATAATGTCCTTCCAGGATATGAACTTCCTAGAGGTTTGGAGTAGGCTCCATTAGTTTTGGAACTATGCTTTCTTGATATCTTGGAATTGGCCTGAAGCATTGGTGGAACGGCCCTTTAGTTCATTTGATACTTCCTCTTAGAAAGAAGTATAATTTATTGACCTATAGAGAGCTTGGATTTGAAAATTTAGAGTTACTCTAACTAGCAGTTTTTATATGACAAATGAATACTAAATTAATATGGTTTTATTTTATTATGCCTAAGCTGGATTATAGACTCAGGCACCTATTAAATTTTCAAAATTTCTTCTTAAAATTTCAAAATGATAGTTCCATTAAAATGTTTGTTAGGCCTTTGTCTTTTCTAATATAGTTCATGAACATATATTCTTTAATGTAGTTCATAAACAATTCTCTGAGTTCTTATTCAAACAAACATTAATCAATATATTCATCGATTATGTATTTTTCTACAATATTTACTGAGAACTTATTATATGCCAGACAGTGTTCTAAGTACTGTGAATAAAAATGTTTTTTTTTCTTGGGAATATCTCCATGTTGCTGTTATACTCAAAGGGAAAATTAAGAGGGCTAATCTCTCCCAGCATTCATTTTCAGTTATTAGATGCTAGAGTGCGTCCTACTATCAGAGCTGTGAGGACATTAACTAACTTGTGTTTGTTGCATGAAAATAGGAACCAGCACTGTACTGTTGGCTGAGAGAGAGCGGGATACATCTTCTAATGGCTTTAAGAATTGGGACTTCATGTCTGTTCACACGTGGGGAGAGAATCCCATAGGCACTTGGACTTTGCGAATTACAGACATGGTAAGTATGAATGAAAGGCTACCGGAACACAAGCTCACTTTTAAACACTTTGAAGCACTTTCACACTTGGTGTCTTCATTAAGGGCCCAAAAGGAACTTTGATCACTCCTTATAGAGGTAAGGAGAAGAGTTAGTGTTTCAATCTTTGCCCATTTGGCTATAGAGATAATAATTTTTTTTTTAATTAGGCACCACCCATATAAGAAGGAAGAAAAGATATTCTGATACCCAATGTGATGGACCATGGGACAAATCCCAGTGTCCCCAGGTCAGAGCACAGTGAGCCACACCTATTCAGCCACCACAATCAGCTTTATTCACAAACATGGTTAAACGCTACACCACCTTTGCTATCACACTCTGCTGGGGTCATATGAAGGAACTCTTACAAATATTTACCACAGTGGCTATTTAGAAGTAGCTTACTTGTTAGACAAGAGAGCTTATTTCATATGACTTTTTTGTTTTGTTTCAGTTATGAAACAAAAGCATTTCTCAACTCTCTGTTTGCTAACACTCTCATATTTTTGTACAATTGTAACACAGTCTCAACAATAAAGCAAGACGTGTCTGATTAAAAAGCCAAATACAGTTGAATTCTTTATTTTTGTATCAATTCTCCAGCATTTTCTACAGGTTAAGCATATAAATGAATGGTGTTTTGGATCCAAGCTCTCTCAAGATAACAGTGTTTGAAGTATCTAAGTGGCATCAGATTTAACATCTAGATAACTTTAAAAAAATAAATGATTTTAAATTCCTGAAGCTGTCAATTAAAACAATATGAATTTTATAGTCATTGTCACTTTTTTTCCTCTGAGAATAGCTTTCATCTAAAGATTGCTAAAATTTTGACTTAGCAATGGAAGTTGTAAAAATTCTTGCTCTCATAGGGAGAACAAGAAAATGTTCTCAATTTGTGGTTCTGCTCCTGAACTTGGCCTTTATTCTTTAACTCATTTTCACCATAAGGAAACTAAGAAAATCTATTTACCGAGATAGGACTGTTTTATATCATGTCTGCAAACTCTGACTCTATAGTTTTAGATTTTTTTTTTTTTAGAATTTTAGACTTCAGCGTATTATTTTTAACATAATTGTTGAATCTGTGAAAATTATTACTCTTATCATAAATACAGTTTTTAAGGATTGCTTAATGCTGAAGGCTATTTATAATACTCCAGACTTTTCTTTTCCCAATGGAATGTTTCTACAAGTTGATAATTGGTCAATATAATTCTCTTTATAGGAGGTACAGTCAACTTTTTAAGAACACATCCAGTACAGAAAAAAGTTCATGTAGAGAGTTCTCCTTTTTTTTTTTTAACTAAATGAAGCAATGAGTTAATTTTTAAATCCTTGAACCTGTCAATTGTCAATTTTCATAACAAGAGTGAGGCCAGTGATTTATGTCTTTGTACACAGAGTTCTACATATGAAGTGCACAGAATCTTAAAATTAGATTTTAACTACAAAATCTCTTTTACATGTTTTGAAGGTGTTTGTTTTATATTATGCAGAACACATACTGAAATTACGTATGCTTATTCATTAGTCTGGAAGAATGCAAAATGAAGGAAGAATCGTGAACTGGAAGTTGATTCTGCATGGGACCTCTTCTCAGCCAGAACACATGAAACAGCCTCGGGTGTACACATCCTACAACACTGTTCAGAACGACCGAAGAGGGGTGGAGAAGGTGGTGGATTCAGGGGAGGTCTGTGTGGCTCTGTTCTTCCTGGCACGTTCTTTTTTAAACTGCAGGGGACACTATAGTGGGTAAAGCTGCCTCTAACTTTTAGGCAGGAAATGAGTCAACTATGGGTTGGGAGGAAAGGGAGTCAGAGGATTCAACTGTTCATTTTCTGTAGGAAAGTGTTTTATTCATTTTGCCCTTCTATCCAAAATTTAGAAACTAAAATGAATGAATTCAAAATTATTAAACTAACATAAATTTTCTCCACTTACAACACTATCAAATTTTAAAGAGAACTGTCTTTTTCTTTGATCACACACACCTAAAATTTGTGTTGCACTTAGTTTTTAAGCCGGTTTTACATTGTCTCATTTAACTAATAATCCTTGTAACCTAGAAAGGAGAGACCTTAGTATGTCCATTTTGCAGAAAGAGGGTCAAGGCTCAAATGACCAAATCACGCAGGTTCCTCTTTACTAATTCCTTAACTGACACTTCTTGGTAACTCCAAGGGGAGCTATAAAATCATAGTTTCTCTTCAGAAAATTGCAGAGGATAGCTAAAGTTAGTCAGTTACGTTCCAGGGCCTCAGCCTACTGACGCTGCTGGCTTCTCTCTTATCAGATGGTGGGTGGAAAACACATTTTCTTTATCTTTGTATCCCTCCTGCTTCTAGCACAGTGCCTCAGATGTAGTAGGTAGGTTATCAGAATTTCCAGAATGACCTTCCTCAAATAGGGCTGGCTTTTTAAAGGGGTTTCGGAAAGTAACAGAGACATTATTCAAGAAACTTATAAACTAGCTCATATTCGGGCCCCATTTATAGTCTATGAAACACCTCTCCCCTGGGACCCCAGCCTGGAGGCCTCCTGTCACAGTCCTGGAGGCAGGTCTATCTTGTGAGCACTTCCAGGCATCATCTCATTCCATCTTCAAAAACCACCAGAAATGGAGGGATTCTTATTGCTATTTCACAGGTGAAGCTTGGGGAGATTAAAAAGATGCCAAGGATACATCAGTCAATGAGGAAATGAGGACTGAAACCTGAGACAGTGTGACTCCCAGCCTTGTGCTCTCTCTGCCCCACAAACTGCCTTTCGAGGGCCAGGCAGTGGGTGGGCACTGCAGCTGGCTCACCTGGTCTGAAATAACAAGCCTTCTCCCCTTTGTCGGTGGCTTTCTGTTTCAGGAGCAGCCCACACAAGAGAACCTGGATGAGAACCCTCTGACATCCAAAAGCCCCAGCAGTGGCAATGTGGGGGGCAGAAGGGCTGAACTGGCAGAGGCACCCCCTTCCGAGGCCATGCTGCGACTCCTACAAAGCGCTTTCAGCAAAAACTTCCCCCCAAAGCAATCACCAAAGAAGTCTCCAAGTGCGAAGCTCAACATCCCTTATGAAAATTTCTACGAAGCCCTGGAAAAGCTGAACAAGCCTTCCCAGCTTAAAGACTCTGAGGACAGTCTGTATAACGACTATGTCGATGTTTTCTATAACACGAAACCTTACAAGCACAGGGACGACCGGCTGCTGCAAGCTCTGGTGGACATTCTGCGGGAGGACAGTTAAAACGAGTGTGTGGTCCTAAGTTGGAAATATTCACGCTTCTTCCTTCCCCTTAGATTCTGCCTGTGTCTGAAGTGGTTGTTTTGTCACCGATTCTTATGTCTATAATATCTTTCATGGTACTTTTTCTTTTTCTCCCCAAAATGGATATTAGAAAGCTATGAGCTCAAGAAGTAAATCCAACTTCCTGAATTGATTATAGCTCCTAAAACATGTCTTCCCTGCCTGCACAAGTCAAATGTTTTGTTCTTTCTGGAACCAGAGTTCACATGTGGTCCTCGAGAATGACTCCTTGGACCCTCTCATTTCATTTCTCAAAAGAAAAGGAATAACCTGGGCAGTGGATTAATTTGAAAAAGTAATCTGCAAAAAAATGAGAGGAAGGAAGACTGTTCTCATAGCTTATCCCCGTCTTTGCCATGTGGTTCTTCAAATTTTGATGCCAAAGAAGGGTTTGGAAAGTCTCTATGAAAGAGTTCACAAGCAGACTCATGCCCTGGGCTTTTCTATGCCCAAGTACTGCTCATTTAGGAAGTGGCCACTAGGTAGGTTATTTTGCAGAGAGGCTGGGTTATTTAGATCCTGAAACAGGCCTCAATGCCTGCATTATCTGGTTTGAGCAGTTTTAGAACATTCTTCTGCACTTAGTGTGCCATGGACAGGCCTCCATGGACCTCAAGGTGACTGACTTGTGCTGTGACCTATGCTGTGACCTCTGGCCTTCCTCTCCCCCCAGTACCTTCTCCTTTCTCAGCCACAAATCAAATACTGAGGGAGCTATTTATACCACTTTCCTAGAACAAACATACACTTGGGACTTGGCAAATTCCTAGTCATAATTTTTTTAATGGTTATAATATGAAGCCACTTATAAGATGGAGAACCAGTGTAATCAAAGGAAAATATTCATAGTAGGGAGAGCCAATGTAGGGTTTTCTTGTGTTTTTACCTATATTCATCAGAACAGGTTTTTCTGGATTTTTGAAACGGAGTGTTCATTCCTTGGCACTAAAGGCCCTTCTCCAATCTTACAGATGATAGTGTCCAAATTCTCACCAAATTGCTTGTAAGCTTCAACTCAGAGGACAGAAGCTGGCTACCCATAGGCAGCATGTGTCCCTCAGGTAGATTTTGTTCAGCATCTTAAATATTTTAAAAGTGTGAGTAATTATTGAAAATATCATAGTTCACTTAAAACCTGATTCTTAGAACCATCTTCACTCATGGCAACAGCTGGCTGGAGGTGAGTAGTAGCTGCCCAAATATACCTGAACACCATGTCCCTGTGGTAGCCTGTTCCGTGCTGCTTACAGTGGCCACCTTAGGGGTCAGCATTCTAGGCATTTGATTTTCCCCACTCCTGCACTAAAAGAACACGTACAAAGTGTTAAGCGCATTAGGAAAAACATATCCCCGGCTTCTTTCAGGCTTCTTTCAGGATCTCTACGATAATCAAAAGTTACAAGAATTTTTCATGACCAAATTAATTTACAGGAAAAAAATGGTATTTCAGATCTCTGAAAATACCTCTGAAATCTTGTTTGACTTACGTGTTTAATCAATGTTCATTTATACTAGTTCATTAATTGCCAACCCCCTAGCTCCCCACTCTATATGCTCACAAAGGTTTCCATCACCTGCAGTCCTGGCATTCTCCCACAGAATTTGCTGTCCGCAATTCTTCCACAAAGTTTGAACTTCAAGAGGCCACACATTGACAAGACCAGGAAAAAGACTACACTGAACTACATCAGGAAGAGAACACGAGGGTCTGTTACTCGCTCTAGTTTAAAGTGTATTTGGTAAGACAAATTTTCACCCCCTAGCCTACCATTTGAATTTGTGCAGAATGAGGGCATTTCCAGAACAATACCCATGATGCTTTGAGGATGTTTCCCCCAAAGAACTGCAGTATCACTGCGTCCTTGGAAATATCACATATTGTTTGATACACAGTGTTGGACAGAATTTTGAAATTTGCAGCACATCATAAAGTAGTAAATAGAGCTGAAAAGGACCAGAGAGTTACAAAAAATTTCAACTTAAAAAGAGCTAAGGTCCAGCGAGCCCAATAAAAATTAATAAATGAAAATTTAGCCTTTCCTCATTCTTAATCTAGTACAAATTGTATGATGCTTTCTTTTTCATTTTTCTAACAGTATCTTTTCCTGGTTAAAACCCCAACCAGCTCATTGGATTGTAGCCAAAGGTTCACTCTAGAGAAGCTTTAAATAAAGTCATGTTTGAATGTTTCCAACCTGGAATATATTGTTCAGACATAAAATATTTTTGTCAGCCTTTCTTAGTGCTTGTGTGGATTTTTGTGAAAATGTAAAAGAAGAAACTTATATGGTATTTCCCTTGGAATTTTAAACTATATTTTCTTTACAGGTATTTATAATGCTTTTATCAAGCAGAATTTTAAAAGGCATAATAAATTATATTAAAAACCAAAATTTTCCTGAGAATAAGAAAGTTTCATCCAATAAAATATTTTTGAAAGGCATGTTCCTCTGCCAGTTAAAAAAAAAAGTATAATATGTATGTGTTGTGATGTGAAAAGTGGTATTTGTCTAATAGCCTATTACAATGTGTATACAGCTAAGTTTAACATGTGTGGTCTTAGCATTTTTAAGGGAACACACACATTATACACTTGATGTATTGATCAGAATATGTAAAATATGCTTATAAATCAAAAGAATAAATGGTTTCTAAGTCAAAAAAAAAAGCTCATGTGTCCAACAAAAACAAAATCTCCTCTTACTTATTGTATTTACCAAACGAACTGTAAAGAAAGAAAAGTTGAAGGTTTACATTAGGAAATTAAATGGGCTTTCCTAAAGGTAATTTAAGAATCTAATTAAACAGGTATAATTCATTTTCCTTTATAGCCCAATCTTTCACTGTTTTTGACAACATACAAACTGTATGACTGAGCCTTACCTGAAGTGTTAAGGAAAACAAACAGACAAACACAAACTACAGGGACTTACTACAGGTGAGAAGTCATTTGCAATAGTTCACTAATCATGACCTTGTTATATTATAGGCCAGATTTCAGCAGCTAAGCATTAAATCCTTCCCAGAGGGTCCCTCATCAGAAGCCCTCAATTCCTAACCCTGATCCCCTGTTCTCAGGCCTAATTTTCTCTCCTGCTTCAAACCCCCATCCCTCAAATTTCCACCCACCATTTCAGAATCGGATGTCCTTCTACCCAAGAGGGCTGGTTTCCCCCCAGACTCCATTCCCTCCTCCCAAGTCATAAATATTCAGTCAAACTAAAGTGATTTTTCAAGAATTACAGAAGGATTGTTCAACTAGCTTTTGTCCTCCACTTCCAGCCATCTTCAAAGTCTTCCCACTGGAAGGGTTGAAGATATGTCTTTCTTTTCTTTTGAATGACCATTTGATAACTATTGGATTAACCATGTGCAGGCTGTGAGAAAATACAAATATACACAAGGATAGACATTAATTCTTAAATATAAATTTAAACTCATAGGAGGAAGAGTAGTGTTTCCTTAACTGCCTCTTAATTTTGGAAGGCTATAGCACTAGTACA
This sequence comes from Vicugna pacos, assembly GCF_048564905.1. NCBI lineage: Eukaryota > Metazoa > Chordata > Mammalia > Artiodactyla > Camelidae > Vicugna > Vicugna pacos. The sequence continues at coordinate 55,403,107 of NC_132989.1, forward strand.
CACGATGATGACAATGATTCACTCCACTCTCTCTGCCCCAGTGACAGAGTGTACTTTCCTGACTGTGTGATTTGCTTTGGTCAAGGAAATACTAAGGGACATGATGCAATCAAGGGCCATAAATATGCTTGCACAGTTTGGTTTGGCTCTTGCTTTTCAGTGATCAGTGCTGTGAGGAGTATGCTCCATGGAGCTACTGAGCCTTCAGCCTGTTTCCAGAACAAATGTATATGGAACAGATTCAAATTCTGGAACCAAACCCAGCCAACTCACAGCAGGAAACAGAGCTGTCCAGATGAGTGCAGACTAAATAAGCTGAACTTGTCACCTTGTCACCTTGGCAAGTTGAATTGAGAATAAATGCTGGTATAAGCAACTGAGTGTTGGGGTAGTTGGTGACACAGCCTCCATATGTCAACAAAACTGAAAAATACAGTAAAAATTCCATTTGTTCACTCCCCTACCAATACCATCCCTTTCCAATCATGCCTTCTTGAGCCTAAAGTACAAAAAGAAGAGCCAATATTAAAATACACACTTCTTGGTGCTGATCTCACAGATAAATAAAGATCCTGCCCAAACTTTGAAATTTTCATTTTTAAAGGTCTGTCTAAGCTAGCTTAGTTCCTCTTGGAAGCAGAGCCTCAGATAATGAGTGACTGTGTATAGGTAGCTATTTAGGAGGTAATAGCAGAGAGCAAAACTACTAACACATACCCACAAGTAGCATCAGGTAACACTGATCAGCACAAGACTTCCCAAAGACTAGAATGGATGTTTCCGCTGATAATGGCATTGACAGAAGGTAACTCGAAGTAGACACCTATGCTCCCCTCCCTTCCTGATCCATACCCCATCCAATGCTTTCATAGTCTACTAGCTTCTCTCAGAAGCTCGATGCAACCCCAGGGTTAAGGGAAGAAAACTTGACTGGCTGAGATCAAGCTCACATCCTTTATCAGAAAGGCAACTTTTAAGAGAAACAAAGTTCTGTTACACAAAATGAAATAACTTTTGCTATGTTGGGTTTTAACTTGCAATTTGTATAATTTGTATTGTCTGTATATTGCTACATATAGATATTATGTAAGCATTACTCTATCATCAATGCATAGACAGAGAGATGACTACAGTCATTATGTGCCCAACATTCTCAAGTCATGTGCAAGGCTCACTTTCATGGTTTATATACTGAGCTTCTAACATATGTCCTAATCCAATTTGCCTGGAACTTCACAATTTCATTCTCATCCACGCGCACATACCCTCCACCTCTAGAGAAGCCCATATTGTAGGTATCTGCATTGAATACTTTCCTAGGGAAGGGAGGGGCCACAAGCTCAAAAAAGGTTTCTTGTTCACAGAAGAAGGTAGGGGGAAATATTCTCAGGCATGGTCCTATATGATTGTCATGTCTCCTTCCACTGTCAGTTCCTTTATTCCTGTCCCTAGCAGCCCCAGTAGTAGCTGATTTATAAATCTAGATGACGTTTTGATGTGAGGAGAGTAGCTTTTACACCTGGTTCTGCCTTAAATGCTTCACAATTATTTTTTACATCATCGTTGTCAAAGGGCAGAAAAAAGTCTGAAAATGTAAAAGCAACATAAAGTGGCTCTTGGGTCAGCTGTAAGTGAATTTGAATTCTGGCTCTTCCATATCCTAGCTGTGTGCTTCTGAGTAGATTATTTCACCTCTCTGGGTCTATTTCATCATCCATGACAATGAAGTCTAGCTTATAGGTTTGCTGTTAGGATTAAATGAGATAATGAAGATAAACAACTTAGTATGGTCCCTGTACCTAACAACTGTTCAATAAATGTTAGTTTTTATTAGTGATACTGTTGCTTTTATTATTACTGTGGTGCTGTGAAAAGAAAACGGAATTTAAAGCCAAATAGATTTGAATTTGCAGCTCTTATCTACAAATTCAATGAAGGAAAAGGTATCAGAATCATTGAAGAAGATGGAAATATTCTAAGTTGTCACTGGCCAAAATGATGTTGCCTTGGGAACTGTCATTCCAACGTGAATATTCTTCTCCTAAAGCCACACTGGAAACCATTTAATTGAAGCCAATGAAGACTGGACTGCAATGAGAAGGGAGTGTCAAAAGTGACAGCTGAGACTCCAGGAACAGTCACCCAAGGCCAAGGAAAGCCAGAGGTGACAAGTGAAGAAAAATGAGACGATGAAAAAAAGAAATCATTGAATTTTACGTCTACTCACTCAATTGTGTGTGCGCATGCATGCAATGAGCTGGAGTACTCGTTTCCAAATGTAAACATTTCTTAAAGCATTGAGAAATGTTGATATTAACAATGAAAAACAATGGGTCCTTAACAATATTTGCAGCACAGAGCATTCTTTGAATTCTCATGAGAACTGTGAGGGAAAAAAGGAGATAATAATATGAGTGTCCTTATTTTGTAGATTAGAAAATTGAGGCAGAGAGAGGTAATGTGGTTTGTTCAAGGTCACATAGGTAACAAGTAGTAGGGTTGAGATTTTAACCTGACAGCAGTTCCAGACCTTAGGCTATGCCTTGAATTAGCAAGGCAAAAAGGTGACATAACATTCTAGAAAATATGCATAGTATGGGACTCAAATAGGTACTGATACTATCAGTCCTTTTCTGCTATTGGAATTAATAGAAAGAGCTTTTATTAAGTGAACATTTGCTACATGTTAAGCACATAGGTTTCGTATTTTCACAATGATGAGACAGTAATTCATGAGACTAAATCTATTATTTCTAATGATTACATTATGCTGCAAAGGAAGTGTTTTTACAGATATGGAGAATGGGGTTCAGAGAGGTTGAGTCACTTGCCCAAGTTCATACAGCCAGTGGGTAGACCAATTTTAAAATTTTTAAATTTAAAAACTGGCCTACTGACCCCATCTTCCACTGTGCTGCCCTTTTCAGCTGTACTTCTAAATTTTTCAAACTGATGCCTTAAGAGGCAATCTTACGCTTTCAGGAACAACTAGATTTTATACTGCTTCTTTACTTCAATTTAGGAAACGTCAATAAATTTCAAAATGAGAGAGGCAGTTGTCCTTGTCACTGATCACTCCTTGACCTACCTTGAAATGAACCAAAGCTCTTCTCTGAGAGGAGCAACAGGCCAGCCCAACAGCTCAGGCATTCTTTGTATCAAGAATCAACTGCATATGAATTTACATGCAGACCAGTCCAAGGGCTGCCAATCCTACTGAGAACGAGGATGCACTAGTCCAGGCATGAACTCTGGGAGTTTTCTACTATGTTGGGCCATTTTATTCCCCTCTCCATTCCCTGGCCTTTGTCTTGATGCACCTCCTCCTACCCCTACTCAAGTGTATTCTTCAGTATATTAATCAGTGGTGTGTGTGTGTGTTCAAAAAGAATTTCCTGGTCATGTACAGTTGTGAAACAGTAAATGAAATACTGAATTTTTTGTATTTCTTTTTTGTGGGAGGTCTCAGAAGTCCTCTTAATACAGTGGTGTGCATTGTAACTCTTTAAGAGGGAGCTGCATTTCTTTGGACAGAATCCGTATTTCTTGGACAATCTTCCAGGACCAGTGTTCTCTCAGCTCACTTGGGGAGACACGATCTTCCAGCAAACCATCTCCAGTTAATACTCTCCCAGCGTGATTCTGGGTTCTATCAGAAGGAAGGCTTACAAGCACCACATGCCTGATTATTTCTGAGAGCTTATGCCTCCTCCTTGCCTCAGTACAAAACGCTGCGGCACCAGTCAGCTGACAGAAAACAGGTGCCAACTGTTGTCAACAAGGAACTGAGTCAGATCCCACCCACAGTGATCCCTGGAGAGGGCTGGAGCTCATCGTCATGAGGGGAGAAAACATGGGAAAAAAGAGGAACCCACCCAGTCACTTATGTCCAAAATAGAGAGAGTGGTCACTGGCTGAATTTGTAGAGTACAGCTCAGTTTATCTGTTGTCCAAGCATGAATTACTATTTCAAAAGTATCCTGTTGGACAATAATCTTATTACTAGAGCAGAGGTGTGGATTACCTTCTTGGCTCACAGATGATAATGTACTTGCCTAAATTATTTTCTTCCCACCACAATCAGAGAATCTCAGAATTGGAAGGGATCATCTATTTTTCTACCCAGCCTCCTACACTTCAGACAAGCTCTGGGAAGGATTCTGAGAAAAGTGTTGCCCCTCAATAAAAAAAAGATACAGAAAAGGAAGCCCTTTCTCTTCCTCGTCCAGACCTCACTGTGTCTGTAGGCAATGTCTCGGGGCCTTTGCTAGGCATCTTGGGACCTTCTTTCACACAGAAAATAAATTTCTGGAGGAGGTTCCCAATTCCATAAGCTTCAGGTCCCATAAAACCTGGGCTGGCCTCCTGCTCTTCTCCCTGATCTAAGCTACCAAGTATATGAGCTCTATCCCATCAGTATCTTTCAAATCTACTATTTTCTCCATCTCTAATCCACTACCTTGGTCCACACAGCCATCCCCTTTCAACAGAGTTCTCCCTTGTGTCCTTTCACACTGTAATGTTTCTAAATTGTGTATCTTATCACATCACTTTATTCTTTAAAACTCACTGGATTGAGGATAGGACCAAAATGCTTAACCTGGTTTCGAAGTCCTGGAAAATCCAGCCCTAACCTGTCTCTATAGCTTCATGTCATCTTAATGCCTGACTTATGATCTAGTTATACACACTGGCCTTCTTTCTTTTACTGCAATGCCCTAGGTTAGTCTTGGGGACACACTTATTCTGCAAGAAATTCTTCTTCACTTACTTTCTAGTTAATTCTTCTCTGTTTGCCTTTCAGAGCTCAATTTAAAAATCCCTTGGGGAAGACTTTCTGACCGTTTTGTTAGACTAAGTCAGAACCTCTGATGTCTGCTCCCTTACAGTATTCATCACAAGGGCAATCACACACACAACGAATTTAGTATCTGTCCCCTTGGATGGCAGTTCCACTAACATCTCTCAAGTTAACTGATACATCCTCCAAGATTAGACCAGTGTCCTGTTCAAGAAGGTGAATACTCAGTAAATACTTAGGAAATGTTTTGTTGAGAATTTGGTTTATCTGCAGGGTGGTGATATTCTTTGGTAATGAGACAGTAAGGAACCAGTTCATACTTCACAAGCATCATAGATAGCTAGTGTTGGCACTGCCTTCCTAGAAACATAGCATTGGGACTGACTCTAAGCTGAGGTGGTTTCAATTCTGAGTCTGTCACTTACTAGCTGGGTGACACTGAAAAACGAATCTTCCTAAGTTTTAGTTTCTGCATCTGTAAAATGATGAGAGTAATTATATTTACCTCATAGGTTGATTATCTGCTTTCTCGTGCCTACTTTTCAAACATCTTCTATCTATCAAACACTTTGACAGAGACTAGAAATAGAGTGATGTGCTACCTGGACAAGGCCTTGGGCCCTTCTGACACTGTTTTTATTCCTCTAAGCACAATGCCTGGTATATAACTGTTTAATATATATTCGTTGAAGAATCTAATATAGTTCTTTATTTTCCCATGTATTTCAAGTACAGATGAGATAAAAGTGCTAATGAGTAAAAAGCAGGGCAGAAGAGTCCTGGGCAATATACTTGGAGGACTCACTAGGTGGCAGGCAGAATGCTGAGCACGGGACACGGATTGTTTCACTTAATCTTCATTCACTCACTGAGTTAGATCCACTTATTTTTACTCCCCATGTTATAGGAGGGGAAATAGAGCACCAATAGCTGAAGTCACTTGGTCAAGGTCACGTAGCTAGTAAGGGGTAAAGACGCATCTGGGCCCAGGGAACTTCACCGTACTGACAGCACGCTCAAGTTTTATCAAACTCTGGCTGAGAATCTAGAGTCCCAGGGAGAGAGGAAATGAGGAGATCAAGTCAAAGCTCAGAAAAAGAAATACTGACATCAGAAAAGCAGCAGGAAAACATCTTTCGTTTCTTTCCCTGGCTGTTTTCATCCAATTGCTTTCCTTCTACTTTTTTATGTTCTAGATCAGGTAATAATAGACTCAACCATGCCAGGCTCTATAGTTTTATTCAACTCTTTATTATGTCATCAGTAGAAGAACTGAATCCTAAGAATGCCATATAATTCTATGTATTTTGGTAAGAAAATGCACGTAAAACAGAATTGTAGTCTGATTATTCCTCATACTGATTTCAAAGTACCCTGATGAAATAACATAATAAAAGGCAGACAAAGAAACAAGCCGTATGTCAGAGGTATTAAGCACAAGGAAGCCAGACAGAAGACTAGTATCTGAGATCAAAAAAGCGTATATGTGACGTGGAAAAGCAAACAGCTTCCCTAGGAGACCAACAGCTGCATTCACCGTCTCCTGTCAGTAACCAAGTTCCACAGTCTTCAGTGCACATGAACAAAGTGTCAAAGAGGCTCTTTAAAGCTTTGTTTTTCTTTTTGATGTCTCAATTATTTATGTGACTGTTATCAATCATTAGTCCACTTTTACATTCAAAACAGGTCACCCCAATCTATTGCTGAATACATACATTCACCTGTTTGGAATGGCCCCATGATATTTAAAAGCAGCATTCTCCAAGAATAATTTATTAAAGTAGCATTTAAAAAATTTTTTTGACTCAAGCCCCTTTTACACTTTTATTATTATTGAGGACTCCAAAGAACTTTTGTTGATGTGAGTTACATCTATTGGAACTGGGTTTAACTAAAAAATGTTTTAAAATCTATTAATCCCCAAATTACAATAAAGCCATTGCACATTAACAAATAACATATTCTTATGAAAATAACTACTTCCAAGACAAAAACTTAGTAAGAATAATGACATTGTTCTACATTTTTGAAAATATGCTTAATGTCTGGCTTAATAGAAGAAGCCTGGATTCTTTTATCTACTTCTGCATTCAACCTGCTACAAAATTATGTTTTGGTTGAAGTATATAAAGAAAATGTAGCCTCACATAGATATAGATGAAAAAGGAAGAAAGGAAGGAGTATACTTGTGGATATTCTTCTGTGATGCTATACTAAGACTCAACAAGCAATTCCTTAAAGAGTAGATAAAAAGTAGACTCTGAAACCCTATCAAGAAAATGTTTGCACTCTTAAACTGAGATCCATTGGTCTATCTTGAATTTTAAATAGAACTTTAACCCACACATAATTTTGTAACAGCACCCATTGTTATTTGGAAAATATTGATTCAGTGAATTATGCAGATATTCCAAATGTTGACACATTTCATCATACAGTATTTTGAAAAAACACAGTAGCTAATATGATCACCAATCTTATAAAAGTCTTTTAAGTATTAAGAAGTTGTCAAGCTCATGATGGTACATGCAAGTTTTTCAAAATTCTAATTTCCTCTGAAAGTTCAAATTTTATCATTGGCAGTAAATACTCTAAGCTATTTTCCTTGAAGTGACAGGCCCACTTTCTTCATTTTCAAGGAATTTCTGCCAAATATCCAATTCAGAATAACCATAGTTTGTCTACCAGTCATTTTTCAAGTAAAAATAGTACACCATTAAGAAGAAGAAGAAGAAAAAAAACAGAGAATTCAACCTGCAACTCAAATAACTGCCCAAATGCTTTTCCTCAAGACAACCATGATAATTAGGTATACAGCAAAGTGCTTTACCAAGGGTATTCTTGTGTGACATCGGCTTTTTTCTTTTTTTTAATCCTGAGTGCGTGATGATGAACCATACGATGACTATGATATAGTTAGTGCCACTGCCTTGATTCTTGGTAAGTTTCCTTCATTGCTTTTGCACCATTAGTGCAAATGTTAACAAAATAAAAAAGGCCAATAATGTCAGAATCTTTATGAAAACAGTTTTGGCTTTGCGGACACCCCTGTCAAAGATTTGGGGACCTCCAGAATTCTGTGGAGTAAACTTTGAAAAAACTCCTAGGGTTTTCAGTGGTATGATAAATAGGAGTGGTAAAAGTGAGAACTCTATCTTATTCATGACCTTAGAGGAAAAGCTTTCAACTTTCCCCCGTTGAGTACCATTACCATGTTAGCTGTGGGTTTATCATATATGGCCTTTATGATGTTCAGGTACATTCCTTCTATATACAATTTGTTCAAAGTTCTTATCATGAAAGGATGCTGAATTTTGTAAAGTGCTTTTAATATATCTATTAGGTGATTATATAACTGATCTTTTGATCTTTCCATCTATTAATGGACATTTCACATTTACTGGCTTGCATATGTTTAACCATCCTTGCATTCCAGGAATGAATTCCTGCTTGATCACAGTGTAAGATCTTTTTAATGCATAGCTGAATTCTGTTTGCTAGTATTTTGTTGACATACTAGCAGAGACAAAGCTGGCAACATCACACTTCCTGATTTCAAACTATAAGGCTATATAGTAGTAAAAACAGTATGGTACTGGCATCAAAACATTCATGGAGACCAACAGAACAGAACTGAAAGCTCAGAAATAAGCCCACACATATACAGTCAACTAATATTTTACACCAGAATCAAAAACACTAAATGAGAAAAAGACTGTCTCTTCAATAAATGGTGCTGGAAAAGCTGGATATTCACATGTAAAAGAATGAAACTGGACTCCTCTTACACCATTCACAAAAATTAACTCAACATAGATTAAAAACTTACATGTAAGACTTAAAACCATAAAACTCCCAGAAGAAAACATAGGGGAAAATCTCCTTGATATTGGTCTTGGCAATTATTTTTTGGATATGACACCAAAAGCACAAACAACAAAAGTAAAAATCTAGTGGGAATCCATCAAACTAAAAAGCTTCTGGACAGGAAAAGAAATGATCAACAAAATGAAAAGGCAACCTACGGGATGGGAGAAAACATTTACAAATCATGTATCTGATACGAGGTTCATAATATATAAGAAACTCATACAACTCAATAGAAAACCAAAAACAAAACAACCAAATAATCTGCTTAAGAATTGAACAAAGTCACTGAACAGAGCTTTTTCCAAAGAAGATATACAAATGGCCAACAGGTCCATGATAAGGGGCTCATTCATTCATTACTAGGGAAATGCAAATCAATACCACTATGCGTTATCACCTCACACGTCAGAATGGCAATGGCTATTATTAGAAAGACAAGTGATAACAAGTGCTGGTGAGGATGTGGAGAAAAGGAAACCCTTGGGCACTGTTGGTAGGAATGTAAATTGAGCAACCACTATGGAAAACAGTATGGAGTTTCCTAAAACCAGCAATTCTAATTCTGGGTATACAGCTGAAGGAAATGAAATCACTACCTCAAAGAGATATCTGTACCCTCCCATTTATTGCAGCATTATTTAGAATAACCAAGACGTAGGAACAACCTAAGGGTCCACTGACAGAAGAATAGAGAAAAGGTGATTTTATATATGGAATGAGAGAGAGAGATTGCGATTTGTGTATAAATACATACACACACACAGGAATATTATTTACCCATAAAAAGGAAGGAAATTCTACCATTTGTGACAGTATGGATGAACTCTGAGGGGATTATGCAAAGTGAAATAAGTTAGAAGCACGTGACTGGTAGTGGGGAATGGATAAAAATGGTACAGCATGGTGACTAAAGTTAGTAATATGTACTTTTATACTTGAAAGTTGCTAGCACAGTAGATCTTAAAAGTTCTCACTGTACATACACACACAAAAAAGATAATTAAGTGAAGTGACGGATGTGTTAACTAACCTTATTGTGGGAATCATTTCATAATACACACATCAAATAATCATGTTGTACACCTTAAACTTAAACATTATATGTCAATTATATATCAATAAACCTGGAGTGAAATAATGATTTGGGACAATTTTTATTTCCTTCATACTCAAGATTTTTTCCGTAGAGCCTTTCCTTGTATGGCTACAGGGAAAGTTAAAGGGGGAAAAATCTATATTTAATCAAAAAAACAACATCAAAATTTGTACACCTCTGAAATTTGTCATATTTGTTAATTCTATGGACACTTCAAATCTTCCATTTCCAAAGTCCTTCTCATTTATTTTCACTGAAGTTAAACCACTTCTCTGTTACCATGTTTTGTTTCTATTTATCTGATCAGGAGTCTTTAGTTGAAAATCACAGGATTAACGTCTAACTAACTTAAGCAAAATAGGATTTTTTAAAAGTATATCAGGTACTTCATCAGAATCTCAAGGAGAGCCAGAGAACTAGACTGTAAATTTTAAGTAGTGAGTAAATGCACAGGAGCACCCATCCACCTGCAGAGAAACGTCCAAGTGAAAACACCCCTGCTGCCACCCCCAACGGCTGGGTTGCCCCGGCGTACCTGGGGCTGAGTGCCGACACCACACCACTGCAAACTCCGAAGAATCAGAACCCCTCTGCCACCACACTTGCCAGGAAATGGATCCGTGTGGGACCACATTCTAGCATTGCTCCCTTCCTCATCCGTATCTTACGAGGGTCCATCCAAATGGGGTATCTAGGTCATGTGCTTTTGTACCTTAAGCAGCAAGGGATTCTGGTGCCATCTTTTGCATCCTATCTCAACAAGGCAGGACCCAAAACATGTACATTTTTAAGACTTAAGAGAGGGTTTTTGAAAGATGTTAAGCAGCCAGAGTTGCCTACCGTACTCATGGATCATTCAGACTGAAGTCGGTAATGCAGTGAGTCACAAAGAAGGCTTGGGACAGAGTTCTCGCTGTATAGCATCCCCACCTCCACCATCTTGAGCCTGGAGAGTGGAAATCAGAAACTATTTCAGTCCACAATGCATTCTATTATACCTTCTCTATGTCAAAATTCCAGAATAGATTAGTCATGGGCATACAAAGGTTTTTATTTTTCCCTTCCCCAAATGTCCTTTTCTAAAGGACTGGCTTATTTTCTGGAAATGGATCTATGTTATATGGTTCTAAATATTTCCTGCTGTTTTCTCACTTGTCATAGCAGCCAAAATCAAATAAAGAAAAGGGGCGAACATTCTGAATAATTAAAAAAAAAACCTGTATTTGGATTGGAAAACATATGGTTCAGGCAGACATTGCTTTGGTGCCACGGAAACTCATCTCTTCTCCACCAAGTATATTTGAATAGCTGGCAATTATCCAATTGTGAGTGGTGCAGAAGAGGTTCTCTACATAAGGTCCCCAGTCTTAATGTTTTTACACATGTTTTTGTATCAACTTCATATGCTAAATGGAATAGCAAATCCTACTGCCCACACTGAGAATAGGCAAAATATCAACTCCTTGCAGCAAAAACAACCAGTTCAAGAAGATTGCATGCAAGGCCAAAGTTTTCTGGAATCCCAGTCAATTTCTCAATCAGGCATCTTCCTACCACTCAAATAGGAAAATAATCTGCCATAGTGTTTCCTCCAGTGATTCAAAGAACAAGATTTTCCATTAATCCAATGACTCAGATTCCACCAATATAAAATCACATGCTCTGTGTCCAGCACAACCAGCCTCACTGAAGACAAAAATGCTCAAGCCGTGACTTTGAACATTACAATTCCATTCTGAGATGTAAAGTTATTCACAAGTCTGTCTTCAAGGGAGTAGCTGCTTTTATTCCCTATGGAAATATATACAGGGCTGCAAATCTTCCAGGATATTAAGCCATTTTCAGAAAGACCTATGCCTTAGTAAGTGGAAAACCTGGTGTTCCTGAAAAAGAAAAATGGCTACACACTCTGCAGAATATTTCGGCAAAAACAGAGATCAATTTGATCTACCAGCATTAGAAAGTTATACTGCATTGGTCTACATGTTTTAGCAGAGAAAAACAACATGTTGTTACAGAACCTAAGATACAGTATTTCATGTCCCATCCTGTGCTTTACCAAAAGAGCCTATTATCCATTATAAACAGTTCCTTGGTGCTCTGCCATCTCATTCTCAGCTCACAGGTAGAAATAATCCTGAAGCCTTAATTGCTTTTCATAGGTCATCCTCACTGTCACCCAGTGCTCTTTAAGGAGCACAGTTTTAAAAGGCATGTAACATCATCAGCTGTCAAAGGGTTCAGCTTTTCCTTGTAAGATAATCCTGCCTGTCAGATGGAGAGAAAGTATTACAGTGGAAAGATATGCATGCCTGAGTTCAAGCAGATGCTAAAGACTTTTTTATGAGGAAGAAAGCAAAGAAAATGGGAATCAGCTTAAAAAAGAGAGGGATATACATCCCAATTAGCAAATAATTTCCTTTGTTAGCTGTGCCTGGACACTGCACTAAGTAAGTTCCAAACAAAATGCCATAGCCACTGAGCGAAGAACTACTGCACTTCAGCTTGGGTGCCTGATCATCAAGGACAAAGGGAAGGATGGGCTGACAGTGAGGTTTCAGTGACATGAGGGACTGAGAGAAACCATAAGCTTATAGAAAGCATCAGGGATGCTCCACTCCTGTTCTCCAACAGCTTGGTAGAGATGCAGACTGTCAGAAGTCAGGTGAGCTCTGTTACTGGGTTGAGTATAAATTGGTAAAGACATCCAGGAGCTAATCTTCCAGGAAGATAATGAGGGTGCTCTCTTCAGTGTACACTAATGGGGCCTCAGGCTGAGCGCATCCATAAATCAAGGAAGAAAGACTGTAGAAGATAAAGGAAGTCAGAGAGTGGTTCCCAAGGACAGCCTGATGAAAGGCAGAAATCTGGAAGATCTAAGCCAGGAAGGTGTAAGGGAGGCCCCAACAGGGTTGAGGGGTTTGTTGGGACAGGGACCACATTTAAATCGGGAAATAGGACTTTCGGGTACATCCCCCACCTTGGCATCAGAGTTGTTCATTTTCTACCCAAATCCATGATATCTACATTTGTGGCCAATGCCACACTTCCTGATGAGTTCTGGTTTGTCTAGGAGTATTCAGCACTGTCTTTAAGAAAGTGGGGTCATCCTCCCCAAGTTCTCCTCTTGCAGGTTCTCATGGCTTCTGAAGGCTACACAGTACTCACTGGCTTTAAGAGCCAACTCTGGCCCAGGTCTAGTCAAATTCTGAAGGTCATGGGTGCAACTTAAGTGTCATCAAACTCATGTACAAAAGAAAAACATGAAGGATTGAAGAACAAAGCTCTCAGGAAATTCTATCTTAAATAGAATTCAAGGGAATAAGGTATATCCAAGGAGAACTGAAGGAGCCACTTGATGTTTAACAGACAGCATGGTGTAGCAATCAAATAAGCCTGGCTCAAATCTTAGCCATTCCAAATACTACCTGTGGCAAAATTATTTCAACTTTCAGAGCCTCAATTTTTCCATCTCCAAAAGAGTGACGATCTCTGCTTCCTGTAATTTACAGGAGGAAGCAAAGGCAAAGCATCTTTGCACAATGTCTATACTTAATAAATGTAAGCTTTAAAAAAGAAACTTAATTAAGGGCAACTTATTGGAAAGAAAAATTGCAAAATGAGCTGGGGAATTTCTGTGTCACCAAGGCAGCCAGGTATACTGCCTTAGTATTGGATTAAAAAATGTCATTTATCTCTTTACTGATTATAAATTTTGTGATGTTTAAGGGGCTTTTTTCTGCCTGTCTTCACTTTTTATTCTATTTTCAGCCCATATATCTCATGTGCTATTTAAAAACAAATACAGATTGGCCATCTAGGCTCATGACCAAAATTCCTCCCCAATATATGTACATAACGATCACACTTTCATCCTGTGAATATTGATTGAGCATCTACTATGTGCCACATGCTATAATGGGCAATGAGGACCCAATACACAGGCTGGTGTCTTGTTTCCTGGAAAGTCTAGTTCAACAGGTGAAAGAGACACAGAGCTTCCTGCTCCAAGATAACTGAAGGGAAGGGCTACTTTGCACCTTGAGAGCCCAGTCACTTTGTAAAACACTTTATCACCACTTCACTGGCAAAAATGTTCCTGAAAGAAAGGGAGAGACAGGAGGAAGTGTGCTGTGGGAAAATAACATCAACGTGGATATGCTAAGCATTGCCCCACACTTCCTTGACATTTGACAGCAATCCAAGTAGACTTTCCCACCCCCACAGGCTGCCGTAGAATTAGTCAAGCACCTACAGGCAGCAGGGAGTCACTGAATAGCCTTGTTAATGATGACCTTCCTGGAAACTTTGCCAGAACCTCTGAGGGCTTTTTTCTTTCCCCCTTTGAAGCAATCATGCTTTATCAATTTTTCTACATAACGACCTATGGAAATGAGCCAACCATGGAAAAAGAACTCCATTTACTTAGCTCTGAGCTACAGATGGCCTGGTGAATATTGTGAGCTAATGGAAAACTAACACATGCTGGTCCAGGTTAACAGCTGTTTCCATTGTAACTGTGGTCTGCGAGACACAGGTGTACTTCATGGGCCCTTATGCAGACCGCCGTCTGCTCAGTGAATGCTTTTCATTTCCTTTAAGTATGAAGATAGATATCCGGAATTGGAAGTATAAGTGAGTGTGTGATGGACATGCATTCTCGCTTCTATTACGTTTATGTGGGTGGAGACCCCTCCAATTTGACGTACATCATGAACAGGTGAATCTGTAACTTAGCACCTCAACCTTTCTCATTGCTCTCCTATGGGAGAAACAGGAATGGTATGTGCTTTCTTCAGTCATTTGGCTTAAACACTTACTATTTATATACTTTCATAATTCACCACATTCAATCTCTCTGGAGTCATAGTTCTATCATGTAGTGGAAGCATTCAGGCTGGGCACTTACAACCCAAACTCTTTACCATCACCCCAATCTGAATACGGAGCCAGTGCAGGTAAAGCAACAGTTCTCTCGATTCCTAGGGCTACTCTTTACTGCGAATCCACTCCCCTTTCCCTATGAATTTCACTCAGTTGCAGTTGACCGATGCAACAGAGGGCGTGAGAGTTTAAAGACCAGTCTGGCCCTGGAGGGACATTTGGAAGCTCCACATTGCTCTTTTTTGTTTATGAGGGTTCATATTGCCTGTGTTTGGGGGCTCTAGCCGAAATTGCAAGATAGTAAGAAAAATTCCATTCAATGCTCTATTATACTTGTTTGCTTGGTTTTTACCTCTCTCACTTCTAGAAATACCCAGCAGAGACCATGTCTATTTCAGTCACTGTTTTATCCCCAGGGCCTGTAATAGTGCCTAGAACATACAAGATTCTGGTCCCGGTTCTACTACTGCCTAACATAGTCTGATCTTGGGCAAGTCATTTAACTCCTCTGGGCTTGAGTCTCCTCACTCACTCACTATTTATCAGAAGAATACTTTCATACAATAAAATATAAAATATATTCAATATCTCCAATAATAATTTCCCTGTCACTAGGAAAACTATTAATTCTCAGCCATTAGGATCCTCTTTTATTTAGTTTGAACTATATGAAGTTGCATTTTGAAGGTCAGAAACACTTGAATAGCAGAAATTTCATATGATTTAATCTATCCCATTACATAGAATTTTATTGAGCACCTCCTACATGCTAGGCATTGTTATCAGATATTGGGGATACAGCAGTGAATAAGAATAGATAAAGCCGTGTTTTCATTGACCTTACATTTTAAATTGGAGATGACAAAGAATAAACAAAGAGATGAATATATCATGGGTCATACAGTGAAGAGTACTGAGAAGGAAAATAAAGCAGGATAAAGAGACAGGATCACTTGAGATCAGGGGTACCATATTGAAAGGAAGCAGACTGAGTGAAACTTATCTGCTGAATGCTGAAACTCTCATCCATCCTTCCTTATCTGGCTCCCAGCTTTCTGGCAAGGGTTGGGGGGTGGTGATTAGACATCAGAAAGGAGATTAACAGGAGATCTTCTCTGAAGAATATGATTATTCCGAAGCGAAAGATCTAAAAATACTAATGTTGGGTGTTCATTCACAAAATGGCTCACCCAAATCATGTTAGAGTGACCCAGCCGCACAGCTTCCAAAAGAGCTTTTTGTGTCTAATACTTATATATGAACAGGCATCCCAGACTTACAGATATTTGAGGATAGCCACTAATCTTAAGATTAGAAGACAAAGCCAACAACAACAACACAGTAACTTAGAGGAAACAAAGACTTCACAAGAAAAGGTCAAAAAATGCTGATGTCCTCAGAGGGAGAAAAAATGGATACTTCAATGCTTAAAGACAAATTTGGAGAATAAAATAATTTAAAGGAAAAAAATATACTGGAGAAAAAGGAAAAAATTTGGTAAGAGGGTTGCATGATAATGGTAACCTGCCAGAAAATAATTTTAAAACATAGAAAATAGAGAAATGTAAGCAAAGATTAAAAACCAAAAATAGAAAAAATATATATAGGTAAAAAAGAATAACCACAAGGTCAATATTCAAATAACCGAAGTCTAAAAATGGAGAGAAGCAAATATGGGGGGGTGAAATCATCAATTAAGTAATTCATGGAATTACTGACAAACTATTGTGAAGTTTCAGAACCCTCATCACAAAGACATGAGCACTTTCAAAAAAAGGAGATGACAGGTTTCATGTAACAGCAATACTGGACTACAGGGGGAAAATGGAGCAATACTTTTTAAACACTGGGAGAAATTCTTTCCAGCTTGAAATTTCATACCCAGGCAATTAAGTGCAGGGGTAGAATAAAATTATTTTTAGACATGCAAGGTTTCAAAATACTACTTCAAAACCTTCTTAGAAAAGCAATACAATAGACACTCTATACAAAGGAGCAAGTCAAGAAAGACTATGTAGGATTTAAGGAACAAGGACTTGTTGAGAGAGGAAACAAGAATCCCAGGGAGACGGTGAAAAGAAACTCCAAGCTCACAGCTCTGCCATGGGCTCTACCATCATACTCCAGGCTGGAGGTGTCAGAAGGCTCTGAGAGATGGGCCTAGAGATGATGATCATATTAAATGAAGTCAGAGAAAGACAAATATCAGATGATATTCCTGATTTGTAGAATCTAAAATACAGTACAAATAAACTCATTTACAAAGCAGAAACAGAATTACAGACACAGAAAACAAACATTGTTACCAAAGGAAAGCTGGGGAGAGGGATAATTTAAGAGTTTGGAATTAACAGATACACATTACCATATATAAAATGAACAACAAGAATTTACTGTAGAGCACAGGGAACTATATTCAATATAACCTATAACGGGAAAAGAATCCCAAAAAAGAATATATATATGTATATACATGTAGGTACAACTGAATCACTTTGCTATATACCCAAAACTAACACAACATTGTAAGTCAACTAAAAAAAATGCTCTGAGAGGAAAAACTGAATGTTTCTGAGATTTTTATGCACAGAGAGGTGAGTTTGAGAACAATTAGAGAAATATAAGCAAATTTTTAAAAACAGACGATTAGTAACTTCAGGGGAAAACAGAAAAGGGAAAGAAAGAAAGAGACAGGATAATTAACTAAAGAATAGTATATATTCCAGCTGTGAAAATGTTTATATAGTCACACTACGAAGATGCCGGCTATTAATACTATCAAATTACATTACATGTGTGTGAGGGGTGTAACAGCAGGGCAGAGGGTATAAAGGATAATAGATCTTCACCTCCCATAGTGGGAAGTCAATGTTTAATGTGTAAACCCAAGAATGAAGAGCATAAACATACACCTCTGTATTTATATATAACCATATTAATCAAAGAAATGAGAACACCATATTTCTTCAATTCTGAGACACTTTTTCATGTTTCAGCATCCCCATCATCAGGATATGTCTCTATCTGCAGGGTGTCATCGTGTAACCAGCAGCATTTTTGTTGCATCATATAATTATGGGCATTGGTGATTTACTGAAATGTGTTCAATAGCAAAAGAATCAGATAAAGGAGGTGAAAGCGGCTGCCTCTGGGTAGCAGTAAATGGGAGGAAGGATAGAGATAGGGACAGCTGTTTAAGTAACAAACTTCTGAAATTATTTGACTCTTTAAATTATGTATCTTTCAATTTTTTTAAATAAATATTAAAAAAAATTACTGTTTGCTGCTTTGTGAAGTGTCTCCAAGAAGACAAGATTGGGAGGAAGGAAACAACAGGGTAGGGGCTCTTGCTTGGTCCAAAGGGGACTGGTGATAGCTTGGACTAGATTGAGAACAAAAGAGGTGGTGATAAGTGGTCAGATCAGGATATATATTTAAAATAATGCTGACCAAATCTACTGAGGCAATGGGTGTAGAATGTGAAAGAAAGACGACAGTCAAACCTACCTCCAAAGTTTTTGACTTGAGCATCTGGAAGAAGGAAGTTTTAGTTTCCTGGGATGGGGAAGACTGTGAGGAAAGCAGGTTAAGGGAAGGAGAAGATCAAGAGTGCAGCTGGGACACTTAAGTTTGGATGCCTATTTGACACTAAAGTGAAAGTGGCTAGTAGGCAGATTACACAGCCCTGGAACTCTGTTATAGCCACACTGTAGAAAAAATTTGGCTTTATTTCTTCATCTCCCTACCTCCCCTCCTTTCAATAGTATGGTCATTTTTTGCTTGCTTTTATAGACAGTAATTAACTAAGTCTTAGTTTCTGTTTATGCACTTACTCAAACAGAAGTTTTTAAGTATTCTTTTAATCAATAGATATTTGCAAGTGTTTCCTTCCCTATAGCACTGTCAGCAAATGTACGTCATGGCCAAGCAAGACTGCATACCTGTCCAGTAAATCTAAGTATTTTTTACCTAGACTTTGGGTTTTTTTAGGCAGAATTAATTCTATTCTAGGCATTGTGTTTAAAGGATGCTATAAACCCTGTTGGTGGAAGTAGGTATTTCCTGCTTGGAGAAAAATCTAAAACCGGATCCCTTTGTTGCACTGATAGATGCCACATTTCTTGAGTAACCTCCTGGAAGCCCCTGAAAACAGATGATTTGTCAATTACATTACACCTAATTTCATGGAGCTCCCTCCACACACACCTACACACCCCTTCAAAGCAACTAAAGATAACTACACTTAAGTCAGATGAAGCAACTCATGTTTACTTTCTTCAAAGAACACGAAGGTCAGGCCCTGATTTTATCCTCTCATCAGACTTTTTTTTTTTGAGATATAATGGACATTTAACATTTTGTAAGTTTAAGATATACATATTGATTCGATACATTCATAAATGATTGTAGTCAACAATACCTACAAACGTCAAAGCTGTCAAGAGACTAGATCTTAATTGTTCTCACCACCAAAAAAAAAAAATTATGTGATATAATAGAGATGATAGCTAATGCTATGGTGGTAATCATCGTGCAATATATAAATATATCTCATCAGACTTCTCAAGCTACATTTCTCTTTGAGGAACAGTCCAAGAAACATAAAGAAATCATTCTTTTCTAACAAGAAAAACACGTATCAACCTGATAAAGTCTTAAGCAACTTGGAGAAAGGCTCTTTGGAGACTTCTTTCTTGAGTTCTAACCAGTCTTTAGCCATCATACTTTGCCTGCCTCATGGGTGTTGGGCAGATCTGATAGACCCTGCCAATATTCTAGGTGCTCTAATGATCCTTTAAGATGTGATAAGCAGAGTGAAGTGACACCCACAAGCTAACCCCCAGATGCAGAGTCAGCAAAGCATCCAACCAACAATTTCTTTCTTTTTTTTTTTTTTTGCTTTCTGTGGCCAGAAGCACTTCTATTAGTTCACTTTTCTCTTTAGAAAATCTCTTTAGAAAATCTGGAGAACTTTAAATTTCTTTGTACATTTATTATTTTGAAGTTCCAACTCCTCCACCTCCTTCTCTACCCCTAAGCACTTAAAACAAAATATTTGACCATTTTTATAGCAGTATATAGTTAAACATCAAAGAACAAGTAGGTTATTTTCACCAATTTCCAGTGACAATTTAAAGACTATTTTCTACCAATTTTTTCTTGTTACACCCACGCTCCTTTTTCCCAATGTTTCCTTCTTATAAAAATGACTCCAGATATATAATAGAGGTGTGCAGTAGAAATATACACCCTAAAAAAAAAAGAAAAGAAATATTCACCCTTTATCAGCCAATATAGAGGAAATTGCTGTTCATTTTGCCCACATGTTGTTAAGAAAAACATCTAAATTCTGAGATTCCAAGTCACTGTCACAACCTCACTCTGTATGTTTGGCTAACAGCTAATGGTGTCACATTTTGTAGATAAATAAAGGTCATCGTGTCATTAAATGAATATGTTTCAGACTACAGGAAAATGTGTGACATGGTTACCAGGGTTCTTCACTTATAATGAAGGTCTGAAATGTCACCAGGGGAAACCAAGGGCCAATTTCAGGCTGGAAGAATCAGTTCCAATGGTGATTACATAACAGTCATTATGCAATTGTTTTCCATCCCTCCTCCCTAATGTTATGGATGTCAGGAAACGTGCTGTTCCTTTTAACACAAATTCCACATGGCTCAGAAAGAGATTTGGGTGCACATGGGAAACGATTAAGTTGAAGTGGGAGTAGTGAAAAAACAAAATCAGGAATCATGAACTTTCCAGTATAATTTGAGCAATTAGGCAGTTTAGTCAGTTGGTAATCAAGTGTGGGTTGTATATCCATAGTTTTTAGTTCATCCCCATGTGTGGTACTGTGATATAATAAGAAATAAATATTTTGGTCTTCATCTCTGGTTCCTGGTACAGAGCTCCTAAACCTTTGAAATTTCTTGAGTGGTAGGGGTGAGAGGAGCATCTTTTGTTATTCACAATGATCCCCTTTCAACCATACCTGTGTTTATGCTAATAAGATGGCCACCAGAGGTATCAACACTGTGATTAGACCTGGAACTTTCAGCCCCATCCCCTGATCTTCTGAGAGCGGACTGAGGGTGGAGGTTGATTTAATCACCGGTGAGCAGTGATTTGATCAATGATGGCTATGTAATAAGCTTCCATAAAAATCCTAACCAGAGGGGCTTAGAGAACCTCTGGGTTGGTAGGCACATGGAGATGCTGGGAAGGTGTGTACCTGGAGAGGGCGTGGAAGCTCCATCCTCTTTCTCTCACACTGCACCTTGTGCATTTCTTGCATCTAGCTATTCCTGAGTTGTATCCTGCTTATAGTAAACTGCTTATATAGTAAATAGTTTTCATGACTCCTGTTAGCTGTTCTAGCAAATTATCAAACCTGATGAGGGGGACACAGGAACCCCTGATTTATAGCTGAAGTAATGGGGGAGTGTAGTCTTTGGGGACTGAGCCCTTAATCTGTGCGGTCTATGCTAACTCCAGATAGTGTCACAATTGAATTGTAGGACACCTAACTGGTGTCCAGAAAGTTAGAAAATTGGTTCATGTGGGAAAAACTCCCACACATCTGGGGTCAGAAGTGTTGAAAGTAGAGGAGAAAAAAAGAGTTTCGTTCTTTTACCATCTTGTATATTGGTCCTCTGTATAGACTCTTGATATTTCTTACCTAAACTATCACTTTTCTTTTGCCTCCACTCTCTTCCTTTCCCCACCAACTTCCACAGGCAGCAAGAGCTATCCTACTTAAGCTCAGAAAGGAGTTTTGTGGCACCTTATTGCTCACAGAGCCCCTAAGCACACTCTCCTCTCAATAACTTGAAGCCAATCTACTTTTCATTCTTTATTTTTGAAAGCACTTCCTCAGGTTTAATGAAGTATACAAGTGACAATAGTGAAAAATTCTCGGCTGCAAATATGTCCTTATTTTGAAAGATAGAGGTATGTCTACTTTTCCACCCTTCTCCATCAATTTATGTGCCTCTCTGACCCAAATGGTCTTGAAACTCATGATACCATGAGGCTACCTGACAGAAATAGAGGACAAAAATATCTGTAGCCAATTCTTGATGAACAGTTACATATGCTACATTTAAAAACAAAAAGTAGATCACTTAAAAATTATAGCTAAACATTCAATCATGTCAGAGGTCAAGGATGGAGAGAGGAAATGATCTCATATTTAGTTATAATCACAGCAAAAATGGTATATATTAATGCCCAAACATGAATTTATCCTGAAAAACAATGTCTCAGTTTATATATAAAATAGATTTTAAAAAATTTCTTCTGTATAGCACAGGGAACCATGTTCATTATCTTGTAGTAATCTACAATGAGAAGAATATCAAAACAAATATATGTACGTACATGTATGACTGAAATATTATGGGCTACCCCAGAAGTTGGCACATTGTAACTGACTATACTTCAATTAAAAAAAAAAAAAAGCAATACCTCAGTTTAGACTTGAGCAACCAATAAACTTCAGTTCCTAGTAAGATGTACTTTAATTCAGTTTTACAAATCATCCCAATTGGCTTGCCTTGGCTAAGGAGGAGTTTATACTGATGAGTAGAAAAGAATGGTGCCTTTGTTGATTGAAAAAAAAAAAAAAACAAACAGGAGACCAGAAAAAAGAATTACAGCAGAGTATTTGTTTGTTTGTACAATGCTGTTTTCTTCTCCCCTACTTCATCCCTGCTCTAATCCTTGCTCCCAAACCCTTCACTTTACTTTCTAGAAACCCCAGCTCTACGATAAACTCCATATCCTCAACTTATCTTCTCTCTTCTTTCTGCCCCTAACTAACCCTAACTTCCTCTAACCTAATCTCTAACCTTCCTCTAACTAAGCCTAACACCATTTTCCTTTTAGTAGAAGTTGCATATTTTCTAATTTTCCAAGTTCCCCAGCGTTGGAAGTGGATCCATGTTTCACACAAGTATTTTCCACCCTCTGCCAACCCTGGCCCTACGGAGCTGCATGGTATCTAACATCGCCACTCTCAGTCCTTCTCACTGCAGCTGTCATCTGCCCAGCTTTCGCACACTAGCAGAGCTTTCTTTCTGACGCTGTCCACCATCCAAACCTCTACTTCTTCTGACCCATTAACTCTCTTCAAATGACCTTAACTCCTACTCAGGGAGAATAAGCCATCAGATTGGAATCATATGACCTCAACTTCCCACCACCAAATCCCTAAATTATCTCATCCTCCTCCCTCCTATTTCAATGTGGAGATTGCTTCTTACCATCAAAAGCAATCCTTCCAGGGGGAAGGATATAGTTCAGCAGCAGAGCGCAGGCCTAGCAAGCCTGAGGTCCTGGGTTCAATCCCCAGTACCTCCATTAAATAAACAAACCTAATCATCCGTGCTCCTCCAAAGCAATCCTTCCATCCAGGCTTAGATTCTCCTGCTCCAGATTTTTCTTCTCAAAAATTATGCACCAAGGAAGCTCAGTCTCAATTACTCTCCCCCTGTCCCCACTTTTCCCCTCTCCATCTGTCTCCAAGCTCTTTCCCACTAGCATTTAGCCATACTCATGTCTCCCTAAATTAAAAAAAAAAATCAAATACAGAATAAAACCCTCCTTAACCCCATAGCCCTTTCCATCCATCATCCTATTTCCTTCCTTCCTCTGTTAATTTTTTTTTTTTCAATTTGGCTCCAATTTCTTCACTCCCACTCTTCATTCTAAATCTGGTTCCCACGCCAATTGTCCCACTGTCATTGCTCTTGCCAAAGTCATCACTGTCCCATGATATTACATCCACTGAATGTATTTGATTTCTCAGCTTACTTCATGACTCAGCATCTGCCAATTCAAGGGAATAACCCCTTTTTCATAAAACACTACCTGGGCACCATCCCTTTTCCTGTCTCATTTGTTGGCAGTCCCTTCTCATTAACCATTGAATACTGAGGTCTTGGGAGGAGGGGTTCTGTCTGGAGTCCTTGCTCTTCTCCCTTTACCCTCTCTCCACATCATCCACTCCTATGGGCTTTGTAGGAGATACCACTGGTGGTCTGCAGTCCCCTCGAATCACCATTACCAGTCTGTGTGCCACTCCCCTGGTTTCGATCTGCTTTTGCATTCAAAGGCGCCCCCAGAGGGCTCTCCTTGGTTCTCTGGAGATGGTCCTTATGCATTTCTGGGATGATTTCTAGGACCTTGGTGTTAAAAAAAAAAAAAAAAAAGCAAAGCTGGTTCACATTAAATGAGAGGAAGATGCCAGAGTAGCCTCAGCAGAGTTCTGAGGAGGAGATCTAAAGGCCCAGAGATGTGGGCATGCTAGAATTGTTCTGTTACATAATACCTGAGAGCCCATGCAATGATGGATGAGGAAAAACCCCAGGCCTGGCTCACAGCTGGATCAGCTTGGTAGTTGGTACAAACTAAAAATATATTGCTGCTGGTCTCCAACATACTGCATAACCCAGACGTGCTGTCCTGATAGTGACTGGAACAGCCTCTTGAAGGGACAACTAAGGTTACAGCTTGGAGAGAACACCCAGTGAGGCTGGGGTGCTGCTTTCAGGAGGTAGCATATACCTTATGCCAGTCAGTGGTCATTATGTGTTGTTCTGTCTCCAGTACGTACAATGTATGAATTCCAGGAGCCAGGGTGGAATTCAAGTCTACCCACCTCATTCCCAGAGACCACTTATCACTTGGGAAATTTGTGCTCGTGGGGAACCTGACCTAAGACAGGCTTTAATTACCACCCCTATGATGACAAATGCAAACTGACCCACAACTGTCTTATGAGCTCCAAATTTGAATATGGAACCACCAATCTGATATTCAAATTAGAAACCACACAGGCACCTGAAAACTAGTACGTCCAGAACTGAGCTTGGCATCTCTCCCTTCTGGCAGTGTATCATTTTAAGTGAATAGTACTGGCATCTCCTCTGGAGCTCAAGCCTGAAATCTGGAGCCTTCTTTAAAATCTCTCATTCCTTTATCCACTATATCCAAGTGATTATCAAGTTTTGCTGATTCCATCTTCTAAGTATCACTCCTATTTTCCAAGACGAAGGACACTAGCACTTCTCTTTAACCCTACCGTGACCACCCAAGTTCAAACTGCATCATTTTTTAGCTGGACCATTGCAATAGCTACATGGTGGCAGCCTCTCAAGTGATCCCCAGTGATCCCCACCTTCTGGTATTCCCCCTGTTGTGCAATCCTCTGTCCTTTCACTTCTCTAAATAGAACACAGACAACATGATGGGCTGTCACTTCTGAGAGGGTTACAAAAAGACTCTGGCTTTCATTTTCTTCTCTCTCTCACTGGCTTATTCTGCCATGCTGGGAGCTGCCCTGTGGAGAGACCCATACGGCACAGAACTGAGGGAAGCTTCTAGCAACCGCTACGAGGAACTGAAGCCCCCAGTCCAACAGTCCCTGAGGCGCTGAGTCTGGCCAACAGCCACGTGCCTGAGCATGGACGGGGCTCGTCCTCTGTTGAGCTACAGATGTGACAGCAGTTTAGGCTGACACCTGGGTCACAGCCTCAGGAGGCCAAACCAGTGACACAGGCAAGCTTCCCCTGACCCACACCAACTATGACACAGTGTTTGTTGTAAGCCAAGTTTTGGAGAGATTTGTGATGCAGTACCATGTTAAATAGAGTCGCCTTACTGGTCTCTTCCCACAGTCAATCTCCCCACAGAAGCCAGTCTTATTTTAAAAGTGAAAATGTGGAGTGGGGGAGGGTGTAGCTCAGTGGTAGAGCATATGTTCAGTATGCATGAGGTCCTCCATTAAATATCCAGTACCTCCATTAAAAAAAAACTGAGGAAAAAAAAAAGTGCCCACTTAAAAAAAAAGTGAAAATATGACTCTGTCACTTTCTATTTAAACCCTTATTTCCTATCGCTGTTGGAATCAAGTCCCAAATCCTTACTCTGGACGTCAAGGTCTCCACAGCCTGGCTCTGGCTGCCTTTTTTTTTTTTTTTTCCGCAATTGAAGTATAGTCAGTTTTCAATGTTGTGTCAATTTCTGATGTACAGCATGTTTCAGTCATACATGTACAAACATATATTCCTTTTCATATTCTTTTTCACCGTAAGTTACTAAAAGACATTGAATATAGTTCCCTGTGCTATACAGTGGAAACTTGTTTCCTATTTTATACTTAGTAGTTAGTATCTGCAAATCTCAAACTCCCAATTTCTCTCTTTCCCCTGTCTTCCCCCTGGTAACTGTAAGTTTGCCTTCTATGTCTATGAGTCTGTCTCTGTTTTGTAAACAAGTTCATTTGTGTTTTTTTTTTTCCTGGCCGTCTTTTGAGTCTCATCTCACATCACTTCCTTCTCCAACCCTGATCCCATCCCACAGGTCTTCTTCCAGGTTTGGGGTTATTGCTTTTTGTCTTTAATGCACCACTTTCCTTCCTCGCTCACACACACCATTCCCTCTGCCTCCAACATGCACCCCCACACCCTGCACCTGCTCACTGCTCCCCTGCTTTTATATCCCTTCTGACAAAGAGTAGGCTCTACAGATTCCAGCCCAGACCAAGCTGAATGTGCCCGCTACACACTCCCATAACTCAGCACACTAACGTGACAAGGGTCATTTGTCATGATTTGTTCAGTATGCCTTTCCTGCCATTCTGTACACCCCCCAAGGGCAGAGATGGTAACCTTTGTTCACATCTTTCTTACCATGTGCCAGGGCTGGCACATAGTAACAATCTTATCAATCGTCCATAAAAAAAGGGGATAAATGTGCAAAATGAATGATAAAAATATCTTCTTGCATTATAAAATATGGTCAATTATTTCAGATCACTTTAAAAATTAGGAAGCACACCAAAAGACATCCAATGCTTTATGTGCCAAATGTTTGAGACCCAGTTGTTCATGTGAAAATCTTTACAACCTATGACATGAAAAGCAGTGTTAGTTACTCAGATTTTAGATATTCAGGTGCATTTATTTGTCTAAGGAGTCTTTCTCTCAATATTTACTGAATGTCTGCTCAGTGATAGGGAATACTCTAAGCTCAGAACATCAAAGATAATAACGAAGTTTCTTGCCTGGGTGGATGGTGGTGCTGTTAACTGAGATGGGAAAGATGAGAGGACAGATTATGGTAAATGTGAAAACACTTTAAATAAATTAAAAGCATTAT
The DNA here is from genome assembly GCF_048564905.1 of Vicugna pacos. Classification (NCBI taxonomy): domain Eukaryota; kingdom Metazoa; phylum Chordata; class Mammalia; order Artiodactyla; family Camelidae; genus Vicugna; species Vicugna pacos. The sequence continues at coordinate 55,429,926 of NC_132989.1, forward strand.
AAAAGCCTACATTGTTAATCACTATTTTTTTTTACTTCTGTTTTGGGGCCAACATAATTATTTACCAAACTGGAAGAAAATTTGAATTGCAACAATACCAGAAGATCAGAGATGTAGGTGTAGCTGGTTAGCTAAATGGCCTTGGACAAACTCCTTTCTTTCTCTTGGCCTCAAATGCTCATTTATGAAACAAATTCTAAATTTCATATAAAATCTCTTCTGGCTTAAAAATGTTATCATTGTTTCAGCATTAACTCTACAAATGCATGAACATTCTCTGAGTGCAGGACTCTAGATTCTATATGTGTATTCAATTTTCATGAGAGTTGGAAGGATTTTGAAGAGAATAATTACACAATTACACAATTGCAAATACAGAACATCCTTGACCTAGCAACTCCACCCCTAGGTGCTTTCAACTGCAATGCCTAGCAAGTTATAGGACACATTTTTGTGTGTATCTAAGTAGCAAAATGAAACTTGGCATCATCTACTTATGGGGAGCTTCCTTGTGCAGTCCTGTAAAGCACATGGTTGTTGCTTTAAAAGCAAGTATGAAGGGGGTGGTGGGTATAGTTTAGTGGTAGGGTGCAATCTCCAGTGCTTCTGTTAGGGGAAAAAAAATTAAAAAAAAAAACAAACAAACTGCGGAAAAGAAAAAAAAAAAAGCCTGTTGTGTATTAACACTATTTTGAAACTAAATGATATTTTAACTCATACCTCGACCCATGAGAAATAAAACCTTTGTTTCACAGAAAATCTGTATGTAAATGTTTATCATAGTTTTACTCATAATCACCAAAAACCAGAAACAGCCCAAGTGGCCTTCAACTGGTAAACTGATAAACAGACTGTGGTACACCCACATTATGGAATACTAGCCAGCAATTAAAACAACAAAACAACAAATTATCGCAACATGGATAAATCTCAAATGCATTCTGGCAAGTGACAGCGTATAGACTCAAAGGTTATATATCATGTAATTCCATTTACATAATGTCTGGAAAAGGCACAACTATGGGGACAGTGAACAGAGCAGTAGTTGCCAAAGGGTCCGTATGGAGGGAGAGGTTGACTACAAAGATGAAGCAAAAAGGAATACTTGGGGGTGATAGAATTTTACCTCATTGTAGTAGTTCTACACAACTCGATTCATTTGTTAAAACTCATAGAATTATTCAGCAAAAGGAGTGAATTTTACTGTATGTAGTCTTTTTTTTAATTATGGGGAAAATATAGCATGTCCCAAGACATCATAGCATGTACTTGTACTGAGTTAGGAGTGGTGGAGAAAGGGCATATCAAAGAACAATGATCATGAAACCCAACGCTAAGTCAAAAGCCCCAAATAGCCCAGAATCAATGTACAATCTCACTCACCCCCATCGCCCCCTTTCCTGGCAGATTGGCATCAATAAAATAGTGCAGTCTAGGAAATAATCCAAGAGGTGTATTAAGCAAGCATAGATAATGGACTCTTCAGTTTAAGAATGTCTTCTAGGGAAAGGAAAATTAATATAACTCAAGAAGTAGTTGAAATTTGCTGAAACCATGAGGGCCAGTGAGACTGGGAAGATTCACTGTTAGACACCATTTCCTACGGCAGTAGCAGAATGATTAAATCTGAAAGGGAGACATCAAAATTCTAAACTGGAAAAGAAAGTGATGTGCAAGATACAAACCGAATTTCATTTCCCTACCCACCCTCATGCCCATAAGCACATCACGCTGTCACAGAGCAAAACTGAAGGCAAGACCTCAACCCAGCCATGGATGTTGAAATGCTGACCCCTTGTGTCTATGAGATATTAAATCATGTGATTCCACGCTTAACCACTTGATCTGGTTTTTCAGCTGTTTGTGGAAATATGAAAGAACAAATATAAATAAATTTCAAACATAACTCAGCCTAGAAAATTGTGTTCAACATACAAAATGTATGACACCTCTGCCTCTTGGCACTTCAGCGTACCTGTCATCCGCTTTCCGGTATTAGTCATCAGTATTCCATTTCTCCCAGGAAGAATACAATCATCAAAAGCAAATGAAACCAGCATCTCCCCAACAAACCAAAACAAAAATAAATGAGGACAGAAAGGAAAAGGAGAATATGTTTAATTTCGCCTTAGTTCATAGTCCAATTGTTAAGAAATTAACTGTCCCCTACCTGATTCTCATTCATTCTAATCTGAATTCGTTTCATGACATATGAGCCACTTCATGCTTTCATAGTTAATATGTGATTTGCTTCTTACACCATTTGATTGCTATCTTGTTTGGCCTTGGAGGAGTAATGAGATTAATAGTCAAAAAACCTAACTATTAGCTCGTGAGAAAAAATTCTTATTGGGAGAAGTTTTCAAATGCTGTATTTGCTCATACATTCATCAACACATTTTAGTACTAACCATATGCCAAGCTGTATAAGAATAATCCATCTCAGCATGCCCTTCCCTCGTAAGCAACTGCCTCACCGACAGAAACTGCCTATGTGAGTCTTCTTTATTGCTTTAGGGCTTTTTGTAGTGTCCTTTAATATTGTCCTTGGCTGGTCTCCCAATCCACCCAAAACGTGGGTCTGTCTTAAAAGTTACCACCCTGAAATGGCAGGGCTACTAGTTCTATCAAGGCCACAATGGTAAATGTAAAATGATATCCAAGTAGGAGTTTCAATCCAAGTCCTTCAGTCATCAATACATACTGATGCACATACACACTGAGCAGGGGTTCATCTAGGTGCTGGGATGACTGATCAAATCTAAAGCATCACATTTGTACATCATACCACTGTTTCCTGAACCATTAAGAAAAGTAATGTTGGGGGCTGGATACAGCTCATGGATAGAGCGCATGCTTAGCATGCACGAGGTCCTGGGTTCAATCTCCAGCACTTTCATTAAGAATATAATAATAATAATTAAAAATTTTAAAAAAAGAAAAGTAATGTTGATTAAACTGTGCTGCAGTGCCTAAAATGATCATCCTATGGCTTTAAAATTTACTTCATGTATTCTCAGGGATTTGGCAATTTCTTCTGCTTTCAACACCAAGTTATGGCCATACTTTTGTGTGTACCTCAGTAGCAAAACAAAACTCAGCTTCATCTATTTATGGGTAGCCTCTTTGTATAGGCCTTGTGAAGTTCACAGGTGATGCTTTAAAAGGAAATATGGAAACGCAAAAAAGAGCCTGTTACATATTAACATCATTATTTTGGAACTAAAGAGTATTTTAACTCCTTCCACTCTAAAAAATTAGAAAGCACCTAATTCAGAACATAGACTAGAACTTTAAATTGAAAACATTTAAAACAGCTTCATTTAAAAAAAATCCAATTGTCCTTACCTTCTTATTTTGCCATGGATACTTAAGGAATTCACTTTGGCCAGGTGCCAGTACCGTGAGGACCATCTGGGGAACTGCAATCTTGAGCTGATCTCTTCACTTTTTTTTTCCTTACGTATTTCCCTAAAGAAATTTTTTAAATCTATGGATGCCTTATTTTTCAGGTGAGAGGAACATTTTCACCGTCATTTAAATGAGTGTGTTCTAAATGTTACTATTTTAAGCTAAAACTCTAATATCATAGCTCTTTTTGAAAAAACGGAATTACTATCATCCTTCTAGTGGCAAAATATTTGCGTCAGTACCAAATACAAGCCCCACTGCCCTAGTCCCACGCTTTTCTTTGTACATAGTAATGTTCTGTTTCAACGCTCAGTCACAAGTCTCCTCATTTCAAAGACATTTTAAATAGCAATGAAATCACTCGTGCCGAGCCCAAAATTCAAATAACTCGTGAAGCAGTGGTAACATGAACAACTCCGACTGGATTTGCAGCATGACCAACAAAGCCTGGGAAACACATGCCAATTTCAGAGATGTAAAAATGTGGGAAACGGGCACCTTAGGACTCAGGAAATATGGCTGGGTAACCTCAGTGCGAGGGAGACGTGTGGGCAGACAGGAGGAAAGAGCTGAGCTGCTCTAGCGTGAGAGAGAGAGAATTAAATTCTACCGTATTTATGAAATTAGCTGCCTTTCCATTTTAGAATTACGCTCCATCCCTTAAGGAGTGTCCCCACATACCTCAAATATGGGCGGGCAGGTAGGAGACTTCTGACCACAACAGCGTCTTCCCTGGACTGTGGTTCTCCAAGCGGGATTCCCAGACCAGCAGCCTCAGCTTCACCTGCGTACTTGTTCTAAATAGTTTCTCGGGCCCAACACAGACTTGCTGCATCAGAAAATTTGGGGGTGGGCCCAGCACGCAATGGTTTAACAAGCCCTCCAGGTGATTTCCATACAAGCTAAAGTTTGAGAATCACTGCCTTAGAGGAACTCCAAACCAAACGTTGAAAGGCAAATTAAGTGATTCTATTTATTTCCTTTGTTTTCCCATTTGTTTATAAAGTCTTAAAGTCCAGTCTCTTCTCAGGTGTCCTCAGGGGAAGGAAGGAGGCTACGTTCCTGTTTCAACCGGTAGTTTCAGGACACACCTGGAGGCCATCGTGGTGGCAGCAGCCCCAGTTAGAATCCCCAAGGGGAAGAAGACTTTGGGAGATTAAGTCATAGGTTCAGCCTGGTCTCATGTGAAGAATTGTACTCAACCATCCCTAGTTGTTAAACTTAGGGCGTTTGGTTGGTTGGTTTTACTATCTCGTTTTCTAAGGTGGAGGTGATTTGGAATTGGGAGACAGTATTACCACCACTAAATCCCATTGTGAGAGAGTTCTTCCCTTTTCAGTTTCCTTCCACGCCTCATTTTATCAAGTCAAAGTCTCCATTTAGTACCTTTAACTCTTTACCAAAAAAAGAGAGAAAGCCTTAGGCTTGGTGCCTTGGCACTTTCCAGTTTCTAGCTGGAATTCAGTCATATTTTCTTGTTTTCATCTGTCAGCCGAGGGAGGCTGAAGAAGGATTCGAGGAGGTGAGCTGCCCAACTGGAAAAATGTGCGAGAAGCCGACACGCCGCAAAACAGCACTTTATTGCATTACGAGCGGGTGTGCAAGCGCGGCGGGCGGCGGCGCTTAGCACTTTATTCTACTTCAACAAGATGGCGCCGCCCGCGTGTCGCACTTGTCTTGCTTTTACCTATTCTGCCCACGCATGCGCATTGTTCATTTGTTCATACGACTTACCTAATGCTGCTAGCGCATGCGTACCTTTACTTTCTTGATTCATAAGGCTTACATAACTGGAGCATGTGTAGTGGCTACACTACTGGCGCATGCGTACATTCACTTCTTACCAGGTGTAAGTTATTGTGAACCTTGGCCTGGGCCCCACGACCTACTCACTTAAGGCTGCTGACATCATGATTATTTCTTTTCATGGTTCCCATCCATGGTGGCCGGGATTTCTGGTCTTTCATCTGAAGTCATTATCAAAAACTTCCACTTAAAGTAAGTTTATTTAAGTGAAAGATGCATCATTTTAAAGAAAAACACTAAGAAAGTTATAGTAGAGGTGGCTTGAGGATACAGTATGTAAATGGAATCCACTATATTAAGGAAGACTGTGGGTTGTTACCCTGGCACTTCCAGTAATAAGAACTAAAATTCAGCTCCTCTCTTCAAAGAGAAAGTTGTTATCCCTAATTCAACCTTCAGGCTGGCTTTCAGAAAAGCATAACCTTGAACCTTATTCAATCAGTTATAACAGTTTTATTTTTAAAAACCAAAACAACAACAACAAAAAAAAAAAACAAAGAGATAAACACAAAGAAGGACACCCTCAAAAAGGACACCCTATAACCAAGATTTTTATGATAACATTTTTATGGTAAAAACTTGAATTACATTTGTGGCAAAGCATCCTTTCCACTGACAAGGGGACAAAGAAGACACAACTCTTCATTACCAGCGACAGTTAAAATGCAAGTTAATTCCCACTAAGAATCATGTGATTATCCACATGCTGTGAACAGATTATCTTTCTGTATATAATCATTTAGGCATTTGAGTTTAACAATCTATGGTTTCATTAATCTTAGGGTCAAGATTTATCTACTACACTATTTGTTTTAAATTTTTTCCATAGAAATGCATCTCAGGTACCCTCATTAATGCTTCCCTCAGTACCTGTGGTGATGGTAGCTTTTGGATATACATTACTGACTACTCAGTTCATTTCCATTATCATTCTGCATAAGGTTCGGCATATAGAGTTACAGCCATAATGTAAGTTAATTTCTAACTAGAAAATTGTCATAGCATTTACATTGTAGAGCTTGGACCAAGTCTTACATGCTTACTGGTTTGGAAGACGTTAAAGTTTCTTGTAACACCAAGTAAGTGGTGAGAAAAGGGGACCGTAACATCCTCCTTTGAAGGGTGAATGCTTCAATGAGGGCAGAGCTTATGCAACCAGAACGCTCTTGGCTACCAGAGAGGCTTTGACTGGATTCTACTCTTTGGTCATTTCCCCTTCTGGGATCCCATAGCCACCCAAGTAAATAAACAAATCATGAACGTTACTGGATTTCAGAGCCTATTAGGAGCCAACAAGCTGATTCAATCCTTACTAACAGCCCACATTCAAGAGATTCAAAGCCAGGATCATTGAGGTTACCTACTCATTAAAAATTAACAGAAATAAAAATGAACCAGATTAGTGCAACTTGGAACAAAGATGAAAAACATGTTAACCACAAGGGGGAGTTGCGGGCAGAAGGAGCCAGCTGCTTTCAGCATCAAAGCTCCTACAAAAAGACCGGGGCTGAAAGGGAACTATTTGCCAGAGGCTCCTCGAGATAAAAGTGGGTTCCTGCTAAAATGTTCCAGATCCTAGGAAGACAACGGCACAAATTAGATAATATTATATCCTTGTTTAATTCTTGCCATTACATGTTGCAAAACATAACCTTGAGGCAAACAGCAAAGACACTGTTTGGCTGCTGCTTTTTTCTCTTCATACAGACTGCTGACAAAGTCTTGCCCAGTCATCTTTTCTGTTTCACAACCGATTGCCATAAAGTCTTTCTATGATGCTTCCCTGGTTGAAAGGCCCTGAGTTTAGGCAAGAATATAAGGGTCTGGGGGATGAAGATAGGATCCCACCACACAGAGCTCAAGGCATTTTGTCCCTTTCCAGCTATAGTCTCTCTACCAGTCTCCACCAGGGACCTGGGGGGACTTCCGAGGGGGTCACTTGCTGCCTATACCTGCAAATCATCAAAGAAGAGTCTCAGGGCTGAACAGGACCCACCTCCGCTCTCCTCCAAAGACCAGGACTGGTGTGACTCCATGTGCATTGCACAAGTGTAACTGTATTATGTGTCTACAGGCCTGTGACTTCAGGGTCTCTGTCAAGTGTCCCTTGTCACTTCAAACTCTGGCACTTTGCCCAGATATAGCTGTCTCTTGATGAAACAAACTTGCATCGCTCTCCTTTGGGGTTTTCCCCAGCTCACTGTGTGGTTTTAGCCTCATCACTTGTCCACTCCTTCAGTTTCCATTTATAGTGTGCAGTGTTATAACCAAGAATTAGTGATAGTAATACCTTGTATTTAAAATGGGCCTTCCTAGGGGGACGGTATAGCTCAGTGGTAGAGCCTATGCTTAGCTCATGGGTTCAACCCCCAGTACTCCATTTAAAAAAATTAAAAACAAATAAACCTAATAACCCCCCCCCTTACCCAAAGACACATAAAAAATTTAAATGGGCCTTCCTTCCAGGAGACTCAAGATACTTCACGAGGACTAGCTGATTTCCTTCCCAAAACCCCAGTGAGGAAGGTTCTGTTATCCATATGGCACTTTTACATTCTGGTTCTAGTTTATAGGTACTTTACAAGGCACCAAGCTGTCTGGATACTTTTCAGGGGATCTCATGCTATTATTCTCACTTAGCATTCTGTTATCAAAAGCCTCTGGTTGTGCTCTTCTGGTACACAATATTCAAATCAAGTTGTACAGCATCTATCATTGGTATCTGGCAATAGTCAAAAACTTTAAAAAGCACCCTTAAAGCCAGAGACCTGGACCCTCATTACTTTAGCAAGAATTAGAAAGGACGCTTTGTGACTTTTTTGCTTAAATCATGGTTTTTATTTCCAAGTTAAGTGCATGTTCTATTGCTGCTTCTGAAACTCAGCAGGGGGACCATGGGCAAGTGTGTGGCGGGGCAGTTCGAACAGCCTCCACAGCCACAACAGACAAAAAAATAAGAGCAAGGACAGCACATGTATCAAGAAATGAACACAAGAGGTGGCTTTGCCAAGGTCCAAAGGTCTGCATGAGAACGCCAGGAGCCAAGTCTCTAGAGCACAAACCGGGCAGAAGGTCTCCCAGGAATAGGATGTTCCACTGCACTTCCAATTACCCTGGCCTCTGGGCAGAGCATCCACTGCTCACTAGATGCCCTCCTCTTGGGGCTCAGCTCTGGGAAGAGCAACAGGATATACTGTGAAAAGAGCAGCAAGACCATCCACCAAATCACGATTCCACATATTGAAAATTCTGCCTCTTTAGACTGATTCTCAGAGCAGTCTTCCTTGAGGGAGAAGTAATATGAACAACTTCTCCTGCTCTAGATTCAGCATTCAGTACTTTTCATTACCTAAATAAACTGTTAGGCCTCGTTGCCTATACTGTGCCTATACTGTGACCATACCCAGCTGAATTTCAAGTATTATTAACATAGTAAACCAGGACCACAAATGAAGAAGAAAGGGAAGAGGAGAATATTAAGTAAAGCAAAGCATGACAAGGGCAGAGACCACAGCATATGGTGATTAAGTCCTAAAACAGAGAACTACGTACCAGCAAGCAAAGGTCCTTACCTTAACATTATTTGAAACTGAACTTCGAGATGCATTTGAAATTTGAGAACAAAATAAAACCAGGTCCTTGTTTTTTGATTTTTGTTTGTTTGATTTGGTGTTTTCAGCATAATACTTGGAAGATGACCCTGAGAATTTCTTAATGATTGTGGTCTAGCAACAGTTGTGGTACAACTTTCAGGAATAAAAATATGGACTCTGTTAGTAAAGTCTACTTATGCTCTTCATTTCCCATTTCAAGACTTACCTCTTAGCTGTGCCTCCAGCAAGGAACTCTGAGCAGACTAGGCTGAGACCCCCTAAAAGATTTGTATAAAGGGCTCCTTAGCTATGGGATCCTAAGAAAGAATTTTCAATAATAATGTCTTGTATGTGCTCAAAATGTTTGAGATACTCTCTTAGATATCTCTCTCTGGTAATGTACAGGACTTTGTAAAGCTACAGACAATAAAACTGATGAAGAGAGGTAAAGTGACTGGCTTGACGTCAGAAGTCAGGTCCAAAGACATCTAGATATGTAACTGAGAAAAAGAGTCCATCCACTCAGGCGCTGGTCTCCTAACACAGCAGACCAGCTTTGACCTTGGCAGCATCTTTCATCCAAAGAGGCAGATGCCAAAAGAAGCATTAACATCACACAGCACAGGAGCAGCATTGTAAGTGGAGTACAGAGATGCAGCCCCCTGCATTACAGGATCTTCACCTCATGTTCCCGGATTTCTCCAAGTATAAATGGACTCAGGAATGCAGACCTCCTGTCTCCCAGCTACTGCGTTCTGGGCTTTGTGGCCTCTTCCTCCCAATCTGACTATGAACATAAATGATGTCTTAATCATGTTTCCCTTTCTCTAGCATTCAAAGAAATTCTCAGGAGTCAACTGCCAGTGCACTATAATTAATACAACTTTTTACTTGTCATCAATTATTATTACAAAGATATATAAAGATCATAGTTAGCTCATATTAAATGAAAGATTTCCTTTTTCTTCTCTTGGTTGAAAATAGGGAAGGGAGAATCAGGCTAAAGGAGGTTTATACCAGAGTCAACTGACAAATTTAAGTATTTAAGTGTATGTATGTGTGCATGTGTGTGTGTCTGTGTATAATTGCATAATTCACTTCTGCTTTCACATTGTGATATACTCTTGGAAACCCCAAAGTAAGTTTTACATTTGTTTTAGCTCAGTTTCATTTTCATGTTTTCATGGGATAAGGGTTAAATTCATCCATTTAAACTGAAACTCAGCATGTTTTCCAAGTTTTTTTCCCCAAATACTTTTCATTGAACTTCCTACAGATCAAACGTAAACACATACTCTCTGCAAAACAGCTCTTAGTCTGGTGCCTTGTGTGTACTTAATGTACACTAATTATTTGCTGATATTTTTGTTCCCAGTTGAATTGCCAAAACATACTTTCAGATGATTCACAGTTTTCTGGATGGGATCTTGCACCCTTTGATTAACAGATGAGAGATCTGAGTTTGCAGACATTAGTGGAAGAACCTGGCCTAGAACTTGAGTCCTCTAACTCCAAATCAAGTGCACTTTGAAGTACCTTATGTGCTTTCTCTCCCAGACACTATTATGGAAGTAAATAAAAAATTTGTGAATCAGAATTGGACATCTGGGAAAGCACATTTGGATGGATAGCAGGAATAGTGAAGGTCTCACTATGAAATATGTTTCACATGAGAAACTGCAGAATGCTTTAATATTGTGTATGTGACATGCCCTTTCTCTGAAAGCCACCTCTAGAGGGCAGTGCACTCTTCAGAACAAATAGATTCTCCGGGGTTTGGAAGAACAACCTGGAATGAAAACCTAAAATGTTTGACTGACTTATTCGCAGCTTTAAATGAAGCAGGACACACAAATATCTCAGGTCCAGTACCTTTCTTATCTCTGCAGAGGAGAAAGGGGCTGAAATGGGAATACAGCTGTGAGCCTTTTCTTTTCTCTCCTCCCTCTCCAAGTACAAAGGCTCTAATGTTTAACGTCAAATGAACTTGAAACTCCCCTTGTAATACCAACCAATGTTCTGAAGTAACACATTTCATTTTAAAAGCAAAAACAAAGAACAGAGTTAGAGCAACGTGTGTGTACAGGGCACTACTGCTTGCTGGGTGTTGCTGGAGTACACATGGTAGGATCCAAGGCCTGAGAATTGGGCAAGAGCTGGCAACAGAGGGCCATGCATGCCAGGAAAGAACTTGAACTTGCTCATGTAGATAGATTCCAGGAAGCCATGGAATGGCTTAGCTGAGAAGGGGCAGGGTCAGATTTGTGTATTATGTGGATCATTTAGGGGAGCACTGGAAAGAGCAGAATTGAGGGGAGTAAGTCTCAAAACCAGAAGGCCAGTTAGGAGGCTGTGTCAGTCCAGGCAACAGGAGGTGCATTTGAGAATGGTTCCTGGGGTAGGAGGGGAGGGGATGGATGTGAGAAACCCACAGGAGGGGAAACCATCAGAATGTAACGATCAGTGGGATGAAGACGGCGAGGAAGGGAGAAAAATCAAGGCTGGTATTTTATAACTTGGGTTACTGGGTAAAGAGAAGGTGACACAACAGACAGAGTGACTGAGTTTGGAGGGAAGTGCTACTTAGTTTGTAAGGAATCAAATCTGAAATATCTGAAGAGTACCCAATGGGAAGATGCCTGGCAGGTAATGCAACTGGTGAGTCTGAAGTTTAGGGAAGAAATCTGAGCAGGAGGTTGAATTCGAGAGTCATTAGCATACAGGTGGTTTTCGAACTCCTGAGAGTAGATAAATTCACCCAAGTAGAATCTCAAAAATGAGAAGCAGTGAGCTGAAAACAGACACCTGGGGAACACACGTATGTGAGTAGCAGGGGGAGAGAGAAGAGCCCACGGTTAAGAAGGAACAGAAATGAATGAGACAAATTGGGAAATATAACATTACTTTGGGAGCAGAGTAATCAACCCTGCCAAATGCCCCAGAAATGCACAGTAAGACAAAGACTGGAACACATCATTGAGTTTTGTAACTAGAAGAATATTGGTGGCCTTAAAAAGAGAACACACCAGACTACATGCGGTGCAGAGTGAATGAATGGCACACCAAGTGGTCACATGAGTACAGCTAATTCTTTTAAAAGTTTAGATAAGAGGGAAGAAGACGTGGGACATTTTATTTCCCAGGGAATATGAGGCCAAAGATAGATTTATTTTGTAAGAAATGAGAGGGAAACTAATAAGCTTAGAGTTTGAAGGGAAAGCACACCTACAAGAGGAAAGGACAAAGTTTCAAGTGGGAGATGGTTTTGGAGCCCAATCTTGGCAAGTCTAACCAGGTGGGTCTGGAAAGAAAGGGGGTGTCACATCTTATGGAACTGAGGAAAGATCATGAGGGCTGTGAGTGTAGCTCAGTTTCTGGGTGCAGACGAGGCACGAGTCTGAGGGAGTTCATGCTCAACTGCTTCTGTAGCAGGAAAATTTACTGAGATACCACTTTTGATACTGCTCTTATTATTGTAGTAGATTCTCCAACAAATGAACAAGTCAGTCTTTGTGTTGTGTTTCCTGGTCTTGTCTGGAAGCACTGGAATGACTTTTGTGCTTCTGGGGCTGAAAGCAAGTTTCTGGGATACCAGGATGGCCCCACCTTCCCAGCCTTTTCTTTAAAGTATTGATTTAATTGAGATTCTACCCATGGTCATTAAATTCCTACTGTATGAGTGACTGTGTCCACATTCGAGGAAGACGAGATGGAGCCGGTACCGAAGTTAAAGAAGGTAAGTGTGAGACCCTGGGGTGACTCCACTGGAATGGAGAAAGGGGCCAGTGGTAGCGGGTTGTGCAAGTGACTAAAAGCCAGGCAGTTCCTTGGAGCAATTCCTTGAAGATGGCAGGCTCTCCGAAGAGGTGACATACGGCCACGAGGGGTCCTGAGCTCCCCAGTCATGAGAATCTGGCCACCTTGCCTGAGTCGGGCTAGAGGTGGAATCGGGTGGGTGGGCTTGGGGAATTGAGCCCCCAGCCTTACAATGGACCATTCTGGCCCATAAAATAAACAACATGCAGTGACCATGATAGGCTGGAGAAGGAAGATCTCACCCCAGATTTTCTTGGCGGAGCAATCCTCCAGGGATGCCTCACAGCCCCTGGAGGGAAGGTGCTCCAATAATGACTGCTACTGAGCATCGCCACTCTAGAGAGAGAACTCTGAATGTGAATTTTTCAAAAAGTGCAGTATGACATTTATTGTACCTGTGTACCAGAGAGAAACTTCATACACCTCTATTTTCTCAACAAAGGAGACAGAAAGTTTACTAAAAGTGAGGAGAATATGGAATGGATGTTGAATCGAGGGTTTAAGATACATACAATGGTTTTTAAATAGAGTCTTTAGACTCGTGTAATCAAAGAATGTCGATATTGGAAGAGACCTGCTGAACTCCCTAATCTAGGCTCTGCTGTCTCTCCTCCATACTTACATTTTACAGATAAGAATAAATAAAACTCAGAGAGATTAAGGGTTGTATCTAAGGCCACACAGCAGAGCAGTGCTTCAGCCTGATTTCTCTCGTTCATTCTTCTATCCCCAGTTAAAGCCGCCGCCCTTTCCAGCACCCATCTCATGGGACTGCTGTGCTGCACGCACCCCCTCACCCACGTCTGTTCCGCTGCACAGAAGCTGCCCTGACATCAGGTCTCACAGGGGAAGCTGAGAGCAGCTGGAGCAGTCCAGCTTGCTTCCCACAGCTGCCCTCCAGCAGCAAGAAAAAGGTATCTCACTCTGGACCTAGTTTCTGGCCCCACTTGACAGCAGGAGGCTGTCCTGGCCAGAACCAGTTGTCTGCAGGTCGCAGCTGCATGCCTCAGGGAGGCAGGGGACCATGGAATCATAGCACTGAGAAGGCCCTGGGTCTCCCCTTCCTTTCACCTATTTCCCTCACACAGAAGGGAAATGAGGCCTCTGAGCAGCACTGGGGCTGGCCCACACACCTAGGGAGTCCAAATCAACAGGAAAAGCCTGCTCATTCTGGTTTTTCTTTTTCCAAGCTCCTTTTCCAAACACACAGCTCCTCATCTGACTGTACAGAAAATAGCAAAAGCCTCCCTGTGTTAAAATCCCCACCAAGAACACACTGTACCGGTCACTCCAGCTCAGGCACACGCTGAGTCCTGCCTCCAGATAACTGGGTCACACTTCACGCTGACAAAGGACGAGGGAAATCAGTACTGTGCACTTAGCTGATGGGATATTAATGCATCAGAGAATGGCAAAGAGAGAAGCTATAAAAAGACTAGGGCTTCCCCTATAAAACTGACACCGCGGGCCCCTGGTTCTTCAAGAGGGAAAGGCCAAACAACAGGGACCAAAGCAGATATCTACACGACGAGTGCTGGCAGCCAAAGGCAACCAGGTGGCTGAAGCCAAGGCACAGGTGGGGCCCGAGCCTGGAGGCCAAGCTAGGTGGGGAGGGAGTAAACAGGCTGGGCAGGGCCAGCAAAGGCCCACGTCATTTTGCTGTGTGAGGTGGACAGTATCTTTATCACCCTCCTCCTGATTTGCACCTAGAAACAAACCACTCCATCACGTCATTCCTAGTGTTTCTTGCCACTGCTCCATCCCCAAGCTGGGACCTATACCTCAATTCCTAGGCTTTCCAAGACCAGGGTCTCTCAAGGGAGGGTAAACATGCCCTGTATGCCAAATGATTTTAAGGGCACATGATAATTTTTATCTTAATAGTTATATGTTTATTTTTACAGTCACCCATTCATTATAATAAACAATACTAAATTTTTGGTTTATGAGGAAAAATTGACTCAAGTTTTTAAAAAAGTCTGACAGAGAAAGACAAATATATGGTATCACTTATATGTGGAATCTAAAAATAATGATACAAATGTTACTTACAAACCAGAAATAGACTCACAGACATAGAAAAAAAATTATGGTTACCAAAGGGGAAGTGGGGGAGGGATAAATTAGGAGTTTGGAATTAACAGATACACATTATTATACATAAAATAGATAAACAATAAGGACCTACTATATAGCACAGGGAACTATATTGAATTTCTTGTAATAATCTATAATGGGGGAAAAATCTGAAAATACACATATGTATGTATATGTATAACTGAAACGTTTTGTTGTACACCTGAAACTAATATTGTAAATCAACTACACTTCAATAAAAAATAAAATTGAAGACATTTTAAAAAAAATTTTAAAGTCTGAGTCAATTAAGAGAAAATTATCCTGGCAAAAATAAAGATGATATACAACGGCCCCAAATCTGGGAAACGCTGCCCAGGATCTTCCCAGACAAGGAGCAAAGCCAGCTGCCCTCAGCTGTGTCTCATTTCACTGTAAGCGTGAAGAAGAAATGCATGGTTTGAGGAGTCATGTTATAATAAATGGTATGAATTCTCCTACTGTGTGTGGATACCTCGGAAGTTTGTTTTTGTTTTTGTTTTTGTTTTGTTTGTTTGGGCGGGGCGCTCTTTGTTGACCTCTTGTTTAAACTTTCCAGACAGGAACATTTTATTTCCCTATATTAGAGTTGGGGTACTCTGAGACTTCCTTTATTCCAAATCACTTAC
Source organism: Vicugna pacos (assembly GCF_048564905.1). NCBI lineage: Eukaryota > Metazoa > Chordata > Mammalia > Artiodactyla > Camelidae > Vicugna > Vicugna pacos. Next base: position 55,445,296 of record NC_132989.1, read on the forward strand.
AGAGCCAGTGATTAAGAGAGCCATGAAGGGCTTCTGATTCCAAAGAAAAACCTCTTTCAAAAGAAACAGCAAAGTATGAGGAGTGATTGTTCTATCTTCTTCCAGTGACATGCTGACTGCCAAACAGGAAAGCCACATTAATTTTCACATGTGACATAAGACACATGTTGGCTCATGAATGGTTATAACCCCATCTTTCCTGTAATCTCTTTATTATTTAAGGATGTAAAAGCAAAACCAGTTAGACAAGGATTAGATCTGTAGTAACCTCTGCATTGAAAAGCCTTCCAAATCAGTGACATTCATGTCTACTTAACCACCAGGCAGAGAGATAGTAACTTGGTTCAGGGTTGAGATAAAGTTGAAATTTTGTAAATATTTAATGTTGTCAATGAAATAGTTTCCTTAAACTCTAACCTTTGTTTCAGCTGGTTTCTTTCAGAAGAAGATAAATAAAAGCAAGAAGAGTTAGACCTGTTTTAGTGCTGGTGAATATACAGAAAAAAGGAGAATAAGTTACAAAAGAGCACAAGCTAAAAAAAAAAAATTGAGCACAAACTGATTGATCCAGTTGAAAAAAACATGAATGACTTGGTATTTTGGCTAAAAGAAATGAAAATTTTTTCAGCACATTGACTAACTTCATTAATGCTTTTGGGGTAGTCTCTGCCTGCATCTCCTGGATGTGTGACTTAGAAGTGGGGGACCCCACACAACTCCCCTTCTGTCAAATTCTCCTACCTCATCCTACAGTTTGGTTTTACGGGGCTCTGCATGCACGGAAGGAAAGGAGAATGAGGCATAACACCTCAAATTCAAAATGTACTGAATATATAACTTCACTTTTCTGGGTAGAGAATCTGTAATTTTTATCCGGATAAAAATGTTTGTTAACAACCACTGCCCTCGATGACTTTTCAGGTCACTTACTGATCTTATATTTTATGACTGCAGCAGGCAGAGACCCAGAGGAAGCAGTAAACAGGCATGGGTCAGAATGACAGAAGATAGGCACAGAAGTTACTGCTTTCCTTATTCCACTGCCAATGCTGGCCACCTAAGTCACTCCAGGCTCTGCTGCCCATAAATGATGGCCTACCTCCTCACCGAAAGGGAACCCTGTGTGCAGAATACAAGGTGTACTATGCTTGATGTTCATAACCATAAAATAATTCTTAGACATCCACGAACTAGATTTGCCTGGTGCCTACCACACAACTATTTCCATTAGCTTTGACTGAAAGGAAAATCCTTCATGACACCATCAAGCAAAGCTTCAGAATGACTCAAGCCATAAGCCAATGGCTAGAGGCTTCTTGCAAGCATAGTTTTGATTGTCTTCTAAAAATACAGAGGCCAATAATCTGAACAGGAACTGGGAAAGACAGGGGTGAGAAGAAACAATGATAAAATAATGAACTATTGAAAAGACACATTAATTAAAACCCCCAAATTGGCATATTTGTCTATAAAGTGAAGCCCCTTAGAGACAACGCCACATTCACTCTGTTCTTAATAGGCTAAGTGAGAGAGACAAGCTGGCATTAACCCTCCATCCCCTGCCACCCCTTTCTTGTTGGCACAGAGATGGGACAGCGAGGAGGCCAGGTAAGGGCCACTTCTGTGTGCACATCTGAAAGCCCAATAACTCTTACCAGACATAGGGAGAAAAGATGTCTTAGGTTGAACCATATAAAACACCCGCTTTGTAAGTAAAAGCTGATCAAATATTGGCCATGTCATATGGTTCAACCAATATACAGAATACCTCCAAAGCAGGACATTCTAGCCAGTCTGGCATTAACAGGGTGTTCCTGACTCATCTTTCACTGGCAGAAGTGATTAAGATTCCGGAGAAAAAGATGAGATGGTTAATTCACTGTGAAATCAATTTGGTCCATTCTTAATGATCATAATTATGTCTTAGAAAGAAAGAAATTCTAATTCCAAGATATCTCTTAAGCCAACACAGGAGATAGAGTCATGCTTCCTACAGTATTAAGTTTGACAGATCTCAGTCCAGAGCCTATTGTGGGCCAAGCACAGGTTGCTGGGTATAGAAACACTTGCACGATTTCTTGAGATTAATCTTGAAGGGAGAAATCCTTCTGTGAGTGGGGAATAGCTAATACCTGCTAATACGTCAGGAATTATTTGCTAACAAAGAAAGGCTTCTAGATCATCACCATCATCTCTGAAATTGTTAAGATGTTTTAAAATAATCTTTTGTGCATATAATCACAGTATTCAACAGTCTGGATATACCATAATTTAACCAATTTTCAAATGCTGGATATATAGGTTATTTCTAATCTTTTTCTATCATTTAATTTTCTGTAATTAACACTCTTTAATATTAAAAACAGTAGAGTTTGGCATAAGATTATTTTACGCCCAGGAAGTTTGACAGCTACTAGAGTTTAAACATTAAAGTTTGACATTTCCTATGTGTTTATAAATGGATGGAAGAAATGGATGGAGAGGCTGGCCTCCCACAAGGATGAAGTCTATTGGTTCTTCTCTAATGAATCTTATTCAGAGGTGTGACACCAAGTGAAGTCCTTGTCCCTACAAACCTGATGGAAACTTGGATTTGATTAGCTTTATCATCTTTTTTATTTAAGTTATTTTGCAACTCAAAGTTCCCAGGTTTTCCTTATAGAATTTATCAATTTAAAAGATCATTTTTCAAATAGCAGATTTAAAACTTTGGGAAGCTCTTCCTCCCACCTTGCAGTTTTATTGAGATATAAATAAAACATGGCATTGTGTAAGTTTAAGGTGTACAACAGAATGACATATATATATAAAATGGTTACCACAATAAAAACATCTATCACCTTACATAGTTACATTTTTTTCTTGTGATGAAAACTTAAAATTTACTCTCTCAGTAACTCTTAAGTACACTATATATTATTAAGTAATGTCACCATGCTGTACATCTCCAGAACTTATTTATCTTATAACTAGACGTTGGCACCTTTTGATCACCTTCCTCCATTTCCCCCAACCCCAACTCCCTGTCTCTGCAACCACCAATCTATTCTTTGTATCTATGAGTTTGGTATTTTAGGTTGCACATGTAGGTGAGATCATCTAGTATTTGTCTTTCTTTGACTTATTTCACTTAGCATAATATCCTCACAGTTGATCCATGCTCTTGCAGATGGCAGGATTTTCTTCTGTTTTATGGCTGAATAATATTCCATTGTATATATACACATTTGTTTTATCCATTCACCTGGTGATGGACACTTAGATTGTTCCATGTCTTGGCCATTGTAAATAATGCTGCCATGAACATGGGGATACAGATATCTCTTCAAGGTAGTATTTTCATTTTCTTCAAATACCTAGAAGTGGAATTGCTGTGAGTTCTATTTTTAATTTTTCGAGGAACTTCCATATTGTCTGCCATAGTGGCTGCACCAATTTATATTTCTACCAACAGTGCATAAAGATTCCCTTTTCTCCACATCCTCACCAATACTCATCTCTTGTCTTTTTTATTATAGCCATTCTAACAGGTGAGAGGTGATTATCTTACTGTGGTTTTGATTTGTATTTTCCTGATGGAAAATTCAATTTTCCTGTTGACCTCCTTTTCATTTACCTGTTAGCAATTTGCATATCATTTAAAAAAAAACAAATCTATTCTGTTTTTCTGCCCATTTTTAAACTGGAGTGGTTTTTTTCTGTTTTTTTTTTTAACTATTGACTTGTATAAGTTCTCTATATACTTATAGATCATAATTATATATTTATATATTTTATATATTAACCCCTTATCAGATATATGATTTAAAAATATTTTCTCCCATTCTGTAGGCTGCCTTTTCATTTTATTGATGGTTCTCTTTGCTTTTTAGTATGATGTAGCTGAAATGGTTAGCTCATGACAGTAACCACTGAAGCTGAAGCTATGTTAGGAGCAAAAAATTTAAGGGGCATGAAGAGTAGACCTCAACTTGCGGTGTTTGTACTAGTGATTATTGGGCCTCGTCGGGAAAGGAAGCAAAGATAGACTCTGGCTTTGTTATTTCTCTTTATAACTTCCCAGAGAAACTGGGCAGTGGAGCCTACATTCTACAGGGGTTGCCAGGAAATTTTACAACCTATCAGCAGGAGCCGGGCTCCTGTGGGTTGATATTCCAAGGAAGGCCCATCTGTTTGTTCAGCTTTTTCCTGAGGGAGCCAGAAAGGGACTGGCTTCAGTTTCAGAATAAGCTGAAGTCCCTAATAAGAGAAAGCTTTGTGGTTGAGTCCAAATATTAATATAGATAATACGCTGACATGCATACCAGTTTAAAATTCACAACTTTCACCAATTTAAAAACACACGTCACCTTGTTTTTTGAGCATTTCTCCCCCTGGTGCAATAGCGAAGGCAATGAACCCCACCCCCCAACACACACACACAAGTGAGTTCAGGGACAACTCACAGTCTCCACTGGATCCTCAGATATTATCCACAGATATTAATAATAAGAACAGCAATAGTATATAGTAAATAGGGATGATAATAAACTCGTATTATAATTACAAGCCCAGCTAAAATTCTGTACCAAGATACGATTCTTGCCATGTGGGCTGGAAAAAAGAATTCAAAAAAATCATTTTAAAAGTTACCAAGTAAGATAGAGATAGGACTTGTAGCAGTAATTTCTCAAACGTATAGTAGGATCAATAAATAGTATGGGGGAAAGAGAAAGAGAATTCAAACGGGAGCTGGAGCAGTCAAGAAGCACTGAGGTAACAAAGTTTTCACTGATGGCTTCTTGTTTTGTTTCATTTTTCCACAGTAATAGAGGAAATGTAGGGGGTACCAAGTGCAGAGCCGGGACAGGCAAAAATAAAGAAGCAGGAAATGGCATGTTTGGAAGTTAGTGAGTATAAAACAGTCTGGCTGGAAAAAAGGGCCAGATTTTTCTGGAAGTAAGTTAAGACCTGACTCAACTTAAGTCAGAGTTTGCAACACTGTTGGAAGTGATGCAACTTCTTTTCCAGCAGTGGGCTAGGAGCAAATACTCAATTTTGTAAAATAGGTAGCTCATATCCAAAAAAGGAAGTAATAGCTAAATTACTCATGTTTCCAACTTGCAAAGACAAATGAAAAGCTAATTCCACCCAGCACATTAAGGACTCACCTGGGCCTCCTGGGGTATCCTCTGTGGTCTGGTAGCTTGGTACTGGACTGACAGAGCTAATGGATGCTTTGAGCTTTTAACATTTTTCAGAAAAGCAGTTAGAAATAGTAACTGGGATCACATGAATATATCTTCAATAGTCAATGAGAATGTCAAGGGGAGCCCCACAGCACAAGAACAAAAGACAGAAAAAGAACAGACAAAAGTTGGGCAATTTTAACTAAAGTCACTCATTTCCTCATTTCTGAACCAGTTGAGTTGCTGTTAGACATCTGGGCTGATAAGTGTCGTCTGGTGAGGGAAGCAGGATGGCAGGAAAGCAGAATAATCATTTTTGAAATAACTAGGATTTGCACAGCACTTTACAAATTGTAAAACACTTCAAATACATGATGTGATGTGAAACTCTCAAGAATTAGTGAAGTCAACAGGATGAGTCTTATCCTCATTATAGAGATATGGAGGCTCTCGGTGCCTAAGTAAGTAGCCACCCTAAGTTATTCCCAGAATAAATCATTGAACTGGTCTTCCAACTTCTAGTCCAATGGGTTTTTGACCACAAAATTGTTTCCTCTAACTTAGAGGCACAAAATAGTTGAAAAGATCTATATAAAGAAAATCTTCTCCTTTATTTTGGCTACTCCAAGACGTTCTTAAGTGTCTCGAAAATTTCATTACTGATTCTAAATATACATTCCGAGCCCAATATCTCACTGAGTTTAGGCCAGTGGGGATGAGGGGTGTCACCCTGACTTTTTCAAAGGGCGAGAATTAATGCCTAAAGGCATCCTTTGTACATAATGAATTAACTAACGTCTCTCCTATACAAAGAATGGCACTAGTTCGCAACTAACCTTAGGAGAATTGGAGAACAGTTTTTCAGCTATTTCTATGTTTTATGGTTTGGGTGAGGATGCTGATAGTACACTTATCTTTGAAGAAGGAGTCCCTTAGTGACTGGAAGGAAGCACCACACTTCTCCTTGCCTATACTCTCTAGAGGTTTGTACAATAAAGGTGATGATAGTGATAGCAACTGTCATTTATTGAGAATTTACTACGTATCAATGACTGTCATTAAGTGCTTCACACGTATTACCTCATTTAATCTTCAAATTTGGGAGGCAGGTATTATTATTAACGTCTTACAGATGACAAATTTGAGGCTCAGAAAAGTCAATGAACCTTGTCCAAAGTCACACAGGGAATAAGAGACAGAAATGAAATTTAAACTGAGGTCAGTTTTACTCCAAAGCAATTCTTTTTCCCATTATACTACACTGCAGTGGATGGTCCACTATGCCATCTCACTGAACAAGGGGACTGCTTCTCCTCCACCCCATTCTCAACTTTTTCAGAGAAAGAGCAGGCTTGTAATCAGGCTGACAAAAACAATGGTTGGGCAACAAATTGGCCCCTGACATTTGAACCAATGTTGAAACTAAAAATAAGTACAAAGTCATGAATAATTTAATAATGCAACTTGAAGGAATCTCAAGAGACCATAAACTCTTCCATTCATTTAAATAATATTTACTGGCAGTCTGTTGGGTGCGAGATAATGCACCAGATGCTGAAAGTTAAAAAAAATGACAAGTCATACTTCCTGCATTCAAGGAACTTACATTCTAAAAGCAAATACAGGCACACACACAATTACAATACAGTTAATAAGTATGGACAAATTAAAAAGGAGGCACAAAGAAAAGAATGACCAACACCGTTTGGGATCCCAGTCTGGCTTTCCAGAAAAGATGCTTCAGCTGGGTCTTGATGTATGAGTAGGAATCTGACAGATAAAAATTTTGTTGGAGTGATACTCTGAGAAAAGAGGAAGATAGCATTCAAAGGGATGGGATAAAAAATCAAGTGGCAGGTTTGAGGACATGTGAATAGTTCAAGATGGTTACAGTTTAGGATGAGAGACAGGGCTGTAGAGATATAAGACTAGCGGGGCTGGTCATGGAGAGCCTTGGAAGTCATCCAATGGAAGATGAGATGCCACTCAAGTCAGAAGAAAGATTACTGCAATACATTGGGAAAGAGAGGACAAAGAGCAGAGCTGATGCAGCAGCACTAGAAGAAACAGGTTAAACACTAGAAGAAACAGGAGGTAATAGGAAGTCAAGTCAATGGAACTAAACTTAATGACTGATTAGGAGGAGTTTGCAGGTGACGGGGAGACAGAGTCAGGAAGAGGACATCCAGGTTCTTGGTTTGGGTTGGATGAGTGAATGGGCAAGGCAGTGAAAGATGAGGAATTTGGGGTGGGGGTTGTAGTTTGAGATAGTGGTATCTGTAGAACCTCCGGTAAATGTTCTGCAGGTGCACAGATACACAGACAGACTCAGTCATATAGATTATCAAATTGGAGCCTTGTATCCCTGGCCAAAATAAAATCTGCCCATTAGTGGCATCCAGGTGACCCATGTGTCTCACCATGAAAAATACTGGCATTTTGAGTTTATATTAGTCCCTTCTTTCTAAGAGTTCGGAGCTGACTTTTCCCCAGCTGCAAATAAATATGCATAAGGATTCTCTAACTCCTTTAATACACTTTCTGTCATAGAGATTCTTGTCTTTAGCTCTAATTTCCAGCTAATCAACCATTTCTAATACACAAAGGATTGTATGCAACAATGACCATCTTTTACGTAAGAACCTGTTTACTCTTGTCACTTCATAAAAGTTAAGTGGCAGTTGGGGAAAAAGGTAGTGTACCCTATCATGAAGGGGAAAAAATGAGTTTTCAAATAGCACACATTAAGAAACTATATTTGTATATAAAAACTTAACTTTAAAAATTGTTTTTAAATGTTTAATTGGGCATCAAGCCCTTAGGGTGCAGTGTTACAGTAAAAACCAAGAGCTAAAATACATTCATGCTTACTCCTCTGTAACTGCTTTGAATTACAAATAAAGGATTACCACAAGGTAATATGAGGGAGGAAATTCCTTCTATGTTGAAGACTAAAGAGTTCAAGTCAGGTGGAAATGAACTGATAAGTCTCATGTGTATCAGAGTAAGCAAGAAAGGTGTGCAAGAGAGAACTGTTAAAGGACATTCTAATTATGATCAGGATAAAGGCCCGTTCAGCTAAGCAGTCACATCTGGCTTCTAGTGATATCAGTCTGCATAGTGGAAATAATAAGTTAAGGTCATGGGATTGTTGGGAGTCTCTTGTGCATATTAGACTTATTTCCTCAGTGAGTCAGACTTAGAATGTCAGAGAGATCAATTTATGTGAATACAATTAATAAGGTAATTACGAAATAGAGACAGCTCAAGAGGACATTGCCTGATAATTAATAATCAGCTGGAAAGGATGAGGATCCTAGGAAATAGTGAATTAAATAAAGATCAGCATGGACAATTTCTAGGGTTAGTATCTGCTGCCATCTGCCAAAAAATCTAACTCAAATTAAACAGGGCCTCTTGAAACTTTATGACCTATAATTTGATGGCCTATAATTTCATGTTCTAGAGAGCCCAAAGAAAGGGGGCCAGAAATAGGCAAAGGAAAAGGGGAACAATACCCTGCATGAAAATAGTGTGAGGTCCAGGTTCTCCTCCCACCTCTGCTAGAGATCAGCTGCATAAACGGAAACAAAGCACTTCACTTCAAGGCCTCAATTTCTTCATTAGTCAAACAGGATGACTGAACCCTATGACCTCTACGGTTCCTTGCATCTCTGAAATCTGAATTATAAACACAGTTCCTTAACAAGAACAATCAAAAAAAGCTAAAAAATGAACCACTCAGAACAAGGAGTGGTGATGGTTGTGGATGTTGAATACTTACCAATGGACATGGAAAGCCCAGATTTTTAAAGAAAAAAGGAAAAAAAATTGAAAAGAGAAATATAAAAGGACTAGTCCCATGTTCTCAAGTCATGGGTCTGAAAACAAAAATGAGACACGAAGATTGGGACTGTGGCTCATTTCTCGATGCAGCTCCTAATACTTGTAAGCAGATCGTTTACTGTTATGATAGGTATAGCTACAGCTATCAACAAAATACCCTTCATTATAAGAAACATAAAGCACTCACCTTCAAGTTCAACACCCTTAGTAACAATGTTCTCTGGAAACCAAAGCTTAAAAACCGAGGAACTGATTCATCTAGAAAGTTTTTGCTAACCAGATGCTCCTCGGTGAAAAGAGCACTTCTCTGAAGACATGCATAAAACATCTCATGTAGGTAGAGGAGGCGAGAAAACAGACAGCTGCCTGCCTGGACCTCAGCATACCTCCTACTTCTCCAAAATCCTCCACTTGCTGAAAATCCTTGGAAGTTTCTGGGCTGAAGTTGGATTATTCAACTTGGACTGAAAGGCCGGGGCAGGGAGCTAGGGGAGCCCTACTAACTTTGAAAGTCAAATTTTCCTCAGACCAAAAAGTAAGGGGGATGGTCAGAGCTCTAACACCAACGTGACACACCCAAAACAAAATGATATATGGCAAGCACAATGACAGAAAGAAGCTGACACTTCCATGCTGGGGAGTCACCACTAGAAGGCAGGAAGGGAGTCAACTCTGGTGTCTCAAGTTATCCATGTCCTATTGAGTTGGGCAACACTTTCTAAAGAATTTGTGACTTTTGACATTTTGAGGTGGCATGAGGGTTTTTAGAACTAGGATGTAATGATATCCAAAGCAGCAGCATGGAAACAAGCCAAGGAGACAAACAAGGCAGTCAAACAGTGGAGACTTTTTCAAAGTCTCCGCCTGCTGTGAATTAAAAGCACTGCCCTCCCCTTGCTCTCCCCCAGGCTGAGGGCTGCAGCACATTTGGGTAGATGGGAAGAAATGGACTGTCTCAATGCCAGACCCTTCCCAAGGGTCTCCAATGGCATGTTTGCTCTTCCCTGAAAGCACCCAGGCACCAGTAAAACTTGGTGAGAATGAATACTAAGGCCAGTGTTCGAAGGGGAAATGAGTCACTTGGTACCAGGTAGCTTGCAAAGCATGTGTAAGCAAAGAAGGGCCATGGCTAGGGCTGCGAGGGATGAGGGGCAGGCTGTGAAGTGGGAAAAGGCTGACTGTTTCTACCTCTGCAAATGACCATGGGAGTATTTGGTACCTTCTGGCAAGACTGCCTCCTCTCCCAGACTCACCACATAGCCTGCCAGCTTCTGTAGAGCCCTCAGGGTCAACCAGGGGCCTCCCAGAATGCCACTGAAGAATCACAATTCCCAACTTCAAAGTCCTACCTGCATCCTTGTTTTCTAAGCAGAGCACCGGGGTGTGGGTAATGCAGTGGTAATGCCAATTCCAAGAGCAGACACCCAAATAAAACAGGGCAGAGTGTCCCCCTCTGACCCTGCCAAGGAGCCTGCAATCCAAAGGAGCCCATTCTTTCAGGTCCCCAAGCAATGAAAACGGAATTTTGGCAGTTTATTTGGAGAGGTGAGATATCATATCATGGCAGTACATGGAAATAAATATAACTGACATAAAGTCACCTAGAAGAACAGCCATGATAAATACAGTTAAATATACTCACCAGGACATCTGTATACCATGCTTAGATCTTTATTTATGGCTCAAGTGTTTGGTGTTGTGGAGAGAGTAGTAAGCTAGGAATTTGGATCTAGGTTCTAGTTCAAGCCATTTAGTTAGTTGTATGAGCTGGCCAATTTACTTCCTAGGGACTCACTCTTCTTAGCTGTAAAGTGAGGACAATTGTGATCCTTAAAATTCCTTCTGGTGTCAATTCATGGTCCAATAATCTTGGACTGAGATTATAAGAAAGCTCATTTGGAAGGGAAGAATGTTCCAGCATGATCAGGAATTTCAAGACAATCACAAGGCCTGGGCAGTCGTTGCCAATGACTCCTCATTGTGACACTTTGAGCATAAAAAAGAAAGAATGCTAGTGTGTAAGAATTTACAATGTTGTTTTCTTAGTTAGCAGATGCTAAGGTAGTGGTTTGTTATCAACGGAAGCCATTCGCACCCGCTCCTCAAGGAGACATTCGACAAAGTCTGGAGACATTTTTTTCTCAACTGGGATGAGGTGGGACATGAGAGGGTAACTGAAGGGGGGCACTACTGGCATCTAGTGGGTAATGGCTGGGGCTGCAGCTAGATGTTGGATGATGCCCAGGACAGCCCCCATCATAAATTATCTGGCTCCAAATGCACTCATGCTGGGATGGGGCTTGTGTAGACACTGGCAAGGCAGGTAGCTGAGTGATAAAGCTGCGGGAGGAACCTGGAGAGGCAGGTTGTGACCCCTTACCTTTACCAGGCTCTGGCCATGTAGGGATGAGGGCCTACTGTTGCCAAGTTATCCAATTCCTCCAAAGTCATAAATTTAGATTTTTACTGAACTCATCTGCCTTTCAAATCCCAGCGGCGACTAATGCAATTCTTTCAAAATACTCAACTTTCCTGGGCAGTAGAAAGGGGAGGTCAGATTCAGGCTGCAGGTGGCCATTCTGCCACTCACTTCACCTCCCACCCCCATGCTATTAAATCTCACATGGCAAAAACCAACTTACAGCCTTCCCTTAGCCTTAAAGACAAAGTATTCAAAAAATATATGGCCACCTGAGCTTTTGTGCAATCCTACAAGATGAGTTTAAATAGAGATTTTGGGGGGGTGAAGGGGCAGGGGGCTGTCCAACTGCATAACTATGAGAAACAGGGAGTAAGTGTTGGAAGCAACACATGAAATGCTTGTGTTTCTTCCTCTACCTTGAGTTTAGCCTATACTCAGATTTGGTTCTTTGTTTTGTTCTGATGCATATCTGCTTTTCTCTTCTTCAAGTCAGATTTAATTTGGAATCCCCAAGCCTGTCCAGCCTTCTCAAAACTGGCCATACCCTTTAAGGTTTTAAAACTGAAGTACAGCCAATTTCCAATGCTGTATTAATTGTCATGTGCTTTAGCAAGTGATCCTCAGCCTCAGCTTCTTAGGTGCTGTGACTTAGTCAGGACTAGCACAGGCTGGACCTTCTTGCTTCACCAGGGCATGGGAATCTGGGGGCTCCAGAAACCTCTTTAGCTGGGTGAACCCAAAAGGAGCTCTGACATGTCTAGTCGAGAAGAAAGATGTTGATACACTTTCTTCGTTCCTGAGGAGGCTCCTTGTCTGTATCACAAATTAAAAGCTACCAAGCATGTTAACAAAACTCTCATCTGGCCTTTTCCTGGATTCGGTCATCTGACTTGGGTACCAGACACTTGTTCTTTGGAGCACCTGGCATTTACTTCCTTGAGTGACTAACTACTGATGCAGTGATTCCCATCATCAGCAAGTCCTGGAACCCAGTGGTGACAGCTGTTTACTAGTAACTCTGCAGGGAAGGTCACACTTGAAGCTCCTCTCCTATGGCTGTTGTATCTGTTGTGACTGTGATACACACAGAACACACTGTGAAGACAGTAGGTATGGCTTCATTATACCCATTTCATAGACAGCATAGCCAAACTCTGATCCATATAACAACCTCTGGGGCAGGCATGGGCTCTGAAGCCAGATGCCTGGTTTCAAATCCCGATATTGACAAATCTCAGCTGTACAAACGGACAAATCACTTTATTTCTCTGTGCCTCAGTTTCCTTATCTCAAAAATAAGAATAGTAGCATCACACACTACCTCATAGAGCTGTCATGAGAATTAAATGAGGTAATATACATGCAAAGCATTTAGGAAATGCCCTGGCACAAAGTCAGCTGTCAGTACCATCATTTTCCAGATGAAGAAATCGAAGTACAGAGCAACCCAGGTAATCTGATTACAGACTACAGGCCTGCAATCATTTTACAGCTGCCCAATGAAGAAACCAAGAAACAAAGAGCTAAATGATAAGTCAGTCATTCATCATGCGAGGGTAAGAACGAGGATCTGAAATCTGGGCCTCTTGCCTCCAGACCTAGTGCCTGTCTTTCCTCCTCACCCTGTGGTGCTTGGGATCAGAGCACATGTGAGAGAACAGGTGATGGAAGTGCAAAGATGTCTGTAGCACAGCAACTGGTCCCCTCTCACTGTGAACAGAATCGAGCATCTTTAAGAAGTGCTGAGGTCCAAGAAGACTACGGCCCTCTGCAGCCCAGACAGGTCGGAGGAGGAACAGTCAGTCAGTCTAGAAATGCAGTTCCTGAAAACTCACCGAGCTGTTACCATTGTTATCTCTGATGTGTGTGTTCTGACACATGAGCAAAGGAGGGCTCATTTCCCACAGGGAGTTCTTTGAATTCAGCCAAACATACTAAGTTGTGCTTTAAGCCAAAATAATTGCCTACTCCTGCCCTGGAGAGTTTCAAAGACACAGTGACTTGCTAGGTGTCCAGAAATTGATCACTTCATCATCAAACAAGCCAGCCAGGGGAGCAATCACTTTGGCAGGAAGGTTAACAGGCAAGAAGATGAATCATCTTATGGTTACAAATACATTTTTGCTGCTATGACTAAAAATTGCTGTGATTTTTTTTTTAAGTTCAGATGCCTGGGTATTTAGCTGCTGAAAATGTCAAGCCACCAAGCTATGGTTATAACTGACCACGCCATGAGAGCATTTCATGACTGTTTTTCTGTTGTTATGTGGTCAGCATGATAGATTCAGAATCAATTTGAGCTATTGCTGGTCTGCTTTCCAACATGCAGCATTACTGGCTCTGAAGGAAGCATTAGCTTTGCAGGGTGTGAACGTATATTATGAATGACACCAGGGTACAAATATTACCAAACCTTTATACTTACTTTATATGCGCTCTTTGTTTCCTAATAAAACTCTTACAAGGCCCTCCTCAGCTAATCTAGGAATTCACTCAGCCTATTAAGTTAATATAGTAATGTGCCAAGTCAGGGCTTCTCTGATTGCAGCCTCATGCAATGGAGCAGTGGGGTGTGATGGTTTTTAGAAGTGGCTTGTTTAAAAGGCTTTGGCCTTCCTTGGAAGAAGGGTTTGTGTGATATGACTAAATAATTATTATAATCATCATACATATTCATTAAATAAAATTATTTTTCAACTATACAGAATAAATTATGGTAGATTTTAATTCTAAAACAGCATGACATCTTTCTAATGCAGTGTAACCTACTTTAAATAAACCAGTGGTTTTCTGAACAGTTGAATGTGTGAAAAGGTTACCTGGCAATGCTCAACCTGGGAAAGTCTCTCCTTGGGCATCTGTTTTCTTACCAGCATCTGTTACTCAGCAGCCTTGCTGGCTCAAACTTAGTCTCTCTCTAGGTACCAAGAACATAACTAGACAATCATTTGAGACCACTCAAATTTGGGTACTTCTCATTCAACAATATCTAAATAGAGATCTTACATATAATATTTCAGAAAACAAACAACCTTATTTAAGAAGCTAAGTAAAACTAGAAACAGATTTATTTGACAATTAAGTTAGATAAAAATCACCAATTACAGCATATATATATGATATAACGCAGGTGTGGTCTTATTTAATCTCTCCTCACTAAGGAATTAGTATAAAGTCTTCTGGCCCTGGGTGGCGTGGGCTGAGCGTCAGTTTCCTTCTCGCATCACCCAGCTTTGGGATACCTATAACACTCCCTGTGGGGGCTCTCAGAGTCCCTCTGCATTCTCTCAGCCTTCCCCTCTACCTGCAGAAACTTTCCTTGTGACAGCAAGCACCTCTGTTGGTAATTTCTGCTGGATGTCTTGCTACCCCCGCACACTGACGCGTGGCTTTATCTCATATTGATAGTTCTGCTCCCCTATGCTGCTTTTCTCTACATCTAGTCCAAGGTTTGCACATTTTCTTACTGTTAGCCTGCCTCTTAGGTTAGGTCTCAAACATATTTCACAATCTTCCTCAGCTAGGCTGCAGGACACATCTGGGGCTCTGGGGAGTTGGGGACAAGAGAAGGGCAGAGAAGATTTGAGCTCTGTTACAGGTAATGTTTCAAGTAAGATTCTACTCCAAGCAAGATCTCCTTGGCAAACAACCAAACAAGTAGATGAAGCGGTCTGAATACTCAATGATGAAAGGCATTCCTCTCTTGACTAAGTCACCCCCAGGGCAGGGTACTTAACTGTTTGTATTCTCTGTTCTGGTTATCTATTGCTGGGTTACAAAACCTTCTAAAACTTGGCAGCTTAAAAAAGACAGCATTTTATCATCTCTCCAGATGTCATGGGTCAAAAAATCACGTCTCAATCAGGTGCTTCTTTTGTTCTATGTGCCACTGAAGGGTTCACAGGGTGATATTCAACTCTCAGGGGGAAGCTGGAGGGTCCGTGATAGCTTCACTCTCACACGACTTGATGGGGATGACAGGAAGGGTGAGCTTAGCAGGACCTGCCAACACAAGTTTCCACACAAGGCTGCTCTGGCACGGCAGTGTTGGAGAAGTTGGACTTACTGTATAAAGACTCACAGCTCCCAAAAAGAGTATTTTAAGAGGCAGAAAGTGGACACTGAGAGTTAGTTAGGGCCTAGGCTCAGAAACTGGCACAGTGTCACTTCTGCTAAGTTTCTATTGACCAGTGTAGTTGCAGAACTGCTCATCTTAAAAGGAAAGGCAACAGACCCTTCGTCTGAATGAGAAGAGTAGTGCAAATATTGTGGCCTTCTTTAATGTGTCATAGTTACAGACCTTTACATGACCCAGACAGCCACAGGGCAGTGACTTCCCTGCTTTCTGGTCTCAGCTCTCTTCCTGGTCTCACACCCTATGCTGGCTAAGACAGTCATCCAACTGCGTTGATCTACAATGGCCAATCTGGGATAATAAGAGCCTCACATTGTCCATGGTATATTTCAGAACTAACTTCCAAGAGCACTGACTTTCCTATCATTTATTTCACTGTGTGGAGTAAAGAGGTTTCATGTTGGCTAGGGTTGCCAGAGAGTATACAAGACACCTAGTTAAATTTAAATTTCAGATAAACAAGAGACCTTTTTTTTTTTTTAGCATAAATCTATCCCAAATATTGCATGGGATATATTCACACTAAACAATTACTTGTTTAGCCCCTAGGCCTAATATTTTCCTAACATGGCTAAAGCAATTGCTTCTATACATACCATATTCTAATAATGGAGACAAGAATCATAGAATTTTTTTAATTCTTTGATTTTTCTTTCCAGTTACATGAGGTTTATAACCACATTGATTGGGTGAGGGTGAGAGGGATCCAGTTCTATCTGAGATCAATCAAACCTTGTAACTACTGGTTTGTCAAACTGTATATGAATGGCATTTTTTAAACAAAAATTTCTGTTTAGCAGATGCTTCTATCATTCTTTTTCTAAGCTGAAGATTATATCTGCATTTAAGAGTCAGTCAAAAAATATTTACCGAGTGTGTACTATGTGTTAAGCCAACAACGATTAACACGTGGTTCTTGCCTGGGAGGAGTTCAGAGTCTAGGAGAGATACAGAAATATCAACAGATCATTGCAAGGCTATGTGACAGGTCTTCAAACAAAACAAGCGCAAAGTTCAGGAGATATGACTAACAGGACTCAGGGAATCTGGCATCATAGAGCAGGTGACATTCGATTTGATCTTGAAGGATAAGTAAGAATTTTGCAAGGAGAGCAAAGGCATTCTAAGCAGGGGGGAAAAAGGCATGAAGTCATGAAGTAGCTGCCATGCTACTTCATGAAGCAGAGAAGGGTCTGGCCTGGTCAAAGCTGGAGGAGACGGACCAGAGCCCCATTCATTTAGCCTTCCTCCTACCACAAGTACATAGGAAGGATGAGAGAGGGCCTCTATCCAAATCAAAACTCAGCAACAACAGGAGGAAGAGAAACAGGGGCAAATGATCACAGGGCCCAACAAATAACTAAAATAAAGACAGAGGAAAAATGCCCAACTTCTGCAAGGATGAAAAGTAAATTGCTGCTGTAGCTCCAGCAACTTTTATTTTATTCCCCTCTAACTATGGCAAGAGCCAATTTTCTACATGAGGCCAGCTTGCAGGACTGCAGAAAAAACTGGCCACTTTTCCATTTTGGAGATGATGAGCAGAAATATTCCCCAGGTAGGCACTCCCCTATACACTGTGTGAAAAATAGAAGCCAAAAGTTTCTAGTGATTCTATTATAAATCCTATGATGGTGGGAGTGGGTATAGCTCAGTTGGCAGAGCACGTGCTTAGCAATGCATGAGGTCCTGGGTTCAATCACCAGTACCTCCATTAAAAATAATAATAATAAAATAAAAATTTCAAAAAAGTACTATGATAGAAGGATCCCAGACTGGCAAGAAAGCAAAGATTCTGTGCCTGCTGAAGCTCTGTATGCTTGGGTATTGACAGTTATAATTTATAACTAGTGATAGCCCAGTGGGGCAACATTGGTAGGAGAACATGGTCAAGAGCCAAAGCACAGGCTAACAAAACAACAGAATCTGTCTTTCTGACATCTGACATGCCTTTGATTATTCAGTGGGTCATTCAAAACCGATCTTAGAAACTTAACTCTGAAAACTTGAAAGACATAATGAGACACTATGATACACCTATTAGAATGGCTCATATTAAAAAATATATATATATATGTATATATATATATGACACTACCAAATGCTGATGAGGATGCTAAGCAGCTAGAATATACATACATTGCTGGTGGGGATTCTACTTTGGAAAAAACTTTGGCCATTTCTTATAAAGTTAAACTTACATGTAGGTAGGTATTTACCCAAGAGACATGAAAACCTATGTCCACACAAAAACCTACATCTGAGTGTTTACAGCAACTTTCTTCATAAATGCTAAAAGCAAAAACAATCCAAAATGTCTACGAACTGGTAAAAAGACAAATTATGCTATAACCATATAGCAATAAAAAAAAACTACAGATACATGCAACAACATGGATGAGTCTAAAAAGCATTATTCTAAGAGAAAAAAAATCAGACTCAAGAAACTACATACTGAATGATTCCATTTATATGACATTATGGATATGAAAAAAAATTTGGAAAAAAAATCAGTTCAGTGGTTGCCGGTAGCAGGAGGTGGGGGAAGGGAATTTACTACAAAGAATTATGAGGAATTATTCTACACCTTGATTTTGGTGGTAGTTACGTGATTCCATAAGAATGTCAAAATTCTTCGAATTTGACACCTAAAAATGATAAATTTTACCATGTGCAAGTTATATCTCAATAAACAACAACAAAATGAATTTGAATGTCTAAAACAACAAGAGTTGAGAGAAGCATTGTCTTGAATTTTTTTTTTAATATTGGTTTGACTATTTCCAGCTCTGAAGGCTTTTGATCCTTAGCCTTTTGTTAACCACAACATGTATCCTACAGGTCTTAACCGATGGTAGACTCAAATGAATGTTTATCAGCCAATGTTAGCCAGTTTTGAGCAGATTAATCCCCACCGGCTATGACACCCATCATATGTAATGAGCAAACTTCTCTCCAATGCAGCTAGAGAGGTCCCAGTCATGTATCATCTTTGAGGGAACTGAGGATATAGCCACTTAAATAATTTTCTGTGTTTTATGGTTGAAATTAGTAACTCCAAATAAACCTATAGCTTTTGTATAGAATAAACTAGCAAAAAAAAAAAAGAGAGTGTGAGAGAGACATTTAGGGATATTAACACAGTGGTAGCCAAGTAAGTTGTATATTTTAAGCACATCTTCACTTTATGAAGTAGCTCTGAATTCCACAGAGGGAAAATATGGAAAGAATTCTTTTACTACTCTTTCTCTGTACCAACCTTTTGCTTCCTTAGTAAGAACACCAACAGAAACAAAGTCTCAAACAACAAAACCAAAACGAATTCACCACAGCAGCCAGCATTTCCCTTCAAAAATGGGCTTCTTATCTTCCATGTTTTGTTAGTCTTGTTATTGGGATGTAAAATTTCTGAGGTGTTCCTCTAGTAGACTAGGCAGTGCTTCTTTTATGAATAACTAATCTAAGTCAATAAAATGCTCATCAAAGGAGCAGAAAAAAAATTAGCGGGTCTTGAGAAACACAACAAAGGGGTAATCTTTAGCTTAATTTTCTACAGGAACATCTGAGGCATGTTAGGAGACATCTGGCACTAAGTTTAGAACCACGTACTCAACCGTTGAGAGGCTGGGGGGAAATTAACCTTAAAATACACATAGTGTGGAAGTCATACAGCAAAATCTTATTTAGGCAAAATTTTGACTTGCTGTGCTGTGAATGTATTTGTGAACCACTGGTCATCAATTTGACTTTATATCAGTGTTTTCCACCCAGTGATTCTGGTAGTAGGACTCATGAGATTTGCATACTCCAGCAAAGCAGTAGCGGTGTGTGGTGGAGCAGGGAAGAGGACCATGGACACAGAAGCCTGGAGTCCAGGCGGGCATGAAGTGACAACTCTACCAAAGAGAACATTTTGATGTCTCCCAACACTGTGATTTGCTCTCCCAACCATTTCAATTAGTTACTGGAAGCCACTGCTTTAAGTGAATTTATTAGACTATTTCAGTCTTTTTATACTGTCTTCTCTGTTGGTGTCTTATTGATTTTGACCCCAGGTACCGGATCAATTAACAAATTAATAGGCCTTCCTATAAATAGAGAATTCTTCTACATGGCCTTTAATCTTTGACATACAGACATGTATGCACCTAACTTAAGGTTCTGAGGGCTTTGTATTTTTCATAAATCTTCCCCCTGGCTGAAATTATCTAAAGTAACTAGTATCTGTACCCCTTATTCAAATATTTGGCATTACAACTTTTGTTTTCATTTTAACTTTTAAAGTCCTAAAAGTTTATGTATGGATTAAAGACTCATCATTCAACTCATCACCAGTGGTTTTCAGAAGTCTCCACATTTGTCAGGTGTGGTTTGGATTTGTCCTCAGGCACTGGAAAATGATGTTAGTATTCCCAAATTATAGAATTAATAATAATAGCTAAACTATACCATGTGTCAGACCCTGTCCTAAGCACTTACTTGTACTAACTTATTTTGGCTCCACAATAGTCCACAGAAGTGGGTTCAATCACTTTAGCAATGGGCACTGAAGTCACACATCCTCGTGCATTCAAAACCCTGTCTCTGCATCTAATTGGCTGATTACACTTACCCCATGTCAGACAATAAGAAAAAAACTGACAATTAGCAATGTGAAACAAAGATGAATTAATTGAATTGCCTGGCAGGAAAGGTCTGCATTACTTAGATAAAGGCAGTTCTCACTAAGCAGCAACTGAAAAGACTAGATTTAGAGCTAAAAGAAGAGAAAGGCAACATTCTGAGTCCAGGTCCCTACACTGTGGATTGTTTCCATCCCTTCTTTGCAAATGTCACTTGCAGGTTTTATGCCACTGACACAGAGAAGTCTGGTTTCCAAGAACATATAAGAAGAGTTGTAAAAGATTCCAGTGGGCCTAGGGTCACCCAGCAAACATACTGGATGCACACACTTAAAGTCTAGCAGGATTTCTATTTCACATCCAGCAGATGCTATGTGGCAACACAACATCTGTGTTCTGTGCCCGGACTAGAGTCCAGCTGGAGTAAAATGTATGTGAGTCACAGGCCTCTATATTTCTCTGCTCTCTGAGGGCACAAGCACACTCACTACAGAAAGTACCATAGGAGACGAGCTCCAGTAATTTCTAACTTGCTCAGAAGCTTTATGTTTGAAAACTATTTCTCAGTATCTCAGTGCCTCCAATTACACGGAAGATACAATAAACTGAGAAGAACGTTTTCTTGTGTCTACTAGGATTTTGAAAACATGTAAGGTAGGCATGGCCATATCACTACCAAACAAAAAGGGAAGACAGAATTAAAAAAAAAAAAACAAGACAACTATTTCAGACTAATTGAGCATAGTCCATCCTTGGCTCTTCTATCACAAGAAAAGGTCACCTTTCTAATTTCCACTGTTTCAGGTTATCTTCCTGCTTATTTAGTACCAGGACATGAAGAGAGAATAAGAAATATGCCACCAGCTGATGTAGCTGCTGCAAACTCCCACCTCAAGAACCATGTTTCACATCAAACATCTAAGTTGGATGAGGGAAAGGCAAGCATTATTCCAGCATCTTCCTCACCACCAGCAGAATGCCACAGTGGGAGCAAACTCATGAGACATGAGAACAAGTACATCTGGTTGGGTGTGGAGGAAAAAACCTTGCTCAGAGTAGAAATTAGAAATTATCTATTAGGTTACTTCCTTCCCTACCCCAGATTTTTTCCCTCAGATTATTTTTTTGTATAAGGCACTTGTTCCCTGAACTTCCCTTTCAAAAACTAAAACTGACAGATGACTGGATAAAGAAGTTGTGGGGTGTGTGTTTGTGTGTGTGTACGCGCGTGCGCACAATGGAATACTACTCAGCCATAAAAAATAATAAAATAATGCCATTTGCAGCACCGTGGATGGACCTGAAGATCATCAGACTAAATGAAGTACATCACAAAGAGAAAGAAAAATACCATGTGATATTGCTTATTTGTGGAATCTAAAAAAATGACACAAACGAACTTATTTACAAAACAGAAACAGTCTCAATGACATAGAAAACAAACTTATGACCACTGGACAGGGAAAAGGGGAGGCAGAGAGATAAATTGGGAGTTTGGGATTTGCAGATACTAACTACCACATATAACATAGATAATTTCTTATAATAACACATAATAGGAAAGAATCTGAAAAGAAAAAAGAAATATATGTATGTGTATGCATAACTGAGTCATTTTGCTGTATACCTGAAACTAACACTGTAAATCAACTATACTTCAATGAAAATTTAAAAATAAATAAATAAATAAACAAATAAAATAGATAAACAACAAGGTTCTACTGTATAGCACAGGGAATTATATTCAGCATCTTATCATAGCCCATACTGAAAAAGAATAGAAAAAGTAATATATATATATGTTCGGTATAGCTGAATCACTATGCTGTACACCAGAAATTAACACAACACTGTAAACTGACTATATTTCTTTTTTCTAACATTTTTTGTTGATTCATAATTTTACAATGTTGTGTCAAATTCCAGTGTAGAGCACAATTTTTCAGTTAGACATGAACATATATATATTCATTGTCACATTTTTTTCTCTGTGAGCTACCATAAGATCTTGTATATATTTCCCTGTGCTATACAGTATAATCTTGTTTATCTATTCTACATTTTGAAATCCCAGTTTATCCCTTCCTACCCCACCCCCACCCCCATGGCAACCACAAGTTTGTATTCTATGTAAACTGACTATATTTCAATAATAATTTAAAAAAGGGAAAAAAGTTAACAGTGAAAAAAAACTAACATTCCTGGAAAGGACAAGCACCCAGCATCATAATAACCCCCTTCCCAAAACTTTCTGGATGATTTCGACCCTTTGTCAAATGCCACATTTCAGTGAGTAAAGGATCTATTAAAAAAGAAAGTTTCCTAATATGTAAAAAAGAACTAATTTCCAAACTATGCATCATAAAGACTTCCTAATGGAACATAATCATTCATACTAAAAATATCCTCTAGCCCTACGACTTATCTGAGTTTAGAGCTGACACTGAAGGATATAAAAGTAATTCACAATAACACAATATCCAATTACCAAACACCATCTAATGGAGAGGAGCAATCGAAAATTATTACTTAGCGTCTAAGAAGGTGGTCAGTAAGCCATTATGAAAATCTGAAGTTGGGCCAACTTTCTAGGTCCCCGTTTCTGAAAACCAGACAGTCCATGATGTAAAATGAGGGGCAGGTAGCCACTACATCTTTCTTTGAACCCACAGTATTACAAGAATTTGGATATAATCAGCACAGCTGAACAGACATCTGCAGGAGAGATCTGATTCAACAGAAGACAAGAGTTCAGAAATTTACCCAAATAACTCTGCTCAGTTTTTCTCACAGCAGTCTTAGTTCACCTGTTACTATATATTTTCATCCACTTTATTAGTATAGATTCCACTCTTCCAGTTTTTCACAGGAAACAAAAAAGAACAAAGCCCTACCTCTGTACTCTGAGAATTTATCCTCTAGATACAAAAGGATGCTTCAATAGAAAATAATTTGCAAAGAATTATAAATCAATATAACAACAAACATAAAGTTATCTTATAAATTAAATACACAAGAGCCAGTGATTTACATAAAAAAGCAATGAAAACAGTTTAGGTTGAACCAGAAAAGACCTTCTGAAGGGAGGTGGTTTTAGGACACATTGTATAGGGATTCATAGACATCAGTTTTCAGTGAGAAGAGTGGAAAGTATCAACAAAGGCAAAGATACTGTATCATTTCTAGTGGAAAAAACTTTGGTGTGGAGAAGTACAAGAGGCTCTAACCAAACCAGAAAAGCAGCAAAAAGGAAATGGTGTAATGTAGAATCTGTAATCCAGTTAGAGTTTTGCATGACAGGTAGTTTTACACTCGAAACAATATAGCTCCTCTTAAATAAAAAATATTATTTTAAAATTTTTTGTAAAACTTTAGCTATTTTATAGGATTTAGTTTCCCTCCAATTATAAAAGTAACAACTGTTCATGGCAGAAAACTTGAAAAGTATAGTCACGTGCAAAGAAGAGGTTTAAAATCTTCCATGATACTACTACTTAGACATAACCACCATTAACACTTACAGCCTTTCCATCATTTTACTGTGTATATGTATCCGTGACATGCCTTATTATATATAAAATTGGGTATCTGACAGCATATATTTTTGTATATATTTTTCACTTTTAATATTTTAAAACTAACATCTACTTTATGTGACATTCCTTAGGACTTTTTCTGTTGTTCTGATTTCATTAATGCTTTTTTTTTTCCTTCCATTCCCATTATGTTTGGCAAGTAGGAGCTATTACAAATAAAATCGCTAGTCAGATTGTCTGGAAGTAACAACACTTAGCTGAAATAGAAATAATCTCTTAGTTTGATATAGGATATTTTGGTTTCCAAGACTAAGATATTCAGAGATGAATCTCTGCAGTAGCAAATATTTAATACATCTTGGTTCTGTGGAGAAATAAGGGACTAACCCCTTATTACTTGTTCCAAATTTCTTCTGGGCTTTTATAGTGTGTTCAGGTCCCACTTTGGAAACTAGATGTCTTACTCCAAAGTAATGAGGAGATAATTTTCTTTACGATTGTCAATGTCATTTATGAAAGAACTAAGTCACACTGAGGGTATAAAGTCCCTCGTGAGCCCACTAGTTCAAAATGCTGCTCTGTACCACTCTTCCATCGCCCCCTAAATAGTGTGACATGGACCAGTCCAGCATGCCCCTTCCAAAAGCAGCTTATCATACTCACACACAAAAGCAGTAGTTCATTTTTACTACCTCTCCATGGGGGGCACACAATTCAAAAGAGAGATTAAAAAAGTACTATTATGTTAAATGTGGCTATTCAAGATGACAATTCTTCTTCTTCCTGAAAAGAAAGTTACATCCATTATGCATTTGCATTTCTCCTATTGGAAGTTTCTATCTATAGTATGCTTGCTTCAGTATTCACCATAGAAACAGACAGGGAAGTATCTTTTCACTCTGAAGCAAATGTTCTACAAATAGAGAAATGTAACATTGGAGAGTGTTTCTCTATTAACAGAAGAAACTTTCCTCTGGAAATGCTCATGTGTCCAGAAGCTTTTGGCAAGACGTCATGAGCAGACAAATATTTTATACCTTGCTCTCTTTTTTTTTGGTTGAACTTAAGGAAACGGAGCATTTCAAAGCAGGGTAACTCCAGGAGAGAAGGTATCTATACTGACCACACTACACAGAACTATGTACCTTCCTCTACCACAAAGAGTAGGATGACCCTTCCAAAGCCTGGTAACTAAAAATGTTGAATGAAAAGCTGATGACTTAGTTTTTTCATTGGAAAATGTTTAGAACATATTGCTTAAGTTTGGCCACTTGAAAAATATTACAAGATAAAATATTTTCAGACCCCATGAAAAAATGCTTGCCTATATCACTCCATTAGACACTGAAAAGGGAAATTTTCATAGACTGGCAATTTCCCTTTGCACATAGCAATATGTGTTTGCTCTCTGCAGACAGGGAAAAACAAATTATATTTTTCTCAACTTCTGAGCACTATGGTGAGAGCTAGTTCAGTTGGACCTATGCCAGTCAAACAAAAGCAGTCACTTAAAAACTGAAAGCAGTAAGGTTCAAAGAATTTCAGGAGAAAACTTCTAAGATGAGCTATGTTGAGGAAGCATACTGCTAAATTTAAAAACTGGAACAAGAGGCCAGTTTTCTTCTCCCAGCTTTCTTCCTTGTGTATGCAAAAGAGCTAGATACAGAAGTAAAAACAACAAACAAAAAAAGAAAACCAAAAATGGTAGGAAAGACTTAACCCAAGTCAATGCACAGATATAGAGCAAGAATTCCTTCATTTTTTAAGTTGTAGCCAGTTGAACATTTTATAGAACAGGACAGAATTAAGCCTGAGTCACTATGAACTGACTCAGTAAAATGAGTGTTTTAACAGAATAAAACTTCCAATAAAAATAATATGACATTTACTTACATTATGCATGCAGTATGTGACAATGATGCCCAGGCTTAAGAAATACACATATGCTGAATACTGTTTTGGCATAGCCAGATTAAATGCTTCTGGAGTTCTCCAGAAGAAGAAACAACTGGATGGAACCCCTGATGTAATGGATCCATAACACACGGGAATTGAAAGAACTGGGACTTGAGGGTCTAAACGTTCAAGAACTAAGAACCACAGATTTTCTCTCTTATCCTACAATCACCTTCCCTCAAAGCTATCTTTTTGCCCACCTCCTGATGAGCACCATTCATACAATAAGCATACCTTTCATATACTGCGGGTTCAGTTCCAGAACACTGCAATAAAGCGAATGTTGCAATAAAGCGAGTCACATAATTTTTTTTGGTGTCCCATTGTATACAAAAGTTATGTTTATGCTATACTGCTGTACTGTAGTCTGTTAAGTGTACAACAGCATTGTATCTTTAAAAATGTGCATGCCCTAATTAAAAAAATACCTTATTGCTAAAAAAATGATAACCATAATTTGACAATGCAGGGTTGCCACAAACCTTCAATTTCTAAGAATCATAGTATCTGTGAAGCACAATAAAGCCAAGTGCAATAAAACAAGGTGGTAGGCCTACATATTCCAGGTGAATGGTGGCCACTGGAACTGTGCAACATGATGGAGATGTCTCCCAGTCAAAGAAAAATGTCAGGAGGAGTTGGCTACCGTTTGCTCCCTTCCCCCCATGCACACTTCAGTCTTTCATTCGAGTATTTATTCAACAACTGTTTGTGGAGAATTGTATCAGTCAAGACTCAGTTTAAGATGTCAGCTAACACAACTAAAACTGGCTTAGTCAAAAAAGGGGCATTTATTGTTTCATGTGACTAAATAGTCCAGGAGTATACTGGCTTCAGGTAAACAAGCTGGTATCATCAGAATCCTGTCTCTCCCACCCGTCGGCTCCACTTCCTCTGTGTTGACTTCTGACAGTACTTTGTAAATTGTTTAGTGCTGTACAAACTACTAAAAGACAAAACTCTCCCAGTGAATAATCGTCATTTTCTCCTGCTTTTATTATTAAGCCTAAATTCAATATGATCATCTTATGAGAACATTAACCTATTAGTCAATGGGTGAATAACTACATTGAGGAATAAAAATGCCCACACCCTTAAGCGAAATGGAGGCAATTCGGTCTGAATCAGAACCATTGGGGTGGAACTTAAGCATTTTTAGCAGCTGTCTAGATGATACTTATGAGTAAGATCACTAGCCTGCATATTCAACAAACGGCACTGAGAACTAGCTTGCCTAAATTTGTGGAATTTTTAAAGGAGTTCAACAGTTACTGTGATATTAACATGTGTCTAAATTATACTATTGTAAAACTTTATTTGGGGAGGGGTGCTCCTAAGAATGGATGTTTCAAGTTTTCCAAAATACCTGGGACCCATAGAAGTTTCTAAGCTTTCCTTAAATTTCATTCTCAATGTCTATTCCCACCTTCAGATAACTTTTATTCACATAATAATCATAGAGTAATATCCAGATGAAACTTGAAATTTCTGTTTTAACTATCATAAATGTGTTGGGGTATTTTTGAAATATTAATATATGTTCCCATCTTTTCTCCCAGTGTTTCCTTCTTCCCTTCACTTCATTTGAACAGAGAGGATGCCTAAGAGGAGGGGTGAAACAAGGTAAAAGGCAGAAAAGTCTAAGAGTCTTCCTGGCTTTGGATTTCCAACGCTCAAAAATTTAAAAAGAAAATATCTGGGTTAGAGACAAAATATTTGGAAGAAACAAGACGACGCCACATCTATCATTTCCTTTCATCACCACCTCTTGCCCCACCCCTCAACATAAATACTAGAAACAAGTCCCCTAGTTGATGAAAATAGTAAAGGATTTGGAAGGTTCTATAAGGAAGACCCCATAGCATGACTCCTAGAAAGAAAGCACAACTGTCGTGGACCTAAGTCAATGATAATATAGAAACTTCAGAATCTCCCATACTTACTTCCACCCCAAAACTGGCACAGAAAAAACAAAAAATTTCCTGAGCCCCACCTACCCACTTCTACCAAGAGTGGTACTTGAAGGAACTGAGATAGCCGTATGGACATAAACAGGATAATTCTGGACTGTCTCACTTCAGCTGACTAAAACTCTAAGTCATTTGACATATGCTTTCTTTTAGGGGAAAAAAATAGATTTGACAAAGATAGACTATCATTTGGAGAGTACAGGACCACAAAACTTGAGCCATTCCATTCACAAAAGATAGCATATATATTTTACAAAGGGAGGGAAAAAGCAAAGGATTATCAACAAAGTCTTTGTATCTATTCATAAGAATTTTTATTTATTTGTGTATTAGTTATCTATTGCTGCATAACAAATTATCCCCAAACTTAAAAGCTTAAACTATGACAATTTATTATTTCAGTTTCTGTGGGTCAAGAATTTGGGAATGACTCACCTATGTCATTTTGGCTCAAGTTCTCTCATGAGTCAAATGCCAGCTGAGACTACACTCATCTGACAGCTTGTCTGAGTTTGGAAGATCTACTTCCAAGATGGCTCACTCATGTGAATAACAAGTTCACCTTGGCTCTTGGCAGGAGGGCTCAATTACTCTCCTGCATAGAGCTGCTTGAGGATTTTCTCAATATGGTGACTGGCTTCCCCCAGAAGAGAGATTCAAGAGAAAGCAAGGCAGAAGCTCCAATGTGGCTTTTACAATCAAGTGTCAGAAGCTGTACACTGTCATTTACTCTGTGATTGGTTACACAGGTCAAGCCTCCTGACTGTGCGATGGGATTATCCAAGATCAAGACTATTATGTGGTATGACTCATTAGGCACCATCTTGGAGGCTGGATGCCACAGCTTGCTACTTTGTAATATTGCCACTAGCGAATAAAGAATGCTTGCCCCAAATGAGAAAGGAAACATTCTAATTAAATGTCATCCCTGTCTATCATCTGAGATACAAAAAAAAAAAAAAAAAAGGAAGGCAGTTCACTTCACTTTCAAAAGAAAGAAGGGAGTAGGTTGTGCCCTTTGAACTTGACTCTGAATAGGCTGCTTTTTGTCTGTTTCCCAAAGACAAAGTATCAGGTGGATATGGAAAGCTTCACCTTTGTTGCTTAGATCAAAGAAATAAAAAAATAAAACTTCATGAGAAAAGCCTGGAGAAACCAGCATGGATAATATCTGATTTTTATTTAATTTTATTTTGAATGGAAAATAAAAGGAGCATTGCTATAAAAACTGTTCAAATTAATGTCCGTTTCTTAAAATCCTGAACCTTTCACTCATTGCTTTATGAAAATAGCCAACTAGGTTAGGACTTGGCAAGGAGCATGGAGCTTTTCCTGATCTTTGTCCAAGAATTCCCAGCAGTGACTGGTATGTACCAATGACTAAGGGAGAATTTGTCCACTCCCATCCCTGTGCCTTGGTATTGTATAAGCACCTCCTCAACCTGTATATAGCATTGGAAAGGTGGGGAAATGCCCAAACAGCACAATGAAGGCATGAGCTAAAGTTAAGATGCAGGTATGTTTCTTTCACACATGTCCAAAATACCTACTGCCCCAGTATTCTGATAAAAATGAAACCGATGCTTGAAGCAGAAGACAAAAATATCACTAATTCTATCTACAAAAAACAAAACAATTGGTAACTTAATTCAATTGGATCACTCCATTAAGCAATTCAATTTAAAAAAAAATCTTCAAAGGTTTTAGACAAAAATATTGAGTCTTGCCTCTATTAAGAATAGTAATAATAAAATAAATCATTTGTACGCCAAGCAACACACTAGCCATGTTTATTTATCTCATTTGTCTCTCAACAAAACTGAGAATTGTGCATTATTATTCCTAATTTTCAGATGAGAAATCTGAGATTCAGAAAGTTTAAATAACTTATCCAATGATATTAAGTAAAGCCAGGCTGGAATTCCTGACTCCAAAACCTGTTTTCACCTACTAAGCACACTGTCTCCAGTACAGTGGTCTCCTTTTTTTTTTTTTGACCACAAAGCAAAATTTGAATACACTGAGGAAAATTTACAATAGATATATCATAAAAATATCATACATACAACAGAAAAGGGAAAAAATCATTATCAGTCCTAACAAGTATCCACTATGCCCGATGTACTCTAAGATTTAGACAGATAGATAGACAGATAGACAGATGATCGATCTCCTAGATTAAGCAATGTGGCATGGCAGCACAGCAAGATGGAACATCACACCTGAAATGAAAAATTCCTAACTATATACGCGCTTTGTAGTCCCAGGTACTGACTGTAAAATTGCAGAGGTAATGGCAAAGATCTGTTCATTAACCAGTTCACCTAAGAGAAAACCTCACAGGCCTTCATTTTATAATGTATCCCTTATCTCTCATATTCCTTCATTCTCATCTAATTATAGCTTCAGAAGGAAAAGAGACCTTTGAACATTCATGTCTGCTAGCCAATGGTCTCTTTATCCATGTTTTAATAGAGAAACTGAGGCACAGGAATTCAACTCTTTCCAAGCCATTCAAATGGAATCAGCCAAAGAATTCTGCCTCAAGACTCCTAGTACAGTACTTCACTTGTCCTTGGAACATAGCCATATGCCCAAAGTTTCCCACTCTTACAGAAAATGGGAGTTAACACATGCAAAAATAATTTAAGATTATAAAACAATGCAGAAGTTTATTATTTTATTATATGGACTTTGGAGTTAATATTAATCTAGTTATGATTATTATATAATAACTATTTTATCCATTCATTCTGTGCAGCTGTGTCACTGCTCAGAAATTTTTGAAGTAGCTTTTTGCAAAGCAGAGAGAAGGGAGGCTGCAGTAAATATTTTCTGAGTGGTTAGAATTCAGTTCTCTGATGATTTCTTTTCAGTACTGTTGTACCCTACCCATAGCACACTGGCATTGGTGAGAAAACAAAAGTAATTATGCAATTATTATGAAACTCTGTTCAACAGTACTTTTTACTTCGCAAAAGGGGAAGAGGGAAAAAGAAAAGTCCCTTGTCTCTTGTAGATTTCTCCAAAGTATTTGAACACATATGAGAAAATTTACAGCGTAAGTTCAATGTGCATCCAAGATTTTCTTGCTCCTGACAGTCAGATTCACTATGCAGTTTGAAAGCCAAAATCATTCCCACAAAATAGGAAAAAGACTGAAATCCCATCTGAAACTCAAAACAGCTTGTTTAAAAGTGAAATTTTTTAAAGTTTAGCATATTTGTGTTTCTTTTTACTATCTTCAGTGTTTTGAAAAATACCAAAAGTCAAATTACTCCTCAAAAATCCCACCACAAAAAAAAGAAAAAAATTTCTGTTTCAAGGGCTACAGAATATACTTAAATTCCTTTTGTAGGATGACCTTCATCAGTCTTCAAGAAGCAACAGATATGACTGTTTTTTAAATACTGCCTCTAGCAAATTCCTCAGTTATTTGAATTTCTTTAGTCTTTTAGAAATGTGCCACCACCTATACAAATGTGTTTTTATTTTATTATGTGTGTCTGGGCCTTCAATGGAATCTTGAATAGAAGCAGATAAAGTTTTAATTTCCTTATCTAAAGTGCTTTCTTTAATTCTTATATTTAACAGGGGACTAATGCAAATAGAGCTGAGGTTACACGGAACCCCCTTAACACCCCAGGAAAGAATCCCAGGGCATGCTTATTGGTTTTTCCCAACCACTTTCTTTATGGGTTCATTTCACATCGATTTCATACCTTGAAAAAACACAGGTCTGAAGGGTCACTTGAATGAGAGATTTTTCTCTTTATAACATGGAATAGAAATTGAGGGCTTTGATATTGTCATGGAAATGACTCTTTGTAAATACCGCTCAAAGGCCTATTTCAAGCCAGAATGAGCTAGAACAATGTTTTCTTTTTCTTTTCAAATTATGAGATTGGAGTATGGGTATAGAGAAGCTCTGGTCAAGATGGTGGGAGTCAAAAAAGAATGCCCGAGAGAATTCCTCCCACTTCTGCCAGCAAATTGTGTCGCACAGCTTTATTCAAAAAAAGAAGCCTGCCTTTTCCCTCAGGTGTCCTGATATACAGCCTGTTGAGAACTGGAGAGGAAAGGTAGAAAAAATAAGAGAGGAGAAACTGAATGGACCATCTGACTATGATTCTTACTTTTAAAAAGTTGAGTCTCAGACTGGAAATTATGGCACACAAAAACATTTTAAAAATCTATTTTTCAAGGCAAGTAACTGGTTTTTAAAGGAAGACTTGAGAAAGACACAGACAATGTTTTAGCAAATATTTAAGTGCCTAATTAAGTCACTGTTTATTTTTGTGTTTGTATTATGTAAAACTTTATTTTCTTCTAACAAACTGCAGAGATAAAACTTTTAGTTCCCTTTAGTAAATTAACAAAAAATAACTGAATCGATAGAAGACAGGGAACTGATAATGAACTGCTGTTTTAAAAAATATTCACTCTCATGCTGAGACTATTAAATTGGATTTCAGGTTTTATGATGTCAATGTTATCTTAATGTCTAGCTTCTAGGCAGTTTATTGAAATAATAATGCAAGGGTCTTCTCCGCTTTAGACAAATCAAACATTTTCAGAGAGAAACTTAGAGGAAAAAAAATCCCTGGATTTAAGCTTTTAGGACAATTTAAAACTAATGATATTGGTTATTAGTGCAAAGCATGGTATTTTCAGTCATAACACAGTCCATACCCTATGGTTAACTTTAGGGGCTCATTCTTTTATAAATACTCTATTGATTCTTTTAATATTTGCTCTTTCATTCCAGAGAGAAGTGAAGGAAGATTTTTCTATGGGAGTTGTTCACAGCCCCCATCCATCCACACTCTTTGACCTTCAGGAGAAAGGTAGTATCTTGCCATAAAAAGGCTTGGAAAGTATTTCTGTAGGTCAGTCTCCTGTGGCGACTAAAGACCATCTAAAGAGTCTAAATCATCTTAAAATGAGAGATAATAAACTGATACTACTAAATGTTAATATATGGAGTTCCATTTTAAAGCAGCCCAGCTTAATGGAATGAGTATCTAAATTAATTTGAATTTCACTACCCAAGATTTTGCAAAACTACCATCTTAATGCCCAAGGGCAACTCATATTATATGCAAGCAATTCTCCCAGTTAAAGTTGGCAGTACTCAACCTGGTAGGTGAGAGTGCTCTGTTTATGTGTTAAAATCTGCAACTGGCTTCTCAGCCTCACTTTATAATTCAGTTGTGTCCACCCCAGTAGAAGAACAGAGCGATTTGCTATTCTCTGTATGCAAAGACATGTCTTTCATTTAGAGGTACATTCATAAATGTTTGAGAAGTGTGCTTTTAACATTAATCAAGAAATTACATAAAATGAGCTGAGTCTAACCACTATTGAAGATTAATATTTAACACATAACACCTATAAAGATAACATGATTCCATATTCATCAGCCTAAGAACAAAACAAAGCATTGAGCACTACACACACACACACACACACACACACACACACACACACACACACACAAACACACACAACACTTCTCTTATTTTCCAGAATAGGAATTAAGGAAAAAAAACAAAAAGAAAAAAAGAAAGAAAAACTTAAAAGAACTTTCCAAAGACAAAGGAAGAGGCAGAATGGAATTATGATTCAGGGAACACTCAAATTCTAGCTACTTCTGACACTGACTTAAATTCTCCTCTGTTTCAAAGTGGGTGAGTTCTTTCCCAGAAGCCTCACATCAATGTATGGACTTAGGAAAAGGTGGGGAAATAGGGCCTTTTTAAAAAGGCTGATCTTGTAATGAACAATAATGGAAACTGCCCTTGTTTGAAAGAATCAAATATACTCTTTAGTGCCAAAAGCCTTGAACTTAATCCTATTAATCAATCAAGCCTGAAATTAGAGCAAAATCTTAAATTTGCACAGTTCTTTACTTTATAAAGCTTTTCCAGTATTTCTATCCCCCAGAGCTATCTATTTTCTTTCTAACACTTATCAATACCTGACATATTATACATTTATCTACTTATTTCTTTATTATCTTTCTCCTACTGCTAAAATGTAAGGTCCATACAAGCAGGGACTTCAGTCTGCATTATTCACTCCTATATCCCCAGCATCCAGAACAGTGCTTGGTGCAGAGCAGACAACAGGTATTTGTTAAATGAGTAAGTGAGGTAAGTAAGTGGGTAGATACTATTTCATTTGAGTCCCCATTCCCCATCCCCAGCACAGGGATGTGCACATGACTTATGCTGATCAGGCATGCCACCAGGGAAAGATTGGCTGAACAACAGACACGTAACTCAAGGTGGGCCTCTCAGTTTCCAGGAGTTTTCCACCATACGTCCCTGAGAAGATATTCTCTTTTCGTGAAGGTTACAAAGCTAATATCATGCGTGCTGGGTTATGTGGCAAAGATGTTACTTGTCCTCCAACATCTGTTTTCTCCTTTTTCCACAATAGGGAAGTTTTAGCTAGGTAAATAGTCTTATAGTATAAAGCCTCCATTTTCTAGCTTCCCTTGCAACTACTTATAACCATGTCAACATGAGGTACCTAAGTGAAAATGTCACATGAGAGCTTTCAGGAATCTTCCTTAAGAGACAATTGCTTTGTATCTTTAATCATTATTTTCCCCTTTCTTGCATCCTGCTGCTTGGCTTGCAAGAGTTAAGACACTTCCCCCAGAAAACAGTAATTTAGGAAGATTTTATCTGGCTTCTAAGTACAGGAGGGACTGAAAAGATTTTGAGATATGGGAATGGAGGCAGGAGACCAGCAATGAGTAGAAATTGAGATGATGGGAGCCTGGTGGTGGTGTGAATAAATAGGAAGGGATGGAAGTTAAGAAAACAACCTGAACTCTCACTTTAACATACGTTCTGTTCTACTAGTGTTTTATTTTAGGGAAGTGTTTTGCAGTTTGTGATGTATTTTCACATGTTATCTCACTTGACATGTAATAATAGCCCTTTGGAGTAGGCAAAGCAGGTAACTAGTTTCACCATTTTATGGAAGTGAAAACTGAGGCTTAGTGTGTTATGAGTCTTGCCCAAAGTCTCCTGGTGTCAGAGCAGGGGCCAGAATCTAGATTTTCTGACTAGCAGTCCAGTGTAGATGTACTGGGTCTCTCTGTCCAAAGAGAATCCACCCATAAACCAAGTTTTCTTTTTGGCAACTTCATTTAGTTTTATGAACTCTACTTCATTGTTCATTTGTTGTGTGTGTCATATTTGTGACTTCTCCTGAGCAGTGATGTGGGCTAAAAGACAGAATTTCATCCGGGATGACCCATCTTTATAATGCAGTGTTGGAACCAAGGAGTGTGCGGATCAAGGGAGGAAAGAGGAACTACCAATGACCAAAAACCCCAAGTCCCAGAGAATGGATTTATGTTACTTTTTACAACTTTTCCTATGCTCAGTGTTTCCTCCAAGGTGAGATCACCTCTCATTCACTATCATACCAGTAGCCCTAATAATTTTAATAATTTACCATTTCAAGGAGCCATGGGAAGAGAAAGGAAACTGCTTTTAGACAGTGTCTTATTCAAGCAAAAGGAAATGGTTTCTGAACCACAGAAAACAAATAAACATGCCTCTACCTGGAACTTTACTAGTGTTTGCCTGTTGTCTGGCACTAAAAGACGTGCTTTAAAATAATGGTGCAGTGTGTGGCTGAGATCCTGAATGCTAGTCGACTGTCTAAGCTTGAGAAGAAGAGGATGTTAACTGTCTAGGACCACTGAGCTTGGACGAACTTCCAAATGCTGGGTGCGAAACTATGTGCTAAACATCTTTCCATACAGAAAAATGAAATGCCAAATCCTTAATGGTAGCTCAGCTGTCATAACTTCCAAAAGAGCATATTTTATTATTGCTCAAAATATAATGCTAGCATACTATGTATATAGCCATGGTGTATGACAACCTTCACCATATTGATGCCTGGCACTCTGCTGACATCGTGAAGCCTTCTAAAGAATTACACATTTTCTACTATCATGTCATTGAGGTATCTGTCATTCTTTGCTTGTGAATTAAAAAATGCATAGCTTGGAACTCTGTGGGATCCTGTCAAATTCCTCAGGACCCTGGTCAAATGGAGTTAAATGCTTATCCTTTTCCATAATGTTATTCTTGGGCATGGAAAGGAGTATCTTTTTAATAAAGGAAAATGGGCAAGCAGAATTCTTGCAGTGCAGTCCTGGTTTGGCACAAAATGTGAGGCGCCAGGGATGCAAACATCTCATCTTCAGATCCTTACCTGGCAAAGACACAAGGAGACACATTTCCTTGGCGATGCTCAGCAATCTGCAGCACCACAGTGGGTCTCAGGCCTTTGGACTGACCTTCGCTTAGATGGTAGAAATCCAAAGTAAAGCAATGTGACCTGGCAAACACAGGATCCTGGAGCAGAGCGTGTGATTTCTTCCATTCCTATGGAGATCCTCATTTGGCTAGAAGTCCACTCCTGGGACAAAATGTTTCCAGATCTTTGGCAGAAAAAGAAATGCGCTCTTTTCAACTTTCTCTATTTCAAAGAAGTAGAATTCTGACAAGAAAATATGAGTGTAATCTATACTTTTGCTATAGTAATAATAGCCATATAGATTTTAGTGTTTATACAATAATGTTAACAGTGACTACTTATAAGATCATTGAAAGAATATAACATTCTTTTTTTCTGAGCTATAAAATAGGAGATAGTATATGAAAGATGTATATGTATGCATATGTGTGTATGTACATATGTGTACCTACACGTATGTATGGTATGAAATGTAAAAGATGTAAACATATGCATATATGCCTGATATGAGTATGTACACACACACGTGATATACTGAGCATGTAGGACTCATGTGGTATAATCATAAAAAGCCATTTTGTGTCTGTTTTCTGTATTCTGCTGTTCTTTTTAGTCTAGGGACATCTTTCTTGGCCCTGGATAGAAACATGGGCAGTCTCGTGCCTTTTCTGAACAGTTAGGATACAGAAAATCCTATAATCACTTTGAGTTGTAAAATATGATCGTGATTCAGAAACCAGAATTTCCAGTTCAATCTATGAATCAGTGTGGTAGACACTAGGTGTTCCTCCCACCCTGCTCCATCGCACTTACTGGGCTTACACTCCTGCCCTTCAGCCACTGGGGAGGTTGTCTATGAATGACTCCCAGAGAATTCTCTCAGGAGAAATGCTCTCAGCTGACAGGTGCCATCCTGCCTGGAAGTCATAACTCCCCATTCACCCTGCCATCACCACATATTCATCAGTGACTGATTTCAAATGTACAAGAGGGCAGCCCCTGGCTCTGGAAAGAACAGTTCTTCTGTGCCAGGTTATGCTGCAAACCTCTCCATCACAGCTTAGACTGAGGCTAGACTTTACCTGAAATAATTTCTGTGCTCTGCTTTCCCATGTTACTTATTCTTGAACTTACGATTTTTTCCAAAGAGCACTCCTCAAAAAGTTATTTGCCCCTGAATTCTACACTTTGGCTCTGCTTCTAGAGAAAGAGGTCTATAGGAAGGTCACCAGCCTTCAGAGAAGGGGAACTGGGTACTTTCTTATTACATTTTCTGCTCACCCCCCCACTCACCACCACCTGGCTGCTATTCTCAAATAATCTTCATGTATCTCCTCAAGTAAATATATTATTTTTATTTTTAATACTACAAATAATCCACTGAAATTTTCTGATGATACCCTTATACTTCTGGAGGGGGGAAAAAAACACTTCACCTAATCATGGTGCTGTGAAGATTTTGAGGCTATCTTGTTAAGACACACTTACATCCCTTTAGTCTCTTCTTCTCTCTTCTCAATCGAATATCATTTAGAATTTTAGTTCTAGAATGTTAAGGTTTCTTGATTTGATTTTTGCAGTTTTTTTCCATTGGCCCTTGATAACTTCTTGGACAAATTAAACTTTAGTACAAATATTTAGTCATCCTTTGTTTGTTTTATTTTTTGGCTGCATCTCCTAGAATTATTTTCCTTCCTATTAGAGTACTTCCTCCAAGAGTGTTTACAAAGTGGTTCTTCTGGGTAAACTTGGTGTGACTGAGAATATCTCCATTGGACCGTCTATGGTGCTGCTAAAATCTGGCTGGGGGTGTCCTCTGGGTGACAGGTGCTCAAAAGTAAATTTGAGAGACCTTTAAGAGGCAGCCACCAACCTTGGAGCCTCCGCACAGCAACAATGCACTTCCCAGGTGGTCTCTTAAGTACTTTCAGGTTATGACCCAAAAAGTACATCCACCCTCTATCACTGAGATCTCCTTGCCTAGGAGGGAGCTTCCAGGGAAGGTTCCTTGATGACAGATCAAGCCTTGCTACCTTCACTTGGTTCACAGGAAATTCCTGTATTCCTGGTCTTATGATTGTCAGCTCCTCCCACTTACTGACTTCTCCCCTCACTAGGGCCTTGTGAGTGTCTCCTGCCCACCTCTCCCAATCAGGAAGAAGACACCAAACACACATGAGGTTCCTCCAAATACTCTCTCACTGCTACTCTACTCTCTATAAATTAAAACAAACAAACAAAATACACAACTTTTTTTAATCTCTTAATAATATGCTTGGTATTATGGTAACATACCAGTTCTTAATTATTTTTTCTTTTGGGGCATTATTCTTTAACTTCAAACTTTGGAAAATGAGGGTTCTTTCTCATTTCCATTCTCCTAAAGTAGTATCATTGTAATTTTGGTTTAATAAATATTCCACACAAGAAAAAAATTTTTAACAATCTGTGGCAATGAATAAAATGAATAAAATAAGACACTAACTCTAAGAAAAACAAACCAAACATATGCAGGAAAGGAAAAGTAATTAAACTGTAATACATAGCTCATTTGTAAACAGAGTTTATATATTAGCATAATTTAAATCTGGAATATTAATTAAACCAAAATTATAATAATACTATTTTAGAAGAGTAGAAACAAGAAAGAACCTTTATCTTTGAAAGTATGAAGTTAAAGAATAATGCCCAAAATGAAAAATTAAGAACTGGTAACACAAGCATATTATTAAGAGATAAAAAAGGTTTTTTAAAAATTGATAAAGACTAAAAGTAAAATAATGTTTGTACCTGGGATGGGTGAAATGTTAAGAAGTATAATAGCAAGAACTTCCACTTTTCATTTTTTAAAAAGACTGTAGAATTCTTCAATATTTATATTTTGCATATAAAAATTTGACAAAATAAAAAGTAAAATTTTAAAACTCAAAAGTTTAAACATGGATTATCTCGTAAATGGCATTGGGACAAGTGCTTATCCACAATGAAGAGATAAAAGTAGATCTCACTACCTCTTACCATCCACAAAAAATAAGTTCAAAATGAATGTACGACCTGTGTGTGAAATGCAAAGCTTTAAGCCATTAGAAAAAAAAAAAAGGTGAGTATTTTTATGATATCAGTCTAAGGCAGATTTTGTAAAAGGCAGAACACCACAAAACATAAGGGGAAATATTGATCAATCATATTGTATATTGCAATAAAAATCTTCCATATCTCAAAAAAGTCATGATAAGCAAATCTGAGACAAGTGACATATTGAGAGAAGATATTTGCAAAGTATATAACTGCTAAAGTATCCAGAATGTATATGAAATTCCTGTAAATAATAAGAAAAATGCATAAAGTTCAATAGAAAAAAACAAAACAAGCAAATAACATAATCAGTTAATTTCTGGAAGAAGAGAGCTCAGTGACCAATAAATATCAGGAAAGATAAGCAAACTCATTAGGATGAAGTTAAAACAAGGAGAAATCATTACACACAAATGGAATTTGGGAGAAGGAACAATATAAAAGCTGATAACATCAGTTGCTGGAAAGACTGCGGAAAAAAGAGAATTTATATATTTCTTGCAGGAGAAAATTAGTACAACAATATGGAGAGCAATATGATAATACCCAGGAAAGCTGAAAATGTACATTGCACATTAATTAAATGCCGAGTATATCCTTCAGGCTTAGAGGAATTATTGTACCCGTGGCCAACAGGAACTGCACAAAGATGTTCTTTCCTGCGCTGTTTGAAATAGGGGAAAATGGACAGTAATCTAAATTTCCCTAAAGGAGGAATGGACAAATAGACAGTGGTTTATTTATATAATGGAATACTATGCAGATGTTGAAATGAATGAACTAGACTACATGGATCAATTTCAGAAATGTTACTGAAGAGGCAGGACCAACGTGAAGTTGCAAAATGGTACACATGATTCCACATATGTGAAATTTTAAAACACAACAATTATATGTTCATGGACATACACATACAGAGTAAAAGTCTGAAAGCTTCCATGGAAATACTTCCCAACAAATTCAGGATAGTGGTGATGCTTGAAAGAGAGCAAGAGGGATGAAAAAGAGATGGGAAAGGATAGGATTCGATGTGCTCAGAAAATGCCCAAACAAAATGATCTAAAGCAAATAAACACACAGCTAACATTTGTTAAATCTAGGGAGATGGACATATGGATATCTGAAATATCTCTTTTCTGGATGTTTAAAATTTTTAGCAACAGTGACACAGAAGAATATGTGCTGGCTGACCATCAGAAGCCCAGGTTTGTTTCCGGTTCCCACTAAAGACAGTTGTATGCTTTCAGCCAAATCCCTTAGCACCTTTTCATCTCAAGTTCTTTATTTGTAAATGGAAGGTAAGAGAATTTTTTGCCCAGCGTGCTTCAGTGTTTGGAAGATGACTCAATGAAATCATATAGATATAAAGCCACTTCGAAAACTATTAAGAGCAAATAATTGAAGAATTACTACTGTTTGCATGTTGACAGGTGTAAAATGAATATCCATAAAAAATAGTAATTTTAGTTTGAGAAGCCAAGATTGACATACTGTATATCTCTCCGTTGGCTTTTATATTGCTATTTTGACTCTGCCAAGTTATACTAGTCATCTCATCCTACTCTGGAGGCTTGATAAGGAGAGGGAGAAAATTAAGTCCTATCATTTCACCAACTCTGTCCCCTAAATACTCAAAGGATTTCAAAGAGTTAAAAGCACAAAGATCTGCAAGGAACAACTGGGAGAAGAAAACACTGCATGTAAAGATGGTGATTTAGGAAATATAAGTCTAGTAAAAAAAAGACCACTGACAGAAGAATACAATGCATGCTTCTCTTTAGAGCTTTAAGAAATTTATTTTAAATATTAGCATTGGAAAAGAATGTCAAGTTAAGGGAGGACAAAAGGAGCTTTTGCTATGTACTCTTCTCAGTTGTGCTCTTAATAAATGAACTCCCCTCCTCGAAAACATTTGTTAGATAGAAGCAATTAAGGCTGAGGCTCTATCCTCTCTCCACTAATTAATTATGGCAAATGAGCCTGTAATGTGCATCATAACAACTTAATAAGCTGGGCCAAACTATTTTAGATTCTGCTATGCTAGTATTCCATCATTGCTGAGCTATTTAAAATAGTTAAGTAATGCCTGAACACAAATAGCTTTTGGAATACCTGTGTCCTTCAAAGGAAATTCTTGAGTCTTGCGCAGATGTGCTTTTTACCTGGAAGGGGGTGAGAGCAAAGAATGCCACAGTAGAAGTGAGCAAAGGGAAGGACGATGAAACAGGGCAAACATGAGAGCTTACACAAACCATCATCTTCCATAACATAATATCCATGCCCTCTGCAGTGGGTCACACTGGCCACTAAGAAGCCATTCCAACAGGTCCTTCACATTTTCCCATACTTGTTGGACTTGAACAGTGGAGACTTCAATAGCTGCACTAGCCTCTCTTTTTCGACATCATTGGTTATGTTACCAATTCTTGCCTGATGTCTAACTGAACCTGGATTAAAGTGTGACTAATACAAGCTCTTTAGTAATGTCTCTGCTTTTAATGAAACTTCAAAGACAGTTAGTGACTCACTGAGTCAATGAATGGACTTTGTACATCAGAGAACGAGTTAAAATATGGCTTACTGTCAATGAACGAGCCAAGGGACCCAGATCATCTGTTAATTATCTCAGACCTGCTTATCTGAAACTTTAAAGCCCTAATTTCTTTCAAATCAAAGGTCAGTGTGTTTTCCAGGTAGTAACATCTGCTACCACATCCAAGTGTGAACCGAATAACTTCAGCAAAAGTTAAGCAGATTCTCATCTCTCCATCCTTGAAGGACAGAGAGTTTGCTGCCCTTGCAGGTATAATTCAGGCATTTCCAGAAAGGAAGGAGAAGAGGGGGTGTCAGAGAGTTGATATGGAGCTCAGGGAGTGTGTGGTCTTTCAGGGGGTCCTTTCTCTGGATCCTTTCTTCCTGTTTATTATTTGTATCAAGTTTCTCTAGAATATAAAACCAGGGATTTTCACTATAGAATGGAATGGAAAATACAGTGGAATTCTCTCAAAATATTTTTTAAACATGAGCTGTTTAGAGGCAGAGGGGATATGCCAATTTGACAGCCCAGAAATTTTAGAGGCAAAGGCCAGTGACGAAGAAATTGTCATCGTCTCCCTTTCTCTCTGTTGTCACACCCATCATCTCAAGGTGGTAATGGGTAAAAATGGAGACACACAAAAAAATCTGTGTTTGGCCTAAGGGTAAATTTAATAAAGGCAGAAACTGTATTTGAACATATTTCTTGAGGTCTGTTCCAAAATACATTTTACCCTCAAATTTGTGATAAGAAGTAAATGAGATGAGAAGTAAATGTATACAGACTTTTCAGAAGTGATACTTTTGGTAAATTTTTTGGACAGAATCAAGAGTGGACTGTAAAACCAGGCTCTAACTCATTTCTTCTCTTGTAACTTCCCTGCCATCTCCTTCTCTTTCCTATTCAGGATTTATTTTAGCAAGATGCTAAGATGTCAAATGATATAAATTTCAAATGTATCCTCTCCCAAATTTATATGTATTTGTAAAAGTTCACTCCAAAACCCCCAAGCCTTCAAAACTCAAAGGAGTACAGCAAGTAGAGAGAATGACAGGGACAAGGATGAGAGAGTAGATGGTCAGTTCTCAATGCCCTCTCAGTACCCTCCTGACCCACTTACTTACTGCCAAGGCCAGCCTGGAACACACGTAAGCAAGGACTGACAAGTGAAGGAAAGCTGCTCTGTATGCACTCTTGACCTGTGGAGTGGAGTTCAAAGAAATTAGAGCTTTTGAGAAAACTGTCCTTGAATTAGACATTTTCATAATATTCTCCGTGGAGAAAAAATCTAAGCAAGCAATTTGGAAAGATTTGGGATCAGCTTAAATCCTATGGATACCACAAAGACTAAGATGGTTCAGTCAGCAATATATGACTAACCAAAATGTTTTTCTCCAACAGGGAGAGTCAGTCCTTTTTATATACCATTGTCACTCGCTGACAGGCCATAAATCCACTGTGTATTTGCTTAGAACAGGAAAATGGAGATACAGCCAGATAATCTTGCTTATTATATTTCTGTGACTCCTGCTTTTCTTTTCTCAGCAGTCACACTGCCTATGTGGTCTTGAGCAAGGCCCCAAATGCCCCAATCTGTTAGTTTAATGAGTTTCTCCACCTAGTTTTATGAGTTTCTCTCACCTAACTTGTGGAAGCCTTCTCTGAAGTTCCACGACTGCACTTCACAGAACAGCTTGCCAGCCTTGATTTCCAATAACAGAAAAAGCCTCTCAAACAATAGCTCATTTGACTTAAATCAAATTTTATCAATCATATATCAACTCTAGAACAGTACGGTCACTCAGAAAACAAACTCCATCAGGGTAAGTTCTTCTCTAGCTTGTTCTTTCTCTCCGCACTGAGGCTGACTTTCTTTTGAGGAAGATAAAATTGATGTAAAATATCTAAAGACATATCAAATTCCAAAACAACTGCATAATTTTCCTTCAACCTGTGCACATTTATGAGACATTAAATCATTTGATTTCTGAGAAATCCTCTGCCTTGCTTTGAGAGACAAAAGTTGTTCCTTTTACGAACAGGTAACTGAGTAATTTAAGAAAATGACTGTATGGGGTTAGCCTAAGAAAAGGGAATTTGGTTTCTCCATGACATTATAACAATTTTAAAAAACTAT
Organism: Vicugna pacos; assembly: GCF_048564905.1. Taxonomy (NCBI): domain Eukaryota; kingdom Metazoa; phylum Chordata; class Mammalia; order Artiodactyla; family Camelidae; genus Vicugna; species Vicugna pacos. The sequence goes on from NC_132989.1 coordinate 55,488,991, forward strand.
GAAAATTCCTAGTGAAAAAGTAGGATAAAAATTTGCCTATATGTGACTAAAATAACCATAATAAAACAAGCAGCAGAAATTATTTATAGATGGGCAATCAACATGAGAGAGGGTCAACTTCAAAAGTCACCAAGACAATGCAAATTAAAATCACAGTGTGATCCTACACATACACCAAGATGCCTAAAATGGAAAGATTAGAAAAGGCCCAGTGGAGGTAAGAGCTCTCTTACACTGCAGGTGGACAGGAGAATTAGTACAACTACTTGGGAAATCTGTTCGGCAGGATCTATTTAAACTGAAAGCACATACTCCCGCTTACCTGACAGTTCCACTTTTAGGTATACTCCCAACAGAAATTTGTACATACACTCACTGGAATGCATGTGTCAGATTGTTCATAGCAGAGTTGTAACAACCTCCAAATGAAAACTCCAAATATCCAACAACAGTTGAATGGATAAATTATTCACACCATGGAAAACATTACCACTATGAAGGTAAATAACTACACACAACAATATGAATGAATCTCATAAACATAGTGTTAAATGAAAGAAGCCAGACACAAAAGTTTTCTTCTTTTTTTCCCTAAGAGAGAAGCTGAGTTTATTTCAGTGATTAAGGTCTTGCCACCTGAGGACTCCCAGAGTCTGCCCTTCAGGGCCCAGAGGAAGGAGGGTCCTCGTTGTAAGCAACAAGCCCTCAGCTCAGGGCCCCCCAGCAGATTCCAGCCCAGGACCACCCTGCCAGGGTCTTCCCTCTTCCCCTAGCCAGAGGGGACAGGTAACCAGGTGGGTCACCTGTATGTACACTTGGCTGTGAGTCCCATTTGTATCAAATACAAAGACAGACAAACCTGATCGATGCCTCGTTCGTGTTACTTACGAAGGTGCAAAGAGAAAGTCAAGTGCCCAGCAGATAGGAGGACTCGTCGCCCTCCAAGCTGCCCCTTCTCCTGTGGGAAGCCTCCACCCCAAGCACCACACTGATGATAAAATTAAGACAGTTTTCCAGGTGACCGCTGATGCAGAAGTACATGACGAGCAGGCACAAAGCCATTGAGACAAACGTGATGCAGCTTCCAGGGGAGAGAAGGACATTGTGCTCACCCAACACAGACCCCTGACTATCAGGGAAGCTTTTCTTTAATTCTCCCATTTACAGCTCTATCAAAGCACAGAAAATAGTTTGATGTAGGCTATGGTTAGAAATGGAAACTTGTTAGGTGTGATGTGGGGGAGGGGATGTGTTGGCAAGGGGGTCTAAGAGATGGTGAGTGCACTTATTCAGTGCATTTCCAAAAACTATTACAGACATTTACTTCACCTCTCATTTTTTTGTGGAGAAGTTGCAGGTGGACATGGCACTGAGTCTCTTTTTCAATTTGTTTAAATTGTGCACAAACAGACCATAGGAAGGCTGAGAAGATATCCACTACAATGAATATAACTTACAGACAAGAGAATCTGACACACATTTGAGGATGTGTCAAGAGCTAATTTTGTTGGATAATAAACTGCAAGTGTACACATAAGGAGTTAAACAAGGGTTATTCTTCTTTGTCAAATGAGGCTTTTTCTTCTGATGTTTCTCTTCTTTTGGTTAATACCATACTCTGAAACTTTCTCCATGGCAGCGACCCTTCTTATCTATCTTTGTGCCCCTATAACAGGGGCTCATGTGAAAGGTTCTCAAAAAATTATGTCAAATGGCAGAAATGTCACTATTGATAATTCGCCCTGAAGTGCTCTCTTCCATCAGGGATTCCTATTCTCCCCACATCCATAATGGCTTGTGATAAAAGCCTTCCAAGGTGCAGGCACATCATTTTTGTCTTCCTCCCCTTCATGTTCCCTGAGTCACTTTCAAATTGCTTATTTCTTACCACCTGCAACACTAACCTTTCTCCACCCACACCCCTTACCTACCTAGTGCCTTGATTTCAAAATGTCTGGAAGCAGTAGAACTCTGGGAGACACGCAGAAGGCTCTACTTCTCAGCCCTGCCTGCACACTGGAGTCACCTGGGAAACGGGAAACTGATGGCTGAATCCCACTCTCAGAAATTAAGACTCAGTTCGCTTAGGTGGATCCCTGGTAGCTGGAATTTTTAAAGTATAACAGTTAATTCTGATGTAGCCAGGACTGAGAACCACAGCCTCGAGGATAAATGCATATTTGCTAGATGTGGAGAATAGCCATGAATAAAGCAGGACACAGAAGGAAGGCCAATAAATACAGACTCTGAGCATCTTAAGAAACAAAGTAAGAGAAGGAGTAGTGGTGGGGAGAGAACAAATCAACAGAGGTCCTGTTCTTGGCAGAGCTTGGGTTTTGATGAAAAGAAGCTGGCAACTCCCAGATGTACTTCTACTCAGTCCTAAGTGGCTACGAATAAGTGAGCTTCTGATGGTTCTACTCACAGTACAGAAGCCTGATTTATTCCAGGAGAAAGGAAATAGTAAGGACAGAGCACATGACTCTGCATATGAAACGCTGGGGAGGCCATAGCGACCGTAACCTGTTTTCATCAGTACAGTGGCTTTGGCACCCTCTTCTAACAGCCACCACCCACCTCCAACACCACCCTCCTGTCTGTTAAGTGCACTCCTTCTGCCCCGCCCCACCACATGCTCCCTCCTCATTCTCTCGGCAATTCTTTTACCATTCAGTGACGTTGATAAAAGTATTCTGGTGGTTGTCATTAATGCTTTTATTATAAATTTAGTTTCTAACTCTTCACAGCGATGACTACCCCACCAAGAAAACTTCAAGCACAGGCTTTAGAACCAAAGAAATGAAGGTCTGCACGCAGATTTGATCATTTATCAGTCATATAATATGGGCAATTAGTTTTCTGGGCCTCAGTTACTTTCAATCTATAAAATGGAGATAATAATATCTACCTTGCAAGGTTTCATGAGGATTAAATAAGGTCATAAAAAAAAATTCCTGACATTTTAAAGGTGCACAGCAAATATTCGTTTTCTCCCCCTCTAGATAAGACCTACCTTTCAGACCCACACTGTCCAATATGGTAGCCACTAGCCACCCGTAGCTATTAAAATTTTAAATGAAATTAAAAGTACTTAAAATTAGAAATTCAATTCTCTCAGTTAACCTAACCACATTTCAAGTGCTCCACAGCCACACACAGTTATCAATAAATATACACACACATACATACATATCTCATTAGACAGCACAGATTATAGACTGTTTCCATCACTGCAGAAAGTTCTAGTAGACAGTACATCTACACCATCAGAGCCTGCTTAAGTGCAACTACAGTGAAGGCAGCAATCATCCATGGAACTCACTGGCTCAGGGCTAAATCCTTCTATCAGAATATTCCATGTGTAACACAACCTGCCGCTTCTAGGTGTTCACATCCGGGAAGAAAGGGACAAAAAAGAAAACCCTAGAGAAAGACAAATACCATATAATCTCTTTTAGATGTGGAATCTAAAAAATTAATAACCACCCTAATAGATACAGAGACCAGAGTCGTAGTTGCTAGCGGTAGGTAGTGGGGAGTGGGAGAGGGTAAACTGTTTTTGTTTTGTTTTTTCAGTTTAAATAAATTGAATTTAAAAATTAATTAATTAAATTCAAAGTATCAGCATGCTGAAAATAAAATAAAAAAAGAAGATGCTGAGGAATCTGAAAATAAGCGTGACTTACTCAGCAATTTTGCTGAGGCTGGGCCGGTTATGTTAGTCTTCAACTCTGCATAAGCAAATAAATCCATCCAAGGTTGTCAAGTAAAGGGTATATTTGCCATGAATTTTACTTAATATTCACACACAGCTTCTAGACACTGCCTTGGTCAATTTTGAATTCATTTCCCTAGCAACCTGGGCTAAATTAAGCAGCATGACAGAGCCATGAGGCAGGGAGCCTTTTGAACATCTTAACCCATCATCTCAGACTTCACAGTTGCCTTTTATCTTAGTTGCTATGCCTACGCCAGCTTGCCAACAACTGTCATCTGAGGGCTATAGTCTCCAGGTCACTAGTTCAGGTCATGACTTGTTTAGACAGGAGAAACAAGAACATGACGGGTCACAGGGTGTGGTTGTGCAGGCTGTATACTGCACAACTCCATGGGGTACCATTTACAAAGTTATCACAAATTTGTACATTTATTCTGACAATTTCTCAAAAAGTAGCAAAATATCTTAAGCAAAGGGAAGCTGTTTCTACCTTTCATAAAGGTGCTGTATACATTAGCTACAGGGCTGCACTGCTCTGAAGCTAGAAGGCAGAAACAAAGTCAAAATCCTAATCTAGGGATAATTTAGCACTGGGGCCCAAGAATGTTCTGGATAGCCACAGCAGTCTTTGTTCCAATAGCTGCTGGAGAAACTGGGCCTCATGATTCACTAAACTGGACCAGACTTGCCCTCTGATTTAGAGACTTTCACTGGTTCTGACCAGGTTTCAACATTGACAGTGTTTCTCAAGCCTGGTTCTACAGCCGCCTAAAGAGTTAAAAAAAAAAAAAAAAACCCTCATGGGTAAAGAATAGATTGGTAGTTACCAGAGGCAGAAGGTGAGGGGTGGGCAAAATGGGTAAGGTGGTCAAAAGGTACAAACTTCCAGTTGCAAAATAAACAAGTCATAGGGATATAATACAAGGCATGATGATGATAGTTAATAATACCATATTGTATATTTAAAAACTGTGGAGGGATAAATTAGGAGCTGAGGATTAACAGACCCACATTGTTATATATAAAAATAGATAAACAACAAGGACCTACTGTATAGCACAGGGAACTATATTCAGTTTCTTTTATTTGTTTGTTTATTTTGAGGGTAAACAAAGTTTAATCTAGGAAGAGCAACTCATTGAGAGCTAAAGCCATTTTAAAATTTACATATATGTATTGTTCATTGTTTTTAAGAACAGTTTAGAGCTTTAGCTTTTTTTTAAAACATTTTTTATTGAGTTATAGTCATTTTACAATGTTGTGTCAAATAGAGCTTTATCTTTTTAAACTTACATAGTTATAAAAGCAATAAAGCCAACCACAAAATAAGAATCAACAGAATGCAGTAATCCAATCATAAAGGACAGTCAAATGTGCTTACATACATTCAAGAAATCAATCATCTAAGTATAATCTAAGTTATAAATAATAAGTGATTCACTGGTGCCCTTTATTTTAGATTCTACATATATTCAATTTCTTGTAATAACATATAATGGAAAAGAATCTGAAAAGAAAAAAATATATATGTATGTAAATGTACAAGTGAATTGCTCTGCCGTACACCAGAAACTGAAGTCGTAAATCAATTACCTTTCAATAAGTTTTTTTTAAAAAGGTGCTAAGACAGTAAATCTTAAAAGATCTCATCACACACACAAAAATAACTATTTGTGATGATGGATGTTAACTAGACTTATTGTGGTGAACATTTCATAGTACATACAGATATCAAATCATTATGTCATACATCTGTAACTAACATACTGTTATATGCCAACTATATCTCAATTTTTTTAAAAAACCTGATTCTGAATCCTACCTCAGACCAATAAGTTAACATTTCTGTGGACAGAGCCTGGGGACCAGTATTTTATAAAAGGATCTAGGGTGCAGCATGGTGGCTAACTGCTCCTCCAGCAGGTAGAAAGACTGGAGCAGATGGAGAGAAATGGGATCTGATGTCTGGGACAAAAATGTTAAAACGATAGACTTTTAAAATGTACTGCACAGGCCTTTTGATCATTAGAACCAAAGATAAGCAGAAAATAGAAAAAAGTTTTAAATAAGCGACACGATCTGGTACTCATGATTGCAGAGGGCGTCTTCATCACTTGATTTTAAAGTTTAAATAATTGCTCTGCAAATGTAAAGAAGTAATAGCAAACTTTATTGATAAACTGTTCTGGAGTGCTCAAATAGAACTTTAAAGTATTAGAAGAAGCCAGGAAGGAAATAACTGAGAAGGGAAAGAGGAAGTCAACCCATTTAAGGGGCTCAGCAAAGGCCTGCAGGTAGCACAGCACCTCACATCTGAGCTCAGGGAGCAAGGGCTCACTGCAGTGATTCGAACGGACGAGGCATAACCACAAGGGAAGCCGAGACGATCTCCCAAAACTGTGACTTGTTTGTTTAGAAGACCTCAGAATTTCCTGCTAAATAATCCAAGTGTGGCCTAGTCTAGCTTGTTTCAGATGAGACTGGCTTAGTCATTTTATCCATTTCAAGCGTTCTCTATGAGTCATGGGTCACATTCACTTCACATCCAGGTCTAAGATAGCCTGTCCCCTTGAAATCCCTGTGGAGTGAAGTCCGCACAGCCAGCCATTTCTGTGCTATCTCAAACATGAGTCAGTGCTTTGCTGTCTTCCTTTGCCACCCAACATGAGTGAAAAATATTCAGAATTCCCAGAAAAGCAGATATATTCTAATTGGTTCTTAGTAAAACAGCCCATCTCATAAATGTATGCTGTATTTTCAAGCACATGTTCAGAGCCTAAAAATACACATTCACTTTGAATTCATTTACTGAAGATAGATGTTTTAAAAAATTTAGGGAAAAGAACATATTTTTTTCTCTCCTCCACTTCTTATCCAAATCCTTTTTTGCTTTCAAAAGCCATTTCACCTCTCATATCTCCCATTAAATATTCCCAGCCCAAAGTAACCTCTTCCACTCAGAATTTATACTGATTAACTGACCCTGTCATTTAGTATTATTCATATATTGTATTATTACACTTATAGTTATTTAGCTTATCATGTGGGCGTATCTTTTATACCTGTTATGTTCTTCAAATATGTCCATGGGCACAGTGCACAGTGGAAGAATACATATTTTGTAGTATTCACTGAATGTTAGATGAAGTCATTATGAAACAGTTCAAATTTGTGAACCAATTTTATCCCATATCTATCTATGCTATTGTTCCCTTTCTCACAAAGGAGAAGACAAAATCGTATGTCAGGATATAAGATAGGATGCCCTGGTTTTTTTGTTTGTTTGTTTACAATTATAGGACCTAAATGGCCTGAATCTCTGAATTCTTTCATGTGTCAGGTACCAGAAACATGAGTAGAGGATAGGGAACTTCCAATGCTTTCCCAGTAGAGGCATGTGTTTTTAAAGATTTTTTTTCTTTTCTTTAAAATTTTTTAAAAATTGAAGTATAGTTGATTTACAATGTTGTGTTAGCTTCAGATGTATATCAAAGTGATTCAGTTATATATATATGTATACACACACATACAAACATACATACACATATATATACACACATATTATATATAGTTTTTCAGATTCTTCTCCATTAAAGGTTATTACAATGTATTGAATGTAGTTCCCTGAGCTCTACCATAGGTCCTTATTGTTTATCTATTTTATATATAGTAGTGTTATCTGTTAATCTCAAATTCCTAATTTATCCTTCCCCACTCCTTCCTCTTTGATAACCATAAGATTGCTTTCTATGTCTGTAAGTCTGTTTCTGTTTTTTAAATAAATTCACTTGTATCATTTTTTTGGATTCCACATGTAAGTGGTATCATATGATATTTGCCTGTCTCTGTCTGACTTACTTCATTTAGTATAATCTCTAGGTCCATCCATGTTGCTGCAAATGACATTATTTCATTCTTTTTTATGGCTAATATTCCATTTTATACACACACACACACACACACACACATATAATATATCACATCTTCTTTATCCATTCATCTGTTGATAAACACTTAGTTTGCTTCCATATCTTGGCTATTGTAAATAGTGCTGCTATGAACATTGAAGTGCGTGTATCTTTTCAAAGTAGGGTGTTTGTCTTTTCCAGATATGTGCTCAAGAGTAGGATAGCTGGATCATATGGTAACTCTATTTTTAGTTTTCTAAGGAACCTCTATACTGTTCTCCATAGTGGCTGTACCAATTTAAATTCCTGAAATTACATACATATCAACAGTGTAGGAGGGTTCCCATTTCTCCACACCATCTTCAGCATTTATTATTTGTAGACTTTTTGATGATGGTCATTCTTACTAGTGTGAGATGATAACCTCATTGTAGTTTTGATTTGCATTTCTCGAATAATTGGTAATGTTGAACGTCTTTTCACATGTCTGTTAGCTACCTGTATATCTTAAAGAAGATTTTTTTAAAGAATAGGGAGGAGTACTGGCAACCAAATGATGGCATGTCATTGATTGTAGAACACATCCTGATTTCAAAAATGTTAAAATGTGAAAAAATACGTGTTTTGAAGCCAATGATATATGATAAGTGAATATGATCTTTTAAATGAGGTAATATATAATAAAAGTGAGAAAGCTTCTTCATCAAAATATTAAAATATTCTCATAAATCAGAGAAGAGCCTGCCTTAAAGAGAGGTGTATCATAAACCTGCTCCTGACACACTGACCATGAGACTATACTACTGACCATGCTGGAAGCTGTTGATAGCCTGTAATAACCAAGTACCCACTTACATTCCCAGAAGGTGAACTGTCCACAAGGAACAAAAGCCATGGTGCCATAACCTTTGTTTAAGGAGTGCACAAAAGTTGAAAAGTATAGTTCTGAAAAAATATAGTAACATGAATTTCATGTTTATACAAAAGAGGTTGCCATTTTGTTGCTCAGGGTCCCTATGCAGCATATTTACAAACTGGTCCACACCAATCCAACAGGGGCCAGAATCTGCCTTGTCATGACCATGTTCTACAGAGCTGTTGTAATTTCTTTACACCAACTTGTACAGAATGAACCGCAGACATTCTGTATTATGTCCAGTTTTGCCCCTGCCACGGGTGGCAGGAAGTGTGCCTTGAGTACTGCTGTATTTCCCCAGGTGCCCTGCATGGTGCCTGCCACGTGGTGAGTAAGCCCTCAGACAACAGTGAAGAACACATGTGCAAAGAACTGATCGAAGTAAAAGCACTGCTATCGCTTAGTTATGGGGCCAGCGGTTACCCAGTGAACCCATAAAGAACAATGCATGAGACTGCAGCTTTGCAGAATGTTAATCAGAAGAAGGATGGCTCATATGACTCAGTAAGAAAAAAACAAACAACCCAATCCAAAAATGGGCAGAAGACCTAAACAAGCAATTCTCCAAGGAAGACATACAAATGATCAAAAAGCACATGAAAAAATGCTCAATATCACTAATTATCAGAGAAATGCAAATCAAAACTACAATGAGGTATCACCTCACACCAGTCAGAATGGCCATCATTCAAAAATCCACAAATGACAAATGCTGGAGAGGCTGTGGAGAAAGCGGAACCCTCCTACACTGCTGGTGGGAATGCAGTTTGGTGCAGCCACTATGGAAAACAGTGTGGAGATTCCTCAAAAGACTAGGAATAGACTTACCATATGACCCAGGAATCCCACTCCTGGGCTTGTATCCAGAAGGAAATCTACTTTAGGATGACACCTGCACCCCAATGTTCATAGCAGCACTATTTACAATAGCCAAAACATGAAAACAGCCTAAATGTCCATCAACAGGTGACTGGATAAAGAGGTGGTATATTTATACAATGGAATACTACTCAGCCATAAAAACTGACAACATAATGCCATTTGCAGCAACATGGATGTTCCTGGAGAATGTCATTCTAAGTGAAGTAAGCCAGAAAGAGAAAGAAAAATACCATATGAGATCGCTCATATGTGGAATTTAAAAAACAAAAACAAAAACAAACAAACAAAAACAAAGCATAAATACAGGACAGAAATAGACTCACAGACAGAGAATACAGACTTGTGGTTGCCAGGGGGGTGGAGGGTCGGAAGGGATAGACTGGGATTTCAAAATTGTAGAATAGATAAACAAGATTACACTGTATAGCACAGGGAAATATACACAAAATGTTATGATAATTCACAGAGAAAAAAATGTGACAATGAGTGTGTAAATGTCCATGAATGACTGAAAAATTGTGAACACTGGAATTTGACACAACATTGTAAAATGATTATGAATCAATAAAAAATGTTAAAAAAAAAAAAAAGAAGGATGAAGAGGTGGGGTTCTGAGGAGAAGGCCCAAGAAGAGTGTCTGTCCCCATTCACTGTCTCTGTCTGGCTGTGAATAAAAAGAAATCCAAAATAATCTTTTTAGCAACTGGTGTCAAGGTCAATAGTAAATTCAGTAATCGTGCCCTGTATCCTTTCTATCCTAAGGTATCCCAACTTTCTTCAACTGTGAAGTATATATACTCTAACAGATATATCCAAACTTCCCAGGTAGAAATCTTTTCCTTTTTAAACCCAAACAGATGTTTAACATGCTGATGTTCCTGCATGTAATTTACAACATACTTAATCAAAACCCAGAGGTGTAGGGATCCGTCTACACTGCAGTATTGATCTTGAAGCTGGGGAAGCGATGAGTCCAGGATCCTTCTAAACTCAGATAAGAGAACAAAATAATTTTTGACTGGTCCAGGAATTCTATTCTTCATCAAGGTTTGCACTGAAGCACAGGGATGAACAGCCCACAGGCAACAAAGATCCACACAACTGGTATAGATGTATCCCTTCCAGCAGTGCTGTGAATGCCACTGCCATGTTCCTTTCCTGCCCAACAATCAGTCAAGTGCCATCTGGGCTGCCTATCCTGAGAAGGCACAAGGGAAAAGGAGATGGCATCATGCCGTTACACCATGTTTCCTGCATGGGAAAGGCTATAATCTACCCTTGTTATCAACTAAATACCCAACAAGCAGTGCATTCCTGGTGCCCCTGCCTGTGCTGGCACTGCCTGGTGCTGGTTTCTGTGGGGGGATACTACAGAACATTTAGAACAACATAAGCTCAAATAGTAACAGGAAAATAATCAGGATGTTATGTATGTATATTTAAATCACCCATACCAACTTTCAAAAATGAAGCAGTTGGTTTTATATCCAAACAATATCTTATGAAGCAAGCAATAACAATCATTATATGAACTGCTTAAATGACCCATAAGGTGCTTGGGAACCAGGGAGATATCTCATTCACATTTGTATTCTCATAGCCTAACGTGGTGCTCAATACATGATAGGTATCTATTACTGCTGAATGAATGAACATCTCATATGAAGATGGATGCCACCTAAACAGAACAGCCCTTAAAACTTAACTACCTGTCACAGCCTCCATCTAAGGAAAAACAGCACCAAAATTCTGTGGTTTGGGACATCTCATATTACTACCTTGGCCAAAGCTAACTGGTCCAGGAATTCACACTAAGGTCAAAAGATCATGAATAAGGGCCAACATACTCTGGGGCACCTTGGTTTAAGATAGATCAATAGGAGTGCCCCTATGTGGCCAACATACTCCACTGGAGCCTCTCTCTCAGGAAGTGCAAATACAAGTAGCACAGGAAGAGGATTACAAGCTCTGCCCTTGAATCAGGCACACCAATGCACTTTTGGAAGACCAGGGCCCAGAGGGGCTGACTGCCAGCTGTGTACTTATGAGGAACCCCATCACTCCTGGCAGCTTTTCTCTGTGTTCTGAGAAACAGAGTTCTGAGAGATGAGACTAGATCCTGCCTGATAATAGTCTGGGAAATGCTGAACGCCATGTCCTTTCCTGATTCATCACAATACTACCCACTCGCATGCTTAAGTCTCTTAGAAATCTTGCTACCAAAAAAAAAAAAGTTTAATCCTGTTTAGCAGAGGGCCCCATGGTCTTTATTTTGCAGCACACATAACTGCCAAAGTGTAGCACAGGACACCTGATTTGAGAAATGATGCCTGAAAGTGACTTGTATCTCTTTCCTTACAACCTAAATAAGCCTAACTAAAGAATTGCCTTAATTACGGGGTTTATAAATATTATCCTCAGGAGATAAGCCTCCCTCCAGCTTGTGACATTAAAGCCACAGGCTCAAAATTAGACCTTTTCTATAAAGCAGTTACTTGAATTGTAACATGAGTCAAAACTTTGAGTTCCAAAATTCTTAAGATTTCATGACTTCATTCAGGAATCCTAAAAACAACTGTGGCCATCATCCATTAAAAATGCAACTTTCACAGTGTTCCACAGACAGGGAGATAAAAGTCTTCTGGGCTGATTTATTTTCATTAGTGCCTTGCCCGTAAATATATAAACAATTTTAAACCAGGCAAACACACATGCTGAGCATAAGAACATCCATCTGAATTGCCACTCTACCAGGGAAGAGAACTCTGAGTACCCTGTCACATAAATACATGATCTATGCCTTTTCTTGTCACTTCTCTTTTCTTCAGTCAGTTTAATAAATAAAATTGATGGTTTTGGAAAGAGTTTTAGGTCAGCTCTTCCAATTGTAACATTCCTTCACTTAAATATCAGTTACCACCACATTCCAGACTTTGAAGCAAAAGCTGTTTCCTGCATTTACTTTGACACATATCATAAAGTGGTATCAATAAAGCTCTGCCCATCAGCCCCGGCTGGAGTTTTTCCTGATACATGCCTGCTTTTCATTTTTTATCTTTCTTCACCTCCCTCCTTCGTTCTGCCCCAGAGTATGACTCATTAAGCTCATGGTAGAATAATTATTTTGTTTTTTAAATCATTGGGTGTCTGCAACATAATCTACAGGGAAATGCATTTTAATTCATCTAAAAATTCAAATGAGGATCACGAATACTTGAAAAGTTTTCGCAAGGAACAAACATGCCTAATATAGAATAGAAAAGGTGAGAATGAACTCCTATTGCTACAAGAATACAAAGCTCATAGTCTGGTAGAGGGGGAAAAAAAGTGCTTTAATGGAGAATTCAGAGACAAAAGTTGAAAAAAAACCCTCAATTCTCACCTGCTCCCAAAATAATATATTCCTAAAATGAGACACTCTTCTCCCATTATACATCAATCCACGCTTACTTTTGTAACTAACAGAAAAACTCTGAGCAAGATGTCCTATAAAATTTAAAGCGAAGTTTTTTTTGTTTGTTTGTTTTTTAAATTGAAGTATAGACAGTTTACCATGTGTCAATTTCTGGTGTACAGCATAATAGTTCAGTCATACATATACATACATATATTCGTTTTCCTATTCTTTTTCATTATAGGTTGTTATAAGATATTGAATATAGTTCCCTGTGCTGTACAGAATAAACTTGTTTATTTTATATACAGCGAGAAAAGTTTACGAAAATGTATATGCATGGACACACGGTCAGCTTTCACCCTCAAGAGCTAAGGAAGTAATGATTCTTAAATTCAGAAACTGCTATTCCAAGTGCAGACATGGAGGTAGAGATTAATAGGAGGGGAATCTAGTAAAGATAGACGCAAGTTGCAGTAACCTATTAGTATCAGTGAAAGGAGAGAAATGAAAGCTAACCCGAGGGAAAGAAAATTCAAAGCTCAAAGAGAAAAGGTGGGGAATTTAGTTTCTATTCCCGCTCTTTATAAATTGCTTTAATCTTTAGATTAAGCTCTCTGTTGTTTCTGTTTGTAATTTGTTTCTGACATGAGTGATAACGGGAAATCACCTAAATCATATCACTCAAGACACACTAAAAGAGGAGAAAATATACAGCAGTTTTGTGCACTGGAGAAGGTGGCGAGCACAGTCAGCAGACAGACATTCTGTAAAATGACTAGAAACCCATGACTATCTGTACATTCTGTTTCCAAGATTTTATCTTTCACTCTGAATTACTTCAGAGATAAATCAATCTATTAACATTCAAATAAGAATTGGAAGCTATGGTTAAAAAACAACAAGTATTAGAGTTGTATAGCAACTTTACTGATTTAATCACATCCCACCCACCCCAATCCCAAGGAATTCCTGTGACTTGCCAGAAGGAAACTACATTTTTCTCCTTCCTTCTGAGGGGTGCACATCATGCCCATAAAATGTTAGAGGCAGTCAAAATGACTTTGATAAAGCATATATCCAAATAAATGAAATTTTATAGCATTTCTCTGAGATAAAACATGCCGCCATAGCTCTTGATTTTAAATTTCAGATACTCACATTATTATATTTCAGATACTTACAATAGGGACAAACGCACCTTTTTCCATTGAAAAGTCCTAACTCTTCCAAGCCATTATTCATTTTCCCTCAATCATTTTTTCCCAAGACTCAAATAACAGTAAAAGCAATAATGACAATAACTTTTAGCTCCACGTACTAGGCACAGTGCCATGTGCTTTACATGCATTATCTTTTTAAAATCTCATGACAAGTTTAATAGACAGGAACTTTCATCATTCCCACTTTACAGATCAGGAAGCTGAGACTTGGAGAGGTTCATGACTGGCCTAAGTTCACACAGCTAGTAAGGAAGATAAACGAGGATTTAAAGTCTGCTCTCTCTAACCCAACAGCCCATGCCCTCATACTGACAAATGTAATAGGTATTACCTCCTTCCCATAAGAATAGAGGCATTCCAATCTGAATGCATGAATGTTAAGGTTAATGCACAGAAAAATGTAATGAATAGGAGCATACACTTTAGGTAGCAAGAAAATCTGAGAAATATTTGGATAATTTGATACCCAATCCCTACTTTATTAGCCAAAAATATCTTTTAAAAAAAGCCAAAGAGGATTCAAATACTCTAATACCCCACTGATTGTTTCAGGGGGTCCGTTTTACTTTCCTTGTACAAGGAGAGCTGTAATGATTAAGGGAAAAACACAGATGTACAACACGGCTCTGGGTAATCAAACATATTTACATGCCTATAAGTTTCAGGTTTAAGAAAAATTTACTCAAATATAGGCATCAGATACGTGTTTTAACACATTTGATTTTAGGAAGCTAAATTCAGAGCAGGGCACAAGCAAAGCAGCTGTCTAAGCTAAGATGGGCCAGTCATCGAAGTGGTGAAATTTAAGAAGTATAGAAAACTCCACTGCTTGAAATATTTCCTGCCCTTGTTTGAATGTCTTCATTACACTTTGTCACACTGACCAGAATATCCATTAGATACTGATTTCAGAAATTCAAGTGACACTATAAGCTCACTATAAGTTCACTCTTTGGTATCAATTAACTTGATTTGATTTCTTTCCTTTCCAAGAGAAGGGGGAGTTTCTAGCTATTCTCAACCCTGGCTGCACAATTAGAATCACCTTGGAATATTTTTAAACAATGCCAATGCCTGGGCTCCACCCCCAGAGGCTCTGTGGTTCTCAGTAACCAGGATCCAGGCATCAGCTGTTTTACAAGCTTCCCAGGTAGCCCTAGGATGTGAAAAGCTTGAGAGTCATTGGTCCAGACACTCTCTGCTTCCTGTAAAAAGAAAGAACAACATACACTGACCACGTCCCTATTTTCCACGGTTTTCGTCCTGGAAAGATTAAACTCTTTCATAGAAGTCTATGTTAAGAGAGATAGTAACCACCACAAAGTCGACTTTAAAATAAGAAATGAAAGTCGTGTGGATAGACGGTTAAAGGGGAGGTGGGAAGTCCCTATTTCTGGTTATTTACAAAGAAAAAAATTCATCCCTCTTCTTTAGAATACAGGAGACATGATCCCATTTTCTTAAGTAATCCTATAAATATGATTCACTGCTTTCAGATACATACTTCCTAATGGCCTATATGTCTGTATCAAATCCATCACAGCTGTCACATGACAGGAGCCAAACCTTAACTGTCAGACTCCAATTGTTCTGAGACCACTAGAATTTTGACTACAAAATAGGTCCAACAACCAACAAATTCAACTGCTATTTCCTTTCATGACATTTTATCAGTAGTTCAGATCTGCAATGTATGAATCAAACTGGATGAAATACCTGTATTTCTAGAATCTCGGTCAGAACATTATTATTACTGCAAGAGGTTAAAAACGGACAACCAACCTCATCTAAGGTTCTTATAGTAAAGTTTTACATATAAATAACTCTTTACATTAAAATGTGAAACTTACCAAGAACTAACATTAAACACTCTCCACTATTAACTTTCTGGGCAATCCAGATAAGGTGCTTAACCTCTGTGAGACTCAATTTCTTCAGCTTTAAAATGGGACTATTATTACCTATCCTACCAGAGACTTTCTTAAAGGATTTTGTTATAATGCTTGTACACTTGGAAAAACTCCAAAACAAAATACAAAGGTAAGCCATCAGTAGCCACTTAATCATAAGCTTTATGAGAGCAGAAACAGTTTCTCATAGATTTCTGCAACCTCAAAACTTTGCACAATGCCAAGCATATAGCAGATACTAAGTAAATGAGTAATGGTCATTAAATAGATGAATAAATGAATGTAAAAATATACAATAGTAATTGGAACTCACAGAGAACACAGGTTAATGATTATATAGTAAAAGCAAAATACATTCTTAGGCTTTTTTATCTCTCTACCACAAAAGCTATCGTTGCCTTTATGAAATCAATAACCATGTATCTATCCAATCATATTTTTGTGACTATATTAGACTATAGGCTAATGGAAATACTACTGAAGAGAAGCCTTCAGTGACTGTCAGATAAAATTCTATCAGAATCAACTAGGAGTAGAGGGGAGATCAAAGTGAAGTAAGCCAGAAAGAGAAAGAAAAATACCATATGATATCACTCATATATGGAATCTTAAAAAAAAAAGAAAAAAGAAAAAAAAAGGAACACTATGAACTCATCTACAAAACAGAAACAGACTCGAAGACATAGTAAGCAATCTTACGGTAACTGGGGAAAGAGGGTGGGAAGGGATAAATTTGGGAGTTTGAGATTTACAAAAGTTAGCCACTATATATAAAAAAAGATTTTTAAAAAAAGTTTCTGCTGTATAGCACAGGGAACTATGTTCAATATCTTGTAATAACCTTTAATGAAAAAGAATATGAAAACAAATAAATGTATGTATATGCATGACTGGGACATTGTGCTGTACACCAGAAACTGACACATTGTAACTGACAGTACCTCAATTAAAAAAAAAAAGAGAAGGGAGGTTATACATAACTTGCATTCATCCACCTATTCTTGAACTGTAGTCTTATATTCCATTCCCAGCTACATCTAACAAGAAAATGAAGAACAAAGCCACAAGAAAAAGGGTATACTCTTTAAGTTGGCCTTGTAAGAGATGTTAAATGTCAGCATCCTTGGTGCTGAAACAACCTCTTGTCTAAAAGCCTAGAGAATAAACCAACTGAGACATTTTTCTAGGTGTTTTTGGAATAAAGTCAGTTACTAATCATATTACTTGTATTCATTAGACTGAGACAAGAGAAGGCCCCTGAATGTGACCACTACCACCATCTGGCTATGAGCCATAGTTGGGCTAGCTAGGTCTGGGTTTTTCTGTAGAAAGAATGCATGGACTGACTGATGTCTGACTGAGATCTTCTCTCATCTCCTTTCACTTTCAGAGATCAGCTGCAAGTTTCCAGGACTCATTATAGAGTAAGCATGCATTTTCTCTGGTTTTCCTTAGAGTTTTTCCCAAAGATTACTACTATGCTTTGCCCACTACCACCTCCTTTCAGTGTATCTGGGATACTTTAGACAGAAAGAAATTAAGAACAAAGTGGTTAAATGAATTCTCTAGGTGCCATCCATCCCAACAAGATTCTGTACTCTGGAGTGATTTCTTAAAATATCATTAGCACTAACACATACCATAAAGAACTTTGTTAAGTGACTTAAGCCTTCCTAAAATGATTTTACAATTATGCTATTTATTCAGAGGCTTTTTAGTAAGTCACGCCCTTATGAAGAAATTAGCCCAACTGGAAACTGGTGTCCAGACCTACTACATTTGAACACTGGTTATAGTGCAGAGCAGAAAGCAGCCCAAGAAAGAGCAGGCTTTCAACTTTCAACACGTAGAAAGCCTTAGTAAACATTATGATTACTGACTCTGAGCTCAAATGAGATGGATAAACAAAGATCTGCCCAAGTAAGAACTGTTCTGTACTTTTTCTCTGATCTTTAATTAATCAGTACCATATTCTAGAAGTCAAGTTTCCAGAGACAGACATAATCCCATTCTACTCTTTATGGTCATCCCACATCTACACTATTGGTGAAGTAGGGCACCACATTTCAGAAGAGGGTATTTTAAGAGGATATCCTGATGCAGACTGTCCATTGCCTACCTTGTATCTAGTCCACTATTTTTTTTTACCAGAAGAACCCTGCTTTTATTCAGAGTAACAATGAAACCTAGCTTACAAACTATATTTCCTTGCCTCCCTTACATTAGAGTTGAGCAGGTGACACAACCTGGCCAATAAGAAATGGAAGATGCTGTTAAAATGTCCAGAAAAGCTCAGTAAAAGGGGAGGCAGACTCAGGAGGTACACACCCTGCTGCTTTTGGTTCTTCCTATTTTTCCTACCTGGAATGAGAACACAGTGGCTGGAGCTCCAATGGCCACCTCCAGAGCCTGAGGATGAGAATCACACCTTCAGGATGGCAGAGAAGAAACCAAGAGGATCTGAAGTCCCTGGTGAATTTCCTGAGTCTTCATGTCGCCTCTGAACTGTCTCCTGCAGGACATCTTAAGTGAGAGAAAAATAAATCCTTCTGTTTGAAGCCTCTAGTTTGGTGGTCTCTGTTGGTTTGTAACTAAATACAATTTCTAAGGGAAGTAGGTTCAGTTCCAAAGTTGGTCAATCATCACTCAAGAAAAACTTGAAATCATGTCATTTGAGAACGGTTGAAGGAACTGAGGGTTTACGTGTGGGAAATGAAGGGAATGGAGAATACAGAAAATACATATATTCAAATTTGTGAGTCACTGACATATGGAAAGCCACAGAGGACAAACCAGGGAGGATGAGGGAGAGCAAGAGAAGCAGACTTCTTAGAAAGATCTCATAGGTAGGACAAAATAAGAGCTGGCCCCTCATGGATAGGTCTTCATCACTGGAAGGGGTCAAGTATTAGGATTAATGTCTATTCCATGGGAACACAGCAGAGAAGAAAACACTGAATGAGGCAGTTGGAAAGGGTGATACTTACGTTTCCACACTCAACCCACACCATCTATGAATCTATGCATTCATAATACCTAATAACCAATCCTCTTTAATACAACAAATATATACTGAGTCCCTGTCAAGTGGATTTTACTGCTTTCCTTCATTTCTTGCATTTAATTCACCTAACTTTTATGCCACTTGCAGGCCTCTTTCAAAGACAACTGATGTTGCAGTTGATTCTGCAAGTGTCTTCAGTTTGTCAGACTTTGTAAAGAAATTCCTTTGCAGCTAGAACAACCTAAGCAGTAATTACAGGCACATGCCAGGCACTGAGCTACATGTTCTAAATTCATTATCTATAATTTCACCACAATCCTATGAGGAAATAGTTTTATTATTTTCATTTTTAAAGGAGAAAAATAAGGCACAGAGAGTGTAAATTATTTTTCAAGATCACAGAAGGGTGATGGCAGATGGAACTCAGCAATCAGACTCCAGAATCCACCGATACTATACTCACCACACCTATTCTACATCTGGCTTCAAAAAGGCATAGACCTTTAAGGTGCATAATAAAATTGCAAGTGAATTACAGGCACCATAAAATCAAACTACAAATTATGAAAGCAAATATCCAATGGATTTTGTACTTCTTTACCAGTACTTTCTTATTTTACAATCAATGTTATTTTATCCTTGTCTCTAAATATCACCCTGTGAAAAACAAATTTGGAATAATATACATTAAAAAAGCATATGGCAGCTCTATGGGCAAAAGATGCTATTTAGTTCTTGAGTAAATTGGTGAGGGGTTATGAGGTCAGCAGCCTTTCTCCCCAAACAGTTACGATTACCTTTATAAGGCAGAAAAGCCCCAACAGGAATCTGATTCTTCTCCCACCAATAACTGAGTGGAAGCCCACAGGTTAGAAAACCCTAAAAGTATAAAAATGCAGTAATTTTTCATAATAAAACTGACAACAAAACTTAAAAGGGATGTATTAACTCAACATTTGAAAAACAAAGCACCTCTTTTGCAAAGGTTTTAAACTTTTTTCTTACAACATTTTTAATACAAGAATATGAGTGTGTACCAGTTGACACGCCATAATTATTTCATTGTGAATCATTGTTAGGATTTAAAATTTGTCCCTTAAAAGCTGAAATAAGTACTTAACTATTTTTTAAAAATTAGACATTACAACTAAATAAAGTAAGCATCAATTTTATTATTAAGTACCCTGTTATC
The DNA here is from genome assembly GCF_048564905.1 of Vicugna pacos. NCBI lineage: Eukaryota > Metazoa > Chordata > Mammalia > Artiodactyla > Camelidae > Vicugna > Vicugna pacos. The sequence continues at coordinate 55,509,138 of NC_132989.1, forward strand.
CTAACTCATTTCTATCTGGTTTTATTTTTAAGTCTTTTTGAACTTCATCCCATTTTGCTATTTGTTCTGATAGATTCTTATTCTGCCTTGCAACTGGTCAGTAATGATAAATTCAGGATCAGAACTTTGAAACTGCTGACTTCAAATATGTTCAAACATATGACATGGGTTTCATCTCCCTTTGACACAAAAACCTGGCACATTCCGCCCCACTCACCATGGATACCACCCCATTTAGTGAAGCCTGTACTGTCCTGAGAGCACAAGGGTCATTAGAACAGTTTTCCCTCTCTTTTCACTCAGCCAATGTGCATCAAGTGATCAAGAAGTCAAATAAAATATACCTGCAGTTTAGGTCCAAAAGGAATAAGAAGCAAAGGAGAGAGAGACACACAGGAAGAAAGACAAAGAGGAAGTAAGATTTGCACAGATAAATAAAATAAAGGGGAAGCCAAGAATGCTTGGTGATGGCTATCATGTTTGGCAAGTGGATTTATGGTGTGAGTGGCAAAGAGTAGAAAGCCAGGAGGAAGTCCTTCTCACTGACCTCAAAGGTATACACATCAATAACTTGCTTTGGTAAATATGTCTCCTCTAACCAGTGGCCCTGCCTGTCACCACCAAGGGAGCTACTGCAGGCTGAGCCTGTAAGCCAGGAACGTCCTTCCTCTTGTACCCAAGCAGTGTGTCTCTCATATGACTGCTCTGAGGTACCGATCGCCTTGCCCAGGAGAGCAGCCAGGGCAGTGGCAGTGTTCTTTGGAGGTTGTGCAGTAGTCCTTCACTCCCATAAGGTAATCCTGCAGGTGTTTCTCTTGGCTGTGATCATCAGCACATTAAAAAGAGTCGTATTTTCCTAAGCTACCAAGCACGCAAGTGTCCATATCGAGCAAGATAACAAGAAGGAAAGAAGTCCCTTTCCAGCTGCAGCCCAGGACCCAGCATGGCTGATAGCCTGAGAGGGAAAGAAAAATCAATGATTTGATGGTGTTTGCTGACTACATTCAAACTGGACATTTCATTCTTTCTCTCTAGTCTGAGTATGTGAGACATAAACACTATGACAAACGTGGACAAATGCTCATTCCAAGCTTTGTGCTAGGGACGATAACTACTTAGCTATTCAAAACTAACCACTCTGACAACTCAGAGTCCTCTGAAACCCAGCCATACATAGAAAACAAAATAAACAAGTAAACAAAACCTTCTGAGCAGCGAGAATACACATCATGACATTCATCTCCCAAAGCTGGACAGTTACTCCCAGGAGACGTTGCCAGACCTTTGCCCAGAATCCAGCTCATTTTAATTAAGACCTAGTTCTCAGCAGTTCAGCTACGTTATACTGCAGCCCACAAAGATTAGAAACAGAAAAAATGAAGGGATGTGTACTGCCCAAGCAGACATACTGACTGCAGTACAGAAACAGCTGGCCTTCAAGGAAAAGGCAGAGCTAAGGGCAGCACACAGGCAAACCCAAACCAGTAACAACAAAATAAAATGCAGGAGAAAATGATCTATCTACTTTGACAACTTCCTTAATCTATTGCCCGGTGCAGTAAAATAAATCATATTTTAATGACAGTTCTGAATCATCAAGAAACATACAAAGTTTCCATACTTTGTTTATGAAAGCAGAGAAGTTTTAGTACTATTTCGAAGAAAGGTTTGGCACTTCAATAGGTAAAGCTCCATTTTCTGGAACTTCCACCAATTACTGAAATTTTTAGATGCCAATATTTATCTTTAAGACACATGGTCACTTTACCAGCCACCTAAGAGTTGGCCAGGGCAAAGCCAGGCCAGAAAATGGGAAAGTGGATGAAAATGAAAAATTCTGACTGCCATACAGCAAAGCTGACAATTTGAGAAGTGGATGGAGTCTTAAAAACAGGTGGACGAACTGAGAAGTTTGCCCCAAAGACAGGCCTTACTCTTCCAGAACACACTGGTGGCCGCTCTTGGGCCATACCTGACAGCAATCCAACAGGCGGAGTGAGGAAAGAGGGTCGTTCCTTCTTCACAAAGGACTTAGAATGGTACCTTGGAAACCTAGTTGGTCTTTAGGTTACCTGCTAAGAAGGCAGATTTCAAGGATCCATCCACTCTTGCAATATGCTAGTTTGGAATGTTTGGATGGCACCCTGTAGTCTGCATTTTTTAAACCTCAGCCAGGTTTGGAACCACTGACATGGGATGCTGTGGTTTGGGGAGGCACTCTGAGTGCCTGTCACCTTCACCTGAGATCTCTAATCTAAAGGGCAGCTGGTGCTGCTTCTGGGATGCATGCCCGTTCAGCCTGGCTCCCACTGGGAACACACAGGGCCCACATTTTCCCACAGGAGCCCAGTGAGACTCCTAGGTAGCACCTTAAGGAGTTCCAAGAGATTAAGACAGAATGAGAAACACAAAACTAGCCATAACTTTTTTTTTTAATTACAAGGCAATTGATTGCTGCTCACCACCAACAACAAAAAGTGTGTAAAAGAAATAAAAAGGAGACTGTGTATTTTACCACATCAAAAGCAGTTACAAGAAAAATAAAGTGTTTTTTTTTTTTTTAAGTTTCTTCAGGGAGCTGACACTGGTGGTCAGAATGTTCCAACTCTAACTACTTTCTAACTTCTGCCACTCTATTCAGTAATAATGAAAGCTCACACTTAGGTACTGCTTAGCCTGTTTTGTCCTGAATCACTTCTTCAGGCATTTGCACTTTCTATCTGGCATCATTCTTTTATGAATTTCTTTTAGTTTCTTTCATCAGTTTAATATTTCCAGAAATATTACAGTCCCCCCAAATGCACAGTGTTTTCATTTACAATCTCACGTAGACAATGTCTTTAAAGTAAAAGAAATAATTAGTAATAAATTTGAATATGCAAAACCTTCCAGCACTGGTAGAACTAAAGTCTGGCTATGCTTCTTTGGCATTTCAGTTGCCAGGGTATCTACTCATTACCTTTATGGTTTTTTTCCATTACATGGAAAGCAAACATCAATATCTCTGAACACACAGAAAATTTTTTCTGCACTAAGTAAGTAAACTCTACTGTCAACGGGGGCAGCTTGTTTAACCTCTTCCCTTCTATTTGCTAAATAGGTATAGTATGTAGTGTGAGACTGAAAGGAGAGAAAAGATTAAAGTTTACAGTATTCTGTACCTTTCCACAGATCCCCATTACAAGCATTAGAAAAGGTAAGAATTAAGTGGTTGCCAGATTTGTCTACAGATATTACAAAATTTCCTATATAATCATTAGATTCTAGCTCCTTGGATGTTGGGGTTATGGCTATCCATCTCTGGCCCTATACAGGTATGTCTAAGACCTTAACAGCAGGACTGGTGTATCTGGGACTGTATGCAGTTTCTAGAAGTTTCCAACTCTCTTTATCAAGTGATACCCTTCACATTCTTACTGCATAAAAATGCCCCAACATTAAGCGAACTAAAATTCTCTAGAACTTAGAAAGGTTTCCTAAATACATCACAGTATGAATGTATGTTAGATTGAGGAGGATAGATTGGGATAAAAGGCACAAGGAAAAATAAGATTTTTCTGGAGTCAATTGAAATAAATTCTAGGTGAATTATCTAAACAAAGACAAAAGTTAGTTATTATCCTTTCACTTGACTACTAGACATATTTTAATCTAAATAATCCACAAAGTTCTTCCTTTGACATGCTATTTTGTCATTCCCACTTCTTAAAACATATACTCCAAGGATAGATTTACATACATTCATGGAGACCCCACCACCATAGTCACTCAATAAATATTTAAAGGGTGAATAAACACCATTTAAAATCTTCAACTTAACATCCCAAGCATAGAAACAGAAATAATTTCACAATTTAAGAAAACTAAAGTGTGTCATTGTTTAGAGAGAGAGCAGGATTTGCAATGGGTAGAATTGGGCTAGAATTCTTGTTAGCTGCTAATGCACAAGCCTCAAACGTTTAGCCTTCCCATCCATAAAATGGGGTTAATACTATTTGCAGACTTGCTCTAAAGATTAGAAATAATATCTGTAAATCTCTAAGCATAGTACAATTTGAATGGCGACGGTGATGAGTTTTCTTTAAAAAGTAATACTACTGTGAGCACATTTATTTCTATCATTTTGCATGTCCCAACTTTTTCTATGCCAGATAATCCTCCTATGATTCCATCATTTTGCTTGACATAATTTCCCAGAACAACAGAGTACCATATTCAGAAGGAATAAGAAAACACATTCCAAAGTAAATAGAAATACTTTTTTAAATTTTAGAATATTACTTAATTTCAATGTTTGGAGCTTATTGACAGTTTCTCTTTATCCATTGAGATCCTTGGATTGCAAGGAAAGAAAGTTGAGTCAAAATGAATTTATTGGAAGGATACAGGGTAGCTCCTGGAACCGGAGGAAGTGCTTTATAATCAGGCCTTGGAGGAACTGACAGAACTAGGTCACCCTGGGGATCAAGGTAGAGGAACCAGGAGTGTCTTCAGGCAGCAAAGCAGAATGTTCCAGTTCTAACCACTTTCTAATCTTCTGTCCCTCTGCTTCATAATAATAAAAGTCCACATTTTTATACTGCTTATCTTGTGCCAGTAATGCTTCTGAGTACTTTGCATGTATGAACTCACTTAACCCTCACAACGGTTTCATGGGGGAGGTAATTCTCACGAACAAAACAAAGTCTCATCAGTATAACTTGAGTCATGTTCCCATGCATTGGGTAAGGAGCTACCTCATTTGATAGCCCCACCAAGTTAAGATGGAATAAGGAAAAGCCAGGGTAATTTTTAGCAAAAAACAAATTAAACGAGACTGGGCAGACAAAACCCACAAATGTCCACTACATCTGATAAACCCATATGCCTGGCTCTGAAGGATCTATGTCTCTATTTCTAGTTGGTAAAATATTTCCTATTAGTGATATGCACTGACTGGGATTTTAAAAGTTTAAAAATAAAATGCCTATCCTCCAGAAATGAACATTATACTCTGTCTTGTATTATATATGTGGATAGAAATATAGAAATACTTAAAATCAATATATGAGTGCACACAGATTCCAGTTATTAATAAAATGAAAAATCAAATGTATTTAACAAACAAAATACTTAAAAGAAATTGTAGATGCAGTCAAGTTCAACTTTTCTGACTCCACTAAGTCTAGGAATCATAGAAGAGAGGAAATTCTCCATTCATTACCCCAGGATTAGTGAGATAAACATTCTCCCTATCTCTTGTAAGCCCCTGGTAAAATAATTCCTTCACTCAGTTACTCAAATAAACAAGACTCCCACTGGCAGAAAGAAAAAGATATTCTATTATCCTGAGTATTTCCACTTTCAAAAAACAATTCTGATGTTTGACCTGCAAAAAAAGAAAAAAAAAAGCAGTTGCTGCCAATAAATTAGCATATTATTATAAGGTGAGGTTCCTGCAGGAGGGTAGGAACCATATTTTGTTAGTTCTTATGTCTGTTGTTCCTAACAGAGGTATTGTACATAGAAGGAATGCAGTCAAAATTGATTTTACAAATGAAGTGAAAAAATATTGTTCAAATACTCTTGAACTTATTGCAAGAGTATTTCCTTTTTTTTTTCAGTCAGAACCTGACTGGTCACATCATCACAATTAGTACCCTTTAAGTGCAAGATGATACTCATTCTTTGTTTCGTCATTAGCTGTTCTTTGAATGTCTGTTATGTCTAAGTCAACAGGCTAATGTGAAAAGAACTAGACATGTGAGTCAAAGCATAAATGCCTCACACCCTCTATTCTCAAATTTTCACTGAAAAGTTCCAAGAGTTGTAAAAGATGAGAGAAAGTCACCTTCAAATTAGAAACCATGGAGATGACCATCCACAAAGCAGACTAAAAGAAGTTTCAGCTATGCATAAATAGATCAGATAAAAAGCAAATAAGACCAGTCAAGGAATTAACTCTCAAATTCTCCAGTGCATAGTCACTTATTTGTAAGGACAAGATCTGATGGCTGGGTGTCCTAAGACAGCAGAGTAACGCATCTTTGTGCTTTAGTTTGCTAAGGTGAATCACTGGCATTTGAAAGGAGTCTCCTGAAGCCCCCAAATTATTACAGAGGCCATACCAAGCAGCAAGATGTGGCTGGGCAGGAAACTGGGCACAACAGCAGCTTATATAAAGCATGAAGCAAGCTGGCTAAGAAACAGGCGGTCAAGAAAGCTAGCCCAGAAATCTGACACCTGCACAGCACCTTCACCAAATATGGAGAGAAAATACTGCACGATCAACATTCCTCTGCTGGAGTAACCAGGCATCCACCACACTTCCTCCTCTGCAGTCCACAGGAGATGAATCTCTTAACCATCAATATGACTGATACGAAGGTTAGAAAGCTGGAGTTTAATCTACCAGTTTGTGGGCAAACACCAAAGATGGGTAGTCCACACTCACACAAAAGTGAGAAGCAGGGAGAAGAAATACTAAGATGAGGTTATAAAAATATTCTATGGCATAATAAATTGAAGACAACATTCAAGCTGTTTTAAAAATCAAAATTTTTAAATTACCTACTGTATAGGAAATACAAGTAAATGTTAGAAAACATGTGCTTCATGTTGCCAATAAAATTAAAAATATATGAACTATAAAAGGTTAAATGGAGTTAGATTACAAATGAGATGGAAGTTTACTTGGGTGAAGGCAGCAAAAAAGAAAGGGGAGAGGTAAGGAGACCAAAAGATGCAATATCATAACTTCAATCTAGAATAGAGGCAGTAAAGATAGAATTGACACTGCAGAAAATAAAATTACAATAAGGTTGCTGCACAAAGATGTATATACAATCATAACTGATGCAATATTTTTACTGGGTCCTACCTTGTTACTTTCTCAGCACTTATTAAATAGTAAAAATATTTACATAGAAAACAGGAAACAACTTTAGTATTCATCAATAGTGGATAGTTTAAATAAATTATGGTATATCCAAACTGTGGAAAACTATGCAACTATGTAAAATGATGACATGGATTTGAATTTTATGACACTGAAATATCTAAAAATTGAAGAAATGTAAAATTTCATACAGCATGATACCATTTCACAAAATAAACATACTGAGAGAAAAAGAAAGCAGAGGAAAGAGAATAATCTAAAAGGATATGCCCCAAAAGGTTAAAATTTGTTAAATCTGGTAGTTGGATTATAAGTGGCTTTTATTTTCTTGTTTTTACTTGTCTCATGATCACTTGAAAAAATAATGTTATATTTAATTTTTTAAATTGTGGGAGATGGTTTAAACTGTTTTTAGTTATACTTATATAATCTTTTATTATTAAAATAACAAATAAAGAAAATGAAACAACTAAGCATATGATTTTAATAAATTAGAAGGTAAAGCAAACCTAAAGAGCAAAAAGAAGTAATTAACAATAAAAATATCTATTAATAGACTAAAAAATGGAAAAAGACAATTAAAAGCAAATCCATGAGCAAATTCTTTGGATAAAAACATGTTTAAGAAAAATTAAGAATGAGTAAGGAGATAAATCAACAGGTACAGAGGAATTTTTCCCATTGCTAAAAATATATACATACAATTTTATAAATAAACTTGAAGTGTGAACAAAAATTATGTTTATAGGAAAAAAACATCAATTTTTAAAATTCAATCAAAAAGATACAGACAACCTGAATAGATCAATGATTATAAAAAGAGATGAAAACTTTGTCAAAGATTATCTCCAGAATATGGTTCCAGGACCTTGTAGTTTTTATATACAAATGATAGAAAATGTCCAAGGAATTGATGATTTTCAAACTGCTAGTAATCACTTCCACAGGCCAGAAAATAATATAAAAATTCTAGACAACATTTTAAGAAACTAATTTATGCCTTATTTCCACATTAGGCAAAATCAGAGCACAGACATATGAAAAAACAAAAAACAACAAAAACAAAAACTTGCATTTGAAAAAAGATTCATATAAGTAAAATTCTCACCAAGACAAACCAAGGATATCAACCCCCATATGAAGGTTCTAAGGAGGACCCTCATCTCAGGGCTGTACTTCTCTCTCCCTGCAGAATAAGCCTCATGAGGGCCACCTCAGCCCATGTCACAGATGTATAAACTCCTACGGTGGACAGACCTCAAGCAGTGTTTGTCTCTGTTGAACATCAACAAATTCAAATCAATACAAGGGGACAGGGCTGTCATCTAACTTCACTCACCCGAAGCATCTGGGTCTTAGCCTCTTTCTGAGAAATGCTTATACAACTATATTTCAAACACACAAATAAAACAAGAGGCAGGCTATAGGATTCAGAGGAAGAAGATATTACTTCTGAGTGGAAGGATGGGGAATCAGGAAAGAGGTGGTGTTTGAGGTAGTTCTTCAAAGATAGGGTTTGGACATGTTTGAATCCTCACACATGGAAAGAAATGTAACAAAGTCAAAGAAGAAACAGAACCCAGGCCCAGTCAGTCATGAGCATAATAAATACATTGTCCAATTGAGGCTTGCCAGATAAGATCCAGACCACCCAGTTAAATCTGAATTCTAAATAAACATACAATTTTTGGTATAAATATGTCTAAAAGATGCAATATTTTGGTAGAAACCACCACAGGGCTAGGAATGGAGTATCAGAAAATTCAGCAGGTATGTCTTTGACATGCTTTTTGGACATTCATAGAATATTTTGTTTTGCCTTTTCTCTATTCTTTATCCCTCAACTCGTTTAAAAATTCAGAAGGATGCACTGGAAGTACCCATCCAAACACATTTCAGACACAACTAACCCTCAACTGTTCTCAGGGTCCAGAGTCCCTGCAGAAGGCTGTCCTAGAGAGGCAAGTGTGTAGTGAGCCTGGCTCCGGTGTCCATGAGGACACAGTGCACACCAAGCTCTCAGAACTGGCAACTGCCCACAGGGCCTGGCCAGGGAGCAAAAAGCCAGGCTCAAGGCAGAGAACCCAAGAGCCTGGCAAAGACAAACACTTTTCCTGGACATACAACTGAATTGTGAGTTTTAAAAGGGAAATAGAGCTGACCACTATGGTATTTGGGATTTCCACAAATCTGTGTCCAAAGACAGCTGGGATAAATATTTCACAAGAATAGGCAGTTCCAAAAACAGACACAGTATAGCATACTGGTTTTAAGAAAATGGAGTCTGAAGTCAAATAGAGTGGGGTGTGAATCCCAACTCCACCTACTGTGAGTTAAGTGACCTTGAACAGAGTACAAGTCGTCTCTGCAGACTCAGTTTCCTTTCTGTAAAACAGGAATAATCGTAAGGTTGTTAAATGAGACAATATAGAAAACGTACCCAGCTCCTAGTAGTTACTTAATAAAAAGTAATACTCCAGTATGTTTTGGATGTAATCAAAGGCAAAAGAAATCACAAGGAAAAGTAGAACTGTTGATCTTTCCAGTATTTCCTTAGATTACTGAGAGAATCAGGAGTCACGTGGTCTAGAATCAGCAACCCCATAAGCGAGGATCAATTCCAGCATCCCCAGGCATTCTAATGTCTCTGGAGGGCTAGGATCATTCTCAGGATCCTGCTGTTAGAAAAGGAAACCAGAGTTGCCCACAGAGCAGGGAGTGTGGGGAAACACACTCCAGTTCCTGAGCGACTTCCAAATAGAAGGATTTTCAGAGGCAGGGATTTCTGAGATTCCAAGAAGATATTTGAGAACGTTCTTCCCCCAGAGGGAAGAAACTAGGTCATGTGCTCTTAACCCAATGAGGTTTAGGGTCACAGTGGCGGGAGAGAGAAGATAGTTGGCCTTAATTAGCTCCCAAAAAAGCCCAGAACTCCTGGGATTAATCCAAAAGCAAGCTAAACTTCTAGTGGAGAGATCCAAGCTCACAAATGTAAGTACTAGTTTCAGGAGAAGGAAACCAAATCTAGGACAGCTTCTGAACAATTACCATTTAACTAACATTTACATCCTATAAGAACTAAATTTATCCTTGCCACAACCCCTGTTTATAGAAAAGTCTCAGTCGCCACCAGAAAGTAAGGTCTGTGAAGGGATGGTCTGTGCCTGTGCTTTTTACTGCCATATGTCCAAGGAATGGCAGAGTGTCTAGTACATAGTGGGTACTTAATAAATATTCATTGAACTAAATCATTCAAAGCCACACAACAAGTTAGCAGGGGGAGCTGGGATTCAAACCCTGGTCTGACTCTCAAAACCACACTCACTTCTGTGTTACACTGCCAGCCTAGGCAGCCTTAGGCCAAAAGCTAGCCCAAAGCAAGCTGCCGCCCTGGCTCTCTCCCTCCAAGCTCTCCTGGGGTCCACCAGGCTGAATAGAAAAGCCACTTGGAAGGGTAGCCTGAGGAGAACGGATGAATCAAGAAGTTTTAGCAGATACTGCTAGTTGCCTCTCAAATGTCTATTTTTCCCCTTGCTAAAAGGTAACAAAGCTTTCATTCACCTACTAGAAATATTTGGTATCTTAATTATAAAGATATCATCAGTGTACACAGAGGTCTACTAGATGGAGCTTCTATCAAAGTAATTGTGTTACTGCTCAGTTGGAATAAATTTTTACCTTTTGAGTGCCCTTTTCTTCTTGCCTAGAGGTGAAACAGACATCCTGGGAAAGTAAGAATAAAAGCCTCGAGCTAAGGCTGGTGAAATAGGAAGCTACAAGGAAACTTGGTCCTTGATGACTATCTGGAGAGGCTACATCTGCTTTGGCCTGTCCCTCTCCTGATTTCTTGCTTTGTAAGACAGAAAAATCTCTATTTGGTTGACTGGATATTGCATGCTGTCTTCATATGCTGCATGCAATGACTGAATGACAGTATTCCCAAGCCAAGCGTAATGAAGATACCACTGCACCATTCCTCAAAAATCTTCAGCTGCTGCATAGGAAGATCCAACCGCCTCCACCCCACCCCCCGCCGACCCCAGGCCCATCTTCTACTATGGCCTTCCATAATCATGTCCTTCCAATTCCAGCAGGCTCTTTGCCATATTCCAAACAAGTAATGTATTTTAAGATTGATGCTGTTCTCTCCACCTGATATATCTTCTTCCATAATCTTTTCCAGACCCTGGAAGAGTCAAAGAATTGATGTAGATCACAGTGGCAAGTGGAAGTCTTCAGAAAAAAAATTGTGTCTTCTAAATATAAGCCAGATGCACTTTGCCCTAAATATCCATTTCTGGAGTAAGAGACCTGATTTACTCTTGGCTTCTCTTTAATGTCAAAAGCTCTCACCTTATAAAAAATGATTAATAAGTTATCACTTATTCGGAATATGTCAGAATGGAAATGCTCATTCACAACAGCAGTCATGAGAAACATCAAAATTTTAAGAATATTTTTTCCTGTTCTATAGCGTCTGATTATCCACGAAGATCTTTAGTTTCTGTTTTATATATATATAACAAAACATACACATGAATAAGTTGTCTCATAGTAGAAACTATAAAGGTTTAGCACTGTGTTCTGACATTCTGTGTGGTGGCCAAATCCCCAAGTTATTGACCAAAATATTTCGTTTCCAGAGCTACTTATTATGTAACTACGAGAAAGTAATTAAACCTCCCAGTTCATCCATCTGTCAAGGAAAAATAATATTATATGTGCCATCTGTCCAGCTTTCAGGTATGGCAAATATTGATGAGAAAATTCAAACGAAGTATAGGGCTTTGTGTCAGCTCATTTACAAGAGTTGATCAGTACTGAAAATGTTACAAATCAATTTTTGTTCATTGATTATGCTTTTTTGAAATATTTCAAATATAACAGAAGTTAATGATTTGCTACCCAGGTCTAACAGATGTTAACATTCGTTCATCTTGGTTTCATATTTATTTGCTCTTTTAATAAAGTATTTGAGACACAGTTAAAGCACATACAGCTAAAGCACTAATCCAACCCCATGCTGTCCTTCTCCTCTTTCTCCAGAGGTGTCCTGAAGTTTTGGGGAATCAATTCCATGCAAGACTGCGTAATTTTACTACACAGTATGCAAGAATTAATATATAGTATTATTTTGGTTTTTAAGTTTTACTTATTTTTGTATCATAAGCACGTATCTTTTAGTAATTTGCTTTTCACATTGAATATTCTGTTTCACAAGTCTATTCACAGTTATATGCAGGTGATGCAAACTTTTCATTTTAACTGTCAAATGGTAGTAATCTACAGTTAATTTATCCATTCCCTGATTAGTGGACAGTTAGGCTGTTTCTCCTTTTTTACTGTACTCAGCAATGCTATAAAGAGTATCTGTGTACACATATACAAGTGTTTCTTTAAAATATGTGACTGTACTTTAAAGTAGAATTGTTGGGCACTTTTGTACGCTTTTACAAAAAGCCATTGGAATGGCATTGAATTTTTAGATAAATTTGGGGAGATGTAATATTTTTAGGAGTCTTCCCATCTGTGAATATGGTATGTCTCTCTAAATTCTAAGATTGTCTTTTATGTCTTTAAGTAAAGTTTCATAATTTCATGCATGAAAAAAATAAAAGTTTTTGTGATTTTCTTCCCTAGACAGACATCTTATATTCTCTCTCTCCCTTCTGTTCCCTACTCTCTCTTTCTTAACTGGTTGCTCTTTTCAGTTATACCATTTTTCACATTGCATTTATGCAAGGTTGTGCTGTTAGAAATGCTACTTAGTTTTTTTTTAATGTTGAATTTCTGTTGTTAATTCTGTATTTAGCAAACTTAGTGAAGTAAACACTATAAATTCTAAAGGCTCTTTTATCTAGAGATGTTTTTGGATTTTCCAAATGTCCTTGTCTGCAGATTCCCATGGATTTTCTTTCAGACAAACACACTGTTTGTCAATAATGACAATGTCAGTTCTTTTCATTCCTTGCATTTTTATTTATTTTTTTCCTGTCTTATTTTTTAGTTAGGACTTATAGTATCATGCAGAATAAAAATCTGAAAAAGGGTATCTTTGTCTTGTTCTTGCCTTTAATAAAATGCTTCTAGTGATTCTAGAACTAATGATCCTAGTTTGCTATGAGTTTGTCATCTTTAATCAGTGAATCATTTTCTAACAATTTCTAAATTTCAACATCAACGTCCAGTAATAGGGTGTTTGAGTGAATATACAATAGATGACCATAAAGAAAAACTCCTATAAATCTGAAATATTTGTGATTGTCCTAAATAAACATGGGTAATAATTTTTCTATTCTTCAGGTCATAACTTGAAATTGCAGTTCATATTCCTTCTAAAAGTTTGGGGACCTCTAAGAATCAATAATTAGTTTAAAATATGAATTTAAAATACCAACATAAATTTTAAACAGTCATCTCACTTGATGAAACAGCTGGTAATGAATACCTGCCATCTATTAATACAATTAACTGTTTTCATAGGACCACGGGCAAATGATCAAAAGTAACTGTAAACACTTAAAGCAACTTTTAAAAAATGCAAACACATGGTAATGTCCTACTTTACTGTTATTACTGGTTTGTCTAATCTGTTTGGGACTATTTTACTAAAGACAGAGGTAACTTCTTAACTGTTCTTTCCCCGAAAGATAATATTCTTGTGAGCAGCAAATAATCTCAAAATTTATTTGTTAAGTAAATTATCATGAACATAAAAAAATTTTCTAATAGAAACATTGTAATAAATGGTAGTTAAATTCTCACACTTACTTATAAGATACCATTTAATTCATAGTGTACCAAAAGTAAGTACAAAATATACCCTTTCAACTACACCAAGCCACCACATATATTTCTATAGTGGTAATTTTAAAGAAGGTGACTCTTAAGACTCTGATGATGGGGACAAGGATTTATGTATTTGTTGAGAAGGAAAGATAGATGAACTTGGATCACAACAATTTGTTTTCTTTAAATTGTATCTTTCAAGTTAAACTGTTAAACTGTCTATTTTCATTTAAAATTATAATAAAAACTTCAAGAAATGCTTCAAATTAAGCTTTGCTATATTCTAGGGACTTTGTACAACAGAAAATCATAAATCCAATCAGCAGGGCCTTTCAACTTTTTATCAGTGTTCTCAAATTCAGTTGCTTAAGAATTATCTAGTTAATTTCCAGAATATACAAATAGCTCATACAACTTAATAACAAAAACCCACACAACCCAATCCAAAAATGGGCAGAAGACCTAAACAAGCATTTCTCCAGTGAAGACATACAAATGGCCAATAGGCACATGAAAAAAAATGCTCAATATCTCTAATTATCAGAGAAATGCAAATTAAAACTACAATGAAGTATCACCTCACACCAGTCAGAATGGTCATCATTCAAAAGTCCATGAACGATAAATGCTGGAGAGGGTGTAGAGAAATTCCCACCACACTGCTGGTGGGAATTTAAATTGGTACAGCCATATGGAAAACAGTATGGAGATTCCTCAAAAAACTAAAAATAGACTTACCATATGATCTAGCAATCCCACTCCTGGGCATATATCTGGAGGAAACTCTAATTCAAGATGATACATGTACTCCAATATTGATAGCAGCACTATTTATAACAGTCAAGACATGGAAATAACCTGAATGTCCATCAACAGATGACTGGATAAATAAGTTGTGGTATATTTATACAATGGAATACTATTCAGCCATAAAAAAGAATAAAATAATGCCATTTGCAGCAACATGGATGGACCTGGAGACTGTCATACTAAGTGAAGTAAGCCAGAAAGAGAAAGAAAAATGCCATATGATATCACTTAAATGCCAAATCTAAAAAAAATGACAAAAAGGAACTTATTTACAAAACAGAAACAGACTTACAGACATAGAAAACAAACTTATGGTTACCTGAGGGGAAAAGCAGTGGGAAGGGATAAATTGGGAGTTCAAAATTTGCAGATACTAACTACTATATATAAAGTAGATAAACAAGTTTCCACTATATAGCACAGGGAACTATATTCACTATCTTACAGTAACCTACGATGAAAAAGAATATGAAAAGGAATGTATGTCTGTATACATATGACTGAAACATTACACTATACACTAGAAATTGACACAACATTGTAAGCCTACTAGACTTCAATTAAAAAACTTATCTAATTAACTATGTGAGGTGATGGACATGTTAATTAGCTTGGTGGCAGTTACTTTACAATGTATATGTATATTAAAATGTCAAGTTCAGCCCTTGTTCTTTAAATATATATAGTTTTTATTTGTCAACTGTAACTCAATAAAGATGGAGAGAAAAAAAGAATCTCCTAGCAACATTATTAAAATTCCTTCAATCTTTCATCACCCTATACTACAAACATATTGATTCATAGGTTTAGGGTGGGATTGATAAATTTTCATTTTTAGTAAGTACTCTACCCTCAAAATACTGACCCCAGTTCACAGAGAAGGACATCTCTAGATAAAATATACACTCAAGGTTATGGGTGTATATCAAATCCCTGATTTTTTAATCCCTTTACCATCAATATATACCATATCATATATCTATACACATCACATATATTTGTTTTCATATTTTTTCATTAAAGGTTATTACAAGACATTGAATATAGTTCCCTGTGCTATACAGAAGAAATTTGGTTTTTATCTATTTTTTTTTTATATATAGTAGTTAACCTTTGCAAATCCCAAACTCCCAAATTTATCCTGTTGCACCCCCTTTCCCCTGGTAACCATAAAATTGTTTACTATGTCTGCGAGTCTCTTTCTGTTTTGAACATATACCATATTTTTTAAAAGCACAATGGCCCTATTGGCATCCCCACCTATTCCCCATCCAATCCTAATTAGTAAAAATAGTTTAAGCATCCACTTGTAATTTAAGACTGGCACCCTGCACTAGGGTAATCTGGTAACCTCCTCTGTTCTGACACACAGTGCTTTAGTGAATAGCATTTAAATATTTGGGTCATTGCCAAAATTCAATATGCATTTTTTTGTCTTTTTTTAAAAAAATGTTTTTATTTATAGTCTAAACATTTTTGTTCCACAATGAAAATAATAACTCATAAAGTATTTACCTGATGTCATTGTTTTCATGTTATTATAACTATTTTTAACAGCTTTATTGGGATATAATTTATACCATAAAGTTCACTTGTTTAAGTGTGTTTAAGAATACAATTCAATGGCATTTAGAATATTTACAAATTGTGCAACCATTACTATAATGTAATTTTAAAACATTTTCATCATCCCCAAAAGAAACAAAATCCTATACCCATTAGCACTCACTTCTCATCCTTTTCCTTCCCTGGAAACAAACCCTAGTCAACCACTAACTTACTTTCTGTCTCTACAGATTTGCTTATACTGTGTTTTTCGTATAAACGGAATACATTATGTGGTTTCTTGTGACTGGCTTCTTTCACCCAGAACAACGTTTTCGAGGTTCATCCATGTTGTAACATGTATCAGTAATTTCCCTTTTTTACAGCCAAGTAATATTGCACTGTATGGATATACAACATTTTGTCTATCCATTCACCTGTTGATGGACATTTAGATTGTTTCCATTTTTTGGCTATTATGAATAATACTGTTATGAGTATTCATATACAAGTTATTGCTGTATGTTTTCAATTCTCATAGGTATATACCTAGGAGTAGAATTTCTAGGTCACATGATAACTCTGTGTTTAACATTTTGAGGGGCTGCTAAACTGTTTTCCAGGACAGCTGTACCATTTTATATTTCCATCAAGTAATGTGGAAGGTTCCAATTTCTCCAAATCCTTGACAACACTTGCTATTACCTGTCTTTTCTATTAGAGCTATGCTAGTGAATATGAAGCAGAATTTCAATGTGGCTATGATTTGCTTTTCCCTAATGCCTAATGATGTTGAGCCTCTTTTCATGTGTTTGTGATTTGTTCATCTTTTTTTGGAGAAATACTTATTCTTATCCTTTGCCAATTTAAAAATTGTCTTGTCATTTTATTAGAGTTGTAAGAGTTCTTTATACAGTCGGGATATATGTTCAAATATATGATTTGCAAATATTTTCTCCTAGTCCATAGGCTGTCTTTTCACATTCCTGATGGTGTCCTTGAAGCACAAAAGTTTTAAATTTTGATGAAGTTCAAGTTAACAATTTTCTATCGCTTGTGCTTTTGTTGTTATGTTTAAGAAAGAGTTGCCTAACTCGAGAGCATGAAGATTCACTTCTGTGTTTTCTTCTATGAGTTTTACTAGCGTGATTATTTTTATAGATGTGAATGAATGGGAAATGAGATTTAAAGTGGTATAATCAGAGAGCTATCAAGAGAAAACATTTCAATTACTTAATTTTACAGATAATAATTATTAGGATTATGGGATAGTGCCTGAGCATGAACTCCAACTACACATAAATTGATAAAGAGAAGAAATACCAATAAAGAGAGAACTGCAGTCATGGTGGACATAAAAGGACTTAAGGAGTAGGTAGGGAACCTGGATTGGTGAGAAGTCATAGGAGGACTTTGTCACTCTGCCCAGGGCAACTCTGGGGGACCCTCCAAAGTAGCTCTGAGAGCTGCCAGCCGTAAGAGAGAAGTCAGGAACCCTAACTCCTGCCCTCAAACTGTAGGACATCAGTGAGGGGGAATGGAGTCATTTCCAGGTCCTACAATGAAATACAGACTGGGTATAATACAGGCTTGATCATCCATTTGTCACCATGAGAATGGGAGGTTGATCCTTCTCCAGCTGGTTGAGAGGTATCTCCAAGCACAAGAAAGTATCTATTTTGCCACCATCCCTAGCACTCCACAGATGCTACCTTTTAGGTCTAACGGCCAAATACCCAGAATCACTGATCAACTGTTCTCCATGTCGAGATGGGAAGAAGAACCAGAAAGATACTATTATTTTATAACAGAAGAAATACAGGTGAGGATAAAAGAAACATTTACTGATGGCCTGTCAAAGTAACTTCATCAAGAAACAAATATCACTGGCATTTTGAATCCAGTTTCCCCTTCACATTTCCTATGTTATGTGAAGAAGAGATGTCTCCTAATTCAGTGAACAGATTGCATGAGTGAAAAATGGGGTACATAGTGTTGAAACATTACTCCTTTCCTTCAAAACACAATACAGAGCAAAATGTTCAGTGCGAACTATTTGATATATTGTACTACACATTCAATACGTTTTAGATCCTCTGGTTTTTTAAAATATTTCTTTAAAGCAACTATAGTACTGCTTCCCCAAGCTTCATTATCTTTATGCCGCTGCTACTGCTATGGAAATCATGTCTTTTTCCAATGGACAGTTTCTGAAAAAGTCACTGTACCGTGAAGGTATTCCAGAAGGCATCATTCATGGAAAACAAACTCAATCACAACACAGTGGTAAAATGGGAAAGGTCATTTGCCAGCCTAGTAGAGAACAAAATGTCTTCAAAGGACCTGACAGAGAAAAAAACAAAGTGTCCTTTGTATCTGGCATCCTTCGTGTAATAATCTATAAGTACTCTTAACCCATGATTTGATATATACTCATAACACATGATTCATTCTCTATCCTATACAGAAACTGAGAACATTTTGAAGATAATTCATTCTTACCTGAGTGGATTGGTTTGATGGGTCCTCTCTTAAAGACAGGTAATGGATAACCTGAATTTTTTAGTCTTTTCAACCCTAGAATTCTATGGTCCCATAAAATGGTTGTTTTAAAGACAGAGTAAACCAATTAGATAGGTTTTTCTTATTACACAAAAATAATTGGTGGATTCAGGAACAGAGCTCAATTTGCAGCTAACTTTGGTCTAGAATTCCTTACTCTTTGAGATATCATTACTTACATGTTTTATTCTTACTTTAAAATTTTTCACTAAATATTTGCTAATATTTTTCTACTTTGATATAATGTTATCTACTTGTTTCTTAAAACAATGTCCATGATAGAAAATTGAGGTTTTGAAATACAATCAACTTTGCAAGCACAGTGACACATTAAATTCTCTCACATTAATGTGACTCAGAATAGTTATATCATCTTCTCAAATCAAGCCTTTCAATATGGACATGAATCATCCCACAAACATGAACTTACTTTGTCAAGCCTTTCTGTACAGAGATGGATTATAAAATTTATGAAAGTTTCTTTGGCTAAATGTATTGCAAATGCAGACACTAATCTACAGGCCAAATAAAAGTCACTGGAGTACCACACTTAAAAACAGATTTAATCAAGACAATAACTCGTCTATTCATGAAGAGAATAATCTGGTGATGGAACAGGGTAGAAGAAGTGAGGAAAACTATGAAACAAAAAATTAGAGGGCCTGAATTCCAGTGAAGACTATGCTACTACGTTCTTCTATAAACTTGAGCAGATTAACTTCTCAGGGTACATTAATGAGGAATATGTGCCGAGGTATGAGTAACAGAAAAAATGATTAAAGTGGCTTAAGAAATAAAGACATCTAAATGTGTCACAGAGGAGAAAGTCCAGATTTGGTGCAGTGGCTGGCTGCAATTATCAAAGATTCGAGCTCTTTCCATCCTCCTACTCTAGTGCTCTCCATCTCATAGTCCCAAAATGGCTGCCAAGCTCCAAGTATCACACTCCCATTCAGTCAGGGAGACTGAAAAAGATTTTTATCTTTTATCTAGCTACTTTTTCTTTAGCAGTGAAAGGATTTTTTTTCCCTGAAGCAATCCAGCAGATTACCCCTTTTATGTTGTTGGCCAAAACTTGGTCACATGACTACCCTTATAGACAAGACAGTCTGGGAAAGTGAGTATCTGGCTTATGCAGCCTCTATAGAGAGTGACAGACAAGGGAGAAGGGAGCCTCATGGCTCTGTCTAAAATATGTGGGAGTTGGGTAAACTGACCTCTCAGGCATGGCTCTAGACTAATGACTAATTTTTGAAAATACACAGTAATGAAAAACAAGTGATCTGACTTTTACTTCATTTATTTTTAAGAGGCTTCAGTTTTTATTCAAAGTTCCTGTGATGGCACTCCCCCACCAACTAAAAACAAAATAAAACAAACTTTCTCTATCCATGATTCCGAAGTTATAAAGTGAACAATCTCTCCCCTCCCCTAACTAGGAAAAAAAAAAACCTTCTGAGTGGTCCAGACACTGAGTCATTCAATTTAACTTTAACTTTGATGGGGCTGCATCTATTTTTGGGGTCTTGTCATCGTGGTTTAAGAACACTGACTGTCTGCAGATACTTAAGATATTTTTTCCCAACTCCTCTCTGAGTTTATGCTGCACTAAATTTAAAATGGAAAATTGATGATGTAAAAGGTTGAGTAAATACATCTATTGGAATAAACATGAGTGATCATTTTCTTAAAAATACATCCAGAGAATTCAAAATGTATTGAATTTGTCCAACTGATATTCTATTTATGGTATCTCATATGCCCATGTAATATTACAATGTACCTCTGGTTCATTTTTCACAGAGAATTACACAGCTGCCCCTAATTAGTAAAAGCACCCCGACATTGAATAAATGTTCATTCTGAAATTAAAACAAGGCACTACATGAGAAAAGCTTGGTAGCCAGAATGCTACCAGCTGTGTTCACCAGATGTGATCGTACAGTGACAGCAAACAATGGTGCAGTCAGCCTACTGGTTAGTTGGAAACTGTGGACACTCAGACAATACATACCCAATGGTCTGCTCAAAACTACCATGCAAAAATGCTTGTTTTACCCAGATACTCTATGGGAATATTTAGCTGTTACATTGTAAATGCTGTTATTTTGGTTTCTAAAAATGTCATGACAGGAAATGATTCCACGGAGTAGTTGCCAAGATGGCTGTTGGGCAGAACAGAGAGGAAAAAAAAAAAAAGTTAAACCTAGAGAACAAGAAGCTGGAAAGGTGAAAACACCACTTACTCTTTGCAATAAAAGATTCTTATAATACAAAATAAATTTGATTTTCCCCCCCATTTGTCATCACACAGAAGGCTGATCATGCTTAAAGAGTCCCTACTGCTCATTGTCCCAAAGGTTATAATGTCTGCCTCCTTACCTTTGGATCAGTCACCAGGTTGATAAAGTGACTAAAGGAGGACATCCAGTTTATAGAGAGGCAGGAGGTGACTCCTACTCTTCCTTACACCCCAGTTGCAGCCAATAGTCCGTCAAGGCCTTTTGGTAAGAATTTCTGCAGGTTCAGAAATGCCCATGCTCATGCTATTTTTTCATTCTCTCCCTGTCTGAGAATTGCAAGGTGAGGACAGGTAAAAATAGAGGCTGCTCAGGAAATAACTGTAGTTAATACCACATTAGGTATCTGACCTTCCTCAGAGGGATGCTAAGGTTTAGTAACTTAAGAGCTGTAGACACTCAAAAACAAAGAAATGGTAAGAGGAGGGGAAAGGAGGAGGGAGGAGAAACTAAGTAAGTTTTTCTCCCTGAATAGGTTCAGGTTATAGAACAGCTCTTCCCAAGTATAAATTTCCTGGTTTAGCCAGCTTACTTCTCATCAATAGTACTTATCAATTATGTACCTATCTTTAAGTAATCATTTGTCTTACCTGACTGCTCTTTCTGTGAGATCTACAAATATTCAGAAACCACAACAGACCCCTAAAGAATCGCCTTATAGAGAAAAATAGCTATCTATATATACATTAGTAAGGAGGTAGCCATAACTCATAAGTAAAATCATTTCAGAAAATTTCCAACATATCTACTTTCACTGCTTTCCAAATTAAACTCATATTCTCCTCTTCTAAGGCAACATGAATGCATTCCTTCCACCCATTATTCTCAGGCTCCCACTTAATCCTTTACTATCTAGTAGGTTTCTCATGGGTTTTAAAGTATAAGTTGCATACAGTTTTATTACTCAAATTCTTACATCCCTGTATCCTCCCAAATTACACATTTCCTTGCATGTAATAAGTGCTAGGGTACAGACATTGTAAACTTTCATAAATATATATTTTTTTAACCCAGCAAGGTAGAGAGGGGTGAAGAAGGAGTGAAGGAAGTAGGGGAGAAAGGAAGGAAAAAGAAGGGAAGCGAAGTCAATAAATTTGTTGAACATGATTTTTGGCAAGTGGCAGAGATGGGGTATAACTGCCTCCACATTCATGTTTGTTAAGTGGAGTAATTTTATTTTCATCCCTTGTGTATGATATTATTTTAAGTTTAGAGTCAGATGTGAGATCAAAGCTAGAAAAGTTACCACCATGCCTTCAAGACATGAGGTAGGCTCCCTGCCCCCCAGCCTCCTGCAGTCCCAGGGCAGTCAGGGCAGGGCCATCTTTAAGGAGAGCACTTTCTCCCCTGGTCATGCCTGGTCCTCTAGAGATGAGAATGAGCAAGCTTATTAGAAGTCTGACTCTGGTTAGGAAAAAATAAAGTACTCATGGTTACTCAACTTAATACTTAGCACTTCAATATTTAAGTGCATTTATCTATTTGTTCATGTATTCATACATAAGAATTAACTATAAAAATACTTCAACAATTAGATAATCTCAACTATCAAGAAATTACAATGAACTATCCTTCATTATTATGGTGATATGTCATCATTTTTAAATTTGGTTGTCTTTTTTTACATTTAAAAAAATTTATACGATTTTTAAAGATTACTTTACATTTACAGTTTTTTACAAAATATTGGCCACATTTCTCATGTTCTGTTACCAATTCCAGAAGCATTACTTTTGTTTTTTATTGTTGTTGTTTTTTCAGAGGTAGGTAATTAGGTTTTTATTTATTATTTTTAGGCGAAGTACTAGGGATTGAACCGAGGACCCTGTGCATGTTAGGCACATACTCTACCACTGAGCTATACCTCCCCTTCTCAGAAGCATTACTTCTGGATAAGTAGGTTAATAGACAATTGTAAATCTTTTTTTTTTTTTAATAATTGGGTTAAAACTAAAGAGTGAAAAACAGCTAAAGATCTGTTAAATGTGTCAAAAAGAGAGCTTTTCTTATTTTCTTTTAAATAATTATCTAAAAAATAAGACTATTACTGGTATTGATTACTTGAATGTGTGAAAGAAAGTGCACCTTTTACATTCTGTTTTACAGTGGATAAGAGAGTATAATTCAAATAGATCTGAAACTTGATTTTTCATTTCTCTGCTGAGCGAGTATTGATTTCTTAAATTCATTTTTAAGCTATTTGTGATTCATCTAGTATTGGTCTACTTTTCAGATCTGAGGCATCTCTTGTAAAAATGCATTCCTCGATTATCAGACAATTTAGATAAATGTCAAGTTCACACACCTAAGGAGAAGAAAAGGCTTTCTAACAATCTTCCCTTATCACTGAGGAAAGAGTTTGTTGTCAATGAAATGCTAGACAGCACAGATATAATTGCCTCAGAAATCTTGAAAAATAAATTTGTTTCCTGGGGCACCTATAACACAAACATCAGAGGTCAAAAACAGAGTGATACAGACCATGAAGATACATGGCTACCTAGCTATTATTGCTAAAAAATTAATTAAAACTTGGGGAGTGATGGGTAAATAAAAAGATAATTTGATGGAGGAAGTAAAATTTTTAAAATGTCTACTAGGAGTTGAACACATAATAGATAAAGTATCATAGAATTGAGGCTATGTTGCACTGAATGAATCTAAATGTATTCTAGACGTAATCCTGGCTAATTTTGCTATTACAGTGAGATATTTAGCACTGTAACACTATAATTTACCACTGCTTATTCATTTAATATTAAATCCAACAACACCAACAAGAAAATACTATGTACAATTTGGGCCACCAGCTAAAAATAAAACACACCACTAACCTCCAGGAATTTACAGGAATTTTCCTTCTCAAGAAGAAGAGAAACCATATAAATATAAAACAAACTATAGTGTAGTATTTAATTAAGTCATCTATAAAGCAAAGTACTAAAGACTGGGAAGAGGAAAGTATCATGATGTGAAGAAACTCTAATAAGGATCATACCGTGGATACTTGTTGGTTTGGACACACTTAGCAAATTTTTTTTTGGCAAACCACACTGCAGCAACTTTCAGTCCATGAGGATGGGTGGCCCTTCACCCAGGAATATGGGAAAGTGAGCACATGACTCAGATCTGGCCAATTAGAACACCTAATTGCCTAGACACACCAATTGATCTGGGGTGGGCGTGTGAGCGAGTTCGCCATCTCAAAGTGAATCCTACTACTTGTGTGGAAACCACAATAACAAGTGCTGTATTCTTCAATCTACTTAAACCCAAGGAGAGCTCTGACAACCAACTGGCCATCAGATGTCATCTGAGAAGGTAAATTAGTATTCTGGGGCTACCATAAAAAATCACCACAAATTTGGTGGCTTAAAACAATGGAAATTTTTTTTTCTCTCACAGTTCTGGAGGGGAGAAGACTCAAGTCCAAAATCAAAGCGTCCTCAGGGCCATGCTCTTTCTGACTCCAGGAAATAATCCTTCCTTTCCTCTTCCTAGCTTCTGGTGGTTGTCAGCAATACTTGCTGTTCCTTGGTGTGTAGACACAACATTCCAATCTCTGTCTCCAACTTCACATGAAATTCTTCCTGTGTCCCCTCTGTGTCTCTGTGTCCAAATCTCTATTTCCTTGTAAAGACATCAGTCATTGGATTTGGGGCCCACTCTAATCAAGTGTGATCTCATTTTAACTTGATTACATCTGCAAAGACTATTTCCAAATATTTCAAAGGTCATATTCACAGGTATCAGCAGCTAAGACTTCAACATATCTTCTTGAGGGACACAAATCAACCCACAACAGACTAGAGGACAAAGTGACCTCCAAGTCACTCATAGTGATCTGATACTGCTTAATTTAGCACTGAAAACATATGCTATGAGTGAAATTAACTGATATCTCTTTTAGTGAAGCATATAATTATAAATAATGGCACTGAGAAGTGACACAGCTCCTCTTTCTCTGATAAATGCTACTGGGCAAGGGAACCAGAGAAAGTGTGTTAGGCATCTCTGTTGCAGAATAATTGAAATCATGATACTTTTATTTCAACTAACTAATTAAACTCAAGGAAGAAACTCAGGAAAAAAGAATCAAATAGTATCATTAAATGGCCAACTAAGTTCAGAACTATTCAGAAACAAAATGAACCAAGTAAGTCAAATAATTTCAGATGGTCACTTACTAATCACAAATATTTTTAACGGCTTAGCTACATATGAGTGATGTCTTATTCACTAAGGAATGTCTCATGGAATTAACACTGGTTATAGTCAGAAGACTTAGGTTTTAGTCCAAACTCTAGCTAGCTCTATAACTTTAGGAAAGACTTTTAGTTACTCTAGATTTTTTTCTGTAAAATGAATGTAGGAAAGACTTTTAGTTACTCTAGGGTTTTTTTCTGTAAAATGTAAAATGTTAATACTCAAGATAACCTCAAATGTCCCTTTCTCTTCAAAAATGTTTGCATAAAAATATTCTATTTTTTACCATTCTCATTTTAACATTTAAATAGCCTTTTCTGCACAGATCAACAAAAGAAATTAGCTATAGGTAAGTTCTAGCGTGCCTGAGAGTGTCTTTTACCATGTGAGAATAAAAAACATAAGGAAACTTTATGGTCACAAGGTGGCTGCCACAGCTCCAAGCATCACATTTCCACAACTCAATGTCCAAAGCAGGGAGGATAGAAAGGGTAAAGACTTTTCTTATATATTTTTGTACTAAGGAGGGGAATCCTTCCCAGAAGTCTCTAAGGTCCCTTCCAATGGGAACTTCTTCTCAAGTCCCATTAGCCAGGACTGAATCACAGGCCTACACAGTAACAACAAAGGAGGAAGGAAAAACCAGTATTGAGCATTTTCAGTGCCTGCCATGAATGACAGGCTCTAACAGCAAGGAAGAAAGGGGAGAGAGAATTGTTCATTAGGAAACATACAGGGTCAGCCAGAAGCCCCCCAAAAAAGTGACTTTAGAACCTTCGTAACAGACTCTGACAGCCTCCCTAGCAAGACACAGAGCAGGGTCTTCAGTGGATTCAGTGAGAGAGGATTTCAGATATATCAATTTTTGTCAGTCAGGCCAACAACTTTGGTGTGGCCTAAGCAGTGTTACTTACAAGCTATATGCCAGTAAGTAATTAATTAATTATTTAGTATCCTTACAGGGTTCAGTTTCCTTATCTATATAATAGATATAAAACTTACCTCATAGGTCTGTTTTGAGGATTTAATGAGAGAATGTGTGTAAAGTGCCTGACACATAGTAGATGCACAATAAATGTTAGTTCCCTCTCTTTCCTCTTCCTAACTTGCCCTTCTACTCCCCTTTCTTAGAAGGAGAATCCTTAACATAATTACTTCATATTAATTATATATAACCTGTCTCCCTATCTCTCTCCATTTCCTAACTACATACTGCTTGGAAAGGAGCTGAGGGTAAACAATCCTTAAAGGCGGGTTATTAATGCCCCGGCAGAGTCTATATTGTGATGCTGAGCTCTACTTTCTCAAGAATAAGCTGAGCAGACCTTGCCCTGGTGAGATTCCTCAGGACAGACATCTCAGAGACATGATCCCAGTGAGCTGGGAGGACTCTCTGAGGTTACTAATCTGTCCATGTTGTACAGAAACAATCATTACAAGGGAACTGGATTAGTGATGAAGGATATCTGGAGGTGACAGGAGGGTCTGGAGACCTGGAGATTACCCACCATTTATAAGAATCATCCCCCTTCCCTACCTCCTGTCCCAATAGGATAATGGGTGTTGACCCATGTAGCTAGAAGAAATGTTCCAATCAAACAAAAACATTTATAGAGAACCTACCATGTAGAGTGATGAAGCTAGGCCAGCCCCCCACTTCTCTTCCCTGGCAGCCCCAAAGCATTCCCTACCCATCCAATGGCCACTTTTGAGCCATGAGACAAAGACACTGTGGAAGAGAAGCAACAAACAGTTTTGAAAAAGGACTCTTAGAAAGATACAGGGCCAGCTCCTGAGTGTGTAATGGAAGTAGATGAGGAAGGAAACAAAGAGATTTTTCTTGAGGAATGTGATTGTATGCTAAGCCTACTCCTTTATGAGTTTAAGAAATACAATTTAAAATTTTGAGTTAAATTGAGAATACCTATTTGCTGTTGTTATATAGCTTAAACAATTCACCACATGGCCATGGCATTACATACATTTAAAAAGTAGTAATGATGATACTATCTCATATTCACTGAGCACTCATCCTGTGCCACACATACGCTCTGTGCTCTGCACACATTTCTTCATTTACTTCTCCCAGTGCCCCTAAGCTAGTAGGAATACCTATTATCTCCATTTTCATCTTGACGAGACTGAGATTTGGAGCCTATCTGTTATGGGCTCAGTGTAAATTTCACCTGACACTGCCCCAGCTAGGTCATGCCTGTGTATTTATTGCCCGAGGCTTCTGTGCTTATCTCTAGGGTTACACATCAGGCTGTATTAAAATGAGCTTTTAAGTGGTCTTTCTCCTCAGCTGGTTTGAGGCATCTGCCTTTGGATCCTAAACCTAGCACAATGAAGGAGTTAGATAAATACACAAATATAGATTGAACCAATGAACAAATAAACTAGAAAATAGGCAATATAAGGAGTGCTAAGTTCAGAAAAGTGGAGGTAACCACTGACTGCAGAGGTTGGGAAAGGCTTTGGGGATGAGACAGAGCCTGAGCCAAGCTTAAAAGAGGGAGAGAATTTAATGTGTAGGGAAAATGGGAGAGGATTCTGGGAGGAGCATATTATTTTAGCAAAGGCCAAATGCCTACAATGTTTTTGGGTACTAATTCTACCTCTCCAACAGAGTATTTTTAGTTGCATAGTTCATTATGTCATAGCATAAATAAGCGTACTACATTATTTTCATGTCAGCAGCCCCTTCTCCTGGACCACAGGCATGAAATATGGCCCCTGCTTCATTACGATATTTTTCTGCATACAACCCACTGAATGTATAAAACTGCAGTGAAGTCAAAATTCCCATGGATAGCTTGCATCCAATCATTTACACTTCATTAAAAAAATTCAATAGGGAAAAATGGTCAATGTTCACAATGTTAATTAACTAATCAAATACAGATTACTCTGCAAAAAATAAAGTATATATGGAATGCCAAATGACCACACACACACACAAAAATTAGTGTAAGTCACACAGTGTCCCCAAAATGACAGACTTTTGAACCCAGGCTAAATATTTAAAGAACTAATAAAGCTAGAGCATAAAGCACTTCTATTGCATCCCAAAGTACAATGGATGAAAAGAATTCATGAGGAAAAGCAATTTGTTTGAGTTGCAAGCTAAACTAGTCTCTTTTGTCATGGAACACTATTTTTATTTGAAAGAGTAACTGACAGGAAAACTATGGTTATTGAGACCTGAGCATTTAGCAAGTATTTTCTTAAAAATAAATAAAGTGAGCCTGTGACTCCGAAAACAACTGGCAGTATTTGATGCCAATGACAAAATGAGCTTTCAAACCAAAATTAGAATTTTAGAAACATATCTGCTATCATGATCTTGACAGCTTTCCAATACTTAAAGACTTTACCATATGTGATTTTTTTAAAAAAGTTATGTGAAGAAATATGTAAACATTTGGAGGATCTGCATAACTCAGTAAACCAATATTTTTCAAATAACCAATGCATGATACAAAATCATGCATGGGTAAAAGATCCTCTCAAAGTTCATGATAGACCAATGGATTTTAATGTAACAGAATATGAAAAGTTTATTGATATGATTTCAGATCCATATTGCAACTAACCTTTAAGAAACTACCACTTGTCAAGTTTTAATGTAGTATCAGGGAAAATATCCACATTTATCTAAAAAACAACAATGAAATTACCTATGCAAGGCTGAGATTTCCTCATTTGCTTTAAATGAAATATATACCATAGATCGGTGAAAAAGCAGAGATGATAAACCAGCTACTTTCTCACAACCAGCTGTTAAAGAGATTGCAAAATATAAAACAAGGCCTCTGTTCTCACTAAATTTTCTGTTTGGGGAAAATAAAGAGATTTTTAAATAAAAATGTTATTTGTGTTAGCATACAATGGGTTTAGAATTATTATTTTTTAATAATATATAAATAAATATTTTTTAACTTCTCAGTTTTAAGTAATAATATGGCAAATATGAATAGCTGTAATCTACACAATCAAAAACTCTTTAGAGTCTGCAATAATATTTAACGGCATAAAGGTCCTCAGACCAAAAAGTTTTGAGAACTTTTGCTGTACAGTATTTCACTGTGAGCAAGGATTTAATTTTAACAGTAACTTCTGGGAATATACTTGAGATAGTATATATTTAGCTTAATTTCCTCATCTGGCCCTTCTGCTTGTGGTTTCTGCTTCTCTCCAACCCTTCTTGCACTGGGCCAATCAGATCATCGTTCAGTCCAGTACTTACAGTGGCTGTTACATCAGGTGCACTTTCTTCCTCCTGGCAGGAATATCCCAGAAGGCTTTACCAAGAATGTGGGACTGTGCTGTGGCTTTAAGGATTTGGCCAGAAGGAGGTCAGAGGAGGACAGAGCAAACTAGAGCAATGTAAGCAAAAGACTTTTTCTTGGATTATGGATACAGTTTCCTGGGTTTCTCAGTTTAACAGCATCTTCTAACACCAAATATAAAACATTCTCCCTGTGTCTCTGTAAGACATAACCCTATTTTATTCTCGTCAAAATGCCTGACACTACCTGGTTTTTTCTTTGATTTTTATTCCTTTATTTTCATTCTTCTTCACTGCCTTCCCCAGAATATGAGCTCCAAGATTACAGAGACCTTGTCTGTCTTGTTCATTGATTAGAATTCTTTCTGGTAAAAAAAAAAAACAACTCTTTCTGGGACACAACAGGTACCCAATAAATACTTGTTGAACAGATCAATCATCTTCACTTCTGAAATCTATTTATTTTGCAATTCATAAAAGGTAAATGAAACCTCCAAGATCTAAAATTCTATTTTATTTCATGAGATATTAGGCTTTCCCCATTTGAGGATATAAGAAAATAACAGCATAAAGTATTCTACAAAATTTCCAGGAGCTATAGTTTTGAATTAAAATATTGTCTTTCCTTTTCTTGGTCTCATCCCATTATTCTTAGTCATATAAACAGTTGCTGCTAAATAATTTCACAACTCCCTGGAAATTCATGACTTATGAATAGTAGATTTTCATGATGTCTCTTCTAAATTATTTCTTATTCAAGCAATATATATTTACCAATCTACATATTTCATTATAAATCACATTCTATTCCTTAAATGTCTTCAACTCATGTAGATTTTTAGATTTAATCTTCTTGTGTAAAATAGCACACTTCCTGAGACTGGCTTTTAAGACTTCTAAAGCTAGAAGACAGTATTTTATTTATATGTTGCCAGCATGCCCTATATGTACCAACATAATAAGATCCCCAAGATATGCTATTAAGTAGATATAAACCAAGAGATAAGAACAAAGTATATACACTGTTCTATTTGTATTTTCTTTTAAAGAAAAGATACATAGTTCTTTAAATATTTGCATATGTGTAGATTGGCTCTGAAAGAAAACAACAGAAAACTGAAGAAGATGGTTCCCTCTTGGGAAGGGGATGGGAAGACTGGGGTAAAGAGTAGGAGACTGACCTTTTAATATGTTCTCTTTGATATCTTTTGAAATTTGTTTGTATTACTTAATTATTTAATATTAAGGAAAAAAATTTATAGGTAAAAGTGCATCCATATGCACCAACTGTAAGACAGAGAATAGTAGTGTGGTTTAAAAAACATGAACCAACTATGTGTTGCCTACAATAAACTCACTTCAAATATAATATAGGTAGGGTGAAAATAGAAGGATAGAAAAAGATAATTATGCAAACATAATCAAAACAAAGCAGGAGTAGCTATATTAATATTACATAAAGCAAACTTCAGAGCACAGATTTACCAGAGACAGAGAGTGACATTGACATAATGACAAAAGGATCAATCTACCAGTAAGACATGGCAATTCCAGATGTGTACGCACCAAACAGCATAGCTATAAAATATCTGAAGCAAAAACTAGTGGAACTGAAAGGACAAACAGGCAAATCTACAACTATAACTGGACACTTCAATGTCCCTCTCTCAACAATTAGTAGAACAACTACACAGAAAACCAGCAAGAGTATAAAATTTTCAAAATACCATCAACCAACAGAATCTAATCAACATTTATGGAACAGTCTACTCAACAATAGCAGAATTCACATTCTTTTCAAAAGCCATGGAACATACACCAAGGTAGATCATATCATAGGCCATAAAACAAACCTCAACAAATTTAAATCACACAGTGTGTTCCCTGACCACAATGGATGCAAACTAGAAATCAATAACAGAAAGAAAAATAATACACTTCTAATGAATCCATAGGTCAAAGAAGAAGTCTCAAGAGAAATTAAAAATTACATTTAACTAAATGAAAATGAAAGTATAACACATAAAAATTTGGGAGACACAACTAAAGCAATGCTGAGAGGGAAATTTATAGCACTAAATGATTACATTAGAAAAGAGGAAAAGTCTCAAATCAATAATCTAAGCTCTTACCTCATGATACCTAGAAAAAGAAGAGAAAAATAAACCCAAAATAATAATTAATAAAGATCAGAAAGAAAAAGAGAAGCCACAACTTAGTAATATCAGAAATTAAACAAGGGATATCACAACATATAATGGGTAATACAGGAGTACTGTGAATAACATGTAACTGGTCAGACATGACCACTTACATATGTAAAATTATGGACCAACTCTGAAAAGCACAAAGTACTATAACTAACTCATTATTAAACAGATAATTGGTATAGCCCAGTAACTATAAAGGAAATTGAATTCATAATTTAAAA
Organism: Vicugna pacos; assembly: GCF_048564905.1. Lineage (NCBI taxonomy): Eukaryota > Metazoa > Chordata > Mammalia > Artiodactyla > Camelidae > Vicugna > Vicugna pacos. The sequence goes on from NC_132989.1 coordinate 55,540,949, forward strand.
GCTCCAAAAAGAAGTCTCCAGGTCCAGATGATTTCACTGGAGAATTCTTCCAAATATTTACAGAAGAATTTACACCAATTTTATAGAATCTCTTCCAGAGACAGAAGAGGAAAGAACACTACCAATTTATTTTATGAAGCTAGATACCAGACAAAGTGAGTATAAGAAAAGAAAACTACAGGATAAGATCACTCTTGTCAAAGTCCTTAAGAAAGCATTAACAAATTAAATTCAGCAATAAATAAAAGACTATATACCAGGATCACATGCAATGTGAGTTCAATATTTGAAAATCAGTCAATGTATGGTAGTCAATCTATCATAGTAATAGTCTAATGAAAAAAAAAATCACATGATTATATAACCTGATAAGAAAAAGTATTTGACAAAATTCAACACCCATTCATGATTAAAAGCTCTCAGAAAATTAGGAATAGAGGGAAACTTCCTCAACTTGATATAGCTAATCTTATTGTTAATGACGAAAGGCTTAATGCTTTCCCCCAAGATCAGAAACAAGGCAAAAACATCTACACTCTCATTCAACATACTACTGGAAATTCTAGATAGTACAATAAAGCAAGAAAAGGAAATAAAAGGCATGCTGATCAAAAAGAAAGAAATGACTATTTGCAGACGACATGATTGTCTACACAGAAAATCCCAAGGAATCTGCAAGAAAACTTTTAGTAATACTATGTGAGTTCAGCAAAAGCACAGGATACAAAATAAACATACAGAAATCAATTCCATTTCTATATACTAGCAATGAACACCAAAATTTAAAAATATTATACCAATTAGAATCATTAAAATAAAAAACCCAAATATTTAGGTGTAAACCTAACAAAACTTGTATAGGATTTGTATGCTGAAAACTACAAAATGCTAATAAAAAGAAATCAAAGAAGATTTAAACAAATGTAGAGACATACCATGTCTCTGGACTTAGTAAAATATTAATTCTCCTTAAATTAATATATAGGTTTAATCCAATTCTTATCAAAATCCTACCAGAAATTTTTTAGATATTGGCAAGATCATTCTTCCTACAATGTATGTGGAAAGGCAAAGGAACTAGAATAGCTTTTTAAAAAAATTTTTAAGAAGAGTAAGGGGGGAGAAAACAGTCTACTCAATGTTAAGATGTATTGTGTAGCTAAAATAATCAAAAACTGTGTGGTTTTTGTGGAGAGATAGACATACAGATCAATGGAACAGGATAGAAAACCTCAAAATACACCTACACAAATATGCCCAAATGACTTGACTAAAGTGCAAAAACAATTTAATGGAGGAAGAATAGCCTTTTCAACCAATGGTGCTAGAGCAACTGGATAATCTATAAGGAAAATAAATAAGAACCTCAACCTACACATCTTATACAAAAATTAATCCAAAATGGATTACAGACTTAAATAGAAAATTTTAAAGTACATTACCTTTTAACTAGTAGGGAAAAAAACAGGAGAAAATCTTTAGGACTGAGATCTAAGCAAAGAGTACTTAGACTCTATATCAAAAGCACAATCCACAAAAGGAAAAATTGATAAGCTGTACTCCATCAAAATGAAAACTTTTTCTCTGCAAAAGACTATAAAAAGAATAAAAAGACAGACTGGAAGAAAATATTTGCAAACTACATATCAAACAAAGGCCTTCTATATAGGATGTATAAAAAACCTTATAAAATCAAACAGTGAAAAAACTATCCAATTAGAAAATACATAAAAGACATGAAGATGTGTTTCTTCTTGTCACAGCAGTTGTTTGCAGAAGACTTGAATTTAAAGACTTACTAAAAATACATGCAAAGATGTATTTCACCACATGCTAGAGGGGGAACTGAAAAAAGAAACAGGCTAGACTTTGGAACTCCTATTCTTGATATTATTTAGGACTAAATAATCCAAAACGTATAGATGCTGAACTAATGAATTATAGGCCAACCTCTGTGGGTATAACTTCCCAATATGGTACTCCCATTGTCAATCCCAGGAGGGGTCTGGACTCAAAATGTAGAGACTAAGGGGAGTAGGACTTTCTCTGGTGAGAAGAAAAATTCTCTTCTTTACAGGGGCCTCTTGGGAATATTTAAACACTACCAAACTGAGATAGAGAGTGAGAAACTCCTTTAGCAGCCCTGAGGCAGCGGGTCCTAGAGTCTTCATCCAGGATGTAAATTATTCTGTGTGGTCCTTCCCAGCATTACTGGGCCCACCTCCCACACTGGGTGAAGTTTTGTGGCAATTTGCAGCCTGGTCTCTGCTGAGTGGAATTAGAAGAATTGGTTTTTGCTTTGAACTGAGTAACTCAGGGTACAGAGAAGATTCTCACCCCCACCAACATCAAGTTGGAGACGTGGTAAAAAAACATCTTTGTGCATCAACCTCACAAGGGTCACTGACAAGAGAGGCAATGTGTGGTGGCTTTGCAGACAGCCCAAATGGAAGAACACAGAAGACCTGCTTATCCTGTACATTCTCAAGAGAGCACCCTTGGGAACATAGGTAAAGTTAGTGGAACCACTGAGAGAGGGGTCAATTTCAGTTGGTCTCTGAGACAGGAGCTCACACCACTTGGGCATTTAAAGGAAATAAGATAATATTTTGCAGTCATTGGTTGTTCGGGCTGGGATATTTGGGTTTCACTAAGTTAAGAGAAAAGATCACTCTCCCCTTTTCAATAACATGATGTCTTTTCATTAGAAGCCTGAAATAGCAGGGTTTTTCTCTGCTCTTCCATTCCTTTGAAACCCTACTCATAATTAGCTTCCCACAACTCCTCCTCAGTTTCTTCCACCGTTACTCATCATCCTGGTCTATTTGTGTTACAGATTATGATTCTCAACCTCCATTGGTTTCACCAAGTTTAGTACCATTTTGTTATTTTAAGTCCATATTGCTAATCTTTGGGGAATATACATACTTCTCCCTTATTACTATTTCAATGCTTCCAAGTTAATCTATGCTCACAGAGGTTCTTCATCTGAGGTGTGTGGCTATGAAGATTCATGGATAAAATTCAAGCTATCCATCAGTTTGGACAAAAATAAATTTCACATCTTTATTTTTATTAACTTCTAACTGAAATTGAGCATTTCTTTCTATTATTAAGGTAAGTAACAAATCACAATGAAGTAAATGGAACATAGCAACTACTATTATTCTAATTGCTTCAGGTATCTCAAAATTAACTTATGTTCATCACTAGTTTAAGTTATTGTTGTTATCAGATGTGCCACTAGATCTTGTTATTTAATATGTTTATAATGAAGCACATAGGTCACAAATTTTTAAAATATTTTGATTACCCTTTCAGTATAATTGGTTTCTTCTGTAACCTTATATTTTTTATGCAAAAAAAATTATCCTAAGAAGGGATTCATAGGCTTAACTAAACTGTCCCAGAGAATAACAGAACAAAAATGACTTTAAACTCTTGGAATGGCCAAAAGTCTCTACAACATAATAGCAAAAAGATTAAAAGCAACCTAAACACTCAATAACAGAAGATTAGTGAAAGTAATTGTGATATATACAGACAGTAGAATATTATGTAGTCCTAAATAAACTTCTGTAGAACACTATTTAATGGCTTACATGTATAATATCACAATATGTTTTATGTAAAAGAAAAGGTTGTACATCTTCATCTTTTGTAAATCATACATACATACACATATATACATACCTACAATACATATATACAGAAAACATGTATCCAGACACACAAAAGTGCTGATGGTGATTACTTATAGTTGGTAGGAACTGTAGGTAATCTTTTTGCTTGTCTCATTTGTAAAAAGTTTCTATCCACTTGTAATTATTTTTGCAAGAAAATTTTATTAAGTTATTATCTTTAAATAAAGCCTAAGAACATGTACAAAAAGATATGTTATTCTTACCTCTGATCAGCTGTTTGTATATTCATTCAACAGATAAACCTCAGTTCAATGGTCAATGTTAAAGAATGAATTAATGCTATCTATAGAATCCATTATCATTATAAAGAAAAATCTACTTATTTTCATACAATGATTCAGCAGCTGAACCAGTAGAAATTTTAATTAAGCAGTATTTATCAACTTTCGAGGCTATGGGATCTGAAGTAAATTGTCATTAGCACAAGTATCAGATACTCATTCCTTTCAAAATTGTGTCCCACCAATCAAATAATTTTGTCTTCACAAAGTCCTTTTTGCTTTATTTTGTTTTGCCAATTGGCATTTTTGCTTTTTGAGTATCTTATAACAAACTAAAAATAAATTTAGATCCTCTAATACAAATTCTCCTATTAAAAGTTAGCATATTTTATAATACTACATATTTCTGAATTCACTTTCCCCGAGACAAAAATTTTTTTCCTCTATGATTGTGCCACACTATATAATTTTGAATGATTCTGAATCAGATTGTCACTAGAAAAAATATTCACTGTTATTTTATTTTCATACTTGGGTATTAAGAATTCCAAAATGCCTATCATATCCCTTATATGCTTGCTAATATTTTGTTAGTTGAAAGAAATATGCTAGATTTTAGTAATGCTCCTAAATGAGGTTTCATGACTTTGAAATATAGCTCTTCTGAAAGCAGACATTCATCTAATATGCAAGCTGTGACTATAAAGTAATTGACCTGATATTATTGTTTTTGTTCATAAAAGCACCACAATTTAAATGGGAAATGAATGTCATCCCCTCTAAGCAGTCACCCCATACAAACCTTGATGACAACTGCCTTTCTTCGGAACAGTCCTAGGACCTTTCTTTTGGATTTGCCTTTACTCTGTTCCTTTTTTTTTTTTTTAAACAAATGTCTTTAAATGTAGCCAAGTCTTATCCTTTAAAGTTAGATTTGCTCTTCATCAATAGCTAAAAGTAATCTAGGGTAGGAGATGGGGCCCTGGGTGCACCTGGTTAAAAAAAAAAAGTGAATGTGACAAAGCGATTGGGGGAATGCAGTTTGACACTCTAAATTAGGGGTGACATTTTAAATATTCAGCCAGAGGTATGGCAGGACACAGATCAATCAGAAGAGATGTCACTAGAGCAAAGGACTAGAGGACTCTGATCAAGATCCAACAATGAACTCTATAGTAGCAGGATTGTGAGGCTTTCTACAGAATCCAACAGGAAACTGTAGCAGAAGTTGACTGCTTCTTTAGGGGATGACTGGGTACTTGGCGGTTTCTGAGCTGTTGCATTAACGGACAAAGGAGATTTGGGTTATTTCAATGTCTGCTGAATCTTGGTCCTTCAAAAAAGGAAAGAAGCCAGTGCTGTTTCTGTGTGGTTCCAGCATTCACTCTGAAGGCATTGCCCAAAAGTTGTCTGAAGGTGTGAGAGTAACAGCAGCAATATTAGAACAAATGTATAGGATCCCAGGATAATAATTTTGAAGAGTACTTCTTATCTGAATATTTAGATTCTCTAAACCCATTAAAAGCAGACACCACGCTTTTTTTACTTTTTCTCCCTAGCACCTAACACAATGCTTAGGATACAGTAGTTACTTAAAAAATATTTGTTGAATGAATGGCATGTTTTCTAAAGAATAACTAACTTCCAAGTAAAATCTCATCTTTAAGGCTTTTAAACAGTATTTTTTATTTTTTAGACCCATAAATAGTCTTCGTTTTCTTGGAAATAATTCTAAAAATCTCTTTGAAGAAAGAAACCCACCAATATTTATCCCTGACTTGAAACCTTTTGGATAGCTGCCTACCTCTCTCTGGAAAGCAGTCCTTTGGAATGCTCTTCTAATTATTTCATAACTTGAAAAACCACAGGTAGCTGTGAGTCTGTCTTTAACTCCTTGAAGTTCCTATTATTTCTAGCCAGAGTCTCTTTTAGCAGAGAGGACTTGAGCTTTCCCAAGATTAGGGCTCCTATACCATGGCTACTGGCCAATATTTATCAGGTGATGGGTGTCTAATACTGTGCACTTAATACATCAGCTTCTTCTCCTAATAACTTCTTTTATAGCTGAGGAAATTGAGTCCCAGATAGTTAAGCAACTTCCCCACATTTTCATAGCTAGCAAATGGTGAAGGTATATTTGAATCCAAGCAACTTGATTCCAGAGCTGAGCACCCTTGACCAACACAGTATAATGAGCAGAAGTTTGTTCATCTTTAGTCAATCAATAGAGTAGGAATTGAAGGATTTCCTGCACCTGAAAAGTACCCCAGAGCTCCTATTACACTGATGCTCAGAAACTAGGTTTCAGAAGGAAGATTTCATTGCACATTCACCTTTCAAGTGTCGCTGAACACATACATGTTCAGGCCCTATTCTAGGTTCTTACTCAAGTCTTCTAGGACTCCTTTTCCACTACTCCAAATGGGGAAAACCCAGAACTTCCGTGTTCAGTTTGAATTCTGGATCCTAAGTAATCATCCTCCTCAATGAACTGCAAAACAGACATGTCTCTAGAGAGGAGGAGATCTACTGCTCTCTTCTTCCTGGATTCCCCTAGGGGAGTGAGTATGTGATCTTCTTTGACATCTTGTCCTTATAAAGAGACTGACAGGGGCAGGAGGAGGAGGTGGACATTCAGATTGAAACACAAAGACTGTTTGGAACACAGATAACATATAAACATTCCCTGGTTGTGGCGGCGTTTCTCTGCTTCCGCAGGATTACCCTGTACAATGCCGGTATTCAGAGCCAGGGCCCCACAGGCTAATTGTTTCATCTATGAATTTTATGTTTTAGGAGGCACTTCAAGTTATACAGTGGTCTTCTTATGTGTTATCATAATTACGTACCATCAAAACATTAGCTGAACTTTGTACCTTCCCTGAACAATTAAGTTGCACTTTAAAGGTAGGTTAATAAATAACCAAGGGGAAGGCCACCAAAGGACTAAACCTGGAACAGTGAACTGTATTGAGTGCCCCAAGCAAGCCGAGAGATTAAAAATAGTAACTTTTCAACAAAAGTTACCTCACATGTGCTGAGAATCTGGTCTGCTGTGAGAGAGTTGATGACTCTGCCCCACTCCGGCCCTAGTAAGATTTCAAGATAAAATAAAAATCTCTCACAACAACAACAACAAAATAAAGAGTTCCTTCCATCTTTTCATAAAACCCTAAATCCCCAATATTAGAGTCATCCTAATGTTCTCAATTATTTATTTTTAATTTTTTATCCTATAAGGCATAGCCTTAAGTCTTTTTTTGAACAAAGTACAATATAAATTTTTTAAAAAGAAGCAAACAAATACATAAATAAATCAATAATTGGAAGATTCCATTCTTTCACAGATTTCAAAGATTTGATCCTTGTGAAAGGGAGAGAGAGGGAGATGGTGTTTTAAGCAATGTTCAGTAATTTTCACTTTAGTGTAAAAAAGTACCTGAGTCTTTCTTAAGAAAAGATTTTGCTAGAAGACAAAAAGTGAGTTTGTTTCACCCTTTTCTGAGAGGCAAATATGTCAGAACGTTCCTTGTTCTGATTTTGGTCCAAGAATAGAATTGAGTTATCTTTAAAATCGAACATCAAAATCTTTCTCTCTCTCAGAAGTAAAATGTTGAGGTATACCCATTGTCTATTTTGTGGAAGAGAAATCATATTTAAATCTAAAATTGAAAAGGAACTTCCCCCTCACATTCCTTTCTTATATTCAAAGGCAAATAATCAAGTTAACCACCCCGTAGTCACATAACCAATAAGAATAAAATGGTAAAGCATTTTTGTCAGAGCGATTACAGAAAACCAGTCCCTTTATCTTGTGGAATGTTTCTGATTGTTCTGGCCCTCTAAACTTCCCCCCTCCTGTGTTTAAGTCAAAATATCACATCAATAATACATGATGCTCAAATCTTGCAATTTCAGGCTCAAGAATGACATGGAGCATGCAAAACAGACATTACAGCAGACAGTTGTGCTTTGTGGAAACTATGGTGCAATAGCCTGAAAAATAGCTTCAAGTGATAAAAACGCAGTGCACTGACCCCCTGGAAAGAATTGTGTCCACGGGTCCTGGAAGATGTCTGTTGTCTAACACCCTCACTCCACGTCTGAGCCCTTTCGCTCCATGTGGTTTTTCCCTGAGGGATCATTATTGGGTTTCATAATGATTAGTTTGTGTATGAAAAAGGAAAGCTCAAGACTATAATTTCATACATACTTTAAAAAAAACATATAAAGAAAATTCAGTAGCGAGACAAGTAATCTCCTGGAGCCCGCTGTGACCAAGAGTATACCTGTGAGGGAGACAAGCTGATAACTGAATGTCTCAGCGCCCAAGGGGACAAACCACAGAGAGGAAAGCTTTGTTGTCCCTCTAGTTTAGGGAGCTCTGCAACCCGGGTGCCTGCTTCAGACATAAAGAAAGTGCCCACCGAGAAGCAGACAGCAGCTATTAAAGCAAATGAGTATTGAACCATCCAAGTCAGAAATTCAATGAAAAGGAGAGAGGGATATCTCTCAATTTTGGTGACCACATACTTAAAAGAGATGCTTCTCAATAAAGACCTAAGTGAAGGGTAGACTGAGGCAAGTTGGGGCTGAAAGCAAGGCCCAGAAGTAAAAGGCAGATTGAGCACAGAGAGCCTGGAGGAGGAGTTAGGACCACACTGGGAGTCCAGAAGGAAGAGCACCCACCTGGTGAAGGTTTCTCCAGCACTACACCTGCAATGCCTCATTTCTCCGCGGATTCCCAAGTCCTCTCATTGGGAGAGGCAGTATAGCCTAGAGAAGAGAAAAAGCTGGCTTTAAATCCTGGGTTGGCCCCACACTCTCTATGGAACCTTGAGCCAATTACTTAATAGCTCTGTACCTCGGTTTTCTCATCTGTGAAGAGAGTTAACAATAAGAGAATCCATCCAAGAAAACTCCCCACAACAAAGCTTGGTACATAGCAATGGCTCAAACAATGTTAGATTTTATTATATTCTTATCCACAGCCATGTCAACATATTACTTGCCTAAAAACAAAGTGTTGAAAATGTGTCCCACCCTCTCCAGCTGTACTTATGATTTAATGAAAAAGGATAGGTTACTTGTTCACTTTTCCTTCCTTCAGTGGAATAAACTAAGTTTTCTATATTTTTACTAATATTCATCTCTGTATTCTTCTACATACAAAAAGTAAATCCCTCAAAACAGCAGCATAAACATTAAGATCAGTGTGTCTTTTAGAGTAGACAGTGGAGCAGGGGAGAAGTTGGGAGACTGTTTTCCTTTCGGAGACAGAAAATTAAGTGGTAGAAACTGGGAAAGAGAAGTCTATGGGAAGAAAAAGGGAAATGACAGAAACAACTGAGTGTCGGTCTCTGGATTTTAACTGGATGTACACCACTGACCTGACAAAGACTGACTGTCCTGCTCAATCATCGAACCTAGTGATTCTCAAGCGAAGGACATAAGAAGCTAACGGCAGGGAGAAATGAAACTAATGATATATGCTGGACATATGAACACTAAGCCTGAAAAGTACAAGTTCAAGAATCATGTTGTAAGAGTCATATATGTGACTTTCTTGATTGAGAATGTCTGTTGGAAGGGGCATATATGTGATTTTCACATACATTCCCTCAGTGGAAAGCTTTACTCTTGCAGTCATCATCTCTAGACTGAACTAATGTAGCAGCCTTCTAGCTGGGCTTCCTCATTCCACATTCATTGACCTGACTGTGGTCCATTTTCCACACAGAGCCTGAGTTATCTTTGTAAAATACAGAAGTATATCACTTCCTGATTAGAACCCATCACACTGAGAATAAATTCAAATTCCTATCATGGCCTATAAAATCCTTCATTATCTTGCCCTTGTGTTTTTTTTTTCTTGACCTCCTTTTGTACCCTGACCCCAAGTTTTCACTTCAATGATACTACACTGACCTCTCAATTCCCAGTTCATTCTGACCTCAGGGCCTTTGCTCTGGCTATTCTCTCTCCCTGAAACTCTTCTTTCACAACTGCTCAGGTCTTGGATCAAATATCACCTCCTTTTTGAAACTACTTCATCTAAAGAAGAGTCCTCCAAAAGTTCTCTGATCCATTTAATTTTCCTTACAGCATTTGTCACTAGCTGAAATTTTTATGTATTTACCTGAAGGTTTATTATCTCTTTCCCCTTATCAGAACATAGCTTCATAGAGCAGGGATCTTCTTTACCTATTATGTAGCTTTGTGCCTGGCATACCATTAGCTCCCACTAGATTTTTATTCAGCATATAAATGAATAATATGCAAATGGAGCCTAAACGCTAAAAAAAAAAAAGAAGTATGTTTATGAGAATATATTTCTAAGGCATTGAATGGCTCAAAGGATATTAGAACAAATTTTCTCAGGGGTTAGACTTTCAGAAACTTTTGAGCACTGTTTATATATTCAATTGACTGATGGCTTCCGTCTAGTTTTTTATGCTTGTAATTCAATGCCTAACCCCTGTCAACAGTTCAAAGCCATTTAGATAATCCATACAGAGAACACTGGGATAGAAACTCACTAGAGACAACAATCTAGATCAGAACAGCAGACTCAAAAAACTAGTAAGAGGACCTTTGGGCCACTTGGCCATTCTGTCTTGATTGTTACAGTAATGCTATTACTTAGAGAGTCACTTAAGCTGTAATAGGATGAAATAGTCACAATAATAAAAAATTATTTTAAAATAACATAAGTCCCAGTCAAAGCCTCCTTTCATAGAAATAAACATATATTTGCTGCCATTTTAAACTAATATGCTATTTGAGATTGGAAAGAATGAGTCACTGATCACGTAAATTCAAAATTTCGGCACAAACATGTTATGTGTTTGGCATTTTTACATATCCATATTTCATAATTAGGTTCATAACTTCTTTTCCTTATGTGAAGCTAATTTCTCTTTTAAACTCAAAGCAAACCGTGCTTTAAAAATAGTTTAATGCTTTCACTTTGTGTTGCTGTTCAGATAACCGGTTATCTCAAATGTAACTTTTAAATAACCAATAATAAAACATGAGATATTAAGAGGATCTTCAAATATTAATGCTGTAACAAAATGCTCTCCTTACGAATTTGATAGGATCTTTTATCACAGATGCCTCAAGACGCGGGGATTCACTTCATCTGTTTCCCAAGGTGTCAGGCAATTTAACTTACAATTTCCTGGAGGATCTATTAAAAATACAGATTCTTTAGTCCCATTCATGAAGTTTCTGTTTCTACGGATCTAAGTTGAGGTCCAGGAATCTGTATTTGTTTAAAGGGCTTTCCAGGTGTTACTGAGGCCTGCCCAGCTTAGAAAAAGTGATTTTAATCCAACTTCCAACTTTTAGTCCAGAATACTTTTAACCATATTTCTAACAAATTGCTACTCAGATGTGTTTTGAGCTCTTCCAAAGGGGATAATTCCATCTCCATGTAGTTTGTTAATATCTATTGGAAAGGTTTGATTGTCAGAAAGCTTTTTACACTGAATTGAAATGGATCTGCCAGTGACTTCCTCCCATAGGTCTAGCTCTGCCCTCTGGCATAACAAGGGTTATTATATGAAAGCCCTTTATGCATTTTAATACAGATTTCAAGTGCCCACAAGTTTTTCTTCTATAGCTAAAGAGCCAGTTTCCCAAACAATCGCTCAAAGATCCTATATCCTCCAAGGTATTCCTGAACCCTACTGCACTATCCATATTCTCTTTTCAGAGCCTTCCCCTCCACCACTGTCAGCGCTAGTGTCCCTCACCCAGCTATGAGCCAAGTGACCCTGCCTAGCAATGAAGCGGTATGTTGCCAGAGATCATATGGAACTGTCCCATACCCTGCACTGTTGGCTCTCAAATGCTGACATGCCAAATGACCCCACAGTGTGAAGAAACTGTCACCAGTCTATGGTGAAAGGAGAAAAATGGCTAAATTCATTGGATCTAAAAGACTGTAGGACTTTCTTCCTATATAGAGTCCTGTCCCATCTTTTTGAAATTTAATTTTTATTTTAAATGAAAATATAAAGATAATAGATGGTTTGCTTGGTTGGTTTGTTGTACTAGAAAGTTAGCCATTTTATGTTGATGAGCCCTATTTCTTTAAAAGTTTTATCGGTTCATGAAGATCAAAATCCAGGAACCACTGTCCTAGACTTGCCTCTTGTACTGATGTTCCAATAATAGTCTCTAATCCAACCCTTGTCAATGGAACACCTACCACTTCACAAGACACAGTTGCTCTCAAATAATTAGATCATTAGAATCAACAGAGTTTTAGGAAAATATAGATTCCCAGGACCCATTACCAGAAATAATGGTTCAGTAGGTCTGAGGTGAGGTTTGGTATCTGCTTTTTTTTTTTTTTTAAAGCCCCTCAAGTGATCCTGATGATCACCCAGGATTAGAAAACACTCTCATGATATGCATTTATTCAGTGCATCTCTTCTATGTATTTATAACTTCCTATCACCAGGTAGCAGGGTTAATTAGGAGAACAGGAGTCTGGTCAAGTGTATCAAAGCAGCCAGGCAGATCTTGATATACAAATGTTTAGCCAGCTTTCTCCCTTAGGTATGGAGACATCTTCAATTGTTACCCTTTCCTCCTCTTCTAGCCTTTCTCTTTTCAGGCCAGGGGTCTTCTGCTTTGGGTTTAGACACACTTGCTCTACCTGCCTAACTCTACCCAATAAACTGACCTCAACACTCTTGGGTTTTATCAATATTCCTATTAAAGTGTAGTGTCCAGAACCAGACATAATACCAATACATAATAATCCCTTTAATAATCTGTACACTAAACATCTATTAATACAACTTCACATCACCTTTGTTTTTATAGAAGCACCAGCAAACTGATGTTATTTGAGGTTTGGACCAACCCATACTATCTGGTTTTACCTGAATTTCAACAAGCAGGTTTCCCTCATCCAATACAATTCATGCCTACAAGTACAACTTCAAGTTACACACTTATTCAAGGTATACAACTTCAAGTTCTATCCATTTGATTCAGTATCTTTTCAAAAGATTGTATCATTTTCGATTACAATTTTGCCATCCAATACATTGAATTTCTTTTCCAGAAAGTATCTTATGTAATGGGTTTCATGTGAACTTGAGAAATAGAATATCTGTGCAGGCATTCAAATAATTGATAATACATATTTTAACAGTGATGGCAGAAAACACTGTGTTTCTTAAAGATTTTGCTTGGAAGTGGCTAATGTCACTTCTCACATTCCACTGACTATATAGCAAGATAACATGGCCAAGCCTGACACTTATGGGGAAGGAAGTATAATCTTCCTATACAAAAGGGCCCAATTGAAAGGTGCCTGCAGGAAAGGGTAGCAAATACTGAAAACACATAATATAACTTATCATTGCCCCTTTTAGAAAATTGGGATCGTATGCACCTTTCTCCAGTCTTTTGAATTCTCTTCCCTGTTCTCCAAAATTTCTCAAAGAATATGATAATACTATGATAATAACAATGATATCATTTGTTGCCTAAAATGTAATTTGTCTGGGCCTGGGATCTGAATTCATCTCAGATCTTTAAGTTATCATTAAGCTTCTCTTATTGTGGATGCCAATGACTTCTTAACTTCTCTCAATATTGCCAGCTTGAAGGTCATTCTTCTCAGTATAGAAAGAAAAAAAAGCGGAAGTAGAGTGTTTTCTTTTAACACGATACCATCATTCTCAAGCAATGGACCTATAATTTTCATCTATCTATTGTTCTGAAAATAGCTCTAAAAATTGCTGCTGCAGTCTCTAGTGGTTTTGTGAGCCTCAGCTAATCCTTGTCGTTAACTCTCTTAAATTCGTGTCCTATTCCTTTGTGTTCTCCTTAGTTATATATTCCCCTATCCACAATTTACACAGATATCTTCCTGCCATAGAGCTCACAGTGCAAATATGACAGGTTCTCTGCCTGCTTTCCCATTTACTTTCCATTAAGAGTGGTTTTAATTGTGCAGCCAGAATTCCATAATTCAGTCTCCTCATAACCATGGAATTACATTCATTTTTAGTCTCCTCTTGAAAATGCCTTTATTTTCTAAAGAAAATAGTTTATCAACTATTATTTGATACATCACCTTTATTCTATCCTCATGGTTCATTTTTTAATGACATGATTATGAGGGACAATATAGCATAAACGTTAAGAGCTCAGTCTCTGGATAGGAAATCTGAATCTTGTCTTTTTTACTCATGAGTTGTGTGACCTTGGGCAAATTAGTTAACCTTTCTGTGCCTCAGTTACCTCAACTGTTTGATGATTATAGTACTTTCTTTATACTGTTATTGTAAGAATTCAATGAGTTAATATATATAAAGTACTCGGAAGGGTGCCTGGCATAAAAGTAGCCCTATGTGCCTGTTATTATTGGATCATATAGTTCAAAGTGCCTCAGGCATGGTAGTTTTCTGCTTCTGCTAAGATACAGAAGTTATAATTTCTTATAATCTTACAGAGTAGTATTCTTCTTTAGAATAATTCCCTGAAGAAATAGCTTACTAAACTACTCATCAAACTGGGAACTAGCACCTACAGGAAGAGTATGGGAAAAGAGTTACAGTTCAAGCTGATGGGCTGACAACTCAGGCTGCCTGACCTTCTTCCTGAGATCATGAAAGAGAATAAAGAAACTCATAAGAGAGTGAAGCCTTCACAGCAAAGAGAACAAGAAAGTAGAATCAACAAATTCCTAGGAACAGAAAGCAGACAGACTCCTATGGCCACACGTAATGGAGCACAGGAGGCTGCAGCACAGAACAGCAGAATGGGCCCCAGCAAAGGGGTGGAGCCTAATTTCCCACAAAACTTTGGAGAAGCTCCCAGCTCAGAGTGAACAGATACGGTGGGGAACAGTGAAAACAAGGGGTCATTTAAAATCTGTAAATAAAATAGCTGCACTAGTACATAAACACACACACAAACACACACACACACACACACATATCTAACACACCCAGGACCCCTGCATGCAAAATAAAAAGCAACCCAGTGAACCCAGTGTTCACTCCTATGAGAGTGAACAGGCACCTAAAGGAATTGAATAAGCTGCCCGGGAAAAGTATAAGCTTCTAGTGTAAGTTCTGATTTCTCAGTCTCTCACCCACTCACCCTTACGAAAGTCCTGCATATAATAAGCCCTACCTATATACAAAGAGCTTTCAACTCAGGGAAGAGGCATTTGGGGGAAAGAACCTGACCAATGCAGTCAAGAAAACTGCACCCCAACCTGGAATAATCAACCTAAACATTTATCCTAAAATAGGAGCTGAAAATCAAGGATGAACAGACATATGAGGAAGACTAACAGCATTAAAGAGAAAGATCAAGATAAAATCAGAGCCATGGACCCAGGAGATTATAGTGGAAATGCAAGGAACAGAAGAAATCTTTTCCTTAAATTGTAATTAGACTTCTCATGAGTTTTTAAATGATGCTGTAATCTTAAAAATAAGAACAAGAATCTACAAAAATGGAATAGATCACAGTAAGAACTAGCTCAATTTTTTAAATGCAAAACTCAAAAATTCATAAAAGGGGAGTAAAATTAAAAAAAATCAGAACATAATGGAAAAATTAAAAGATGAAGCAGATGACAGAGAAGATAAGAGTCACAAAGTATCAACCCACAAACTTCAGTGTTCAGCCAATTAGGTTTCCCGAAAGAGAACAGAGAAAATAGAAGTAATTTTTTTAATGAAGAAAATTTAGAAAGATACAGGCACCACATTGAAAAGACCACTGAATATTATCACCACCTGACATACAATTGATTCAAGAAGTATATCTAAAGTTGAGGCAACAAGAAATAAAACATACTATTATCACAGACATAGAAAAAGTAACAACAGAAAATCCAAAATTGATAATATAATATCAAACATTGAGAGAAAGAATGGAAGATTAGTAGTGTTTCAGTAAGTTAAATCCACAATATTCACAGGAGAGAAACATAAATAATTAAAGTTGATTTAATCAATAGATAAACTGTAAGCACATTACTATATTTCTAGGAGAAACCATTGAAAAAGTTCGAAGTGATTTTAACTGAGAAAAATGTGATTTGCAAAAAACGACAGAGAACAGTATATTTTACTAGTAAATCTTTCTATACTAGACGATTTTTTTAAATTTAGAGTCTCATTCTCTATTCAGGCTAGCATTTTTTTGTGCAATATGAAGGCTTAGGCTGATACAGATGGCAAGCAGTGACTCACATGAGATAACAGTATGACCCATGGCCAGGCTCTATGGGAAAATGGAGACAGCCCTGGATGGGAGAGTGGATCAGTGACTTGGCTGACCAAAGGTGATCAATCATCACTTAGGTAACTACAAAGGTGTTTGCAGTCTCCTTCCAAAACTCCAGGCAAGAACCTGTTTTCAGCTTGACTGGGCTGCCAAGGTTCCCATGGCTTGGTAGAGATGAGACTCTTTAATGGACACCATTCTGCCACTATCAAGCTCAGGTTTCAGTACCTCTGTAAAGCTCTAACCTTGCACGGGAACTTAAAGGAGATAAAACAACATTTTCACAGTTGTTTTTAACTTCTCAGCTACTGAGTTGAACTCTTCAACAAAGATCACTGAATGCAAGGCACCATGGGAAATACCCAGATAAACAAGACGGATTTGTTCTTTCAGAGAGCTTAGGGGCCACTGGGCAAGAAAGGATTGTATGTAACAAATTTTAATACAAGGCTAAGTGCAAGTGAATTGGAGCATAAAAAAGGAAGAAAGTGTTTCCAACTGAGGAAGGGAACAAGAAAGACAGAAGATGCTAAAAGTGAGCTGGGATCCTAGGCCGTGGGTCAACGGGATGCCTGCAGGCTGGTGCTGTGGTACAGCTGTGACTTGGGATGTAATCTGAGAGCAGTATTAACTGAGCTGTACCTGTCCTGGCCAAGCACAGTGTTGGTGTCTCTAGTTTGGGGTGGCTCTGAATTTCTGTGATTAAATGCTACATTCATTTCAAATGCCTTGCTTACCCACATATTCATATTTTCCTTGGAAAACACTAATTGGTTAAGTATAAATCTCACAGAGTACAGAAGTCTGCATTGTGGTATAAGCAAACCAGAGTCCATTCATAACTCCAACTAAATCCAAAATTCTGGGCAGTTTCTATTTTGAAGACCATATCTCAACATGTGTTCATGTCCATATGTCTACATTCTGCCCTCAAGTCCAGAAGATTAAAGAACCAGTTAAAATTGGGAGGGATCTCGACAACTATTATTCCATATAACCCTATCATTTTACAGATGAAGAAACTAGGCCAAAGTAGAGTAAATGCGACTTCCCAACGTTACACAACCACAAGGAGCAAAGCTTGGACTTAAACCAACTTTTCGAATGCAGGTTCAGAAGCTCTTTTTTCTGGATACTGTGCTGAAAGAAAAATGAGAGGACAGGAAAAAATCAAAGGTAATAAAGAAATTAGAAGTAACGCTTAATTAACTTATTGGCAATAGATGTAGAATTATCAATGTTTCTGAAATAAATTTCAAATAGCTTTTAAGAGATCTACTTTTCCTGAGATTTTTTTTTCTACTTGGGTAAAATGTATGCATTTTGGCAAAATATAAACTACTTCTTTTCAAACTATTGTAACTAATTTTTTAAATTATTTAAATTTTAAATAATTATTAACAATACACATATTTGTTCTGTTAAAGTAGCCAGGAAAATGATAATTAGCTAATCATCCACTTATGTATAATTTTTGTTTTATCAAAGCAAAATTAGAAAATATTTTAAAAATAGATACTCTCATTTTTACCTAATGTTTATACCCAAGACATTGTATTTTTAAAACAGACTGTATTAGAACAGAGATTGTTGTTTGCTTATGACTATCAGCATCTATGAGCATCTTGCATAGCACCTGTCATATATATATACTCAAAAATATTGGCTGAATGAATTAATACTATATCATATTAAAATTGTCTATCAACCTTTGTATATCACATATTATATCTACTATTTATATTATAAAAATCTGATGTATAACACTAATATTTGGATGAGTTCAAAACTTTGCCAACCCTTGATTTAAGATGAATCCATTCTTTTCCAAATAAGATTCCATGATAAAAAAGGTCATTCTCTAAACCCATCTGTAATTAAATCCTGGGTGACAGAGCCTGTGCTGAAGAGGATTACTGCTCTCCTTCTTCCCATACCACAGCCCAGAGGAGGGTTCTAGAGGTGAAGCCCTTGACTTCAGATCCTACTCCCAAATGCAAGTGAGGACTTCCTGACTAGCCAAGAGCCTCCAGTTCAAATCACCAGATACTTTCTCAATAGCGTCCTACAGACCACTAACAGGCTAACTAGGAAACACCCTAGGGACTATCAAGGGAACTTCAAACCTAGCGGGCTACTTGCCAGGGCATAACATGCAGAAGTATACACCAAGAAAGGAGAACAAAGAGAGGAACTCAAAGTTTTATCAAGAACATTAAGAACTTCACTGAGGCAATTAAAGATAGATACTAAACATAAAGGACATTTTTTAAATTAAGAGGACTTTATTTAAATGTTATATGTATAAATAAGAAGTTAACACAGCTCTTGTTATCTTTATCTGTTTTATAGAAATGAGAAAAATGTTGTGTTTTGAAAACTGGTATCACTAAGGTCATCAACTGTTCAAAAAAACAACAAATAAAACTGCCATTTCTAATCTTCCTTGGTATGTTTATACAACAAAAAAAGAAATGTTATAATAATTGCTAAATTGTCTACTTTAATGTCTGCATATTTATGCAGATAACTATAAATAAAATATTGCAAGTTTGGCCCTTTTTTCAGTTACTTGTATATAAAGTCACTTAAAGTATAAAATGATATTATCCCGCATTCCCCTAATAAAGAAATAACCACAAACAAAATCTTGAGAAAAATAAAAATAAAAACACAGAATCAAGAGTTAGGGATGCTGTGTTCTTCTTAACAGCTTCTACCACTGAGTCACCAGTGATGCTCCAGCTGTCTACACTTTACTTTTCTCCTTCTGAGAAACAAAGACCTGAGTCACAGTCTTACATGATCGAGAGAAATGAGAAAAAATAGCAAACAGGACTTGTAAGTCCTAACCTCCTTGGAGGTTAACTGCAGCTCCCTAAGACCATTTGACTCCCGGTGTCCCAAGTCCCCCTCAGAAGGTAACAACAGCCCCAGGAAGGAGGCACAGGACAAAACCAGGTCCTGATGCACATAATCAGCAAACTTATCAGGATTTGTCCAAATTTCCATTTGAAGGAAAATTTTTGCCCTGACTCCAGAGGGAGAAAAATCCTGGTATATAAATTTTGACCTTTTCTAATATAATTGAATCTGGGACTAAAAGTAATATGAAAAATTTCAGCTCAGGTGAAGATTTTCAGAGATTCTATCAAGGACTGAGAGAAATAACAATTTTATCATTTTATAAACATAAACATGTTTCCTGTTGTGAATATTCTCAGAGACACCCATGAATTCTTATCTGATGGCAAGAGAAAAGAAGTATGATAAGGGTGTGAAAAAGGAAAAGGAAAGCGGGGTGTTGTGTAATAACTTGGTATATAAGCATACATTAGCATATAGAACAATTATCTTAAATAAACTGATCATCGGCTTGGCGGCTTGGTTCTAGATGCAGTTTGGACTTCCCCAGGATTCTCGAGGATGGGCAGCTGAACCTGCCAGCCAGGTCACGGGGAGGTCTGTCTGCTCACTAGGTTGATCCCAGCTAGACTTACTTGTTCCTGAATCCGCTGTCTGCATGAAGAAATTATACTCTGCCCATTTCCTTCAACTACAGTAGTTAAGTGTTTCCACTGAGCTAGTGACTTATTTTACCTGAGATTGGGAATATGTTTTATTTTTTAAAAAACATCCTTTACCTCAGCAATTTTCATCACTTTTCTAAATGTTTTCTTTAATGTGTCTTTCCTTCTTTATTCCCACTTTTCAAATTTTCCCTTTTCTCATTTTAACTTTTTTTTCCTCTGCCATTTTCTATGCAGTTAAAGGGGTGGAGGGATGGAAATAAGCAGAGAAAGTTCACAGGAGTAAATGCCTTCAGTATGAGTTTCCTACAAAGTATTTCACAGGCAGGACAGGTAAGAAGGGGATAAGGGACTGAGAGTTATAAAGGGCCATTTGGCTCTCAGATCATATTATCAAAGTTAGACTTTTGATATAATCTCCCAAGGGGGCTCTACTACAGTCCCACAACATGCAACAATACTAATAGAAGACATTTATCTCACAAAACTAAACATGTGTCCCATTACCCAATCCATTACCTGATCACACCTGTTGTAGTCTACTATAAAGTCACTCATATATATATGATATGTAGATGATACATATGATACATATGATGTGTATATTTATGATATATATACTATTATTTCTGATATATATTCAATTATTTCTCATTAGTAACAACATTAAACTGCACTGTAATTTTTGTGGGTCAAAAGGGCTAATTTGTTATATATAAGTATGTAAGAATATTATTTTATGTTATTCTGTTTAAACACTGCTTCCTTTTTAAATACCAGGAGCCTCAAGAAAAGCAGCAGGAAAGCCTTTCTAATCCTTGACAGAAGCTGCTAGCAGATTTTAAAAAATGTGTTGAAACACTGAACATGAGTCAGGCTACAGAATTCTGTATCTCACCTTTTATTCTCTAGCAGCTGTAAACCATTTGTAGTTCTCTAACACGGTGAGCTCTCTCGTGCTCCTGCACGTTATTCCATCTACCTCAAATACTCTTCCCTACTTTGTCCTTAGTCTCCCTCAAGAGTGAATGAGTTCAATTCCACCTCCTCTGTGACTTTCTTTGATCACTCCCTGCAATCATTCACCTGCAATATGCCAGGTACTATGCCAAACACTGAGTACGTAACAAGAAAGGAGTGCACCTGCCCTCAAGATGCATGATGCACAGTGGTCCAAAGAGATACGGTGGGAACATTTTGTGATCAGGGCCAGGAAGAGGGTGAGGGGAAAGTTTCCTGGTGGAGGTAACAGCAGAATCAAAATTGGAAAGATAAGTAGGAATTATCTAAGAGAAGAAAGGATGATGGTAGGGCGTTCAAGAGAGAAACTATGATAAAGCAAGGATGGGGAGAAAGAACATGGACTGAGAGGTAAATATGTTACTCAAAGGAGTTTAGACCTTACTCTTTTCTAGAAAGCAGTGGAGATCCTTCAAAGTTGGAGAATGAGATGATCAGATGTATGTTTTATTTTGGGGGGCTTTTTTTATTGTGGTTAAAAAACACATATAAATTTACCCTCTTAACAATTTTAAGTGTACGTTATAGTATTGTTCAGTATATGCACACTGTTGTCCAAAGATCTCTAGAACTTTTATCTTGCATGAATTTATACACCCATTGAACCATTTCCTCTTCCCACCAGTCCCTGGCAACCACCATTCTACCATCTGTTTCTATGAGTTTGATTACTTTAGACAACTCATCAGATGTATCTTTTAGAAAGTGTAGAGATCAGATTGGCAAGATCAAGACTGGGGCAGTTAGGAGACCTATTTGTAAAGATGATGATGTATGTTCTTAGTGTGGGAACCAAGGACATGGAAGAGAATTTGAGAGTTTGAGGCAGATGAATGAGTGAGAAGTGACAGGATTGTGGTCCACAAGGGACAGAAAGGAGGCAAGAAGGAACCCCAGGTTTGTCTGCCTTCTTGCCAGAGTGAACAGTGAGACTTTGACTGAGATCAGGAATACAGGAGGAGGAGTAAGAGGTGACTGGCTGGGTTTTGAATCTGTTGAACAGGAGAGGCCTGAGGAGCATTCACGTTGAAAGGTAAGTGCTCGTTCTGTGTGTGCACTACCCTGTTGTGTTACCTTGTATTACCATGCTGGACTTGTCTATCTTCTCTCTCTCACTTTCCCCAGACAGGAAGGATTGTTCAATCCAGAAACCTCCCCTTCATGGTGCCTCAACTAACTCATACTCTTCTGGATGAACAAGGCTCTCCCATGTTTCCTGCCTCATAAAAGCAGTGCTATCTCAGAAGAAATACTCTGCAAGGGCTGAAGTCCATCACCCTTTCCAGAGAAAGTGAAAACATGGATGAAAAAAGAAAGGCTATTTTCCCTCTATTTTAACAGCACTCATTTTCAAAGGGACAATTGTTTCAGAAGAACTGAGTACTTTCTAAGGTAAATAAATAGAGTGAAAAACAATCTTGTTTAAGATTCCAACTTATTAATAGAAAACATGTGTAGACTTAAGAATTAAAAATAAATGTCTTTAAAGATGACCTGGTAAGCTTCTTACCTGCCAGGAACAGAGTGGAAAGCCTCAGAAGGTCTATGTTTTCCCAGAAACAGTAGATTAAACAGAGCTAATGATGGTCAGAGGCATTAAACCATTAGGATTTATTCCCATATATTTTGGTACTATTTGGGTGAGTTCTGTAATGAACTGAAATAAGAGAAGAAATCTTGAGACTAATTTTGGGCTGTAGAGATTGTGTCTATGATTTTATTCTTCAAAAGAATATTTCTAGTTCCTGCTTTTTTCTCAGCCAATATATTTGGGATGAGCGCCTCTCATATTTGAAATCTATTTTAATGATCTTGGTTGTGTTGGTACACACAAATATAAATTCATTTTTAGAGAATTTCCTATCATATATACTTTAGTTCAATTGAGCATTACTAATGAACAGCATAGTTCTTCTTTCAATATTCTTATTCATTCCAAATTAGAGAAGGATTTCTGAAGGTTGTTATGAATCAACATAGCAATTACCAGCAACAGAACGTCTCCAAATGGATTGTAGTGAGGGGCAGACCCAGAGGTAATTTCTCTTACAGAAGAGAAATTGATGTTGTCCTCTGCGTTCATTGACTTGTCTGGTTTTCATATGACAAAACAGATGACTGAGTCAGTGTCTCCTTTCTCTAAGGGACTCTACATGATCATGGTCAGAAACTCAGCAAAGGAAAATCTTCCCCAGGTTTATAAGGGTGAGCTGATAGGATACCATGGTGACTCACTTCAAAGGTGTTGCCTATTTTCAAACAACAGCTGAGAGACCTTGCTGTTCCCTGAACTTGGGAGGCCAGTTCTAGCACATGCACAAATTCGGCTTGCCGTATGAGCAAAAGTGAGATCATACGGGTTGATGCTGGCAGAGTCTCTGTGAGTGCAGTAATTCATGCTGTCAGTTACTATCAGCTGCAATTTGCTTCTGGATTGGTTCCTGTGGGCACTCATGTGAGCATTCTGCACAAAGGACCAGAGTGCAATATTCCCTTGGATTTCAGGGATTTAGTGCAGTTTCAACATATAATCAAAAGTGCCACGTAGTTCACCACCCCGCATTTTGTTTTAAAGAGACAGGGCTTAAAATTGGACTCCTTTCTTCTCTATGAAAATAGGAAGTTGATGGCAATTTGGAACTTATCTTTAGAGCAATCTGTTGGTGCTTCAGCGGAATCTACCCTGTTGGAAGTGTAGTTTTTTTTTTTAACCAAATGTGATTCCACTGTCTCCATAATAATAATAATAATCAAACATTTGCTTAACCACACAACTTCACTTCTTAGATTCAACTCACATATGTGACCAACTCTTAATTACTATAGGGCAAATGCACTGGAAAATGAGAAGTTCCTTTGAATTGGTAAGTATTGTAATAGCATACTACTCCAAATTTAGTACAATTTTCAAAAAGTTCTACAGCAGAGAAGTTTGGACACTGCAACCCTAAGTTTAAAGGCACATCACTAAAGAATCTCTGCATGGTATTGGTACCAAAACAGACATATAGACCAATGGAACAGAATAGAGAGCCCAGAAATGAACCCACAAACTTTTGGTCAACTCATCTTCGACAAAGGAGGCAAGAATATACAATGGAATAAAGACAGTCTCTTCAGCAAATGGTGTTGGGAAAACTGGACAGCAGCATGTAAAACAATGAAGCTAGAACACACCCTTACACCATATACAAAAATCAACTCAAAATGGATTAAAGACTTAAACATAAGACAAGATACAATAAACCTCCTAGAGGAAAACATAGGCAAAACATTATCTGACATACATTTCAAAAATTTTCTCCTAGAAGAAATAAAAGCAAGAATAAACAAATGGGACCTAATGAAACTTACAAGCTTCTGCAGAGCAAAGGAAACCAGAAATAAAACAAGAAGAAAACCTATGGAATGGGAGAAAATTTTTGCAAGTGAAACCGACAAAGGCTTGATCTCCAAAATATATAAGCAGCTCATATGACTCAATAAGAAAAAAATAAACAACCCAATCCAAAAATGGGCAGAAGACCTAAACAAGCAATTCTCCAAGGAAGACATACAAATGATCAAAAAGCACATGAAAAAATGCTCAATATCACTAATTATCAGAGAAATGCAAATCAAAACTACAATGAGGTATCACCTCACACCAGTCAGAATGGCCATCATTCAAAAATCCACAAATGACAAATGCTGGAGAGGCTGTGGAGAAAGCGGAACCCTCCTACACTGCTGGTGGGAATGCAGTTTGGTGCAGCCACTATGGAAAACAGTGTGGAGATTCCTCAAAAGACTAGGAATAGACTTACCATATGACCCAGGAATCCCACTCCTGGGCTTGTACCCAAAAGGAAATCTACTTCAGGATGACACCTGCACCCCAATGTTCATAGCAGCACTATTTACAATAGCCAAAACATGGAAACAGCCTAAATGTCCATCAACAGGTGACTGGATAAAGAAGAGGTGGTATATTTATACAATGGAATACTACTCAGCCATAAAAACTGACAACATAATGCCATTTGCAGCAACATGGATGCTCCTAGAGAATGTCATTCTAAGTGAAGTAAGCCAGAAAGAGAAAGAAAAATACCATATGAGATCGCTCATATGTGGAATCTAAAAAACAAAAACAAACAAACAAACAAAAACAAAGCATAAATACAGGACAGAAATAGACTCATGGACAGAGAATACAGACTTGTGGTTACGGGGGGGGTAGAGGGTGGGAAGGGATAGACTGGGATTTCAAAATTGTAGAATAGATAAACAAGATTACACTGTATAGCACAGGGAAATATACACAAAATGTTATGATAAATCACAGAGAAAAAAATGTGACAATGAGTGTGTATATGTCCATGAATGACTGAAAAATTGTGCTGAACACTGGAATTTGACACAACACTGTAAAATGATTATGAATCAATAAAAAATGTAAAAAAAAATAAAAATAAAAAATAAAAAAATAAAAAAAATCAATACTAAAAAGAAAAAAAGAATCTCTGCAAAACAATATAATTTCACTAAGTTCCAAGTAACTTTCCAATGTCAATAGTACTCTTGCTACCAGTCTATCTACAAGTCTCCTTCTATTTAATTAATGCTTGCTACTGAGAATTCATGGGATTCAGGCTTAAGGAGCAATCCAGATCAGAAGGGGCTCAGGAGCAAGGAAAAGACAGTCCTCACATCTGAGAAATAGTAGTTTAGTTTCACTCAGAAAAGTGAAAAGTATGTCAAAATCACAAGTGTCACTGTCAACAATATATATATTCTTTCATATTAATTCATGATCTCTTGAGTGTTTCCAGTTGAAAAATTGCTTCCATATTGCATCAAGTTCAAAAATCCTCCAATTCTTGGCATCTTACTTGATTAAGAATTTATGTTTGCTATCAACCTTCCCCTGTCACTAGAATATAGACCGAATGAGGGCAGGGACTTCTGTCCGTTCACTGAAGCATTCTCAGTGCTAGATCAGCAGACAGGTGTCAAATAGAAGCTCATAAGGAAATAAATTCTGTACTCTTAGAACTGGCATAAACTTTTTAAAATTAATCAGGATATGTTAGAAGACATTCACAAAAGTGTGAGAAAACCAACATATCTCTGAACTTGTTGCTGTCGGTGACTAGAAGCATCATGCCAGTCTAACCATTAAAACATAAACAAGCATGGCGGCTGGGTGAAGTGCTAACACACTGATCCACAGACAGTTACATCTTGTCATTCAGGTCTCAGTGCCAATGTCCTTCTTCAGAGAGGACATCATTGACCATCCCTGGATAAGGTTACCCCAATCACTTTCTATTACATTGCCCTGCTTGTCATCTTCATTACATGTCTATCTCTTTGAGACTGTCTTTGTCATTTCTATGTTAACTAGTTTATTTTCAGTTCTCCTCCTCTAGATGATAGTCTCCATAAGAACAGGGACTTTTATGTCTTGTTCAGGGCTTTACACCTCCAGAACCTAGATGAGTACTTGGCATTCAGCAGGTGTTCAATAGTTTTTTTTTAATGAATGTGCAGCAAAGAACCTCAGAATTAAATCATCTTGGACAGTACGATGGTTTCACTGGCACTCGTTGCCCAGGAAAAAAAATAAAAGGACTGGAAACTCCTTGCATGTCACCTGAAGTTCATAGGTACCAGTAGGCTCTTCTCACCAACCGGAGTCCTAAACAATGAAAAACCACTATTGTCTACTGTACTGGCTTAATTCACTCAGCTGTGCTATTTCATAATTGGTTTCTACTATATTTTCTGAGTATTATTGTTAGAGTACTAATAATAAAAGTAAGTAAAGTCTATGTCTTATACAGTTAAAATGCTTATGTTGACTTTCTTCTGGTTTGATACATAAAAAGATATCTGAAGCTAAGTAATTTTTCATATACATTGAAAAGACAAGTCAAAATGTGTTACAGCCTATTGACTTGATATCAGTTTTCCTAAATAAATGTGAAATTAATAGTAAAGAATTGATTGAGGAGGATAGTTTTTTTAATTTATTAAAAGCCAAAAAAATTTAAATATATACTCTAGTGAAATGTTAGAGTACCATACACCCCATTTGGGGATGAACTATATGGGTTGTATATGGTCAGATCCCATTAATTCTACAGCAGCAATATGGAATCACAGTTTTACTCCTTTTGATTGGCTAGAAAAGAGAAGATTAAGATTACAAATCATGAGCCAGAAGCTATACAAAGAGAGAGAGAGAGAAATTGTATTACCTCTAAAAATCCTTAAATTAGACCCCTCCAAAAAAAGTTCCAATATTAAACTATAACTAGAGAGGAAAACCTGCCAAATTAAAATTATAACCTGTGTCCAAACATTAAACCTTTATAATCCAATGAGTACAAGACTTGCCATACAGATGATTCTGACTTGGCTCTCCTTTCCATTCTAAGCAAGGGGAAGAGGGATCTGTGAGAAGTGTACAGAGGGCTGAATGACTGCCACACCCAGCATAGCACCTTGTTCACAGTTTCTCAACAAATGCCTGTGGAAAGATTGTTTGACAGACTATGTACACTGGAGGATATTCTTCATAGCAATAACTTGACCTAGGAGTGTATGGTCCAGAAACAATTAGAACTGGAATTCATTTAGTGGAATAGAACCAAATGCTCAGAGCAGAGAAAACTGCTAAGTTTAGGCAGCCTGAAGAGCTCCTGGGAATCTCAAAATCTCTCTGCATGACTTTCTCTGTGTTGTATTTGATACGGTGCCCTTTATCCAGATTCTCTGGAGTGACTCTCTTCCATGAGATTTGGAGTAAAAAGTCTGGGTTCAAGATGAATCACTTAGTAGGTATGTGACTTAACATTTTTTTTACTCTCTGAGACTTAGATTCCTAAACTATTTACAACTAAAATAGTAACACTTAACATAGTTTCTGATGTTCAAAAGAGCAACTTATATGAAGCATTTTTCATACTGTAAAATGTTCATACAATGAAAATTACTATCCCATGTACCAAAAAGTTACAAATATCCTTCAGATACTGTAATAATCTCTATCTGTTCTAGACATATTTTTAGAATTTCTGGTATTAGTATTTGAGGCTATTCCAGTTAGGCTGTTGAATTACCTATTATACTCAACCATTACACTTCTGAGTTCTAATTAAATTCCTTGTAAATACCATTATTCTGGTGACAATTTTTCTGGTACTTTTTTGCAAATTGTCTATGTTGTATATCACGGTACAGAAAACCTTTGACATTCATGAGGACTATACCCTAGATCCTTGTGAAATTCCACAACTGCAAATAATATGGCACAGAATTCCTACTCTTTTAGATGCTGCAATATATCCAACTTAACATCTCACTCGTTTTAGTTCTGGTGCAATAGGACTTCATCAATTTTTGTGGCAACCTTGAATCTTTTGAACATCTTTCCTGAGTTTGAAAAGTCTAAATTTTTTTTGTTACATTCCCACAAAGCAGAAGACAGAAACTCACTTTCCCAATGAAAGCACATATCTATATCACTACCACTATCAATAAGAAACACTCACACACAACTTGGATTATAAGAGAACATTGTGGATTCATAAGCAGGATCTAAAATTCATTCTCTGGTGAGTATAGTGGCATAGGTACCCAGCATTTTAGAGCAGTAGTGGTAGAAATTCTGACATCTGTTGACCAGAATCAGCAGCGGGAGTTATGGTGTCTGTGTCCAGGGATGGTGGCACTGGGGCTTTTGCTGGAGCAATCAGTAGTGTCCTTCAAGCACTGTCCCAGAATGCATAGCCTCTAAGCCTGATTCCTTGGCTCTCCCAGAGAATCTATGAACAATGCAATATCCTATAATGGATTCCTTTTCTGTTTAAATGAACTAAAAAGGGATCTATTATTTGCAGCTTAGGATACTGATCAATATATCTGACTATGAATTATTATTCTCTGTGTTTTTAAACTTATTCTGAAATACTTAAGACATGCACAAAGGCCATTTCTTTCTTAGTCCTAGAACTTTCCCATAAACACCCATCACTAGAAGAGGCAGCTGGCCTTCTTTTTTTGCATAGATGTTCTCTTCACAAGCACAGAGATGGAGGGCAATGGATCGGTGTCGGTACTCATTCACTTCCTATGAAATTTGCTCCCACACCCTAGCTTCATGCTTGTAATCTACACATTAGATAAACTGCATATTACCACACACCATATGTATCAGGGATCACTAATCAATAATCTAGAATGTTATATTAAATAATCTCAATGGTCTAGACCACTTATAGGAAGCCTACAGTTACATGTATTAGTTTCTTGAAATCTGCATTTGTGTATGAGGATGAGAAGTTTGGGCTTTGCACAGTCCAGTTTCCTGTCTACACTGTTCAATCACTATTCAATCAAAAATCAACATGATTGCCAATGCTACTCTTCAATTAAACTATCTAGATTGTAATATTCAATAGATGTTATTCTATTTTTCAAAATAAAATTAATTATAAATTCAGTCATTTTAAAACATAATTATAACTCAGAAGATTTCCCTTCTAAGAGAAGATACTTGTATGAAGCATTTAACAAATCATTGGCTTCAATGGCCCCTGGATCCTGTCAGAGCAGAGAGAACACAAAAATTGGGATATGACGTGGAGGACACACACTGCTGTAGGGATAAGCAGATGCATCCCTGAGCTGAAGCAGGCTCAATCTGGCCCAAGAGAGCTGACTGTCAGAGTTTCAGGGATTTTTCAAATCACTTGTTAAACATTGCCTATTTAAAAAATTAAACTAAAGAAACTTCCAACTAAATTCATTATATTAAAAATATAGGTCCTAAATCCTCAAAAATGTATTAAAATAAAGATCATAAATACTCAAAATTCATCATTTCCTAATTATTTTACTATATTTACTGTTATCTATGCTCTTTTAAAAATGTTTCTTTTTTTCTTTTTTTATTGAAGTACAGACAATTTACAATATCTATGCTCTTGAGGTGACTTAACATGTATTGTATCTGAACTGGAGAAAATACTATGTCATGGTATGTCATTGCCCATTACTTGCCAAGTGCATGTTCAGTTGACCCCATGCTGGAAGTATTTACACAATGGGAGTTGGCAAAAGCTACCAATTGGGGCTTGATTTATTGTTTTGTTAATTGTCTAGGTTTAAGAAAGTGATGAAAATGTTAATAACAAATAATGCAAGAGAGAAAATGTTAATAATGTGGGTTAAACTTAAAAGTGTGCCCTATTTGTAGTTATCACTTTGTAAATAACTAAAACAAAAACTAAAACTAAAACAAAACTAAAACCATTTCAGGAATTACTCTTCTAGTATTCAAAAACTATTAGCTAATTCAGCAAAGAAGTCATCATACCACTGACAAACAAGTGAAGTTCTGACAGTTGTCATCACTGATTTTTGTTTTACTTGTTAACTTAAATGAAAAAGCAACTGACGTTCATGTCAGAGCTATGGTCTTTCATCAACTGCAAACACAAGTTGGCTAATATAGTAGTTCAGCAAAATCAATAAAAGCAGTCTGTGAGAATCAATCAGCTATATGAAATATACAGTAAAGATTATCTATATTTTGCTACTCGTAAATTGTGTGCTATACATCCTTCACATCAGAAAAGTTTATAATAAATGTATGTACATACATAGGGATTTTTTTTCCTTTACCAGCACAGCACACCACTAGGTAGATGGGAAGTTATTCAGTAGGGAAAATAGGAAGAAATTATATACCCTAAGAGTACTTAAAAAAAAAAAGAAAAAAGGAAGGGAGGGAGACAGAAAGAGAGGGCAGACTTGAGACACAAATGAAAATAACAAATACAATTCATTTTTACATTATGTAACATTTTAAAGTTCTTAGCACATTTCCATATAGACTTTCTTGGTTTAAAAGCTGTCTTTAGTCCATGTCTATCCCTCTCCACCCATATATCCTCCCCAGTAAAGGGTGCTCAGCCCAGCTGTGGCTCAGGTTTCTGCTCTAACCTCCTTCTCCATTCCATTTGTCTTCTCTTATCTCCAACTTGAAGACACTATCTCTTTTGCAAATGGGAAAAAAGACCAAGGAATTCGCTGAACTGTCAGACTCTACCACTGATTTTTCCTTTCCTATCCCCACTTACCTGACCCCGCTCACCTTCTCCTCAGCCACTTGTAATCTCCTCAAAAGCAAAGTATTTATAAATATAACCATAAATAATAGCATCTGCAATTCAGAACCATGTATACATCTCTTCCTAGAATTGCCATTCCTTATGTTCCACCCTACCACCAAAGCTGCCCATCAATTTTCCCTCCCCTTCCCTCAGCCTGCCTCATGCCAGGTCCTGGACCATTCCAGAATTCCCTTTATTGGCCACTAAGATTCCTAGTACTTCTGCCTAATTCACAGACTCAGTACAAGAAGAGAAAGCAAAAAGGAAGATCTTAGATTGAGGCTTATAGTACTTATTCACATTCTCAGCCATCTCAAAGTGTAACTGTAACCAGGTAAAATTACTTTTTTTTTTTTCCAGTTTATTCTCTCTGCACACTGTCTCACCTTCTGGTTGATCATGCTCTTCACTAAAACGACTTCCGGACTATTGGAGGGCAGAGACCACATCTGCCTCGTTCTCTTCCATATCCCCATCGCCCAGCACGAACTGGGGATGCAGTAATGATTTACAGACG
The DNA here is from genome assembly GCF_048564905.1 of Vicugna pacos. NCBI lineage: Eukaryota > Metazoa > Chordata > Mammalia > Artiodactyla > Camelidae > Vicugna > Vicugna pacos. The sequence continues at coordinate 55,572,383 of NC_132989.1, forward strand.
AATTGTCACCAATCAGTCCACCATCTTCCTGATCTGATTTTGCAATGCCTCCTCCAGCAAATCTTGTCCTCATGGGTTCTATTGTTTCAGATTCTGCTAGATGATGGGTTAGCCAGACCAATTATCCAGACTGGAGTCAAAATAAGGCTGTACCCAGAATACAGCTTCATTTTAACCCAAAGGGAAAGTGGACTTCAGCTCTTTCCCTTTTATGTCACTTGACATTTTCTATTTTATATTTATAGGTAACTATGTCTCATTTTCCACACATCAGTCAGCAAAGGACTCACTGGTACTTATTTTTCTATCTTCTACATGTTTCCTACATAAGTATACTCAAAACATTTTATCAACTGAGTAAATTATATATATATGTGTGTGTGTGTGTACACATATATATGCATATCATTGATAGATATATAGATTAAAAGGCTAAAAAGGACAAAATTAATGGGGGGGGGAATAGCATTTCTAATAGAGCAACCTACTGTCCCCACACTTAAGGCTAGTCCTACCCACACTGGGCCTCCCAGGCAGGGAGGGCAGAAGGCATGGAAGAAAGGGTGCTGACTCAGTCTCCCAAATACCCAGAAAAATATAAGAATGGTCTGCATCCTCTCTCCTTATTTCGCCCAGAACATGCTGTGGGGCTTTCACTAGCATTAAAAAAATACATATGACAGTAGAGTACGTTGCCCACAACGGAGTATCATGATTTAAACTTTTTCTTTTTAAATCTAAGGAAAAGGCTACATCAGTCTTCAGCTGGCTCCTAGACTGTTGCCTTTCTCCCCAATTTGAGCACACCTGGGGAGCAAAACAGCTGGCTTGAACAAAAGAGCTCGCGAAATGCAAAAGTATTAGTGCTACTGGATCAATCTAATCATTTAAATCATTTAATCAGGGAATTAACCTAACTTTTAACATACAGACTTAGGCATGAAATAAAAACAACTGGCATTTATTCTACATTCTTCTCACTAAGGGCAGCATTATCTGCTTAAAGTAGTGCTGACAATCATTTTCATGTAATACAGATTTGCCCACTTTTCATGGGAAACTTCCCCTGTGTTTAACCACAGCATCTACATCTGCTGACAATTAGATGCCAAAGCTGACTGCACATTCACATTTTCTATATGGCAAATATAGAGCATCTTTTACACAAAATGTAAAATGTATTATCATCAGTGTTACCATAACAATAATCCCATGAAAAAGAGGGATGCTCTGGCAGAACTATAATTTATGGTCCTTGCCTGGGACAGAAATGTAAGAGTCTTGATTTTTCATTTCCTGTATAATTACTGCCCACCCCCCAATCATATTATAGCAGATCCTTAAATATAATGTGTGTAAATATCTCTGGTCCTAAAAGCAAATGAAATGATGGTGAGGGTGGCAGAGAGATGCAGTTATTAAAAACTGGTTAAACAAGGATCGTCCTAGCATTTCAGATTGGCTAAAGAAGCAATCAAAGGCTACTGCTGACAGACACAGATTGTATGATAAAAAACAGTAAGAGTCACTGGAATAAAGTTTGCTGTAAGTCTTCCCGGGATCAGTCTGTGCTTACAAATTAAAAATCCATGATTGATTCTTTTCATGCTCTCTCCTCTCTTTGCTTAGTCATAAGTCTTTCCAGGATACAGACTGGCTATGGGTGGCTGCCTAGGTGTGGTAGGATCTTATTTAAGTTCTGGTTTGCGTTGTTAGGCCAGTTTTTGTCTTGAAGTTCTGTTTGCTTTTTTTGTTTTTTTTTGTTTGTTTGTTTTATTTTTTAACTGGTATTATATTTCAAGAGCTGTGGTTTGTTTCTTTTGTGCAATTTTTGCCCTGGGAAAACCAACAGAGTGAAGATTATATATAGAACCAATGGGAGACTTCCTTGATCAAAATCTTTTTCAGATGAGTGTTTATTATTACTGTCATGTCCTATATCACCTGCTTGAGTAAAGAAAAACATATGAAATAATTAGCTTAAGGTATGTTTACGGGATGTGACACTTTGACTTTTATTTTTTATGCATCTATTTCTCTAAACACCACAGCTCACAAAGGATCAGAAAATAAAATAAGGATTTTTAACATAATGCAACCAAGAAAAAAGTGAGGAGGCCAATTGCTTGCATAATGAGCTAAAAAGTATTGACCTCAGCTCTCTCGGCTGAAGTTCTCTTTATGAATAATGCTGTTGCTGACAGTTTCATGATTTGCATGTGCAGCTAGCCTCCTGCTGCTCTGATGCTGTGGGTGTGGCCTTCCACAGTGGCACCCCACCCCCCAACCTACTGTCTGAGTCGTGCCACAGAAAGATGGTTTAGGACACCAAGCCTCTAAAGCTTTTGTCTTTGGGGAGTTTTCTAAAAGAGTTTTTTCTAAATTCGTAACATCCATGGTCAAATTAGGACAGCCTTCTCAAACTCAGAGTGCATCTTTCTGGGAGATTTGCCAAATCAAATCATCCAAATTATAATGCTGGAGGGATGTTAGAAATCATCTAGTCTAAGCCTTTCCTTTACAGATGAGATAAGTAGGGCTCATGGAAGTTAAGTGGTTCGCTGCTGATCACACAAACAGGGCAAAGCTGGACAAGACTCCAGCTCTTCCTGGTTCAAAAAACCAGTTAAGCAAAAGGTTCTGTTGTAACTAGAGAATAATTTTTTTTAACAGTTCTTGGCCTTAGTTTTATAAATCCAATCAGAGAGAGGGGGAAAAAAGCATAAACCAATGAAAATGTAAATCACAATTATTTAAAAAACAATTCAAGATACAATAGAAGATTTTCACAAGGCAGTACATAAGACATTTCCAAACTATGTAAATAGTTTTATAACATTATGTATTATTCTGGTAGTAAATGTATAAAATGTATTATAAGACCTAAGCAGTTGAATAATTTTTATGGGTAGAAGAGTCTGACAAAAAAGTTGAGAGGCCTTTGCTGTAGGCAATTAAATCCAGTGACATGCGGTTTAAAGACATCACAAAAACCAGGCGAGGATTGTGCCCCCCAGGGGGGCCTTTGAAAAGAAGGTCTCTGAGAAACCTCTAGTCAATTCATCAAGCAGCATAACCAGATGGTGAATAATAAACTTATTTAGCTAGTCCATCATTATGTTTAATTTTTGGACTTTGAAAAAGAGACAGGACCAAGATCAGAGAATGGTTTGAAATATTTTATTCCTTCAATGCCAACATGCTTAATTATTTCTCCCTAATTGGAGTTCAAATTCAGGGAGTTATTTGAAGATTATTCATCATCTAAATTACATATAACTTTTTTTCCTCAGAAGTTTGTACCATTTTCAAGATATCCACATTATTCTTCTAAATTAGATGGCAGAGATGGGATCACTAAAGAGATGCATGTAATTGTAGGCAGTGACATCATAGGCTGGCAAGGGATCAAGTGAAATCAATAGAAGAGAAATTTCCTGACCTGGGCTCCTTTGAAGACTCCAACAGGAAAAACCTCACCACAGATACATTCCTGATAGCCCATTTCAAATAATTCTGGTGCTGTCTGGGGCTCCTACTATCTTGTGAGTTAGCCCTAAGACCATATGACACTGGCCACTGGGCTTTATTTAGGGTTGAGTTTGGACCATAACATATCAATATTAGGTCACAGGGTTGCCCCAATTAAATGGATGCCTTCCTAGACACAGGCTAGAAAGTCACCCCTAAGAGTGTGTAAGGACTATTAGTAATCAGTAAATGGAGGCTAGGGCTTAATTCTGGAAGTCTCCTATGACCAACATGATATAAAATACATTTAGTAATATTTACTTTCCTTGCATGTCAAAATATCAAAAGACTCCTCTTCTGGTTGGTAAATTGAAGCTGCTCTCAGTCATTTTCATGTCCCCTCATGCATCCTTCAGTAAGTCCCCTCCCACTGGACCCTCTGTACCTAAAGGCATAGTGCCTGGTACAAGGAGATCCAGCTGCAGCTCCAGGGCATGGATGCTCAGATACTTTGAGTATTTCCTCTGGTAGAAGCAAGTTTCAGAAGCCATATAGAGACCACGAAGGAGCGAGAATTGAACAATAAAAATTTTAAGAGGGTCTCACCCAGTTGAAAGGGGGAATGGGTGAAAAGAGTTGAGGAGAAAGAGGACTGAGATGGACTGTGTGGTACACAGAGCTGCCCGGGGGCAGGTATGGGGCATCTCAGAGGGAGGTGCGAATGGAGGAGGGTAGAGTGTGTCCCCCAGTGACTACATGCTGAGGGCAAGAATCACATACGTTTCCTTCTACACACACCTCTCCTAGTCCTGAATAATCCCAATTCAAGAGTGCCTATGAAATGTGTGTTTAAAAAGGTCTGACAAATGCAGAAAAGGGAAAAATTGTCTCTTTTTTTTTTTTTTAAACTTTCACTCTTAACTTGGTCATCACCGTATTTCCCAGAATTTCCCGTCAGGATGAATTTGCTATCAAGATATGGAAACCACCAAATATAGAAACGAACAGTCAAGCCAGGTGTGATGGGCGGGGACCGTCCACAGCTCTCAGAAACTGGCCATCATGATCTCTTCCTACTAGTCCCTTTTGTTCTGTCTTCCTATAAGAAACTACCAATTCAGTCTCTTTTGTCACCAGAGGACATTGTAAGATTTTTTAAATTTAGATATAATGCTGGTTCTGGTCCATAATCCTTTATCTACAATACCAAAATTTTAAAAGAAAAAAAAAGATTTCTTAACCCATGTGGCAGCAAAATCTGATTTATGGGAAAAGGGAGACCAATCTCCTATGCAGACGAATTCCAAACAAGTTACAGATACTCCACCCTCTAGGAGGGGAGCATAATTCCTCTCTTTAAGTACAGGTTGTACAGAGTGACTTACTTCCAACAAGTGCAAAATGAAAAGGGGAGAAAAAAAGAGTAACTTTACAGTGGGGAAACCTTACAAGTACTACCACAGCCAGGTGATCAAGTCTTTGATCAATGATCAACATCAACAGAGAGGTCACATGGATGGTATGTACCTGTCAGATGTGATGAGAATGGCACTGCTGTGAACTTCCTCTCCAAAATCCATAACCTCAGTCTAATCATGAGAAAATCATCAGACAAATCCCAACTGAAAGGTGTTCTACAAAATATCCGACCAGTACTTAAACTGTCAAGGTAATCAAAAACAAGTCTGAGAAACTGTCACAGCCAACAAGAGCTTATGCAGTCCTAAAAACTAAATGTAAAGGAGTGTCCTGGATGGAACAGAAAAGGAAATTAGGTAAAAATTAAGGAAATTTAAATAAAGTACAGATTTTAGCTCATAATAATGTTGGTTCAATATTGGTTCATTAATTGTGACAAACGTACCCTACTAAGGTAAGACGCTAACCATATAAAAAACTGGGTACCAGACATATGGGAACTCTGTACTATCTTTGCAATCTGCCTATAAATATGAACCTGTTCTAAAATTTTTAAAGCTATTTTTTTAAATGACCTGAACTGACATAAGGCTATGTATAGTCTTGTCACCTGTACTCATTCAACAGGTTTTGCTATAAAAATATTAATGTATTTGATAACATGGCCCTGCCTCAAATATTCCAGGTGCAATGCAATATATGGTTTATGACCATATTTCTAAAATCCAAAATATGCTGAATTCTGAAAACATCTGGCCCCAAAGGTTTTAGATAAAAGACCAAATACCTAAAATACTATCAGTGCTAATAATATAACTAGTGTGCATTTCAGGTGTCTGGTGGCTTTAGCAGACATTTTCAGTTTAGCCTGAAATTCTAGCCATGATTGGTAGCTGTGATAAGAATTTATCATTTACTATGTCCCATACAGTTATGTTTATATAATAATCCAATTGGATCCTTAAGATCTGTAAGCTAGGAATTCTTATACACATTTTTGGAAAAAGAAAGTGAGCTTCAGAAAGGTCAGGTCACTTGCAAGCAGGGTGACCCAGAGTCAGATGTGAGCGACCCGTCTCTGACACTTTCAGGACCCAATATGAAAGGACAAACGGAAGTTCCCCAGCCACTGCCCTGTCCTCCTTTTCTCCCACCCAACACCCACCACCCCATCCTGCAAAGGGTGGACGGCCCAGCCAGACTGCCCCAGTAGTCCGTAAGTGTGTTCACAGTTGCCTGGGCAGGGAATTCGAGACCTGAGAGTACAGGGTCTGAAGGCTCAGATGGGCACATGTTTTTGGTCCCTCAGACTTCTCTCTCCTTTAGGAGGGCTGCAGTTGTCACAGGGTCAGGGAAGACCCTTCAAAGTAGGAATCCAGAGCAGAGTCCTAGATGCCAGATCTACAGGTTTGTAAGGCTGGTGTTTAAACGCACATTTGCTTGACTCAAATGCTCACGCTCTTTCTACCATGGCATGTTGCCAAGGACAGAATACACCTGAGGACCACAATGTCAATTTGAAAACTGACTTTTGAAACACATTGTATTCATAAATTAAAGAGTATCAGAGAGCATGCCTTAGGGTCTAATATTCACATACAATACTGGCAAGACAGACTAGTTACAAAGCACTATAATTCAATTTCAAGAAGTTGAAATTCTTATAGATCCCTAAATTCCTCAACTTTGATTTTTAAATACATTTACTGAGAATTTTCTGTGTACTAGGCAGCCTGTTTGGAGACTGGCTCCTTTCTAAGGGGCACAGGTTCTAATGGGACAAATTTCTTCTCCCCACCAAAGGGAAAGGAGGAAAAACAAAGCACAAACTCTTTCCTCCTTACAAACTAATATTTAAAAATGAACGTAACTGATTTCTTACACTGTCTACACTTGCTAGTTTCTCTGCAGACCATGTGTTATCGGGAAAGCGAAGAGACAAAGTTAAAAGCTTGAGACAGAAAACTGGTACCTTAGATTATGCTGTCTTTTCTCGTTATTCACGGGAAGCATATTTCACCTCTTTTTTCAGCTCTTTGAGTTGGCTCTGCACATGTACCCGTCAAATGTGTGGGCAAAGGCGGTTCAATCTCCCAACCAGAGGGCTCCTTAAAAGCAGGGTCTGTCCGCCCTTCCTCCCAAGAGCCCCCACGGGCCATGGTGCCTCGCTCCCTGCCCTGAGATGCTCCATCTGCCAGTGGAGACTGAGTGCCAGCTGGAACCCCAGAGAGGCTGGGGAAGTGCCACCTGCACAGGCACTCACTGAGGTCATTGTCTGCCTGGGATCTGAGCTTAAAATGGATGAGTCTACATTCCTGCAGAGACTCTCCCCTGGCCTTGGCAAGACCACCATTTCATCTTTGCTCTTTTTATTTCCTGAGTGAACAAACTTATGCCAGTGGAGGCAAGCCATTTTTCCAATCATCGTGTCAGTGTGAGCAGTTCTATCTGCCCCAACCAACAGAGTTGTTGACATCTTACCTCTGTTATTTCGGATGGCACGCTTATAGCAAGTAGTCTTTCCGAAGACTTAGACATTAACAGAACCCTAGAACAAGTTCAGAGGTTTTCCGTCCCTCCTGAGACTGTCAGGGAGCACTGTGCTTCTTTCCCCAGCTGCCCTGACACTCCATAAAAGGTCGTGAGTATGCCAGGCAAGGCTGCTGGTCATGGCAATTCTCAGAAAAGAAGGTCTGGGGCCATCAGGAGCCTGAGGGCAGAGGGCAGAAGCTTCTTAGCTCTTTACAGCCTTTAGGTTTTACCTTTGATCAAATTAGGTTTTTGGGGGTGTTGCTGTTGTTTCAATGTTGATCAATTAAGCCTCAAACCTCAGTGAGGGAGGCATCTATGCTCTTTACCGTCCTGGTATTTAACCTAGTGCCCTGCACAAAGAATGGAAATACCCTTGGTTGCTGATCAAAGGGCTCCACAAAAACTTTACAAATGTTGTTCCCTCTGCGTGGACCCTGCAGGCACCTCCTCCCCTCAACTTTCACCAAATGGCACAGCTGGCTTCTTCTCATTCATTCCTTACCGTTTCCTGAGAGGTCATCCTCACTGAGCTCCCTAAAAAGGCTCCCCACTACTACCACCCCTCCCCACTATCCTTTAAGAACACAGTTTTGTAATTCTGCATTTTATTCCTCCACTAACAAAATCCGGTTATTAAAGGAACCAGGATCAGAATGGGGCAAACTGAAAGTGATCTATCCTCTCCTACTTTGCTCCTTCAAATCTGCTCCTTTCATATGTCCTTCCCTGTCAGTAGATGAAAATTTCTCACTGGCCTCATAGCTATCCCAGTCACAAATAGTCCCTTTTCTCAAGTGATTTTAATATCAAAACTCCAAACCTAAGTTAACCTGCAATTTCCCCTCTCTGCCAGCTCACATCTGCCTCAGGCTTGGAAGACTGTACAAGGGGGCAAACGTGACAGCTTTTTCCTCACTCCATCTCCTCCCGTCCTGCCAGCTGTGGATTCAGGCCCATCGAGGTTGGGGCAGGGGATGGAGAAGAACAGGGATAGAGATCTAACTTGTCAGATATGGCTGTAATCTGGGGTTGGTGCCTCTGCACTTGGCAGACAACCGAGCTTCCCAAGCCAGTTCTTTATGGGGTTTCAGAGAGCCCCATCAGGGTAGATGTCTTACCCACAGCTGCTTTACTGGACAAGGCCCTTTCTGCTTGGTCCCTTAAGAAGTTCTCTCTCATTCCCACTCAGCGGCCCCATTCCAGAGGTCTACCTTTTTTTCCAGAGTCACCTTGTAACCCAGCAGGACCCTGCGGGGACTTCCAGGGCCAGATCCCTCCCCCATATCCTCTGCTGTAGCTCCTCTCCCAGGTACCCAGATAATAGTATCTCATGTATATTTTCTGAGTTTTTCAGATGCTAAAAATCACCACCAAAGGGAAGAAAATAATGACTTGATGAGAGCAATCTTCTAGTGCCTAGGGGTTGACAGTGTTGACCATCCTGTTACCCCAACATCAACCAGAGAACTATGCACAAGCTGGACACCCTTCCCTCACCTGGCCTTTAAATATGCTTTATTGAAACCCTTCGGGGAGTTTAGGGTTTTCTTTGGCATGAGTCATCCCATCCTCCACCTTGCTTAGCCCTGCAATAAACCTTTCTCTGCTCCAAACTCCAGCGTTCCAGTTTGTTTGGCCTCATGGTGCATCCGGCACACGAAACTGCATTCAGCAACAACCTCATCCCTCCATACAATTCTCTTTGTCAAGTTGCCTTCAAGATGACCCAGTCTGTTCTTTCTTTGGAGGCAATTCTTGCACAGTCAATTCCAAAAGTGCTGGCATTCCCAGTGCAGCCACCTCTTTTCTATTGCAACTCTCGCCACCATGTCCCACCCTCTCCAACTCTGGCCTCTGCCTTGAGATGCCACAGATGTTACTCTCCAGGTTCCCAAACCCCAGGCAACACAGGACACTGCTGTCTCTGAGTGGCTCCCTAGAAGCCTCCCAGCAATGAGGTTTGAGTGCGGGGACACACAGCCCCTCCATACCCTGGGGTAAGGAGAACCATCCAACACAGTGACAACTCTCCTCAAAGGAACTCTATGCACCAGCACATGAAACTCCAAGAACACTAAGTCTTCCCACCAATGCCCTGGAGGTGGATGATGGGTCAGGCTGGCAGAACCAGTTCCAAGGTACCCTCTCTGCAAATCCTGCAGAGGTAGTCTAGCACCTCAATTTAGAACACCAAGGAACCTGACACCTCCTGCTTTGTTCTTTGGTGCCTCAGCCGAAACTAAAACAAATATCCTGTTACTCTTGTTTGTGGTCAGTCTCCCCATTAGGCTATAAACTTCAGGGGCAGGAAGGGACCTTAGTTGTTTTATTCACCCATACTTCAGCAGAGCCTAGCAGAAGGCCCTGCATAGATTTCAAGAAGTTGCTTAATAAATATTTCTTAAAATAATGAATGTATACTACAATGAAGATGATGACACAGTCACTGTTTAACTGGAGAAGGGGAAAAATGAGGAGGAGACTTTTGTATTAATCAATAAAATGGCTTATCCTGAAATAAGGTAACTTATGATTCCTTCCCTTGAAAGGACCTCCTGAAAGACCGAAGTCTAAATCTTAGAGCTACAGTTTTCATTTTAAGCCAAAAAATGCCTGAGGCAGACAGCAAATGCTTACACAAGAGTTAACAGATTGGATGCTGGCTGATGATGCTAATATCAATTCTTTGTCTAGACATGCAATGCCAGTTCTGCTGACACATTCTCTCAGAGCTTTTTTGCAGGATGTGAAACTGGCCTCTCTGGTTCAGTGATATTCAGAAATAAGCTTGGACCTCTACAGTGAATACTCTTCAAAGGGACTCCAACTGTAATAGGGAAGAACAAATCTGACTCCATATTATAGATGTTCCTTTAGCTCTAACCCCATGCTCTGTTTCCTGTGTTTAGTCTTGCTGGTTCTGTCCCTTTTGTAAAAGGCTTTTGCCTATAGCCTGAAATATATAGGATAGCCCATTCTCAAGCTCTGATCTTTAAGGATATAACACTTTCCATATTCATATAAAGATAAAAAGTTGCATAACAGAGGATAGCATTTGTCTTGTTGGAGGTTTACAAGAACATCATGACCTGACCTACATGGACAGCTGCAAGAACAAAGTATGAGGACACCAAGAAGTCTGCAACAACCAACAAACCCCATCCCCTTTTTATTATAAAAGGAGCCTGAATTCTGACTTGGGGAAGATGGTTCTCTAGGACATTAGTCTGCCATCACCATAGTCTGCTGACTTTCTGGAAAAAGTCGTTATTCCTTGCCCCAACACCTTGTTTCCCAATTTATTGGCCTGTTAGGTGGCAAGCAGAACGAGTTTGGACTTGGTAACACAACTCCCATGCTTTGCCCTTGATGAATCCATCAAGCTCCCTTCCACAGGGGCAGATGGAGAAACAGGGAGGCACCATTGTATTTCAAGAAGTCTGATGCCACATTCTGTCTTTTCACTTAGCACAAGGGCAGGAGAGGAGAAAAGCTGAAAATGAAAATTCTCCCAGATTCATTCCATGGCAAACCAACCAAATGCATGGGGGTAAGGCTGGATACAAGAGCTGCTCCCAAAACAACCTAGCAAATGCTCGCCCCATGCAAAGATTTCTTCTATTCTTCAGTACGGTGCTGTGAGGAGGAGTAGGAGGTTTAGAGTTCAACCTCAACTGTGGGAAAAATGGAAAGCGGGGCTGTGGAGAGAGCCTGGCCTCACAAGTTGGTGATTGCTCTGCACACTCAGCCTCATTCCCCAGTTCCCTTCTGTGCAGAACTAATGACAGAGAGAGGATTCCGGAGGCCAAGGCAGAGCCAAGGAAATTGTCTCTCTTAGCAATTGCCCTTAAAAATAAATCTTTAAAAGAATGAGAATTTCAGATTTGGATTGAGATTCACCTAAGGAGGAGACTTCTAACACAAATAAAAGTTTCAAAAATCTGCAATCAAAATAGACCTTAGGAAACATCAACCCTGAGGGCTCCCTTTTACAAATGAAGACACTGAGGTTCTTGGGAAGTTAAGTGACATGATCAAGGTCACAGCTCTCACTGGAACATGTTTTGACCAACTGTAGTGTTTTGCTCTTTCTACATCAGACAGCCTTCTGTGTATATTCAAGCCTTTCTCTACCCATCCAGGTAGATGAATACAGCCACGCTTCTGAGATGGATCACATAACTTGATTTAGACAGTCTTCAATTTTTACAGTTGCTCAGCATCCTGTTGTTCCCGTAAATATTAAAATAAGACAGTGCCCCTGCCTCCAGAAATTTAACTTCAGAGTTACACAAGGTGTTTTAGCCTGAGCATATAAACTAAAGTTTAATCCTTAATCTGCCCCTGAGTCAACAGGATGCTTTGGGCTAGTCATGAAATTGTCTCAGTTTCTTCATCATTTATGCTGATCTGTCACTTATTAATTTAAAGAAGCTGTCTGTCTGGTAGCTACTAAATAATTGTGGGTAAAAAACCCTATAAAGATTCTAAGTATAAACTGAGAGCTTATAACTAAGGCATCAAAGCACATAACTTGGATGCTTTCTAATAACCACGACATACAGTATTTTACTCTACCAAACAAAGACAGGTGACTGCTAGCAGTCAACCACGTTTCCACAGAAAACATCTCATCATCATACTGTTTGAACATTTCAGAGGCGTTAATTAAGCCTGCAGAATTTAAGAGACAAAACTGAAACGGAAATTTGCCTCAAAGCCACTGAGACTGGGTGTGTCACATGTTTCTAAGGTTTTACCTGGCAGATAAAGTCTTTCTATTAGCAGAGGAAAAAAAGGACAGCTTTCCCATGACCAAAAAGTCCCTATGTGGCTGGAGTCCTGCTCACCAGTATCAATTTATGTGGAGGCACCAAAAGAAAATATTTCCAGACAAAGGTAGGCAACAACAGTAAGAAGGAAGCTGATTAAGAAATTAAACCAAACTGTGCTTTGTTTCTCACTGACAATATTGTGTGCCATATTATCTATCACTTGGCTAACAGCGGTATTTGTATAGATGGGATAAAAATCAATTCTACTTCTTTGTTTTCAAAAATGCCCACAAGATGGTTTGAAAGTCCTGATAATGCTCTGTTACCAATGCTCCAGCAGTGTAAGTAATCACTTCAACAATTAACCTACAGAATTATGTGCTTGGCAAAATCAGCCAAGAAACCCAAGAAAAAGATGGTGCTCATCAGTCTTTAAGAGAACAACTAAACTGGCCTTATAACAGGGATTTACCAAGTTATCTGTAATGGGGAAAAAGACTTCTTACAACAGATTTTTCTTTTGTTAATTTTTCTTTTTGGGGGGGGAGGGAAGGTAATTAGGTTTATTTATTTATTTATTTTTAGAGGAGGTACTTGGGACTGAACCCAGGATCTCGTGCATGTGTTCTAGTGCTTGAGCTACACCCTACACCTTGCCCCAACTTTTCTTTTGAGATAGTTATGTCATTAAGCACTCTGTTTAATACCATACAGGAGATTAGGAATAAAATCATAAATTACTCAGAGAAGAGAATAAATATTTTATAGTAGTAACAATAATGTCTGAATAATTGAGGTCATGTGACTAGTTCTGACCAATGGACTCTGAGAGAAGGTAACCTGTGTCACTTCCAGGCTGAGGCAGTTAAGAGCCAAAGTGCACAAATTGACTTATACAAAAAGAAACAAACTCAGACATAGAAAACAAACTTTTGGTTAGCAATGGGGAGAGGGGTGGTGGGTTGGAGGGATAAATTGGGATTTGGGGGATTTGCTGATACTATTATATACAAAATAGATACACAACAAGGTTCTACTGTATAGCACAGGGAACTATAGTAAATATCTTGTAATAACCAATAATGAAAAAGAATATGAAAAGAAATATAGGTATATGTGTAACTGAAACACAATGCTGTATACCAGAAATTAACACAACAGTGTAAACTGACTATACTTCAGTATAAAAATTCTTTTAAATTAAAAAAGAGCCAGTGTTCCTTGTTCATCTCTCTTCCCTCTTCCTCTGCCTTAGCAAAACTGAGGGCTACATGTTTCAGATGCTATAGTGCCATACAGAGGAAAGCTACTGACTCACTTTGGACTTTACATAAGTAAGAATAAGCCTTTGTCGTGTTAAGCTTATGAGATTTCAGGGGTCGATGATGCAGTACTAGGATTAATTACCATGCCGAACATAAAGGCCCTATGGTTGTTCATGGCAGCCTGAAACTTAAATTTATACTACTGGTTTTTTTAAAATACCAGGAAGAATAAAGAACATATTTCCTTCTTTTTAGGTTTTTAAAAAATTTTCTCAATTTTTCTGGTCCTGCAGTCTGAGATAGTGGTTCTCAAAGTCTGGTTCCTAAGACCAGTAGCATCAGCATTACCTGGGAGTTTGATAGAAATGCATATTCCCAGACCTCACCCCAGGCTGCTTAATCAGAAACTTTGGTGGTGGGGTCCAGCAATCTGTGTTTTAACATGCCCTCGTAGAAATTCAAAACACTCAAGTTTAAGAACAAATGGTCTAAGGTAACTTTTCTTAAACCCAACTGAATGTGATTATGAGCAGCTAATTTCCATTTACATTACATGCATTCAGGAGATACCTAACGCTGAAATTCCTTGTCTTTTTTATGCCCCTCTGTTTTTTCCAAACATTGGTTGTTACACATAGACTAACTATAGTCGATTAAAGTTAACTGCAATGTCTTTGTCACTTCCCCTACTGAGAAGTGAAGTCGATTTGTTCACCCCCTTGAATGTAAGTTGGGCTTATGACTGCTTTGACCAATAGAATATAGGGAACGTGAAGCTATGCCAATTTCAGGTCTAGCCTTTAAGAGGGCTGGCACCCTCCATGTCCTGCTTCTTGAAACCCACCTACTATGCTACACACAAGCCTAAGCAAGGAGAAGTTCAGGAGGCCTCATGGAGAATTAAGGCCCCCGTCGACAGTCTGAGCTGAGCTGGTAGCCAGCATCACGACTATCTAAGTATGCCATCTTGGGTGCTCTGGCCCAGTTGAGATCCAAAGTAGCTGCAGCCCCAGATGACTTCATGTGAAGTAGAAGCACTCAGCTGAACCCAGTCAGCCCAGAGAATCAGGAGATACAATAAAAGGGTTGTTGTGTTAAGCCACCAAGTTTAGGGGAAGACAAAAGTTAAGAAGCAAAAAAGAATCAAAACATTCTCTGAAATAATGCCATTTGCAGCAACATGGATGGACCTAGAGATTATCATACTGAGTGAACTTAAGTCTGAAAGAGAAAGACAAATATCATAAGCTATCACTTACATGTGGAATCTAAAAAATAAAAAAAAATGATACAAATTCTATTTACAAACCAAAAACAGACTCATGACATAGAAAATAAACTATGATTACCAAAGGGGAAAGGGTGTGGAGGGATAAATTAGGGGCTGGGGATTAACAGACACATGTTACTATATATAACATAGATAAACAACAAGGACCACTGTATAGCACAGGGAACTACATTCAATTTCTTGCAATAACATATAATGGAAAAGAATCTGAAAAGAAAGAAAAAAATGTATGTATGTGTATGTGTAACTGAGTCACTTTGCTGTACACCTGAAAACAACAATGTAAATCAACTACACTTCAATAAAAGCTTTTTAAATAATTTTTTTTAAAAAAAGAATCAAAACATTCTCTTTTATTGTCTTTGGCTCAAACAGATTCCTATGGTTCCTAATAACACCCTTTTCCTAATATTTCCCTCTCCTCTCCTTCAGCTTCCCTACAATAATAATCTTAAGTAGCTTTTCCATCCTCAACTCTGAAAGCTTGCAGTAATTCCTCTACTGACTATCCCATAGGTTTCAAGTTGAGATCTAAGTCTTTTATCTCCTATATCTGTAACTGTTAAGGAGAAAGAAAAAAAACTGGAAGCAGGAAATTTATAGTCTCATCAGAGGATTTCAATAAAGTTTAAGGAAGGAGTCAGACTTTGTAACCTAAATACAAATTTTCTTTCCACATTCACCCTCAAATGTAGTAGCCAAACAAGAATAGAACCTGGTTATCAAAAACCTTAAAGCTGCAAAAGTATTATCCTAGTTTTGTATTTCTTATTGAAAAAGAGACATTTGCAAAATGAAAGAAAACTAAAATTAAGTGGTCATATCTATTAACTGATGGCTAAAGACAGCTTTGGCTGACTGACTTTCATGGATACTTAACAAAATTTAGAAATCAATTATTTAAAGCTGAGAATCAAAAGCTAAACATTCAAAGTGTAAGTACACGCCCAGTAGTTATAAATAGCAAAGGATTCATCTTGCAAACATTTAACACCCCCAAAATGATACTGGGCAATAAGCTGTTAGATGGTGAGGAGTATATCTTTAACACTCTATCCTCAGAATCCAACAAAGTGTTTGGTATATAGGAAGTGTTCAGTATGACACTGGACATATGAATGAATAGAAAGTCATGGTGAAGGAAGAAGAAAAAGAGACTAAAATGAACAGGAAGGAGTAGTAAGCAAGATTTCAAATAAAAATCCGTCCTGGAAGAGGCCACTGAATTTTTCAAAGGTGTTTTCTCAACTAGAGTTCTAATACATAAGCATCTGGGATATAAACCTTGGTCAGCACACGTAGAGAGCAGCAGCTGAACAGGCCCTGCAGCTTTGAGCTCCCCAAGGCAAGTCAGGCCTGGGCAGAGAAGAAACAAGACTTTCAGCACCTTAAAAGGACTTGAAGAAATGGAAGATCTCACACGCCTTCCTGGCTAGTCCTTCACATTTTTAAGAAAAGGTAATCGGTAGTCATGTCATAATTTATAAGAGGGGTCACCTGGATTTAAGAGAAAGTCACTTCCATATGTACAGAAACCTCTCTCTACCCAGAACTTTTAATATACAAAAACTCTTGATGATAAAACTTTCAAACATTAAGATTTCCACTAAAAGGGACAAATTTTTACTTAGGACAAAAGTTATATGCTAACAGTCACAGATAATGTTTGCTGGCCATTAAGACACCTAATTATGTTTTATTGTTTTAATTTCTTTTCACTATTTTATTTTCTGTAAGTATAACATTTAAGTCATTGTTCTTTTTTTTTTACTATAATCTTTCAGAGGCCATTCTTTTAGGTATATGTATATAAATAAGCAGCTCCCTAAGTGGTTGATCACCTACTTATTTTGTAATACTTTCTGAAATACAAATGAGTATAATAAATCTACCAATAGGTAAAAATTAAACAATAATACTTCAACAAGTTAACATCAGAATCTGTTTCACCACATCATTCATATCAGGGCCCTACAAACACTTTTGGTTATGTGTATTTGCCTAGTTTTACAATACATAAAATCATAGAGTCAAATTTTGGAGCTGTAAGGAAACTTGTTTTACTAGCCAGTTCAAATTTTCATTTCACATATAGAAAAGTCTGAGGTTTACTGAATTGAAGTAACTTAACCTTGTTAGAGTAAGTGGTTACCAAAGCAGTACTGCGGATGGATAGATTCATCCCTTCAATAATCATGCATTGAGTAGGCAGCTGGGGACCAGGCATTCTCCCCTACACAAGCGGATACAAGGATGAAGAAGTCGTGTCCCACACTCAAGGCACTCTCTTTAGGAACAGGCCTTCAGTGAAACTGAAAGATGTAATTCTGGTCACAGCTTCTGTGAGAAAAGTTAAGTGGTATCACCAACAAGAGAGCAAATTCAACTGGGTCAAGGATTCGATTGGGGAGATTGCTTAGAGGTTTCTCATAGAAGATTTTAGCCAGATGTTAAAAGTACATACCCGTGAGACAATATCTCCAACACAGTGGAGCTTAAGTTAATCCATCTAGCCCATTTCATAGGTCAGACAAGAAGTAAAGAGTGTTTGCGCAGAGTTATTGCTTATATAAGAAAGATCATGCATATGGTTGAGTCATGTGGGGATGAAAATTGAGTCACTCTGTTATTACGTCCTCTCATACATATTGTCTAGGTACCCATCCGATTATTTCTTATCATATTCATTGAATTATATTATTTGCTTTTACAGTAATTTATCTTTAAGTCATCATCATATCTTTATGTTGGAGATGGGGAAAGAAAATCATCACGTTCCTTATTGAAACTCAGATATTGTCATGTTGACCCATATTCCCAAGAGTCTCGCAAGGAAGTCAGCAGCATCAGAGTATTAACTTCAGGGTTTGTACTTAATCCACTGAATCATACAGTCACTTGTAAACGGGTCTTCTTTTGGATACCTGAATGGATAAGATTAGGTAATAACACAGTAAGAGCCAATTAGTACGTGCCTCAGGAAGGTGTTCTGGACGTGCTTCATTTTGAAAGAGGAATGAGAGGTTGCCAAATCTCACACAAGTCATGTTTGTTCCTGTACTTGAGCTGAATAATACAAAATTTTCTTGATTAAATTTTTAAATATTTTCCCAGCTGCAACTCTACCACATCTCTTTCCACATCGATGTATTGAAGAATATACACTTGAAAGCCTGCTTTGGGCTTCAGAAGAAAATAAATTCAATGACAAGTAAGAGCTGGAAGTGCCAACCTAGTATAATTCAGCAGTCACAGGTTTCAAAGTCTGATAAGAACCTCAAATTCCCACGCTCTGCTCAGACAGAAATATTATCTCTGCTTAATCTGGGTTTTATGTTATATCTATAAAACCTAGAGTAAAGTGATCTGGCAATTTTATGCTCAATTTAGTCAGTGTAAACAAAAAAAGTGTGCAATTCAAGTTTCAAAACAGAATAAGATATAGCCAATTGGGGTGCTCTCACTGACCAAATTAACTAGATTATTGCAAAATCAATCCCCTTTGTTCATTGTGGATATTCCCCTAAGCATGGGAATTTATGAGATGTACTTGTAGCCACAAGAGATTGCAAACATTTAATTTAATTGCTCAAATGGTCAAAATTTGAATGTATACCCCCCAAAATATTCAGCTTGCAAACTGGCCTGATGTCCATGTCAAACACTCTTTGTACTCAGCCTCCTAGCACGAGTGCACATGGACCTCTGGACCCTGTCACCATATGGCCAACACCACCTGCCTCTGTCATAGGGCTTTAGGAGAACAGGGCTCATCTAACACAAGCCACCATCTCCATAAATAACTCAAACTCATCTTCACAAACTGTAGGGCTTCTCAGAAGCATACAGAACAAAATCAACGATTGCAATTTTGCATAGGATTTTCAATAGCAAAACTGTACTTAGCAATAGAAATATGGGCTTTACCAAGATCAAACATTTTAAAGAATATTTGGTTAGGTGAACTGGAATGTGGTGTGGGTAGTTCCTGCTGCTTCTTCAGGTAAAAATCAATTATGCCTTAGTGACATGGAAATGAGTAAAGAGCACTACTCTTCCCAATTCTGCATTGATCAAATCACCTTTCTGAAATCTGAGCTTTCTGCTGGTGGCCGCACAAAGAGTCCCTATTGTAAGAATGTCTATGCTGCTTATCATTTGTGTGGAGAGTGGATCTAACTGGAGAATCCCAACCATTTTTATGCAGTAATGGAGGTTCAGTTGCTAGATCTCCAACCTTCTCAAGAGTAGCCAGAAATTCAAACTTTAGTTGTCAATTTCTCTTATTTGTTTTAACATCAAGAAACCAAATAAAACAGGCCTATATACTTAGTTTGGCCCATTGACCACTGGTTTAAGATGCCTTATATACACAGAGATTTTCATTCACTTTATCATGAATGCACTGAATATACATTTATCTGACCAATTCTTATATATTTATGATTATCCCTATATTAGCTTAATTCTACACAATTCTCTTGAGTAAACTGGCTACAGTCTTGTGTTAACTAACTAGGATCCAGCTATGAATAGGTTAACATTTCTGACACCAAAGAAACACTGTCTAATGGTAGAGAAAAATCAGGATATAATTGGGGTGTGTGTAATAGAGAAGTGTACTCAGCATAAACAAGGCGTGAATGTTGGGGGTCAATGATGGTAGATGAGGTTGGGAAGACCAACTAGCAAAGGCCTTATACATCATGATGTGAATTCCAGTAGCTACCACTTACTGAACACATCAAGAGCACCAAACCCTGTGCTTGCCTTGTGCGTACATCACCACCAATTTAATTCTCACACCAACCATGAGAAAAAGATTATTATTATCTCTATTTTATAGATGAGGAAACTGAAGCTTAGAAATGTTAAGTAAACTGTCCAAGAGCATGACTGTGTATGGCAGTCAGAATCTGGGCTCACAACATCTGTCTGACTCCAAAACCTGTGTTTTCATCCACTATGATATTGCTAAGGAATTTGGATTTCAGCCTATAAGTAATGGAAAACAAATGAAGAATCTTATTTCTGTTCTGTTCTTATAACATTCTGTGAGCTAAATAATGGAAAGTATGATTATTGTTTTAATATCTGGAGAAATCAAGCAAGGTTAAGAAATTTAAAGCAAGGGAAATAATGGGCTCCTAACACCCAAATAGCTCAATTTCTAGCCCAGGACTCATGCTGGTTTTACATGGTTGGCAAATGTTACTTTCCAAACACTTGGTATGCTTTCAACAATCATACTTCTTCAAATTCAGAAATTCCACGAGCACGTCCCAGTTAAATCCTCTTCCCAGCAGAACCTTAGCTTCTTCTAGCCAAGTCATTCCTTATTTGTGATGAAATTTGTGAGGAATACAAAATAAGTACTGTGACACTGAAAGACAGAAGTCACCAACTTCCTCTCCTTCCACCCCCACCCTCCACCCAACTGTGTATGCAGGTACTACAAATTCCATTTGAATGTCAGCAATGAAATACTAGTATACTAAGGGTTTTTTTTTTGTATATTAGTAACTCATTAATAACATTCTTTGCATTGACTTAAAATTGCTGTAAAGCATGTAAGCAATCAAATCCCCAGGTTACAGCCACATTTTCTACATGTCTATTTGTTTATACACATCTGAAGATTTGTCTCCATCAAGTTGCTCTTCAAAAATTTAACACCACTTCTATTGTCCAAGTGAAGGCTAATAATTAGAAGATCACTTATTTATAACAGTGATAAAACATAGCTGGACCTACAATTTGACCAAAAACTTTCTCTGCTCACAGAAAACAGTTGCACAGATGAAACTACATTCTGGTCACTTTTGTTCCCTAGAAATGTCACACAGGTGGATAATATAATCTTAATGTTTTCCAGAATGAAAAACATGGTAACTTTCTCCATAAAAGATAAAGAGAACAGCAATCACTTACTGAGCAGTTATAAATATAACAAAGATCCTTGAGAAAGGATAATACACCAACTTTTTCGGAGGAGGAATTAAGGCTTGGAGAGGTAAAAGAATTTTTCAAAGATCAAACAACTGGTTAGAGAAAATCTAGGAATTGAACCCAGAAAAAAAATCTGATTCCTAAGCCCAAACAACTTATAAGTGGAAATCTAGCAGTTGAACCCAGAAAAATCTGATTCCTAAGCAGACATGCTTAACCACTAAGAAGTTTTAGACAATAGAGGAAGAAATAAGAAAGAATGGAAGTGATACAAAGAAGCCCAAAGTTTATCTGAGAGCTTACATACCACAATCTCAGGAAACAAGTGTAAAATGTATATATGACAAAAGACAGAGCAAAATATAAAGACAAATTATAGAATGGAGATAATATTTGCAAAATCTGTGGCAAACAGCAAACAAGGGATAGAAAGGAACTTCCTCAAATTAATAAAGAACATCTATAAAAGACCTACAACCATTATACTTACTGAGAAGAAGCTGGTTGATTTCTCCCTTAGATCCGCAGCAAGGATGCCTCCTCTCACTACTCCTAGTGCAGTAAGAAAAAAAAAAAGAGACCATCAAAAACAAACAAAAATGTTTGGAAATAAAAACTGTGTGTATTTGCACATACACGAGAGAAGACCAGAAATTCTGTTAGAAGTAATAATACCAAGTGGTTACAGTAGTTGTAAAATTGAAGGATTATGGGCAGTTTTGTTTGCTTTGTTTTCTACCTCGGCTTTAATAAGCTTATTTTTTCATAATTAAAGATAAAAATTACAACATATGTTGAAATATAGACAATGCTTTTGATGTGATCTTAACTAAAATATGCATGTTTTATACAATTTTAAGGTTGTAAAAATATGAAAAATAAATAAAAGATATTGTAAATAACTTAAAACCCTGAAAGCAAGGATAATTTAATTCACTTTAATCTTGTTTGAAGTCATCTATTAAAACAGAAATTACCATTGATGAACACATAATTTTCAGACTTTAAGATTTTGTCATAAATAGAAATTTAGTAACAATAAAAAAAAAAGCTGTGTATTTGCAGGTAACATGATTTGACTATGTAGAAAGTCCAAAGGAATCAACAGCAGCAACAACAAAAAGCTCCTGGAACTAATCAGCGAGCATGGCAAGGTCACAGGATTATCAGGTTAATACACAAAAAATCCATTTCTTTCCTATGAAGCAGTAGTGGACAGGTGGAATTTGAGATTTAAAAAACAATATATTTTATAATAGCACCAAAATATAAAATAAAAGTCATGTAAATGTAAAAAATCTATACATGGAAAACTACAAAACTCTGATGAAGGAAATTTTTTTTAAATCTAAGTAAATGGAGAAATACTCTGTTCATATATTGAAACACCCAGTATTGTTAAGATGTCAATTCTTCCCAACTTGTCTATGACTTTAATGCAATTCCTAACACCAAGCAAGCTATTTCACAGATATTGAAAAACTGATTCCGATGGACTTAGAGATTATCATACTAAGTGAAGTAAGTCAGAGAAAGACAAATATCATATAATATCACTTATATGTAGAATCTAAAAAAAAAATGATACAAATGAACTTATTTACAAAACAGAAGTAATCTCACAGACAGAAAATTTACAGTTACCGAAGGGGAAGGAGGAGGAGAGAGAAATTAGGAGTTTGGGATATATATATATATATATATATAGCAGATAACCAACAAAGGCCTACTGTATAGAACAGAGAATTATATTCAATATCTTGTAATAACCTATAATCGAAAATAATCTAAAAAAAGAATAGATTTATATATACATAAATAACTGATAAAAAAGTACGTAAGAAAAAGCAAAAGACCTAGAATTGCCAACACAATACTAAATAAAAAGAACAAAGTTATTTGGGACCCAAACTACCCAATCTCAAGCTTTAATACAAAGCTACAGTAATCAAGATAGTGTGGTACTGGCAAAATAATAGACAATGGACAGAACAGAGAGTGAAGAAATACATCCACACAAATAACAAATATAACCATCAAATCTCTGATAAATGAGCAAAGACAATTTAATTTTAAAAGGATATTCTTTCCAACAAACGATGCAGTAACAGCTAGCTGTTCATACGTTAAAAAAAAAAAAATTAAAAACACCTGAGTTGCCGGCCTTACGGCTTTCACAATAGTTAACTTAAAATAGATCACAGACCTAAATGTAAATTTCAAAACTATAAAACTTCTAGAAGACATAGGAAAATATCTGTGTTTAAGGATGAATTTTATTCCTGACACTAAAAGTACAACTCATAAAGGAAGAAACGGATAAGGTGGACTTTATTAAAATTTGAATCTCTGCTCTGCAAAGATAGTTGAGAATGAAAAGACAAGCTACAGACTGGGAGAAAATATTTGCAAAATACATAACTAATAAAGGACTTACGTCCCAAATATACAAAGAACACTTAAAAACCAACAATAGGAAAACAAACAGCCCAACTAAAATATGGGCAAAAGATGTGACCAGACGTCTTACCAAAGATAGCAAATAAATGAAAAGACGCTCAATATCATTTGTCATTAGGGAATTGCAAATTAAAACAGAAATGAGATACTTCCACATACCTACTAGAACGGTTAAAATGCCCAAAAAAAAAAAAAAAAAAAAACGAAACAAACAAAAACAACCGCGCTAAGCAATCCGCGGCAGCTCGAAAAATGGCGGAATCAAGACCCGGAGCCCTGCTGCCTTCACCACGCTTCCTAGAGGAAGCCAGATCTCGCAGGATCTCAGGCTTTCCTACCTCGGCTCCGAGAGTTCCGCGATGAGAAACACCTGCGTGCTGCCCGCTCTCCACCTTAACGCTTGGCAACCCACTGATCCTTATTACTGTGTCCATAATTTTGTCTTCTCTAGAATGTATCGTTGGAATAATAAAGTGTGCAACATTTTCAGATAGCTTTTTTCAGTTACTAATAAGCATTTACGTTTCCCTGCTTGTCTCCTCACAGCTCTGTAGCTCATTTCTTTTTTCGCTGAATAACATTCCATTGCCTGGATGTACCCTACATAGGATCTTTTTACATACTGACATCTCAGGTGCTTCCCATGTTTGGACAGTTATAAATAAATCTGCTGTATACATTAAAAAAAAAAATCCCCCGACTGGAAATACGAATTGCTGATTAGGATACAAAGGAACAGGAACTCTCATTCTTGCTGGTGATTACAGCTACTCTAGAAAACACTTTGGCAACTTCTTACAAGGCTAAACCTAGTTTTATCGTATGATCCAATAATTGCTTTCCTAGGTATTTTTAAAAAAATATTTTTATTGAAGTATAGTCAGTTTATAATGTTGTGTCAATTTCTGGTGTACAGCACAACTCTCCTAGCTATTTACCTAACTGAAAACTTATATCCACACAAAAACCTGCACATGAATGTAACAGTTGTATTCATAATTGTCAAAAACTGGAAGCAACCAAGAATTTCCCAATAAGTGAATGGATCAGTAAAATATGATATATTGGAAATGTATTCAGTGATTTTAAAAGATATAATCTAGACAACTATGAAAAGACATGTGTTAATCTTAAATATATATTGCTAAGTAAAAAATCAGTATGAAAAGGCTACATACTCTGATTCCAATTGTAACACATTCCAGAAAATGCAAAACCAGTGAAACAGTAAAAAGATCAGTGGTTATGGAGGGAGAAAAAGAGTTGAGTAAGTGAGGCACCAGGGCATTGAAACTATTCTGCATGTCATTGTAATGTGGATAAATGACACTACGAATTTGCCAAAATCCATAGCCTTGCATATCACAAGGAGTGAACCTTAATGTATACAAATTTTAAAAACATGATTTAGGAGGTCAGGTAATCTCAGGAAGGAATGCAGAATGTGATAAAACATCCTAACTATATTACAAATGTCTGAAACAGCCTCACAAAAGGAACAGAGGCAGAAGGTGCTGACTTAAAAAATGGAAATGAGTAGTATCTATAAGACTAAAGACAAAAAAAAATCTGAACTCTTGCTTATAAAAGTTGTCTTCCCCCCGGGGATAAGTATAGGTTAACAATTCTGATCCCACTATACACAATGGTACCATTAAGAAAATGAATGGTCATTGCGAGGAGCCAGGTTTCTCACTGCTGGAGTTGGAGGTTACAAATAAAAACCAGAAGGAGACTAGAATGATCCCCGTGGTAATGGATTAGAGTTGGAGATGTCATTATGAACTTATGTTAATATAATATAGATACAGATAGTTACATATAGAGAATGTATTCATTTATACAGAGATGAACACATACATTTCCTTGTCCTGTCAGCTGAATCCATAGCAACAGCTTACATGGGCCAGATGTGATTTTTCTAATATCGTTGTCTGGTAAAAGGTACCAAGGTCCCTTGGAAAAGTGGCTGATTCTAGGATGGGGACAGGAAATATACAAGATGAGTCTGGAGCATCTTGTAGAACCAGTAAGGAAGTGCTCTTGCTAAAAACACAAACAAACAAAAAACGATGGAGTGTGAATAAATAAATAAGTGGGGGAAATACATCTTGCAAAAGAATTATAAATACCTTACATACTGCACCCTCAGAAGACATGCAGCATGACTCCCCATTCCTTACGTGTTTGGGCTGCATGTAGTTACTTCTTTCTGGAGTGCAGTTAGTACAGAAAGGGAGGTGGCCAGAGAAGAGTAACTTGATGATGAAGAAACACAACAAACACAACCTCAGCCAGGTGATTAAGGTGATCACCTCCGATGATAACTCATGTTGGTGGAATGTACTCTGGATGTGATGCAACATCAGTGTCACTCTACCTCTGTGCTCCTCCTCCCAACTATCCACAACTCCAGTCTATTCATGAGAAAAACGGGCAAATCCCAACTGAGGGGCAGGCTACACACACCTGAACAGCACTTCTTAAAAGTGACAAGATTATCAAAAGCTAGGAAATTCTGACAAACTTTCACAGTAAAGAGGAGTCTAAAGACACATGATGATTAAATGTCATGGATATCCTGGAAGATATCCTAGAACAGAAAAAGGACATTAGGGAAAATGACTAAAGATACTTGAATAAAGTATGAGCTTTAGTTAATAACAATGTATTATATGTGTTTATTAATTACACCAAACGTGCCAAAGTAATGTTAAGATGTTAATAATAGGGGAAACTAGGGGCAGGGAGGGTGAGGGTAATACAGCAACTCTCTGGACTATCTTCATAATTGTTCTGAAATCTGAAACGGTTCTAAAATTAAAAGTTTATTTTTAAAAAGTTACAAATACAAGATTACTAGTTCTAAAATATAAAGAACTACAAATCGAAAAGAAGAAAACAAACAACTCAAAATAAGAATGGGCAAAGGCTATGCACAGGATACTCACAGAAGAGAAAATCCGAATGGCCATAAAACTTAAACAAACAAACCAAAAAAAGACATTGACCTTATCAGTGGACAAAGCGAAATAGGAAATAAAACATGATACTGTTTCTTAACCATCAGTTTTTGGCCTACGTTTAAAAGAGTAAAAATATCTGGTGTTCAGAAAAATGGACACTCTTCTACATTGCTGATGGAAGCATGAAATGCTACAACATTTTGCAAAGTAATGTGGCAATGTCTATTGCAATAAGAAACACATATACAACTTGATTTACCAATTGTACTTTGGGGAATCTATCCCACAGCAATAAAAGCACCAAAACGAAAAGATACATGCGTAACAGTTATCATTGTTACACTGTAATGCTGTTACACAGTATTTTTAGTGGTGAAAAATTAGAAACCTTAATGTCCATTAATAGGGTAATGGTTATACATTATAGTATACCCACCTTGT
The DNA here is from genome assembly GCF_048564905.1 of Vicugna pacos. Taxonomy (NCBI): domain Eukaryota; kingdom Metazoa; phylum Chordata; class Mammalia; order Artiodactyla; family Camelidae; genus Vicugna; species Vicugna pacos. The sequence continues at coordinate 55,598,952 of NC_132989.1, forward strand.
AGGATATTATGCAGCTATAAAAAGAATATAATGAATATCTATTAACCTGAGAGATGCTAATTATATAACGTAATTTTAAGTGGTAAAAGAAAACTACAGAATAGTATGTATGATGTGAAAGTATTTTAAAAACCTGAATGTTCCTTTATATTTAAATATTTTTGGAAGACTACACAGCTGGCTGTTAACATCAGTTACAACAAAAAAGTGGATGGAGCTTTAGATTTAATCTGTTACTCCTCATATACAAATAGTCTAAATTAAATTAAAGTAAATTAACATAAAATAAAACTTCAAGTATGACTGTCATATGTTAAATTTCACTGAGGAACGTTCAGGAAAAAATGAATGCCAGAACTATACCAACAACTCACATGATCACTGTCTGGAAGCAACACTGTAACACAGTAATATGAGAAGATATTCTCCATGGGCCCACAGTAACCTACTTTCTGCAACAAGAGAAAAAGCACCAAGTTGTTTATTTTTATCAGTGACCTACATGAGAGAAATGAGCCCAGTAAGTCTATATTTGCCTCCATGGGGAATACAATTGTTAACTTCCTAGAAATTGGAAAAGGGTTCAAATTAGCTGTGACAATTCAGAGAAACAGCATTTCTGAAAATAAAATGAAGTCCAGGGTATGTAAGTACAAAATCATATACAAGAAAATCAAAAATAACAAATTCAACTCAGGTGACATCAACAATCATGAGTGATATCTGAAATCTGAAGTCCAGTCAGTAGGAGTCACAGGGTATAAAAATAAACACAAACCCAACTGGGTAAATCTAGAAAAAGCCAGAAAAGAGAAAAGCTAGCAGAATATTTGAAAATGGCTCCATCTCTTCTATACACAACACAGTCAAAACGTCATTCAGCAACACAGAAGAAAGATGGCATCTGAAGCAACTCAATCTAACTATTAAGCATTTGGCTGTAGTTATAATGGTACACTGTTTGACACAAAGTAGTGTCAATGAATGTATTTTGAAGGAAGGGGGAGAGGAAAGAAGAGAAGAATAGAGGAAGGCAATTAATTAAAACTAAAGTAAATAAAGAGACTAATGAAAGTCTCCAATAGAAAAATAACTAAGCTTAAATTTGAAGATTATGAACATAAAAAGAACTTACAGAGTTTTGTAGACTAAAAGAACAAACAGAAGTAAAACTACAGTTTTATAGCCAACCTGGTTAGCAACCAATCTTGCAAATAGAAGAAAAAGATGTCCCAGTCATAGCAAACCTCCAAAATGTGAATTTTATGAGCAAGCTTGAAGCACCCACTGGATTTATATTAAGTTTTCTAGACAAATGGACCAAAGACAACAGCCACAAGGAGTAGGGTAAAGAGGAATCTACATACCAAATAAAAACATCAGTGCATTTCAGATTAGAGCATCCAAAATATTAAGAAGTTGGCAGGTAAGAGTCAGGCCCAGAGGCAGCAAAATTATAGTGCTTCCTTTCGTAACCATGCCTGTATCTTAACCCCAAAGGATCTCACAAATAAACATAAAATTTTTAAAAAGCCTTACTTACACTCAAGGCATTTACTGCAGCAAAAAGAAGAGAGGGTAGAAAAGAACAAACTATGACCATTAAAAGAGAAATTAACAGATTTATAAATATGTCCTCTCTGGTTCAAAGGACACTTTTGATTTCGTGCCTTAAAACACTCGAGAAACAACATATATTCCCCTAGAGGGGGGAAGGTATAGCTCAGTGGTAGAGTGTATGCCTAGCATGCACAAGGTCCTGGATTAAATCCCCAGTACCTCTATCAAAAAAATTTAAAAATAAGTAAACCTAAATTACCTCCCTCTGCCAAAAAAAAAAATTATACACACACACACACACACACACACACACACACATATATATATATATATATATATATATATAATATTTTTAAAATTTTGTCCTACAAATTTTAAGTGAGATAATTTTGAGAGAAAAGGATGTGAGGAAGAGGCAGAATGATGCAAAAAGTGCTAGAACAGGAGTCAGGAACCTTGGGTCTTGGCTCTGCCTCTGATTAACTGAGGGGCCCTAGAGTTTTCTATGAGATTCTCTGTAACATGAGAGACATGAAGTACTCCACTCCAATGCTTCATGTAACTGAAATGTCTTCTGTTTTGCTTTAAGTAGAAACTTACCCGTGCTTATAGTTCTGAGGTTAAGACAGTTCCCCATATTTTGCTTCTGAAAATAAGGCTATAGTCAAATTTTAGCCAATAATGTTTTTATTACAAATTCTTATAATATTTTAAATTCTCACCTGGAACTGCAATGGTCCAGACCAGTGGTTTAAAAAACTTGTTTTGGAATAATGAAACCATTGGTCAACAGGCTTGTTTCAAAGACTGATATACAAAATAGAAAACGAAAGCTGCTTTGTTGAAGAGGGCTCAAGGGATGTAGGAGGGGAAGGGTAGAGTTCTGCTTACTCTACATCATCACTGTGCCTTTCCAGGGGCCCCTGAGGACTGCCACTGAAACCTAAGAAAGTCAGTGTAATGTGACAGCTTATCACAAAGGAGTAGTGTGTGCATACGTATTTGGAAACAAAGGTTGAAGAACACAACTCTGTTTAAACTGTTGCAAAACCTCTGTTTCTACAGTGAGGGGACTAATATCATTTGGCCTTCAGTTGGTGTGAATTAATCACAAACATGAATGCAAACTTCAGCACTGAAAGGTCCCTACAGTTCACTGTTATAAAATAGGTTTCCAGGGGATCCAAAATATTCTAATATAAATTATTTTTAGAATACTATCAAAATGAAAATACAAACATAAAATCCAAAACTGTATTAGAGAGATGCTAACTAGTAAAAGGAAAACATGAAAGTATAAAACTCACTGGTAAAGGTAAATATACAGTTAAATTCAGAATATTCTAATATTGTAATGGTTGTGGTAATAAAATTTTGGTATAAAGATGAAATGACAAAAGTATTAAAAATAGCTATAACTACAATAAATTGTTAGTGGATATCCTAACAAAGATGTAAATTATGACATCAAAAACATAAAATGAGGGGGTAAAATGTTGAGTTTTGGAGTGCACTTGAAATTAAGTTGTTGTTAGCTCAAAATAGACTGCTATTAATATAAGTTTTTTTATGTACGCCTCATGGTAACCACAAAGCAAAAACCTATAGTAAATATATAAAAGATAAAGAAAAAGGAATCAAAGTATACCACTACAAAAATCATCAAATCACAAAGGAAGAGAACAAGAGAGAAAGAAAGAGATGAAGGAATTACAAAACAAACAGGAAACAATGAACAAAGTGGGAATAGTAAGTAGTAAATTCATATCTATAAATAGTTACTTTAAATGTAAATGGACTAAATTATCCAATAAAAAAAAACATATAATGGCTGAATGGATAAAAACACAAGGCTTGCTGTCTCCAAGGGACTCAATTCAGCTTCCCACTTTAAAGTGGAAGAATTGAAAAAAATATATTTTATGCAAATGGAAGGCAAAAGAAAGCAGGGTAGCTATACTTATATCAACAAAATACACTTTAAGCCAAAAACAGTAATAAGACACAAAAAGGCCATTATGTAATGATAAAGGAATCAATTCATCAAAAGAAAAAAGTCTGTATACATTTATGCACCCAACATATGGGCACTTAAATATATAAAACAAATATTAACAGATCAGAAAGGAGAAACAGACAGCAATACAATAAGAGTAGGGTACTTCCATACCCCACTTCAACATTGGAGAATTCATCCAGACAGAAAATCAATAAGGAAACATTAGATTTAAACTATATGTTAGACCAGATAGTTCTAACATACATCTACAGAACATTCCATCCAACAATAGCAGAAAACATATTCTTCTCAAGTACACATGAAACTCTACTAGGATAGATCATATGTTAGGCCTTAATAAATTTAATTTATTTTTTAAATTAATTTAGTTAAGCCTTAATAAACAAGTTTTAATAAATTTAAATGATTGAAATCATATGAAGCATCTTTTCTGACCATGTTGGTATGAAACTAGGAATCAATCACAAGAAGAAAACTAGAAAATTCACCAATATGTGGAGATTAAACAACATGCTACTGAATAATCAGTGAGTCAAAGAGGAAATCAAAGGAGAGATTTTTTTTAAATCTTGGAAAAAATGGAAATGCAAACCCAACATAACAAAAGTCATGTGATACTTAAGTTTTGTTTTTGTTTTTGTTTTTGTTTTTTAAGATGAACAAAATAGGCAACTCTTTAGCTAGACTTACTGAGGGGAAGAAAAGAAGATGCAATAAGTAAAATCAGAAATAGAAAGAGGAACTATTAAAAGTGGTACCACAGAAATACAAAAGGCTCGTAAGAGACCATTATGAACAATTATATGTCAACAAGTTGGACAACCTAGAAGAAATGCATAAATTCCTAGAAACATACAAATTAACAAGACTGAATTATGAAGAAATAGAACATCTGAACAAAGCAATTACTATTCAAGAGACTGAATCAATAATAGAAAACCTCCCAACAAAGAAAAGTCCAGGACCAAGTGGCTTCACTAATGAATTTTACCAGACATTTAAAGAACTACCAATCCTTCTCAAACTCTTCTGAAAAAGAGAAGAGAAACATATTTTACAAGGCTAGCATTACCCAGATACAAGGCAGACAAGGACACTACAAGAAAGAAGATTACAGACCAATATCCCTGATGAACACAGATGCAAAACTCCTCAACAAAATATTAGCAAACCTAATTCAATGATACATTAAAAGGATCATACTCCATGATCAATTAGTATTTATTGCAGGGATGCAACGATAGTTCAACATCCAAAATCAATCAATGTGATACACCGCATTAAGAAAATGAAGGCTGAAAATCACATGATCATATCAATAGATGCAGAAAAAGCATCTAATAAAATTTAACAACCTTTCAAGATAAAATCTCTCAACAAACTGGGTATAGAAGAAATGTACCTCAACATAACAAAGGCCATATATGACAAGCCCACAGCTAACATCATACTCTGTAGTGAAAAGCTAAAAGCTTTTCCTCTAAGATCAGGAAAAAAAACAAGAATGCCTACATTCACTACTTTTATTCAAAATAGTACTGAAAGTCCTAACCAGAGGAATTGGCAATAAAAATACGTAAAAAGCATCCAAATCAGAAGGAAAGACATAAAATTTTCTCTATTTGCACATAGCATGGTATTACATATGGAAAACCCTAAAGACTTCACCCTAAAATGTTTAAAATTAATAAATAAATTCAGTGAAAGTGTAAAATACAAAATCAACATACAAAAATCAGTTGCATTTCTATGTATTAATAACAAACTATCCAAAAGAGAAATTAAGAACATCTCATTTGCAATTGCATCAAAAGAATACCTAGAAATAAATTTAATAAAGGAAGGAGGTGAAAAACCTATGCACTGAAAACTGTAAGACATTGATGAAAGAAATTGAAGAAGACACAAATAAATGAAAAGATATTCTGTGCTCGGGAAAGAACTAATATTGTTAAAATGTTCATAATACCCAAGAAGGAAATTCTATTTGTGACAACATGAGTAACATGGTGGGTATTATGCTACTTGAAATAAAATAAACAGAGAAAGACAAACACTGCATGTAGCACTAATATGTGGAATCTTAAAAAAAAAAAAAGTCAAACTGATAGGAACAGAGAGTAAAAGTGGTTGCCAGGGCTAGGAGGTGGAGGAAAATAGGGAGAGATTGGTAAAAGGGTATAAACTGTCAGTCAGAAGATGAATAAAGTCTGAGTATCTAATGTATAACATGGTGATTATAGTAGATAACACTGTATTGTGTAATTTAAGAAAGTAGAACTTCACCAAAAAAAAAAAAAGGTCAATATGTGAAGTGACAGATGTGTTCATTAACTTGATGGGGGGAATCCTTTCACAATGTACACATGTATCAAATCATCACAACGTACACTTCAGATATCTTACAATTTTATTTTTCAACTATAACTCAATTTTTAAAAGGTAAAAAAAAAACTACTATAATTTCAGATCCACAAGAATATGCCTTTACCCCCCTAGATGTCTTCTGACTCCTCTCTGATTAAAACTGACTTCAGGAAGGGCAATATAGTTTGAGTTTTCCTTCTCAGAAATCTCTAAGTTATATATCACATCTTTGAAAAAATCACTTTACTTTGGAGGCAAAGAATGGTAACTGGCACAGACTTTAATGATAAATATGTACATCAAGAGTCCCAGTTTTAGCCAATCTGTGCCCCTACTGGGACTCAGCCATGGCTGGGTCCTTGTGACGACCAGAGGGATTGCTCCCCATCCCACCGGAGGCCTATTTGTGTCAGTCAATTTGTAGGTTTGGTATGGGGAGCAGAAAAGACCTATATGAAAGCTGAAATATGAGATAGCGAGGCCCATGGATTCTCTGAATCATAGGACAGAGAACATCTGAATAAAGAAGTCTTTCACTCAACTAATATTTGTGGACTGCTTACTATACGATAGCAACAGGAATACAGTGAAAAAGCCAATGGTTCCTGCCTCTGGTAGAAAGAGAAATAGAACATAAACAAATCATAATCTTAACAAGTGCAGTGAGACAAATAAAGCAGTGTGGTAAATGGGGACATCTGCAGTAGGTAGAAAGAGAAGATCTCCCCAAGGAGGAATATGTGAACCAAGATGGAAGGATGAGAAAAGAAGTGGGATGAGAGGGAGAAAGATGTGTCCCAGAGGCAGCAAGAATCAGAGCCCTAACGCAGGAGAAAGATTCACACCCAAAACACAGGCAGGCAGTGCGGCTGGAGCCTGCTGGGTAGTGGGTGGTACAGGGTGAAGGGCCAGCCTCCCCCCAGCAACACAGAGGTTTGCAGTCTATCCTCAAGGTGAAGGGGTACCCACTGGTAGATTTTTAACAAAGAAGTACCTAGATTTTATTTTGTTTCCATGTATCTCTCTGCTGTGGAAGGAAGGAGCAATAGACAGCAAGAGTGAGAAAAGGTGGTTAGAATGGAGATTAGAATTCTCTTGCAGCTGTCCAGGAAGGAAATGATGGTGTCCTAGGACCCAGAGTGGCAGTGGAATAGGAGACAAGTAAATAGTTTCAGAGTTTATTTTGGAGCTAGAACCTCAGAATTGCTGATGGGTTGGTTGTGGGAGGTAAGGAAAAAGCAGAGTCAAGAATGAGTCCTGGAGGGGAGGGTATAGCTCAGTGGTAGAGTGTGTGACTAGCATGCACGAGGTCCTGGGTTCAACTCCCAGTACCTCCTTTAAAATAAACCTGGTTACTACCCCAACCCTCCCACCAAAGGTTTTGGTATAAGTGATGGGATGTTTGGTCGGAGCTTAGATGGGGAGTCAGGGAGAAGTCGGGGCAATATTGGGAGAATAACTCAAGATGCTGACTAATGTTACCCAGACTTCAGGGGAGGACCTCCATTTCTTGAGATCTAGATATGACGTCCTTGAACCCTCAGCTCTCTGGCCTGGGAAGAAATAAATCTCCCTAAGATTTCTTTTTTTTTTTTCCTCAAGGTCTTAGGATTTCATCACTATCCTGTGTTTCTGCCTCCTGTGTCCTCACCTCCTACCTCCATTCACCCTGTCAATCCTTCAATCATTTTCTTTTTCCTCCTTGTATTTTTAAAATAGATGCTTGTTTCTTTATTTGGTACATTTATTTATTGCAAAACTAATGGTGCTGTATGTAACATCACAGAATTGGCATACTGATTTCAACAGAGCACAATTAATTGTAGGGGATGCCTTACAATGCCACACTCCAGGGGAAAAACAAAGGCAATCAAGACAATCTATAACAATTAATACTTTTTAGAAACAGCTTCATCATTTTTGAAATTGTACACATGTTTATACTTGTAAAAGGCTTATTACATTTTCTAAATTATTTCTTGTTCTCACTAGAGTCCCTGTCACTGAAGTCACATTGTTCTTAGTACATATAATGTAGAGAAATATCTCTGATGTTATTCTAAACCTAATTATTTTCAAATGGCTCTAGAAGCGGCCCCAAGTTCTTTATTTCACGTATTCCTGCGCCAGGGATGGTAACCTGTGTATCAAGGTTTTCATATTACTGTGAATAATTTCTTCCTAGTAAAAGCCATGATTCATGACAGTTCCTGATGGAGAGCATGTCCTGTTATAATCTCTCCTTCATCTCATCTGGTGCAGCGTTGGCCAGAGGGCAGGGAACCAGGACATCCCAGCTTCTCAAAACAGAATTCTGGTGAAAAACACGTGTGCGTATTGATAGCTGCCTCTCTCACCCACAAATTCACAAAACAAATTCACTCACACGTGGCATTCTCGGAATCTTTACTACTTTCATGAAGATCTGAGGGCTCAGTAAGACCATAACCAGACAGACTCATAACCTGTTTAAAACACCTGCAAATTTTAAATAAAAGCATGGAAAACTATCTTGGAGGAGATTAAGAACAAATATGTGCTATATAACTGGTCAAGATTACATTTTTTTTACTTTTATCAAAAAAAGATTTATTGTACATCTGTAAGAGACCCGAAACTCTAGGCGCTAATGACAGAGAAGAGTGTAAATGGACACAATCCCCTACTGTCAGGAGGCTCAAGGGTCTCAGAGTCTTTGTTTTATCTTTTCAGCTGCAAGCGGAAGCAAACGTATCCAACTTACCCTGGGTCTCTGGTAAGCCTTTAAAAAAAACGGTAAGGGAAAGTCTAATAGAAGCACTATCAGTGGTTCTAATTATTTCACAACTTTCAAGCCAACTCTAATATTAAATGAGATAAAACATTAAAGGTCCCCAGGCATTACCCGGGGCAATGCAGGCACTGGGGCAGTATCAGTCAGCCTGCCCTTTCCTTTGTTTGGTGTACATTTAAAGAAAGTTGTACTATCCTTCTAAACTGGGGTTCTGCAAGTGAATTAAGCCCTAATGCCCAAAGGCATCCATTGGATGTAATGATTTCTCTCCTATGCACCCAGAAGGGTACTTACCTAAGTACCACTCTTAGGAGACTTGAAAAAAAATGACCACTCAAATCATTTTCAGTAGAGTTTAGTTCTCTCATACAAACCTCAGCTAAAGTTAAGGAAGTTTGGAGGACAGTATCACTTTCACCTTCAGTTTTAAAAAGCAAGGTCAAATCAGGGGAAAGATCTAATTTGGTAAAGGCACAAACCCTAGAACAACAATAAAAAATAAACCAGAAGCCAAAAAGTCTCTCAATAACTAAGGGTTCAAAGAGAAAAGTTAGGCTCACTGAAGGTGAATGCTCTAAAGAAAACAGAACTGTGCAGAGGCCAGGAGGTAGGAAACACCAGTTAGACTAAAATCAAATACAGTGCAGCTGAAACCCAAACAAATGCCCCCATTCAAAAAAAAAAAAGAGACAGACCAGAAAAGCTTAGAAAATATTACACTTCTCTGTACTCCTTAGGGCCCCAACACATTTGAAATAAACTGCTTCATGCTCACATACCTTTCAAACAACCTTCTAATCACGTAAAGATAACAAGGCATGCTACAAAAACTCTCAAGGCTGAGAAGTTACCCAGATGAGAAAGGTTTATGTCAGAAGTTAATTTGTAATTCTAAAAAGGGCTTAAAATCATTTATTCTAATTGCTCAGTGTCTCTTTCCCAGAACGGAAATGATCTAACTCAAGGACGTAAAAACTCATCATGGCCTTTTGCAAAGCTGACAAAGACATGACAAAAATTAAGTTGTACAGATGCATTAATACTTCTAAATAACGATGTAATTGCTTACCCCCTATAGCTTAAGTCCATGGACTAAACATGCAATAATTCATAATTCACATCTACCATTACCAGCAAAGGTATATCTATCACAAATCAACTTTAAGCAAGTGATGTAAAAATGAGATTTGTATTTAATGCACTATTGTAAATTGCACCAATTGCCAGTGTTAACACTGGCAGCATCAGATGCCAAAAAAGCTTTTAAATGCCTGGAAGGAGCATGCTTTCCAAAACTGTTAGGGCAAAGGAAATAAATAAATAAATACAAGGAACTGAGAAGAGGAAAAAAAAATCACCTTCTTCTTGTCACTTAATATTAATAGCAAGAGCATAAAGGGTAGTCAGAGAAAACAGATCTCTGGACTTCTTAATCAAGGGCAGAAGAAAGCAGGCTGTTCTTTCTTTCTTTCCTTTGAAATTTATCAGTACAACCAGGAGGTGTGGCTGAGATAAATCACTCCAGCTTTCAGGCCCAGCAAGTGGCAACACTCAAGTATACTAGCTCATTTTTGGATGAATTTACAGTTCACTTTTAAAACCAACAACAATAAAAGTTGATCCCTAAGAGTATCTATCTACACACGAGCAATTATTGAATTTCACAATTTCACAAAAATCCTAGTTTGCAGTAATACATCTAGTGTTCTCCTCTGACCATTCTCTACAAATTTTAAATCAGCTCAGGTAAAATGTTCTTTGAGATGGTTGCAACTAAAAATGTCTATTATGCCCTCTTTAACCTATAATTTGACATTTGATAATGATGCTAAATTATTTCAACATATTTTAAAGGCCCAGGACATGGAATTGTTCCAATGCCATTGCATGAAGATTTGGATAGCCAACATATTTATTCTCCTAGTATACACAAAGTATAAATAAATAAGCCTTCAAAATATGGAAGACCAACTCACCTTTTTCAATTAAAAATGGTAGAGACTAGGATTCAAGCTTGGGTCCAACTGAGTTCAAAACCTGTCTTCCTAATTTACTACTTTTATGGCCCTAACCTCTCTACACTTTAGTTTTCTCACCTGTAAAAAGGAAGCAAACAAACAAACAAATCTTCTGCCTAATGCTGTTGTGGAGATTAAAAGAGATGATTTACAAAGCTTTTTGCAGAGCTTGTGGCACATAGAGATGAATAAATGATAACTGCAATTACTGTGAGGAAACAAAGGATGTTTAGAATACCATAATTTGAAAACTTACAAACATGACAGGTTATGTACGCTACCTTTGTTTCAGAAAATCTTAAAGGTAGCTTACAAAGATACTTAAAATACAGAGTCACTAAATCAAAATGTAAACCCCAAAAAAGAGAATAACAAAAGATGAGGTTCATTTTAAAAAGGCAAAGTCAGAAAGGATGAGCTCCATCAGTTATATACAAGTATGATTTCTAGGGTAGAACAATTACTTAGGAAAATAAATCAATAATTAGTTGACACTAAAGCAGGACAGGATTTTTTTCCCAAGAGTCTTTCAAAAGAGGACAACAAATAGAAAAAACTTCTATAGTATCATTACAAAAGATAAATTTCACAGACTTTCTCAATACAGACACCACACCAAATTGCAGTGACACATTTTTTTATAAAATCAGAAATCCCATACTAAGCAACCAAAAGCACTTTTTGAATTTAAGAAGTTAATAATACAATAGACTTTGTGCTGGGTTTACAAAGAGATTCCCCCTAGGGACTATTTCTGCACGAAGCAGAAATCTGATAGATGGATGTCACCTCATTAAAGAAGCCCACCATCCTATGTACTGATCTTTCCGAAAGGGTTTTCATGGAGAAAGGAGAAAGCAGGTAATTTTTGCCATTAAATAGTTTGAATGAATGGAAAACATCTCTGTAAGAGGGGTTAAGAATCATACCAGAAATTATAGCTGTTAAGAACTCCGTAGAATTTAAGCTTTATCACTTCCCCAGAGCTTGTTAAACTCTGTTTTTTCTTAGGAAGTAATGTCAAAACTCTGAAAATGAAATAGGCAACAAATTAGGAAGACTGCATTCCGTATCACTACCAGTCTGAAAGGGAGGAAAGAGGAGAAGGGGAAGAGAAGGGGAAAGCCTTAGGAGTAGACTTTGAAATAGTTAGTCCTTGGGGTCTGGTAATTCCTGGCCAAAGTCACGTTGATGCCAAAAAAAATAGAGTTATCTCATAGAAAGAGAATAAAAATAATATATGACCTCTACTGAGTGCTAACTGAGCACTTTAAGTATCCCATTTCAAGCTCATAACAACTTTATGAGGGAAGTACTAAGTACTATTATTATTACTACTACCTTTGTACCAATAAGGAAACAGATTCAAAAGTCAAATCATTTGCTAGCACTTCCACACAGCTTGCAAATGGCAGAGCCAGGATTCAAAGGTAGACAGTCTAACCCCAAAGCTCTCTTACAAAACCCCACATCAGATGAAAATTCCACTCACACCACTGATCCAGTTTCTCACCATCTAGGTTAAGTCTGAACTTTAAAGAGCTAACTTTAGGCACCCACCTCATCACTGAGGGAAATCACTGAGGTCTCTGTAAATAAGAAACTATAATTATTCATATCTATCCATTCAATTTGACATTTATAGAGTTCTTATTCACTGGGCTAGCAACCCAGAAGTTCACTCTTTAAATATAAGGGCACTTTAGATACCATGTAAACTGTTAAGCAAAAACCTATCATCAACTTTGGAGAATACATCTGATGATTGCTTTGCTCCTAAAGGCTGCAAAATCCTTCTAGTTAAATAACAGGCTCAGAATAATCTGCATAGAATCAGAGTTGTTACACACTACATCAACAAAAGAAAGGACAAAAATCACATGATCATCTCAATAGATGCAGAAAAAGTATTTGATAAAATTCAACACCCATTTATGATAAAAATTCTTACCAAAGTGGGTATAGAGGGAACATATCTCAAGCTATTTATGGCAAACCCCCAACCAGCATAATACTCAATGGTGAACAGCTGAAAGCCTTCCCATGAAAATCTGGAACAAGACAAGGATGTCCACTCTCACCACTTCTATTCAACATAGTATTGGAAGTCCTAGCCACAGCAATCAAGCAAGAAAAATAAAAAGGATCCAAATCGTAAGAGAAGAGGTAAAATTGTCAATATATGCAGATTACATGATACTATATATAGAAAACCCTAAAAGCTCCACATAAAAACTACCAGAGCTGAGAAAAGAATTCAGCAAGGTAGCAGGATGCAAGATTAACATACAGAAATAAGTTGCATTTCTTTATACGAACAAATATCAGAAAAAGAGAGTAAAGAAATACTTCCTTTTAAAATCACATCCAAAACAATAAAATACTTAGGAATAAATCTGACCAAGAAGGTGAAAGACTCATACATGTAGGACTACAAAGCATTGATTAAGGAAGTTAAAGATGACTTAAAGAAATGGAAAGATATCCCATGCTCTTGGATTGGAAGAATCAATATTGTTAAAATGGCCATCTTGCCAAGGCAATCTACAGATTTAATGTGATCCCTATCAAATTACCCAGAACATTTTTCATAGAACTAGAACAAATAATCCTAAAATTTATACAGAATCACAAAAGACCCAGAATTGCCAAAGCTATACTGAATAAAAAGAACAAAGCTGGAGGAATAATACTCCCAGACTTCAGACAATACTACAGAGCTACAGTAATCAACACAACATGGTATTGGCACAAAAACAGACATATGGATCAATGGAACAGAAGAGAGAGCCCAGAAATAAACCCATAGACCTACAGTCAATTAATCTTCAACAAAGGAGGCAAGAATATACAATGAAGAAAAGATAGTGTCTTCGGCAAGTGGTATTGGGAAAACTGGAGAGCAGCATGTAAATCAATGAAATTAGAACATTTCCTCACACCATACACAAAAATAAACTCAAAATGGCTTAAAGACTTAAATATAAGACAAACACAATAAACCTCCTAGAAGAAAACATAGGCAAAACATTCACTGACAGAAATCTTAGCAATATTCTCCTAGTGCAGTCTACCCAGGCAATAGAAATAAAAGCAAAAATAAACAAATTGGGACCTTATTAAATTTACAAGCTTTTGCAAAGCAAAGGAAACCATAAGCAAAACAAAACAACAACCTACAGAATGGGAAAAAATATTTACAAATGATGCAACTGATGAAGGTTTAATTTCCAGAATATATAAACAGCTCATTCAACTTAATAACAAAAAATCAAACAACCCAATCCAAAAATGGGCAGAAGACCTAAACAAGCAATTCTCCAGTGAAGACATACAAATGGCCAACAGGCACATGAAAAAATGCTTGATGTTGCTAATTATCAGGGAAATGCAAATCAAAACTATAATGGGTATCACCTCACACCAGTCAGAAAGGCCATCATTCAAAAGTCCACAAATGGGGGGAGGGTATAGCTCAAGTGGTAGAGCATATGCATGAGGTCCTGAGTTCAATCCCCAGTACCTCCTCTAAAAATAAAGAAATAAACCTAATTATCTACCCCCTACCAAAAAAAATTAAAAAAAAAATTACCAAAAGTCCACAAATGATAAATGCTGGAGAGGATGTGGAGAAAAGGGAAACCTCCTATGCTGCTGGTGGGAATGAAGTTTGGTGCAGCCATTATGGAAAACAGTATGGAGATGCCTCAAAAAACTGAAAACAGACTTACCATATAATCCAGCAATCCGACTCCTGGGCAAATATCCAGAGGGAACTAATTCCAAAAGCTACATACACCCCAATGTTCATAGCAGCACTACATACAATAGCCAAGACATGGAAACAACCCAAATGTCCATCAACAGATAACTGGATAAAGAAGCTATGGTATATTTAAACAATGGAATACTACTCAGCCATAAAAAAGAATAAAATAATGCCATTTGCAGCAACATGTATGGACCTGGAGATTTTCATTCTAAGTGAAGTGGGCCAGAAAGAGAAAGAAAAATGTCATGTGATGTCACTTATATGTGGAATCTGAAGGAAAAAAATAAACGACCCAAATGAACTACTTATTATTTATAACTTAGATGATTGATTTCTTAAGTATGTTTAAGCACATTTGACTGGATTACTGCATTCTGTTCTTATTTTGTGGTTTGCTTTATTCTTTTGATAACTATGTAAATTTAAAAAGCTAAAGCTCTAAACTATTCTTAGAAACAATGATCAGTACATATATGTAAACAAAAAAAAGTTCAGTATACTGTATATATGTATTTACATGCAATATATTGTATATGTGCAGTCAAATTGTAACAATTCTACCTAATAAAACTGAAAAATAAAAAAATTAAAGGGTATTAAAAAGGAAAAAGAATAAAAAATGTTTAAAGATTTGGAATTAGATTATTTAGAGCAAAACAAAAAACTATGGTCCCCTTTAAATGCCCTAATAATAAGTTTTCAGTAGCATTAATTAGCTCTATCTTTACAAAAAAATTTTAGGAAATGGGGAAAGTTTGGTCTGAGTACACATATGGACAACTTTGATGATCAGAATGATTACATTTTGTGAGAAACTTAATACTTTTCCAGATCTAAAATTCTGAAAAATCAATCAAGCAACAAAATAAATATTGACTGTCTTATTGAAAGAACCAACTGGAAAAAATTAGTAATGGAAAGAAGAAGCAACTGAATAGAACCACAAGCCTTGGTACTCTGAAGAGAATAAAAAAGACTATGAAATAGGCAAAGCAGTGGGGGGAGGGAAATTAGCAAACAATTTTAAGGAAAGACAGGGCATTTTTTAATGTTTGCAAACCTTAAATAAGATTTTTAATGTACAAGGATTCACAAAATCATCTCTCAATTTTCCCCATTGGGAAGCTAAATAGGTGCATTAGTCTAATAATTCATACAACATTTCCATTAAGTTGGATTTGTTATTAAAATTATTTTGTAATCTGTGAGTACATATCAACCTTCAGGGATCCCCAGTGAGAATCCAAACTTAGAATAAACCAACTGTCCTACTAATCCACCAAGGAAGCCACCCTCAAGCAGATAACCCAGAGATGATTTTTCCCGTCATGCTGAACTTCAGTTCAGAAAATAGCTACTTAAAATAAAACCTTAAACTCATGCCAACAATGTAAAGGTGTCAGAAGCTTGATTTCTGAATTCCCCATCATTACTTCAACAGTGTCAACCCACAAGCCTTTAGGAGGAAAATTTGTTATTAGAAGTTACTAATGGATTCATGGTGTCCACCATACAGTTAGTAAAAATAAGAGAGAGATCTGGCCTAGGGGTCAGAACAAAGACTGATGAACCATCTCTTAACCTCTAGGCTTCTCTGCCTCCTGGCTTCATAGAACTGTGGTAATTATGAATATAAGTGTTTTTTATAAAATTATTCAAATTTAAGGATCAATGGTTATAAGCCTAATATATGTATCCTAAAAACTTTTAAATGGTCTAATAAGGAGAATAGGATATATCAAAGAGATAACAGATCCCACTTATATAGGTCAAAAAATTAGATTACAGTAACAAACCATGCCGTTAGTTCAGTCAATTCACATTAAGCAGACAGAGAGCACCTACACTGTGCTAGGCTCTGAGGGTGGAAAACTTAACAAGAATGGCCCCTGCATCTGAAACTTACAATAGCTCCACTGACTACAAACATGCAATATTTTATAAATAATGAAAATGATAGCACTGTCTGGATAGCTACTTTATTTGACCTCACAGGTACAAGAACAATTTATTGAAGTAAACACGAAATAAAACAAAAATGGAAAATTGATGCTGCCATCTGAATATCCATTAAAAACCCACATAACAAATTCCACTTTTATACAAAGTGTATAAACTTGACTAAAACAAAATTAAACAACACCCCCGCCTAAAAAAAAAGTAAACTCTTGCTTGGAGGTTTGGATAATGATTTTATTTCCTCAATTGATATGTGCAGACGAAGTCTGAGAGTCAACTCTATCCACATTAAGGGGACTCCATACTAGTTTCCTTGCATATATGTGTACAACGGAACTACCCCTGGCCCCAGGTGTTTTTAATCTGAACAGTGGCTCTCAAACAAGGTGGACTTAACCTTAACCAGATTTGCCTAATTCAAATATTGCCAATGCCATTTGTTATTTTTATTAAAAAAAAATTCAAAATGCTCTTGAGGTTTGGGAATTCACAATCCAAGAAGAACTCTGGGTTCCAGAGTTGAGTTATAAAGGAAAAATGAAAGTATCTCACTCAGGAAGGAAAAATCCTCATCATGTTATAGGAAGTTACTAAGTAGTAGTCTCCCAAGTTTGCAGCAAAACCTTTCCTCTACTTCTGACAAGAAAAACACAGGATAGTGTTTGCCTAAAGCTAAAAAGGGTAGTTGCTCAAAACTTACATTTTTGCCTTTGTGATTTTTTTCCCTAACTAAACTGAAACTGACCAATGAGATTTTAAAAGGACCCATTATTCAACAGTATGCTATAATCATGGAAGTTCTCTTCAATCACTGAAATAGCTTAAATACTTAGAAATTATGATTAATACCATTTGAAGCCCTGCCAACCTAAAAAGACACAATTTTGCAGTGGGAAAAGAAAATTAGAATGCTTAATGCAAAAGGAATAAAAGAAGTATTCTGACTAAATTTAGATTAGAATTATGTTTATCTTTTTGTCACAATATGAAAACCATTTGGTTTAATTGGTGTGTGCTGGGGTTGGGGGCAGGGAGGAGAGGATGGAATGATCAGACATCTTGCTTAGAAATAGTCTCTTCTTACGTCCTTTCTTTTCCTCCAAGGGCCCTGGGAGCACTGCGTTGACAGCCCGTGTCTGCCTGACCAGGCAGGCACACACACATTTTCCTATCCTGGAAATCTGTGCCTCTGAGAGAACTAATAACATGATCCCATTCCACTTACACTTCAATTGAACTTGCAAATGAAATTTGCAGACTAGGATGATCAATTGTATTTCTTGGCTTGATTCAACCTCAGAGCTTCACCTCCAAAATGCTGACTTACGTAAACTTGCTGAAACTAATCTGAGCCTTTCTTTAAGCAAGTTCTGTCCTGACCAGGTTGCCATTTTTTGTTTTGTTTTGTTTCTCATCAAAACAGATATAAGCTCCAATACTGGGTGGAGTTAGTCCCTGCGATTGTTACAAACCACTTATCAACAAGCATGAAACTGTAAAAAGATTATATCCTGATGACTCTGTCCTCTTTAACAATTAAAGCAGCTAGGCTCAACAACAAAAACAAGTATTTACTATGTGCCTATTCTGTGCCATGCACTGTGCTACATATTAACGATACAAGTCAAATAAAACAGAATTGCTCCCCCAAGGAGCACATCATTTGTTCAACAAATTAATGTGCTAAGGACTATTCTATATGGTGGGAATACAGAAGAGAACATTAACACACCCTTTTGAAGCTTACATTCCAGGGGTCATCAATGAGCAATTTTTTAAAAAAATCACACGGCATTTCAGATGGTGAGAAAGTTCTATAAAGTAAAATATTAAAATAAGCTGGGAAGTGGGTAGGAAATGCCAATGGTGGGAGAGTCTTGATAACTTAAATGAGGTGGTCAAGGAAGGTCTCACAAATTATGTGAAACGTGAACAAAAATCCAAATGAGCCAAGGGAGCTATCTGGAGAAAAGGTAATCAAGGCAGAAAGAGGAGCAAGTGAGAAATGCTCATGGATGGAGTATGCCTGGCATTAAAGGACCAGGAAGGAGGCCAGGGTTGGGGAGGCCATGGGTAGTAGGAGATGAGGTCACAAAGGCAATAGGAGGTCAGATCATGGTGGGCCCTCCCAGGCAGTGTGAAGATTTTGGCCTTAACTCAGAGTGAACTGGGGGGCCACTGGAAGGTTTGGAGCAGAGGAATGAATTGATTTGACTTATAAATGTTTTAGCAGACATATATATTTATCTGCTTTGACTGGTGAGGAGGCTACTTCAGTATTCCCGGCAAGGGATGGTAAGGATGGACTAGGGCAGTAGCGGAGGAAATGGTGAGACAGGAGGTATCAGAGCTGTCTGATTATATGCAAAAGAAAACCACTCTACCAAAAAAAGAAAGAAAAGAAAAGAAAATATTGGGGAAATCTCATGAAATTGACAGGGAGCCTGGAGAACAAGACTTGGAAACAAAATAGAAACAAGGCCAGGAACTACCTGACCATCACAGCAACATCACTGGAATACATGAGCTTCAACTGTTTCTTTTGACTTTGCACCACTCACTCAAGATTCAAAAACCCTGGCAGCTTCAGCTTTCCAAGCTTTAGTCACATGCCCATTTCTTGGTGCATACCCAACAGTAGAGAGTAAGAACCAAGGGCCCCTCTAGTGGGGATCCAAGGAGACTTGATCTACCATCATCAGATCCTAGACTCCCAGGATGGCATTACATGGGAGAGACATAACAGTTCAAAAGGAAATCAAGATGCTATTAGGAAGCAAGAATGAACACCAGGAAGACTAGTACAGGAAGCAATTTATGTCTGGTGGATAAAGGCAGCATTAATAAACAAAAGATGTCTCAGAATTAAAGTGATCTCATAAACTGACACATATTTTTCAGTGAAAAGGTACTGATGATATCCAACTGTCACTTTATCTCTCTCTAGATATAAATACAATTCTGGTATTCAACAGAGTGAAGACTAGTTTATTTAGCTGTCAAGTGGCCACACAAAGTTTTTGGTTTTTTACACTGTAAATGTCTAGATAAACAATTTTGGAAAATATTTAATTTTTAAGCCAAATAAGACATAACACATGTATACCTTCCCATCAGAAGGGTCAAAGGTAGTATATTTGAAACAGTATATTTGAATTTGAATTCTTCAGATAACCTTATGAACTGTTGAACATAAACAGCTGAATAAAAGTCAAAATACATCTTTTTTTTCATTTTAAATCATTCTTTTCATTCTCTCTAGGTAATTCCTGCTCTTTGAACAGGAAATAGACATGGAAAAACATGATAAAGAGGCATTCCTTCTCTTATCATACTTTCTCATGTCTATTTCCCACTCAAAGGAAAGCAACTATGTAGAGAGAATGAAAAGAATGATTTAAAATAATATGTTTTGGGGGGAGGGTATAGCTCAGTGGTAGAGTACATGTCTAGCATGCACAAGGTCCTGGGTTCAATTCCCAGTACCTCTGTCAATAAAATAAATAAATAAGTAAACCTAACTACCTCTCCCTGCAAATTAAATAATTAATTATATATATATATATATATATATATATATGTATAGGATGTTTATTCTGAGTATGTAAACCCCTACAGATCATATCTCCAGGGAACAAGCTGGTGATAGTGAGCCTTTAGACCTCCCAAAAGAGCATGTGATGCTACAATCTAGTCAATGTTGCCACATCAGAATGCAGATCCAGAGATCCCAGATTTTCTGATTTTTCAAAAGAAGCTGAGATTCCAGATTTTTATATGAAACCTCCAGATTTTAAATGCTTGAAACTTTAGTTTGGGTTTTGGGGGTTTGAGTTTTTATTTAATTTTAATTTTTTTTCCAGTTTTTGAATACTACATAGGTCAAATAAAACACCTAAATGTGAGCTCTGTTCTTCATTCCTTCAAGGTGCAGTCAGACCTCAATAGAGATGAGCAGGTACCTGAATTCCTTTTTCCTGTTTCCAATAATAACAACACAATCCTTTTTTTCCCTTCATGGGAACTAGATGACATCTATGGCAGACATGGATTCCCTAAGAATTCCCTTCATAATCCAGCTGCAACCAAAATGATCAATGCTTTTAGAACAATTTCAAAACGACATGTTTTGTGAAGCTATGGAAGTACCCTGACTTACTGCTCCACGTATAATGTCCAGAACCACAAAGGGAGAATTGCAGAACTGCTTTAGGGTGAGACAGCCACGTTGACTGGGGCAGTTGCTGAGGAACACAGGTCATCTGGAAGAGGAACTCAGCAATGAGGCAACTGAATCTAAAAAAAATATGCTGAAATGGGACTTCAGTGGGGGAAAAAAAAGCCACAATAAAAAGGAGGCCCTTCCTGGGGGGTAGGTGTAGTTCAATGGTAGAGTGTGGGCTTAGCATGCACGATGTCCTGGGTTCAATCCTCAGTACCTCCATTAAAAATAAAAAGAAAGAAAGATAGAAGGAAAGAAAGAAAAGGAGGCCCTTCCAAATTCCTCATCTCCAATTTTCTTCCTTAACCCATTTCCCAGTTCTTTTAGCCCCACGGATTGGCTTCTTTAAGTCAACTGAGCACCGTGAACACCAGACCTTGTACAAGACACCAGGAACTATGCATGTGTATATATACACACAGACACAAATTTCCAAAAGAAATCAGTTGAGAAGAAATTTTTATGGAATGTGCTCAGAGAATTGGTTAGTCAATGGAGATTTATGTAAATATTTTTAAAGGTATTCATAAGTGACCTAATCCACACAAGCAGGCTTCCTTTTGCATTTTTTCCTCAGAACAGTGGAAGCTTTATTCACAAACTCCACATGAAAGAAATACATTCTTTCATTCAATGGCTAAGGATCTGTAGAATCATTTCCTTTCTACAATGCAAATTTGGTCCATGACTTACCCACTGACTTCAGGTGGATGATGAACCACAACCATGAGAGGGGACGATAGGGCACTGCTCTGAGAGAGTGCTTTTCATCCCCTCAAAACATTCACAAACATTAACCAATTAATTTGAGTGAAGTCAGACTTTTTTCAAAAAACAAATGAGAAAACTGATGATATTTAAAAGCTTTCCCTACAAAGGGATTCAGTGTCTGAATCCGAATTAGAACTTGGACCTTCCTAACATTAGCAGTTCAGAGATTCAGCTCATATAAACATTTGAAAGGTCAGCTGTTCATCAAATACTTTTCCAACTACAGCAAATGTATCCTTATTAAGTTTCTTTTGCAATAGTTCCAAAGTGCTGAACACTCATCCAATGCCACCAATAATTAACAATCCAAAACAACCTAAACACAGGGAATTTTTTGTTGGAATTCTGAAACTTCAGTCTATCTTAGGAACAGAGCATGTGGGAGTGGTTATGGGCAAAAGACAGGCTAGGAAAAAAGACTTCAGGCTGAAAAGTTTTCCTGAGATTGGTCCTTCCCTATTGCAAACAGGTTTGCAGCAAGAAGAAAAGTGTTTGTTCTCTTCAAATGAGAACATCGTGCTTCCTGGGAACAGGCAGAAAAGGAAAAACCAAGCAAAACAATATCCCTTGGCCTAATATTCAGAAAAGTCAACAAAACATGGAGTCATAAATACAGTCCTTTTTATTCTATCTATTCAAATTTAATTGAAAACTATCTGTCCACCCAAAGCTTAAAGATTTCAAAACGTTACTTGAACTCCCCATCTACCATGAGATAGTACCCTCCCATTCTTTCTACACACCCTACAAAAAATCACAAGCCCGATTTAAACAATCTCATTTATTGTGGGACTTGAGAATTGAACAGTTACCAGCTTGAAAAGGTTTCCCAGAGTCTCACACCCACACACTATCTTCTATTAGTTTCTACATGGTCATCTTAACCTGCCACTGTTACATAATGAGCTAGTTATGTAGCACATCAGCAAGAAAAGAGGATTTTAGGGAAAGCATTGAAAACATTTTAATCTCTATGTCAGACTCAAGATTAACTTGAAATGATGGTAAACCTAAATGTAAAAAACTACTAGACTTCTAGAGGGAAATTCTTGTGACATTGAGTTAGGAAAAGATTTTTTAAACAAGACACAAAAAGTGTAAAATAGAATGGATAAAATGAACTTAGTCAAAATTTTAAATGTTTGCTCTTCAAAAGACACAATTAGGAAAATGAAAATGCAAGCTGCAGATTGTGAGAAAATATTTGTAAACTATGTGTTTGACAAAAGGGTTCTATTAAGAGAATTTTTTTAAAAAAAATACATATGCAAGTCAATAAGAAAAAGATAACCCAATTTTTAAAAAATGAACAAAAGATTTGAACAATCACAGAAGAAGATATGGAAATAGCCAATAGGCCCAGAAAAGATGCTCAGCATCACTAGTCATTAAGAAAATGCAAATTAAAACCACAGTGAGCTACCACTAAACAGCCACTAGAATAGCTCAAGTTAATAGGACTGACAATATCAAGTGTTGTCAAGGATAGAAGCAACCAGAACTCTAGTACATTGCTGGGGGAATACAAAAGTATGGCCACTTGGAAAACAGTAAGGCAGTATCTTATAAAGTCAAACATAGATTTACCATATGACCCAGCACACCCACTCCTAGGTATTGAACCAAGAGAAATAAAAGTATATTTCCATACGAAGACTTAATGCATGAATGTTGACAGCAGCATTATTCATAATAACCCCAAATTGGAAACCACCCAAATGTTCACCAACTAGTGAATGGATCAATAAATCATGGTATATCTATGACATGAAACACTACTTAACAATAAGAAAAAAAATACTGATAAAAACAACAACACAGGATAGATGAAAGATTGTCAATTGTAGCTAAGTGAGTAGTTTGTGAGTTTCATTATATCACTATTTTTTCTACTTTCTTTCCTATGTTTGAAATTTTCTATAATAAAATGTTTTAAAAGTTTTTTTTTTAAGTACAGATAAATCTCAAAAGCTTTATGCTAAGCAAAACTATCCAGACACAACAGACTACCATATTGTATGATTTCATTTACATGACATTCTGGAAGAGGTAAACTACAGTAACAGAAAACAGATCAATGGTTGCCTGGACCCAGGGGTTGGAGGAGAAGATTAACTACAAAGGGACACAAGGGTACTTTCTAGGGTGATGGAATTTTTCTATATTTTGATTGTGGTGGAGGTTTTGCAGCTTTACATAATTAACTGAAAGTCATCCAACTGTACACTTAAGTGAGCAAGTTTATTATATGTAAGTTATATTTCAATAAAGCTATAAAAAGAAAACTCAATGTCAGGAAGTCTTTACTTACTATTGCTATTCTATGAAATCTTGCTCTGTGAAATAATCTGAATACTTACCATCACATTCATAATAGATTTGAGGTTTCCTTTCAGAAGGAACCCACTAACCATTTTATATCTATGATTTGTTTTACTATTGTTTCAAGTTAAGAAGCTAGGTCAGAAAACTGAGCAATGATTTGACTTGCTCCTTTGTCATCTCCCTAACACCATTTCCTGAAGAGGAAAGACCTCACCTTAAGTCAAAGTATTCACAGTGTGATGCAATTCAATAAGCGTTCACTGAGGGTCAGTTTTGAATTCTGGAACTTATCACCTTGGACAAGTTATTTAACCTCCTCGTGTTTCAATGTCTCATCTATAAAACATAGATAAGAGCAGTATCTACCTCATAGGTTTGTTCTGAGGATTAAATGAGTTAATACATTAAAAGTGCTTAGAACAGTGTGTAGCAATAGACAAACACTTTGTCTTAACTATTATTATGTGCAAGGTGCTAAAAGTACAAGACATAAGACAGTTTGTTATGTTGTTTGTCTTGATAAGCTCACAGTTCAGTGAAAAGACAGAGAATGAACTACTAACATAATGTCAAAAAGGAACACAAAGAGAGAATGTTTAAGTACTATGAGAATGCAGATGCGTGAGCAATTCATGTTGGAGGTAAGGGGAGTTTGTGAAGGAATGCTACAAAGAGCAAGTTTTAGAAGAAAAAAGGGAATTCTCCAGACCAAAAGGGGGGGAAAAAAGTACAAATAGGAGTTGTGATCAAGTACTGAATCTGCTAAATGCTATGCACTGTGCTGTAAATTTTACAAAGGCCATTTCTCTTATAAATGTTGCAATAACTCCATAAGACAGGTACTACAGTACCCATTTAAGACATGAGGAAACCGAGTGGCAGAGATTATGATCACTTGCCCAAGGACACCAAACCAGTGCATGCCCTAAGCTAGAATCCAAACACAGCATTTTAGACTATGAAACCTGCACAAAGAGCAAAGACTAAGGTGTTGAAGAACATAGTGTGTTTTGGGAAAGAGCACAGAGCTCAGTGTAACTAGCACATAGATAAAGCTAGGAAGCTGAGTGCTTGGGGGTCCTGCAACCAGTTATCGTGTCTCAGACGAGGAACACCATTACTGTTCCCAGACAGGAAGCTCTCAATGGCCTACTACTTCAGTAGACTTTATTTAGTAAGCATAGTCTTCCTTGATACTGGTGGCAGAGATTTCTTAAAATGTGTGCCAGAACCCTTGGGAAATGTGTTAGAAACACAGATTTTCCAGATATCACATACAAGCCTACGGAATCAGAATCTGTTTGATCTGGACCCTGAACTTACCTTTTTAACAATTTCCCTGGGTATTTCTCATGCATACCAAAGTTACAGAGCCCTAGCAACTGTAGATTTACTACTCAGAACTCAGCCTCTTAGGACTCAGCTCTCAAACTTCACTGTGCAGATGAGTCACCAGGGAATCCTTTGGACAAGGAGATTCTGATTTAGTTGACTGGGGGACAAGGGACCCTGAAATTCTGCCAGTGGTTGCAGATGTCACTGGGCTGCAGACCATGGTGGAGTCCCAGAGTTGTAGAACCACCACCCAGATTTCTCCTCCCTTTCTACCATCCCTCCTGCTGGAGATGAATACAAATTCATCTCCAGACTAATTTTCCTTGCCCAGCTTTACTGCACCTTAAAACAACCGTCTGTTTATTTACTGTCTAAAAATGTTGTACCTTTGCCAAGAGGAGATGGTCAAACTGTTTTTATTTTCATATGCTAGTTACTGAAAAACAGTACTTTTATAAAAAATGTTTCTTGGATGTCAGGAATTGCTCAACGAAATTCCAGGAGGACCTAAGAAGTCCAGCTGGTAGTATATAAAATGAGAGGCTGATGATGACAAAAGGTGTGGAAAATTGACATTATCCTGTGTAATAATGCATATAGTCCGTCATGGGGTCCTATTAGCATTTTCAATACGTTCTTTTAAATAATACAATGAAACCAACAGGGCTACTGTCTCTGGAGTCATGAACAAATGACTAAGGAAGAATTTTCATCAGAATGAATCTCCTTATTTAGAACTTAAGGAACCTGAGCTTTCTGGTCTCCTGTGCAGACATGCTCTGGAAGCCTCTCCTTGCTGGCACTCCTGCAGGGAAGGAGCTGTGTGAAGCTGCCTGCCAAGGCTGCAGCTCCCTGGCACTAGGCAATGGCAAAAGCCACTCCAGCTGAAAGGCGTCTTTTGCACTCTGGGTGAGAATGGCTGCTTCAGAAAAAGGCTTTTTCAGTTCCTAATGCTATTCTTCTATGTGCTATCATATTTTCAAAGCGCAAATCCTTAATCCTTATGGAGAAGATCCTTTGTAATTTTGCAGTGCCTCTTCTAATGGGCTCTCCTAAGCCTTTCTTAATGTGTGTCCATTAACTTGGACTCATTCTTGGCTTTGCAATTCACACAGTTACTTTATCTCTGTGGTTAAAACTCTTCTGTTCGTTGTTCCCACTTAATTCAGATGAATTAAATAGGCACTTTCATAAAGGGGCTACATTACCCACTCTTTTTAAAATGGATAGGCCTGCGTGCTGAAAATTCCCTCAAGAGACTGTAGTCTTATTCAATTTCGTGTATTTTAGGTGATAGAAAATGTATTTTGATCTGACATCTCACATCTTTGTCCTGAATTCTTAGTTCTAAGACTGCAAAGAAGCTACCAATCAAATTACTTACACTGTTGTTAAGAAACATGCTTTCAATAGAAAGACAAATCAATACTTTGAGAACTAAAATTAAGACTCTCTTTAGTATTTAATAAGCCCCTCTAGATGGAGTCAATCATCCAGGCTCATGGGAGAAGCCAAAGAGGATTCTAGGCAAATTCAAGAAATAAATACAATTCATGACACTTCCTACTTCTCAAAAGAATTTGACATGACTTGCACAGTCCTCCTATCTTCCTTTTTCTGCTTTTCTCCTCACCCTTCACCCCAGTGTCTCACTATTCAATAATTTTTCTCAAATATCAACTGTACATCATACACTGTTAGGCTCTAGAGAAGTAAATTTAAGTAAGTCAAATACAGTCTCTGCTCTTACAAAATTTATCACCCAATGGGAAATATAGGACTAAGTAATAACGATATACTATGTGCCATTAAAGTGGTTGCTAATCAACTCCTGTCATGATTTGATGTTTACTGTCACTCGGTAGGTTTGGATTTGCAAGGCTGGATAATTCTTCCAGGGCAGGTTTACTATGCCTGCAATTTGTGTTGTTGCCAATAGGGGGCAAAGTGGCATCCAGATAATGTCATGTATTCCAGCTGGCTTTCCCCAGACAAGTTGCTCAGAATATTCAGTCAGTTCTTCTTTTTGTATAAAAGAAGCTTTTACTAAACCAACAATCTAAATAGAAAACTACTCATTAACATTGCTAATTGTAAACAATATAAAATATTCTTAAAACTACATAAAACAAGATTTTAAAAATGCAAATTCATACAAATAGGTTGGTGCCTTCCACCACATGACTCTTTGACTCCTGTCACTACTTGTTTAATTTAATGTGGTGTTGCTTCTCAAGCCCAAACAAAATTTCTCCCTGACTTGGTTTTTAGAATTGGGAACATTTAGGCTATACTCATCTAATTGTGCTTTGAGCTACTAAGCAAAATGTTACCTTCTCAATCTGCTCCCTGGGATCAGACATGGGATCCAACTGTTTAAACATCTCCTTCCTCATTACCTAGGCAGACCCCATTTTTCCCCTCCTCTAATTCCCCAGAACTATAAATTCACCAGCCCTCTACCCTGGAGAATCCTCCTTCTTCACAGTTGCTCTCTCTCTTCCCAATCCTGGCCAGGTTCATTGTGCCTCAGCTAGAGTAAAAAGAACATGAGACTGATGTTACGGGAATGTAAGAAAATTACCCAGTGGGGATCTCTTTGATCAGGAAAAACCATGACTTGGACAAGCCCTCCAGCTAATTCACTCTGAGACTTTTTCTGAACAGCCTATTTGTTTGAGGGGATGTTTTATATATAACGGCTTAAGATGAATATGATTTATGTATTCAAATTTTACTTTATCAGAGGATTATCTTTATTGATTGACTATTAAAGGACCTTTCCTACTTCTCAAAAGAATTTGAGATGACTTGCACAAAAGCCATACATATCATTAAACCAAAAGATTAAAAAACAAAAAAGAGTAAAAAGAGACAGAAAACCTGATAATATAACTCCCAGAACCAGCCCATTCTCCACCCCACTGTAATTTGAGGAAATCTAGCCTAATAGACCACTTACAACATTGAAAAGTATTTATTTGGTATTGTATGTATCACTCTCTCTACCGTACTGTGAGTTCTTTGAGAATTAGAGATGTGTCTTAGGCAACCTTTGTATTCCCAAGGTCTTGGCAAAATGCTGAATACAGGCTGGATTTTCAATAACAGTTTGTTGAATTTGCTCTAAGTTTCTACTCTATTTCTTTTAAGAGCTGTACTATTTTTTAAAATATTTTACCATGTAATTTAAGTACACTAAAATATCAGAACCATTTTAAAACGTGGTTTTATATGTTTTTCTTCCCCATGATATTAAGATGTTAGCTTAAAAAGAATTAAGATATGACTCTTCCCCAAGTGATTTGTACTTTTAAGTAATGGAAGAAACTACCCTCTCTTTTCTGTATCCTCTGTCAGTTTTGCTACCTCCAGAATTTCCTAAAATAACCCCTACATTCACCAGACAACCTTCCAACATAGATGTGCAAAGACCATGATCTTTAAGCCATGAGCATACCTGCCCTCCCACTACTCTTGCTTCCATCACCCTTTATGCTGCTTAAACAGGGACACCACATTTGCTACTACTCAGAAAATCATAATAAATGAAGATCTGATTTTTTTGAACCCAAGATTGCCAATCCCTCTTAGAGCATGACTGATCACTGTCAGCAGTATTTGTGAATTTTACTACACACAATTTACAATGTCTCATAGCCTCATCAACACTTTCTAGAAGATTCTAGGTTACCAGGATACAATTATATACCTTTCATTATTCATTTTAACTTTTGAAACATCTGGATTTTGCCAAGCATGTTATAAAGTGTCATAATTCCTAATTCTTGATTTTCTATTTAAACCTCAACACATCCTAAAATATTTCTACCCTCCAAATTTTAACAAAAATATTTTGATTGAAAAACAACTACTGACTTTGTGTCCACTGTTGATGGAGAATTTCCATGACATGGATCTATATCTGTTTTATTCATTCATATCCTCCTAAGCACCTAGACCAATGCCTAGCATAAAATGGTACTAATTTAATATTAACTGAATAAATAGCAATACTCTTTCTTATCTCATCATTATTTCCTTATCATCACCACTGCATAAAAATAAGGGCCACCTACTACTAAGCCTCCCATAAAAGGTTGGTAGTTTCTTGAGAAGAGCTAATTTATTTTTGTAAAATAATGCAACAAAGCACAGAAAATTTCTAGTTATGAGCAAGAGCACACAGCATCTGCATCCTGAGGTCCATCATGTTAGCGTGCTCCTGAATGGAGAATCAGGGAAAGCAGGCAGAAACCCCAAGACAATCTTTCCACTACCCTCAGCCTAGTTGGTAGCCTTTTACACTGCATCTGGTTTAAGCAAGTAAATGGGAAAAGAATTTGGAAAAGGTTTAAAGTAGGGCAGAAAGATGATTGAGTGATTGGAAATTAAAGCCTCTGAAATTGAAGGAACTTGGTCAACTTAGTCAGAAAAAAAGCAAAAGAACTGAAGACAATGAATTTTTATAAATGAGGCCAGTTGGGCAAGATATTTGTAGGGTCCCCAGAAACCCAGCTGACATTGCTGGGGGATGGGGAAGGATAAGCAGCCTGGAATTTATGTGCTGGGCCTCCTAATGGACAATGTCCCAAGGATGTGGTGAACTCAACTACATATATAAGCAGACAAAATTTATAATCCAGCAGGCAATGGTTTCATGACTGTAAGTCAGTAATAACATAATCTGAACACTGAAGTATTTTTTAAGTGTTTCCAATGTGCTGTCTCATTTAATCCTTATAATTCCATGAGAGAGATACTATTATTTCTCCATTTTACAGATGAAGGAACTAAGGTAAGAAAGATGAAGAAAGGGAGATGAAGAAACTAAATGGTTATGTCACTTGCCCAAGCTCATACAGCTAGAAGGTGCTCAGCTAGCTTCCAACGAAGGCAGTTTAAGCCTAGAGATACACTGTTAGCCCCACAGGACACTCCACTCCACGCACTGTGGGATCAGTCGGTAGGGAATCCACAGAGCAAGCCATGGGAGACAAGAGGCGAGAGCCAGGCAGCAAGTTAGGGGGCTGGGCCAAGTGGGCTAAGACTCCAGGTAGGCTGTAGACCCAGGGAAGATCTAGAAAGTAAAGTGAGGCAGAGGCCAGCATGTTAGGGGTCACATAACTCCACCAGGACTCCACTAGAGAGGTCACACAGCACTCACATCTGGCACACCAACTACAACCTGCATGTGGTAGACCTCATGCCAGGCCCACAAGAATAAAGACTAAGGCCATCTATCTGCTTCCAGGCCTGGACAAGACTGGGCAAAGAAGAGGCTGATCCTGCAGTAGGGGGGGCCTGGAAAGATGGGCTGACCAGACACTGCTACCCCTCATGCCATCCACCAGCCCACTTCTCAGAAACTGAAGGTGACTTAAGAAGAGCCTGTGCTACCAAAATCCCAATGAAAACCTTGGTGTTGCCAAGGACTTTGTAGGAGGTCCAGCTAATTCAATAAGGGCTAATAATAGAATTAAACCAGAGCCCTCCAAAACCCTGTAAAATATTACATTTGTAGATAGGTGAGCAAATTGTTAAAGCTCAAAGAGCTTCCCCATTCATGCAGGATAAATTATTTCTTTGGAAAAGCTCAATTCCTTAGATTAAAGGCTCCTAGAACCATCTTCAAAGCTTTTTAAAACTTTTCCTGAGTCCTGTCTCAAACTTACAGGATCAGAATATCA
Organism: Vicugna pacos; assembly: GCF_048564905.1. Taxonomy (NCBI): domain Eukaryota; kingdom Metazoa; phylum Chordata; class Mammalia; order Artiodactyla; family Camelidae; genus Vicugna; species Vicugna pacos. Next base: position 55,629,764 of record NC_132989.1, read on the forward strand.
GGTGGTAGGCCACAGGAAACTGTGGTTTTTTTTAAGTGTCCTGGATAATTTTGGTGATCTGTGTGACTCATCTGCATGAATGCATGCAAAACTCGATCAACAGGAGTCCACTGATGGGAATATTTCCCAAGAGCTGCATCCTGTTGCCAGCTTTGATGAGGGTCCATGCCCCTCGCCCACACAGAGCACTGGTGTGGGGTTATCACCTCGTGTATCTGATCAGGTCCTTTTGGGAACTGCTGGACCCAACCAGGAACAGCCCTTTAGTCAGGTGACAGAGGCCATCTGGAGTCAGATAATTCTGCTGCAGAAGGTAATGGAGTAGGGCCTTAAACCCAGAGCCTCCAAACAAGAGGATTTGAGAATAACAAGGTCAACTGTGGGTAAGCAGGAAACAGACTACTAAGTGGTTAAGTGAAATGGAAGCAACAGTGCAGTACTGCACAGAGGTGTGTTTGGGTAGCAACTGAGAATGCCTCTTCCCCATAGTTATGAGAGTTGTTCAGAGGAAATCATTAGGCCAATGGCTTGGTTCTGCTCCCATCACCTTGGACTTGTTCTATTACCTTCCTTTCTCCTCTGTGTGGAGGGCTCATTTCAAGCTCTGGTTTATTTAAATAAGAAATAATAGCTGATTTTGACTGTTGGGCTTCATCCTAAATTGTTTACAACCAATGTCATTTAATGAACAACTCTAGGTCCCTAGGGTGACTTGAGCAGCAAAGAGATCTTTGATGATTTATTCTAAGAATCCAAAGTTAGTTTATCTTATCTTTCAGTGTATATGGAGGTTTCCTACACAGTAGATGGCAAGAAGCTATTTCCACCTCCAATTAGGGCAACTTCTGAGGACGTTTACTTGAATTATACCCTCAGAAACTGAGATAAGGTAAAGGATGAATTTACTAATAACATGGTTAGGTCTTTCCTTGTGACCTGAGTGCCACATAATCCAGTCTTCTTCCATATGAATAGCTAGAGTTTATATAATCAATTCCACTGGCTACGTAGGGGCCAAAATAAACAGGAAGATGTCTACAGAGCTGGTCAGCTTTGTCATCATCTCCTTCTGTTATTTAAACAGTCTAAATGCTGGACAGTATAATTAATGAAAAAAGAAGTTGGACTCTCTTTAGGGGTTTTATTAAATCTGATTCTTTTCCTGAGGATATTTTTAATGGATCCATGTCAAGAAGATAGGGGCAAGGTGGGAGGGATAAGCTGGCCTTCTCAAGGTCTCTTCCATTCAAGGAATGCAATGATCATATCACAGATGGAAGAAATGCCAGCTCATTTTTCCTTGGTGCCCATATGCCTTCTCGGAATTTAAAAGAAGTGATGTTGATGATTTGCTACACGATCAAGTAGAGAACATGCCACCTTTCATGGGACTCTACTGTAGAGTAACACGTGGCCAAAAGACTAGCTGAGCCAGAAAGCCTCATGGGGGGAAATGAGTAAAATCATAGAAACCCACATCAAGTGTGTTTGCAAACCAGCATTTCCTTCAGCCATATGGTGACATTTTTCTCAGAATGCTGCCCCTGTCAAAATGCCTAACACAAGACTCAGCCTGAACCGGCCAATTCACCCTTCCCTTGCCCAACCACCTTGGCTTTGAGCCGAAGTCCCAAAGAGCAGGTAGACGTTACCATTCCAGGCAGCTAAATATAGAGATGAGAGAGATGGAACACCCATTTTTTTCCCCCAAGTCAAGCAGGACCTTGTAAGAAGCAAAACAAGAATTGGGATTTGCTGGATAATTTAAATAGCTGTAAGGATGACTTTTGTAGCATCATGAGCTCACAGGAGCTAAGAGCCAGTGGAAGGAAATATACAATCCTCTGAATTACTTGTTGTAACAGAGAAGCCCAAACAATCCATAAAGAACCAGTGTCACATAAGTGAAAAATAAAACACATAAACAAGTTGGCAGCTTTGGTGAGCTCGCCCATGCTCTCCACAGTAAGGGAGAAAAATCCAGGATTTAAAGTCAGATGGCTGGTTTAACACTCATCTCATTTCACCTCTCTCAGTCTTTCTCAGTCTCATTATCTGTAAAATGAGTATGATAATTATATCTACAAGTAATCACAAGATTACTGTGAGGATTAAATATTACTAATAATAAATATTTGTACTACATCATGTTTTGCTGGCATGAGGAAAACCTGCAGCACGGCCCTCTTTTAATGTATCTTCTTTTCAGCCTCTCTCAGGATGAAGGAGAAATGGCAGCAATTGAATGAGATGTCTCTCGGACCAGGAAGAAAAAAAAAAGCCACTCTGTTATATAAGATCTACAGGCCTCTAGGCCCTAGATTTTTTTTTTTTTTTAAGTTCATCACTCTCTTGATGAGTATAACCAAAGTCCCTCAACTGACTCCTTTAGCTATATATGTAAATTAAACCATTTCTAATGCTCCCTGCAATACACAAACCTTTGAGAACTCATTGAACATAGAAGGTGCATCAATGTGACTAAATTATTAGTCAGAGAACAAACATTCCAGGTAAGTAATGTTGTTTTCTCCCATAGATTAAATACATTCTCACCTGCAGAGACTAATGGGCTCCAGGGATCTTTCTCTATATATTTAACCGTGAGATAACGAAGTGGCAAAGTCAACAGTAATCAGAAGGCAGGTGCAAGGAACCAAGAACCTTTCTACAAATATTGTTTCTCCTTAAGGGAAATGAGACACGCCTTCAATACGACAGCTCTGTAACCTGAAACAAGAAGAAAAAGAGATGTGGAGAAAAAAGCTTGCCAAACAGGAATAGGTTCTTTTAGAGCAATCAGCTCTATTCTAGCTTTGGCAGGAAAAGAAGTTCAGGGACACAGACAAACTTCTTTGAGATTGGTCACCCAGGTTAAAACTCTTGGACCCAACTTTTGAACAATTTCTTCTCTCCACCTACCAAATCTAACCAGTTACCCCAGCTATTATTTCTCTGGAAGTCTATATATTTTCCTCTTCTTTTCCATCCCTACTTGTCTCTGCCATCTTACCACATACTCAAGTGCCTGGTAACTAGGCATCCAGATTCTTCAAACCAAAATGCCTGAGTGACCACCTCAAACAGGTCTCTAGAGAGTTATACTTTAGCTCAAAATGCAAGGTGTGCTCTCTGTGGTCTACAAGTCTGAGCTCTTCTGCCTGACTTTCCGTCCTTCATAATGTGACTCCACCCTACCAACCTGTGCTTATTTTCCAGTCAGACTGGCTTCCTCACCAGTCTCCCGTGAACACACAAGACACACACCCATATGGCTTCCCTGTCCTTTCTGTGACTACACACATGCTGCTCGCTCTAGTGTAAAATGCCCTGCTTCTTCAACTGCATATCCTCACTCTACTCATTCTTCAGAGCCTGGATTTAGTTTGACATCCTCCATGAAGCCTTCTCACTCCTGTACTCCTCAATTAACATTTTCTGTGTACCATGTAATCCAAGACATCTGTCTAATGCTTACCACTGATTTCATGTGCACTAGACTCATCTCCATTATTAGATAATAAATTAAGTCACAGAATGCTGGTCCTCATATCATATATGGCCCCAAACACATTTTGTTTGAGCCCTCATTTTTGCTTTCTCTCATTTTAATAATTTGGTGCACCCTCATCACTGCCTATGGAATTTCCTCAATGAAATCAATCTTCTACCATTAATCCTCAAATTATTTAAACAAAGAATAACAATATCAGAACGTTAATCACTAAAGCCTCTAAATCTTGAATGTAGGAGAAAAGGCATTGGATAAATTAGAAAAATCACTGAACAATGATTTAAGAGATCCTATTTCTAGGCACCACCCTGCCACTAACTAGCTCTGTGATCCTGGCTAAGCCACACTGCATCTCTGCAAATGAAGGGGTTGGACTGGGTGACCTCTATGGTCTCTCCCAGCTCTTTCTTTCTATGATTCTAAAGCTGCCAACAAGGCATCAGAGCCCAGCTTGGTCAAGTCTGAAAAACAGAAGTAAAGAGTTTTCTTTCCAGGAAACAGAAAGAAATCCCAGCCTATTCTTTATAATCACAATATTAATATTTTGGGGGAAAGTTGGTATCAAATTCTTCCCATTTACTAGGTAGTATAAGTGGGAAGAATTTTAGGTCAAATGTAAAAGAGACAATTGTTTGGGTTTCATTTTTTGAAAATCATAATGTATAGTTTAAACGAATTCAGTAGTAGCCTGTCTTGAATTGGGTGTCATGAGGCTATATCACGAAGCTACATGAAAACTTAAAAGAAGCCCAACCCAGGTCTGGAGAGGAAAGAGTCCTAGGATACATACTGAATGCCACAGAGTAGTAGATCTAAGAGAATTTTATACATAAAATCCTAAAAAGCAAATACTTCTTCCACTTTCCAGCCAAATGTATATTTTAAGTAACAAGAAATACTAATAAAATCAGCTATAAATCTCTGAGATCTTTTTTCTTTCCTTTTCTTTTCATTTGGTCTTAAGAATGAGAGAGTTTCTTTAAGGCCAAAAAGGAGAAATAAGCTATAAGAAGCTGTAAGAAGGCACCTGTGAAAAGTAATTTAGAGAACAATACATAGAAGCAGGAGAGTTTTCCACGGGGAGCGGAGTAGTCAAGAAGGAAATGATGTTAAAATGGGTTATTCCAAGGATGTCAGTTAAATAAGAATGGTAAATGGTCACAAAATCAGTCCCATTGTGATTCTGCTTTGGGGATCTCATTCATTCATTCATTTGTTTGTCATTCATTTATTTATCAAGTGCTTAGGTAATGTGCTGGGCACCTGGAATATAATAAAGGGAAAGGCATAATGTCTGCCCTGTAAGAATTCATTACCAAGTGGAGAGACAACCAGGATCTGAGTTAGCACTGCACCTGACTAAGGGCCGGCTGCATGCCAGGCACTGTGCTAAGCCCACGAGCCCTCACTCCTTCCTCGGCCATATGACGTTACAAACAGGAAGGACCAACCTTCGAGGTAGTGGGCCCTCATCAGACAGTGAATCTGCCAATGCCTTGATCTTGGACTTCTCAGCCTTCAGAACTGTAAGAAATAAATTTCTGTTGTTTATAAACCACCCAGTGAATGGCATGCTGTTAGAGCAGCTGAAACAAACTAAGACACTAAGGCCACCCAGCTGAAAGTATCAAGTCTGGCTTTCAACCCAGGTCTGTTTCTAGAGCCAGCACCCTCCAGCCCAGCCCTGCACTACACACAAATGCAATGTGGTGAGCGGGAATAGAGGCAGGTAAAAAGTACTGTGGTCTCTGCTACTCACAGACACACCCAGCCTCACCAAGATGTACCTGTGAACCTGCAAACAGAACAAATTCCAAAAGCTGGAAAGGACATATGAGTGTTGGGCCTCTCACCAGAGCTCCAAAGAACGAGGTCCTCCTCTGTGGATTCAAGGTCACGGCCTCCGGCTTCAGGAGCATCTGGAGTTGGTGTGTGTAAAACTACTCAGGATGTGGTATACTGCAACTAGACCAAGGCCACAGGGGACCAAAGCAAAGCACACACACAGACAGACACACACACACACACACACACACACACACACACACACAGACACACACTCCATTGCCACAGCAGTTCCCCCAGAGAGTAGTTTACTCAAAAAGTACCCTCTTCTTCCCATCAAAATAGAAACGATATTTCATATGTGCTTGAAAACTAAACATAGAAAAGATGAGGGGAAGGAAAAAAAAATCTTCTTCCTGAAAGTTAAGGCCCCAGGAGACTGGGGAAAAAAGACTCTGGGTAGCTCAGTGGCTGTTGGGTCCTCCTGGGCTGATTGAGCAGCTGCCAAATGAAGAGGACCCCAGAGGGGCCCGAGGGTCACAGCCACAAAGGACTGTAAAGCTCCTGGGGCTCTGGGGAGGATGAAGCCAGCTCAGAGGGACTGCGGCCCCACCTGCTCCACCACCAGCCTGAGGCCCTCATGGGAGACCTGTTTTGAATCCTAACACCAGTGGAGAGGATGTTCTGTTTATTTGCTTTAAGGTATCTTCTTATCTTTTTTTTTGGTTGTTGTTGGTTTTAACCTAGTAACACGTAAAACCTCCAGTGTCCTACGAGGAGAAGAGGTGCTTTCAATGAAGGGCAAAGGGAAGATTTTTGGGTACAGCAATGTGCTAGGAATACCTATCATCCCTTATTGATTGATTCCACCAGCATCACCTCCTTTATTCGAGGCCTCATTAAGGATGGTGTCCCAGGCATTATGCAAAGGACCTTGTCTTATTTAAGCCTCACGAGTCTGGCGGTATTACTCATCTTCTTTGGAGGAGAAGAAAAGAGGTGAGGCTCTGGACAACACTAAATAATTTACTGAGTGTCACACTAGTCAGTGGGGGCCAGAACTGATGGTCTATCTGACCCCAAGTCCTAAGGAGAGGAGCCTTTCTGTGGAAAGCAAGCAGTAAGAAGAAATCCTAAGGAGAAGATGAAAAATTAACACCTTTATTTTTTGTTCATTTAATTACCTATTTATCTGAATAGGAATTACATGTACAAGGAAAACATTTTAAGCTTTATAAAAAAGCACGCAGTGAAAAGTAAGACTCTTTCCCTTCCAGCTCTCTCTCAGCTCCCCAGTTCCTTCATCACAGTAAACTGCTGACAGTAAGTCAAGATAGGTTACACATACACAAACATACACATGTGTACAGAAGCCCCCCTTCTTTTTTTACATAAATGGCGGCATTGTCTGTCTCTTCTTAGATACCTAGTATATCTTGGAAAATTTTCCACACTGGTACACAGAGACTTGCCTCATTCTTTCAACAACTGTTAAAAGAATCTATTGTAGGGATGTGCAATAATTTAACTAGTCCCTTATTGAATGGACATTTAGATTGCTTCCAGTCTTTTGCTACTGTGAACAATGCTGGATAAATGTTCATTCACCCTTGAACACATGTGCTAGTATACTTTGGGAATGCATAGCAAGAAGCAAAATTCCTCAGTCCAGAGTATCTGCATTTTAGATCTTGGCAGACAGAATCAAATTGCCTCCAGAAAAGTGTATGCCAATTTACAGTCCTTAAAATATATACTCATGTCTGCTTCCCCCACTGTCTCCAAAACAGTGTTCCAATCTGTGTTGAAAAGACAAACACCCATATGTTCGCCTGCTCCTTTAAAAGTCACGTAATTCCTTCAGAGTGAATAGGGGAAACCTATTTGTTCAAGTCTGGACATTAGATTCTTGGAGTAAAGGAAGATTTTGGAGCTCCTTGAACCACAGAAAGAAGATGCTGACTAAAAACATCTGGTCCTCAATTAGATGATGTTGGCCAAGTCGGAAAATGGAATATATCCCTGAAAATAAGCAATTGGTGTGATCAATCAGCTCAATCCACCAGGGTACTGTCAGATACACACAAATCATCACTGGGTATCCTGGTAACTCTACCAGCCTTCCACATAACAACATCAGGGCAGGCTGTAAGCCAGGAAGAGGATGCCAGCCACAGGCAGGAATATTTAAAATCTACCCTCTGCTGCTGCTTCTTGGGGAAAAAGAATTGTGGAGGGACAATAGACCAGAAACAGAAGACTAAAGAGAGAGAGCCAATTATTGAATAATGTTTGCTAACTACTGAAACGAGGAAGAAATGGGATATAGTAGAAAATGAAACAGCCTATAGTTTATTTTCTAATATAAAAATTTTCTAGAATGAATAAACCCCTAACGGATTGCAACACTAATATTTCCATCCAGTGGTGCAGTCCAATCAAAACTGTAGGATCCGGGCAGGAATCCTGGGCTTCAAAGGCCAAGAGAATGTGAGCCACACACTTTCTCTTTGTCCAAACTTTGCTTACTTGAATCTGCTAAAAGTCTGGGTTTGACGTCCTTGCAGGATGCATTACAAAATGTCCCTCTTCTACTTGGCAATCACTTTGCTGAGGTGCTGATTGTCAACACCTCAGGAAAAGATCCTGCTGGCACCATGGCCTGGAGAGGACAGAGAGGAAGGGCACTGGCTTAGATAGGCATTGAGGGTGAATTGACATGAGAGGCACATGATCATTTTGTAGCTTGGCTTGGTTTTTGAGCTTTTGCAGTTATTACATGACTAAAATAACAAGTAAATGTGCACTGCTAATACCACCTGTCAAAGATACTTATTTATTTATTTTTATAGGAGGTACTGGGAATTGAACCCAGGACCTTGTGCATTAGCTAAGCCTGTACTCTACTACTTAAGCTATACCCTCCCCCCTTATCACCTGTCAAAGATTTTTAAACCAGGTGGTTGCCCAATAGAGCTGAATATTTTAACCATTTAGGGAAGGGAAGGAGTCCTCCCAGAAAGCAACAGAATGCCTTCTAATTATGACTTTTCATTTTTCCCAATTAGCAACCAACAGCAGCATATAGTCATGGAGGCATTGTTGGGAGTTGTTTGCCTCTGTGCAGATGTATTCAGATACTTAAATGTAGGTTTCTAGGCTTGATACATATTATAAAAATTATAAGATTGAAAAAAAATGACTTCAGATGGACTTTCTTAATCCATCAGATCTGAAGTCGTCTCCGGGTCAACTTCACAGGCAGTTGGAGGCTGTTGGATAGAATTTCTGTTGCCCAGCCCACATCCTGTCAGCAGTACACACAAGTTAACCTGATTTGCCATTGTTAGAGCTACTCTTTTGAAATCTCTCCAAATCAGTCACTAATTCACTTTCAAGTATCATCTATCACCACTCAGATGAGTTTCACTCTGTTCTCATTGATTGAGTTTGACTGACTGATTGATTCCCTTATTAGTCTGTCATCTAGACAGAGAAAAAATAATTTGGAACATTCATCTTCAAATGGCATTCCAGAGATCATTTAGCTCAATGTGGGTTTCTGTGATTATCTCTCTTCCTCCATTCCACTGAGCCCTTTCTCTATTGTGCACTTCTGGTATAAAGAAAGTTTACATGAGCAAGAATGAACAAGAATGCTGGTGAAAATTTAGAATTCTAAAAAAATGGAAATAATTAAGTTGAAATTTAAATTTGGCCTAAGAAGACTGGTCTTCCAAGTCTTAGGTGAAATACATTAAAAAAAAAAAAAGTACACACACTCTTAGCTCTTTTATGTTATATACCTTACAATGACTCTGGGAAAATGTGAGTAAAACTTTTGACAATAAAACAATCCAGTACCTAAACTGAATCTATCAAAATGTTATGCTTTAAGGATTTCTGCCCACCAACACTTAGAGAATACTATTAATTATAGTAGTTACATGAAAGCTAAGCATGTAACTACTGTGCCAGTTGTTCTAAGTTCCTATAATGGGAAATCCATAGGTTACCTAGAATCTATCTGTGCCCATCAATGGCCTTTAGAGGGGCTATTTTTCCCTACATGTCCTTTAAATTAAAATTTGTGTCAAAGAGATTTTTACCAAAACAGATAATAGGAATATTTACTGAAATAAAAAGTAGACCTCAATCAAATACGTCTGCACTAAAGCTCACAAATTATATGGTTTTGGTTGATTTATTTTAAGTAGTGGTAACACTTGAGGTAAACTGAGAAATGACTTGAAGGGACCTCAAATAGGTAGGGCTAACCATCTCATAGAAAATTCCTCAGAGATCAGGGTCCTCCTAGTATTTCACCTAGACTCACACAGGTAGGTAGGCGCAGAGCCAAGACAAAACTCAGGTCTTCTAACTCCTAGTTTATCCGTGGCAAAATAATGGGGCCAAAGGAATCATTTTATAGGACCCTGGACAGTTTTTATTAACTCAAATTAGATAATTAATGTAACTTTTAATACACCTTATTTTTTAGAGCTTATTTATTCCTTCATTCATTCATTTGCTCTTTGTTTTCCCATTTTGGTCTAAAAAGTGACCTGAGGTAGTTTATAGAGACACATGCCTTACAACAAGGTAAAGCATTCGCATCAACCCAAGAGAAAAAAATATTTTCCAACACCTTAGGAATATTCATTTGGCACAGGAAAACACATTCCCAATATAAAAAATCCTGACAATAGTTTTACTAATTAAAAATAATCTGCTAATCAGTGAGGCTTATTTTGTGATGAGATTCTTCTTACCCTTGCAAATTCTGAGTTCTTTCTTACCACTATATTCCTGACTCTAATTTCAGTTTCTACAGAAGATTGAAATCCAGACACATTGCTAACCCAAAGACATACTACAGATGAGTTCTAGCCAAGATACAAATGTTAAATGCATAAGTAGCCCCTATACTAAAAAGTCAGTAGCTAACCCAACACCCCTACCTGATCCAGGAGAAGCTCTGACCTTCAAGCTGCCCAGTCAATGAATGACAGCTGCTAAAGGGGTTCCAGAAGTCTTGGAAGGACCTGGCACATTTTATATCTAGTAAAGTTCATAAAACTACAATTTTTTAAGCTTTTCTTTGGAGGGCGGTGGTAATTAGGTTTATTTATTTATTTTCAATGGTGGTACTGGGGATTGAACCCAGGACCTCGTACATATTAAGCATGTACTCTACTACTGAACTATACGCTCCCCTGACCCATGAAACTACAATTTGTAGGAACGGTACTTTATTTATAAATTGTTATAGTTTAGGAATGTTATAGTTTATTTGTTCCTCAGTCTTTGACTTTATTTTGATGAGTTCACTTCTTAACCTTAGAAACACAAAGAATAGAATTTATGCTGCCAAGAGATGAAATTGGTGCCATTGACAGCAATGTGAATAATATTTATAGTTTGGAGTCAGTTTTGTTTTTATTCTAAATGCATCAATTTAAAATTATAAATGTTCATTCAGTTGTCAAAGCCAAGTTCAAATGCCACCTCTACTGAAACCCCTAGGCAGATGTATCTGAGTCTTTTTTTTTTATTCTCTATTACACTGTTCTCCACACTACATTGTATTCATGTAATTTATTTGTCTGTCTTGCTTCCCTGACTATAAATTCCTGAAAGGCAGAAGACAGAGCTATTTGTTTTTTATTGATAGATAGTAAACACCCAGTAAGTATCTAATGGAAGAACAACCATCACCATTTTGATAAAAATTCATAAAATGTTTTAAGCTGTTTTCTTTAAATCATATTATGGTAGGATCAGGAGGTAATTCTACCAGAATCTGAGGATTTCTTCTGGTGTGAGCCTAAGCTTTGCAGTCTAGATGCAAAGTCAGAGAAGAAGGCAATTGAAATAGAAGAGAAAGATTAAAAATCATATTGTCCAGGGTCTCCTCACTTCCTTATGCCCTTTGTCTTCTGCAGCAGCTGCTTGAAGCAATATAGGATAGTGCAGTAGACATTTGTTGTTTTTGTCCACTCTGCTTTCTTTCTTCTTCCTTCTGGTACTATCATCCTTCTTTTGCTTTGGAGGAACTGCTCCACCAGATACAGTCAAGTGTGACTGCCAATTTAGATGCCCTGCCCTCTAGCCAAGGGTGGCTACCTGGCACAAGCAAGGCTGATTAGATTGCTGTCTTTGGAATGTGAACAATGGACAAGTGGCTGATTGACCCTGAAGTGATCAGCCAGCAGTCCCTGCTTTCCAGACCCTCAGTGGCCATAATTCCTGGCCCTTCTAAATCTCTTGCCTTGCCTTTCCTCTTGTTTGAGATGTCCTCACTTCCAATAAATTACTTCTCTGATGCAATTAGCCAGAAGTGGCCTATGTGATGGCAGCCAACAAATGGGAACTGACAGAAACAGTGAACTGAAGATTAAAATTCTATCTGATTTATCTAAAAGCCTAGCAAGAAGGCATAACCTTGGATATCTTCAATCTATTTCCAGATTCAGTTGACCGCACCCACAGTCCAGGTAAGTAATCTGAGAAATCGCAATTTACCTTTCAAATATGCATTCGGTTCCTAAAGAACCCAGTTTTCCCATTCATTCCCCAGGCCAGCCCCAACAGATCATGTCTAGTGAAGCAACCCAGTCGGCTTGAAGACTCTTGTGGTACTTCTTACCTATTTCTTGCCTAACCACCCACCCATTCTGCCACAAAAACACTGGCACTTTTTTTTGTCATTACGAGATTTCAAAGTCAGCCATGTCATTAGCCCACTCCCAGTCAGTGGTTTTACCTCTGGTCACCAGTGATCACAAATGGAGAGCCTAATTATATCACTTTTTTTCCTAACATTTTTTTTTATTAAGTTATCGTCATTTTACAATGTGTCAAATTCCAGTGTAGAGCAGAATTTTTCAGTTATACATGAACATACATATATTCATTGTCACATTTTTTTCACTGTGAGCAACTATAAGATCTTGTATATATTTCCCTGTGCTATACAGTATAATCTTGTTTATCTATTCTACATTTTGAAATCCCAGTCTGTCCCTTCCCACCCCCAGCCCTATATTACTTTTTATTTAATACTTTTATAGTTCTTACTCTGTACCAGGCATTATTCAAAGTGCTTTACACATTTTATCTCATTTAATCCTTATGAAACTCCTCCTGAGAGAAGAACAATAGGAAAATGAGGCATAAAGATCTTGAGTAGATTGTCCCAACTCTCAAAGCCCATAAAGAGCAAAATTAGGATTCAAATGCAGGCAGTCTGTTTCCAAGTCTGTGCTCTGAACCACCAAGCCATGGTTTGGGGATGATGGGTTTATCACATGGCCAATTAAAGGGAAGGGCTAATCATATTTTAATCTGCAGCAGCTGACAGGGTACATTGACATGGAAATAAGATTAGCCCCACATGTCAAAAACCTAAAAACATCAAGTCAATTTAGAGTGCCCTCCAGGCCTTCTTCTTTCTTAAACACCATGGAAACAAGCCAAAACAACTCTACAGCAGTTTCCATTCACACTGAGAAAATTCTAATGCTTTGAATGGAAGGTACCTTTCTTCTTTAATTGGCCTGAAACAGACATGTTAATTCTCTAGAAAGTTTGAAATGTAAATCTAGTGCTAAACTTTTACTCATTGTCCTTGTCCTTGTTGTAGTCCACTGTTTCACTACCTCTGGAGTAGGAGAGAAATGTTGCTACACTTGTTCAATCATTCTTGTGTCCCATGACTGACTTGCTAACCTGTGTCTCTGGTGCAGGAAAACAGATGAAATGACAAATCTACCCATGGTCATGGATGGTACACTGAGGTCAAGTGGTCAAATCCCTCCGAGACATGAGGCCGCTCCTCTCTCCAGTAAGATTCTTAAACCATTTATAAATCATGCTGTAGGTGATTTTCATCCTCTTCCCATATTTCAAATTGCAGTTAAAGTTTATTATAGTCGTGATAGTCTTACTGGATTAAATGTACATTATTCCTTTCCTTGAAATTTTAAAAGTTTTCTGGAAGCATATCTAAAGCAAGAACTTGCATATTAGGTATCTCAATTTACCTGTGAAATCCTAACTCCAAAAACTCCCATTGAGCACTACAATCTAGATTCGTTTCCATGACCATTAAACACTCTGCACTATGGAGAACATTCTTGATATAATAACACATAAACAAAGTGTTTGTATCAATTTTCTAACTTTCTTAAATCAGAGTGAAATACAAGTGAAAGTTAATACTGGGTATCTGTAGGAAGTGGAATTATAAGTGAATTTTAACTTCTTGAACTTTTCTAATTTTACAAATCATCTGCAAAGAACATATATTTCTTCTATAAATAAACAGGGCAGTGTTAGCAAGAATATTAAAGTTTCTCTGTACCTTTATCGTGCTTGTAGTATCATGGTCATACGGCAATAGGTATTCTTTTCTGATGTGTAGTCAATAAGAAAAATAAAATGAGCAAAACACTCTGCTTTATTTTAAAAGTAATAAAGCAAGAAAGTGTAAAAACTTACTACAATAAGTGAAAAACTAATTTTCATCAGCATTCCATAGTTAATCAGACAGTAAGAGAAAAGAATCATTTTTACCTAGGAAAGCAGTCTGGTGTCAGAGGACCTCGAGTGTGAATGACAGTCTGCCTCCGACTGCCCATGAATGGGTTATATCACTTCCCTGTGCCTCACTTAGTGTTCTCAACTGCAAAATGGAGATGATAACGCCTAGTTCATGGGCTGTGAAGGCACCTAGGATAGGCGGAGGCAGAGAACAGCCATGCAGTAAATGTTCATTTACTCATCCAGAAAGCTTGCTACAGTCCTCCTCTGGGTCAGCACTTGAAAAGCACAGGAACAAATAAAATAGAAAATACAGACGTAGTGCCTTCCCTCAAAGAGCTTGTGATCCAGAGAAGCAGGTAATGAATCAAATATTTATGATGCAATAGAAAAGTATTAGAGGTCCTAGGAATCTTTAATAAAATTTTTTTAATTTGAATAAACTCAAGTTCTCCCTTGGAATACCTATTTCTCTAGGTTATGGAAACTGAATCTCAGTCAAATTGGGATTCCCCTATTTCTCTGGGGCAGGTTGGGAGTGGGTGAACATCACATCCAGGTATTTACTAAAACATCTTCCATCTGATCTTCAGGCATTGGTCCATATCGGTCACTACTGATTCTGTTCATGTCCCCTAACTAAAGTACTTTGGGGCCTAACTCTCTTTAACTCCCTTGCCCCTTTACAGTACATGGGACCATTCTGTGGTTCCCATACCACACTGGGCCCCAGGAAGGGGAGGACCACCCTCAGCCCTTCACCACCCCCATGCCCCCCTCAGAGCACAGATGTCACCCTCTGCTCTCATGACATGCTGCTCTCTATGGAACCTCTGCAAGCTCCCTCCAGGCCTGTGCACCTGGGTACCCTGTGCTGCCATGTCTGCTCTGGGTTCTTCCCACCTCACTGGGCTCCATCCAAGAAAGGAAACATGGTACCGTTTCTTGTGCTCAGATTCTGCATAAACCTGGGGGATTTCTGTCACTCTCCTTATTCCTGTGCTGGGCTCGGGGAAAGGACCAGGCAGAGAACCTCACAGGTCCTCTGTCACAGGCCCACAGCATCTACTCATCCCTTGCTCCTTCCTGTCCAGAGCACTTTCTCTCTTCTGGAACATAGGAACTTTACATGCTCAGCATGTCTTCTCCTGGTTCATCTGTGTACATGCACCTTCTTATTCCCTGAAGGGCCCAGACTTTTGAAACTTAAAACCCAAGAAAAGACTGTGTCATCTCATCCTCCTTCATGCATCAAAGATGCCCCACCAAAGCTGGGTGTGGGGTGACAAATAAAAACGCTCGGGTAATAACTGAAAACTCTCCTTCTATCACATGACACAGAGGCTCAGACTGCTCCAAGGGAGAGAGGGCCCAACTGAACTGGGGCTCACAGCGGAGGCTTCACAGCGAAGGCCCAGCCAGAGCTAAGTCTATGCGGATAAGTCAGGGTTTGGCTACACACACACAGTCAGACAAGGGGGAAGGTCATTCCTCATAGAAGGAACAACATGTGCAAAGTGACACCATTACATGAGTCAAGATTTTAATTTATGTCTCACAATGGTCTAAGCCATATATATCACATCTCATTTTGAGAATGGAACAAGCACAGACATAACTGTTTGAGCTGGAAGTTACTTTAGGAATCATCTAATCTAATCCCTGTATATAACTGACAAGGACATTGAGGCCTCAAATGATGACTTTTAATCCAATGTTCAAAAACAAATAAGACTAAAGTCAGACTTCCACTTCTACCTACAGCCATAACTCCTACTCTCAATTTACCCTCCCAAACGTCTTTCTGGAGCCAAAAGGAAAAAAGAAATTATTCTCCAGTAACAGCACTGATGCTTCTAAAAGATAAGGTCCTGGCTTCTAGGAAATTACCCAATAAGGTAATTTATGGAGAACATACTATATGCTGATGAATGCTGTACTTATATTAGCTCCCTTAATGTTCATATCTTCAAAGTATGTACTATTATTATACTAATATTTATACCAATTTTATAGATGGGGAAACTGACATACAGAAAGGTAAGTAACGTGTCCCTAGGCAGGTGGTGGACAGTAAAACTCTAATATCCATGCTTTTTACCACTATAATACCACATTTCTCTTTATGAACTTACCAAAGAATTTACCAAAAGTTATTCTGACTCAAAGTCTATTTATCTATATATTTATTAATATACTTGCACAAATGCACAAATACATACATATAAGCCTTTTCATTGCAGTAGGGTTTCCTTTTTTAAAGACTAGAAATAACCTAAATACCTATTAATAAAAAGCTAATTTAATAAATGACAGCATATCCTTACCATACAGCCAGTAAAACGAATGGGAGGAAGTTATATGCGCTGACATGGACCAATCTCCAAGAAATAAGATATCATTAAGCTAAAGGTAAAAAAAAATAAGAGGAAAACCAAGGTGTGCATAGTTATTTCCTATTGGGGTTTTTAAAGGCAGGCTATATGAATAATATTCAAGTTTGATTGTAGACAGAGTGTTTCCATAGGGCGTTAGTAAGAAATTAGTAGTGATTATCTACGAGGAGAGGAAGAGAGACAAAGGAACTGGGATTGTAGGATGGGAAGAAAATTTGTTTTTCACTGCACACCTTTTTGTAATGCTTGCATTTTTACCATGTGCAAATAAGATTTATTCAAATTCTACAAACTAATTGCATTTTTTAAGTTATCAATAATGGGATTTTTTTAATCCTAAAATAACTCTTCAAGCTTAAGTTTTTAAACACTTAAATTATTATGTTTGTATTTACCTACAAAACAGCTCTTTGAAAAGACCAGCCTTCTTAATTCCTTGCCAGGATATTGATTCATTTCTGACTCACAAAAGAAAATAAAGAAATAACCAGATGTGTAACTAGCCCGATGCCAGTTGGTATGTGGGCGCTTAGGGCAAGGGACGTGGGTAGGGAATGACATGAAGGGAAGGGAGAGAAGGGGAGGGGAGAAGAGACGGCACCAAGGAGGTAATTCCTAGCGCTGCTAAAATCCCTGTATTATGAAGTTCCATCTCTATCATTCATGACAGAGACTCAAGATTCAGAATGCTTGAGTTACAAGACATGAAAATACTCCTCCAAAAGATCTCTTAAAACCACATGCCACCATCAATACCCACAAGACAAATCATGCTTAGAGACTGGCCCTGACATAAAATGCTTCAACTACTTTCTTTCCATGCTTTTCTTTTGTTTGTTTCATTTTGTTCCATATCTACTGCTTAGATTTTTTAAAGCTCGATCAAGTGTTCATGAAATTTAACTTCTGTCTTTAACACTCATCAAGTCCCCCTTAATTATGAGGATGCGTACTTTGGTAGAGGTGTTGGAGTGACCTGAGGGAGAAGAGGAGTGTCATGGACTGAATGCGTGTGTCTTCCCAAAACTCACGTGTTAAAGTTGGAACTTCCAATGCAGTCATATTTGGAAATGGAGCCTTTGGGAGGTACATAGGGTTGTAAGAGTGGAGCTCTCTGGTGAGAGTAATGCCTGTATAAGAAGGTCTACCAGAGAGGACTCTCTCTGAGGACACAGTGAGAAAGTGGAATAGTTTCCTCATGGTACAAATAGTTATTTCGGCTAAAATGTAGTGCAATGGTTTCAGACCAGTCTCACCTAAGAAAAAACTGTTTTAATGTTCCTGGCCTGAAGATCACTTTAGAACAGACAATCAAATGTCCAGAGATCAACGTGTACTGCTCCTCAGGGAAATTATTAAACAGGAAAAAATAAGCTGTTGAACTATCATAGACAATGCATACCCAGATAAATACAACTAGCAAAAACAATAAAACAAAATCCACAAAGGAAAATGTTCATTCCACTAATAATCAAAGAAATGCAAATTAAAACAAATGATAATATCAAATATACATAAAAGGCCAGAGGATGTCATAAGGTCATACTGTATGAAAACTTTAGAAAGCAGCATGTCATGTTGATGTACAGCAAGAACCATAAAGATGTTCATAATCTTTAACCTTGATAACATTTGGGGGAATTTAATTATGAGAAAATAAATTCAATACTAATAAAATACATATCTATAAACATGAAGATCCTCAATGCAATGTTTTCTATAGTATATACATCTTTATTTCTAAAATGTAATTTAATAAGTTAAAAGCTATCTAGTGGCCAATAGTAGAGATTAGCAAATTAAGATAGATGATATTAAATATTATACAATCATTTAAAACAGTAATCATTAATATGATACAGAAGTTGGAAATGTTAATGTTGAGAGGCAGAATGCTATGTGTAAAAAGCATAATATAAAATAGTGTGGTTGTAAATATTATAAAATGCACAGGCCTATGGAAAGAACAATAGAAACTATTATACAAAAATATGTTTCATTGAATGGGCAAATGTGATTATGAATTAATTTTAAATATTTGTTTATATTGTTGTTGACCTTTATGAAAAATCACATAGATTTATGATTTGAGGGTTTATTATAATCTGAGTATAAGGGGGGAAATAGCCAATTTTACAAAACACAAGCTTCAATGATTGAACTTGATATTTATCACTTTCCTTCTTCTTTGTTTTAAAGAAGTCACTGAATATTCTTATGGTACAGCAAATTCTCATAACATAGCATATGCTTACAACTATAGAGACTGACTTTCTAAAACCCTGCTCTAAATTCTGTAGCTACTCATTACTCAACTTCAGCAATCCATTACGGTAAGGATGGCTCTGAAGTTGTTTTCCTCACCAAAATGTTTACTTTGATCACTGTCTATTATTTACACACTGAGGGATTTGGGAGACCAGGCCCAGAACCCAAGCCCTTAGTGTTATCAAGAAATACCTCTTTATCCAGAGCAAAGATTATAAATTTCAACTGTTCTACTCCTTTTTAATATTTGCCTTTGTTGCCTAGAGGAAAGGAGAGAGATGTGTGTTTTCACTTAATATTTATGACTTTTCATCATACGTTCTTTAGAGCAACATGTTTAGAGCAGGGATTCTGAAAAACACTTAAAATAGACTCAGTTTCAAGTAGAAAGGTGACAATCTGAAAGTTCTTTGACATTTTTCTTTACATTTTTATTCTCAGCATTTTGCCTTGGGGTCCAAATTAGTGGTTTCCAACACTGAAAAAGTAATCCTGGAACAGCTGGCTCTATACTGAAAACAAACCATCCTGACCTAGGGTGTGGTTGCCCAGACAGGGACAAGCTACCAAACGGACAGTAGACTTTTAGTCTAGAGCTGGGGAAGGAGCAGGGTGCCCAGACAACGTTACTTCTTGCAAGACAGGAAGGCAAGAAGCCAACTGGAGAAATAAGATGAGGTCCCAGTCCCCTTTCGCCTGTTTTCAACATAGATGCTCAAACCAAGTGGATTTAATGTGACAAACTCCCAAGGGGGAAGAAATTCTTTTTAAAATTTTTGTTCACAAGGAAATGAGACAGTGTTTTATTGACCTTGAAGGGATCATTTAACCCGTGAAATAAACATGCAGGCACATACCCAGAGAATAAAGCAATCTGGCAGTAGGCTTAAAAGCAATCCTTCCATAAAACACTACTACCTCTCTGCCTCTTTCCTCCACATGGCTCAAAATCTTCCCTTTTTGCTCAGTGAAACTCAATACTTTGAAAATTCTATTTCTTCTTCTTTTCCATATTTTTTCTTTAGTTTGGGTTAAATGGGAATTGCTTTTATTCTCTTGGCTTGGTCAATTAGTTGGCAGCTTGTAGAAGGAGACTGCATAAAGAATTGGAAATCTGAAGAACTGTGTTCGAGTTCCTATTCAGTCACCAACTATATAATTATTGACAAGCTAGATACTTCTCTAGGCCTCTATTTTCTCTTCCGTAAGGTAAGAAGGGTGAACTAAATGATTGCTAGGATACCATCAAACTCAAATTGTGCTGTTAACTAAGAGGAAAAATATAGATGGTGCCAAGAAATCCTGGAGGGAAGGTATACATCTTTAAAAGCAGATTTTTTTTTTTTTAAGTACAGTAGAGGTAGGAAAACCTTATAGTTCATCTTCACCTGACTTGATTTCTCAGAACTCAGTTATCTCATGGAATGCACTACTCAGGGCTAAAAGACATATAGATCAAAACAAAGCTCTAAAAATAAAAGATGAACCTGTGTGAGGAAAAGGGGACTGGGAACCAGTGAAGAAATTCCTGCAGTCAGAATTTCTTACATTTTTTAATACCAAAGCAAACAAGTAGGAAGGAAAATTTTAGGTGCCCATTTCAGTGCAGCTTTTCTTTCTGGCAGACCACTTTTTAGGGATTAATCCTCATTTCACCGGTTCTGCAGCCTGAAGGAAAAGTTATCCTAGATGAATTCATTTTCTAACTTTGCATTGGTTTATCACCATGTAGCGCCAAATTGTGATCAAGTTAGAATTAAGGGGTGTGCACACAAGCTACAATGAAAGTAAGAATAGGTATAACCCATAAATAATTCCCAAATCCCACACTATAAATCGTTTCTCTCCCTCCTTATTCACAGAACTTTTCCTCCTGTAAATGAGAGTAAGTCACTAAATTTGCTGGTGTAACCTCTGTCCTTTCTCCT
This sequence comes from Vicugna pacos, assembly GCF_048564905.1. Classification (NCBI taxonomy): domain Eukaryota; kingdom Metazoa; phylum Chordata; class Mammalia; order Artiodactyla; family Camelidae; genus Vicugna; species Vicugna pacos. Next base: position 55,650,199 of record NC_132989.1, read on the forward strand.
CTATTTCAGAAACACGGTGCTAAAAGCTAAACTATGCCTTCTCACTAGCCATTCTGTACAGTAGTTAATTTGGTAGCAAGCAACAGAAAATATCCATATGAGTCTCTTGGGCTGCCATAACAAAATACCATAGACTGTGTGGCTTAAACAATAGGAATTTATTTCTCACAGTCTAGGAAGTCCAAGATCAAAGCACTGGCCAATTCAGTTCCCAGGTGAGGACCCTCTTCCTGGCCCTGCAGACAGTAACCTTTTCACTGTGTCCTCATATGACATAAAGAGAGAGGAAGCGAACTCTCCAGCGTCTCTTCTTACAAAGATACTAATCTTACCATGAGAGTCTCACCTTTGTAACTTCATTGAAACCTAATTATCTCCCAAAGGCCCCATCTCCAAACACCATCACATTGAAGGTCAGGGCATCAACATACAAATAGAGGGGACACAATTCAGCCCATAGCACTACATAACCTACAAAAGAAATCAGTTTATTAGAGGATACTGAATAGCCCAGAGAATCAAAAAGAAACCTAGAGAACCAACAGGGTAACTTGGGGTTGCAGGGACAGTTAGGTAGCAAGAGTCAACAGTTAGTTCATTTATGGTGTTCATACTAGAAAGAATTAGTCCCAACAAAGGTTTCAATCTTTGAGTGTCTCCATGTAAGACTCAAACAACTCAAAGAGAATATGATTATCCTAGCTTGTGTCAAGAGGCAGGGTAACTTGATTAATAGTTTTAAGGGCATATAATAGAATAGAGTTTGGGGGCAGTGGGGTGGGGAACAGAGGTACTAACTCTCCAGAAAAGAGAGAAATAAATGCAAGGTAGCCAAAAAGCAACAACTCTCCAGTGTTCTCTGTTAAGCAAAGACTTAGAAGAAACCAGGATTTCAATGCTGGCTCAGCCACTCATTAACTGTCATTTAGGCAAATGTATTAGACTTTCTGAACCTCAGTTTTTGCATCATTCAAATAGTAAAAGTAATATCCGTCTAATGGCAATACTGTGTTGACTAAACAAGTTACACACAGAGAACCTGATGTATCCTAAGTCCTCAGTAAATGTTAGATCCCTCCCTTCTCTCTCTTCAATATGGCAGGACAACTACTGATGCCCTATAAAAGTCTGTGCACACACAGATTACTTTTAAAATACAAAACAAAGTACAACTTGTACTATGTGGACATTTATACTGTTACAAGTGTTTTCTATATTAACTAGTTATATGATATCAAAGGGATAACAGACTTTGAGTCAGAATAACTTTTGGTAAATTCTTGGTCTAAGGTAAGAAGGTGAAGTTTTGACATTTGAGGCCTGGAGAAGAAACAGTCTCAGTGACAATACTACTTATCAATTCTAAGAGGAAAAATGAGCCTTCTGTTGGCTAAACACAAATGGACATCTTCCCCAGTAAGAGCTCTTGCTATGTGACTCACTAGGATTTTATCTGGGATCTCTGGTCTTTGAATCCTTGAAATTATATGCACAATTGAATGTGTGCATGTGTGTGCGCATGCGTGTAGGTTGAAAACCACTGCCTTAACCAAACAGAGGGCAGATAAACCCCGATGAGCCACTCCAAATAGCAACAGCTACTTTCAAAATTCTCCCTTTGAGATGGACTCACTATCCATTATTTTACATTGTGTTCCACTAACATCTACAACAAAACAAGTGCATAAAACACCAGAAAGAAAACAGCTATGCCAGAGATACTGCTTCTTTAGTCCAACATTTTACCAGTGAAACTTTTTCAATAAGTATTTTCCCTGAAACCCCTAATGTGAAGCAGATCTTCTAGACAAATAGGTTCTACAGGTAGTTTACATCATCACTGATTTATAGAAAAGACTTCTTTTGTTTTGCAGAAAACCTGAAGCACTCATGAGGGTTCCCCAAGTGCCCTAGAAGACTCTTTGGACTGCTCAGATGTGGGTGAGCAGCCCTACCACAGACTCGAATTCTCCAACCTCCGCTGCAGCTTTTCTCTAGCTGGCTCCCTTCCCCTTCCCCACAATGGCTGTATCAAAATTCTTCACCCAAGTCCTGCCTGTTCCCTACCCCCTCACACCCTGGAGAGCATATGGACTCCTTCACCAAGAGGGTCAAGCCCAGATGATGGAATTGCTGAGACTTCTTTCCTCGAATGCTCTGATGCTCGATACCCCTACTCATTCTGAGCTCCGTCTCTATTATCTTAGTGTTTTCCCCATTTTAGGCATTCCAATTTCACCTTCATGGTTTTTGCCTTATCATATTTTGGCCATATCTGGACTAGTATTACTTAACAGTTTTCTTGATTAGCAATTCATTTTATTTACTTACATACATTTAAATTTTTTTCATTAGAACATTTTCATGGAAAATTTTAAATGTAAACAAAATAGAGAATAATATAAGAAGCCTGTATGTATTCATCAGCTTCAACAGTTATCAATTCATAGAGGGTCACTTCTCTATTTATATCTACCCTTGCTAGCCCCCATCTCAAATATTTTGAATCAAATTCTAGTAATCATATCACTGCATCAATAAATACTTTACTATTTGCCTCTGAAAGATAAGGAATTTCTTTAGACATCCTTTTTTTTTTTTCAGTTAGCAGATAAGGAAAAAGTACATAGTTCAGTGAGGAAACATAGAATCCAAAGTGAGAGAAGGGACTCGAAATGAGAAAGACAGGCAAAGCAGGGGAGAGGCAGGCCAGCAAAATCTCCAAGGACTGAGGCCAGCCCTAGTGCCAGGAAAATGGTGGGTGCAGGTGAGGGCTCTGGTACAGGAAGTACTGGCATCAGCTCCACAGAAAAATGGGAAGTAATCCAGGAAAAGGAAATTGAGAAAACAGTCTGGGCTTAGGGACTGATACAGGGTGCTAGATTAGTGACCCTGCAATTGAAGAAACACCAAAGAGAACAGAGAAAGGATGAGACCAGAAAAGGAGAAGAATGTGGGAGCGGACAGAACACTGAAGCTGGGAAAGGCATAGCTGGGGACTGAGATTAAAATGAGGCACAGATTTGGGGCAGGGTTTGTTATTAGGAAGTGTATGGTAACATAGTCTTGAAAGGGGACACTGGGAGGGTTAAGAAAGGAAGTTGAGGACTGGGTAGGGACAAAGGGATGAAAGCTGTTTATTGTGTAGAGGCTAAGAAGAAGTATAGGGTATGTTACTATTCACCCTAAATGGGTCATGATCTTGGCCTAAGACAAAAGAACTTCTGTACACCACTGATGAATTTCTAACTGTGAGACCAAGTCACCCTCAGCCTTCACTCAACTCATTTTTATGCAGCATTTCACTGTCTTGACCACCATCTCCCTCCTTTGCACCTTTGAGTTCCATGACACTCTAGTTTTCTCAGTCTTTAGATTCCCATTCTATCTCTTGAATCCTTGAGTAGGTCTTCCTTCTCTTCTATCCACCTTCAAAGGTCATGTTCATCAGAGTTACATACTCCCTGATCAGCCTTATCTATTCCCATATCTGTATATTGGTTCCCAAATATACATCTCTATCCCTATCTGCCATCTTGAACATGGGACCCAAATTTCTAACTGCCTGTTGTATAACTATCACCACATCAATGTGCTGCAGGTATCTTAAATTTAATGTATTTTAAAATAAACTAAAATTTTTAGACCCACAAATACATTCCTCCTTCCAGCTTCCTGATCTTAGCCCTAGTATCTCTAATCACCCATTTGCTAAATGAGAAACCATAATATCAGTTTTGAGTCCTCCCTCTTCTTCTCCACCTTGAGTAGGCATGTTTGTGGCCACAAACACCTTGCGATCATCCATTCCACATTTGAGGAATTCCTCAACCTTCAAAAGGTGAAAGGTAGAATGTCCCTTTTGCTGCCTCCCTTGCAGCCAGAGTACAAGCTTTTGACCCACTGAAAGCCAGAACTGTACAATACCTACTTTCATGAGGTTGGAGGTGGAGGGATGCAGTTTAAAGCAAGCAGTGGTAGAGGTTCTAGCATCCAGCGCCCAGCACCAGTGGTCAGTCACCTATGATGTGATACACAGTGCCCAGGGGTGCCAACAGTGGACTCTTCACTGCAGGAACCCCATGGTGTGATGTGAGCATGGTTTCAGGCTTCATTGTCCCTCAGCCTGGTTCTCTGGATCTCCTAGAAAACCTGTGACCTAGGAAATAGCCTCCCATGATCTTTCCCTACTTCAATTAGATACAAGTGTTCTTTTGCATGCAGCTAAGGGTCCTGATATCTAAGTTGTTCTACTTTCCCAAAATTGGTTACTAAGTTTTGTCTTCTAGACTTACAGAATGTTAATCTAATGTTAAGTCCCTCCTTTCCATCCCCATTACCTTTATCTTGGTTCTGGTTTCATCAGCTGCCTAGACTCCAGGTACTCTTCCTTCAGCACACCTTGCAGTATGTATACCTTTGCTCACATTCTATGGAACTCATCACTCCATCATCTGTACCTTAAAGATATCTCCATTATAGCACTAACCCCACTCCTTTGGAGTCATTTGCTTAAATCATTGTTGTGGCCCATCAGGCTGCTATTTTTCAAAAAATACCACAGATTGGGCAGTTTATAAATAATAGAAATTTATTTCTCATAATTCTGAAAGCTAAAAGTCTGAGATTAAGGTGCCAGCATGGTTAGGTGAGGGCCCTCTTCCAGCTGCAGATGTCTCGCTATATCCTCCCACGGTCTCAGGGCTGAAAGAACTTTGTAGAGTCTGTTTAAAAGAGCACTAATTCCATTCAAAGGGCTCCATACTCATGACCTGGTCACCTCCCATAAGTTCCATCTCCTAATACTGTCACATTGGGCATTAGGATTTCATCATATGAATTTCCAGGCGGGGGCCATATTCAGACCACAGCAATTACTGTTTTTCCCATTAGCCCAGGAGTTAGGGCATTATGGCTTAAGGGAAAGAGCAAAAATTTTGATGTCAGGCAGCCAGTGGTTGAACCTCAACTTACTGGCAGTGGAATTCTGAGAAATTCACTTAACCTCTCAAATGCTCAGTTTTCTTGGGATAATGAGAGTGATGACTTTAGTGGAAGCAAACTTAGCAAAGAATTGAAGATTGGACTATTTCAGATTCCATTCCCCTGGATACTGTCACACAGCTTCCATTTATACCAGAACACCTGCAGAATCACCTGGGTTGTGAGCTAAGGCTGGATTCACGTCCTGTCTGCTTCAGGACCAGCCTAGCAATGAAAAACCTATGCCCTTCAGTCCAAGCCTCTGAGCCCAACAACTACTTGTCCTTCCTACTCCCAGGAGTAGGCTCAGTAGAGCCCTCACAGTCCACTGACAGATACCATACTGTACTGGCCGAGCTTCCCCACAGAGAACCATTCCTACATGGCGGTCGGACAGTAATTGAGATAATGGGTACAGACACTTGGCATAGTACCTGATACATGGCAGACAGCACTCAAGAAATAGTAACCATTATCATTGTTCATTCTGAGAGACGCATCCTCTTTGCACACCATCAGCACCTAGAACAATAAAGAGGCAAAGAAATCGTGCTTGATAAAATTTTAGAGAGTATATGAACTCATGAACAATTCTGTTTTTACCAGATCTAGACTGTTTCCCCTCCCCCAGTCCTCACCTTTTTCATTTAGCAAAATCCTACTTAGCTCTCAACACCCACCACAAAATGCATCCCTTTTACAAAGCCTTTCTTACTACCCCCTGTCAGAATTGATCATTCTTTCCTCTGGGTTCCTTAAGTTCTTTGTTGATAACTGATACAGAACTCATCACAAGGCTCATGACTGGATTTACAGTCATTTACTTATTTATGTGATCATCTCTCTAATTAAACATATATTCATTGAGGCTAAGGGCCTAGAGTACTTTCCTTTGTAGGAGTCATAGTACTCTTGGTTAATTTTATGTGTCAGCTTGGCTAAGCCATGATACCCAGATATCTGGTCAAACACTAATCTAGATGTTGCTGTGAAAATATTTGTTAGATGAGATTAACATTTAAATCAGTATATTTTGAGAAAAGCAAATGACTTTTGATCATTTGGGTGGGTCTCATCCAATCAGCTGAAGACCTTAAACAGAAAAAAGACTGACCTCCCCCAAGGAAGGGGGGAGTCAGCCTCTAGACTGTCTTCAGACCCTAGCTGCAGTATCAGCTCTTCTCTGGGTCTCCAGCCCATTAGCCTACCCTGTGCATTTTGAACTTACCATTCTCCACAATCCAGTTCCTTAAAATAAATCTAGATAGATGATGGCCAGATAGATAGACAGATGGAGAGATAGACTGATCAGTTCTATGGGTGTGTGTGTGTGTGTGTGTGTGTGTGTGCAACTTTGAACAACACATGTTTGAACTGTGCAGATCCACTTATACATGGAGTTTCTCCAATAAATTCATACTACAGTACTACACTGTCTGTAGTTGGTTGGATGCAGAACCTTGGATAACTGTAAGTTATACACAGATTTTTGATTGTGCAGGGGTCTGTACCCCTACCTGTCATGTTGTTCACAGGTCAATTAGATAGACATATAGATAGATACAGATACATATCTATATATGTCTATATTATATATAGATATCTATATATCTACCTATATATATACTATATCATATATAGGAGATATATATATCCTATTAAGTCTGTTTCTCTAAGAACCCTGGCTAATGCGGTATCTCTCAGTATGTGTCTTCCCATGGTAGATGCTCAGTAACTGCTCCATGAATGGATGGAGCTGGAAGTGAATAGACAAACTGAATAAGAAAAGAAGAAAACTGCTGAAGAACATAAGGCAGTTGAGTAGGGGGACAAGGAGTGTGGGCAAAGTTCTCATGGGGTAGAACACCATCCTGAAGGTGAGGCCTCAGGAATCCCACCTCTAATCCAGTTTTCCTACACAAGGCCCAGGGCAGACACTGCCTGTTCAGTAATAAAAGCAGGATGTGAGGCCAGAGATTCTTTTGGCTGAATCTCTGAGAGACCAGGGTTCAGACAGGGTAACAATGAAGAAACTCCCAAGCAGTGAGTCAGTGCCCAGTAAATGCTGCTGCCTGACTAAAACAATGACACAATTCTTATCTAGGTGTACACCTCGATTCAGCAGCGGAGGCCAGCCATGACCCTCTGTCCTTCCCAGACTGTGCTCCCCCTCTGGCTCGTCAGACCTGCTGCGATGCCTACGTCTTCCTCACACTCTCCCTGACAGCTTTATTCCCAGAGCCCCTTATCTCTCATCACCTTGCACCAGTTAGGGTGGCCTGTCAGCTGCTTTGAGTTTCCCAGCACTGCTCAGCCAAGAGCTGCATTTAAAAGCCATCTCACTCTCCAGTCTCTGCAAATACAGGAACTGTGTAAGCAGGTTTTTTAAAGGGAAAACTATAAAATGTGGACAGTAAATTACATCGCAGTTTTCCCCTCCCATTGAAAAATGGCAGGCTGCTAAGTGGTTTGGAGCTCAGTCAGTGTTTCAGATTAAAGGGAGTTGAATCTAAACCTCACATTACTTCGAGAGCATGAAAAAGAAAGAACCTGAAATAGTCCCATAACTGACAGGGGGAAAGGGGGTGACTGTCAGTCATTATTGCTATTTTTGTATTTGTAGATAGATGGAAGGTCTCTGGAGCTTTTTTTAAGCACAAGTATGCCCATTTTTAAAGCAAGCCAATTTAAGAAAATCTAAACTAGCAAAACAGATGAATTAGAAAGTGGTTCTTCATATTACAAAAGAATTCTTCACTTCAAGAGCAATTAAGACAATATCCATGATTATTAATGGCTTAGAAGTTTACCACAAATGTGTTTCTAATGATTCATCAGAAAAATATTTCCCTTATTGAAGGGTCCCGGTAATTACTTAGAGACTATAAAGAGCCATATCCATATTGCATTATTTAAAACCTGTATTTACTGGAAGCCTAAATTGGGCAAAGGATTTCCTATACATACGCAAGTGGCCCCTCTTGTCAGATTGAATTGCAAAAGGAAAATTAAAAGTAAATAAAGAATGTAATCTTAAGAATGAGATTACTTGAGATTCAACATAATATCCTTATGCACCCAAAAGAGTGGGAACCTGATTGTATATAGAAGCCTTGAATACATTATTTGTTCATTCCACAGATATATTTTGATTACCTAATACCTCTAAAGCAATGTGCTATCCCCTGAAGTGACCTAAAGTGAATACAAAATGAAGGTGATGTTTTCTTTCCAAGAAATTTGAAGAAAGAAATAAGCCATTTATATGAACCACTTAAGAACTAGGATCAGAAATCATAGAGTGCCACATTGGAAGTCACAGGTAGTAGCTAAAAGAAGAAAGAGGAGATCAGTATGGGCTGAAGTGATGAGAGATGTGAAACTTGAGCTTGCTGTCAAAGAAGAGATGAGAGGAGGAAAGGCAAGACTTTGTACCCAAGCTGGCTGAAAACAAGTCCATGAAAGGATTTGAAAGTGGGAGGGGAAAGGGGAAAGGTGCAGAGGTATAAAAAAGAAACAGAAGTAGTTAGAGAAGCTATGATCAAACAGTAAGCTATGGGAATGAATGGAACAGTAGAGAGTCAGAGAGTTCGGAAAGCAGTCCGAAATTGTAAGAGGTCAAAATTCACAACAGCAAAAGGCAACTAGGCTGGCTCTCGGGCCCTGCTGTTAAGCTCACTTTCTCCACGAGATTCATACTGAAAAGGTCTGCTATAACCTGACAGTGTCCAAGTGACATTCAAACCCGTTTTAATGACGGACCTAGTCTGGGACTCACAGACAGTTTTTCTTCTTCCTTCTTCATTCATCTGCCAGCACTAGCAGTTTTCTGTCACAAATGCTTAGCAATGTGTTATCAGGAATATGTGTCCAGTCTGTCCTGTCCTCATTGCACTCTTCTGACGTGTTCTCCCTGCCTCTATAATACATTTTCTTAATACCACCCCTGACTCCACTGAATTTCTCTCCAATTGTTGTGAAATTTGTCCACGATCATCCCAGGGACAATATGTGCTATTTCATTACGTTTTAGTAAGGTGACAGACTTTGAAAAAGATCTGCAGGTTAATTGCCCTAGAATTAAACCTTTAAGCCTCACAGCAGGGGAAGAGGTAAGAATCACCAGACACAAAGAGAACTCCCTCCCTGGTTCCAGGTCAAGGGAATGCAGCAAAGCTGAAAAGATCCAGGGCTACAGGGTGGAGGACAATCCACTTTGTATACCAAATACGCCAGTTATATTTCTAGATCATGCTATCTTTTAGTTCCATAGTGTTTTACGTGTTAAACATTTCTTTCCCTGACTTTGTCTCATGTTCTAAATGCTTTAAAATAAAAGACATTTCAAGACTAGAAAATACTCATTTGCTTTATTGTGGTAGAACATACATATAATTTGGAGCCCAAGTCTTATGCATACAGCTTAATGAATGTAACCAACCCTCCGGATGAAGATAGAAAGCATTTCCAGCCCAAAAAGCTCTCCTGTGCTGCTCCTCTCAACAATTTTTTTTTCCTTCATAGCATTGAAGCTTTTTTTTTTTTTAAATACAAGTTAAGGTTAGGAACAATAACTCTCAGCTATGTTTTATCCACTGACGTTTGGGGAAGCTGATTTGATTCACTGATGTGCTTCCAAAGTTCCAAGAAATTGTGATGGAAAAGAGCAAAAAAATTATCTGTGTTCCTTGTTTACCCCAAGAAAAAGTGTACTACCCCTTTCATCAAAACCCAGCCTTTTGAATGCACTCATTAGGGATTTTTTAAAAAAATATTTTTAGAAAATATCATAACCAAGAAATGTTGATAATAGGAATAAGTACCAGAAGACAATTATTAGCCTTTAAAAATTTAAGCCAAAAATATACCCCAAAACATAGCTGTTCCCAGCATGTCAGGTCAGTGCAAAGAAGATAAAGGGAGTTAAGCAAAGGGGACATCTGGCCTATTTTTTTGTGAAGTCTTTTGTAAATTTTTGTGCTTTAACTTTATCTTGCTTAGCATGGAAATAAGACACCAGCATAGCTGTCACTGAGGGCAAGAATCAGAAGCGAAAAACAATTCCCAGAAAAGGGAATTTCACACCTTTCTGAGAAAGTTAGACTGGGTTATTTCAGGAAACTATTGACTTATGAGTATTTAAATAGTTAAGCAGGTGGCTTTTTTCCCCCGTAGGCCACATAACACAAACCACAGACAAGAAATATCACTGGTAAAAATCAGGCAAAATGAAGAGAAGTTTCACAGATGCAATAAACTACAGACAGGTAGCAACAACCACCCCCATGGTCAGGGTTCAAAATACAATCTATAATTAGTAAAGGCTGAAGTTTTTCAATGTAATCATCATCAATTTACTGAAAGTACCAAAATGAAATCCTTATGAGAGCTGCCGATCACTCAACAGCTGTTGGTAGTACTCTAATGCCAACTTTCTTGGCAACATGATATAAGCAAAGTTAGCTTTGAGCAAAGCAACTTAGATACAGGCTTGAAACCCTGGGTTTATGAGGGTCTCTAACTTTCTTCACTCCTTGACATGATCTCCATTCAGCATTCACTGTTGTCCATGGCAACAAGAGGCAAGAGAATCAAACCTGGCTTCCAACTACCACCTGGTTAATAGCATCAAAAAATACTGGAGTCAAAGCTAGAAAAACTATTGCCCTGTGCTACCATTTTCTTTCTCATTCTCATAGCCAATAGAACACACAAATCTAAGTCACTCAAAATCCTTCAACAGCTAAATCCATCCTGTTACCAAGTTAAATTACCCCCCTCTCTCCATCAGAGGATAAACCACAGTGACCATTAGACTAGCTTTCCTACAGGTAAACTTATAAATGAATCATGTCCTGTTTGGGAGGTCCTTGCCCACAGTCTCACATTCTCAGTTCAAACTAAGGGTAGATTAGGAACCTCCAGCAAATATATACCATCTTGTGTTCCAAACACCTTTATAACAGCACGGTATAGTAGGAGTCAGAATGATGAACTTCAAATCCCAACTTTGGTGCTAACTACTCATGTGAATTCAGCAATACAACTCACTTCTCTGTGCTTCAGTTTCTCACCTGTAACTTGGGAATGACAGGTAGCTAGCTACCTCTGAGGGTTGTTAAAAGGGTTAAATAAAATAAGGCATGTAAAGTGCCTAGTACAGCCCCCAACTAAGGAAGACCACACATCAGGATTTTATATTGCAGTATAGTTGCATGTACCATTGCATGTACTTCATATGGAGTCTCTGATCTTTGCTGACCAACTGAAATGAAAAATGGTATGACTTCAGTTGTGTTCCCTGGGAAATGGAGTCTGAGATGCATGCTTCTATGCAGGAAAGTTCTCAAGAAATGCCCTCAGAATCAAAAATTGTGTAGGACTTGGGGGAGGGTGTAGCTCAGTGGTAGACTGTGTGCTTAGCAGGCACGGGGTCCTGGGTGCAATCCCCAGTATCTCCATTAAAAAAGTGAATAAGTAATAAATCTAATTACCTCCCCCCTCCAAAAAAAAAACCAATTATGGAGGACTACAGGAAGTAAGAATGCGCACAGGGAGGAGGTAAACTGTACTGTGATTGCAACAAAGGACTCAACTACTCCCACAGGGTTCTCTGGAGCTGCGATGATCCCTCTGAGTCGTACCACTTGAGTCAAGGAACTAAGCTTAATAACTCCACACTGACCAGCCATCCAGTGCAGGCTATTTCCCAGAGAGAAGCAGAACTTTGGGTGAGGCGGCTCCCTTCAGCTGAAAGTAAATTCCAGAGAGGGATTCAGCAGAGAACTATCAACATCAACAGTTCAGCAACTGAGTGCCTTGGTCCTGAAGGGAGGGATCTCAGCAATGAACCATTTCCACCACCGCCCCACACTTGTGCCACTTGTATGCACTGGCTTCACATGTTATGTTCTAGGGGAAAGTCCTCCAAGATTCTGATTGGCTTCTTTTTCTGAGGAAGCTGAAAGAGGTTAGTAGGACAAACTCATTGCAGCTGGTCTCAAGGCTGTCATTGTCTCCCTCCTCGTTACCCATTCTAGAGTCTTCTTATCACAACTAGTACCTTTTCTGGTGTAGGTAGTTTAATTTGTGGGGTGACCCAGACTTCATCCCTGAGGGGACTGAGTCCCTAGTCATCATACCTTTCTCAGGCCATGACTGATATATTTTTCCATTTACTCTTCAAATTGAGCAAAGAAATACCAAAAAAATCCCCCAGTGGATCACCTAAGTGCCAAACAGATTTTTCTATACCCTATGATGTAGCAGCAGCCTTGCTGCTTTCTCTTCAGGATTGATTACCCCTCTCAGGATGGTGACTCCTTGCCTTGACTACTGGGCTCTTGGCCTGAGGAACCTGAAGTGATTGGGTGTAAACATAGTTTAAAGTTTAACAGGACATAATACTGTCCTTTGATGGAAGTGCTTCTCTTCTGGGAAACAGGATCTCTAAACCCACAGAAGCACAAATTCCCCACTGAGTGGGTCACTGAGAGAGTTGGTAAATGAGGTTGTCCCTACCTCCAACCCTAGGTCCCTGGATACATGTATCCGGCCTCTTAGACACAAGGAACTATATAATGATGGTTGATTGAGGGGCATGCTGCACTTACACTCCATCCTTAAAGGTTATTATCTCCAAGCTGGCACTTCATTTGTCCTTTCACAAGGCATTCTATCACTCTACTAGGCAGGCAGCTTCTAGAAGTGTGGTGTTTGATAAGGCCAATGGATCTTATGACCATTTATCCACTTTAGCACCTTTGTTGTAGAAAGGACTCTTTGATTTGATACAATGTTGTACAAATCCTGTGCTGGTGGACCAAATACTCTCTAGCTGTGGGATAGTGGTGCCAACTGATGCCCTGCAGGAAGATAAGGCAAACCCACATCTAAAACATTAGTTGATTCCAGAGTGAGAAGGGTAAAGTGTAATCAAGCTATCACCAATTGCTTGCTATTTGGTATCGTGAGGGATGACTCCATACAGGGGACTCAGCATTGGTCTCTGTTATAAATGGATTGCTTTTGTCCCCCCCTGTATTCTTATGTTGGAGCCCTATCTCCCCCCACCTCCCCCACAATGTGATGATACTAGGAGGTTAGGCCTTTGACAGGTACTAGGATTAGATGAGGCCATGAGAGTGGGGCCCTCATGAATGGTATTGGTGCCCATATAAGATTCACAAAAGAACTTGCTTCTCTTTTCTGCTCCCTACCATGTAAGGATACAATAAGCTGGCATTTTACAACCTGAAAGAAGGCCTTCACCTGAACTTGACTATGCTGAAACCTGATCTCAGACTTTCAACCTCCAACAGAAATAAATTTCTGTTGTTTATAAGTCACCCAGTCCATGGCACTTTGCAATAGCCTCCTGAACTAAGACAGTGTCTACTGCTGGAATTTGGCCATTCAGCAGCTGCAGTAGCTAGATGAATGTTGTAAAGGAGAGCTCATGCTGATGGGCCCATGTATAGCCTCTTCACTGCCACCATGGCTATCTGACTTATGTTCCCATTGTGTCAGCAATGAGATGACAATGACAGACTGACTGACGTGAGCTAAGTCATTTGGTCTGCTTGGTTATTTAGTGCCTCTTCCATGATAATTGCTCTCTGGTGGAGATCAGCGTGTGACATAAGTATCCTTACACTACGTGTCCACTCCCATGTGTCCATCTATATGCTTCTCTTCGGAACCGTTTATCCTGTTTCTAAGCCTTCTTCCCGTCCCCTAACCAACCAGATAAACCATTTTCCACAGCCTATGAGTTTATAATATTCTTACTTCAGGCTACTTTTCTTTCCACACACAATAAATAACAAAGACACCACCCAAAACTCTGCTCATTGGGGGGACTTCCTCTCCCCACTGTCTTTCAGGGCCACCTCTAAGGGGTGGTGATATAGCAGACTATTTTTGGCTTACATCCACTCATCTATGAATCAAGCTCAGACTTTTTTTTTCTCCTCTGCAAGCTAGTCATAAGGACCCCTTGTCCCTGCAGCCCTCTGTGTTAGCTGAAAAAGATGTACCAGTGCAACAATGTCAAATAGCATGGGCTTCATTAATGTGCAACTTTTATTTATAATTGGTGGCTGCTGAGCTCACAGACTTTAGACTTGGTGGTGTGACCCGAATTCATGGTAGGTAATTCTGGCTGCATGGACATTTAGTCTCGCATGGTCGAGGGTCCAGTAGTATCCAGGAGCTGTTTATTAAATGGTGTATAATTCTCTACATGGCATGTGCAAGGGGTTCTCAGTGTTTCCTGCTCTCAGCCTGTAGGAGATGAGTCTCATTATTTGCTGCTAAGAAGGCTCTCTGACTTTCACATTTCCTCTTTGATTGGTAATTAATCATTGCCTTTCTCCAATGCATTAATGACACTCAGCAGGAGCCATCCTATCCCATTGTCCTTATAATTAGTATGTTCACCTCTCAAAAGTCTGAAATGTTGCACCAGCCACTTCATTTCTTCCAGGATTATTCCATCCCAGTTCATCATCAGTGAAGGTGTAAACAACTGCATGACCACTTCATGATAGGGATTATCCACCATTGCCAGCCATTTGCACTAACCTAGCTCCAAAATCCTACTTTAGAGCAGCTTCCTCAGAGCACTTCTGGTACCAAATTTCTTAAGTCTTGTTCTCTGGGAAACAGATTCTGAAGGAGATTTGAGTGCAAAAAGTTTATTGAGGAAGACCCTTGGGATCCACACCTTTGAGGGAATCAAGGAAGTAGGTGTGGACAGAGAGAAAAGTTGAACTTCAGTGCAGTCACAAAAAGGGATTCTGCTGTGCTGCTGGGTATCTCTGAAACTGGGATGGCCCTTCCTCAAAGCGATGAGATTGAGTCTTAATTCCCCAGACTGAGTAGTCTTTGTCTGTAGGCTGACCCTGGGAAAGTGGTATAATTTGTGTGAGATAAATCTTTGGCTGAGGGTAATTCCCAGAGAGGGTCTTAGCTTCTGGCCCTTAGCCTCCAACTTATCCAGTTACTAGGGAAATTAGTGACTTGGTTCTGAAGGGGAGATCTGAGTAGTACACCATAGAGTCCACTATGTACTATAAACTCACACTACACACTAACTTTTTTTTTAATGAGACCTAAGATAAGGTCAAGAAAAAATCCTCCTTTTTCCTAGATATTTCTAAGCAAAATAAGGTACCCCACCCTTCAAAATGCTGAAGACTATTCTTTTACTACAAAGAAAGTACACAAATGATTTCAGTCAAGGACAAGGTCAAGAATTAAGATCTCTCACTACAATGAAACCAAAATATAACATCTAACATAGATAAATGTCAGTTCAAAATATTTAATTGCACAAACATAGACCAGAGGAGACCTGATATGATAACATTTCATGTAGAGGATATCCAGGGGGCTTAGTTGTTTCCAAGCTTAATATGTGTCAAGAGTATAAAGGCAACTATCAAGAAAGCAAATGTATTTAGTCTCTATTAATAGAAATATAGTTGCTAGCAGATGTTATGGTTCTGCCATATATTCCATAATGGATTACCACATCTGGAGAGGTACTCAGTTCTCAACCTCACATTTTAAAAGACACAATTCAAAACCAGACTGAGTCCTAAGAATAGCAATCAGAGATCTGAAAATAATGCACTATGGAGAAAAGCTGAAGGGTCTGGGAGTAGTTATTCCAGAAAGAAGAGACCTCCATGAAGAGGAAGGAAGTTGACTGAATGTATTGGGTCTGGGTTTTTCCAGAAAGAAGGTCTAGGATTTGTGGGTAGAAATTACAGGGAACAGATCTCAACTCAATATAATGAAAACCTTTCAAACAATTAGAGCTGTCTGACACCAGAGCTGGCACTGATGGCTCTGCCCTGGAAGTGTCCAAGCCAAGGCTCCCCTCAGGGAAGCTGAGGTCTCCCCCAAACACATTCTTCAAAATCTTATTTTTCTAAGATCAGGGGTTAAGAGCTAAGACTATCTCAGGACAGAAAAAAGGTAAATTTCCACAAAAGTGGCTAATTTTCCCTTTTCTCCTATGTTTGAACATATATATGTATGTAAAACTCTCCCAAGCTCAGCAATAGGGCAGGAATCCTGCTTCTATTATTGCCCTTGCCAAGAACAGATGCATGGATAAATAATATCTGAAAGATGAAATGGCCAACAGCTCATTAACAAACTGATACAACTCATATGTTTTTATCTCTTATCTAGATATGCCTACCCATACTGTTTCTTAAGAACTCCTCAATAAAGTGAGCCATCTGCGTGAATTCAAGCAAACTGTCACCTCCTTGGGGCCCAGTCCTCCCATCTGGAAATAAATACAAGAGTTGGGGATAAATAATTCTTTAATCTCTTTCAGCCCAAGCAGTCTCATAGCCCAAGAGAAGGAGGCATTGTTTTTATTAAGAATGCCTTGAAAGTCATTAGTTTTCCAGAAGCAACTTTTTCTTTTTCTTTTTTTTTTTTTGACTATACAAAGTAGTTGCAGAAGATCTCCTTCTTATTGAAATTTATGACATAGTAAAACACCTGGAATAAAGCAAAAGATAAAGAACTCCCAAGAAGAAAAATCTCTAAAATAATCAGAGATGTTTGTTTAGGTTTTGGGTTTTCAGTCATTTTAATCTTTTTCCTGTGAGTTCATAGAAAATTTCAAAAATCAACTGCTCTACGCTAGGTATACATGACTAGGGGAAGTCAGCTGATTTTAAGAACTTTGTGCTAAAAAGAATATCCACCTAAAAGTGATGCTTTTTTAAAAAAGAGGACATTGAGGAATTTTTTTTTTTTGGTAGAAAACATGGTAGAATACTATTAAGATTGGAACTGGACTGGGTTTTTTTTTTAAGGACAGGGATGTCATGTTACACATGTGTTTCAAAGGATTTGGATAATATTTTAAAAGTTTATCGTCTTATATTTGAATCACAGTTCAACAAAAGAATTAAAATATATATTACCATAGCTGTTATTAAAATTATTTGAAATATAATCAAAATATCATTAATAACTTTTCATCTGAATCCAAAAAAGAGAAAAAATGTGCTTCCTTTCCATCTAGGAGCAGTAACATAGTTTAGCAGACTGAGGAGCTGGCTAGAAGGTGAATTTTGGATGGTAACAAAAGGCACATCCCTCCTTAAACATTCACCTTGAATCTAACACAGATCTGAAATGCTTATATTTGTCATTACTGTGGGTGCTGGTACTCTGGTCATTGCTAAAATACGGTATACTCTCTGAAAGAACAACACAAATTAGTAACATTTATTTTCAGATAATCAACAGATTAACTAGTCATCTAAAATGCTACCCACAAGCAGCTGTTAATCAGCTGCTAAAAAGTAAATGTAATCTTAATCTATATTAATAGAAGTGTAATTTCATAATGAAGAAAATAAAACCCAGGCAAGGAAAATGTCAAAATAATCTGGGAGAGGGGTGGGAGTAAAGAAGGTGAAAGAAGAAAAGGTTAGAAGGAGAGAGGGGTCCAGATGGGAGGACCTAGTGAAGAAGCAGCAAAATGAGAGAGAGTGGGAATTTGGGAGGTAGCATGGAGATTCTGGGCCTTGGAGCTGAAAAAGACGATGCCTGACTTGAAGGGCAAATCTTAATGACTTCAAGGATGGGTCCTGTACCCCAATTTAAATCAGGAGTTAGCTAATGTTTGTGAGGTGCTTTGCTCTTTACAAAGTACTTTCACATTGATGATAATACTTCATCCATCCATCCAACGAGATGGTACCTAACTACTAGCCTCATTTTAAAGATGGAAACTAAGGCTAAGATGAAATGATTTGCCCAGATTCACATCAGATCTTTCAACTCCAATCTCACACAGTCATCACACGCCAGATAGCAGCTTCTAGATGGTTTTTGGTTTATTTTACCGACTTTGAAGAAAAGGGACTAGTTAGAAATAAACAGTACTGAACTACACCACACTTTATACATTTCAAAATGCTTTCACATACAGTCTATTGTTTGCTTCTCAGGAACTGTTATCCCCATTTTATAGATTAAGAAAACTATGACACAGAATAACTCCAAATTCTAGGGGAAATCACTGATGTGGAACTAAAAGTCAAGTCCACCAAGTCTTGCTCTTCCTACACCACCATGCTGGGTCTCTGTCCCAGTCTTTGCAAAGCTGATCTCAGGACTGGGCCATGATTAGTGAGACTTACAGAAAAGAAGACTGGAAGGAAAAGCAAAAAAACCGCAGGACACACAGAAATCAAATAGGATCCCCTAGTCAGAGTTACATTAAACTGGTTTGAAAAAGACCTGTAAATTAAAATATTCATACAAGAACAATAATAAGTGCTTTGGAAAGGGAAAAAATAAAGTCTCTGCTAAAATCACTGTATGGTTTTCCTATAACTGTTGGCCACACCACCAAGAAATGCAATATCAAATATCAACACATGTTAAGAATAAACCATATCTTTAAAAACTGATACAGATGAACTTACTTACAAAACAGAAATAAACTTACAGACATAGAAAACAAACTTTGGTTACAAAAGAGGAAAGAGGGGAGGGATAAATTTGGACTTTGAGATTAACATATACACACTACTATATATAAAATAGATAAACAAGGACCTACTGTATAGCACAGGGAGCTATATTCACTACCTTATAATAAACTGTAATGGACAAGAATCTGAAAAAGAATATATATATGTGTGTGTGTGTATATGTATGTATATATATACACGCATATATATAACTGAATCACTTTGCTGTACACCTGAAACATTGTGTATCTGTTATACTTCAATAAAAAAGTTAAAATTAAAAAAGCAAAGAAAAAAACAAAATGAACAAAAAAAGAATAAACCCCAACAACTGCACAGATAAGAGGCATGATGACCTCCATTTGAGCTCCCAAAATAATTATTTCTACAGCTGTACTGCAGGTGGGGGAAGGCGTCTTGATATCACAGACTAGAGAAATCTTTTTACTGACTATGCTCATCATACATGTGGCAGACAATTTGTACGTATTTTACTTTTATAGGGCCCTGAGTAAATATTTCCAGAAAAACTGAATAACATTTGAATAAGATTTCATTTATTACAGCTGACATATTTCCCTTTTTGAGCTCCCTGTTTTGTGCTATTTTATCTTCAGTAACAGATGAAAATGTATTTGTGAAAAGTCATAAGTGATACTAATAATTTGCTGTTACTCTTCTTTAAGATGAAGACTGCTTATGTCATGCTGCAGTTGGATTACTGATTTTTAAAACTGCAAAATAAAGACCTGGGAAATAATTAGCTCAGCAACTCTTGACCTCAGTTTAGTAATGCAGCCTTTCTACATCTCACACCAGGATATCTGCAATTATTTCAAACTCTATTATGGAATTTTTCCAAAAGCCTCAAAATAAAGCAAAAACAAAACCCAAAAAAGTTGCAAAACTCTTAAGAGATAAAGTGGCAAAAGATTGTCACAAAATTGAATTATTGGTAATGAATGGAAGTCTAAAAAGAAATCTGGAGGTCACTGATTTAGACCAGTGGCTCTCAGCCTTGGCTGAACAGTAGATCCACTGGGAGTTTTTTTTCAATCGTAACATGAAGGGTACACCTCAGATGAATCTCTGGGTATAAGATCCAGGTGTATTTTTTTCAGGTTCCCCAGGAGATCTCAATATACAACCAAGGTTGGAAACAACTAGAATAGAACCATTCAAAGACTAGATCCTTAAAATGGTGCTATCTTCAATTAGGTTTGGGGGAAGGAGAAGTATGAGAAATGAAGTAAGAGCTAGCTGAATCACTTCCTCACAATATGACTAAGCCAAGTCTTCAATTCTGAATCTCGAGACTTCCTCAGGAGGCTGTCATGAAGAAAAAATTAAATGAGAGAACACGTGAAAGCATCTCGCCCACTACTTGTCACATGAAAAGCACTGAATACGTCTTCCTTCCCTCCTCTTCTATCTCCCCAAGTGTTTTAGGTAAGCACTACTTCTGACCAAATGGATTAGGGAGAAATAGATCTAAACACAGGCACAACTGTTTCCAAAGAACTTTTAGGCAAATACAACTACAATTGCTTTTTTTGCCAATAACAGAACAGAAGTATGCACAGTCTTCAGTTCACTAATGACTCCCATGCCAAAAGCTCATCTAAAAATTGGTTGTTTGAAGCAAAAATGAGATGCCATATTTTGCCAGTTGGCTAAACCAAAAGATTGATAATCATCGATAATCATCAATGTTGGCAAGAACGCAGGAAAAGAAGGCTGTGAAAATGTAAATGAGTACAACCTTTTTTTGGAGAACACTTTGGCAGTATCTGTCAAAAATTTAAACATACATACTCTCCCATCCAACTAATCTGTTTCTGGGCACCTATCCTAGAGACCTACCTGCACAAACCTACAGAAAAAGATTTTGTTTGGGGGGTTGTTTTTCTTTCACGGCACGTATGACTTTCTGAAATTCTTTGTTTGCAGTCCATCTTCACACCAGAAGGTAAACTCTTGTGGGAAGAGGTTCTACCGTCTTGCTCACCAGGGGCCACGTTATTGTCATATTAGCTGCCCACAATGTCATGCTGTTGGAAACATATATCTCTTTGGTTTCTGATGCACTATCTCCATCAATCCATTCCTGGTTCTATTTATTTTATTCATTTTAATTTAAATAATATAGAAACACTCATGAATATACCTCTAACCCAAAAAAATGATATGAACAATAACTAATACCTACTTAAATGTTCTCCCCATGGCATCCTCAGTGTGCTCCTCACCCTCACCACCTCAGGGGTAACTACCATTCTGAACTTGGTGTTTATTGTTCCTTTGGCTTTTTTTAAGTGTTACAAAAATGGTATTGTACTATGTATAGTTTTCTGGGATTTTCTTTTTTCACTAGTATTTTGTGACAGATTCATCTGGGGTGTTGTGTATATTTATACTCATTCATTACAAGCAAATTGTGAGAATTACCTATACACACTTATCTATTCTCCTAGAGTTGGCATTTTTGTGTTTCCATTTTGGGGCTATTAAGAACAGTGGTACTAGGCACACTCTTCCTGACATTTTTATAGCACCAGGTCGACTTCTGGCAGGAAATCTGGCTGCCATCCACTGTAACCCTTAACCCCATCACCCACAAGAATCATTGATGGGCTCCCCTCATAGGTCAAATTTCTCTCCCCACTCCCTCCCTCACCAGGACAAGTTCAAGGGAGGGAACTCATAAAAGGGGCATGCACTCCCTTTAAAAGGCAGCTCTTGGCAGCCAACATTTAGTGACAAAACTGGCTCCTTTCAGAATTATCCTGCTACCTCCTACCCCTGACTGGCTGATGACTTTGCCCACCTGCCAGAATTTTAAAGATATTTTTAATTGAAAAACAAATTTCTGGACACTTCGATTTCAACACTTTATTATCATCATTTCAAAAACTTAACTGCTAAGAGAATATTAGCTACTGATATTAACTCCCACAGACATTCTTGTTTAGCACTTATACTTGACATCTAATGCCACAAAATGCACAGAGGGACTCCTTGATTGGTAAACACACATGTAAACACGTGTGCACATGCACACACACACACACACAATAGCCTAAATAAAAATTCCAGTATCAATAGCTACTTACAACCTATTTTATTTCCTTACTAAGTTCTGACATAAAAGATTTAGAGCAATTTAGAAAAAGAAGAAAGAATAACCCATGTCTTGTCTTCAATTGTTTTTGGGGGGGGGTTGGTTTTTTTACTTACTTTAGAATAGTGCCCAAGTCATTTGTAATGCCTTTGTCAATACTACTTTGGTCTTATCAGTATTTTATGATCTTTTCTGTTGTTCCCATTGTACAAAGACCTCAAATTACAGAAATCATGTCTTTTTAGGTTTTTTAAAACTTTCTGCCTCTTCCCAGGAAAGAGAAAACAAGAGAGACTGTCAATTACAGACCATCTAACTAAAAATATCCTTGTAGATAATCACCAGCCCCACCTTGCACCTTTCTGTTCAGACTACAGGTGTTAAGTGCTAAGGTATGTGTTTTGCTTAAACCATGGCCTCAAATTCTTAAATACACAGTCACCAGTCCTGCTCTCCACCACAGCCTAAATCCTCTGCATCCAGGAGCATTCTTTGATCTTTGCCTCCTACTCAGCTCCTCCACACATTTAGCCCCTGACTTTCCATCCTACCTCAGCTCCTTCCCTTTCAGTAGCCCCTTCCTCAGTTCTGCACGGTTACAACAGGGAACAATGGTGGAAGACACCTAGCCAGCCAACTACCTTCAACCCCAAGAGGACTGGAGCGCTACTCAAGGATCCCTTCTGGAGCCCACATGTGATCAACTCACTGTTCCTGGGGCCTCAGACAACTCAGTAAAATTAAGTCTACTCTCTTGCCCCATGGCCACTGCCAGTCTCTTTACAAAGACTATTGAGATCATCAGCGTGAACTTCCTCTACATCTCACACCTCCCCTGCCCACACTTTCATCTATTTTTATCTGTACCCATACGTGCCAGCTTTCTTCTCATTCCAGAGGAAATGACCTCCCTTTTTTAGTTCCTAACTAATTCCTTCACCTGTGCTGGCAAATTCCATGCCTCCCACACAGTTCAGAATCACCCTTATTCTTTCTCTCTCTAGCTTGGTTACTTCCCTGAACACCTAAGAATTCATTTGTAAAACCAACAAACAAAATTCCATCATCTCTATTTTTCTCCTTCCCCTCACTAAAAGGACAGAGGGCAGTTCCACCCCATGTTGACTTCTTACCTCCTGTCCACTCTTCCACAGACTGCAGTGTGGATTCCAGACCTTACATTCCACTCAAGGGTCTCTCGTAAGACTGTAACACCACCCTCACACCCCACCCCCAGTTGCTAAATCCAATGCATTTTTTTTCTCCATGCAAACTTTAGCTGACCTCTTTGTGACAGGTAACACTATTAAGCACTTCCTTCCTCTTGAAATTTTCTTCTCTTGACTTACAATTCCTGCTTCTCCTCTTAACATGTATAACCATTTTCCTTTTCTCATCCCCCCTTTTTTGCCTCTTGTTCTGTTGTTGTACTCTTAAAATGCTCATGCTCCTATGGCACTAACCTTGGCCTTCTAACTCATTACTCAGAGCGTATTTTCCTTAGAAAGTTCCACCTCCTCATCTTGGAGCCCCAACTCCCAATTCTTCCATAGAGCTACAGACCCATATAGCCAGCTGTCTTCTGGGCATCCAAAGGGTAACAAATCCCACACTGAGTTCATAATTCCCTTCATTCCCAACCTACCCACCCCAAACCACTAACTTGACCCTCTTGATTTCTCTTTCTAATGAAAGGAATCACCATCTGCTTAATCCCACCCATGTAGGATCCCTGGGAATATGACAGCTCTCCCACATTCATTCAATCTGTCCCTGAGGCTTATACAATCAACCTCCTTAACATCATTGCCATCTATTCCCTCCCTCTCCATTCCCATTGCTTCTGCCTTAATTCAGACTCTTTTCATCATTAAAAATGAGTAAGAACTATGTTTGCTGAGAGCACTATATGCTGGGAACTTAACATACACAATAATCACAAAGAAGAATAATGTACAAAGGTACTATTATCCATATTTTTACAGATGAAAAAATTAAGACCCAGAGAAGAAAAACAGCCTCCCAAGCTCACACAGTCCAGAAGTGGCAGAGCCAGGGTCTATCCAAATTTAAGTCTTCCTAGCTCCAAAGTTCACAACTTCTCTTCCATTTTATTAACCTCCTGTGGCAATAGCTTTCTAACTGGTTTCCCTACATCTTGTCTCACATTCCAAGTCCAATCCAATCTACGATGCAGACAAAACCAGTGTTCCTTTTTTAAAAATTAGTTTTATTGTGAAAATAACACATATTCAGAAAATGTTTACAAAATAAGGGCAGCTTAAATTATTATAAAGTCATCTTTCTAAAATGCAAATCTAATTTTATTTCTGACATTTTCCTAACCTTTTCAAAGTCTCTCTGCTGCCCTTTGGGTAAAATGAAACCTTAGCAAAGTGCAGAGCGTCCTCCAGGATGTCACTTCAGCCTCATCTCCTGCCAGGCCAGATATCCCACCCTCCACTCCAGCCTCACAGGCTGCATCTCCATGCTCTGGACTTTGATCTTACCTGGATCCCAACAAAGAATCTGAGGTGTGTTCCTCTCTACTCCTTGCTTTACCCCCTACATTAGATACCTCTTTTGCTTTTCAGAAATTATGTCTGACTGCTCTTTTCAGAAGATGCTGTATCTATAGAGAAAAGGACTCTTGGCAACATTGCAGGGCCAAAGCAGTGCAACTCATAAAAGGCTTCAGTGTTCACATGGACCATCAGAACCAGTGAAGTTCTGACATATGTAAGACATGTCTACTCTGTCCAAAAAAAAAGGAAGATTTGAGGCAATCATCACTTATAGTGGGTAGGAGGAAGGACTCTACTTTGACTAAAGACTACAATACAGCAATTTCTACCCACAGCCCCTTACCACCCCAAAATTCCAGTCAAACCAGTTGGTAATGTTGATTTATTATTATTGCCATTATTTTATGTAACCCATCTAGCTGTGCCAGCTAGAACCCTCAGACACATCCTTGACATGTCCCTCCCTGCCCCCTCAACCTATCACAATGTCCTATTTTGCTTCCTAAACTATCTTTTGAAGCTACCCACACTGCTAGCCATCTCCAGCATTATTTTCCTCAGGCAAGCTATCCTTGTCTCTCAGCTGAAGTACTGAGATAGCCTCCTAGCTAGTTCACAGAATACAGTTTGACTTCTTCTCAGCCAGTCTTTATTTTGGAGCTAGTTAACTGCAAAACACAGATATGATCATATCACCACCCCACCCCCATCCCTGCATGATTAAGTTTTTAATGTCTTTACTTTGATAACAAAGTCAATGTTCTTCAATATTCCCAGCACCTAGAACAAGATTTGGCACACAGTAGGCACTCAAAACACTTTCCTTAAATGAATGAATGAATATAGCCTTCATCTATAATCTTTTTTTCTTTAATCAAGAATTCCTATTCTCTTGACTTTCTTTCTGTTCTATGTTCCCACTGTTCACTTGGTTTTTCCCTCTGTTTTTCATCCTCTTCCTTTCTCCCTTCACTAAGTTAATTCCTACCTCTTACTTCAGTTCAGAATGTAACTGTCATGTCTCCAGAGCAGCCTTCCCTTACCAACCCAACTAGTCCAAAGTCCTTCTTATAGGCTTTCATTGCCTCATGAGCCTCTTTTCCACAGTGCTTGTTACATTTCCAGTTCTATATGTGCTTGAGTAATTATTTTACTGATGTCCCCTGCCCTGCTAGCCTGTAGCACTATGAAGGCAAGACTGTGTCTGTTTTCCCTAATCAACATATCCCAGGCACTTAGCACAGCGTCTGACACTCAGGAGACATTCAATAAGTAGTGAACAGATTAATAAATGCATTATAAATTAATGTACAGAGTGCTCATCCCTTTTACAATTTCAATATTGAGCTGAAACCTAGAAGCTCATTTGAGAGTCAAATCGCAGAAGATAGTTCTCTTTCCACTTTTTTTTCTTTGAAAGTCCTAATGAAGTTCAAAGTACAACTGCTGAATTGCCAGGACACAATGCTTTTAAATATTATTTCATCTGAATTGTTACAGGACAACTGTACTTTTTAAAAAGATACCTTTTCTGGGTTTTGAGAACCAAAAAATAAACATGGAGGCAAGTTTTGCAATAATTAGCCTGAATAAAATAAAATCTCTCTAACCTAAAGTAAGACCTCTCATAGTACCAATGAATGACTGTTTTGAAGAAATCACTGTTTTAAGCAACAATTCATGTAGTCAATATGCCTGTCATTCCTAGGAAAATTAAACCATGAAGTCATATAGTTTTTAAATGATTGATGTTAATATATCTTTTTAAGGAACTAGGTTTTATTACACTTTTAGTAAGATGCTTTGTCGAAAGGAAAAGAGATCTCTTGCCACATTGCAGGCCAAAGGCAATACAGTCCATTGTAAATACTACCACCTACTTGGAAATCAATCATCAGAAACGGAGAAGTCCTAACAGACTTAGGGTATAACTTTCTTCTCTGACGTGGAGATGTGATGCCATCATTTTAACTTCTGGATAATTTATGGTGGTGTGGAGATGGAGTATAGAGTCGTCTTTGGTTAAAGACCATGCCAGAGTTGTTCCCAACTCTACCCAACAATTCAGGTGTAGAACTGAGTTAATACTTATGATACTCTAGCCTTATAGGTTGATGCTAGGTCCCTCCCTTGTATTTATTTCTTTTATTCAAGATCCCCTCAACCATTTCCCTCCTATGGTAAGCACTCACTCTAATATACTTACTACATATATCATGGGGTATGTGCATGTCCTTATAAAGCACAAACACTGGCCTATAGGCCATCTATGATCTGGTGCCAACTAAGTCTGACTTCATCTCCCCCCACTCTCACAATCTCACTCTACTTAGGCCACCCCAACCTCCTAGCTATTTCTTGAACTTACTATGCACACCTCAGGGCCTTTGTACCTGCTATTTCTTCTACCCAACACACTCATTGCTAACATATCCACATGGCTCACTCACTTCCTTCATGTCTCTGTTCAAACATTGCTTAATTTTTTAAAGGGGGAAGGGAAAAAACTTTCCCTAATCATTCTATTGAAAAGCATAATCCCCCTTGTCACTTTCTGTCTCTGTATTTTGGATTTTCTTAGTTGCAGTTGTTGTCACCTGAGATAGTTTTTGTACCTATCTTTGTTTTTTGTCTTTCTCCTTCACTGGAATGAGAGGCGATAGGGCATCCTGGTTAAAAGCCAGACCCTAGAGTTAGAGTTACTGGGCTTGCATTCTCACCCTACCACTTACTATGTGATCTTCAGCAGGTAGCCTGGTCCTCCATTTCCTTCATTCAAAATGGGGATGATGATAGTGTCCACTGCATATGGTTACAATCTGATCTGGCACACAATCTACGCTATTTAGTATTACCTGCTGTTACTATTATTACATTTATTTTTGTTACTAGAATTAAGCTCCATGGAGACACGGACTGAGTTTTCTTTGTATTCTCATTAATTAAATAAATAAATAAATAAATGCTATTTTGCATGTGTATGATTTTTTAAAGAAAAAATTTAAAGTATAAGATGCATATAGAAAACTGAACATCACAATTGTACAGCTCTGTGAATTTTCACAAATAAACCCATGAAACTATCACCCATGTTAAGAAATAAAACATTACCAGCCCACCAGAAATCCATTCCAATAACTATGACCCTCTCCCCAAAAGTTACCACTATCTTGACTCCTATCATTACAGATTAATTCTGCCTATTTTTGAAATTCGCATAAATAGAATCATATAGTTGGAACTTTTTAGTAACTGCTTTCATTAGTTGTAGCACATAGCAGTCATTCATTCATTCTCACCACTGTATAATATTCCAGTGAACACTGTACGATAGTCCGTTACTGTCTTCTAATGTAGAACTATACCATCACTTACTTACCCATTCTCTGGCTGCTGGACACTTGAGTGGCTGGTTTCCAGCTTATTATGAATGGTGTTGCTCTAAATATTCTCAGATATGTGTGGTGCACATAGATATGCATATGTATCTGCCTAGGAGACTAATTTACTGGGAAGTAGGGCATACTTCTGTTTGGCTTTAGAAGATTCTGCCCAACAGTTTTCCCAAATGGTTGTACCAAATGTAATAGCAGTAGGTGAATGTTCCAGTGTTCACGTACTTTTAAGCAACATAAATATTGTACAATAGATTTTGTCCTCTTTCCCTCTGTTTTCACTGAAGACTATGCTTTTAAGATCTACATATGTTGCTCTACACTTATTTCCTCTAACTACTTCATAATATTTAACATTATGCTTTCATCAATTAAATTGTCTTTCTGACTTTTTTGGAATGGTGCTTGTCAGTGTACTAGGTGTTTGTTTGCCTGCCCACCACCCATTCCCCTCTTCTTCCACTCTGATAACCACCCATGTTCATTGACATGGACAAATGGTCCAGTCCCAGCCCCCAGAGTGACTCTTAGGTCATTCAAACCAATCACAGTACTTTTATTTCCCTTATGACCTTGTTCTGGTCAATGAGACCTGAAGAGAAGTTTGTGCAGGATGGAAAACTGGGAAAGTTGCTTCTTCTGAAAAGGTTTCTTAGCTCTTCTACAGAAACACAAGGAAGAAATCCTCTTTTCTTACCTGGGCATTGGTGTGAGATTATGAGAGCTGGATCTGCTGCAGCCATCTTGTGACCAGGGAGGGAGCTGGATAAAAGATCGAAAAACTGAGTCCATCATGACAGTACTAAACCAGGAGCACCCTACCTCCAGACTTGTTAGATGAGAAAATCATATTAATCAGATTCTTTTTACTTGGCAACCAAAATGGTCCCATTACAACAATTAAAACACTAGCATTTGCTTGTTCTTTAAAAGCAATTATATATTTGAAATGTATTCATATAACACTGTTTCTCAGACCCTTTACTTTGTTTTAACTAATTTCAATTTGATGATATTTATTGACTATAAGTTTAATTTTATGACACTGATCATCTAACAAACCAGTATCTATTTCAACTTACTGTTCAGCATTGTGCAACTTGTTCATTTATAATTTTAGAACACAGTTGACATTGAACAAATATGGTCTGCTAATTAAAGGATATCATAATACATTTGAAATAGTGTTTTAACCTTGTAACTTAGAAAAAGTATGTTAGCCCCAAATTTTCAAAATAATGTCATGTCTTCTATAATAAATATAGTTCATAAATTTTAGAGCAACTTTTAT
Source organism: Vicugna pacos (assembly GCF_048564905.1). Taxonomy (NCBI): domain Eukaryota; kingdom Metazoa; phylum Chordata; class Mammalia; order Artiodactyla; family Camelidae; genus Vicugna; species Vicugna pacos. The sequence continues at coordinate 55,679,034 of NC_132989.1, forward strand.
TCATTTTAATTTTTAGATAGGTAATTCATACATTGATATAATAAACATGTCACTTACATGGATTCTTGATTTATTTGACAAGTTTTTTATAGGCTAATTATAATTTCAGTCTTTTATCTTCACACAATATAAAATAATATAATGACACTTGCTGGAATGTATATTCTGCATTAGCCACTGAAACTGGGCCTTTGTAAATATGATTTAATTTTACTTCTAAGAGGTATTTTTATTCTAATTTTTAGCAGAATGAAATAAGGCTCAGAGAGGCAAACACAGCAAGTAAGGAGCATGGCTGGAATTTGAACCAAAATCTGTTGGATTATAAAATATGCTTTTAGCTACTTTGCTATATGATTCTTCTAATTTTTTACTGTGATAACTATATGTATATTTAATGCCATAACAAAGTTTTAGCCCTTTAAAATAAGCTAAAATAATAATTATAAGTAATATCTAACATTTATTGGGCACTTCCTGTGTCCTATGCAATTGTTCTAAGTGTTTTAAACATATTAACCAATTTACACTTTGCCAAATTTATCTTCAGATTAATAGTGATTTGGGAATAAACAGAGCAGCCTTTAAAAAAGCAGGAATCTTAAAATTAATTAATATTCTGATCATATTTAACATAGAGATAAACTGGAGGACAATAACTGTTTTATGTCATTTGGGAACTTCTTCTATTGTAATGGACCAAAAAGTCCCAAACCAAACTGACTTATGCCAAAAAGATAATAGTGACTTATGTAGTTGAGAAATCTCCAGAGGCAGAGCTCTTCCAAGTAGGGATAGATTCTGGCCTCCATAATGCTCCACAGCTCATTTTTTCCCCATCTTTTCACTCTATTTTTATCAGCTACCCCCATTTTGTTGGCTTCTTTCTCATACTCTAGTTGGTGGTTCCTAGCACCACACCAAGTTCTCCCCTTCTGATGACAAGATAAGAGGCAGCAGCTCCCACCTCACATATACCCAAATTCAAGGCCAGAGGGACTTTTCTAACAGTCTTAGAATTACTCTGATTGCCCCAGCTTAAGTTACTCCCCATTGAAATTATTCCGTGGCAAAGGAGATGCAGTTTCCTTAGTTTTGGTTGTAAGTAAGGAGATTCTGGTGAGGGATATGAAACTCACTGATTGCCTTAGGCCAGAGTCACTGACTCTATCTCTAGATCCAAAGGTAGAAAGGTGAGTCCTTGGAGGAAAATCAATGGAACAAATGCTATTGTAGATGGTCCCCCAATGAACCACACTTTCTGTTTTTCACATCTTTTGTAGTCCCTTTCCCTCAAATCTGGGTCCTATACCTAACTTTTTTTTAATAGATCTTATTTTTAAGAAAAGTTTTAGATCTATAGGAAAAATGAGGCCATAGTACACACGGTTCTTACATTCCCCCTCACCAATTTCTCCTATTATTAACATCTTATATTTGCATGGTACATTTGCTACAATTCATGAAAACCTATTAATACATTAATACATTATTATTAACTGAAGTCCATAGTAATCCATTCAGATTTCCTTGGTTTCTGCCTAATACCTTTTTCTGCTCTGGATACCATCCAGGGTACCATATTACATTGATTTGTCATTGTCCTTTGGTTCCTCTTAGCTGTGACAGTTTTTCAGAATTTCTTATTTTTTGATGATCTTGACAGTTTTGTCTTTTTTTTTGAAGGGGGGTGGTAATTAGGTTGTTTTTTTTTTTAATGGAGGTACTGGGGATTAAACCCAGCACCTCATGCGTGCTAAGCACACAATCTACCATTGAACTAGACTCTCCCCATTGATGACCTTGACAGTTTTGAGGGATTGATCAAGTATTTTGTAGGATGTCCTTCTATTGGAACTTGTCTGGTGCTTTTCCCACAGTTAGACTGGGGTTATGGATTTTTGGAATGAAGAGCACAGAAGTGCCATTTTCATCACAAGATATCAAGAATATATACTGTCAACACAATTTATCGCTGTTGTTACTAACATTGAACATATTTCTGAGATCCTTTTTCTTTCCCACCTTCCATTCTGCACTCTGAAAGGAAGTCATTATGAGCAGCACACACTTAAAGAATAAGGATTCATGCTTCCCCTTCTTGAGGGTGGAATATCTACATACTATTTGGAATTCCATTTCAAGGGAGATTTGTCTTTTCTCCCACATATATTTATTTATTCATTTATTTATATCAGGATGAACTCAACAGATCCCTGTCCTATAATTCGTGTTATAATCCAATACTATGTTATTTATTTTATTGGTCAAATTGTCCCTGCTTTGGCTGTTGGAAGCTCTACTAGTTGGTATCTGTGTATGACTAGTCTTTTACCAACTGAATGAAACAAAAGTGATGCTGCATGGCTTCCAAAGCTAGGCTGTAAAAAAAACCTTGCAGCTTCTATAAGAGTCTCTTGAACCTTTACCCTAGGAGAAACAGCCACCATAAGAATTCTAACTACCCTGAGATTGTAATGCTGTGTGGAATCCCAATGTAGCCACGTGAAGAGAGAGAGAGAGAGAGATCACTTTCTAGCTCTTCCAGCCATTCTAGCTGAGGAGCCAAATATGTGAGTCAAGAAGTCATCTGAGATGTCCGACTCCCTCAAGCCTTCAAATTACTTAGACCTCAGACAACATCTGACTGCAACCATTTGAGAGGCTCCAAGCAAGAATTTCAAGCTCAGTTGAGCCCAGCCAACCTACAGAACAATTAATGAGGGATAGCAGTGAATTGCTGTTTCAAGTCATTAAATTGGGCGGGGGGGGCAGTTATGATGTAGTAAAAGATACCTGAACCAGATGCAAAATTCTACTAGATGGATGTTAAATCTCAAACTGGATCAAGTTTTATTAAACAGCATATAGAGAAGACTTTCTTGTTTTATCACCCTGAAGAAATCATTTATCGAGACATATGTGACAAACTGTTAATGAACCTCTTTCTTATCAAATAAAGTTATTTAACCTCTGAGGCTCTTGAGGTAACATTCTGGTCAGAAACATTGCTCCACACGAGTAGTTAGGCTTCCTCAAAATATTAGTGTCGATTCAAAACCAGTAATATTAGTCTTGAATAACTCTGCCGCCTGACTAACAATTAGTCAAAGAAAAGTAGGCTTCAGAATAGAATTTTCAGGAAGCAGAATCTTTAAGAATCTAGAAACCTGAAATATTTCCCAGTGTCATGGTGGGAAATATATTTCTACATTTGAGACAATCTAAATTTCTATTGGCACTTTTACAGGGGCATGTGGGGAACACAGTTCTCCATTCTATCTCCATTCTACTAGAGGGCAGAACATGTTGCTTTTCTACATAAACTATACACTTCCAGGCGTCAAATGTGGGCCAGGGTCAGAGGGCTGGAGGAAATGGGGGCATGGTGAGGAAAGAAGCCAAAATATACTTTTAGAAGAGATAAGTGTCCATATTAGCTTACCAGATTAAAGGAGGCTGTCAAATCATTTTTTTTTCTTCAAGGGGAGATATATTGGATTTCTGTTTTATTCCTGGTTCCCCTCTTCTCTTTATTCATATTTCCTATCTCTCATTGAGAACAGTTAGATCTCATTTTATTTGCAAATATATTTAAGCTTCATTAATATGGATTCATTTTATTTAGATTTGAAGTAACTGACTTGGTTTGGGTTTAAGTTTATCCTTAGTAATATATAAAGTATTTGCCTAATAAATCAATAGAACAAACAAGGCTAAAAAGGGTTTATTTCAAAATAGTTAAGATCAAAATATTTTTTGGTCTTAAACATTACTGTGTGTCTATAAATAAATTTTGCTAATCCGCAAGCAAGTCTTACCTATGCACTGGAAATTCAACTTGGAAACACATATTAATTAGTTTAAGTTGCCAAAATAATAAAAAGATATTTCTTTTTAAATATTCACCAAGAAGGGCCACTAGAATCGAGACAAAAAGGTTCCTTGAGACCAGAGACCAAGTCCTGCACATGAAGCCTGGGCCTTAGGAGGCATTCAATAAATGTGAACTGAATGAATGAATCAAAGATTCAAATTTCAATAATTGAAGTTTAGGAATCTGTTTAACAGAGAGGTCTCAAATGGCAGTTCATGGGCCAAATTCAGTCCAGATTCTTGTCTGGTTCAGACTGAATATTGTTATATTTTATTTTTTTTAAAAACGATCTTAAATTCATTTGGTTAAAAAAGGTATACAGTGAAAAGTCTCGCCCACCGTTATGTCTTACCTACCCATCTGCCCCCAACTTCTCTCAAGGTAATCTTTTATTAGTTTTGTGTATATTCTTCTAGTTTCTTTAGGCAAATGATAAGAAAATATGCATAGATAATTTTAAGTTCCCCTTTTTTACACAAAGGTAGAATATTATACATACTGCTTTTTATCTTGTTTTTTCCACCAAATTTACACTTGGAGATCTTTTTTCCTACCACCCTAAACTAGTCAAAATTTTATTCATTGCATTTCATGCCCAGCCATGGAAGGCATTTGAATTACAGCCAGAGTAATACTATCAAAGGCAGAGTGGGAGAGACTTGTTTTGCCCAGTTCATCACACCAAAGTAGCTGAGCAGAGGTGGGGAGGCCACTATACAGTCAGATGTCTTAAACATAGTGAGCACATCCTACATATGAGTTACAGTGAATGAACTGCAATATAACATTCACAGAACATAACAGCCCCACTCCCCACTTTACAGACACACAGACAGACAGACAGACAAGACACACACACACACACACACACACTGACCTAGAAAAGCTAAATCAGTGACAATGCCAGAATTTGTGAGAAAAATATCAACACTTCCCTCCCTTTACTCTCATTGCCCAATCCCTCCAGGCCAACTCCCTACATTACACTTTCCAAAGGTAAATTCATCAGATGTAGTGTTTCCCAGACTTGTCTAATGCCCAGAATTTTAGGAGTCTTTGTTAAAACTTTGGGTTTCTAGCCTCATCCCTTGGATATTCTTATCTAGGTCTGAATCTTTGCTTTTAGGATCAAAACATTTGGGAAAACTGTTTTAAGGTATTGCTAAATATATTCTCATGCCTGTGCTGAAACAGTGCTCTTAGGGGCAAGTAGCTATAATTAGATCCTGAGTACCTTATTAGATGTCTTTTCAAATGGCTATTTTAAATCAATCTTCTTTTAGGGAAGAGCTGCCCCAAGTTTTTCACTATGATAAACATGTAAAAAGTTAGTACTTATTTGGCACATTGGAGGAGGTCACTGTCAGCCAGAAGCAACAGATTCAGAAGGATGGCAAGAAAAGAAATGGTATTTCACAGTACAATACTTGGTAAATTTTGTTTGAGCATCTTGAGGGAAAGGAGAAAGGTAAATGGCATTTGTTTATCTCTGGTATGCCTGGCACTATACTTAAAATGACAAAGGTTTTTGTCTTGCATACAATCTACTGAGCACAGACAGATGTGTATTACTTCCTCCATTTTAAAGAAAAACAAACTGAGATAGTCAGATTTAGATCAAACCTCTCTCAAAAGCAGAGTCAAGAGCAACAATATGAACTGATATCTCTGGCTCCCATGTCCAAACATTTTTTTTTTTTTTTTACTGTTGCCTCAAATGGTAACCAACACGTATCTCAAAGATTAAGAGATGTTCAAGAAAAGCTCAGACGACACAACTTCTCTTAGATATATTTTGGCTTCAACACTAGTCACTGAGTGCTCTGAACACAATCCTGTCTGTGGTAGCCAGTCTCCAAGATAGCCCCCTGCAACCCTGCCTCTTGGTGTTCACAGTCTGATATTCCTCCTCCCACATAATATCAGGATTGGTCTGTATGATCAATAAAATACAGCAGACACAATGACATGTGACTTCAAGGCTAGGTCACTCCCTCTGGGGGAATCTAGCTCCCATGAGGTGAGGGGATTCGAGCGGCACCATGGAGAGGACCTCATGGTGGGGAATTTCCAGCAGTCATAGGAATAAGCCGTCTTGGAAGTAGTTCCTTCAGCACCAGTCAAGCCTTCAGGTGACTGCAGTCTCTGCTGATATTTTGATTGCAACTTCATGAGACACCTCGAGTCAGAGCCCCCCAGCTAATCTGCTCCCAGATTTCTGATTCACAGAAACTATGAGATAATAACATGTTTGTTGTTTTAAGCCACTAACTGTTGTAGTTAGCTGTTACACATCAATATATAACTAGTACAGGTTTCTATTACATGGATAGAAAAAAACAAAACACAGTAGATTATGTGCCTCTGTTACACTGATAGATTCCATAGTCTGTCTACGGCCATACCACACTGAACGCACCCCATCTCATCCGATATAGTCCATAGTCATCTGCGGGAAGGGAAAAAAAATAGCAAGATTTCTGTCTCTAGATAGATAGATAGATAGATAGATAGATAGATATTTTTTAAAGATTTTTTTGTTACACTTTCCAAACACTATTAACTTTTTATTTTGCTTTATCAAGGACTTGTAGTGAAAACAGAACAAAAATGGCAGGGCAAGGTCACTTCAACTAAAGAGTGAGGGTAAATACCTATGTGAATTTGATGTTTTAACCAGTATGATTGAAAAATAAAATAACCTACTGAGTGGGTGGGAGAAATGGTTGTGTAAATCCAGCTAAGTGCTGTGCCAGACTCTGACATACAGCATCTGATGACAAACTCTGTCTGCAGGCTAAAGATGAAGCACATGTTTGCTCATTGGTTATCAACTAGAAAACAAGGACCATCTGTTAATTACCACCAGAAGACTTGGAGAGAGAAAAATAAATGGAATCAAATTTTCCTCTGTCCGAGGTAGATTTTTTTTTTTTTTTGTCTTCATGCTCTGGGGAAAGAAGCCTATAATTAGGTCTAAAGAAAGTTCATTTAAATCTCTGATAACTTCTTGATTATATATAATATAAATACAAAAACATTTCCAGGGGAGGAATTAACACTCAAGTGGAAATACAGCATATAGGTCATAATGTCGTGATAAATTTTCACTGTATTATAGGGATAGCAAATATTACCATGGCACACATATTTGGGCTTTACTTTTGCCAAGTATTTTATCATTATTTTTACCTACTACCCATTAAAGCAATATGGTGTAATAGGTTAATACTCTAAACTCACAATTTCTAAATGAGGGATCTCAGACAGGCTAGATACGTGCCTGAGTAGTTTCTGTAAGCATTAGGGCTAAACCTGGGTCATATCGTCTAACTCTTGTATTGCCTAACTCTTGTATTGTCTTCAGTGTGGCAAGTCCCAGAATGGGGGTTGGGGATGAAGGGGAGAAGAGATGGTGAAGACAACCACTTAAAAGTAACCTCTTTCCCCTTACCCTCATCCCCGGGCATCTGGTATTCTTAATAAGACCTTTCCATCCTGCTCTAAATCTTTCAAGGGATCGCAAATAGTGTAGCTTGTATATCCTTACAGTCTAATCCAAGCTGTTCACAATCCTGTCCTACCAATCATTAACCTAAATGAGCTGACCAAGCATGGGCCTCCTGGCTACTGTCTAACAGGCAGTTCCACTGCCCTCTGTCTAGTACATTTCAGGCCCATGAGAGAAGCAGTTCACCCAGGTCTATACCTAACATTTGTAGGACTAGAGCAAGAACACAAATGGAGGCCCATATTTAAAAGTTATAAATCAGGCTAACAAAATTATTAGCTAAAATATGTCTTATCTTTCTATCTTGACAATCAATAGGTTTTATATGGCTGAAAATCAGCAAAACAACAAAGACTACTACTAAATGTAATTACTGCACCTGTCTAAATGATATTTGGATGAGTAATAAAGACATCCATAATTCATAAAATATTATATACTATTCTGTAAAATATATTTTTCTTGCCTTTGTTTCACCAAAATTATTATGTTGTTAAATCAAGATTTTTCACATAATCTGAATTCTGACAGGAAATGCCAAATTAGATGGTCTTTCTTAGGTTGAAATTATTATATAGTTTTTAATTCTCTTTGGAGAAGCTTAGCGCTGCTGAAACAGTGGCAAATGGAATTGTCAATAAAATTTTTAAAGCAGTAGTTCAGAAGTGAACATTCATTTCACATATCATGCTCACATATTGTAATGGGTTTGCACATGATAAATTATCATCTCAAAAAATATTACAAAGTATTTTAATTTCATCAGAGAGGTTGCTATCACATTGTGGTTTTTCAGGATCTCAAGACACTATGTAGATTCATATAATAATTCTTAATTTTTCTGCTTTTACATTTTTCAGTTTTAGGATATTATAAAAATTTTAAAACAGCAGTCTTGCTCAATTTGTTCCAATCTTTCTTTGGTTTCTAATAGCCAGAAAATAGCCTTTATAGATATTAATAGAAATTAGTTTGGGTTCTTTTTTTTATGTGAATCTTCTGCTTTGTAGTCATATGAACATCTTTATTTCTTCATTTTAATTTTTTTTTGGATTGTCAGTTTTACTGTATATTGCACATGTAGTTTCTATTTATAAAAACCACTTTCAGTTTTAAGAGTTTTCAACCCTGTTAAAAGTTATATAGCCAAATTTAGATTTTTTTCCTAAGCTTTTGCTAACATTATTAACAGCAAGTAAATACATGGATAGACATACTCAAAATTAATTGCATTTTCTGGCAAAAATCACAATTCACTATTTGAGAAATTTTCTGTTTTTTCATTTAACTGCTCTAGTACATTTTGAATCTTGTTTAAATCTAACTGCTTTAGCAGTATTTGATCAGCACTCCCATTGTTTATCCACGAATATCTATTAGGTCAAATTTTCTGTTTTCCTCAAGATGTTCCATCTTTGAACGGATCTTGAAAATACTATATAATGTTTAAACTCTTCCAAAGAATGTCAACAATATCAGCAGTATTGACACCATGACTTTTAGTAACAAATTCAAACCATGTATTGTAAATAGCATAAAGAATCATTCTGGATTTTTCACCAAAATGACATTTGTTGTTAGCACCAGTATCACAGTTTTGCTCCCAACAATCTTTTAAATCAGAGCCTAAAATGGAAGTTGTTTTTTCAATTTTTTCCTCAAGTCAAAAGCTCTACTTTTCCCAACAGGTTTGAAACCAATGGAATATTTATAATTTAACCTTCTCCTGGTTATTCAACATATATGTAAATATGTGTTATTTATGTAGCAATACTTGGATCCTGGTGGAATCAAGGAAATAGTTCTTGCTTTTCAAAATTTGGAGGATGATTTTTTTAATCTCACTTTATTATCTCTTAAATAAATAATTTCATTTTTAATTCTCCTTATTAGAGAATTATTATTTGTTTCATTACTTTTATCCATCTTATGTTTTTGATCATTCTTTCATCAAATTACAAAATAATTTCTATAAATCCTAGACATCTGCCACTACATTTTATAAATATTTTGCTGTTCTGTCTTGAAAGGCATGGCTGAATATTGGATATACAATATTATTCTTTAAAGAACATATGCCTATGTACTATTTTGACATTTCTATTTGTGGAATATTATCAGTTGATTCTTTTTCATTCTCATTGTTTTAATTAGTAACTAAATATTCATTTAATAAATAATAAAAAGTTGCAAGAGTTTTTTAACTGACCCATCTAAGTTGTAGATTTAATGAGAATAATGTTCTTGTTCATTTGCATTGTTCTGATCAGTAGTTAAATCTTCACTAAATAAGAACTTGTAATCTCTTGTTTACAATTTCTATTAATGTCATGCTCAACAAGACTGCTCACTTTCATCATTCCTATAGTTTTATTTCTAGCTTAACTAGAACTCTTCTTTGAAATTTTTTCTGTTTCTTTTTTCTTTCCAGCTTTTTTCTTTTCTAATCTCTATTCTTGAATTCTGTATTTCAACCCCAATTCTGTATCTTCACTGGCCCTTCATTCTCAATGATCTAAAAGATTTAAAAGTAAAATGTTATTGTAGAAAGTGTATAAAATTTGAATTTATTTTAATCAAAAATGTAAATTAAAAATGCAGAAAAATAAAAATTTTCATGTGTTAAAATTATTTTTCTTCTAAAATATATAAAATTATTAAAATTAAAGGGCAAAATATAAGCTATAATGAATATCAAATTATAAAGTAAAATTAAATAATGCTGAATTTTATTTTAATATTTGAAATTTTAATTAATCTGATTAAACATTTTTATAAAAATGAAACTATTTGCATTTCTAGCATTCAATATTCACCTAGTTGCCAATGTTAAGAACTAGTATCACACATTAAGTATATTACACCTAGACATAAATGCATACAAATTTAAGAGCAATATGAATTGTTTAATACTGCAAAATATTCCTAAGCCATCATATGCAATAACTGCAAATTCTGAGCACATCTGGAGTAAATCCAGAACCATGAACTGCTTTATATGAAGAGAAGCAAGAAAGTGGATGCTCAGCACCACTGGGAAATGAAACTTCATACTGCAAGTATCCACTGCATTCATGCTATGAGAAGGATTTGACAAGTTAATTAATTTATCTTTTCTCTTAGTGAAGTGCTTCTGCTGTTCAACTCCTCCCTGGATGGTTGAAGCCTTCTCCTTTTCATATGTTGCGGGTAGCATAACCCATAATACTTCACAGCATTCAGATACAATTCCTTCTTTTTTTTTTTCTTTTTTAATGGCGGTACTGGGGTTTGAACCGAGGACCTCATGCATGCTAAGCATGTGCTTTACACTGAGTTATATTCATCACCCCCCCACAACTCCTTTCTATTTCCAGGAGGTAGGTTAAAAGATGTGGAAAAGAATTTCCCTTTAGCCTGAAGAGTGTTAATCACAAGCATGAATGTTTAGCAATAGAAGTGCCAATTTTTTTTAATAATTTACTGTTTATGTGTGGTACATATTTGTGATTTGAGGGTCCTCTGAAGCAGAAGTCCACAGCTTCTTTTTCCCAAATCTAAGTATGCTACTGAACTCATCTTTCCATATTTCCTCTCCTCCTTTCTTAGTCCACTGCCTCAGGGCACATCAAAATCACTATCCTCTCACCCTGCCAGCCCAGTTTAAAGCCCTGACTAACTAATTTACTCTTTCAGGCACTCCATGATTTATTTTAGAATTTGAGCTGAAAAAGTTCTTCAGACTCTCACAAGTTGTACAACATTCTTTGTGAGAAGAGCAGAAGTCCCTCCAGTGAGGATGGGCCATCCAATTTTCATACATGCTGTTCCCTCACCTGAAACACGTGCTCTCCTCACTTCAGATATTTGACTCATCTAGATCTCAGCTCAGTTGTAACTTTCACAGAAAAGCCTCCCTTGTCAGCCCCAATGAGTTCAAATCCCTTTTGGTTATATTCCCCCATCATCTTGTTCTCTTTAACAGAGTGATGATTTTATATTTATTTCTGTAATTGGGTTAGTGTTTGTCTCCCTCCATAGAGAGGAAATGACACAAGGATCATGCCTGATTGTGTTTTGGAACACCATTATATTCCCAGAGCTTAGCCCACAATGTACACATAGGAGACACTCGAGATTTAATTAATTGGGAGTCATTCAGCTGCATCTTACACTCTGTTTTCTTGGTTTTAGACCTTGGTCCATCATGTGGCTAAAAAACCTATCCGTCTTTTAGCTCTCAGCTTAATAGTATCTTCCTGGGAAAGCTTTCCCAGGCCTCTTTGACTAATTCAAATCTCTTTGTTTTTTTTATGTGAGAAAAAAGTGTAAACTCCAGTTGGCCTCCTGACACGATTTCACAACATGTGTTTACACCTGAGCACCTGTGCTTCAGTGAACACTCTCCCAAGTTGTGAAAAATACTGTGTTAAAAAAACTGGCTTTGTGGTGGGCAAAGGCAGTCCGGCAATCTTAGGAATATTTTCACTGGCTTAGCAAAACCTTCAGTTTGGCTACAGAGTATGGCCAATTTTAGCAATAGATATATCTTCCCCAAATCAAGTATCTGGAACACTGACTGATGTGGGAACTAGGAAATACTTTATCTAATATGATCACATATTTTGAAGTAGCTCAGGATTTATCTACAGCATTCAATTCTACCTGGACACCAAGCAGCCAGAGAAACACAAACAGCTATTTCCGGAAAGTTTCTTGACTCCTTTTTTGCAAGTTTTAACTTCATTACCATGAAATCATTTGTTTGTTATAGAATGACTTTCATCCTGGTTCTGCTGAAAACTTGAAAAACTAGACAAACCAATAAATGATGGTAAAGCGTCTCTCTCCATTTTCTCACTACTCCCAATATTTGCTGGAGACAGACCAAACTCTAATTTAGCTTCCTGCCTCTTGAGCTTTCCTATAAACATTTGCAGGATATTTGGCCCGCTTCTTTACAGAATTCTCCTTGTACTTTAAAAAGAAAAGACAGCAAAATTGGACTATAATAGTTGGACACTGACATCACCACCCCCAAAATAACTATTGTAAGTTGAATCAGCAATGAAAGTTTTTCAGCAGATAGATCTTTTTTATCTTCTCATCTGAGTCTTCATCTATTCTAAGTAATGGAAAAATTAATTGGAAATGGCAAGTCAAGACGGACAGATTCAAATGGGGTACCTCATTCTCATGAGTTACTGAATGTCCGTGTGGCCTAGGGGGGCTGGCAAGCTTTGTCTCAAACAACTGAACTTTCTATCCAAAGTGTCTGAAGGGCAGAGAAGGATTTTATTAAACTCAGTTAGTTGAGAGAAATGTGGGAAAGCATTAGACTAATTACACTCAAACTCAAATGATCAAGCACTAGTTCACTGGCTCAATTAGAAGCTCTACTAAAGGAGACTCAGAAGCAAAGAAATTTGTTAATGTGTTAAATAAATTAGCAAAAATATGAATATGACATTTAATCATGCCAGAAGGCCTGACCTCCATTTGGAAAACAATGAGATTATCCTGGCAAAAAAAGTGTACCATCAAGTTCAGAGAAAGCGTGCACTGTACACCTTTTCTGTATGGCCTGAGAAACAGGGAAGGCAAACATCTACATTTTGTTCTATTCATATGAAAACAAGGCTAAAATTGCTTTGAGGTCTTTACTTCACACAAAATAGCATTCATCTTTTTTTATTAAGGTAATATGTTAGAAGTAGAGAGCCTAATTCATTTGTTTTTATCAGATAATACAATGGAAGTAGAGGTCCTAATAACTGTCTATTATCTTGCTTCTAGCTATAAAAGACATACCTCAGTAGTTTTATCTGCTGTAAAACAGCAGATGTTTCTCCCGAGATTCTGTCTAAGTTCTCTTTAGAGCAAACAAAGCACTTTCCTTTGTGGTTGAGAGGAGCCAAGGAAAGAGTCCTTGTCCAATTCCTAGGAATTCCAAATAGCACTGCCATATTGCTTCCCACCTGGTCTCAACTGGGAAGTGAAAGATTATTAAAAAGTTTCAATCATTTTTCAAATGCAGAAATGTTTTAACTTTTTGCCTTTACAAAACCATCATGTAAGTATGCTTTTCTTTCCTCCTTCCCGCTTTGGATTATTTGTTTTTTGGTTATTTTTTAACCGTAGGTAAATAAACTGAAGTTGTTAAGTGTTGGTCCTGATATAATATGAGTAGTAAATTGAAATCCTTTCCTTTAAAATAATAAAAAAAACTTTGATAGTATTCTAAAGGTAGAGATGGCTAAAAAGTCACTTGGGGCAAATGCTGAACAACCTTTCTGCAGTGTTTTCAGTTAGAGTTAACTTTAGGGATTATGGTTTTAGTAAACACTTTGCCTCTATTGGATAATAATAACTCTGGCTTTCATTAGCTATTTCATTTCTTGGCTGAAATTACTCTGAAATAAATGAAAGTCTGTGTTTATTTTGTAAATATTTCATTCGTGGGTTATATGTTACATTTTGTCATTGGTCAAGTTTTATTAAGCGGAGACAAAAAAATAACTTCATGGGATTTTATTAAATATCCATGTTTTAAAGGTGAAGTTGGAAACAAAATTTCTTCCCTTTATCATGTTGCTTAAATCTTATTTTTCATCCCTACCCATCATTATTTAACTGGCTTGTTACACAAAATATGCCTGTAAGATTGTCTCATAACATTGCTATGTCCTTAAAAATTTCCATGACCCATATTTTGGATTCTACCTTCAAGACTTTTTAAATAGTGAATAATTTTACGCTTACCCAGGATCCAATCTTTCCATTACTGTTTCTGTTTTCTGTGTCCCAGTTCACAGGTTTTTAGTGTAAAGCAGCCATAAGAAGAAAACACATTTCAGAGGTTCTGAAAGCAACAGAGATTTGGAAACCCTAAATCCCCCATGAGTCTTGAGCCTAGCTACTAGTCTAACAGTATTATTTTATTATTGGGACAAGGTGAGAGGAGGCCCAGACAGCTTTCACAAGTGGCATTTCAGTGTAAAATCTTTTTTAGACTCTCATTAGCAAAGTGAAACCAAGGACATTATTGTGCTAATAAATGATGCCCTTCACCCTCACCCCACAAGAGCCATCATAAAATCATCTAGATCCTGACCCTTTACAACCAGGTTTCCCCCAAATGACTGAACTATCATTTCCTAGCTTCTCTAGAGAACATCTTCCCCTCTGCTCACCACCATGGCTGCACAATCACTAGGGAGGTAGTACGGGGGATGCCTGGGGGGCAAGAAAGGGCAAGAGGTACACCTGTTCTGCCTCCGTTCCCCAGCCACCCTTAAGCAGGTTGTGCTACACCTACAAAATTTCCAGAGACTTCCTTCCACCATCACAAGTGTCACACAGAGACTTGGTGATGGTTAGTCTGTGTCAACTGCTCTAATCCTCCAGTTCCAAATTACCTAATCAAACAATAATCTAGGTGGTGCTGTGAAAGTTTTTTGTAGATGTGTGTATACACACACACACACACACACACACACACACACACATATATACAAACACATACTGTGGGCAGCTGTGGGTGCTGAGCCTGGGCCTCTAGCATGGGACAGTCCAGAAGCCAGAATGGCAGAGGCGCTCACTTCTGCAGGCCCATCGCAGGGCGCCATCCATATTCTCCAGGGCTCCCTTGGATAGTGGTGGGTTTTGTAAATTATCTTTTGATGACATTTTCAGTTTAAGATTTTTAACCAGCAGTCTCTTACATGTATATTTGTAAATAATATCATGTTTCTGTGAAAATGTCCTATCAAATAAAATGGGAGGAAAATGCCTTTTCTAGCTAATAAAAAAAATACTGATCAACAGGAATCTCGTAAGTAATACTAACTTGAAACAATGGAAAAACAGGACTTTTCAAGCACAAAGCTGGTTTCTTATGGCATGCTTCTAGAACCCTAAATACTAGGAGGCAGCTATAATTTTTAATTATTCTTTTGTGTAAAAAAAAAAAGATCTGTCATGTCACCTAATTTTCCATCATAAAATGTTTAGGAACTTCAGAGAGTATGCAGTGACACTGATAAAATTCTCTCCATTCACTCCATGATACTAGAGTTATTTGTGATTCTGAGTTGAACAATATCACTTGCTTTCCTGGTCTATATTGCATTATGCACATTCTAGATTTGCAATCATTTATAAAGAAACAGGAAAAAAATACCAGATCCTAACAAAATAGGAAATGAAATCTTAAGTCAATTAAAATTTAAATAAATTTTAAGTATAAACTTCTGACTAATCTTAGAATCATCCAAGGTAACTGAATTAAGTATCTCTCTTTCAAAAATAAAATGGGAAACAAATATAGTAACAGTACAAGACTAGAGGACTGATCTATTTATAACCATTTTATCTTTTGAGATGTGTTACAAATCTGCTGCTTATTTTTATTAGCATTTATTCTTTTTTGCTTTCAGAGCCCTGTCTAAAAAGAGAGAGAGAGAATATATCTAATTTCTGAGCAAGTATCAGCTTTTATTTGAGTCCAAAAAATCACATTATTTCTAATATGGGAGGCAATATATCATGGTGGTTAAAGCAACCAGACTTGGGTATAAATCCTAGTTTCAGTTGTCTGACTTTGTCAAATTAAACACTCTAAGCTTCAGCTTCTTCACATGTAAAATGGGGATAGTAATATCTTGCTCCCTGAGTCATTGTAATGGCAAATAAAGTTTTATACGTATATATTTAAACACAAGTAACTATACAACACACCCACATAGCCATGTATACATAAAGTATTTAACATGTTCAAAAAATAGTAGCTATCCTCCTAATTTAGAAATTGTCTTTACTCAAATTCATTACAGTTCTGTTCTAAGAAAATGTATCTTCTTGTTCAATATATTTTAAAACTAACATTTAAAAATGTCTATTTATGCTAATTATCACTGTGAAACATAAAACACAAAACTTTATTGTGTAGAAATTCTTGGGTTATAAGCAAAAGAAATGGACTAAAGTAGAAAATGAATTCCTGGAAAGTTGTGAGATACCCCTCAGAAGCCATGTGAAAGATCCAGAATCTGGCGGGTCTGGAGGTCTAGACAGCAGAAGCTAATGACTTTTCTTTTCTTCTTCAGGGCTGCTACAAAAATTTGGGCCAATAATTTCAGTCATTTTGTCACTCAAGATTCAAATTCCAAGTGATAACATCTAAGAGGTCTAGATTGACTGAAGGAAAGTAGAACTCCCACAGTCCCACCTTTGCTTTGCCACCACAAAGCAGAGTCCAAGGGCTGTTACAGAGGAAGGACTAAGGGGTGACAATGAGAACAAATCATAATAAAATTTATGTGGAACCATCAAAGACCTAGAATTGCTAAAGCATTACTGAAGAGAAAGAAAGAGGCTGGAGGAATAACTCTCCCAGACTTCAGACAATACTATAGAGCTACAGTCATCAAGACAGCATAGTATTGGTACAAAAACAGACATGTAGACCAATGGAACAGAATAGAGAGCCCACAAATGAACCCACAAACTTTTGGTCAACTAATCTTCGACAAAGGAGGCAAGAATATACAATGGAATAAAGACAGTCTCTTCAGCAAATGGTGTTGGGGAAACTGGACAGCAGCATGTAAAGCAATGAAGCTAGAACACTCCCTTACATCATACACAAAAATAAACTCAAAATGGATCAAAGACTTAAACATAAGACAAGATACAATAACCCTCCTAGAAGAAAATATAGGCAAAACATTATCTGGCATACATCTCAAAAATGTTCTCCTAGAACAGTCTACTCAAGCAATAGAAATAAAAGCAAGAATAAACAAATGGGACCTAATGAAACTTACAAGCTTCTGCACAGCAAAGGAAACCATAAGTAAAACAAAAAGACAACCTACGGAATGGGAGAAAATTTTTGCAAATGAAACCGACAAAGGCTTGATCTCCAGAATATATAAGCAGCTCATATGACTTAATAAGAAACAACCAAACAACCCAATCCAAAAATGGGCAAAAGACCTAAACAAGCAATTCTCCAAGGAAGACATACAAATGATCAATAGGCACATGAAAAAATGCTCCATATCGCTAATTATCAGAGAAATGCAAATCAAAACTACAATGAGGTATCACCTCACACCAGTCAGAATGGCCATCATTCAAAAATCCACAAATGACAAATGCTGGAGAGGCTGTGGAGAAAGGGGAACCCTCCTACACTGCTGGTGGGAATGCAGTTTGGTGCAGTCACTGTGGAAAACAGTATGGCGATTCCTCAAAAAGACTAGGAATAGACTTACCATATGACCCAGGAAACCCGCTCCTGGGCATATATCCAAAAGGAACCCTACTTCAGGATGACACCTGCATCCCAATGTTCATAGCAGCACTATTTACAATAGTCAAGACATAGAGACAGCCTAAATGTCCATCAATGAATGACTGGATAAAGAAGAAGTGGTATATTTATACAATGGAATACTACTCAGCCATAAAAACCGACAACATAACGCCATTTGCAGCAACATGGATGCTCCTGGAGAATGTCATTCTAAGTGAAGAAAGCCAGAAAGAGAAAGAAAAGTACCATATGAGATCGCTCATATGTGGAATCTAAAAAAAAAACAAAAACAAAAACAAACAAAGCATAAAAAACAGAAACAGACTCATAGACATAGAATACAAACTTACGGTTGCCAAGGGGGCGGAGGATGGGAAGGGATAGACGAGATTTCCAAACTGTAGAATAGATAAACAAGATTATACCGTATGGCACAGGGAAATATACGCAGATCTTATGGTAGCTCACAGAGGAAAAAAATGTGACAATGAATATATATATGTTCATGTATAACTGAAAAATTGTGCTCTACACTGGAATTTGACATAACATTGTAAAATGATTATAACTCAATAAAAAGTGTTAAAAAAAAGCAAGAAAGGGGTGACAATGAGAAAACACATGCCCTATGTATATAGAAGTATTGACTTACATTGTTTTTCAGAACTCATAAGCCCTTATAATTCACCATAATCACATGTATTGAACAGATAATAAGAGTCAGAAATTATGTTATTTCTTTAATGCCCAATGTACACAACACACTAACAATAATAGTGGAGAACCTGGGATTCTGAGTAACTGGGCCATATTCCCAAATAAGCTGATATCACCTGGAAGGGGTAATGATAAATTTCCATGTCCATGTGAACAACAGGAGTGCACTGGGAAAATCTACTGTCTGTCCCCACCCTCTTTTCTCCCCTTAACTGGTGCTTGCCACCTTGGTTTCTGAAAGTGGCAGGAGTGGTGGCAATATTTTCCAGTTCCAACTTTCAGTTTGGATGGGCTTGCAAGGCAGGGAATAATGGTAGGTCCCTGAACCTCCACAAGCACCCAGGCTCATTTGTTTACACTGGAAGTGTTCTAGTGATGCTGATCTCAAACTTCTGATGGATGGCAAAACTGATGGAATATGAACACTATCCAATTTAGACTCTATTTAGCTTCTCAACTATAATAAAGCTGAAATGTTTCCAATAGTGACAGAGGGTTAGATAGGTTTCTTTCTTTAAAAAAAAAGAAATCAGTAAGCTACTCAAGAAATACAGTAGCATACCTAACAAGTAGTCACTTACTTCAGGCTAATTTCTTTTAAGTTATCCTTAATTCTAACAAAACTGATTAGTACCTTCCAAAATTTGCAGCAGATTGAAAGCCATATATTAAGAGGTCAATGGGATTAGAAAGAAAATGTTGTCAAAAGCTCACTGATAATAGCAAATAGGTGATAGAGAAGAAAAATTGCCATAATTTTATGCAAAAATACACACACACAAAAACAAAAAACATTACAGCAGATGCCCTACACACCTCAGAGTGTCCTGAACCACATCACATCACAGTATAATAATTGACATTTATAGTGATGGCTCTAGTCTTTGGGAAGTCTATAGCACACTACAGTATAATAATTTGCATTCATAATGATAGACCTAAGTCCCTAAGAACTCTATTTAAGGTAGAAAAGAATGTGATACTTTTTAGAAAGATAAGCAAGAAAAGTAATTCTTAAAAAGAGGCTGCATTTAAAGGGGATAAACTTTGGAGATTTTTAAATGTATAGTATCTTAGCCCTGAAGATTCTGGATAAAGATAATGAAAGTAAAAACATCAGCCAACACTGATTGAGAATTTATCACTTGCCAGACACCGTGCTAAGTGCTTTAACTAGATAATTTCATTTAGTCCTCACACTAACCACAAGGTGGGAACTATTACTATTCCTATCTTACAGATGAGAAAACTATCAGAGGTTAAGAGCTTACTCAAAGTCACTTTGTTAATAAGGATAGGTATATGAGATTTGCAGCAGCAAAGATGTCCCTAGAGATTGTCATAATAAGTGAAGTAAGTCAGACAGAGAAAGACAAATATCACATGATAGCACTTATATGTGGAATCTGAAAAACAAACAAACAAAAATGACACAAATGAACGTATTTACAAAACGTAGAGACACAGAAATAGAAAACAAACTTATGGTTGCCAAAAAGGAAAGGAGCAGAGAGGAGGGATAAATTAGGAGTTCAAGATTTGCAGATACTAACTACTATATGCAGAATAGATAAACAAGGCTTTGCTGGGTAACTATAAGATTGCTTACTAGGTCTGTGAGTCTGTTGCTGTTTTGTAGATGTGTTCATAGTGTCCTTTTTTTTTTCCTTTTTTTTTTAGAATTGACATATGAGTCATACCATATGGTATTTTTCTTTCTCTTTCTGGCTTACTTCACTTAGAATGACAATCTCTAGGTCCAACCATGTTGCTGAACATGGCATTATTTTATTCTATTTATGGTTGAGTAGTATTCCATTGTATAAATACACCACAACTTATTTATCCAGTCATCTGTCAATGGACATTTAGGTTTCTTCTGTGTCTTGGCTATTGTATATAGTGCTGCTATGAACATTGGGGTGCATATATCTTTTCGAATTAGAGTTCTCTCTGGATGTATACCCAGAAATGGGATTGCTGGATCATTTGGCAAGTTTATTTTTAGTTTTTGAGGAATCTCCATACTGTTTTCCCTAACAGCTGCACCAAACTACATTCCCACCAGCAATGTAGAAGGGTACCCTTTTCTCTACACCCTCTCCAGCATTTATCACTCATGGACTTTTGAATGATGGCCATTCTGACCAGTGTAAGGTGATACTTCACTGTAGTTTTTGATTTGCATTTATCTGATAATTCATCATATTTCTCTGATAATTAGTGATACTATTTTTCATTCATGCTACCTATCCATGCAGGTTGGCGAAGCCTCTGCTATTTGTAGTATGATGGAGCATCTGCTGTCTTAAATAAAGTTGGCTGCTATGCAGGGAGAAGAGAAAGATGGTGACTTACACCCTGACTCCTCCCTACAAGTCATGTGGCCATGACCTATTTCAAAGAGAAGTAGAAACCTACCATGCCCAAAGGAGGAGACCAGAATATTAGTGAACAGAACTAATGACTGACAGGCACAAATACATAACTAGAAAGCATGGGAGCAGTATCCAAATTCTGACTAAAGAAATGAGTTTAGAGCAAGTACTAGAGAAGTCCCTTAAGTTTTGTGTACCTGCTGAGGAGAGTGATTAGGGAACACAGGAGTGGGCCATATCCTTTAGAGGGTTCCATTCTCTCCACAAAAGTTTTCTTTAACAGATCTTGTTTAAATGTGATTATGTTGGGGGAATTATAGTTTCAAGGCAACCTTGCCCTTTGTACAAGTCATGAGGTTAGCAGTTATATCTAATACCATTGGGAGCAATGCAGAATAATCATTTTTATTTACTTTCTGGGGAGGAAATGTTCCTTTTACATTGTCTAGTGATAACACAAATGGAACCTCTTTAAGAAAAGAAATTGATTTTAGTATTAATGAAGCATTCTATATTCCCGTATGCTTTGTATGCTTAACAGTAATTATCATTGACACCCCTGGCACATGTCTCTGCTTACTTAATCCAACCAAGTCTCTTTATCAAGCAATTTATGCTTGGAGGTAAACAAATGAGGTTTGATTTCTTTGTTCTTTTGCAGTCTGCATTGGATCTTACTGGTTCAGATCACAAAATAGTTTTTCTGTATACTTCCATTGGTAGCCTATGTAGAGAAAAGCTAAACATGCTCAACGTTATACTTTAAAGATTTGCAAATGTATGTTGGATGTTTACGTATCTTCTGCATAACTCCAATGTAGGAAAATATTCCTTACAAAATTCTTGCTGAAGAAAAGAAAGATTAGCAAGGGGATTAAGTACACAGATACCTACTTTTTCCACAGAGCAAAGTAAGGAATGCAACACAGTACAAGCAACAAAATTACCTGGAGCAAACTTAAATAAGTATCTCACCTTTTATACTGCCTATAGGATTCTTCAAAACAAGATGTATGTGGTTTTGCTTTCTATATAAAATAAATATACCCAAATAAAGTTTAATACAAATTTCTGTAAACTTAGGAAAGTGAGACACATTCCACATTTTATGGCTCAGCTCACATCATCTATGATCCAACTAAACAACTAAAATTAATGTCTTAATCTCTAATCAGAGTCAGGATTTTAAGCTCTAGTTTGTTTGTTTTTTTTTTTAGTCTTAATTCTATTATTATGATTGAAGTAAATGCTAAGAGGGTATCTACTGGAAATGGGCCAGCTAAGTTATAAGAAAGTCTGAGGGGAACCTCTTATTCTCTTGGCAAAGGATTTACTTCAAGCCTAATTGACAGGAGATGAGAAAATATTAAAGAAAGATCTTACTTAAGAAATAAAGTATAAGTAGAAAAGAAGAAAAATAGAAAAGTGTTGTCTTTTAGGACCCATCACTTAATCAACTCTCAGGATCTGCTCTTTGATAACATTTTGACCTTGGAATTAGGACTCATCTATAGTAACAATCATGTTCTTCCTATTCCAACGGTGTTCATTAGAGAACTGAAAACTTTTGAATTTTGCTTATCAATTTTTGTGAGAAGTCCAGCCCTGGAAGAACTGGAGCACAGGTTAAAACAGCTCAATCGAATCACCACCCAAAGCTCAGAGAATATCACCTCTTTCTCCCATTAAAGTTTTCTGTTACCTAGGGCAAACCCTAATAATTGATAAGACAGGGCACAGCTATATTCACTAAAGTTCTAAACTCCTTAAAGCTTGTAAGGTAATAATTAAAACAGAAAACTAAAGAAAAGCTAGAATAGGAACAATAACAACAGCCCCTAAATTTGAGAGTACAAAACTAAGAAGGCAAACGACATGGCTGTGTACAGGCGTGACAGAAACCATTTTGACAACAGAGCTGTGCGTCTTGTGTGCATGATATGCATATAGGAAAAAGAAGATAAGCAAAACCTTTATTCTACCTTCAAAATGAGTATCAAGCTAGAAGGTGCAAATTTAAAAGCTAACAGTATGAGGTAGGGTATGACAAGTGTAATGTATGATTCAGATGCACAGCAGCACAAGCTCTGGACATGGGTTCAAATTCCTAATTCACTGTATACAAAGAATGAGCATAACATTCTGGTTAGTGCTTGAGCTTTGGATTTAGACAAACAAATCAGTCACAGTTCAACCAGAGAAAAAGAACCAGTAGGAAGTTTATATGAAGAGGTTTATTGCAAAGAACTGGGGGCTGGCTAGGGAAGTCTGAAATCCATCAGGCAAGCCATCAGGAAGGGCAGGTTGGAACCCTTAGGCAGCTGAAGCTGCAGTCTGCAGGCAGAATTTCTTCTTCAGGAAAGCTTCAGCTCTGCTCTTAAGACCTTTCCATTGTTTGAGTCAGATCCACACAGATTATCTAGGCTCATTCTTACCCAAAGTCGCATGATTATGAACTTTAATCACATCAACAAAATGCCTTCATAGCAATGCCTAGACTAGTGTTTGAATGAATATCACTGTGGGGATTGTAGCCTAGCTAAATTGAAACACTAAACAGACCATGATAATAAAGCTGGATTCCCAGCTAGAGGGTTTCGAGAAAGTTTCTAAATTTCTTTAAAACCTTATTACCTGTAAAATGAGAAGAGTAAGAGTAACTATTGATAGAATTGTTGTGAAGATTAAATAGGTCCTTATAAAGTGGGCCTAGCAATGCGCTTGGCATAGAGTAAATAAATATTCTGTAAATATTACCCGTCACCATAATCATCCTCACTACCTGAGCAAATCAACTCCTATCTCTGAACTTCAATTTTCTCATCTGTAAAATCAGAATATGAATGCCTTACAATTCACATAAGTGATGTGAATATTAAATGAATATATATTGGAAGTGATTTGTTTTCAACTGTGCCAAAGTTAAGTTAGCTATCTAGGAAACTATAGAAACTCACCTATACATTTTCCAAAACACATTTTAGAAAACATATTTTCTAAAACTTCAACCAACAATTACAATCACAGAATTTTAAAAGTGAGTCCAGTTCATAGCAGTTTCTAATATATCTCAACATATCTTCAGTTTTATAAGTGGAAATCCCCCCAGAGTCCTATAGATATTGTAAAACAGCATCCAAACACACACACACACACGCGCGCAAACACAAGCACACGCACATGACTTATGGATTACTTTTTCAAAGCTATTGCCGAAACAGGGTATGTGAGAAAAAATATTTAGGGTATTATAGTAATACTGGTTATTTATACCTTTATTTAGCTTAGTCTAGAGTAAGTCTACATAAGTTAGAAACCTAGCTCTACTGCTTTCTATCTGAGTGAACCCAAGCAAGTCACTCAGCTTTCTTACACAGAAATCTCCTTATCTTTAAGATGAGAGTAGTAACATTACCTCCTTCATAGGATATTGTGAGGATTTAAAAGGCTGATACCTGTAAAGTGCTGAGAACTTTCTGGTGTATAGGTGTCAGCTCTCTGAAAAGATCAATTCATGGCCTCCTAAAAGCTCAGAGGGATGCCTTCCTGGGTGAAATATTATACTCTTTCTTCAAGTTAAAGAAATAGGCTGTAGAAATTCACAATATCTCTTCCAAATTGAAATTCATTTGCTCTATAAAGGACAATTGGCAGTAACTATCAAAATTCCATATGCATACATCTTCTTTTTCCTGAGAATTTATCATACAGGTACACTTGCATTGCAGTAAAAGAAAACAAACCAGTGGCTGTCAAAAGAGGACTGCATTCTCTTTTATTATGGTATACAGTTATACCTTTTTAAATTGTGGTTCACAGGTAATGCAGTTTTTACAAATTGTAAGCCTGTGGCAACCCTGCTTAGAGCAAGTCTATCAGCATCATTTTTCCAACAGTCTTTGCTCACTTCATATCTCAGTGTCAACATTTTGATAATTCTTGAAGTATTTCAAACTTTTTCATTACTATTTTATGAGTTATGGTGATCAGTGACCAGTGACCTTTGATATTACTACTGTAATTGTTTTGGGGTGCCACAAATCACACCCATGCAAGACAGTAAACTTAATAGAGAAATGTGTGTGTTCTGACTGCTCCACCGATAAGCCGATCCCCCATCTTTCTCCCTCTCCTCTGGCCTCCCTATCCCCTGAGACACAATAATTTTGAAATTAGGCCAATTAATAACCCTGCAATGGACTCTTAAGTGTTCAAGTGAAAGGAAGAGTTGCACATTAAATCAAAGCTATAGATGACAGGTCAAAAGCTGAGATAAGCTGAAAGCTAGGCCTCCTGTGCCAAACAGCCAAGCTGTGAAAGCAAAGGGAAATTTCTTGAAGGAAATGACAAGTGCTACTCCAGTACATACACAAACGATAAGAGAACCAAACAGCCTTACTGCCGATATGGAGACAGTTTTAGTGGTTTGGATACAAGATCAAACCAACCACAACAGTCTCTTAGGCAAACCTTTATCCAGAGCAAGCTCCTAACTCGCAACTCTGTGAAAGCCAAGAGAGGTGAGGAAGCTGCTGGAGAAAAATTTCAAGCTAGCAGAGGTTGGTTCATGAGGTTTTAAAAAAGAAGCCATCTCCATAACATCAAAGTGCAAGGAGAAGCAGCAAGTGGTGATATAGAAGCTGCAGCAAATTGTCCAGAAAATCTAGTTAGGATCACTAGCTACACTAAACAATAGATTTTTCATGTGAACAGAATATCCTTCTATTGGAAGAAGATGCTATGCAGGACTTTGATAGCTAGAAAGAAGTCAATGCCTGGCTTCAAAGCTTCAAAGGACAGGCTGACTGTCTTGTTAGGGCTAATTCAGCTGGTGACCTGAAGATAAAAATGGTGCTCACTGACCATTCCAAAAATCCTAAGGCTCTTAAGAATTATGCTAAATCTACTCTACCTGTGCTCTATAAAATGGGAACAGCAAAGCCTGGATGAAAGCACATGTGCTGACATGGTTTACTGTATATTTAATGCCCAGTGTTGAGACCTACTTCTCAGGAAAAAAAAAACAAAAACGATTCCTTTCAAAGTATTACTGCTCATTGATATCTGTCCACCCCAGAGCTCTGATGGAGACAGATAAGGAGATTCATGTGGCTTTCAATATGTATTCTGCAGCCCAAGGATCAAGGAATAATTTTGACTTCCAAGTCTTATTGCTTAAGAAATACATCTCATAAGGCTATAGCTGGCATAGATACTGGTTCCTCTGATGGATCTGGGCAAAGTAAATTGAAAACCTTCAGAAAGGATTCACTATTCTAGATGCCATTAAGAACATTTGTAATTAATGGGAAAAGGTCAAAATATCAGCATTAATAGGAGTTTGGAGGAAGTTGATTCCAGGCCTCATGGATGACTGCGAAGGGTTTAAAATGTCACTGGAGGAAGTAACTGCAGATGTGATGAAAACTAGTAAGAAAACTAAAATCAGAAATGGAGCCTAAAGATGTGACAGAATTGCTGCAATCTCATTAACAAACAAACAAACAAACAAAAAACACTTTAATGAGGAGTTGCTATGGATGAGCAAAGAAAGTGGCTTCTTGAGATGGATTCTACTCGTGGTAGAAGTAGATTCTATGGTAAAAGTATATCCTGGTAGAAAGATGCTGTGAAAATTGTTGAAATGACAACAAAGGATTTTGAATATGACATAAAACTTAGTTGATAAAGCAGAGGCAGGGTTTGAGAGGACTGACTCCAATTTTGAAAAAAATTCTACTCTAGGTAAAATGCTGTCACACAGGAATGCATTCTACAGAGAAATTTCTTATGAAATGGAGAGTCAATTGATGTGGCAAACTTCATTGTTGTCTTATTTTAAGAAACTGCCACAGTGACTCCCACCTTCAGCAAACACCACCGTGAAAGTCAGCAGTCATCAATATCTAGGTAAGACCTTCCACCAGAAAAAGATTGTAAGTCGCTGAAGGCTCAGATGATGGTTAGTATTTTTTAGCAATAAAGTATTTTTAATTAAGGTATGCATGTTGTTTCTTAGACACGATACTATTGCACACTTAACAAACCGAGTATAGTGTAAGCATAACTTTTACATGCACTGAAAAACCAAAAAATTTGTGTGATTTGCTTTATTGCAATAGTTGCTTTATTATAGTTGTCTGAAACCAAACTTACCATATGTCTAAGGTATGCCTGTACAATGCAGTTGTAAAAAGGAATAAGGAAGCTTTCTATATAATGATGTGTAAATATACCCAAGATATATTAAATGAAAAAAGCAAAGCATAAAACAGTGTAAAAGGAGGGTGGGAAGGGATAGACTGGGATTTCAAAATTGTAGAATAGATAAACAAGATTACACTGTATAGCACAGGGAAATATACACAAAATGTTATGATAAATCACAGAGAAAAAAATGTGACAATGAGTGTGTATATGTCCATGAATGACTGAAAAATTGTGCTGAACACTGGAATTTGACACAACATTGTAAAATGATTATAAATCAATAAAAAATGTTAAAAAAACAGTATAAAAGGTGAGGATAGGGGCCAAGATTATAAATTCATGTCTGTTTGTATTTACATAAACAAACTCCAGAAGGATACAAAAGAAACAGATAAAATGTGCCTCGTGTGGTGGTAGGACATTGATGGGACCCAGGTAAATGTTTGCCCCAGGGCCTGGGGCAAACATTGCACTGTTCACCTTCCTATATTTTCACTTTTGAACCATATAAATATGTTTCATATACTAAAAGTATATTTTCATAGAAGTCAAGTAAATGGTCAATGGTGCCTGTTGTATGAGTTAGGAATCACAAAAATGCTGTGTCATAGACCATGCCAAGACCTAATAATTATTTATTCTTGAAAATCTATAGGTATCTGGGACTCAGCTGATCCAGACTAGGCTCAACTGAGAGGCTCTGGTTCAGGCTTCAGTGCCTGGGATAGCCTTGCTTCTTACTCATATCAGTAGGTCTGCCCCCCATGTCTCTCACCCTCCTTGAACCAGCAGAAATGGAAGCACCAGATGACTATCAAAATTATACAAGGCCCTTAAATCCTAGGTTGAAAAGTGACACAGCTCCTGCCTACATGCCATTAGCCATAGCAAGTCAAGCATTGAGGAAGTATACTCTGCCCACAATGAAGCCATGGCAAGAGTGTGGATGCAGGGAAGGGCAAATGATTCAACATATCACCCTTGCTGGTAACTGCAGGCATCCTGAACATTCTAGAACTAGAACTGTGAATCACAGGTCTAAGGAATAGCAAAGAGTGGCATAACTTTTCTGAAGCTTGAATTCTCTATGAAAGTCACATTATGTCTTGAAGATTGTCTCTTCACTGTCTATCTGGATCATAAATGAAATGGAATCAAATAGAAGGTAAACTTATGAACTCACAGGACTAGAAGGGACTTTGGAGCATATTTTATCCAATACCTTTTACAGATAAGGTAACTGAGGCCAGGATACATTAAGTAAAACTAGGATCCACAAGAAACTGTAAGAAAAGTTAAGCAAAAACAGGACGCACTGAAAGACAGCTATAAGCCCTAAAGCATAAGTATTTATTTGGAGCCAAGAGCAGTATGAAAAGCTCAGGAGGTACAGCAAAGATGCATAATATAGGAGATTGATTAATTAAAGTTTCCTTAAAGTCCACATGATTGGGTGACTGAAAGAAATAAAGAGGACAAACTGCCATGACATGAACTATAAACAGCACTGACAGTCATAAATCAGGACAGATTTCATGCATACGAAGGAATTCTGATTTAGAGATAGATCTCAAAATCCATGAATATAATGTATATTAAATTTTTATTATGAAAAATTGTATTAGTTTTTTAAATTTAAAGGAGTTGAAGGGTATACAAAAAAGTAAGTTTCTCTTCTTTAGCGGACATCCACTCCACCCTCCCCCGACTCTACCAGAGCAAAACACAGTAGCTTATGTATTACTCCATAAATGTCTATGCATTATAGGTTTATAGACATAAATACATAGGGCATTTGCATCTTATCCTAAGGATATATTTCTAAAGACCAGGCATAATGCAATATTCATTTTCCTAGGACTGTCAAAAAATAACAAATAATTTTTTTAATCAGCTACAGTGGCAACTGCATTGAAAACAATTTATAATTCACTAGGCCCACCAGCTTGAAAACCTATACAATTTTTACATAATTCATTTTAATTTGAGGAAGCTCACAATATTTCATTTATACTGAAATACAAAGGATATAGAATAGCCAACGATTTAGAAGAACAGAGTTGGCAGAGTTACACTGCCTGATTCTTGAGACGTACAATACAGCTGTGGTAACCAAGACAGAATGGTGCAGTGCGTTATGGGCACAAGGATCGGTGAATAGATAAATGGAACAGGATGCAACATATTCGTGGCAGTTTCATCATGTTAATTATTGTGATTGACCTGACGGTTTATTTCCCAAAGGCCCCACCTCCAAATACTATCACATTGGGTGAGGGTAAGGCTTCAACATATAAATTTTGAGGAACACACATTCAGAGTATAACAGCCAACAAAAGAGCCGTAACCAAGTTCAAAATTCAAAGGGATGACCAAGAGAATGAAGTTTATTTAGCCATATTCACACAATAGAAACAGAACCAAAGATAGTCAATCCAGTCTTGCACCCAGAAATAGCATTACTCTTAAGGAAGCTTAATCTACACATACAGTGAGAAAAATATTCTCTGTTCCACCTCTAAGATTTCCCACTTAGACCAGGAACAAGTATTAAAGTCAACAAATCAAGGGACAAGGCCTCAAAAGGTACTATTGAACTAAACTATATACCAAGCAACAAAAGATTACAGTTAATGGAAGCAAACTGGCCAATTAATTGAAGAATATGACATCAAAACCACTTTTTACAATCCACAAGAATATCTGATAATTATGTGATTGAGAGAAACTGGAAGTACAAGATATAAAATGGGTGATGCCAAAAAAGAGAAGAAAATAACAGGCTATTATGCCAATTAGGGCTTTTAAAATGTTTTTAAAGCTTAGATATTTAGCTATCACAGGACTGTCATTTTCACCTACTGGACCTACAGAGAGAAAACAAGGTATGAGAGGAGTTTCCTGCAATGTCTAGTTCTCAAAATATAAAAAGGGATTTTAAAAGTATAGAAAGTAATAAGGGAATAAGTAAACCTGCCTTAACATTTGCTAGAGAGCCCAATCCAAGCACTGTATGTTCACCATGTTTTGCTTCAAAGTCAATCTCACCGTCCTGGAGTTTATGTTTCAAGTTTAGTGACTGCTCTGATGACAGTAGCAATAAACACCACATAGCTTTGGTGCCCCAAGAAGTTATACTCCTGCTCCTGACATCAGAAGGCTTGACTTCTAAGCCCTAGTCTACCACTAGATCAGCAGATAAATCATTTAATTCCTATGAAACTGGTCTACCATTTAGCCAGATGGAGAGGAACAGGGGAACAAAATGCTCAACAATATGTGATAGTGCCACATTTTGAAGATGTGGCCTAGCCACATATGCTCACTGACTACACACTATGCCATTCTATTACCTGTTTTACATGGCCTGGTCGTTCAGTGTTTTCACTTTAATCCTAGGTGCTGAATTTTATGAAGACTTGCTTTATGAGGGTCTCTTTTCATTCATTGTGTAGGCACTCAGTGGGCCTTTTCAAACTGAAGACTCATGTTGTAGCATCTTATTCTGTTTTCTAACTTCTAAAATGGTGTTGAAATCTCTCACCTATTAATGACTCTATTTGCACATTTTATCAGAAGTCCTTTGAGGTAATATTTTAAATGTACAGTCAACTCAATTATTAACTCTAATGGCATGTATACTGACTTTGGAATATGGCCTAAAAATTTGTAATGTATAGCATTTCAAGGCAAATAATAAAACTACTTGAAGAAAAGCCTGAGTTGAAGTTTTCTCATCTGCTTCCACATGTAATTACCTACATAGGACTGATAAAAATAAATTATGAAACATTTATACAATAGAACATCATGTTATTATTATTGTTGTTGTTGTAAGCCATTTGAGAACAAGTTGGAGACATCATGCCCTTTTCCACTAAATATTTCAGTATATATTTCCTAGGAACAAGTCACTCTATCACATAATGCTTCTAACTTTAAGACCAACAGATTGAAGGAAGAAGATATACTAACACTAAAATTAACCATATGCATAGGAATTGTACATATAATGTATCTACACTGGAAATAGTCCAAAAAGATTTAGTGATAACAATAAAAGCAGGGCCTTTTTGTAATGATTTCACTTCTTCTTTCTTCCTACGATGGAGGCCCCATGCCAAGCTCTAGAGTCTGGCAGCATAGCATGACCAGCCAACATCCAACATGTTTTCTAAAGCCAACATCAACTTACATTTTATTACTTGTTTTTGATATGCAAAGAATTCTAATGTGCTATATTTAAATGTTGGTTTGTTCTGTATGTATGCCACCCTTTCTTCTTACTCTATTTTAAAAGCTGGAGCTGTCCTAATTTATGAGTATGAAAAAAAAAGATTACTGTATTTGGACTTGCTATTTAAAACGCCTGAATATAATTCTTTCCTTCGTATGTTTTTTGGAATTTTCCCCTATCAGAAAGTTTATCAGGGTCAAGATCTAAGAATTGAAAATGTCCTACACAAGGAAAATGGAGTTCACCTGAAGCTTGTAACTGTGGTCACTTAAAAACTATTTCCTAGTCTTTACCAAAAATTTGAGACAAATTCTAGTCCAAAAAAATTTTTTTTTAATTCTAGGTAAACAAACACCATCAACACATTCAAATGATCAACAAGGATCTACTTTTTAAACGATCTCTCCCAACTGTACGCTTGTGAAATAAACATAGGCTGTGCAAGCAATCACAATGAGAATATTTACAAAAACTTGATAAAATTCAAAAATTGATATAAAGAATTGACACCGAATGTTAATTCAGTGACCAGGTATTATATTACCATATGGAAGATTAAGAGAGAATGAGTTTAAATAGATCTCTGGGATATTTGAGATGGTTTCAAAAATAAATAAAGCAATATTATTAATAGCAGCTTTGCATTTTTGTGGCAAATGAAAGCCAGTGTTCCTTTCACTTACAAGTGCTTAATTAACACCTTAACAAATGTAGTGGACATCTGTTGTTTATGTCTGCCCGCCATCCACTAGGCACTTGCTCCTCTTTCACCCCATGTGGATTTGGAAAATTTGTCAGGCAGAAGGCCTTACTCAGCTCTGGCTTCATGAGCTGGGACAGTTCCTGGGCTAGTCAATCTTTATATCTTCTTCTGCTGTTCACAGAGACTGGGGCAATGGGTGAGCATATGACTCAAGCAGGACCAATCAGAGTCCCCTGATGAGATCCAGTATATGGACCTCAAAGAGGCTCTCTCTCACTGATCTTGACTTACCAAGACCGGATCAGTCTGGAGGTGCCGTCTTTAACTACCACACACATAGAATCTGAGAACAATGCCAGTACCTGGAATAATGCTGAACTGAGTGACAGGGAGAAAGAGCCAGGAATTCTGCTGGGTCCCCGATACAGCTGTGCTTACATCAGCAGCAAACCTGGACTTTTGGGTTAAAAGAGCCAATAAATTCTCTTTTTAAGAATTTGAGCTGAGCTTGCGTTAATTGGAGCTGGATTTCTGTCACTTGTAACAAAGCATCCTGACTACTAGACCAAGGCAAGGCGTTTCCAAAACACAATGTATAATTAAGGCATATATAAGTATACTTGAACAATGGTTGCTCCTAAATGGTACAAAAGCCAAATAAAGATTACAAAGTTAAATGAATGTAATGTCAGCTTAATTTTCTTATAACTTTGCAAATACTTCCAACTATTCACATATAAGCAGCCCTAGACTGTCAGTTGTCAAGAAGAGAGAAGAAAGTGTGTGGACGTAAAGAGGAGAGATTCAGAGGGATCTCTGAGGGAACTCAAGACAAAGGAGCACAGACACCCTTGGTCTGAAAAGCTTTCGAAAGTCATAGCTTCAGTGTCTGTACATTACATGAAAGAATATTAGGTTATTTAGGTTCAAGTCTGAAGGTGCTGTAGTTATAAAAGGAAATTCAGAAAATGTATTAGAGAATGTGACTCAGAATCTGAAAGACAAGTCTTGGGAATGGGGTCATGAAGTTGATTTCTACCAGATTCATATTCCTGCAATATATTAAAAACATACTTCTTAACCAGATGTTTCATCATATAGGTTTGCTCTTCGGGAAAACTTAAAATATAAGATAATAGCCGTTATAAATTTCAGCAAAATAGAGAATTGGATAACCAGTATCTGCCAAGTTCTTTATATAGTCCCAAGTGTTGCATATCTTTCCCTTTTCGCTCTTGGGGAAATAAATATATCTTTCTCCCACAATATGAAAAAAAATCATTGTCCAAAGTTTGGTCACAGCTGTGTAGGCTGGAATTCCTGTCACACGTCTCATGTGTGAATTCTCTCCTACAGGGCATGTTCTGTAAGCTGATCCTTGGGGTCATTTTCCTTTTTGCTTCACCCTCCCCAGTTAACTCCTCAGTCGGAAGAGAGATGCATTTCTAGACCCAGGGAATCAAAGAACGAAGCCAAATGTACAACATTATCTTTTAATGATTTGCATTCACATTCCTTCTAGAAAAGTATCTGGCAGCTTTGTCTTAACTTTGTTTGACAGTGCTCACCCTATCAATGCATGTACTCAATAAATGTTGACTGAATGAACAAATAGAACATACTAAGGAAAAAACATTATACTGGAAGCAAAATTGAGGGTCTCAGATTTTAGATAATGGTCCAAAAACACAAAGCCATTAATAGTAGTCCCAAGTAGTCTCCTGATTCCTAATCTAATGGTCACCCACTAAGCCATTTTTAAATAATGTGTACATGAGAGACATGTTCTCAGGGTATAACCTGGGGTGTGGTCAATTCTAGACAACACTATAGCCCTCACTCTAAGTATATCAAGTGTTCTTTTTTTTATCATTAGCAAAAACCAGTATTTGAATTCTTTATTAAACACAAAATTTTTGAGATATGCCTTAAAACAGATGGTGACAAACTAGTGCGTTGAGATCAAACAAGCTGAAACAATTACACTAGACTAGCCTAAGATATACAGGGCTTTTCCCTGAGAATACCAAAGCCATCCACTTGATTTTACCTTACAGTCATTCTTCTTGAAGTCACAAGATCTTGAGTTGTTGTGTCCCTCTTTTATGCTCCTTGGTTAGAAACATATACCTCCCTAGATTGTACTTGAAGTTGGAAATTACATCATTCATCTTTGTATCACCAGAGCTTACCCCAAAGCCAAGATCTGACTCAACAGATGTCAGTTTGTAAGTGAGGACTATCAGATATTCACATGTAAGATGATGAACCTAGAGCCCCACCTCAAACCATATGCAAAAATTAACTCAAATGGATCATAGACTTAAATGAAAGAGTTAAATAGAGACAAATATAGGAGAAAATCTCTGAGGTATTAAATTAGGTAAAGATTTTTTTAGGTAGATACCAAAAACACATTTCATAAAGAAAAAATTAAATTAGACCTCTTCAAACTTTAAAACTTCACACAACAAAAGACATGATTAAGAAAATAAAAAGATAAGCAACAGACTACAAGAAAATATTTGCAAACACGTATCTGATGAGGGATTTACATCCAAAATATACAAATAACTCCTACAACTCAATAATAAAAAGACAAACGATGCAATTTAAAAATGGGCAAAATATATAAGCTGATTATTTCACTAAAGAAGATATGCAAATGGCTAATGGCTAATAAAGACATGAAAAGATGTTCAACATCTTTAGTCATTGAGGAAATGCAAATTAAAACAAGTATAAGATGTCATTTCTCTTCCACTAGAATGGTTATAATAAACAAGGCAGACGGTAACACATGTTGTGAGGTGTGAAGAAAGGGAACCCCTCATACATTGCTACTGGGAATGCAAAATGGTGTAGGTACTTTGAAAAACATTTTAGCAGTTTCTTAAAAAGCTAAACATAAAACTACCAAAAGAACCCAGCAATTCCACTCCTAGATATCTACACAAGAGAAATAAAAACATATGTCTATACCAAGCCTAGCATAGAAATGTTCACAGCAGAATTATTTATAAGAGCCCTACACTGAAAACAACCTGAACGTCAAACAATGGGTGAACAGATATATTAAATGTGGTATACCCATATAATGGAATACTACTGGACAAGATAAAGGAAGGAACTACCAACACATGCTATATCACATACAAACTCAAAAACATCTGACAAAGAGAAAGCCAGATACAAGAGATCATATTGTATGCTTCTACTTATATAAAGTGTCCAGAAAAAACAAATTTATAGACATAAAATAGATTAGTAGTTGCCTGGGAATGGGAATGGGGATAATTGTAAATAAGCATAAGGGATCTTGTTGGGAGGATGAACATGTTCAAGAACTGATTTATGGTGGATGGCTGCACCACTCAGTAAAGTTATTAATAATCACTGAATGGTACACTCGCAATGGATGAATTTTGTAATGTGTAAAATATATCTCACTATGTTGTTTTTTAAAAAGACAAGTGAATGAATCACAGCTTCACTTATATGCCTTGAAAAGATTATTCTCTTGTCATTTATATTCTTTTATATGGCTATACCACCCATTACAGAAGCTCTCTACTCTCCTTAACCTTAAGATTCTCACCCTCCTCCAACCCCCACCAAAACTCTCTCAAAATTCTTTAGTATATTTTAGCAAACTGTCCTAGTCCTTCCATTAACAACAGGGAAACATGTGCCCTTTGACAATGGCTCACTCACATTTTTACAGAGTCTTTATTTAGTACAGGTACATGACCCTCAGAATGCTGACAGTTTGACAGAAAAGATAGGATTCACAGAAATAACTATGAGATAGAGGTTCTGAGGATGGTGAGATCCTACTGGCTGTGAATGGGAGAAAACTGAGAAAGTCTTCCTCCACGAAGTGTCATCCAAACAAGACCCTGTATGACAGCGAGAATTCCCACACCTGGAAATGAGCAGTACAAGACCCCTATGACTAGGGCCATTGGGTGAGTACATCTATTCTGAGTGCTCTGAGCCATATAGATCTTTATCCTTGATCTTTCTCTTTCATGTCAAACCATGTTCACCTTCTTTTGGTTCTGTTATCATGCCTAACTATTCAAAAAAACTCAGGCAGACAAAGAGCAGAAGCTGAAGAAATAATTGAGTTTTATTTGAGTTCTGTGATTGTTAAGTTATCCCCACATTTGCAATACATAATTGTGTCTTAGAAGGTACTATTTCACGAATGCTGTTTTTCTCAAATTTAAGCTCCTGACACCCAGAGATAATGTCACAGAGGGGAGGGCTAGAAAAGCAGTAGGAAGAGAAGTCCTGCCAGAACACAAGCTCTAAAGCTCTGGAAAAAGATACCTTCTTTAGTGATAAATTTGCCAGACATGGGTACAATTTTCCCTGATAAATGTGAATCAAAAATTACTATGTACTATCTTCTGTCCGACCATGCATGGAAAATGAATCCCGACTTTAGTGGGAAACCCACTGAACCAGAAGTTTGACCCTTAGAGAAGCTATTGAATCACTACATGGAAAAATATTGCCTAATTTGCTTCTTTGGTTCCAAAGCATTTTTATACTTTGAACAAAACATGTATAGGTAAAGTGTCACCATTTTCAATATTTCTGTCCTTTACTATTTATCACACAATGAACTAATTCAATCATTAAGCCAATACTTACAGAGTACCTACCATGTGCCAGGCATTGGGCTAACATTGATGAATGAGATAAAACACAAAGTTCAAGTATAGTTCAATGTTTATAAAAGAATTTTAATAGGAAAAAAAAATCTGACTTCATAATAAATCTGTTCCTTTGGCTTTAACCCTGTGCTCTGTTTCCTAGACTTAGTCTTGCTGTTCTGCATCATTTGTAAAAGAATGCTGCCTATAGCCTGAAATACACAGGATAGCCCATTCTCAAGGCTCTGACCTTTAAGGGTATTAACACTTTTCCATTCATATAAAGACAAAAAGGTGCAGGATAGAAAATAACATTTGTTTTGTTGGAGGTGTACAGGGATACCATGACCTGACCCACATAGACAGCTGCAAGAACAAAGGATTCTGACATCAAGTTTGCAACAACTATACCTCCTTCCCTTTTGAATATAAAAGGAGCCTGAATTCTGATGTGGCAAAGATGGCTCTCTAAGATGTTAGTCTGCCATCTTCTTGGTCTGCCGGCTTTCTGAATAAAGTCATTATTCCTTGCCCCAAAACCTCATCTCCCGATTTACTGGCCTGTCATGAGGTGAGCAGAACAAATTTGGACTCAGTAACAGTATGGCTACAATAGCCAAGATATGGGAGCAATCTAAATGTCCATCGACAGATGAATGAATAAAGATGTGGTGTGTATATATATCTATGCAGGACTCAGATATGGGCAATGAGATTACTGGCCACAGTAGAAGCAGTATAGCAGAGTAGCTAAAAGCCTAGATTCTGGACTTAGACTCTGTGGGAGACATAAACATCATAGCAGCTCAAAATCGCTTGACTATTCACTCCATGTTTTGATAGTTCCTTCCGTTGTCAATTTCACCTTCCCAAGGTAGCATAAAAACAAAAACAAAAAGCTGCATTTCCCATTCTCCTCTGTAGTTAGTGTCTAGATATTAACTTAAATGATACACATTTGCTGCACCAAGGAAGACCTTGATGCAGAAGTGAGCTATGGAAGGAAATAGGCTGGTCACAAGGCATCATTCTACAGGCTCCAGAGTGGATGGCAGAAGCCAACACTTTTTAAGAATCAGCAGTGGTAACAACTTCTTGATTCATCCAGCTCTTGAGTATGATACCGAAAGAATCCTGACTAAGACAAAGCTTCAAAACTGGCTGACCCAGCTAAAAGCTTGTGCTGTAACACCCAACACAGGTATTTCCTCTATGATACTTTTCCTAACTCTGGTAAATCAGTCTCATCCTCCTTTCTGCCCTCCTTTAACAGTGATAATTATTTTCAGTACATTGATAATTTTATAGTAGTTTCTTTGGAGACTGTTTGTTCTGGAAGCTTATATGTAAAAATTGTCAGCACTGAGATTATTACACAAGGGGACTTTGGCACACAATTTCACTGAACCTAATGGAACTAACCTAATGAACTGAACCTAATGTTTGTGATGTGGTCCCTCTAGGACTCAGCACAGTAATTGATTCTCAGACCTTAGTGTCCATAAAGATTATGTGTAGAGCTTGTTAAAATGTATATTCCTGGGCTTTACCCACAGAGATTCTGATTTATTTGGGCTGAGAGGGGGCCCAGGAATTGCAGGTTATGTAGATAGAGGTGTTCCATTGGCTATACTTTCTTTTTTAAATTGAAGTACAGTTGATTTACAACGTGTGTTAGTTTCAGATGTATAGCAATGTGATTCAAATATATATATTATATTCAGATTTTATATATATATATATATATATATATATATATATATATATATTCTTTTTCAGATTCCTTTTCATTATAGGTTATTACAAGCTATTGAATATAGTTCTCTGGGCTATACGGTAGGTCCTTGTTTATGATCTATTTTATATGTAGTAGTATGTATCTGCTAATACCAAACTCTTAATTTATCCCTCCCCTCACATTTTCCCCTTTGGTAACCATAAGTTTGTTTTCCATGTCTATGAGTCTTTTTCTATTTTGTTAATAAATTCATTTGTATCTTTTTTTAGATTCCACATATAAGTGATATCATATATTTGTCTTTCTCTGTCTGACTTACTTCACTTAGTATAATAATCCCTAGGTCCATCCATGTTGCTGCAAATGGCAAATGATATTATTTCATTTTTATGGCTGAGTTATATATATATTCTATATCCATAGAATATAAGAGGTTGTCTTAATATGTTCTGGTTTCTATAATGAAAGTAGTATAAACTGGATAGCTTATAAACAACAGAAATACTATTTTTCACAGTTCTGGATACTGAGACATCCAATATCAAGGCCCCAGAGATTTGGTGTCTAATGAGAGCCCACTTCTTGGGTCATAGACTGTATCTTTTCCCTTTGTCCTCACATGGCTGAGGGATCTGCCCTCATGAACTAATCATCTTTCAAAGTTGTTGCCTCCTAACACTATCACTTTGGGAACTAAGATTTCAACATATGAATTTTGGAAAGACATAAACATTCAGTCCATTGCAGAAGTGTTTGGAGTAGGAAGACATGAGCACTTCACAGAACATATTCTAACCCCAAAATGGACTTAATATAACTGTCTTTAAAGACCCTCTCCACTAATACCAAAGCAATCAGACCTAGTACAGTAAATGCGAAAGCAAAATTACTCCCATCTGCTAATGACCTAAGACCACAAGAAGTAACTGAATCTGTTGACCAATTGCTTCAGAAATTAATGATCCAATATTAAGTATGCCAAGACCCAAATATTCATTTTCCACATACAAATTTCAGCAGCACTCAAATGGAAAATACTAAATAATTCAATAGGTCAACTAATGTAATTATCTGAGGTTATATCTTGAAGATAACTTGGCAGGCTTATCAGGCTGCAGACCAGGTCAAATTAAAACATTGCACATGATCCCTATTAAAGTTCCATACAAAAAGCTGGTAACTATTGATACTTACCAATGGAATATGTGTTCTTTGCTTGTGATATAAAATTTAGGAATTCAACAGAATGCTTGTCTAAACATTTAAGCATATAAAACACCCCGTGGGATAGATGTGTTCCACTGGGGTGGGTGTTCTATTCTCATAAAAATGTCATCATCTACAAGACTCATTTTTTAGATCATACCTCAGTCCTGCTCCATGAACTTCAACAGTTCCTCCTTTGTTTCTGAGCTCATATTAACTGTCTTGGTAAGGTTACTGACATCCAAAAAACTGCTCCAAGGGGTTGAACAATGGGAAACTATGTACTTTACTTTTGCTTCCAGAAAAAACATGGTTTCTTCATGGTCATTATAAGAGTCAACCTTAAAAAAAAAAAAAGGAGTCAACCATATTAAGAATATTTCTGACTTTTTAAAGTCCTTTAGAAAATGTTGCCCAGTGTGGTGCTTAATGTTCCTATGTGAAAATTCTCACAGAAGACTACCCTCCTGCTTATAAAAATGTGTAGCCTTCTGACATAATGAAAAGTATATAGCACATGCACTGTTCATTTTTATTTTATCTACCAGAAACCTTGAAGCCAAATTTAGTGCTCAATGACAATAATTATCTTTAGCTGTTTGGGGGTGATAATTAACTTTTTTCCTTTATTATTTGGTTCATAGTCTCTTAATAGTGTGTTATTAATATCAAAGTCTCAAATTATTTTTTTCTACTGGTTAAATCTAACATAAAATTCACTCACTTTAAATGTATGGTTTGAAGAGTTTTAATTGTATATAATCAATTGTGGATCATCACTACAGCCAAGTTATAGAATATTTCCAGTACCCTAAAAAATCTCCTCTTTGCAGTTGATCCCTTCCCTTGACACCAAGCCCCAGGCAACCACTGATCTACTTTCTGTCACTACAGTTTTACCTTTTTTAGAATTTCATGTGAATGAGATCATACAGAATATAATTTTGTGACTTCTTTCACTTAGCACAAGTATTTTGTTCCCTTTTTATTACCAAATAAAATTCCATTGTATGGTTATGCCACAAATTTATTCATTATTCAATTGATAGACAACTGGATTGTTTCATTTGAGGCTATTATGAATAATGCAGTTGTAAATTTTTCTATGGACATATGTTTTCATTTCTCTTGGGTCAATACCTAGGAAGCAGGACTGCTGGATCCTGTGGTAAGCATATGCTTACTGTATAAGGCAAAGCCAAGTTGTTTTCCAAAGTAGCTGAACCATTTTGCAATCCCACCATTAATGTATGAGCATTCCGACTTCTCCACATCTTTATCAACACTTTGTTGCCAGGCTTTTTAATTTTAGCCATTCTACTGAGCGTGCAGTGATTTTAATTTTCATTTCCCTGATGACTAGTGATATTGCGTATCTTTTCATGTGCTTATCAGCCATATTTTTATATTCTTTTTTAAAGTATCTGTCCTTTATCTACTTTTATTAAGTTGTTTGTTTTCTTATTATTAACTATATGAGTTCTTTATATATGCTGAATCCAAGCCTTCTGTCACATATATGTTTTGCAAATACCTCCGCTTACTCTGAGATGCCTTTTCATTTTCTTAACTACATCATTCACAGAAAAATGTTTTAAATTTTCATAAGGTGATTTTATCAATTGATTCCTTTTATGATTCATGATTTTTATTATCTATTTGAGAAACCTTTGATTAACCCAGGCTTTTTCAACCTCTGTACTGTTGATAATTGGGATCAGATAATTCTTTGTTGTGGAGGCTATCCTGTGCATTGCAGAATGTTTATGAGCATGTCTTGTCTCTACTCATTAAACAGTGTGCTCCCCACTGCAGTTGTGACAATCAAAAATTTTTTATTTTGGTTGTCACAACTGACATTGCCAAATGTCCCTTGAAGGACAAATTACTCCTGGTTGAGAACCACTGGCCTAACTCAATGTCACAAAGATTTTTCTCTTAATTTTTTTAGACGTTTTATAGCTTTAGCTTTTACATTTAGGTCTGCAGTCCATGCCAAGTTATTTCCTGTGCAAGGCTGATGTAAGAATCAAAGATCATTTTTTCCAGACAGATATTCAATTGTTCTAGCACCATTTGTTGAAAAGACTACCCTTTTCCCCATTAGACTACCTTGGCACGTTATTGGCAAATCATTTGATCTTATAAATTGGGATCGATTATTGAGCTCTCTATTCCATTCTGTTTCCATGTGTCTATCCTTATGCCAATACCACACAGTCTTGATTATTGTAGCTTTAGAATAAGTCATGAAATTAGGTAGTCTATATATCTTATTCTTCTTTAGCAAAATTGTTTTGGCTAGTCTAGGTCCTTTGCTTTTCCATACATTTTAGAACAAGCTTTTCAATTTCTTTTTCTTTAATGAACTTTTTATTTTGTAGTAATTTTAGATTGGCAGAAAAGTTGCTGGGAAAATTGGATAGCTACAGATAAAACAATGAGATTAGAATGTTTCCTCACACTATATGCAAAAATAAACTCAAAATATATTAAAGACCATGATGCATGAACTAAAACCATAAAACTCCTAGAAGAGAACATAGGCAGAACACTCTTTGACATAAATCATAGCAATTTTTTCTTGGATCTTTCTTCTAAGGCAAAAAAAAAATAAAAGCAAAAATTTTTAAATGGGATCTAATTAAACTTAAAAGCTTTTGCACAGCTAAGGAAATCATCAACAAAACAAAAAGAACCTACAGAATGGGAGAAAATATTTGCAAATGATATAACCAACAAGGGGTTAATGTCCAAAATATATGAACAGCTTGTACAACTCAATGTTGAAAAAACAAACAACCCAGTGAAAAAAGGACCAGAAGACCTAAATAAGACATTTTTCCAAATAAGACATACAGGTGGCTAATAGGCACATGAAAAGATACTTGACATTACTAATTATTAGAGAAAATGGAAATCAAAACAATGAGTTATCACCTCACACCTGTCATAATGGCTATTATTGAAAAGTCTACAAATAATGTTGGAGAAGTGGAGAAAAGGGAACCCTTGTACATTGTTGGTGGGTATATAAACTGGTGGGGGGGAAAGGTATAGCTCAAGTGGGTAGAGCACATGCTTAGCATGCATGAGGTCCCGGGTTCAATCCCCAGTACCTCCTCTAAAAATAAATAAACAAACCTAATTACCTCCCTCCCCCTCCCCTAAAGATAAAATAAATAAGACAAAATAAAACATTAAAAAAATGACAAAAAAATAAAATAAAATAAATAAATAAACTGGCGGAGCCACTATGAAAAGCAGCATGGAGATTCCTCAAAAAACTAAAAATGGAACTAACATATGATCCAGCTATTTCACTCCTGGGTATATATCCAGCAAAAAAAACAAAAAAACTAATTTGAAAAGATATATGCACTCAGGGTTCATAGCAGCACTATTTACAATTGCCACAATACTGAAGCAACCCAAATGCCCAGCAACAGACAAATGAGTAAAGAAGATGTGTGTGGAGTGTGTTTGTGTATGTGTGTGCGTGTGTGTGTGTGTGTGTGTGTGTGTACAGTGGAATATTACTCAGCCATATTAAAGGAATGAAAGCATGCCATGTGCAGCAATGTGGATAGACCTAGAGAATATTTGGCTTAGAGAAATAAGTCAGACAGAAAGACAAATACTGTGATATCACTTACATGTGGAAT
Organism: Vicugna pacos; assembly: GCF_048564905.1. NCBI lineage: Eukaryota > Metazoa > Chordata > Mammalia > Artiodactyla > Camelidae > Vicugna > Vicugna pacos. Next base: position 55,722,240 of record NC_132989.1, read on the forward strand.
CTAAAAAAATATGACAAGTGAATGTATATGCAAAACAGAAATAGACATAGAGAACAAACTAGTAGTTACCAGTGGGGAGAGGGAAGGAGGTAGGGACAAATTAGGGGTATGGGATTAACAGATACAAACTATGTATAAACAGATAAGCAACAAAGATATATTGTATAGCATAGGGAATTATAGCCATTATCTTGGAATAACATTTAATGGATCAAAATCTGCAAAAATACTGAATCAGTATGATGTACATCTGAAATTAATATAATACTGTAAGTTAACTATACTTCAATAAAAATAAATAAAATGACTTTATGAAAAGCTTTCACTATTATAATATTAAGTATACATATACGCTGTATGAGTTCAACTCTAAGTTTTTTAAGTACAGAACAGAAGACTAGAAGCTACTATGCCATAAACTTAATGGTGGTTAGTGGGACTGTAGTTGTTTTCTTTTTCTTCTTCCTACTTTCTATTTTTTAACAGTGAGCCAAGAAAACAATAACATTTTTTATTTTTTATAAAAATATACCTTACTGTTGAATTTCTGACCTGGCAAAAACTTTAGAAAGCTAGTTCACTCTATGTACTTCAATGATAAGAAAATTTCCTTATCAGTAGGAGTCACAGAGAGTTTAAAAAATATTTATCTAAGTCTACAAGGTGAGTTGATAGCCCTCTAAAAATTGACTGTCTCCTGACTCTTGATATATCACATTCTGATCATTTTCGTTGTGTTTCAGCTTTCATTTCTAGGGTTAAGGAAATGGCATGGTTCACATGAGCAATATTTAATTAAAACATTTTAAACTCTATTAAATAGAATACCTCAAACAAGCTTAATTTTAATATAAATGCTCTAGAACCTGAAAAATGGAAGGAAATCTAGAGTTGTTTTCCAATGAATATTTTAAATGTAAATAAAAGTGGAGTTTTATTCTAGAAAGCTTTCCAGTTTTGAGATTTAAGATGAGTAATAAAGAACCCTATAGTACATTTTATTTATTAAAAGCTCATTATTCCCTTGTTAGAGTTACTACTGTTTGTTTACAGTTGTCCAAACAGAAATGATTGAGTACAATGTGATCTTATAAATCAGGACTTTCTGTTATAAACTGTTTGACCTTTATGGTTCAACTCTCAGGATTTAAATGATATAGTACCAGAATTACTGATAATTATCTACCAGATCATACATTGGACATAACAAACTTTAACTTGGTTTCAAATATCCCAAACAATTTTTTCCTGAAGTCTTTCTAAATATAAAAAAACATTTCTAGTTTAACATTTCATGGCACTGGAAGATAATCCAAAGAGAATGTTTAAGGTTAGTAGAGTGTTTATCTTATCAAAAGTCGTCTGGTCTCTTTGGGTTACTGTTTGGATTCTAGCTAATCAGGCCTATTTACTAGTTTAAGAACACTCAGCAATTAACCGTATTCAAACAGCACTAATTTGCTATGTTATTTCAGCTGGGAAAGCAGTTATATGAACCAATACAGCGTCCTTACTAAAAATAAATGACAGCACTTTCCACTCCCTAGGGAGTTAGTTTTTAAGTATGTCACACTGCCACACTGCATAACAAAATCAAAGAGTGTGAAACATCTAAATAATACAAAACCCAAAAGACATGCCATGTTTTCAGATTTAAAAAAAATAATAAAGTAACTGCCAACAAAAACATCACTGCAGGAAGACAAAACAAATATAAAGAGAATTTAAGAGGTAGGTTGTGGCCTCTTTTCCTTCATGAACCACTACCTTCCTTGTTTTTAAGACTGCTTGGCTGTATTAGCAATTTTTAGCACACAGTAGCTCAAATCAACAATACATTTGCTCTTCAGACTTTGACACCTCCCCAGCTGCTAGGCCTGTGCTTAACCAAACAAGTACAGTAGAGCAAGTAGAACATTTATGTAACACAGAGACTATAAATGTTCTTTGAGAAACAAAGAGATCTACTCATTCTAGAAGATATGACAAAGGGATAAGAACATTACACTTTAAAACAGATTTAAAACTCCTATGAGGAATTATATGTATCTCATAAATTTGTAGCTAAAAGCATCACACCATTTGTTTACTGACAATAAAATATCCTTTCTTTTCTCTAAATAATTTTTAAAAATTCATTTAGCAGCTATCTGGTGTTAGATACTATACTAAGAACTTCACATGCATTCCTTCATTTAATCCTTGAAACAATCCTATGAGGTGTACTTTTATCTTCATTTTGTAGATGGAGAAACTAAGACATAAGGTCATTCAACTATTAAATACTGGACCATGGTTTGAACTCATGAGGTCTGACTTCAGAGCCTGTGTTCTTACCCACTGTGGACAAATCAAAATGACACTAAAGAATTTTCAGAATAAAAGAGATATCAAAATACGTGAAATAAACATTACTGATAATAAAATCATAAAACAATCCTATCTATGGTCTTTCTTTTCCCACTGACAGATATTTAGTGACTTCCCTTACCAACACTAACGCTTCCCCCTTTCTGCCTTTTTCTCTTAATACACGTGCACGCACGCATGCACGCACACACACAGCCACACTAATAGTACCTGTCGTATTGAAAAATACAGCAGGAAAAATGTTCTACTTCAAAAAATGGACTAAATGCTAAGTGAACTTATGGGGTAGGGAGGTGAAGAGAGATCCTTATTTAAACAATCGATTAGCTGTTCCCACTTGTGTGTTTACTTCTAGGTAAACTCATTTACAGGTACATAGGAACAAGTAAAAAAGTCTCTCCAGACGATCTGGTTCCTGGATTTCCTTCACTTCTCTGCTCAAGTAGAAGGCCTGCTTTTTACCTGACAGAAACAAATGCAGTGGGTTTTCCAGAACAGAGCTAAAAATAAATTTTCTCTGAATAAACTTAGCTCTTACTGAAGCAGATCCTGTAGACTATCATTTTCCAGCCTACAGAACTTTCAGTGATGAAGGAAATGCTTAACATCTCTGCTGTACAATACAGCAGCCACTAGCCACATGTGGCTACTGCAAACTTGGTATGAGGCTAGTGTAACTTAGAACAAACTTTTTAACTTATCTCATTTTAAACAATCACGTATAGGTAATGGCTATCATTTGGACAGAATAGCTATAGACTCATCTCAATAACTACCATTCACTGAGTGTCTATTATGTGCTACAAAGCTACCTTTGAGGAAGGTAATATTTTGTCCCCACTTTACAGATAAAGAACTTGAGGCTAAAAGAGATTAAGTGACTTGCTCATGGCTTTACAACTAATAAGTGGTAAATTCTGGATTTTACACCCATGTCTGTCCCTCTCATGGCCTGAGACTTTCACTATCAGTTGTTCCCAACACTGGCTGCATATTAGCTGGTGTGCTTTTCAAAAATGCTCATCCTCAAGTCCCACGTCTCAGTAATTTTTATTTAATTGGTCAGGGGCAGAGCTCAGGGACATGCATATCTCTGAAACTTCCACTGTGCAACGCAGGTGTGACCAAGTCCTCCTGGCAGTGGATGACCATTTTCGAATAGGAGCTAAGATGAAGTTCTACTTCTACCTCTTCTCTTCAGCCTGGTTACCAGTTTAAGGCTAAAAAAGGTCCCAGCCCTTCTTTTTGCAGATCAGAGTAAATATCTAAGAGAGTTATTCTGAGCTAGGGTGAGGTCACATAGCTGGTGTTTTAATGGAGAAGAGACCGGCCTTGGGCATGAATTTATATGTAAGTGCTCCAGCTTTTGGTGTTGTGGGGACAGCAAACAAGCAAAAGTCAGGAAAGCTGTTAAGGGACTAAAGCCCTATGCAGCAACTCAGAAGCCCAATGGCAGACAAAGGCTGGGAGTATGTAGCATTTGACTATTTCTGGAGGTGGGGATACTGGGCTCTCCCAGACTTAGTTTTATCTTCTGCATCCTCTCTTTCTATCACTCCAATGTCCTCAGGAGTGGTCTAAGAGCCTTTATTCAGCTTTCTTCACTCTTCCAAGGTTACTTCTTTTTGTGTGTGTTAAGATATAGCTGACATACAACATTACATTAGTTTCAGGTGTACAGCATAGTAATTCATCACTTGTATGCCTTACAAAATGACCACCACAATAAGCTTGGTTAACATCAGCATCAAACATCATTACAAAAAAATTTTTTCCTTGTGATGTGATAAACTGTCAACATTAATCTTTTTTGCTTGTTTGTTTTTCCCTTTAACAGAGGCATTGGGGATTGAATCCAGGACCTCATGCACACCAAGCACATGCTCTACCACTGAGCTATATACCCTGTACCCCTGTTGATGTTATTTTTAACAGAGATACCCTTACCTTTGCACTTAAGCGGTGATTAAAATTATGACTGTGAAATAAATGAAAGCAGATTTTGGGATTCAAGAGACTGAGATTCCTCACTTTCTGGATGAGTTCAGGTATCTGAATATGTATTTGGTAAATAACTTTGAAAAAACCAAAACAAAAAAGTTCCTTCAGAACCTTTGCACGTGACTCACAAAAGTAGGTAAAGAAGATGACATCAGTCTCTAGGGCAGGATTACAGGTTTACCTCCTTTTATTGTACTTTGTAGGTACTATATTTTATATAAATTGGAGGTTTGCGGCAATCCTGTGTCAGGAAAGTCTATTGACATCATTTTTCCAATAGCATTTGCTCACTTCATGTCTCTGTGTCACATTTTGGTAATTCTCAAAATATTTCAGATTTTCATTATTATAACAATTGTTTTGGTGATCTGTGTTCAGTGATATTTGATGTTACTACTGTAATTGTTTTGGGGTGTCATAAACTGTGCCCATATAAGACAGCAAACTTAATAAAGTTTGTGTGTGTTCTGACCTGCTGTTCCCCCATCTCTCCCTCTCCTTGGGTCTCCTTATTTCCTGAGACACAACAGTATTGAAATTAAGCCAATTAATAACCATGCAATGGCCTCTAAGTGATCAGTGAAAGGAAGATTCGAACTTCTCTCACTTTAAACCAAAAGGTAGAAATGATTAAGCTTAGTGAGGGAGGCATGTTGAAAGCTGAGATAAGATAAACAAGTTCCTTCTATATAGCACGGGGAACTATATTCAATATCCTGTAGTAATCTATAATGAAAATGAATATGAAAACAGATATATGTATGTGTATGCATGACTGAAACATTATGCTGTACACTAGAAACTGTTACATGGTAAACTGACTATACTTCAATAAGAAAGAAGAAAGCAAGCAAGCAAGCAAGCAGGCAGGCAGGCAAGCAAGTAAGCAAGCTGAGATTGGCTGAAAGATAGGCCTCCTGCACAAAACATTTGACCAAGTTGTAAAGTCTAAGGAAAAGTTCTTAAAGGAAATTAAAAATACTACTCCAGTAAACACATGAATGATAACAAAGCAAAATAACATTATCGTTCATATGGAGATGTCTAGTTATAGTAGTCTGCATAGAAGATCAAAAAACAGCCACAAAGTTCCCTTAAACCAAGCCCTAACTCCCCTCAACTCTATGAAGGCCAAGAGAGGTGAGGAAGCTGCTGAAGAAAAATTTCAAGCTAGCAGAGGCTGGTTCATTAAAAAAGAAGCCATCTCCATAACATCAAAGTGCAAGGTGAAGCAGCAAGTGCTGATGTAGAAGCTGCAGCAAATTATCCAGAAGGTCTAGCTGAGATCTCCAGCTACACTAAACCGTAGGTTTTTCATGTAGACGAAACACCCTCCCAATTAGAAGAAGATGCCACGCAGCACTTTCATAGCCAGAGAGGAGAAGTCAATGCCTGGCTTTAAAATTTCAAAGGACTCACTTGTTAGGGGCTAAGGCAGCTGGTGACCTAAAGTTGAAGCTAATATTCATTGACCATTCCAAAAATCCAAGGGCTCGTAAGAATTATGCTAAATCTACTCTACCTGTGCTCTATAAAATGGAAACAGCAAAGCCTGGATGTGCTGACAACATGGTTTACTGAATATTTAATGCCCACCGTTGAGACCTACTACTCAGAAAAAAAGATTCCTTTCAAAGTATTACTGCTCATTATTATCTGGCCACCCAATAGCTTTAATGGAGATGTACAAGGAGATTCATGTTGCTTTCAATATCTATTCTGCAGCCCATGGATCAAGGAATAATTTTGACTTTCAAGTCTTACTACTTAAAAAATACATTTCATAAAGCTATGGCTGCCATAGATACTGATTCCTCTGATGGATCTGGGCAAAGTAAATTGAAAACCTCCTGGAAAGGATTCACCATTCTGGATGCCATTATGAATACTGGTAATTAATGGGGAAAGGTCAAAATATCAACATTAACAGGCGTTTGGAAGAAGCTGATTCCAACCTCCATGAATGATTTTGAGACATTCAAGACTCAGTGGAGAAAGTAACTGCAGATGTGGTGAAAACAGTAAGAAAACCAGAATCAGAAGTAGACCCTGAAGATGTGACAGAATTGCTGCAATCTCATGAAAAAAACCTAAACTGATGGGGAGTTGCTTCTTATGGATGAGCAAAAAATGTGGTTTCTTGAGATGGATTCTACTCCTGGTAGAAGCAGATTCTGTGGTAAAGTAGATTCTGGTAGAAAGAAGATAATGTGAAAATTGGTGAAATGACAACAAAGGATTTATAATATTACATAAACTTAGTTGATAAAGCAGAGGCAGGGTTTGAGAGGATTGACTCCAATTTTTAAAAAGTTCTACTGTAGGTAAAATGCTATATCAAACAGCATAGTATGCTACAGAGAATTCATTTGTGAAAGCAAGAGTCACAAGGAGTCACATCTTTGTGGCAAACTTCATTGTTGGCTTATTTTAAGACAGGCATCAACACTGAGGCAAGACCTTTCACCAGCAAAAAGATTACAACTGCCTAAAGGCTCAGATGATAGCATTTTTTAGCAATACAGTGTTTTTAAATTAAGGTATGTACCTTGTTTTTTAGTTCTATTGCACACTTAATAGACTACAGTATAGCATAAACATAACTTTTATATGCCCTGGGGAAACCAAAAAATTTGCGTGACTCACTTTATTGTGGTATTTTCTTCACTGTGGAGATCTGGAACCAAACCTAGGACATCTCTAAAGGTATGCCTGTATGTTTTGTTTCAGGGACTGTAAAGGCTGAAAAGTGATAAACTAAGAAGAGAAAATGAGAATACCGGCAAAAATTTAAACAGAGGAATTGATACTGTGCTCATACACACTCCAAGGGTCCTGGTAAGCACTGGAAACCTGCATTTATCCTTGTCTTGGGTTAGGAGACCTCTAAATCGAATTCTGGGGGTTGAAAAGAAAATCAACAATGCAAACGAAACTCACAAAAATTTCAAATGCTGCTGTAAACATTACCCACTTAGACTAGCCAAGTATGTCTTTCTCTCCTACTAGAACAGAGGAAAAATAAAAATAATTTGTGATTAAGATTCTCCTCAGGAATGGTGTGTGGCTATAAAATGCACTATGGAAATCATCTCTCAGTTCAGGAACTCAGCACAGCTGCTCCAATAAGAAGGTTGTCTATGTTCTGAAGCTCAATGAACTTGTATTCTAAGAATATGCCTTTAGAAGTAACAGCTCTGAAAGCCATGAGCAAAAAAATCTCAAGGATGATTGCAGCAAATGGCTTCAAATAAAAAAATCTAGTCTGTTGGCAAGTACCCTTTAGAAGGCAGGACTTGAATTCTCTTGAAATAAAATCACCAATCATTCTTATGGCCTGCTGCTTACGAAAGTAGGGAAAACAGGTTTTTGGAGCTACAGCTGCAGATTCAAAAATGAGTATCAGTAGATTTTGCTTTAGTAATGTAAAAAGTAAAACATTCCCAAAGGGAACAGAAAGAATTAGCTAAGGATGTTTAGAGATGTGAAAGAAGATAATGGTAGAAAAAGCCACTTCAAATATCTCCAGACTTGAATTTCAAGCCAAGGTTTCTTTTGAATCTTATCTATCACCCCAGGCCTTTTTTTCTTTCTTTCTTTCTTTTTTTTTTCCCTTTCTTAATAGTAATATATGCCCAAGGCTTAAGAATAACACAGAGGTGTGTAAAACTAAACTGTTAAAATCTTCTGACCTCTATCTGTTCTCAATCCTGTTCCAAATCTCTAGAAATTTCTTTTTTTAAATCATTGCCTAGCTCTTAAGGTTAGGTTAAAGAAATACCTAGTCAGATATGCGTAAGTCTATTTCTCTGATCTCGAATTTTCTATTAGGGGCCAGTTGTGTAAGCTATAAGATAGGAGACAGAATCAAAAGATGGAAACTCTACTGCTCACTTCTTCCCAATCACTTTTGTGCCTTTGAGCAAAGAACGTCCTCCCTGGAATGCTTTTCCCCAGATGGAAAGTAAGAGAAGTGAAAACACTGATTCCTGGTTCACTTTGAATTTAAATCTTCTGTACCAGTGCTATCCAAGAGAAGCCTAAGTGAGCAACAAATGTGAGTCACATTAGTCACTTTAAGTTTTTTTCATAACCATTAAAACTAAAAAGAAGCAGGTGAAGGTAATTTTAATAATTTTTTCATAAATATATTCAAAATAGTATGATGTCAACATGTAAGCAACATTAAAACATTAAAATTTTAACAACATAAATAATAGTTTCCATTCTATTTTTCCAATTAAGTATTCAAAATCTAGCGTGTATTTGACAAAAGACATCTCAGTTCAGAGTAGCTACATTTCAAGTGTTCAGGAGTGACATGTGGTTAATTGCTACTTTCTGAGTAGCACAGCTTTACATTAGTGCTGGACATTATTTCAGAAAAGCTCTCTTCCAGTGAGTAGCTCACTTCTGCATCTCTATACTTGATTGCCTCTGCTGTCAACAAAACATTATTATTGATTATCATTTGTTGACAATATTTAATTATCAACCAGAAAGTGTTGAATCTACTTAGACTTCTCATAGAGATTCAGTTATCAGATTGTTGATTAATACCAGTGCTGTTTCCGCATAATATATTTAGTCTTCAAGTGAATTTTTTCTTGTCTGGCTGTGTCACTCCTATTGAATTTTAGATCATTTACCCTGAGCTTCATAGAACAACTGGGACATAGTATTATTGTTAATTAACAATTTGAAAAGGAGCCTAAGCTTTTAAAAGCAGATTAAATCACTCACTTGTATCCTATCAATAATGTTCTCCACCTCTCAATTCTTTCACTAAAAACACACCTAATATTAAAAAGCATAAGCATTACCGAGCAATGAAAGTCTAGTAGGTAAAATAGCATTTAACCATTGTACTGCTGACTTATAAATTCAACGAACTCTTGAATACCTTCCAAAGGCCAGGACCTGTGCTTGATTTTGAGGATTCCTACCTTGGTGGTTTAATTTCAAAGATTCCATCAGAGTAGCCCATTAGCAAAGGCTCTGGCATTTATGTATTGGGGTAAGGGGTAGATTTGTAATCTAGGGTATCTTCCTATAGACAAGCCTTCACCCCCACCCTCCCTTCAGACACATTTTTAAGTAGATTCCTTCCTATCTCTCCAAGTCTATTCTGCCTATAAAACAAAATTCACTGAAATATACTATATACCACATTTGGTGTGTGCTATAAATTTAAAAGTAATACATGTTCATTGTAAAAGAAAATATTCAAACAACTCAGAAGTATATAAAGTAAAAAGTTCTCCCCTCTCATAGTGCATTATTCCCAGGTGCACTCCTCAAAGGTGACCACTGTTAAGAATTTTACAAATATCATCCCAGAATTCTCCAAGTATATATAAACATGTGTATACATATGTATACACATATGTATTGAGAAAGTATTTTTAAAGTAACACATGATTATGAAGACAATTCAGTTAACACAGAAACATATAAAAATGGAATGATCCATATTCACATAGAATATCTGAGGGAGTATTTTTAAACAAAGTACCACGATTATGGAGAAAATGCAAATTATGGTAAAATGCAAATTGTAAAATACAAAGTGAAATTTTCCTTATCTCACATCCCCACTACCCAGAGCTAATAAAAAATTCCCATAGCTCTTTTTGTGTGGCATCCTTTGTGAAATTTTCGATGAATACACAAGAATATATATACACACACATACATATATATGCCCAACATACATATGAATATATAGAGAATATATATATTTAATGTAGTTATGAAATAGTTTTTATTGTGAAATCAATATATGCATAGGTAAGTGTACAAAACAAAGTGCACCCCCTTGCAATCACCACCCACATTGCCAGCCCCTTAGAAGCCCTCTTCATGACTCCTAATCACTACCCCTCCCACCCACCTCTCAAAGGTTTCCACTATCCTGACTTTTAGAGTAATCAATTCCTTGTTTTTCTTTTTAATATTACCATCTAAGCATGCATCATTAAGGACTATAACTTTTCCAGCTTTTAGATTTTTAAATAAATTGAGTCAAACCATATATATTCTTTTGTGTCTTGCTTCATTTATTTGTAATATTTATTTATTTTTAGCTTAATACATCTTGGGCATCTCAGTCAATATATAATTACCTCATTCTTTTAATTCCATGATATAAAATTGAACAAATGACCTGATAAATACCAAATTATTTTCACTCTTTTTGGTTATTATGATAATGTTATAAAGAACATCTTGGGCATTCATTTTCTTAAATCAATTATTTTAACTTAAAAAGTAATCTTGCTGCTAATGTAAAATGAAATGAGGTGGCAGGTTAATTATTTCAGAATTCTTAAACAAAGTTCAGTTCCAGTATAATAAAATTTTATCAGGGGATGACCCTTTTTTCTAAATTCTAGACCTCTTTTCAAAACTTACATTTTGCTTAGAGGCAAGGAGACATCTTTAGAGCAAACTGGTGTGTTTTTCAAAGTATAGCACCTAGATTGCTGGCATCACAGTTATAGGAGGTTCTTATTAAAATGTGTATTTCCCAACATTCAACATCGTTGGAAATGAGCCTGATAAATCAGTTAGGATACAGTCTAAACTGTTATAACCAAGAGATTATAAAATATAGTGGCATCAACAAAATAGAAGCTTACTCCACTTACTTCTTCTTACTTACTGGACTGTTAAGTCCAGTACAGTAAAAGGTGGCCAACGTAGAGAAGGCAGCTCTACTCTAACCACAGAATCGAACTAATGCTGTCTTGTTGCTTGCATAGTAAAAGCTGGTCCCTGACCATGTCTATGGGCTATCACATTCTCAGAAGAGGGAAGGGGAAAGCAAAGAAGTAGAGCGCAAGCAATTTGTCAGGAAGTGAAGAAGTTGTGCACATTCCATTGCCAGAAAAATACGTACAGCTAGTTACGAGGCAGGCTAGGAGCATGTGGTTTCTGGCTCTGTTGGCCATGTGCCCTTCTAACATTGGCAAGGAGCAGGGTCCAATTACTAAGAGGAAGAAGAGGATGGATATCAGGGGGCAATTAGTAGTCTCTGCAACACTTGGGAATCTACATTGTTAGGTGTTCCAAGTCCTCTGTCTTCAAGGTGTGACCGGTCACTGGGCTGGAGAAATGCTCTTTTATATTTGGTTTAACATCATTTCTCCCAAGTATCCCTGGAACTTCGTGAGCTAGCTATACTTATTGAGAAAACCAGGAACAGCCAAGACATGGAAGCAACCTAAATGTCCATCGACAGATGATTGGATAATGAAAATGTGGTGTGTATATATATATATATATATATATATATATATATATATATATGCGCAATGGAGTACTTCTCAATCATTAAAAAAGAAATAATGCCATTTACAGCAACATGGATGGACCTAGAGATTACCATACTAAATGAAGCAAGTCAGAAAGAGAAAGAAAAATACCGTATATAACATATGTGGAATCTAAAACAAACAAACAAAAAGACACAAATGAACTTATTTACAAAACAGAAATAGACTCATATAGAAAACAAACTTATGGGTAACAGGGGGAAAGCAGGGGAGGAGTAAATTAGGAGTTCAGGATTTGCAGATACTAACTACTATACATAAAATAGATAAACAGTCATATTGTATAGCATAGGGAATTATATTCAACATCTTGTAATAACTTATATTGAAAAGGCTATGAATATATATGTATAACTGAATCACTATGCTGTACACCAGAAACTAACACATTATAAACTGACAACACTTCAATTAAAAAATTTTTCAAAGATCCTCTATCCTTAAAAATCTATATATGTTCAACATAGAAGTTATTGAGATCAATAGTTTGGATATAAAGAAGCAAAATTTGGGGCAATTGTTGAAAGACAGCATCCAAGGCCAGCCCAGTCCTAACATTCATGATACGATTAATTGACACTGAGCATTTACACTCTGCAAGGCACTGCTCTATGTGCTTCACTCTTGCAAGGATCCTAAGTTAGGTCCTGTAATCAATCATCTTCAGTTTACAGATAAGGAAACTGGGGCATAGAGATGTTAAGTTACTTGATGGGTCACACAGCTGATAAGAGTAATGTGCTTAACCACTAGCCTATACCACCAACATACAAAGAGAAGCAGGCATAGTCTACTGGAACTACTGATAATTATGAGTCATGTTTACCAAAGTTCTGATATATATTGCCTTTATACGGAGTATTTCTTAAGTAACAAGTTTTATTTTATGTGTGAGGTTAGAAGCTGTTTTATGCACAGATAAAGCAATTAGCAAGTCCTCTGAACACTATGATGACAAACATCTTACTTCATCATTATCAATTACTATTTACCAATTTCTATTCTGAGTCCTGGAGATTTACTGGGTGGATCTGGTTCTTATTTTCATCATGGCTCCTTTAAGTAAAATGATGCCCCCAAATCTGCATTTGACTTCAGGCATGCAAGACACACTCCAAGATGAGTGGAGGGTTTACTAAGACAAGGAATGCTGTATTTCCCTCCAAAGGCCAGTGTTATTTTTGCCCCTTAAGCTTCATCTCATTTTATTGCTTCAATGCACTTAGAACTGTTAAGCTCATGGTTTGCTGCATCCTAGAAACAATTCTGACTATAATAAAAGAATAGGCATTATTATTATACAAATTATTGAGAATTTCCAATCTATTGTATACATCTTTGCAGGGCATGAATTAAATGGGTAGCATGAAGAAGTTCCTTTGTGCTGAGAGAATAGTTTCATATATTGGTTGTGGTGAGAGGTACACAAATGTATCATGGAATGAAACTACATCCCATACAAACACACATACATGCACATAAATGTATGCAAAGAAAAAATAATGAAAATGGAATCAAGTCTGTAGTATAGTTAACATTATTGTACAATGTCAATTTCCTATTTTTGGTGTTATATTACAGTCTTTACATATAAGATGTCACCACTCAGAGTTGGATGAAAGGTACATAGGAGTCTGTGAACTAGTTTTTGCAACTTCTTTTGAGTCTACAATTATTTTCAAATAAAATGTTTTTATGATGGGGCTGGGGGTGGCAGTGGAAGGGTGGTTCTCAGACCAGCTTTGGCATCAGCTGGGAACTTGGTAGAAATAAAGAAACTCAGGCACTACTCCAGACTTACTAAATTAGAATCCACATTTCAACAAGAACTACATATGATTCATATGTACATTAAAGTTTAGAAGCATTGCTATACAAGAAAAAAAAAGTGATATTCAAGTATTTCTCACTCCTCTTGAAAAGTTTCTTCATTTCAGTGTCAGAAGGTTATTTTAGAGGCCCAGGACTGCTTCATTGGAATGCAGCCAGTTCAGCAACACAGCGTACTGGCTCAGAAGACCCTCCTCTTTCCATGAGATTTAATACTCTATCTTGAAATTCTTAATAATTTTATCTTTATGGTTTCTAAGTGAAGTACTATGAGACCACAGCACACATACTAGGAGCTTGGAGTATCAGCCCACTTCCCTGCCTCGCTGGGATGGGTTTTTAGCTGCCCTGGAACTTAAGAACCCCTCGGCTTCCCCCTTCCAGGTCCTCACCCATTGCTACTGACAGCATTGCATTACTCCCTGAGATATCTCAGAGCAAGGCATGGTGGCAGCCATCCCCATCCCAGATGGACAGCACCACAGGGTATTTATCAGTGACTGGTGGGCGGAAGAGAAACTTTCACCCACCTCCAATCCAGGTATCTAGCAAATTCCAGCATAGAAGTTGCACTACCCTCAGAGGTCCCTCATCCACCATAGGTTCTAATGGGCTATAAGCACAGGGGAAGAGATGTCTGATCCAACTTCTCTGCCCTCTGCCAGGACATGGGTCTGTCCAGCAGCTGGTGGAAGGAAGAACCCAGCAACATGGGTGGTTAGTCACAGAATCAGGCCTTGTCAGAATCTGCATTTGCCAGGCAAGTGTCCCCAGGCCTGAGGATATGAAACATTAAATAAGAAATAAAAACATTACAGATTGGAAGGACTAGAAGGGGAAAGCTTTATATTTTAATTTTCTAGCTTTTTGAACAAGGGTCTCCACATTTTCATTCTGTACTAGGCCTAGCAAGTTATGAAGTCAGTGTTTCAGAGGGTACTGGGAATCAAAAACTGAACTTTCAGCACCTGCATGGCAAGCACCTGGGCCCAATGGTGAACAAACTCTAATGGGTACCAAATGCAGCCTTCATTACAAGATGGCTCTGGGAATCCTTCAGCCACATAAGGTTTTCTTGTCCTTCTCTTCAAAGACTTTCCAAAATGGAGAATATCAGCCAGCACCAAGAATTGTAAGCACAGATCTCCCAACTCTTTGTGTTTATACCTACTAGTACCCAGGTGGGCTTCCATATTTTCTATATTAAAAAAAAGAAAAGAAAATGTAATATAATCAACAGTAAATCTTCCACTTTTAAAATTCCTAAGTCACAGAATATAGGGAAGGGAAAAGAGATTTTTGAGTAAGTCTGGGGAGAGAGAGAGAGACAAAGAATTTATAGTTTTAGAGGCTATATTTATATTCCTATGTGTTTAGTTCTTCCTTCATTCATTCATAAAATACTCATTGAGCCACTCCTTAAAAGCTCACTAATGAACCTAAACTGTATTTTTTCCATAAATAAATTTAAATCCCTGACTTTTTCAACCCTTCCTCATAAATAATTTATTTACAAATAAAAAAGTGATATTCAGAAACAGCACCTATTATTTACTCTTCTCTGTCTTGTTTTTCTATTTTTCCTTTTACTTACATCCTTTATCTTGAACTTATATTATTATTTAGCATATCTCATGTATAACTGAGGAGAAAGCAAAAGTTCAAGTCATGTTGTCTTGCAAGGTGCTCTCAGTGAGTTTGTTTAATGTGATAAATGCAAAATTTTATCTATAGTTACAACTTCTATTTTAATCTCATGAATATACATAATTGTGGCTGGGAGGAGCTAATAAACTTCTTAGTAATGGTTGTTTTAGGGTACAGAATTACAGGTGATTTTAGTTTTCTTTCTAATTCTGTGTTTTCCCAGTTTGTCTGCAGTGAATATTATATGGGACATTAGCAACATTAAATGATAAGGCCCTAATGCCTCTGATACTTATTATTCTTTGATATGAATTACTTGGATTTTCCTTTTTTTTTTTATTTCCATAAACGTACTTTGATCTTTTGGATACTGCCACCAGTTCACTAACAGGAATGATGAAGCTAAATGTGAACTTTCCACATTTAAGGAGTGTTAATGCATTCAATAGCCCAATTAAGTCACCACTTGATAACCCAATTCATTGCAGCGTATCAGACTCCAAACACCCAATTAATTTACTCTTCTGCTCTACATGAGCAGACATAACCTAACTTTGTTACTGAATCATGAGGTTTTTTTTTTTAAACCAGTGAGTTCCATATTATGTTGTAGGACAATGAGTTGAAGGAGCCTAAAAACTCCTTATTACATTTTCAGTTGAAAAATTTTTTGATTTAGAATCCAGGGGTACCTACCATAATAACAGGTACCTAGTATGTACATATTAAATAATTGTAACTGTTAACTTGTCCTACTTTTAACAGTTTTCAAATAACTTCTGTCTGTATTTTTCAGATAGAACTTAAACTACAACATAAAAGGACAGGAAGCATGAGCACATAAGCTGGTACTGCTGTTAGTGAGACTAGACTTTGAGAATAATCTAGTCCAGTGATTCTCAATCCTCACTGCATCTTAGAATTACCTAGAGTTTTTTAAATAAACAGATGCCTGAGCCCCACCCTAGATCAATTTAACCAGAATCTTAGGTTGGGGCTTGGGTATGGTAGTTATTTTGAATACTAGTTACCATTCTGAGTGCTTTTACCTAATCATTTTCTTCTGCACTTCATGACACAAGTACTATTATCCTCTCCATTTTACTTGTGAGGAACTGATGCTCAGTGGGGTAAAGCGAGGTAAGTGGCAGATCCAGGCTCATTCCAGGCTGCAGCACAGCCTGCATTATGCTATGCAGTTTCACACTATCTTTCCAGAGGCTGGAGCACTGCCATATAATTCTTAGCCAGAATATATATATATTCAGCAGATAGAGTCAGAAGTGAATAAATTCAGAAAATGCAGATTGATTTTAGGGAGAATTAAAGGCACCAATGAAAACAGATGACAAGAGTCTTGTAAAAGACACCCTGAAATGATGACAATAAAAGAGCATGGGCGGGCTGGTAGTGATCAGGATCATGCTATCATTTACTGAGTTCCATTTTACAGGCAAGAAAACTAAGGCACAGAGAAGTTAAGTAACTTGCCCAGGGTCACACAACTAGTAAGTGGCAGGGCAAGAATCTGAATTGAGGAAATGTGGCAGCCAAATTCATGCAGCTGGAAAATAGGAATGAGAAAAATAAGCCATCTTAATGATCACACTCACAAATATTTATTTAGGCCAATTGTGCAAAATGAAGCCTTCTTCCTCAAGAAGCTGAAATTGATTATTAGCGTAATTTCATGTTGATTAAAAATAGGAGCATATGAGTAAAATAGAAATTTCTTCCTTAAGAAGCTGAAGATTAAATTGAAGAGCTACAGTAGAAGTAAGATTAGATTCAAAAATTAGGTAAGAGATGGGATTGGATATTCTTTAAAGTACCTTCCAACTCCGGAAGATTCTGTCCATCTCTTTGCCTTGTCAAACTTTTGCTTTGAAAAGTTAAGAAAAATTTCATGAGGTAGTACATAAACCACAGGCACAGGGCTTCCAAAGAGGGAGAAAGAACCTCTGGTTTGGATATTCTAATTCAGCAAGCTGCAGAACTTTGAATTTCAACACCAAAGCAGCAAATCTGCTTCCCTCTGTTATGTACAGGAGAAAAAAAAAACAGTTTACCCAGTATCATATTCATTTGTGCAGTTGCTTTGAGTCCAGAAACTAGAAATTCTCCATCTTATCTAAATAACACTAAAGATAAGGGAAAATTCTACCCAAAATATATTTAAGTTGTTGGTACAAGCAAATGGAAAGGATGCAATGCTAGGTCTACAGAATACCTGGTGGGGAATCTGGATTTTGATTGCTTGTGTTTGATGGGATTTTCAAATTAGTTTTAAAAGTAGGTCATAGGTGCCTGCCTGAATTAGAGGAGGGCTCTCCAGAGACCCCTGCTGTGTTTTAAGAAATCTTTGAAACACAGGCAGCCTTGTCCCCAGAAAGGATTACAGGCAGTTTCTATCTTGTCTCCAACATGACCAGAACGGAGTGGAGACACAGGATTCAACACCCTCTGGCTATTGTCTAGGGACCAATTACGATATTCACAGCTAACTTAATGGGATCCTGAGTAACATCATTAAGGGCACAGTAGGCAATAAATGATTATAAAAAACCTTGTGAAATTCCCTAGGTATCTATGCCTGGTCTACCTCCCTTATCTAATACCATCTGTGGATGTGCAGATGACCTAGAAATGGAAATTGGGTAACTAATAACTTCTAATTGAAAGAAATCTAACTTAAGCCTTTGTATACTGCTCATTGCATGTTATATCTTAGTTCACACCTAGGGAATCTAAACTAGTTATTGCTAACCTCTTTGGAACTCTGAAGCTCAATTATTAGGTTTCACAACACCTACTTGTACTAAGTGAAACAGTATTTTAAAAATTTAGTTGAAGAGCAACAATTTTTGTTAGGAGAACGGTGCAACTTCTTGAGAGGTGACTCAGGGTACCAAACACAGTGAGGTTGTTGTTAAAATGCAGATTCTTGACCACTCCCCAGACCAGCTAAATCCAAACCTTTCAGGGCTGGAGCCTAGGGACCTAAATTTTAACAAGCTCCCCCGGGGATTCTTATGTACTTTAAAATTTGAGAACTTTTGCCCTAGGGTATCACCAAAACAAAGCTAAAAATCATTTGTTACTACCAAATGTTATAAAATGTTGAATTACAGCACAAGTTTAATTGGCTATAGGAAATCAGCACTCCTTAGTTTCAGAAAAAATTCCAGTCATAATCTGACTTTCTCATATTTAGGGGCATGATTCAGCATGTAGCAAAGATGCTATACAGCATCACTATAGAAATCTGGCCCATCCTGTAGGAGGCTGCACTGCTGGTAATAGGCTCGTTCCCCACCACCTCCCCCCAGTACACACACACACATGACTGGTATGCCTAGAACTTAATCACTGTCTTTCTCCATCATCATGCTCTCTTGTTTTCTCTAAAGTAAGGACGACGTTAATGTGAGGTGACACATAAAAACCAGTATACTGTTTCCTTACCAATATTTAATTTTTTTTCTTATATTGTACTTTTCAGTGTATTTACTGACTGACTGGCACAAAAAGTTGTCCCTAAGGTAGTAAACTTCTTTGACCTCCTAACAAATATTCTGCTTTTAAATGACATTCATAAGTCTATCTGAACTAACAAGATGACCCCCAAAAATCCCAAACAAATAAACAAATGACAAACCAGGGATAAAACTGGTTTCAGCAGCCCAAGAGAAAGACCATATCCTCAAGGTATATGAAGTTATCCCCCTAGGCACATGAAATTTATTTCACCAAATCCAAAATGTAACAAGTCATACAATGGGCAGAGAACTTTTTGTCTTTTGGAGTGTATCAGAAACCTGAAAACTTGTAAAACTATTAAAGAACGGGTAAAGCAAGAACCTTTATTTTACAGATGTTTCCAAGCTTGCTTGTTTTTCAAGAAGAAATAACAGCTAGAACAAACACTTGGTGAAAACAACACTTATCCATCTAACCGAATTCACACAGAAACTGAAAACTGGAACATACCTGTTAAAAAATAAAAAGTTCAATTGCTGAGGCACTAGAAATCAAACCTCTTTCATAAAGAAAATTCTCCCAATCAGACACCATTCAGCCTGGCTCTGTTAGCGTCACTACTCAAAAGGCAGAAATCTTAAATGGTATGATCGTGACAACTGGCTTCCACCAAATGCCACTCCACCAGACAAGAAGCTGGTTGTCAATGGGTGGTAAGGTGTCATTACTGTCCAGGCAGCTCAGGCTGGGTGGTGGGGCCCATGAGAGGAGGGGAAGCCCATCAAGGGAACTTTTGCAGGTATTAGCTTAGTAAGTGGTTCTTTTGCACATTTCTGAATTTGTAGAGAAAGCGCTAGTTAAATGTCATAGTTCACAGGGGTCTTTTCCTTCTAGCCAGGGAAGGGATATAAGAAGTATGGCTATAGCCCATTCTGAACTTATAATCAATATATACACTTCAATACAAATGAAGATAGAAGACACTTAAATTATTCAGAAATAATCCATCTGATTGGATAATAAGATTAAAAAAAGAATGCTATAGTGAACTTGTTTATTTCTAGCCAAGATGTTTAAAATTAATTCTATAAAGCTACAATAACCATGACAATGTGTGGTATTGGCAAATGGAAAGACAGATAGATCAATAAAGAACAGAGTCCAGAAATACACCCACATAAATACTATGGCCAATTGATTTTTGACATGGGTTCAAAGGCAATTTAATGGAGAAAAACCCACCTTTTTAACAAATGGTGTAAATCTTTATGTAAAAAAAAAAAAAGAAGAACCTAGACATTTTTCTCACACTTTTTACAAAAACTAACTCAAAATGGACCACAGACTTAAATGTAAATATAAAAAAAACATTTAGAGAAAACAGATGGGAAAATTTTTGTGACTGAGCTAGGCAAAGAGTTCTTAGATATAACACCAAAAGCACTATCTTTAAAAAAATTGATAAATTGGACTTTATCAAAATTAAAAACTTTTTTTGCTCTACAAAAAGACAGTATGCTGGGCAAAAGATACTTCAGAAGAATTTAAAAAAACAAGCCAGAGGTTGGGAGAAATTATTTGCAAATCACATATCTGACAAAAAACCTGTATTCAGATTTTATAAAGAATTTTCAAACCTCACCAACATGAAAACAAACAACCCAATTTTTAAAATTGACAGAAAATATAAAAAGATCCTTCAACAAGAAAATAAAAGAATGACAAACACAAGAAAAAATACCCAACATCATTAGTCACTAGGGAAATTCAAATTAAAACCACAATGAGATACTAATATGCATTCTCTAGAATGATTAAAACTAAAAACGAATAACAAAAAGTTGACAATACAAAGTGTTGGTAAGTATAAACTGAAAACCAAACTCTCAAAAAAACAACAAAAAAAGGGATAGCCACTTGGGAAAATAGTTTGGCAGTATATTATAAACTATTAATAGTTTGGAAAATAGTAAATACACTGAAAAGAACAACATATACACTTAATATATGAATTTAATCCCACTCTTAGGTACTCGCCCAAGAAAGATAAAAACTTACATTCACATAAAAAACATTTGTGAATGTTTATAAAGCTTTGTTCAGAATCACCAAAAATTAGATACCATACAAATGTCCTTCAACTAATAATCAAACTATACCACCCAATAATGAAATACTATTCAGCAATAAAAAGGGATAAACTACAGATACATTCAACAACATCAATAAATCTCAAATGTATTATGCTAAGTGGAAGAAACCAGACCAAAGAGGCTACATGCTGTATGATTCCATTTATATGACATTCTGAAGAAGCAAGACTGTGCGAATAGAAAACTGACCGTGGCTGCCAGGGTTAAGAGTCAAAGGAAGAGGGTCTGACTACAAAGAAATGGGATGAGGGAGGTTTTTGGGGCAATAGAACTATTCTGTTTGTCAAATGTATAAAACAAAAAGAGTATATTTTACTTCGTGTAAACTAAAAATAAATTTTAAAAAGTTTATTCTGAAGAGCTAACAGTTGAATATTTTACAGTAAACTTCCTGGAATAATTGCCATTCCAAAACAAACAAATAAAAAATGCCTTCAAATCTTCTATTTTTAAAGTAAATTTCCAATGCCACATTTGTCTTGGAAAATATTCAAAATATTTTAAAAATATTCACTTGATCTATTCAAGTGAATGCTTAGAGAGAATGTGTAAAAGATAGGCTAATTTTTAAACCACAAGATAGAAACTTTTCTTAAAAAGATTCAGGAAACTAAAAATGAAGCAAAGATACTGATCAAGTCAAAATCTATATAGGACAGACTTCTCCATGCAAAATACAAGATATATCAATATTTGACAATGCTAAATCATGCGGCTTGGCTTTCTATACTACTGAAGTCTAATACAATTTGCTGACTCCAGTAACATTTTTTCACCATAAGTCAGAGTTACAATAGATTGTTAACATTCTGGACCATTGTTGTTTTTAAGAAATGTGAATATCCCTATTAGAGGCTAATACTCTTTTCTTTTATGTTGAGATATAAATTATATATAATATTGTGTGAGAATAAAGTGTACAGCATACAGATTTTGATACATTTATTTGCAATTTGAAGCTAATAATCTTTCGCAGATAGATCAAATTATACCTTACAGTTTTAATATTTTTTATGTTGGCTCAGTTGAGAAATAGTGAAGAGAATATCACAATTCAAATAACCAGAGTATTTAAATCACCTAAAATAATTACACACATAAGAGAAGTGATTTATTCAAGGCAAAGATTAGAGGTACAGAATCATCAACAGAGAGCAGTTCTCCTTATTTTCAGTTAATGGCTCTGTTTCCAAGATCAAACACATTACAGATTATCAAACACATTCCTATTAATTAGCCATAGTTAAAATTAATTTGCTATAAAAATGTAAAGGAGGCATTACTGCTTTAAGTACTATAAAACAGCACCAACCCTTGGAGACAACTGTATTCCTTCTCTTTTCCAGTTGTGTAATTTTCCCTAGAACTGAACTGAAATTTTAATCCACTCAGGATGGACAATATTCAACATACAGCCGGGAACCATTATTCAGTAAATATGTGACTACTACCAGTAGCAACAATCTCTTACTTTTAAATGCCTTTTGCAAATAATCACTTCAGTTTTACACTGTTCATTATTTCCACTGAGAGTACCCTATTTCAAACTCCCATATGATATAGGGCCTCCTCTGATCATTGGTCTCCCTGCTTACTTTCTCCCCACAATCTCTTGTTCCTTGTTCATTTCAGTTCAAAGTGCCTTCAGGCCCCCCCCATTACCACCTATAATACCTGCTTTCTGTCATAACATACTCAGGGGATGAGGTGTACAAGGCAACATACCTTCATGGTAGGCCCTGAATAAGTGCAATGCCCAAAGCGGCAGCTGTTAATTCCACCTCTTCTTTCTCCTACTTCAAAACACACATTTGAATGGCAAGTGACTGAGAGTAATGTTACTCTTGGGAAAAACCTTAGAAAGATATACAAGGACACACACACACACCTCAGGCATAAGATACCCCTGTCAGTAGAGTGGCCCACCACCGGCATGATTCTAAATGAGAAGGGGGTGTACAGCCCTTACAATGGGCATGGTTTGGAAACACTCTTTCCTTTCTTATCCCTTTTCCTTATAACGTCTCTCACAAAACTTATCCAATTCCATGACTCCTACTATTATCTCGATGGGACTGACTCTGAGGCACATTTTCAAAACCCACATTTTCAAATGCTTGCCAAATATTTTCACACATATATCCTACCACTTCTAACTGAAACCAGCTTCTTCTCCTGATTTCCTTTTTTCTTTTCCTAGCAATGCCATCTTCTAGTAAACCAAACTTGATGCTAGTAGTTATTTTTGGTTCCTCATGCTCACTCACCTCTCTCACCCAAATAAACCTGTCAAACTGGTCAGCTCTACCTTCACAGAGCCCTTCATGGCCTCGTCATCTTCTCTATTCCCATTATCAATTCCATTGCACAGGCTTATTATTTTTTGTCTCCTAATTCAGCTTCCTTTTTCCAGTATCCCCTCACTCCAATCCATTACTCAGACTGTTATCACCTCGATAGTCCTAACGTATTGATTTAATTATGCCACGTTCTGGTCAGAAGCCTCCAAAGGATTCCTATTGCTCACAGATTTTTATCCATACTCCTTAACCCAATATTAAACGCTCTCTTTACAATCTGTCCCCAACCCATCTTTTTAGCTCCATCTGTCACAGGCACCTTCATGTGCCCTGTATGCCAGTTAAACCAGATTACTGTCTTTCCCCTAGACCACTTTGTGATAGCAAATCACTGCTTATGAGATTCCTAAATTTAAAATGTTTCAATCCTCTCACTATCACAGCCACAAACCTTTGATGTTCCAATGTTAACTTTTCCATGAAGCCTTTACCAACACCCTGAGCTGAATATGTTCCAGCACTCCAGAACTCTGACATCACTAAATTAGTGCCTGAATGGTGCTTCCAATCTAATATCCCTTATCCTCATATCTTACATCCCCTATTAGACTATACTGCCCTGTCTCTAATTCTGAACGTATTCTAAACTGTAAGTTCACATTGGTTCTTAAATTTCCAAAATCCAAAGCAACAGCAAAAGCTCCCAAGTAGGCCATAACAGATCAAAAGATTAAATATGATAAGTATGATACTTGAATAAATGGCTGACTGAAAATAAAATGAGACCAAGGTGACTACAATTCTAATTCTCTAAGTAGAAACAGAAAATCTTCTGTGTTCATATGTGTGATATATATATTTTCTACTTTTTGCCATAATATGGTCTGGAAACCATGTTATAAAGTGAGTGGTATTTTCCTATGAGAACAAGTGATATTAGCAGGGATTGTGCTTTTGACCAAAGGTTCATTATCAAATAAATCATAGCTATGAATAACATACAATAAAAGCAAAGCTATAACAACTGTAAATCCATATAACTTAAAATTATAAAATGAACACTTTCAAATGGGCACATATGCAAATACTTGTTATACCAAGGGCTCCAATATATCACAAATCTATGCCACACATAAACAGAGAATTAACTTTCGTAAATATCAATGAAGTCAATATGTTAGCCATAATAAACTAAAGCTAAAGGAATTATTTTATTTACCTCTTAACTGTTTAATACAATATTTAATGTTTGTGTAGAAGGAGTGATTCAAATGACTTAAGTCTTGCTTTCAAGATCAACAACAAAACCAACCTCCAACCTGCCCCCAAAAGGAGAACCAACCATTTCCTTTTTACCACTTTTATTGTGACAATCTGACCCATTCTGTATAATTATTCAGATTTTAGAGGCA
The DNA here is from genome assembly GCF_048564905.1 of Vicugna pacos. NCBI lineage: Eukaryota > Metazoa > Chordata > Mammalia > Artiodactyla > Camelidae > Vicugna > Vicugna pacos. The sequence continues at coordinate 55,746,770 of NC_132989.1, forward strand.
TGTTCAAAATAGAAGTGCTAGATTTGGAAAAGGAAATTTTAGGTTCTGACCAAGCTCTGTTACTTTCCAGTTGGGTGATACACAGCCTCTCTGAGACTCAGTTACCTTTAAAGGTAAACTGAATATAAAACAACTATCGCACAGAATAGAGAGAAAATTCAAAAAGATAATGTAACTTAATTGTTTTTAAACTGCAAAGCCCCATCAGGAATAAGCTATTATTAATCAGCAATGTTTTTGATGTTGATGGCATTTGGTTCACTATTAGCATGTTTAAAAGTGAAAAGCTGAAGAGGCATTCTGCCCCATCTATTCTTCCTACCTCCTCATTTTACTCAGAAATACATATGCTCCTTTTTAGTATAAAACAGTATGGAAACAGGGTTGTGAGGTCATTCTTTACCACCGTTTCTTATTCTCAGATCTTATTTGACACCTTTCAGGGCACTTTGCACTATGCCAAATGCCTTAAAGACAATTATCATGTGGGAGAAAGGATCACTTTTGTCACAATATTGTACAATTCTGTGGACAGGACATTTTTCTCAAACAGTACAGAAGAAGAGAGTTTTCTTGGTGCGCAGGAGAGTTAACCTTGAGTCTTTTGCTTTCAAAGGACATACAACTTCCTAGAGGCTGCTCTTAGGTAGAGAAAGGCAAGGAACAAAGAAGGAAAGATGCCCAAAAAGGTGTTAGTCAAGACTGATATCTCTTAGGAAGCCAGAGTTGTATTTTCAATATATCTGAAACAGTGAAAGATATTCCCGCACACCTCACCTACAGAGCACCACCAAGAGTTAAAAAGGAACTTGAACTGGAGGGGAGGATGTGGAAGGGAGTGGGAGGTGGGGAGGGGGATACTTTCCTTAGTCTTAGATCACAAAAGAACCAGAGGGTCCTAGGAGGAGAAAGAACTCTGGAGACTAGGAGAGTGTACAGATAGTAGTCTAGAGTTAGGATAGCTACCCCCAAGATTGGGAAAGGGCAGAGGCTGCCAGTCCCAGGAAGGTCCACTGTCTTTTCAGCTCCTCAGGAAAGTGCACACCTGCAGAGGAGAGTTGGGCATGGTACCACAGCTCCCAGGTGAGCTATACATTTCAGGAAATCATGCAGACAATCATCATAAATGTTTCAGTGCCAAGCGGTGGCTAGGGAAATTTGCAGCCTCGCTTCTCATAATCCCTGTCAATGCCACCCTCAACCTCACGGCCAAATAAACACATAATCTAAGTAAAACCAGTATGTTTACTATGTAAACCCAGCTTTAATTCAGATCCCCTGGTTCCTTCATCTAGACTGCACCCAATCTCAAACACTTCCTTAAAGGGAAATTCTTGAGCTTCCAATGGATTATATCAGCAGTGATAGACATAGACCAGAGAGAGTCCACCCCATATATTCTGGGTCCTTTATAAAACCTATGGATTTATTGTTCTACCACACAGTGAGATGGGGGCTTAGAGCCAGATTTAGCAATAATTATGATAATGATAATAATAACACCATGTGACATTTCTTACACTTGAATGGAATGGAGTTAAAAATAATCACACATGATTGTTCAGCTTAAAATCTGTGTTTAAGCAACAAATACATATGTCCCTCCTGTTATTTCACTTTTATTCTGTATAAACATTTAGCAAAGTTCCTTTAAAACCATCAAGCTCCTACTTCAGTTGTGTCCAAGGAAAGGAGGAGATTTTTGCACAGGACTAGGCACAGTCTTGAAAGAAGACAAGTGTAATGGTGCAGGGTCAAACATAATGGGGGCAAGGAGCTTCAGCGAGAGAGAATTCCCACCTGGGAATTCTTCCAGAGAGCTTCTCTGCCATATTTATAAGGTTCTCTATCCTCTTTTCATAACAGAAGTCATTGCCTTGTATTAAGACATAAGTAGGAATTATTTTACAGGTGCTTCAAGAAATAACTCACAAAACTACTAAGACATGTATAAAATAGAACGGCCTTCTACACTGGAAATCACTAAAGCAGAGGTTGAAAACTAGAAAGCTGAGGGCTAACTCAGGCCCAAAGAATTTTTCAATGTCCACAAAATGTTTACTGAAATTTTTAGTTAGGTGCCAACAAACAAATATCAGAAAGCTCATGTAAAAATCTTTGATTTACAGCATTTCTTGAAAAATTAGAAGATTGCACAACACTGGGCCCCTGCAGGTTCAACTGACAACAATCAGCTGAACCAGGAAAACACTGAGCCCTTTTAACACCCTCAGCTCAGTACAATCCAGCACCTTCAGCCCCTGTGACATAGTGTCTAGTCTGCTTTACTCATTTGGGGTACCTAATGGTCACTGAAGGCATCTGAATCGGTGACTTCAGCTCCAAAGGAGAAGTGAGAAATGGTCGTTAAATATGTGGTAACCAAGAATGAGGAGTGATCCAGCACTTGAAGGCCAGCAAAGGGCTTGATGTTCACACATCCTCTGTCTGCAATGCACACTAGACATCAGAGATGGACCAGGCCCTGCATCAGGTTACTTCTTTTTTGTCTTTGTCCTGCACTGAATTATCATATAGGATGGATTTCTTCTTAGTTATTTAGTCCAAACAAAAGCTACTCAGTGTATACAGTGACTAGAAGGACTCTTAAAAGAGCTGACTCATATCCTGCCTCACCTGGTTGTAAAAGGTTAGGCAGGTTGCTTTTAAATTAACGGTGTCTCAGTTTTCTCATTCATAAAATAAATGAATTCAGCCAGAATTATCATTAAGATCACTTTTAGTTGGCCTTTCCTCATGTATACAACCTCTACTTATCTAAAATCTATTCAGCCCTCAAGAAATGTTCAAGTTCCACGCCTCCACAAAACCTCTCTAGACTTCTCCTTTCTTTGAAGTTTTAAGCTCATCACCACCACCACCCAAATTAGCTAATTCTGTAATTTCTCTGCTTTGAATATCTTGGTTCATTCCCCATATTTAAACAGAAAATCTCTTTAAATATGAGACTATGCTGTTTAATTTTCAAATCTTCCACAGCATTTTACATTTATTTAGCACTCAATAATTGTTTATCAATTATTTAAACTGAATGATACAGAAAATATCTAAAAAATGGCAAACTTCCCAAAGAGCAACTTTCATCAGCTCCCTCAGAACAAATTACCCTTATCAGCATCACAACTTGCCCATTTGATTCAGGTAGGCATAATGTGTACTATGCAATGAAGAGACACACTACCAGAGTACCAAATTACTTTGTACACGGTCATTGCTTCCTTCCATAGTTGAAATGCTGAAAAGTGGGAAAATACAAACAACAACTCACTATAATAATATATTACCAAAAGATTAGGTTACTAACTAAAATAAGGCATGAGAAGAATTTTCCTACCACAATTAAGAAAAGAAAATCAATTACTCTTAAGGGGCTGCAGGTCAGACATTTGAAAACTACATTGAAAACCACCCTTGCTCCTCCCCAACCCCTTGGATGTCATCAGAAATTCTGAGTAAGAGGAGGCCAAGTTAAGATGCCATGTGGGTGGGGATTTACCCACCTTCAACGGAAGACAATGGGATACAGGTTTTACTCGTTCTGGTCAAATCCCCTCCACCTCATCCCTAAATAATTAAAGCTTTAGATATGTGGTCAGTCCTTCTCTATCAAAGTAAAGCAAACACAAGAAAAGAATGGTTCAAGTACAAAATTACTTTTCAAACTTTTTTGTGACTGCCTTAATGTATTCAATGAACTTAAGATAATTAACACTCTAGTAAACTAAATTAACAAGTGTTAATCACATCTTAATAGCTAGCTGAATCTAGTGGATTGAAATTAAGTTAACTTTTAAAATGCTCTCCTGTGATGTAACAACATTTAATACAGGCGTTTCCACTTAACCCATATTCTATGCAAGGAGAATTCATTCTGTAATTCATATTACACACATACAATGCTTGAGAGTCTGAATCAAAAGGTAGTGTATATGTAGGCTGGAGGATTTTTAATAAATTGGTGGGAGATGAGTCATGACAAACTCTCACATGGACCTTTCTAAAAAGCATAGCCCTACCCAATTTAAAATGATGGGAAATATTGATTAAATGTCTATCAGTTGTTCTGGGGAACCCCTGTAAAACTCAACAATGTTTAACAATCTGAGGGAAACAATCGCCTCAAATTAAAAAACAAAAAAGCAAACTTTTAAAAAACAGCCTTGCAACAGTTTCAACCATTTATTGGTTTGTTTTAATCTGGTGTTCCTCAGTTAATTCACCTTCTCTGACAGGAAGCCTTGTCAGTCTATCCACACTGACACAGATACAGCCTGAAGAGGGCTCTTTAGGCTCCTTCCTTTAGCCACGCCTACACAGAGAGCATCGCGAGGAATGGAAGGTATGCCCAGCCTTCGCTCCCCCTCACACTCCCACCCGTCTCTTCAACTTAGCATCAATAGCTTAAGCCCTAGCTAGGTTTTCCCACATCCCTGTCAAAGTCAAATAAAATGAACGAAACTCGGACGAGCCAGAGAATGAGAGGTGTCGATGTTTCTCTTAATTTAGGTCAAGGCCAGTTATACTCTTCTACCGCCCTTTGAAAGGAGATACCACCCCAACCCTAACTGCCTCTCCAAGTTCCATAAAAAGGCACAACCCTGCCCCAAGGACGAGCTCCCAAGGAACGGAGTATGTTCCTCTGGTATCACAGCAGGGCATGACGTGGGAAAAACCTTTAAATTCCGTTTTCTATAGTACTATATCCACCACACCAAAGGGATTTGAGCCTCAGGCATGGTGTTGTACTTAAGACGCTCCACAATCTAACACAGCTCATAAAAACCCCCCTTGGCTTTCTATTTTAGGCTTTCAAATGTAGGGTTAAAAGAAGGGCGCCCTCTCCAATTTCCTCAGCTCAAGAATAGCAGTTAGTTTTGGGGAGAGACTCTCCAGTGACTCCGCCTACTGCGTCGTTCCTCACACTCACACACCAAACTATGCCAGGTAACGCAGCCGTCGGGGGACGAATTCCTTACTTGGTCACACATTTGGGGGGCTACTCCTCTCCAATGATCCTCAGCACAGGAAGAGACTCTCCCCTACCTTCCCGACTTTCCACATCTATCCCCCAAGGGGCGGGTCTCCGACTCCAGGTAACCAGACCAGGCAACCCGGATACCCAATTAGCGGGGGATCCCCCAAATCAGCCTGGCCAATCGCGGCCAGTGAGCCAAGACGACTAGACGTGACGTCAGATGTGATTTTGTTGGCGCGTCACCTCGACGTCAGCCTCTCACCTCTCGGACGTCCCGTCCCGGGAGCAAAACTCCGGCGACTTTGGGCTCCGCCCCCGTGAGAGTGAAAAGCGGCCAATGAGGGCGGTTATGAGGAGGATCGGGCCAATGAGGCGAGCCCGGGGCGGGGCGCGAGGCCTGAGGGTGGGGCGGGTGGCGGCGGTGGCAGCCCGAGGTCTGGCTGCGCGCAGTATATGACAGTACGTCAGCAGCGGGATGGCCGTAGCTGTGGCGGCGGCTGCAGAAGCCCGAGCAGCCGCGGCCGCAGTGGAGGCTAGAGCCGGAGCGGCGTCGGCGGCGGCACCCCGGGGAGTTTAAGATGGCGGCGGGGGGGGCGGCGGGCCTGAGGGAGGAGCAGCGCTACGGGCTGTCGTGCGGGCGGCTGGGACAGGACAACATCACCGTACTGCATGTGAAGCTCACCGAGACGGCGATCCGCGCGCTCGAGACCTACCAGAGCCACAAGGTGAGCCTGGCGGCCGGCCGACCGACCGACCTCGGGGAAGAAGAGGGCGTCCCTCGTCGCCCTGGCTTGCCTCCTCCTGGCCTCCGCACCTGGCTTGGGGCTGGCGGAGCGGTGGCTCGCTGCGGGTGGCGGCAGGGCTGGGCAGGGCTGGGCCGGGTCGCTGACGCCGCCGACCCGGACTAGCCGGGAGCCCGGCCGTTGAGAGGCGGACGAGCGGGCGGCCCCTGGCGGCGGGGCCGAGGCAGCCGCATCCCTGGCTCGGCTGCGCAGCCGCTGCGGGACTTTCCGACGGCGCCCGCGGGTTTTCTGGTCTTTTCTGCCCGCAAAGGAGAAAGGCTCTAGGGAGAAAAGTGAGATAGCTACGCTGCCCACGGCGTGGGAGTGGGGTGGGGAGGGGGGCAGCGTCCGGGTAGCGAACCTGAGGGGACCGGTGGGCACAAGCCGTCGGCGTTTTGGGGGTAACGCCATGGATCCGCAGAGACCGGGAGGCAGGCGGTCCGCGTATGAAGGTGGGACACACATTGTACTTGCTGGGACCTGGGGACACAGGCGCTTCTTGTATGGGGCAGCGGGAGGCATACCGTGTACTCGCAGAGGCTGAGATACAGACGCTCCGCGTACGAGTGAGGAGGGGGACACACCTAACACTTGCAGAGACTCCGGCACTTCGCCTTCCCCGAGACGCAACAACACGGCTTACCGGGAGTCACATACACCCAGCGCTCACCCGGGAGCAAAGAAATCAGTTACTGAGGAGAGAGATTTCTCCATGACTCCTCCTCATACCCTAAAGACGTGTCGCGTCTCAGGCGGATTCACAAACAGAGACGTGGGCTCAGGCCGGGGGCGGGGGTTGGGTGGCGGAGAATACACCGCACCCCGGACAGACCGCAGCTCGTCCCGGAGAGACCTAGGGACACACACACACAACTCGAGCGCAGCGAAGGCTCACATATTCAGCAGTTGGAGGACAAACCCAGAGAAGCGTTTTCACTTTGGAAAAAAAAAAGTGAGAGGAAAGTGGAATGTATAGCAAAGGGAAGCCGCTACCGAAGTGCCTGGGGAAGCCGTTATGGACATGCAGTACTGTGCGTGGATGAGGGAGACAAGAGTAGACATCGCATAGGAGGAAAGATACCCATATGAAGGACGAGTAACATTCACTCTGAGAGGAGAGACAATCGGGAAGGAAGAGATAACCCACGGGTCATCCTGGCAAATAGCTAGGTCCATACCAAGGAAACACGCTCCGATTAAGTGATCTCATAAAACAGGCACAGAGGGACACCCATTTGCAGACTCATTCAGATAAAAGTGGAGAAAGGAATTAACATCTGTTGAGCTCCCACTAGTGCCAAGCACTTTAAATGCTTAGAAGGAAGGCAGAGTTGGAGGCAAAACCGAAGGATACATGTGAACCTGGGCCAAGGGAGACTTACCTTCAAAGAAGCCCCCTTTGTAAGCGTGAACACAGTGAGAGATACATAATGGTGAATAGTTTGGGAAATACATGAACTCACATGACAGTGTACATGTAAACTGTAGGACAGACTCTCAGAGATGAGCATGCCCTCAGGATGGCACTCACAGAACTGAGTGGACACATGGATGTACATTCCAGGGCACATATGATACTGGAGAAGCATAGGTGAGAACACTCAAGACAGGGGAATGGAGGGAGCATGCACAGGGAGAAAGATCCTTTTCCTACATGCCAGGAAATCCCAGAGAAAAGGAGTCTCATGTGCGGTTGGAAGGTCAGTGTACACTCAGCAATAGGAATGCAAGGAGATATAAGAAGTAAAAACTGCATGTGTCAGTAGCTACTCCCAGACAGGTGCATCTGCAAGGAAGAGACCAGCACTAGCATGGAGTGGGAGGCCCATATGGGGGAAGACGGATAGGCAGGTAGAGGGACACAGGCAGACACTGGAGAGAAACTCAGCCCTGCAAGATGGAGAGATAAGCTTGCCTGTTCCAAGGGGAGGGCATGGGTAGGAATGATAGTGGGAAGAAGGTAGGTGAGGGTATGTAAAGAGAAAAACACAGAGGCTAGAGAGAAAGAACCCAGCAGGAGGAGGCCAACCTCCAGTCAGAAACAGATCCAAGGAGCAGATAAAGACTGACACACAGGGGTAGGGAGAGGCATCTCTTAGGACAGAAGGTCAGCCAGCCACCTTGGAAGAACAACTGGCAGACAGCACAGTTGATTACAGTGAGATTGACAGGCACTGTATATTTGGCAGGGAAGAGGTGGGTGAGAAGGCCCACACCCATGGGAAGGGATGGTACCCAGGGAGAATAAGGCGACAGAGAGGCCCCCAGTGCTCACTGATGTGCATGACTGTTGGCACCCAGGGAGAGAGTGCTATTTGTTTTCTACCTTCATTTCTGCCTCCTAAATATACACTTTAGTGTTGTTATGCTTAGAATTAAAGTTGGAGTGCTCTGACTCTTAAGAGCCCCACATTTGTATACTGGTGTCTTCCAAGAGATGAGATCAAAAATTCTTTCTCTTCTAACCCAACACTTAGTTCTTGATTTTTTTATTTTCCATTTTTAAACTTTTTTATAGTCAAAGGTACTAAAGTCTATGGCTTTCTTTGCTCCTGACTATTATTACCTAGTAATATCATTGCTATCTGTTCCCATCTCTGTGCATGCAAATTAATGGGTCTGGTCAATCTGTGTAGAGGCAAAGAAGGTAAAGGGAAAAGACTTTTCTAAGTCCTTCTACCTTTCTGAGTGTGGATACAGGTAGATTCAGGTAGTCCTAGAATTCCTTTTCTTCTGAAAAGCTGGTGGTAGCAGTAGTATGCAGAGAAAGAGGAAGAAATAAATAAGCTGATTTGGCCTTTGCAATTGGACACTGCCTTTTTTCTGACTTAACCAGTTTCTGTCCTCAGACCTCATTGTTAATAGTTTGCAAGGGGTTTGGAAAAGCAGGAATTGGGATGAGACTGTTCATTTCAGATGGATGAAAAGTGGGAAGAGATTGAAGAAAAAGAAATGTACTGTTGGTACTTACTGCAGTATCCTCTGGCACGTTCAGCTAAGCTTCTCATGAATGTGTCTTCAGTGCCCCTCCTCCTGGCTGGGGCCAGTCCAGGGCTCCCCTATCAACAGAGTAAAGTTGTCAGCAGCAGGCATATGGCTGAGCTTTTATCCTTCAGTAGAAGGATATGTACTTGATCTTTTACACTTTCTAGCCTGGAAGAAGGGCTCCTAACTTTAAATTGTAGCTGCTGTTTGGAAGTATGTTGGCATGCATTGACTAATTGGGAAGAAGTTTCTGGTGGTCAAGCCTATTCTCTCCAGGTGGGGAAAATGGCTTTAACTTCTCTCCTAAAACTGCTCCCACCATTCCTTGTGCTCAGATAGGAAGGTGCTTGATACTTGACAAGTGGCCTCCAAGTGGCTTTGGCCTGTGGAAGGTTATGACTATTACTCCTGTTCTTCTAATGACTTTCTAAGAGCCAGAATTTTCAACAGGTTAATTCCCTAAATTAAGTAACAGAGTTATTTTTATCGAGATTATTTTGTCCCATGGATTTACTCTCCTAAACTTGACCTAAGGCTTTAAGGAGGTAAATTTGGGAATTTAGGAAACTATGATTCAAGCTAATACAGAAGTTCTTCAGATATAATTGAGCAAGTATACAAAATTACTAGCATTTGTGGAAACAGAATCTTTAATTGGAAATAATTTCTCACTATTTCAAAAGACAAACGTACCTAATTGACCTTTGTTATTTAAGTTTTCTGTTTTTAGAGAAGAAATAAAGAATGCTAGCTTGAGAACTTTTTTAAACAGGGCCTGGGGTGGAGGACAGAGACGTTCTAAGTCCAGGAATAGGAGTGATAGTTGGAGCAAATATCTCCTAAAAGTTGTTTTTCACTCAGTCTGAATACAGAAATAGTTTCAAGTTGATTATATATAAAAAAGTATTAACTGGAAAGTTATTTTCATGGTTTGCAGATGAACTCAGACATGCTAATACAGATATTTAGTTTATAATGAAAAACTCCTTTTTTTCTCTGTAGGTTATTTTGAATGAAGGTAAAGTTGCTAAATAAATTCTCGGATTACAACTTTATAATCATTCTAAATTTATGTTTGTGATTGTGTGCTCTATATAAGCTCTACATATTTTAAATGAGCATATATTACTATAATTACATATTTCTCCCAAATGTGTCCTAAAACTATACTTAAAATTAAATCCCAAAATTCTGGAATTTATTTTAGCTAATTTCTTCAGTAATGTATAGCTGGCTTTGACATTTGAGTAACTCATTTTGTAGTAACAAAAACCTGATGAAAATGTTTTCAGATTCTGTCATTGCTGACCCTATCATTTTTTAAAAAATGTTTACTTAAAGTTTCAAAGGTGGTGCCTCAAATAATATTTCACATTTATCTAACTATTACATAAAAAGTCTGCATAGACATGTTTGGAGGCAGGGGCCATTCACTCTCTATGCCTGAAAATGAGAAAGGAGATGCCTTTAAGAAGTATTGGGTTAACATTTTCTCTTGTCAACTCTAATTATTGGCTTTAAATAAATTTTCCTGCTTTGATTAGTGTCTTCTAGGAAAATGATAATGTTCTGAAAATGTGTACAAATATACTTAACATTTAATTTTGCATGGGGAACTCAGTCTCAGCATTTGATTCACTGTGGTTTAAGGCACAAAAAAAGACTCATACTTTACTTTTTCCTATCTCCGTTTTGTGCCTGCCCTCAAACAACTTTCGAGTGTGTACATGTGTGTTCAATAATCTGCTTTATAAATGTGGAAGACCCTGTTCTCCTTAAGGCACCCCTCAAGCATCCAGAGCTACCACTGCTGCTGACATGTTTACAAAGTAAAATAATGAGGCTTGCCGTAGCAGATTCCTTTTGTTGCAGTTTTTAAATGTAGCAAGTTTTAATTTAAATAAATTAATCTTACTGACTTTTACCTTAGACTCATCTTCAGGCTAAACTTGATCTTAAAATGCTTTTTATCAAGTAAAGTCTAGTCTGTGCCCTGTTTTGCAACCAGTATTTGAAAAGCCTATTCAAATAATCAGGTGTTCAGTACCAAGAAGGGTGCTCCTCCTAGTGAAAAGCAATAGCCAGATTGCCTACAAAGATGAACAGGGAACCTTGGCACCAGAATTGAGAGGAGAAAGAAAGAACATATGTGAAGGATTGGAACATGTTCAAAAAAGAATTTAAAAGGAAAGGGGCGTAGAATTCTTGGAATGATTTACAGGAAAGCTTATTGAGGACAATCACCAGATCCAGCCTTTCCATTTGCTCCATTTGCACTTGTAAAAAACTATGGAAGCTGTGCTCATAGCGCTTGTTAGGTAATTTGTGCTAAAGCCAGCAGAATGAGGAAAATGAGAATTTCAGCAGAATCAATGCTGGGTCATTTTTAACAATTTGTGGTGACAACAGCTAGAGTCAAGAGCCTGGCACCACAGTTCAGTTCAATTATTCGCCAGTTTGGGTCAAATGTATTTGGAGTATTTGAGAAGATGTCCCTGAAATGTGAATTTTAATGTGAAATGGGCATTTCTCCATGTCAGATGAGCTAAATTTTAGAATAAAGAAAACAGCATGTATATAACTCCACGTCTGACTCTCCTACATACTCAACTCCATACGACATTTCCCATGACTTAATGCAAAAATCTAGAAAAGCAGGTCTGGAGTAGAAGACAATAAATTAATGACTGTGTCTCTACAGCCAAATTCAAGCTGAAAAACATGGCATAATTCAGGTCAGGTTTACAGAGGAAGTTTGTTCTTTCTTTTCTTTCCCTCTCTCCCTTCCATTCAATTAATCTACCTATCTATAATTTCTGTTGCGGCATTATAACTCTTGAGAGCCATGTTAAATCTTTAGGAAGAACTGGTTTAAGGGCCTCCAGTAACACTCTGCCAGCAAAGGCCAAACCTGGAACTTCTCTATAAATTGTACTTAAGATCATCACAGAATGCAGATAATATGAAAAGCAAACCAAAAAATAATCATGAGTCCATAAAGCTTTTGTTATACATATATATTGTCATGGACACAATCTTATGGGTACTTGGTTCATGGTTCATGGAGATATCCTTTGCCAGAAGACTCTAACAGTGAACAGCGAGCCTGTTCAACGGTGGAGCCAGGCTTGAACTTTCCAATAAAATTCTCTGAGATACTTTAAGATCTAAATATGCTTACCTGGGAACTTAAGTGTTAGCATATTTTTAAAAAACATTTACTCAATATCATGGCTTTTGGTTTCATTACTGGTTTTCAATAATGCCTCGTGATGCCTCAGAGAACCAGAAAACACATCCATGTAGTAAAAACTCAGTTAAGTGTCTTAAGATGGGTTTTCTTTAATAAAAGATGGGAGTCAGAATTAGAACTACCGCATATTCATTTAGCCAGCATTTATTTATCTTCCAACATGTGCCAGGCATAGAAGTAGGCATTGGAGATAAAAAAAACTGAGTAAGTCATGGATGGTCCCTGCCATCAAGAAAGTGTTCATGCTTTATTAGAAACAAGCATACGTTAAAAAAAAATGCAGTAAAGTCTGTGATGAAGGGGACACCTAAAGAGGGAAGGATTATGTTTGAGAATGTATCTGACAAGTAGTGTCTGCTTTTTCATCTCCCATCCATCCTCTGCTTTGCCCACTCTACTTAGGTTGTGTTCACCACACCCCTGAGATTGTACCTGGCTATGTTGTCAAGTCTAGTGATCATCTCTCTGTTCCTATCTTTCCTGACTGCAGGAGCATTCCATCTAGTTGACTACTCCTTCTTGTTGTTAAAAACACTTTCCTGACTTTCCTCCCACTTCCCTGCCCATTCTTTCTGTCTTCTCTGCTGACTATCCTCTGCCTAACTGGCCTCTGAATATTGGAGATCCCAGCTCCCTTTTCTTTTCACTTCCCTAGGTGAGCTCATCTAGTCCTATGGATTTAAATGCCATCTATATGTTAATGACTTCCAAATACTTATCTCCAACTCTGACTGTCCTCCATTTCCAGGCACTAGTTTCCAACACCTCATCTTTTTATGAACGTTTAATAGGTTATTTCAAATTTAACAGACTCAAACACAATTCTTCTGTTTTTTTAGTGGAGGTACCAGGGATTGAACCCAGAACCGTGTGCACGTTAAGCACACTCTCTACCACTGAGCTATATCCCCACCCCCATCAAACACAATTCTCAATTTCGTTCCTCAAACCTAAAACTTCCTGAGTGTTCCCCATTTTAGTAAGTGGCAGCTTCACCAGTTGCTAGTAATTGACTAGTATTCCTTAATTAGTCTCCTCTTTTCTGGGCTTAGTTGATCCACCAGGGAGTTCTGTCAGTCTTCAGATATCTGAAATCTAACCTTATCCATCACCACCACTCCAGTCCCAGCCACCGTTCTCTCTCAAGGACCACTGCCACGAGCTTTCAGCTAGCCTCCAGGCTGCAACTCTTCCCCCAGTAATCCATTCTTCACACAGCAGCCAGAGTGATCTTTTTAAAACATTAAGTATGATCATGTAGTTTCCAAGTCTCAAGCCTTCTAATGGCCCCCTTTGTTTTAGATACCTCATTATATAAATTTCCAATATTTTAAAAATAATCTCCACCTTCCAACCCAAGTTTATTTTACTGCTTTTTTTATACTTCACGAGAGACCATGATTCCAAAAAACAAATCTTCATTTGTATTTATAGTGAGATTTGGCGTGTAAGCTTATTATACAATTATAAAGTCCACATTAAGCTCTGTCTTTAAAAAAGTGACAGGATATTATACTTCAAGTATTGTTACAAAGGCTGGTTCGCAGTAACTAACTTGTTAGCTGGTTGTTCAGTTTGGATTTTTGCTTTCTATGTTCCTTTAAAGAGTTGTATGAAATAGTAAGATATAAGACAATAATTTTTTTAAAAAATTTGGCGTGCATCAGCTACAGTTTTCCAGATGCTGTCTTTAAAAACAAGGATTGTGTTAAATACATTAGATTTTTGACTTCTCACTAATGTTTTGATAATCCCCTTTATATTTCATTCTTTTCTGTGTTACAGTGGTTACAAAGAAATTATTTTTAAAATGTTTTTTGGATTTTTTTTATTGAAGTATAGTTAATTTACAATGTTGTGCTAGTTCCAGGTGTACAACAAAGTGATTCAATTATATACATGTATTTTTTTTCAGATTCTTTTCCATCATAGGTTATTATAAGATAAGATATTGACTGTGGTTCCCTGTGCTGTACAGTAGGTCCTTGTTTATTTTATATATAGTAGTATGTATATGTTAATCTCAAACTCCTAATTTAAATCCCCCACTCCTAATTTAAATTCCCCCACTCCCTCCCCCCTTTATCCCCTTTGGTAACTATAAGCTTGTTTTCTGTATCTATGAGTATAAAGAAATTATTTATTCCATATGCTCTTTAATTTGGTTCTTCCAGATCTGCAGAGGAGTTTTCTTCTATGTGTAAGGCTGGATTCACTCACAAAGCAAAATAATAGATTTTGTGAAACTTAATGTCTCTCTTTTAAGGTAGCTTTGCATTACCCCTAAATTTCACATTCATGTTATTGTTCTAAACATATTATCAGCCTTTGACAAGAGCTGAGTGTATCTGAATACTTCAGGATCAGTTGTTTAATTTCCTGTGCTATTTTCTGCTTTAGCTCCATTTTTTTTAAACTGTTTTGTCCTGCCTGGATATATATTTTTTACAGTGGTTAAAATATAATTATTGTATAGCCATTGGGTTCCCTATGAGTTGATGTTTTAAAGAGCAGAATAAAATGATTTCTTAAATAAAAGAATTATAACAAGTTCTTAAAATGGTATAGTACCTCTTCGAAAAAAGAAAGATCTGTCTTAAACTGTATCCCAGAATAAGTTATACTGTTTACTGTTTATTTGCACAGGAAAACAAGTTCAAGTGCCTGATATTTTCTTTAAGCTGTAGTACAAAACTAAAAAGTGATTCCCCCAAAAGCTATCAATTCTTATAGTTCTTAATTCTCTAGCTTTCAGATGTTTCATATTTTATATAACTATTGTTAAGGAGGAGCAGAAGTGGCTAGCTGTATAGAGTGGTGGGCAAGAGCACAGTTCTTAAAATGAGACAGGCCAGGGTTTGAGTTCCAGATCACTTATTAACTATGTAACCTTAGGTGATTCACAGGATTTACTTGAAAAGTGGAAATAATAGTATCTGCCCCACAGGGGTGTTGTGAGAATTCCCAGAGGTGATAGTAAAAATTATTACACCAGCCTGACACATTTTAAGCAATCAATAAATAGTAACTAGGTAGCTATAATTGTTTCCTAAAACAATCCCACTTAAAGCAGTCACCTGACCCATCACCATTTATAGAAAGTTTTCTGGTTCTACAAATTTCCAAAATTATAGTTGACTTTGGAATTTTTTTTAACACTATCTTTATCATGACTCATAATGCAGCTTAGGTAGCCAAATAAATCAAATGCCTATTGATTGATTTTAAATAATTCAAGAGTTAACTTTGAGTTGAGTCAAATCTCCATGATGGGTTCAGAAGGGAAGCTGAAAGTATTTCAAGTCCAACTCTAACATTAGGGAATAAAGTTAGAAAGATCTCTCTAATGTGTTTCTTAGAGAAATCACTTTTTTCTAGGCCCAGAATACTACTTCTTATGTTTGTATATTGACAAAACCATTAGTGGTTAATAGAATAAAAGTAACCATAAATTTAATTTATCTACATGGATAAACAGTGTGTAAATAATCATGAGATGGGTATAACAACTTGTATAGAATAAGTTCTTTTTATTCATCTCCAAAGATGAACTTTGTTCCTTCTCTCCCACCCTAAAAGAATCATTTCAGAAACTAATATTACTCACTACAATTAAGATTTCTTAGTAAAATTACTTAGTAAGTTACATATTACTTTTATAGTCCTGATACATTGTGAGGAATAGTCCCTGGAAATAAGTGTATGTAGATCTCTTTGGTCATAGACCAGTTTTTGTTGTAGTAAAATTGGCTTACATAGTGGCAGATGTCAAGAATATAATTAAACTTCGGAGCATTTTAGTATTATCTCCACTTTTATTCTAAGCTTAAGAATGCCCTAAATTCCCTAAGAGATATAGAGGAGTAATTAAAGGAACTCTAAAAACAATGAACCAACTAAGAGTTTAATAGAATCTTTTGACTACAAAGTATCACCTTTATCAACTGTTGAAGTATTTGTCAAAAGGGGTTTCCCTAGCTAGTTCCAGTCTGCATTGTGTGTCTGGGCTGGATATAGATACCAGATCACTATCTTACTTATAATTCAGCTACTATTCAGTTAAAGCCAAAGTTACTTGATTTTCAAAAGAGCTACTTGGTGCAAATATTTAATTAAAACTAAAAATCAAAAGTTGAAGTCCTATTGAAACTCATTTGTAATGGAAATGTACTTAGTAAGTTAAATATTATTCTGAAACATGCCATATCATATTTGGCCACCTATAATTATGTTATCTTTTAAGATTGAATTGCATTAAAGTTTACAATGAGTTGAGATTATGTTTGTGCAGCTAAACTTAGGCTACAAAAATTTAGATGAAAACATGATTCAGACATTTGTTTATAATGGTACTGACTTTTAGAACTTATACATTAGAACATATAATGGTAACTTTCCCATTAACACAGTGATCAGAAGAGTAATAAGTGGTGTAGCGTTCTAGCTGGCTCCTCTTTTTGTAGTTTTTAAAATGTTTAAGAACTATAGCCTAGTGCCTAACATCTTGTCTAAAATTGGGATTAAAATTAATAAAGGATTTGAGATTCTCTTCTATATTTTTCTCTTCTAGGTTGTCAGATATTTTAAAGGAGTTTTTCAGTAACAGTGATCCTAGCTTGTCCTGTTCTGTCCTGAACCCACAACTGTTCCATAGATGAGGGGTTTATTTTTTTAATGAAAAATGGTAATGCAAATATTTATATATGTTCCTTTGTTATGCATGGTCCTAATAGCAAAAAAAATTTTTTTTTTATTTTTATTTAATCAGAAATTGAACTTTGGAAATTGTAATGATTTTATGAAATTTATTTTCCTTGGAAACAAAATGCCAAAAGAACTGAATGAGCAATTAAGTCCTTTTAAATGTTCAGCACTAGGAAGTAACTTGTTACAGAGGTAAGAGAAGTATTTGAGATTCAGAAATATTTGAGATTCAGAAGGCTGGATTTGAGGTTCAGCTCTGGTAACCACTAGTTTGGTGATTCTGAGCAATAAAGTTTGTTGAAGACAGTTTTATCTCCCTCTGAAATGGGGGATAATGATGCCTTCTTAGCACCCAAGGCTGGTTTTAGGAGGCTCACCTGAGACAAGGATATAAAAATGCTCTGTACGTTACAAAACTGTGTAAACATACAAAAAAATTATCATTTTTGTTGAGGAATCAAGCAATACAGATAGCTAGAAGTATAAATGTATCCAGAGGTTAGGTTCTAAATTCAGGTCATGAGGCAAAAGATTGGGTAATGTTAAAATTACTCTTGAAAATTCCCAAGTTGATGTAAAGCCTAGTTGTTTTGTTTCATCTAAACACCCCAAATTATAATGTGTATAGATGTATACCACATATATAAATGCCAAAATGATTTTATAATACTTTTTATTATTCTGTAATACTTTTTTTAGCATAATGTAGATAATTACTCGTAAGTCAAAAGTCAAGTATATGTTAAACTCTTCTGTATCTTAACTAAGATTAAGACAATCTATGAAAAACATACACCCCCAGTGTAGCAGCACCATAGGCACATAGACACAGGCATCTGGAAAAACAGCAATTAATGGTAATTAACTCAAAGTGGGCATAGTTCAGAGTTTAGTGTTGTGTTTTGTTTGGCTAGAAAAAGGGTTTAACATTTTAAAATTTGAATCCTTTCTCAGTTGGGAATTCATTCTCCAGGTATTCACCACTCCTTGTTGCTTTACACCCAGTCTCTTTCACATTTCCCTGCGTTGGGTCCTTAAAGACCTTGAGTCTTTGATTCCTGATTCACCCAAAGAAAGGCCTAGCTGAGGAAATTAATCTTAAGCTTAAATGTTGAGTGATTAGTATGGATTGGCAAAACAGTGTTTGGGAAGGGATGCCAGGTTGAAGGAACAACTAGGATGTAGAAATAGAGAGGAAATTGTTTACAAAACCAACAAACTAAAAAAGATTAATACTGCACCACAGTTAGAAGTAAGATGAAACTGATTGATCCTGTAGACGCACAGCCTGTTTTTTATGTGGAGGAGTTTGTTTTGCCTTGATAGAATCTAGTGCAGGCTGTGTGACACGCTGAAGGTGGTATCTGAGAGAGCTTCTGCCAGCTATCCTAATGAGCAGCATTGGGAAGAAACTGAAGGAAAGGAGGAAGGCCTTTGTCTAGGTGCTTGATGATATGGGCCTGAAAATGCCTAGGAACTTTCAAAGTAGAGACTAAGCTTAATTTGAGGGAGTCTAGGGCTGATTGGCCACAGATAATTACTGAGAACCCTGAGCACCTTTGCTTCATTTTTCTTTAGTGCCTGATATTCAAGCTTTCAGCACATTTTATCATTCTTTCTTGGGAATATCTGCTTATCCCACCATCTCCTGTTTGCTCCACATGAAGTCTTACTTATTTAGGCCTTTATTACCAGAGTATTTCTAAATAAAATATCCCCTGGAGCTGATGTCTAATCCTTTTCCCTAGCCCCAATTCATCTCTCTCTTTCTTACACATTACTGAAAGAGCTGCTTTCCCTGAAACACTTCTTTCAGCAACTCATTTTCTTATTCCAAAAATCAGAAGAGCCTCCAATTGTTTATCATGTCAAAGGAAAGAAGACTTAAAGGTCATCTCTAAAGGGATAATGGAGGGGATTAGGGCAGGGTTATTTCACAGGGTGATAAACCTTTTGAAATTCTGAGGTCTGAAATTTAAATTACTGTCCTATTTATTCTGCAGTGGATAGAAGCTAAACTGAAGACAAATTTTGAGGTCAAGGAGAAATTAGACAGGGTTCACCAGGTCCAGTTCTCATCTTTTATGTTTTGTTTCACATATGAAAAGAGGTCTGTACACATACAGAGACCTACCCTCTGCCCACACAGTACCCATTTCTGTCTCCTTGTTTTTTTGCTTAGGGCACTCCTTTCCCCTGGAGTTTATCTTTTCAAAATTACTACTCAAGATCCTTCTTTTCCATAAACACTTTTCTTTTCTAGTATCTCTTGTAACCCATTCTTGTCTCTCTCTCTCTCTCTTTTTTTTCTTTTTGAGAATTCTCACTGTACCTGTCAGCAGTACTTAGCCTAGTATTTAGTCATTCTCAAATGCTCACCAACTAAAATATGAACTCTCTGGCAGGCCCCAAAGCTCTTGGTTCTCCTGCAGCAGATGTGTGTGCAGCACAAGATGGTAGAAGAAAAACAGCATGGCAAAACAGGAAGATTGAGTCCTAGGTTCTGGTCCCACCTTAGTTAATGGGACACCTCACCCATAGTGATTGGGCAGGGGAGGGGAGTGCTGGGCATCAACCGTATTATCTCTGGATTCAGAATTCTGTGTTTCTAGCAGTGCATGATTACCTAGTAGAATACGGTGATACGGTGAAGGGAGAGAAAGAAGAGACTGTAAGTTAAATTTAAGGTTGTGAGCCTGCAGAACCAAAAATATAGAAGCATTTTTGCCAGAAAAGTAAGAAAGAGGTGCCAGTTTGGTTGGGGGAGGGAGGTAGTTTAGTGTGTGCCAATTTTGTTGTCACTGAGAGTTTCTAATGCAAAATGTCCTAGGCAGGGATAAGTTGCAGGTTGTGGAGAGATGGAGAGTTGAAGAATAGGAAAAGAGATGGAGAGTCATCACCAAATAGGCAGGGTGAGCCTCCAGGAAGGAGTAGATCTAGAAAGAGGAAAGTGAAGGGCACTAGCTTTTGAAATGAAGGGCATGATCCAAGAGCTAGGAGGACTGGTATCCCCAAGTGTAAGGAAGCTGTGATGTCCAGTGGAGAAGGCAGCAATTTGAAAATTGAGAAAAGTGAGCATTTGTTTGACCAAGAATTGGTGAACTTGATAGAGAAGTTCAAATTCCAGTGGTGAGCTGAAGAAGACAGACTCTGGGTTGCGAGGAGGCAGGGAGGAAAGTGTAACCAGCCTCAGAGGAGATGTTCAGTGTTTGTGATTTGAAGAGAGAGCAGGAGACAGGGCTGATTGAAATACTGTAAAACCTACAACTTGGACCTGTGTTACTTAAATTGTAGGGCCACCTACTTCCACATGTAGGGGACCTCCCTATGGCTTCTATAGTCAAGCTGCCATTGCTTCAGGAAGAGGTTTAGCTGTGGAAGGTAGATTTGGGTGAAGTTTTCTCCCTCTAAGGAAATTCAAGTTAGCATTAATCTATATTTTATATTTTCATAAAAGATCATGAATTAGGATAAATTGCTTCCAAAAAAAGTTTTAAAATTTCGAGCATCACCTTTTATATCTTT
The DNA here is from genome assembly GCF_048564905.1 of Vicugna pacos. Taxonomy (NCBI): domain Eukaryota; kingdom Metazoa; phylum Chordata; class Mammalia; order Artiodactyla; family Camelidae; genus Vicugna; species Vicugna pacos. Next base: position 55,767,015 of record NC_132989.1, read on the forward strand.
CCTTTTTAAAAAAACTACTTCTCCCATACCAAGAAATGAATTTGTCACCCAGTAGTTCTTTGATTTCTGCTAAGTCTAAAGTTAAATGATCTTTTTATGGCGGTAGAACAATGATAATAGTATCTATTATGTTTTCTCCAAGAAGATGCCTATCCATGTTTATAAATAATAATAGAATGGTTAATGCTACCACTTGATTTTATATTTAGATGATTTATCTTTTAAAGAAGTACTTACCCTTTCCTTATTTCTCTTTATTATAGTCCTAATTAGTAAACTTTGAAATTTGCAGAGAAGTTTTGGGAAGTAGTAGTTAATGTGCAGTGGCTGAGGGAGGATCATATGGGTGCCTCTGTATCTTCACTTGAGGTAGAGATGAGACCAGAAACCACTGCTTTTGTTTTTGTGTATTAGATTTGGATATGAGGGTGTGAAGAATGGTTTACAGACTGATGCATCACTATTAAATGTTACCCAAATCTGATTTCCTATGAATTTCTGTTAGCAATTTGGGAAAGTGTTCCCATAGAAAACAGACTGGTGACTTGGGACACAGGAAATCATGCCTGAGACTATGGGAGATATTTACAATTATAGCTTTTCTTCTAAATAGACAGTTCTATGAGAAAATATTAAAATTATGAAGAGGATAGAGCTCATAGTAAAACAAAACATTGTTCTAGAAATTATATTCTCCTGGTGTGAGAATCTTGTGAGAAAATTGTTAACCTTCTGACCATCAACTAAAAACTAATCTCTGGTAAAATGGGAGAACATGGAAACCACAGTTCGTTCTCAAAAATTTTAATTTTATATTTTTAGCATCCTGTTAGAGTTCTGCAAGGTTGGTTTATTTCTCCTTTACCTCTACTCCTTTTAAAAACATCAAGTAACTAAGCAAGAATATTTTTTTTATGTAACATTGAATTGGTACACTAACCATTTTTTTGCCAAATCATGTCAGTCATTTTCAAGAACCCATTGAGCTACACTGCCAAAAGATAAGTTTCGGTTGTGTGATTCAGAGAAATGTCAACAGTGTGATATCATTAATTATGGCATCTTAATATAATGACATAGAAACCAAAGTATGTAATGAAAAGGTTTTCACAGACTATAGTACTGACCAAATGCATAGATTTATTTAAAGTTTAAACTTTTAGTTCTGTGTCACAGTAACCAAGGTTGACCTGTTTTTTTCTTAATGTTTCTTTTAATAGAATTTAATTCCTTTTCGACCTTCAATTCAGTTCCAGGGGCTCCAAGGGGTGAGTACTCTTATTGATTTAAAGAAAATCTAATCTTCTTACACACTATTATATTTAACACTTAAAATTTGTTTTCACTTGTGCCTCTTAATATAATGTCACTCATACTTTGTGAACTTTGTGACTATAGTTTAATTTTATTTGAAAATAATTCAAATATAGTTATTCAGTAGTTTTTTTCCCCAAATCATAGATAATTGTTTTTTAACTTTTTATGGAAGTGTAACATGTATCATAGTATTATGAGATTATGTTTTGTTTACAACAATTAAGCAATCATAAACAATTATTAATTTCAGGCCAGTTATGATTATGATTGTTGTTAATGTTAACAAAGTTTTGCTGTCTGTAGACTTAATTACTTCGATTGTACATACTAGGAAATGAGATGTATAAATAGAAAATTGACTTTTTCAAGTACATAGAATAAACAAAGTGTTCTGTCTATTTTATTGCTGACTTTAAAAGTATAATAGCAGGGACATTATAATTCAGTGGTAGAGTGCATGCTTAGCATGCACAAGGTCCTGGGTTCAATCCTCAGTACCTCTGTTAAAAAATAAATGAATAAATTTTATTTTATTTTAAAGTATAATAAATGATAAATCCTAATAAAATACACAAATGAATCTTATGTTTATAATAGATGATAAACTTTACAGGAGTAGTGTCTCTTTTATTTTTAATATTTTAATGTGTTAATATTGTATTATTAAATATTATTAAAATATTGCTTACTATTTTTAATATTACTATTTAATATTAATAAAATAAATGGTAGACTCAGTTATTCCTTCACTTAATGTGCAGTTCTGAATTTGTCTCTATAAACTGGCAAGAGTATGGAGATCTGGAATATCTGTAAATGGATTTTAGTACTATAGAGGAAAGGCAACCTGGTGGGGAAGATCATATTCCTGCTTATTATAAATCTGCATACTTGTGAAGTTTTATTATGTCACAAAATATAAAAAAAATCAATGTAAATAAGTACAGGCTTTCTAAACTTTATAACTCAAAAACATTTCAAGAGTCAAGAGATATAACTGTATCATTCAGCACCAACTAAGAGTAATTCTAAATCTTGTGGAATGCTAACTTGAAGGAGATGTTTGTGTGTGGATGTCAGAACTTTGCTTCTACATGATAGCCTTACAATGAAGTCCTTTTTATTCTACCCCCAGTAACTGTGTGCTCATGAATGGGATCTTAAATGGAACAAGTATTCTTCTGGATTTTGTTTTATAGCTTTTTAGGTAGTCTTTATAAAACACATGATGATTCTATTTTTGAGGTATTAGTTTCAGTTGTTTACTTAAGGCTTCTTGAGTTTCCTTACAAATTTAAATGGCATCTGAAGGGTTGTTCCAGAGGCAGCCTGGGTTCAAGAGCTCTGCAGGGCTACAGTAAAGGGTTATCTGGGCAGACAGGGCAGTACCTAGGGGAAGAGGGTAAGATTTGAGATGCTTTTCCCTCACTAGCAGTTGACACTTGGTTTGGTGTCTGCTACTTCCCTTAATTCTGTCATTCTCCTGGTCGGGACATGGAAGCCAGGGAAATGCAAGTGAAGGACATTATCTTAGGAGGCACCATGTTAGACTGAATAATGAGGAACCATTATGTGCAGGCTTCCAGACTCTTAATTCAGATGCATGCAGCATTTAGCAGTCTTAGAAGGAATATGGTTTTCTCTGGCATACCTGTTGCCCCCCAGGCCCTAGGCACCACTGCAAAGCAGGCAATTTCTATTTGAAAACTTGGACCTCCTTTTCTGAAATCTCCTACCTCCTTCCCCCAAACTTTCCCATCTCCTGTGTCCAAGCTTCCCCAGTTTATCTTTGCAAGCTCCATTCTCTTACAGCTCCATTCTTTCCCTGAGTATAGTCCACTGATATAAGTAATTTAGATATAAATGACTGATAGGTTTAAATCTTAATGGGTATTTGAGTTGTAACAGATAAGTTTTTTAAGCAAATGAATGGTTATTGGATTTGGTAGAGTATCAGTGTCAGGGGAGAGTGGTGCAGAATGAGAGCTCTGGGATACTTGGCCCTACCTTGCTTATTCTGGGTTCTGTCTTCTCCATCCCCGCCACCCCCCACCGCAGTCCCCTTTTTATTATTCTAACTGAGAACAAAATATATGGACTCAGCATTGTTTCAGAGCCTGCAGCTGCATTCCATCTACCCCTCCCCCCTTCTCTTTGCAGAGCTCTCACCAGCCCTTTGGGACTTAGTAAAAACAAAGAGTCATTACAGGGGAGAGAGTGGGTTGGCACAGCCCACAGGGAATACGCAGGGCCACAAATGTGAGGGTCTTCTGTACAGTGTTCTTCTGTTTTTTCTTGAGAGCCATGATAATTTAACATTGCCTATGCTGATTGCTTTAAAAACTGAAGAAGTACACTTAAGGGTTTTCCTGTGTGGAAAACGTTTAGGACTTTAAAATGGAAAGTTTAAATTTAGATTTCCCACAAAAGATAGTTTTTCTTAATGAGAAATTTTAGTTGTCTTTTAATACAGTGTTTCAGAAACTTAGAAAGTTTTCCTAGAAAGAATTCGGCAAATCCAACAAATTTACAGTCTTTACATCAAACGTGATTGAAAATATACATTAACTCTTATGATAGTGTCCTATGTAGGCATATTTGAAACATAACTGAAGTATTGTTAACATATCATTTTAAAAGTGAACATTTATTAAGATTATTTTCTATTTCCCTGTTGCTAAGCACTGCATGGTTATGCTGTTCCTTGATACTAATTCTAGAATTTTTTCCCACTCAGTAATGTCTTTAGAAAGTCAGACTTTGGGTCTTGGCAGGTTGGCTTTTGTGCCTGAACATGTTCTTTTAAAGTTTTCTTCTTAAAAAAATGCAGACTAGAACATGAAAAAAGTATAGCAATATGCTGTAAAAGAGTAAAAATTCTGAGAATCATTGATTACCTGGATTTTTATTATCACAGTTGGGCAGCAGCTTTTATAGCATAGAAAAATGTAAATTTCACACTTCATCTCATCGCTTTCCCTTAGTGGAAGGGGTTACTCAGGAAATACAATGGTCATTGAAGGCATTTCAGAAAAGACAAGGAAATATCTATGGGAGCAGTTGCTTGTGTTTTCTAAGCTGATGAATATCAGGAGCTGAATATATCAGCCAAAAGTACCTTGTTGACTTTTAAGAATATGGCTCAACAGATTATCCTCATAGTTCCAATCCATCCCGAGGATACTCATAACTAAAGGTTTAACTAGGGTTATACATTTCTATAACCATTCTAACTGAACAGGAAAGGTAGCTGGTAAGATTCACATGGCTGCAGTTTTGAGGTTATCAAATTACAACATTCAGAGGGTGTATTGCACGTGGTTTCCAAAAGCTGCATCTTTTTTTGTCAAGTAAGCTTTTATACAAGTCAGGTTAGTTATATTTTAATTGGATACTGAAAATGTGGCAGGTGAAAATTTTCCCGAAATGTACGTTCCAGTACAATTTTAAAAACTAACTCCTCTGTATTTTTACGTTAGTTGAAAATTTCTTCTCTGAAGACACACAGCTGATGAGAGACAGAGCTGTAACTATAGTCTAGGTCTTCATACTGCCAGGGAAAGTTCTCCCCACTATACTGCACAATTTAAAAGGAGAGTGCTGGAAGCAGGTTAACTCAGTATTTTCAAATAATGGTGGTTGTTACTGATGCAATTATCTACTAACATAATGATTCAATAAACTATAAACAGGTGCTTAATCAATGGATGTGCCAATAGGTTTATTGTTCTTTTTGTGTCTTACTTACTGAACATTCTTTCAGCCCTTACCGGTGCCAAGTACTTTCTAAGTGCTTAGTGGGCAAAGATACAGGGATGGGTAAGTCATGGGCTTTGCCCTCAGGGAACTCAGAGTCTGACCAACATATATAGACTAATACTCAGGAAAGAATAATGTAGGACTTACTAGAATCTTCCTCTCAGAACTGCCATAGAAACAAGGGACTCTCAGGAACAATGGTATGAATTATGGTATGAATCTGCCTTTTTTTTTTTCTTTTATTCTTTTCGGGGGTTTTTTTGTTTGTTTGCTTGTTTTTTGTTTTTTGTTTTTTTAATTTGCCTTTTAAACAAAGATTTCAGTAGATGCAAAATATTATGTCCTGGACATAGGTATGTGAAATATCAGAAGGCCTACTAAAGTCTGTGTACACACACATATACAAAAAGGTAGATCTGTGGTCTGTTTATAATTCAGATAAAATCTGAAATGGCAAGGTTTTCAACAGCAAATGGCCACATCAGTTGGCGTGTGGCAGCCTTGCAGAGTGGACTTGCCTGTGGCATCAGGGACTCATGTCCAGGGAATGATTGTCCCAGGGCAATAAGAAATAATGTTAACTTTGCCACAGTAAATAGGATTCCAGACCTCAGTATTAACTCAGTAGTTGTTATGAGAATGTTATTCCAAAATTCTAATTAAATTGCTTGCTTCAGACTCAGCAGTCCAAAAGGCTTTAGAAAACAGAAGTTTGTTTTGCACATATAATTTAGAAATTAATCTTAAGATGAGGACTGAAAATAGAAAATATTTTCTGTAAGTACCATGTTGCATCTGCTATAAAATACTGAATCACATATCCTTTTTCGGGAATGAGCAAGGAACAGCCAGCCAAACAGGTTTTAAATGTATGCCTTCCAAAGAGGCACAGTGACCTTCTGAAGATGAAATCAGCATTTCACTGCTAACTTTAAAGGCTTGAATAGTCTTATAAAATTTTTGCAGTAGAGCCATTAAATCTAAAGAACAAAGGGTTGGATTTTTCTCTTTTTTCCTTCAAATTTAGCAAAGCATTCAGAAATATTTTGTTAATTATTTATTTTCCTTTTTAGGGGCTGGGGAGCAGATTGGACTTGAAAAACTAAATTATACAGTATTTGAAATTAGTAGGCAATTTCAACCCACCTGCAAATGCTTCCCGCAGACTACCCTTCTCTAATCTACTTGATACCTGGGAAGCAAAGATAACTATCTGCTTGAAGCAGCAGCAGAGATAAAAATAAATTCCCAGCACTGGCATTCCTTCTTAGATGATATGCCTGCACTCTGCTTTCCCCTGCTGTTTTTGGTTTGGCTAGTCCACTGGTTTTGCCAACAGTTGTGTTTAGTCAGTCTGCTCAAAGGTTGCTGACTAACAGCTACCTTTATACATTCAGCTCTGAATGTAATTAATACTAGAGGATGTTAAAATTAAATTCTTTTGTAATGGCAGTTCTGTTTTAATTTTTTAGAATATTACAGGGGCTGACATGTTGATAACACTTTAATATTTGCATCGAATTATAACCCTTTAACCACATGTTAATTTACTATGGTATTTATCAATAGTAAATTACCTAATTTGAAAGAAATACTTAACTTTGATATAGATCAAAGATTATATTATATAATTTTTGTATGATATATAGTATTTAGCATATACAATCATATATATATGTGAATGTCATATTTGGTCAGGGTATGGGCTGACATTCTGGAAATTTGAATCATACTTTGAAGCTATTATAAATTGATCAACTTCTCTATTCTACGTTGCCACATACCTCTGCTCTCCTTTTCTTTCTGGATAAGAACTACCTGCGGGATTTCTAAATAAGGAGAGCAGAGAGTTAAACTCACATTATGGCCAGATACCACTCCAGGCACCAGTGACATAAAGGAGACCCAGCCCACCCCCTGCCCTGTAAGAGTGCAGAATGGTAAGGGTGAGAGGGTGACTTTGACTGTAAGTTTCTTCAGGCACCACAAACAATCTCAAAGTATGCCACACAGGCTCCAGTGTAGGCTATAGCAGGACAGGCCTTCCAAAGATCACAAAGAAGTTGAAGACAAAATCATCCTGGTCTGTCCTTCAAGCTGCAATCACTTTGGAAAGCAGCTATTGGAACTGTGATTGAACTCTGAACTTGCTACAAATATCATAAATTGCATTCTTAGTATTCAGTCAAGCTTACTGTATTCATTCAAAAAGCGTTTATGAATATCTGCTATGTACCAGGTACCATGGTAGACTGTGTAGACAAAAGTAAATAGGACCTTGAAATGCCAGCTCTTTTTCCCAACACCATTGATTTGTCAATAAAATCGGCCACTGATGGCTTTGCCTTTTTGTTCCCCAGCAAAAACTAAAACTTGTGAAATTGAGTTGTCTTTGTTACATTGTCACTTATTTAAGCTTGGAAAATAATCATCTTTAACCATTCTATAACACCTACAGTTCTTATACCCACCTCATCCCTAAATTGGAACCATGAGCATTATTTAAATATCTTTTGACCTCTTACTATATGCAAGGCCCTACCCTTATAAGAACTTTTCTTTTAGAAGGGGGGAATTAGATTTGCTTATTTATTCATTCACTCATTTATTTAAATGGAGGTACTGGGGATTGAACCCATGACTTTGTGCATGCTGAGCATGCACTCTACCACTGAGCTATACCCATACCCCCATAAGGGCTTTATTAAAGAGCTTATAAGCTTTATTAAAAAGAAAAGTCAAAATTTAAAGCAGGAAAAACAATTTAACAGAATATGTCCAAGCTCTAGATCCTATTTCAAACAATATTTAACATGACAACAATTACTGTATGTCACTGATTTCAAGGCATGTTTTCTTTTCTTTTTAACATTTAATGTCTTTGGAATTTGAATGTATCTCAAAAGCAAGCAGCATCTTAGTATCGTGTCATAGTTTGTCAGCATTTTGTGTTATGCAATGGTACATAAAATCATGAATATTCTTACAGTTGCTGTCATCTTAGTCAATTAACTACAGCAATGCAGTGGAAGTATTTAGAGAGTTCCTGTGTTCTGCAATAAGACTTTATTTAACTAGAATCTTTTCAAAAATTTTCTTTCCTGACCCACCCTTGACTAGTTTGCTTGTTAGCACCATATGTTAGATAATCTGGGAAGAATTTACAGGGAAGATATATTTTTATAACCACTCTTGAACTGTGATTTAAACTGGAAGGAACAAGAGTATGAAATTAAAATGTTCTCAAATTTGTTTTTAGACTAAAAACCTTTCCTTATAAAAGTAACTTGTTAAGAAATCAAGTTTAGAAGAAAAGAGTTTTACTGATTTAAAGACTTAAAAAGCCAATAGACATGCTTTGAAGCTAATGAATTTGCTCCTGTCAGGCTAGGAATTTTCAAATCTCTTAAACTAATCTTATAATTTGTACTATATTTAACATAAATGCAGTTATCTGCGATATTATTTTATTTCTAAATTCCAATTATTTTTCAATAATTATAGCTCAATTTATCAAATATTTATTCCATGTTAAGAATTCTATACTAAGCACTTTACATACATTGTTCTCATTTAATCCTCACAGGGATTCCATGAAGCAGATACTCCCATTCTGCTAGCACGTTCACTATGGCTCTAAAATTAAACCACTTGTTGAAGCTCACACAATTAGTGAGGGAAGGAGGCTGCACACAAATCTAGGCATCTGGTTCTAGAGCCTTTTCTTATCACTACACTGACTTACCTGCCTATAATAAATGTTCAGTGAGCTTTTTATTCTCACATTCACATAAACATTTGTTGAGCACCTTCCAAACCAGCAAGAGGAAGAGGGACAGTCAGGGAGGTCTCAGAGAAGTGCTAAGCACGTGTGGTAAATGTTCCATCTTCCTAAGGAGCTTCATTATCTCCTTGGAGATCAGTACTTCTTATCTATAAAATCTCCCGGGGTGGGGTATATGATGAGGTCTGAAAATCTGGACTTTTTAAGGCTTTTCCCCCTGTTTCCTTACGATAACCAGGTTCACTATGATTAAGAATACGCACATTTATGTATGTATACATTCTCTTCTCAGGAGAAGGTTCATAACTTTCATCATTTTCTGAAGGGAACTGCTGACTTCCCCAGTCAGAGAAAACTACTGCAGTAGATGCTTTCAGACACACTCACAGTAAGAAAACCCCGTACACATATAGGTGTACACATTCACAAAGCTAAAATAGTTCCACAGCATAGTATTTTACCCTTTATCAATATACTGGTAATAATGGTAATTAAAATACCAGTATACTGAATATTTTCTATTCTATTTCATTTTAAAAGAATCCTGGTCACAATCCACCAGTTGTAACCTTCCATTGGATCACAATCTATGGTTTATAAAAACACTGCAGATTATCCACCCCCCCTCTTTATTTTAAACATTTTATTCTGGGAGTTATGTGATTAGATTTGCATTTTAACATGCTTATCCAGTAGTTATGTTGACTTAGTTATTCCTTATATATGGGAAGGAAGGAAAGGGAGGAGTCAAGGATGGCACCATATTTATGATGAGCATTTGGTTGGATGGTGAGGCCATTATTCAAGATTTAAAATAGATGAAAGAACAGATTGAGGCAGGAGTCATGGGATGCATGGTTTGGGACATGCTGTACATGAGATGTTCAGATATTACTCTGCACCTCATTCTATGTGTTGAGATAGTACTCCACACCTTGTTCTATCAAGATGGAGCTATCCAGGAGTCATTGGCATTGGTGGATTTGGAACTAAAGAATTTTCAAGAAATAGCTCCAAAGGGCATTTTATAGGAAGTTCAGCTGTGAGAAGGGAAAAAGGTATATTTACAGGTGGAGTTTTGGTATAAAGCTATATTTAAGGGGTTATTTTTTTCAATTGTTAAGAATACTTGTTTAGTTGTGAGTATTGAGCTCTGTGCAACACGGCAGTGAAAATTCTCAGTGGGCAAAAGTCTACATATGGTATAACACCATTTTTATAAAATTTAATAACAGGCAAAACCAAACAATATGTTGTATAGGTATACACATGTGATAAAATTATTAAAAACAAAAAAGTAACAATAATCACAAAAGTTAGAATAGTTGTTATATCTGGTAGAGAAAGATAGGCAGAAGAGGTAGGAAAGGAGCAAATGAGTAGATGTATAATTGGTATGTTCTCTTAAGTTGGGCAGTGAATTCACAGGTATTCATTATGTCATCATGCTTCATAACTATCAAGCTGTATTTATTTTGTAGAAACAAATGTTACATAAAGTTCTCAGTATTATTAACTTTAAATATAGTAATAGAAACATGTACACTTGTATATTTATAAATATAATCTGTCATCCTCATGGATTGAATGAGAAAAACCAGAACATATTTCAATAGATGCCAAAATGGCATTTTTAAAAATTCAATATTAAATCTGGATTTAAATTTAGGTAAGTAGAGAATAGAAAAAAGAATTCTTCCTTAACATGATGAAAACTATCTTTATCAATCTAATAATGAGTTACCATACTTGGTAATAAGACAGTAGAAATATCTTTACTAATGTTAGCAATAAAATATACATGTCCACTATCATCTTTATAATTTAATATTGTCCTGAGAATGTTCAGTAATGTAATGGGAAGGAGATTAACTAAAAGCTATGGATAATAGGTAAGTGGGGATAAATTTGCCAGTATCTGCAGTTAACCAGGTGGAAAACTAGAAAAACATATAGGGTTTCCTTCAGTAAGGTGGTCAATTCAGAAGTAACTGTTTAAAAAATCACTGGCTTAATAGTGGGAGGGTGGGGTGAAAAGAAGTTTCTTTTAAAATAGGAGAAATAGGAAAACATTTGTAAACTGATGGGAGTCAACCAGTAGAAAGCAAAAATTGATGTAAGAGAGAGGAAGACTTGCTGGAGCAATGTCTTTGAGTAGGTTGGAGAGATGGGGCCTTGTTGCTCGGAGAAGAGACTGGCTTTAGATGGAAGTAAAGAAAGTTCTTGTATGGTAGCCAGTGGGAAGGTATGTATAATGGGTGCAGATTTTGAAGTTCTTATTGTTAAACTATTTCTTTAGCTCAATCTCCAATCTAATGTCAAAACATATAGGCCAAAGTCTTATCATGTTAGAGCTTAGCAGAGTGTTTGATACATAGACATTGCCCAGTAAGTGATAAACATAGGTTTTAAAAAAAATTATTGGCCTCCCTAAGCACTAACAATTAGGAATTTCAGTGTAAAAATGATCTCATTTATGTTAGCAACAAAAATTTATCAAATGCCAAAGGTTAAGCATACCCATGTTATTCTATCTAAAGAGCTACAATACTTTCCTGCTAGGTATAAGAGAATAAGTAGTAAATGGCAAGACTTTCTATGTATTTTAAAGTTGTTGTTTTTTCTTTCTAATTAGTCAATATGTAATGACATCATATATACCATTATACCAACTGAAAAAATAAAGCACACAAACACAGATATAAACCTACAAAAATATGAAATGCTGTATACCAAAATGTCATTGCGTTACTGGTGGCATTATTAATGAGATAGATAGATTTGTTTGTCTGTATTTCCTAATTGTTCTGTAAACATAAAAGAAATGTTTTGAGATGACAAGTTTAAATATGTCAAGAATCCAGGAGAAATGTTGAATAGTCAAGGTTTAAAAAACAAGTTGACAAGAGAAATAGGGAAGGCAGTTCTCAAAGTTATCTGTACCTAGACACCAGCTAAATATCTTTCTGGTCAGCTACTTAATGAGTTGCTTTGTCATCTATCAGTGGAGAAAGAAAGTTTTCTCCTTGTCTGTGATCTTTCTCCCCAGTGGAAGGAAGGTACAGGCAGAGTTGCTAGTATTACCAAGGACATGGGGAGGAAAGGCCACTTTCCTCTCTGAGTTAACAGTTGACATTTTGGAACAGCGGTATTGTGAAGTCTCCTGGGAATGGGTCCAGTTGAGAGAGGATAGATTATGGGAATGAAAAATAGTAGTCAGCTGAATTTAAAAAGATAAGATTCTTAGGGAGCTTCAGGCAATAAAACAGAATTCAACAGAGAACTGATGGAAGATAACTAAGTTGGGCCCACAGTATTAGAGTGCTGGTACTTAATTAGCAGCCATAGGGAAAGGGCAGTTTTTTACAATACCTAAAAAGTTTAGTGTTTCATAATCACTCAGTAAGTTATATTGGGGATATGTTTCTAGAGTGAGAATGTAAGGCATACCCATATTTATAAATGTAGTATTACTCTACTAATCAATACTAAGAAATTCTTAAGACTAATCTGAGTGCTGTGTAGTTTTTTCTTAATCTGGTTGCTTTAGTAATTCACTAGAGTCACTTTTCACAGATTAGGAAAGAGGGACAGTACTTGAGGGTGTGCCACTTTAACTGACCAGTAAGATGATGCTGACATTATTTCCATAGCTGTTTAAAAGTTTTATATTGGGCTATAAAGAAAAACTCTACTAGGGACGCTTGGTGTTTTGTTCTTTTAAGGAAGATTGTGTTCTGTTCCTTCGAGAACTTGAAAAATAAGATAATTATGAATCTAGGATTAATTTTAGATAGTCTTAAATTTTGCAACTTCACATTCTGTAAAAAAAAAACTCTTAACTTTTTTCAAAAAGATTTAAGGCTATTGAGTCATGAAGGGCAAACCGTGATAACTTAAAATCTAATTATTATCTTTTAAAGCAGTCTTTGTTTTTCCTGACTGAAAAACAAATGAATGCACATTTTTAAGTTGTATAAAGTATGTACAAGGATAAAAATGAGTAAGTGTCCTTAACAGTGAAAACTAGTTAGTGTTGCTGAATTTCTTCTAGTTCTTTTTTCATATTCACCCATGAATTTTTTAAAATTGCAGTGTATTTACTGCTTTTTTATATTCTGCTTTTTCCTCTTACCATGAGCATTTTCCTGTGTCATTAAACAGTAAAAGTTACTTATAGTTACCTAACCTTTCATTTTATACAGTAGGATTTCTTTAGCCATTCTATTATTTATATAGTTTCTATATAACAGTAATGGTTTAATGAACATTGTTGTGTGTAAATCTTTACTTCCATTTCTGTTTCCTCAGGGTAGGTTCCTAGATGGGGAATTACTAGGTCAGAAGGTATGAATGCTTTTAAAGTTTTGGGTAACTGTCCCCAAAATGTTCCCCTCACACTCACCCTCACCCCTAGCAAGCTGCTGCTGGTATTTCCACAGCTATTTGAAAGTGCCTGTCAAGAGGCATTTCCCCTGGCTAACATTGAATAAATGTCATTTAAATTTAAAAATTAACAATTTGATACTGTTTAAAAACTATTTGACAGTATGATCTGCTTGATAATATCTGGCTCAGATAAAATAATGTAATATTTAAGACATCATGAGTTATCCTCAGATGTTTTACTGTCTGCATTTGATATTGGAAGGAGTAGTTGTGAGATTTGTATTTCTTTGTGTTATTTGTTTCTCCTAATATAGTGGAGAGAAATTTCATGGACTTTCTTGAAATTATTACTCTTTAACTTTTATAAATAATTATTCTACTTCTCTTTTTATATATTTTACTGTTTTGCCATTTCTCTTTACCATTGTTTATGGTCTCAGTAATTTAGTGCTTTTGAGTTTCCACCCTCATCTTTAGATGGCTGTGTTCTTTTACACATTTCTCATGAAGCCTAGTGATATGGTTATCTTTTGTCAGGGGCAGTGCAATCAATTATTGCCAAAGGGATAAAATGTTTTGCTACCTTACATAGTTTCATCATTCTAGAGGGACCTGTGGTGTTTGCCTTCTAGCAGAGTCTATAAATAACTATCCAGAAGATAATCAATCAAAAAACTTATATGAATTATTCAAATACAGTAATTATCTTAGTTGTCCATATGTAAATATTTTTGCCCTTTCTTTACCAACATAACTCTTTCTCTATTTGAAGGCACAGGTTTGATGGCTTTGCCAATGACCCAAGCATACCATCCTTTACAATGAATCTCTTTAGTCCTGTATTTCTTGCAGTCATAAATCAATTAATCTAAGAGACTCAACAGGTCCTCTTACTTGCATCAGACCTGCCAAGTCTCTTAGAAATCAGAACTGCAGTTTCTAATGTAGTTCTTGACGCACTGTGCATATCAATAGCTTTATACATATAAAATTAGGAATAGTTTTACTTCTTGAAAGCTTGAAGGAAATTAGCAAGTGAATTTGACTTAAGAAAACTGAACAGAAATAAATTTTGTGAAATGAACCCTACCTCGGGAGTGTATTTTCAGAGTAGCTATTTGGAAAGAGATCTATAAAAATTAAAGTATTAGAGGTTTTGTTCATTTTTAAGGCTACCTATAGCTTTCACACACACACACACACACACACACACACAAACACAAATACCACAAACTAAAATATTGTTTGCATTTATGAAGACTGAAGGCTTCAAAGCCATCATGTTGTAGCTCTCATGAGAACCCTTAATTGTATTTTCTTTGTTTCTTTGTTGTGCCATAGCTAGCATCTGGGGCTCTGAAGGCAGCATTTTTTTTTTTTTTTTTTATGAGTAGGGCACTTGGGAAGCAGTGTTTGCTACCCTTCTAAAGTAAAAGTAGCTGCAGGCTTCTTTAATTTTTCGGCCTTCCTTGGACACCTGTTGTGGCTGATTCATTCAGGTACCTTATCTCTGTGTACTTTGAGTTTAGAACAATTACAAATATTGCTAGTCTTTTTGGTTGTTTGTTTTCCTAGATAGCTTGTTTGGCTTTTATTTAAGCTAACACTTAAGTTTTGACCTTGAGGGTTTCTAGCCCCATTTGTAAATAACAAGGATTTAGGATAAGTATTATCAATTTTTGATTATCCACTGAGTGCCTATTATCAGTCCATTACCATTTGAAAATTACTTTAAAAATCAAGCATATCATTATGCTGAGGAAGGCATGTATGCACTTGAATGTAACAGGCCAAAATCAGAGTGGGAACGCCCCACTTTGGCATATTGGGCATATTCTCTGTGCCGGACACTGTGTCAAGCACTTTAGATGAGTTATCTCTTTAAACTCCAACAGTCATATGAGGTGAATAGTATCACTGTCCACATTTTACTGATAAGGAAACTAAGAATTAGTGAGGTTAAGCTGCATTCCCAAGCTAACAGGTGGTAGATTCCGAAGCCAGCATTGGAAACTGGTCAGGGTTGCTCCAGAGCCTGTAATCTGGCACACTAGATGTGGCCTGATAGGGCCCTGTTCCCTTGTCATCTGCATGTAAAAAAGAAGTTCTCACTTTTTTCTTCTCAAACCATTGAGGGATACTCAATTTAGAGCTGGAAGTACAAAGGGGATCCAACAGTAAAGAAAGCATTTTAAAAAGGAAAGAGAACGAGACGGAAGGACACGATTTCCTATCTTTAGTGTCCTTCAAATATTTGGCACTAATGCCCATTAGGAAGTGGCACATAAGAATTCATATTTGTACACACTCTTCCGTAACAGTCATTTAAGATGGTACTAAACTGTAATTAATAAAATAATATCCCCTGACTATTGTACATCTTGTTGCTGTTTCTCTTTCCTTAGCATAGAGCCATGGTTTAACGTCTTCTGTGCCCAGAGCCTGTGGCTCTCTGATGTTCACAGTGGCTGCCTCAGCGGGCCCAGTCCCTCATCAGCCCTTTCCTTAGCCAGAGCAGCTCTGACTCTTTGTAATACATGATGGGTTTCCCCATAAGATTTACTTTTTTAAAATGCATTCTGTAGCTTAAATTTGTTTTCAATATGTTAATGTTAAAAAACAGAAAATTAAGAGTTGAATATACTATATGGAAATATTCTTTAGACTGAAATACCATTTATGTTATTGAATTTATTAGTTTTCCTCGTAACCTTGATTGGGTTGGAGTGAAACCATGTGTTTTGCAAAATCTAGGATGTGGGCCACTTTTTAGCAATTTATGTTAATCTTCAGTGTTCACATCTGTTAAGTACCAGTCTCCCCTCCCCCCTAGATTTACACAACTGTTGCTGACTGCCATACATGATTTCTGTTCCCAGCCAAGTTTCACCAGCAGTTCCTCCTGGCATATCACAAAAAGAGCTTTCCTCAAGACTCCAGGAGAACAAGGAGAGAAGATTAGCAATGAATTTGGAAATTGACATTTATATTTAAGTTTTTTTTCCTTGTAGAGTTTAGGTTTCGGCTTTGTTTCCGAGAAACAAACTTTTTTTAAACAAAATTCTGCTTCCTACTTAACCGGGAGAATTACTAAGTTTAGAATTATTTAGTGTGGTTTCCCTAAGTCCTTAAAAATGAAGAGTGGTTTTAAAGATGCTGGGTCATATTTTCAAATGGAATTTGGTAAGACCAGAGTATTCTGTATTTTTTTTAACATTTTTTATTGATTTATAATCATTTATAATCATTTTACAATGTTGTGTCAAATTCCAGTGTCTGTGAGTATTTTAATAAAGATGAAGATACTTTTTTAAAAAGAAAAATGTGTAAGTTCTACAAACCCAGGCATCCACTTGGCCTAGGTGTAGGGGCTAAACACAGCACAAGGAAGTAAGGAACTTTCTCATCCTGACATGTGTACCACATAGTGCCTGCTGTTTGGGCTGTTTGGGCTTCTTTTTCCTTTCTTTCATTATTTATTTACTTATTTACTTATTTAGCCTCTAAAGTGATCTGTTTCAGATATATCTCTAATTTTTTAGTATTCCTGATGTAAATCATCTTCTGAGTGAATTTAATCTAGTCCCATGTTTCTTCAGATGAATTCAAATATTTATAGGTATCTACTGTGTTGCAAATATGTATAAAAGTAAGACCATGGTCCTTGCCCCCAGAGAACTCATGGTCTAGTACAGAGGAAGACACATAAACAAGTACTTAGCATGCCTGTAAAGCATGTACACTGAGGGCAGGAGTACAGGTGAGCCCAAGGGACTAGGGGGACAGAAAAGGGGTTTCTAAACACATTTCACTGAGGAAGGGAAGAGCTCTTGAGCTGAGTCTTAAATAAGGAATAAGTTAGCACAAGCCAAGACAAGAAGTGGGGACATCAAATGCAAGGTGGAGAGTGAGGCGCAGGTCTATTGGGAAGGAACCACATTATGTCCTATTAATTAAGCTCCTATTAAGGAGCTTAGATTCTACTGTGGATCAGTAGTAGGGAGTCATGAAGAAATGATGCTTGGGATTGACATGGTCAGGTTGGCATTTTAAGAAACTAGTTTTGGCAGCTGAATGATTAGAGGATGGGATCAAGAACAGACAGTTTGAGACTAGATCACCAGATGTCCAAGCGAAAGGTGATATTGAGCCAAAACAGAGGACAGAGATGAGAAGATACATTTGAGAGATAATTTGGGAAGTAAAAGCAGTAAGACTTGCGATTAACTGGATGCTGAGGGGTGGGAGGTGGTGTGGAAGAGAGAAGAGTCAAGGTTGGCTCCCCATGATGCCAATAATTGCAGTAAAATAGATGAATGAAAAAAAAATAAGATGATGTGGGAGGGTGGGCAGATTTAGGTATAGGATGAGAGTTCCTTTCTATATAAGCATTGCTGCCATGGAATGTATTTAAATTTCAAAAGGGACTGGTAACAAAATGAAAGTGTAAAGCAGTTTCAGGAAAAGAGTTAGGGAACTCAATGGGAAGTTTTAGTTTTTGCTGCCAAAGACAAACTTGTGGATTAGCCCAACCATGAAGTTTGAACAGACTTCTCAGATTCTCTTGGTGGCTCTCTCACTTCTCTTCTAAAAGCATTTGGCATTTAGCTCAATTTTGCATTCTTTTTAAAATATACATTTTCTGTTCTCTCATGCTCCATAGTCTGTACACCTTTTCCCTGATCTCTGGTATCTGCTATTTGCATCTTTCCCCTGCCACTAACTGTCATCCCCCCTTTTCCTGGAAATACCCAGTTACCAGCCAACTACACCCAGCCACCTGGGCTCTTCTAAATAATTTTTAGCCATGAAGCTACAAAATGAGTCATAACAAAACTCACTTTGAAGCCCCTTTTTAGCTGGTGAAACCAGCATTGGTCAGTTGTATTTTAGTGCACCTAGCTGGTACGGATTCAGGTACGTAAGGTTCTCATCACATCCAGGAATATGTATGTATGTATATGTGTACACATGGACACACATTCTCAAACAACTCCATTCTTCCAGGGGAAAATGACTTATTGTCATCCTTGATTTCTCTATTTCATTCCTCACATTCAGTGTGTCTAGGAATCCTGTTTCCTCTACCTGCAAAATATATCCCAAATCCCTCCATTTCTCCCCATCTCCTGGTTGGATCCCTCGTCATCATCCTGAATTTCTGTACATATGTGCCACAGTGGCAGGGATATTTGTCAGTTTTATTCGTTAATATGTCATAGAAACATAGAAGAGTGCCTGACACAGTAGGAACTCAGTTAATATTTGTGGAATAAATGAATTCAATGAACAAATCAATGTCATCTTACCAGATATACCAACATTTAAAAGAAGGCTGGTTCATAGTAAAGAGAAAACATATTAAGAGGACCAAATATTACTCAAGGTAATTTTTTCAGTTTCAGTTACACAGCAACTTGGGTGTATCTGACTTCTAAAAGCTACCACTTTACTTCTGTAGATGTTATTGCTTACCTGTAACCATTTAAAGTTAGTTTTGAAATGTTGCCATCAGTGACATTTTCCCCAAAACAGCTGTAAATATAGAAGAATACATTAGGTATGAGAATACAGTTCTCAGGAATGGTTTTTCTAATCAGACTATATGCCATGGCAGTAACAGAACCAAGAAAGCTCTGTATTAGCCTACTGTACCCTTTAATGGAGAACTTTTAAAGTTCTAATACTAGATTTACAGAAGCTATATGAAGAATATTAGAAAAAGCTATTCTACTTTTACTTTTTTCCTTAATATTATACATTATTATATATACAGAGGAAGAATGCAAGGAAACAGATGGATTTATTTTGTCCTGGATTATTCATACTAATTGTTACATGGCCTGAATTTTTTGGATAACTGCAAATATTTCTTTTTGTGCAGATAAATTTAGCATTTTGCACGACTCTCAGTCAAGTCTCTATATGTGGATAGTTCAGATGTCTACAGTACATGTGGGATCCTCCCCACCCCCTGCCATCCCTTGTCAGTAGGAATATTTATGTCCTACTGATTTCTCTAAAATTTAACTTTTTCTACTGCCAGTAAAAGATACCCTCCCCTGTATCCACCTCAGCATCAGTTTCCACATCTGGACTGGTCTGAAAGGCTTTTTTTTTTCCCCTTCCCTAAACCCATAATGTTAGGCCTAAAGTCATAACTGCAGCTCTGGTTTGAAAAATAGGACTT
This sequence comes from Vicugna pacos, assembly GCF_048564905.1. Lineage (NCBI taxonomy): Eukaryota > Metazoa > Chordata > Mammalia > Artiodactyla > Camelidae > Vicugna > Vicugna pacos. The sequence goes on from NC_132989.1 coordinate 55,786,454, forward strand.
GTGGCTTTCAGGTTGAGGTTTCCATTTTCTGTTTTGATTCTAGGTTTATTCTGCCTTTAAACTCTGGAACCTGAACAGTACATGCAAATACACTTCTCTAGCTAAACTGAATTTTCTAGATTGTTAGGAAATCACAGAATCATTAAGAGTCAGGAAATTATTTGAGAACAGAGAATTCTAGTGTTTAAATGTCTGTAGGAATTTATATATTAAAATAATAGATATATTAGTCAAATAATATTAAGAGACAAGGTAGCTTCCTAAGATACTATAGGAATGCAGGAAAGTGGGCTCTGAAGTCATAAAGATTAGGAAACTACTATTCACTATGTAAGAACCTGTAGCAAAGTAAATGATTTTGTTTAACCTGGCATTTCCAAAATTTACTTGAAGATAGAACCCCTTTTTAATGTAAGGAAACTTTTCAACATGCTTTAGAAATATTGGTGGAAAGAAAGCAGATACTTCAGTTCTAGTCTTCTCTGAGGCATTAATCAACATTTTTACTCATTCGAAAATACATATGGAGTGACTGCTTTGTGCCACAGACTATTCAAGATGCTGGCAATACAGGGAACAAATCAGACAAAAGCCTCTGTCCTTCCAAGGATTATATTCTAGTCAGGGGAGGAGACAATAAACATAATCTGTAAGTAGTACAGGTCATAAGTATTTTAGACAACATGGAGCCAGGGCCACGGGGTCAGCTGGACAGGGATTATAATTTTAAGTAGAGTCATAACTTTGAGCAAGGCACTTAGCCTCTCCCTGTTTCTAATCTGTAAAGTGAAGAAATTGAACCAGATGATCTCAAAGGCCCTGCTAGCACCAGTTTGTTTTAAGGACCAAGAGTTGTCATATCAAACTGCTGGATCTGAATATCTCATTGACCATTTGCAATCACCGTAGTAGAAAAGACTGGATATTAAAATGTATAGAATTTCTGTCAAATAAAAGCTTCTGTAAGTTTAAATCATTTGTAATACCCACAAAAGAACAAAGCATTTATTTTAAATAAATGAAAAAAAAACAAAACAAATCTTGATGGTCCTATTTTCACCCAATGTGTACATCAATCCAATAAAGAAATGTCTGCAATAAAAGTACCAGAGGCTTTTAAGCAGATGTTAGCATGCCTGAATGAGAAACATGCAGCAGTGTGCACACTGCAATTCTGCCCTATATCCTTATGTAAATAGGAGGTCTATGACTTGATGTTGAAATGACCTTTCAGACAGTATTCCATTGCCACATGCCCAAACTTGTGTCTCAGAATAATTAGAAGCTTTGACTTACACATCTTGGTATACAGTGTTTATGTTAATTATAAATGTCTGAAAGTTTCCTGAAACTTTGTCTTCATAGCTTTTTATCGAAGACAGACTGGAGTTTGGGAGGAGGGTTGTGGATTGTGGTCCTAAGCCTTTGATTTTCAGCCTCTCATATTTGGAATGAAAATTAAAATCTACTTTTCCAGTTGCCCAGAACATGGTAGCATATTTTTATATTTTTCAACATGAATAAGAAACTGTTTGGAATCATAGTATTTGATACTTTTAAAACAGTGTTTCATTCTTAAGGCATTTAGCAAAACATTTCAAGTAGTCCATGGGTCCTTAAATATAAAGGTATTCCCAATGTCATACAGGAAAAGCTCAAAATATTATAATTAAAATTGAGAAGTTCCTGTCATACAAAGGGATGATACTCTTCCAAAAATTGTTTCTAAATCACACCTCAGAATTTCTTTTTCCCATGGTGGTCAACCCCAGTCTACGGAAGCTGACCCTAACCCTGCAAATAACAGTCATTTCATTTTCATCTCCCCCTCTTTATATTATATAAATGCAAAGGCCAGTTTACAAGAAAATACCATAACCATTCTGGAAGAAAAGACTGACTCCCTATTTCACTGTCTAGACAAGCTGTGGAGTAGGTTCCTGTATATCAAAGAGAAGAGTGAAAATCTAGTCTCTGAAATGGCTCTAGATTAGACAAAGTCTTCAACCCCACCTCACCTGTGGCCCTCAACAGCCCCTGTGGTCCACTTGGAGGTCCCCATAGCCACCTTCCTCTCCACCCTGCCCCCACCTGCACTAACTGTCGTACACAACTTGCTCCTGCTTTACTGCCCATGGGGCCAAACTGTTATGCTGATTTACCAACTATAAACACAACCTCTACAGGAGGGTATAGCTCAAGTGGTAGAGCACACGCTAGACATGCATGAGGTCCTGGGTTCAATCCCCAGTACCTCCTCCAACAATAAATAAATAAACCTAATTACCTCTCCCTCAAAAAAAAACAAAAAACAAAACAAAAAACCTCTTTGTACATACATTTCATTCTTAAAAGTATATTTAGATGTTGATGCAAATAAAATTTGTAACTAATTTATACCATCTCTTTCAGGAAATTAAATCTACTAAATCTATAGACCGTGTAATTTAAGCTTTTGAAAATTTAAAGATATGAAATTGCTTGGTGACATCTTGCTCTCAGATCTTTTACAGGAAAAGCCTGATATTAGGTCAGGCTGCACCATCTGCATTGCTGTTGTTCTGAAAACCACTGAGGAAAGGTGATGTGGAAACTCAGAACTCCATGTTCTCTCATCATTTCTTTAACCTCCGACCACACACTGCCCCTTGCCACCCAGCTCCTCAGCTGGAAAAAGTGATATGCACCATGATACGTATCAAGATTCACCTTTGGGTCTCAAAATGAACATGATTTGCCCTGATTCCTACCCCGCCCCCATCTGCACACTGCTTGTGTACACACACCACAAAGTGGGACAGTGGGTAGGGGAAATTGTTGAGAAACCTGCTGTCGTTTTCCATGTTACTACCTTTTCTCCAAAGAATTGGGGACAAAACTTGCTTGTTGGTTAGCAGCGACATATGTGCTGTGTGCAAGAATTCAGAGAAATGGTAGGGATTGTAAGCACTCTCCAGATAAGTGTTACTCTGTATCTTTTTTAACTGAAAAGTATACTAGTCTTTTCTAATTGTTATTGCCAATTAAGTTTTGAGAACCTACCAGCAAACAGAATTCACAGAAACTGTCACTACAAAGACTCACTTTCTTTATCCTGAAATGATCCTTTCTCAATTTGAATTTGTTCTTAGTAAATTAGTGTTTCTTCAAGGCCTCCTTTTAAAAAAATTAATTATTTATAAAGTAGGCATTCCAAAAGAAGGACTTTTTTTTATAACTTCTATTAAGCTATTTATTTGCTGGCTTTGTGATGTTTGGAAGTTGCAGAAATTAATGTGTAGTTAGTACTTAATCTTCACATTCTCTCTCTGGCTAAATATAATTTAAATATGGCTCAGATGTGGTTATCTACCTGCTACTGTCTTCTGATTGGAAGTTATAAAGCTGAAATAAGTGTTCCAAATAAGTTAAAATGACTCTTTTTATTTGATATGAGTACTTTTATTTCTTTAAGGATACTATTTCTCCCCTACTTCTTCGTTAATTTTCAGAAGTCAATGAAGTCAAAATTCTCTTACTTCTTTTATAAAGTACTGACCTACCTCTATCTCTAATCCAGTTTCTCAACCTCAGCCTTCCTGATATTTTAGACTGGGTATTTCTTCATTGTGGGGGCTGTCCTGTGCACTGGAGGATGTGGAACAATATCTCTTGTCTCCAGTAGACCCATAGTACTCTTCCACACCAAATGTTCCCCGGGGTAAAACTGCTTCTCATTAAAAACTGCTGTTCTAATCTATGTGAAATACATGCTTCCGAACACGTCACTGGGTACATAGCTTGGGTCGTGTATTTTTGTTTGTTTGTTTTTTAATCTGATTCTTTCCTATTCTGTCGGTAATTTTTAAATCATTATTGCTTTTTTTAAATTTAAGAATCTTTTAGAGAATAAGAATATGAAAGCCTTCTAGGCCCACCATCAGACCAGAGCTTTGAGTGGTGTGTATAGTTAATTAATTCATACAGGATATTTTTGTTACTAAACCTTCTAGATTTACACAAAACACTCTGTTTTTAAAAAATGAAAAATTGTACTGGAAGATAATTTTTTTAATCTTAAAATGTGTGAATCTTAAGAAGAATCATAGTGTAGAAGATGAAAAAGGAAAATTCTGCATTTAAGTATTATAAAAGTATGTTAAAAGCTTTCCTGAAATGTTCTGTTTAGTACATGTCTGAGCTTAAGGACTCCAGTAATTAAGTTAATTTTTTCAGTTAAAGAATACTGAACATTTGTAGAATTTGAAAACAAACTCTAGTCACTCCTGAAAGATAGAAAAAAACTATATGATTCTACTTTTAAAAATACAATGTAGAATCTCCCAAAAGGGACAGTCTTCCATACTCTGATGTGAAAAGTGCCTCTGCATTCTCAGACATGAGCCGCACAGAAAGGAAGACCTTAGGTCTAAAATGAAGACAGAGCCTGGCTTGGAAATGAGTCTGCAACCACTATGAAAATCTTCCAACCAGGTTCTGCAGATCTGCATAGGGGTTGAGGGGAAAGGTGAATGGAAGTTAAGTGAGTCCTGACTGATGACAGGATATCATTCAAGTGTTCACAACTTCATTACCTATCCAACCACCTCTTACACCTTAAGGAGGCTTGAAGCTACAGTGGACATCCCTTCTCTGTCAGCAGAGCCCTGCTATTATCAAGAAAAGCAAAGCAGCTCTCAGTAAGTGCTGTTATACCAGCCATGGGCGGATACGGTGTTCCCTTGCATCTCACACGAGCATTTCTTTGGCTCCTGCTCTCCTCCACCTCTATAGGATTAAGAAGTGAAGTGTTCCATTTCATTTCACTGGTGTGTGTGTGCTGGCCAGGTATTCAGTTTGCATGTCCAATAAGACAGCCTAATAAATACTCACAGACTAAGTTACGACTTGTTCACGAAGTTCCAGCATTTTAGAACTAAGGGAAATAAAAGAATAACTTCAGGCCCCCCAAAAGATACAATTTATAGAGCAGATAATATATATAGAAGCTTATTATTCTGGCAGTTAGAACTAATTTAAAATAGGGAGTCAAAGATAGTTTAAATTTATGCTTAATGGAGACCCTTTGGAGTATTATCTAATATTCAACATCTTTGATAAAATTTAGTCTCAAGCTTTACATATATCTTCTGAATCTCCTTTGAAAAGATGTTTATCTTTGACTTATTTCTTCTTGTTCATTCATCCCTTCAAACATTTTATTGCCTATCTACTATGTACCAAACACTGCAAACCGTCTCCCTTCTTACCTTTCTTTCTTTTAGGGGGATGAGTGTGGGGTGGAATTGGTGGCTTTAAGTTATTTTCTGTAAGTAAAAGATTAGGAGTCCTATAGAATGAGGAAGTCAGAGTTGCAGGATGTCCTGCAGGCTAGGCAGAAGTCATACCAGCTTATGTTTACTCGCACATTCATGAGTATGATATGTATATATTTCTGGCAGCCAGTTAGCTCTGAATCTTAATCTTCCAGTGATGGAAAGGGCAGAGATGAGGGAGAAGAAAGAGAATTAGAAAATACTTTCTCCCTCCTTACCTGTCTACTAAATTGCTAAGACTGTATATTTGGAGGCTTGAGAACAGGAAGTTTTGTTTTATATTCTTTGCAATGAATCATAGTCATAATTATCACCTAACACCATGGTGGCACCTGTAGACCCAAGAGAAGAAAGGTCTTGGAAGCTGGGAAGAGTGGAGCAGTTGAGAGACAGAAGTTTCCAGTTCACTTGTTGACAGATGTTTGTTAAGCTTCTACCATGTGCCAGGAAAATATGCCCAGTTCAGAGGCTCAGTAATCTAGAGCAACTCTGATCCTTCACTTATGAGGCTTCCAATCTAGTAGAGAAACCAGACCTTGAGCAAGAGCATAGAAAACATCTGCCTTTTCCACAGTGTTGCCTAGGGCTCAGTCTCGGAGTGCCCTGCAGATCATCTCTATAGGCTGCTGACCCTGTTCTGTAAACATGAGGATAAGTAAGGGAATCATAGGGCTGGGAGAAACACCCGGCTGTGCTTGGTGTGAATGTAATTATGGCATTTACCTTACGCTGCTAGTTATTCTTCAAAAATATTACTCAAAAGAAGCAAGAATTAAAATGAAATGGGTATATAATAAGACAGCAAAAGGTTAGGATATGGACTTTATCTCAGAGACCCTGTAAATAGCTAGAAGCTATTTAGTAGGGGATCATGTAGCCAAAGACAGAAACTGTGTATCTCAAAACAGAAAGAGCTTTTTAGCAAGTTTACTAATAACTCTTTATGTGAACTGTAACCATGGCTAGTTTGAAAAGAGGGTTCCCCTTATAAACTAATTACTGACCAGATGTGGTTATTGATACTTTAGGGTAGAAAATGGAAATAAGAAATGGTAAGTTGTAGGCATGCTCATCAAATTCCTTGAACGATTTGATAATTTAAATGCTATAAATTTAAATGATTAAGAGGGATTGAGTTAAAAAGGAATGTCACTTGAAAAACAGTTAAGTCAGTCATCAGATCATTCTATGGCAAATTTGTAATTTGAGGTGTTTCTTTTTCCCTCCTTTTAGCTTGTCAAAATTCCTAAAAACGATCCCCTCAATGAAGTGCATACCTTTAACTTCTATTTGTCAAATGTGGGTAAAGACAACCCCCAGGGCAGCTTTGACTGCATCCAGCAAACCTTCTCCAGGTAAGTGTGTTTTCAAGATATGCTGAAGTGAAAATCATTTTTCTTTGAGGGTTTTTTAAATTAATAAAATACATAGTAGTCATTCCATAAATATTTATTGAATTGAATTGCAGAACTCATTTATTTATTTGAGAAGTACTGAGCACCTACTATGTGCTAGAAATTATATTTGTCACTGTGGGATACAGTCACAGAAATTTCAAGATTCTTGCCCTTGAGGAATTTTTCAGATACTCATTTTGTACTTGTAAAACATGGTTTGTTTTGTTTGTTTCAATTAAAGACAAGTTTGAGGGCTTTTTTAAATGTTTTTATTCATTGACTATAAATAAGAGTGCTTTATAGTATCCTCAAGGCTCACATTCACAGATAAGGGAGGAAAATGTATATATATCTTGCATATCCCCTTCCTCCCTCCCTGTGCAAGGCTTGTTTTAAGACAGATTTTTAAAAATCTTTATTCTGCAGGAAATGGAAAGTAGAAATTAACCTCTGTATAGCAGACAGTTCTGATTTTAAGGGGAAAAAAAGGAGGGAGGAAGGCAAAAATACACACCCACAGCCCAGGGAACCCATGGAACCCTTATCTACTTAGGTCCTCTGTAAACAATAACCTGCTTGTTTCACTCTTCTTTGCTGTGGTTGTTTCTGATTAAAGAATGGGCCTCTTGAGTAGGGGGAGTTTGTTCTGCCTGTGGATAAAGACAAGGCCTTAGAGCCCCCAGCCTCCCAAGAAACACTGACATTGGCCCAAAGTTCCCTGGGGCAGCCTGTCCCTATCTCTCATCTGTGCAGAACTTGAAACTGTAAGCACTTGCTGTGCATGGGAGAAAGAGGAAGGGAAAGCTGTGTTTCAAGTGAGCACAGGAGGTGAAGATACAAATAAGACACGGAAAGAGTTCTAAATTTCTCCTCCCATTAAAGGCTACTGAATAACTTTTGTTTTATCTTAATTTGCCATTTTCCCTAAGTGTATGTTAATTTTATTTTCTAAAAATTGACTGCCCCCAAAACTATATTTTTTATATGAATTGCATATGTTATCGATTATATAGACTTTTCTGTAGTGTCTACTGTGACAGCCATTGGCCACATGTGGCTATTTACACTGCAGTTGATAAAAATGAAATAAAATTAAACATTTAGTTCTTCACTCTTACTAACCACGTATTACAAGCTCACTAGCCACATGGCTGGTGGCTATCACAGTGGACAGCAGAGATACAAAACCCTGTCAGTTGCATAAAGCTCTGTGGGAGAGCACTGTAATAGACTACAAAACCACCAAGTAAAAGGGTCCTTGGTGACTGGGTAGTTCCACCCCTTCACTTCACAGGTGACCTATCCAGTTACATAGCTGGTTAAGTAGTGACTGGGCTGAATGAGAACTGAGTTCTCCTAACTCCCAGTCCAGTGTTATTTAGAGAATTATTTTATTATAGTGAGAAGATTTTGACATCAAATTGAACTATGTTTCACTAGGAATTTTATTAAGGAATTTAATCCCCTCTTCAAAACCAGTCTCATCACCATAGGTAATATGGTTTCTCCCTTACATCATAAGTACCCTGTGAGTTTATTTCTGCCTTGCTTGTTTGAAGAAGGATTTAGGATCACTTATAAAACTACACATGATGCACCAACAGAAAAACAGTTACTGTGAGAAAATTGGCACAAATGCATTAGTATGATCCAAGTGTGATACGGATAGAAATTGAAATTTGCAGCTATAAAAACTGAAGCACTTTCAGTTCCCAGCCTGGCAAGCAAAGCTTTTTATAATCTGGCTCTACCTTTTCTATTCAATTTGATTTTTATTTTCCATGGATCTTGTCTCTCCTGCAGTTGTGCCAGTCCCTCAAGGGTGGGGGCTCTGTTTTACGCCTTTATAGTCTTCCAGTGCTGGCTGAGCTCCATAAGTAGATGTTCAAAAAATACATATTAACTAGTCTCCTTTCTTATCTTTCTTCTTAAATCTCCTTGTTCCTCACATTTTCTTCTATGTAAAGTGGAGGAAATCCCACAGTCAAAATTACCTTTCAAAAATTCCTTAAATCTACCCATTCATAGGTCTAGTGAAAATACATAATTTGGGGCATACAGCCCTGTAAGTAATGCACACTCAAGTGTAGGAAACAGTGAGGTAGGCTAAAGAAATACTGTAGGAACGTTTATAAGCATATATCAAAGTATTTAAACTTATAAAGAACTCATTTGAAAAGGGATGAGTGGAGAAATTTGGAGAGTACCTTCTTGCCCACAGGGTTTATAGCTCCATTTTGTTTCCATATAAAGATCTGTTTCTTTGGATGATGTAAACTGTAACATCATTATCTTTGGCAATAGGTTCAGCTCATTTTCACTCTAAATTACTTAGTAAATAATAAGAGGAGATGTTGAAATTCAAACTTTCTGCTACCAGACCTTCATTCTGCAGTCTTTACTGCAGTCTTTCCTTCCTCGCCTTCATCCTCCATCCCACTTTTCCCCAGAGGGTCAGACCTCCCTCCCTCCCCACTTCCTTCCCCTCCTTTCATTGGTTTTTCAGCATTCATACATGCTCAGGTCTGCCTCGTTTAATAAAAAAAAAAAAAAACCAAGCTTGCTTGCACTCACTTCTGGTCCCAAAGTCTGGTTTCAGTCCCCACCATCCCACTGAGACATGCTCCCCAAAGAGAGCCTTGACCTTCTTGCCCCTGAATCCAGTGGATGCTTATTGGTTCCTTATTTTTCTGGCCTTGTTGCCAGCATTTCACTGTGGCCAACTCTCTAATCCTTGAAGCATTCTATTCAGATGGCTTTCATGACACAGTGCTCTTGTGATTTCCCTCAATCTCTTTGGCTGTACCTTTTCAGTCTCCTGTGGTCTTCTTTTCATCTTCCTATTGATAATTTTAAATATTAGTGTTATTCACAGTCTGTTCCCTCCTGAAACTGTTCCTCACTTCTTCAGCGTCTCCATGTCCAAAACTGAAATCACTTTCTCTCTCCCAACCCTACCCTAGTGTCTTAATAAATGGCAGCTCCACACACCCAGTAACCTGGCACAGTCTTTAACTCTACCTCCAGCCCCTTATTGTTGACAAAATTCTGTCAACTCTGCCTCTTCACCATCTCTGGAATCTGTTTACTGTTCTACATTTACACTGTGCTTCCCTGATCTAAGCCATCACTTCTTGCCTGTAATCCTCAGTAGCCTTTTAACTGGTCTCCTGTTTTCAGAAGAGTGCCCCCTTCCTCCCAATCTGTTCTTCATCCAGATTGATCTTTCTACAATGTAAATGAGATATTTCCTCTCCTCGTTTTCAGTCTCTTGGGATAAAGTCCAAAATCCAAAGCCCTGAGTGATGTACTTCTCATACCCTCTTTTCAGCCTCATCTCTGACTGTCCTTTCCAGGTCTCTTTGGCCAAACTGAAAACTTCCCCCTTGCTCCCTCTGGGCCTGCACATGTTGATTATCCTTCTAGAACACTTCTGCCCTTCCCCTTGTCTAATCATCTGCTCAGGCATCACTTCCTCTAGGAAGCCTTTACCTTGCCCACAAGTCCAGGTAAAGTATCTTCCTGGGGTCCCCTGCCTCCTGGCATTTGTCACACTGCATCATAATTTCCAGTTTGCTCATCTTTGTCACCCATTAGACAGAGAGCTCCGTGAAGGAGGGACCACATCTGTCAGTCCTTGTCATAAGCCTATGTACCTCACACATTGCCTGGCATGCAGTCTCTGCCCAATAAATATTTATAAGATGAAGGAACTGATTTTTAAAAAATTGTCTTTGTACTACTGACAGTTATTAGGAATTTACAAAAATTTTGTCAACCCTTATTTCTTAGCATCATAACAAAGCTACTTCTAATTAAGTTTAGAAATAGAATATCCAAGCTGTAGTGACATTTTCATTACTTCTATGTTCTAGTCTGTTTTAAGGCCATAGTCATTTCTTTTTAAAATACTAGTGTAACTGTTACGATGATCCCCTAATATTAGCATAATACTCTGAATACAAAACTGTCTTCCCGGCCAGTGTTAGTATTCATGATTGTTTAAATAAGAGGTTTTTTAAAAATATTTCTGCAAAAATCTATTGCCCAATATTTTTTCAATATTTGCTATATCAGCAGATCATCTTATATTTAACAAAATGGTAAATATAAAGTTATCAATGTTTAGGCTCTTCGGGCTAATAATAATAAATTAAACTATGTTTGGTGGGTTTTTTAGCCTTAAAATTAATATCCTATTAAAAATAAAAAGCATTATGGTGGGTCTATTCCATCTAGTCAGTTCTAAAGTATGCATATTATGGTTCCACTAAAAATTAACTTAGAACATTTCTCACACCAATGGTAGACAATTCTTTTAAAAATGAAAGTAGAACTACAGTGTCCATCAAGACTCTGGTCTTCGAAGACACCAAATACTGATTTTTCAAAATTTTATGGATTTGGTCTCTGAGAGTTTATTTCACCCATTCTATCCAGAATGTGGGGGTTGGGGGGATGTGATATGAGATGAAGAAGAGAAACTTAAAATTTTTTAAATACATTTTTAAATGACTAACGTGAGTTATCTTGAATTGCAAAGCTATTAAGGCTGCTTCTCTCGCTTGCCTTTATTGTACAAAATGAGGGACATCCCTAACAAGCCACCGTCTTACTTGACAGCTCTGGAGCCTCCCAGCTCAATTGCCTGGGATTTATACAAGATAAAATTACAGTGTGTGCAACAAATGACTCGTATCAGATGACACGAGAAAGAATGACCCAGGCAGAGGAGGAATCCCGCAACCGAAGCACAAAAGTTATCAAACCTGGTGGACCATATGTAGGTTTGTATAGATATCTTTTTCCTTCTCGCTGATTGATTGGAATAATTCAAGATCACTATAGGTAAATATTGGCAATATTAACTTAATGAAAACACAGAAATTAGTTTTCAGAACATTTTGAAAAACACGGTCAAAAGTCGTTTGTTCTCTTCATACTGCTGGTAAATGGTACACATTGAAAAGTTTTGCTTTTTTAATAAATCCTGAATCCTCTGTTGACTATTTGTTATTACTTTATAATACTAGAATCTAGTCAAGTTACTTTACTATGTGAGATCGTAATGGTGGTATCCTTGTGTTTTCTTTGTCACTGGATGATGTAATTTCAGTGGTGGACAGTATGGTTCTTACTTTGCACTTCTGTAGAGTTATTTTTATAGATAAAATCTGTTAGTAGAACTTAAGAGTTTTCAGTCAGTAGAATTTCAAAGGATCTTTGCACAACAAGGAATTTTTATTGCAAAAGTATAAAATGTGCCTATTGCAAAGCATTAGGGTGATGTTTCTTTGGTACCTTAATTGTGATGTCATTCCTCATCTACCCATTAATTAAGAGCCTGCCCCACGCCATCATCTTTATCATCAGCTCACTCAGATATCCATCAGATGGAAGGGAAGTAAGACCAGACCAGCAGGATGAGTCTGTCCTTTATGAGCAGTGACCCTGATGATTTTAGAGTCAATTCACAGTGACTATTAACAAAAATACAGAGAACTATCATGAGTGAGGATGAGCTCTTTGAGGCCTTCGTCAGTTGATAACACTGGTCACTGGATAGTAAGTGATGAAAGGATATTATTTTGAAAACATAAATGCTCACAAAAACAGTCTCTGAAATTACCAGTCCCTTAATCAACATCTTTCCATGGTTTGGTATAATTCTACTTCTGTATTTTCCCATTGCTGACCCAGCTACAATACACTTGGCCTTGAGAAGCTCCACTAGTATCTTTAATAAGTATTTCTTTGGAACAGAGCCAGTGCCCCTGGGACTTGGTGCTTAGCTTAGATACATTTAGTTTGGTTTAACAACAATTCACAGTTTCCCCAGGTATCTATACCCACCGGGCCTAGTTCCCTGCCAAGTAAGTTACCAGCAATGAGAGTTTTCATCTTCTCTTTCCTACTGAATGAGGTAACAACTTCCAACCTCCTTACTTCTTTCTTCTCACAAGTAACTTAGTTAACTTTAGTAGGCTAAATCTCAGATTGTTTTTAAAATGTGCAAGATCTGCTGAACTTAAATTTAAGTTGAAGCTATGAATTTGCTGTCCCTGTTGCTTTGAGACTGTTTTTTTTTTAATCTGCCCAATATCATCAATTTATAAACAGTGAGACAAATTGGTGTGTTTAACAAAGGATAGAAGACTCAAGCCATCAAAGTGATGATTTCTTCCTCCCAGTATAACTAGCTGGAAACCACCACGTTGATTTATTCCAAAGCTTGAAAATCAGCAATGATCACTGTACTTTTCCATTGAAAGATCCTTGGATGTCCCCTACGTTCATGTGTTTTTGTTTGTTTTGATAAGTTCAGTACAGTTCATTCGCAGTTTACACAACAGACTTTTCACCATCCAGAATCACACAGGCCATACACACTAATTGAACAGGAATTTTAGAACTTGCAGAATTTCTTACAGGGACTACAAATAACTTATATACATTTTTGAGAGTGACCACATAAAATCTGAGGTTACCTAATTTTAAATCTGAACCAGATCACATCTATGCACACGTATGTTCCCCCCACAGAGCCCTCCCTGCAGTGATCCCTGCCAGCCAGGTGCTCTGTTTAGCCTTCTCCTCAGTGCTATGTCCTCAGTGCCCTGGGCTGTTCACCATCACAGCACAGTGTTCTTCTCTGGTCTTAAATCTTTTCATTAACCTCCTCAGCCTTTTTTTCTCTAGGTCAAATAACCCCAGCTCCTTTCAACTTTTCTTAATATGGCCTGTATCCTAACCCTTTAATTACTTTTATTGCTCTCCTCTGGACTGCCTCCAGTTCTTCACCTCAGGATTCAAAACTGCACATGCTACTCTTAAGAAAAGTGATCAATTCTGAATACAGTAGAGCAAAAGAACGGAATCCTCATTGGCTTTTCTGATGTTTCTCATTTTTTACTTTTCTTTGTTTACTCTCTTTGTTATTCTTCTTTGTTGGCAGGTTTTGATCTTTTTCTTTTAACTTCATCCACTTCCAGGCCTTTACCATGTTTCTTTCCTTCCAGGCCATTCAGTTTTTACCCTCCAGCTTTTTTTTAGTATCTCAAATACTAATATTATTCAGCACTTATTGAGTCCTTGCTATGCACAAGGCACTGGTTAGCACTTTACATGTAGTTACTCATCTAAATCTACCAGTCGCCCTATGCGGTAGGTTATGATTACCTCTCTATTTTGCCATGTCAAGTTATTGGTATTAGCCAATAGCAAATGATAGGAGCTTGGTCTCATTAACAAGTTATGTTTTTTTCATAAGATAATAGGAGATACATCTTTAGTTCATAATGGAATATATCATATAAAATGATACCAAAAGCTCACTTCTGCCAGCTTAGAATCCCCTGTAGAACGAGATTTCTTTTAATAGTGTCAGCCGGGATGAAGGACAAATGAGAATAACGCTGGTCTCACTGTGGGGCTGTTGTGACATCATGACAGGCCTCTGACAGTTGAATTAGGGCACAAGCCCAGTTTAAGTGGAGGAAACTTGTACTCCTAGGGGTCAGCTGGCCCAGGCACCCAGGAATATGAGCTTCTGTGACTTTCTGGTGGGCTGGGGAAAAAAGCCCACTTTGCCTGGAGAAGAGCAGGAGAAGCTTTAACCTAGAAGACATTGTTATTATTTCTTCAGTAATATTTCCACTTCCAGTCATGCCATTTGTATCAATGATGAGCACTGTTGAGTTGTTAAAAGCTTTTCCCTTTGTTTAAAAAAAAAAAAAAAACCACTTACCACTTCTAGTTTACCAGTATCTGAGGTCTATTCACTGACTCCTATGTAAATTCTGGAAATTTACTGAATTGTACATTTGTAAACAAGCCAGTATTTATTTAGGTACATAAAATAACCCAACCAACCTAATTTCTAGGATCATTTTTTCAATATTCCCAACTTGTGCCCTTATCCTCCTTACTTTTGATGAGTTGGTACATGTTTGAGTGACCTTGGACAAATCACTTAACATCTGGAGACCTTAATTTTCTCAAATATTAAGTAAGGGGTTTTTTGAACGTAGATAACATCTAAGGTCCTTTGTAGTAACATTCTGTGACTGTTGTGTGTATGTGTTTTGCTAGTAAACCTTTTGAAGAAATGAAGCAAATGCTAAATAGTAGAGATGGATTCCATTGCAGTGGATTATGTTAAACCCTGACAGAGTCACAGTATCATCAAGGTCTTGCCAGTGTTTTTCAGACCTCGTCAGTGTTGCCAGGGTTTCTGGTTAGGTTCCACAGAACAGAAAAACAGTTGCAGAAGACGGCCATGGTCCCCATTCGCTTTCTGACAGTCTGTTTTAACACCTTCCTCTCAGATTGTTTGCTCAGTCATTAGACAGAGGGATAAGTACTTTTACCATCTCATATTAAATGGAGAAGCTAGAAGTGGACTCCTTGTTACGAAACAATGGTTCAGATATGGTCCCAGATTACCCAAGCCTGTCGGACCCGCTGCTGCTGTTTATGTAAGGAGCCCAGGGAATTGATTAGCAGTTGGGTCTGGGAAGAGAATTAAGTTCTCCCACAGGCTTTATTAAAAGAGCTTTTCTGAGGCAAATGTAAAAAATAAAAATAAAGCCTTTCTTCTGCCCACTTTGAACCTGAAATTTTGATGCGCTACGTTTTGTTTGTGTTTGTTTGTTTTTGGTTTTAGCACCTCAATCTGTAACTACTTATATAGCACTGATATTTTCTTCACTTACAGCCTTTCTTACTTTAAACCAGAGGACTCCTTCCTGGTTGAATAGGCACAAATTGATGGAGAGACAGGGAGAAAGTGCCATTTGTGTAAAACTCCGTGGCCCAGTGTGGCTGGATTGTTCTTTCATGATTTGAAAGAAATGGGTTACCCCATGACTGGCTGTTAAAAATGAGGTAAAGGTGAAGTGAGTGTTTTGAGGGTGGGAGATTTTATGGACTGATGACAGCCTAGCATCAGGCCTCTGATGAGACTCCAATGCTGTCATGTCGTTGACCAGATTCTAATCTCTTGTCAAACACCACACTTTTTAGACCCCTCTTAAAGGCTAAGTGAACCTCCCTTATTTGTCTACCCTATGTCTACTTCAGGGAAAGGTGAGGGTAAACTCTGGAGACCTTGAGGATCAGAGGTCAGTTAGATTACCGAAGAGGCAGGGTAGCCTGGAACACAGGGGTAGTACTGTTTTCATTTTTATTGCCTTCCTTGCTCATCTGAATTCATTCTAAGTGACCAGTCATGGTGTGTGAACTTAGCTAAGAAAATTCCCTGCCCATCCCCCTCCTCAGAGAAGGGTGTAGGGGAGGGCTCCACAGTCACCTTGGTTTGGGGAGTAGAAGTCAAACAGGTTTCAAAGGGGAGGGGACTGTGGAATTTATAGCATGTGCTAAACTTTTGTGACTCTAACCCTATTCTTTCCACAAATTCCTATTAAAATTTCAAGGAATAGTACTGCTTGCTAACACTATTGCAACTGAGAAGCGGTAGATTGGAAGGTTTTCATTTGCCATATTAAAAATTTCAATGTGTCTTCAGACTCTGGCAGGCTGGTGATAGGGGAAAATACAGGACAAGCCACCTTAATTCTGTTCCTCTGCTGTCTGCTTGTTCTTTTCCTGTCATTCACTTGCTAGTCATTTCACTTTGTGAGTCATCAAAATCTGATTTGAGGTCTGCTGATAGACAAAGCAGCCACAGCCCTGCCTACAGGAAGCTTGTAGCTTAACATGAAGTGATGGCAGACATTAGGCATTTGTTCATAAAAACCTTTCCAACAAAGAAGTACAAGTAAGAAAACTTGGGTATTAATCACAGAATCTTCCAAAATGCTAAGTGAGTGCTTTGCCATTTGAGCTTAGCCCATTGAAAGCCTCAGTTTTCTCATCTGTGAAATGGGACCAATGCCTCCCTCATCAGGTTACTGTGAGACTTAACATGTGGAAAGCACATGACATTGTGCCTCGCATAATTGGTACATGACAAACAGTTCTCTGCCCATCTGACATTGATCTATCCATCGCTAAATGAAGAACATACAGAAACCAGGTCTAAAACAGTCTCCCAAACTCTAATTGTATCTTAAGTTAATAGCTTTTCTTGGCACCAGGCAGTGACCTTTGAATGTTGAGTTCCTTTGTTGTGCAGTATTTTGGTTTGATATTTACAATTGGTTATGTAAGCAGCCCCTCTGGCCAGGCCTTGGAGCCCAACATGAACAAAACTACCATTCAGTAAAGCTGTTGCCCCATTAAGCTGTTTTCACCCAAAACCGCAGCACCTAAGAGACTGCTTTTACTTATCCATTGTTTGCAGTTGCTAGTCTTGTCCCTAATGCAGTCGCTCCACACTGTATATTATGACCAATTCTTCCCCATTTATAACCAGTGGTCATAGAGTTGGAGGCTTTGGTAGTGAGTTATGAAATTTCACCTCAGAAATTATAAAGTGAGGGTCTTAGACAGTTTCATTCTGTTTCTTCAGTAAGGAATGATTACCAGGTGTTGTCAGTGACAAGCCATGTCCTGATAGTGTCACACGTCCACATAGTATCCAGGTCACTACAGCCCACGGTATTTTCTACAAATAGCCACTTGCCAAACACTTGTCATTGTGAAGTTTAAGTGGAAAGTGGGTTAATTATATGGACGGCACTGGCCTGTGCAGGAATGGTATGGAGACCTCCTTTTACCACTTTCCATTCCTCTTAACTCACCAGTGTAGTCTCAGCACCACAGAGGGGAGACGTGCGTGTGTAGCCCTCTGAGTCTGTGTTGCTGGTTGGTTAGTTTTGTTTGTTTTACTTTTTGACTCCTAAAATTTGTTATGGTCTGTTAAAAAGGAGTATCACTTGTGGATGCCCTGGTGAACTGACCCGAAATTATGCCTGACTCCCCTGTTTGTGGCTTCTGAATCTGTGAAATTAAGATAATGCCTGAGCTCAGCCTGGAATGTGTCCTTAGTGAGATAGGTATTTCTCACATTTCACATGTTCCTTGCATTCATGTCTGCCAAAGAAATGACATATAATATGTAGATTTAAGTTCTGCAAATAGCTCAGGTAAGCATGGAAATTACTTTATTTCTATTTAATGTCAAGTACCTACAACCTTCAAATTTCCAGTCTGTTATTATGGTATGGGTCACTTATTATTATCCATTTATAGCTAAGTGGCCAGAATATTTCTAAAATACATGTTTATTCCAATAAATGATTCCATCAAAAACTCCAAATCCATATTTTAGGTCATTTATTCAGAATGCTTTCTGTTTGCATATTTTTTCAAAGTAAAAACTGAAATACGAAGTCTTTACTCCCTCTAGAAATAAAGAGGTACCTAAATCAGAGTTGTGGAAATTGAGATGTATATTATTATATTATTACCCACAAATGTGTAAGTGTCATTTCTACTGGACTTAGGGAAAAGAGTACAAATTCGGAAAGCACCTCAAGCTGTTTCAGATGCAGTGCCTGAAAGAAAAAGGTCAACCCCCATGAACCCTGCAAATACGATTCGAAAGATACACAACAGCAGCAGTGTTTCCCAGCGGCCATATCGGGACAGGGTAATCCACTTACTGGCGCTGAAGGCCTACAAGAAACCTGAGCTGCTGGCTCGACTGCAGAAAGATGGTGTCAATCAGAAAGACAAGAACTCCCTCGGAGCAATTCTGCAACAGGTGAGGACAGCTGGGGACAGCTCCTTCCACTCACCTTCTTGTTGGGAAGTTTATTTAAGAAGGCTTGTTGTTGTTTTCATCATTAGTGAGGTAGAGTAATTTCAGAATTATTTTGATCAATGGCATATGAAATATACCTCCTGATTACTAAATCTCTTGTTTTAAACATTTAATTAAACAATAACTGAAATGTGGGTATTTATGCCAGGTTTTATAAGTTAGAGGCTTCTTAATTATTCATTTAAAAAGTTTTGAGTCATTGTCTTCAAACAAATTTTGCCCTGAAATTCTATGAGAAGAATAAACAAGTCTTGAATCACCTAAACTATTGTCGTAATTTTTATTGGTTTATGTAGATGAAGCTATACAATTTTTTTTTTAATCATCCTTTGGTTGGTGTTGGCTAGAATGTCTTTACCTACTGAATACCTACTGAATGTGTCTTGCCCTGCCTGCTCTTTTTGCCTGTAATACTCCGCCTTTGGGTATACTGAAATCAATCACCTGTCTTCATTAAAGAATATGAACATGAAAACTATTAGCTCTGGTCAGTTACCTTATAATCACAAGCTTAAATATAAAGTTAAAGTCAACAGTTCACCAGACTGTGGCTTCCTGTATTTTTCAGACTGACTTTGGGTCATAAATATTGATTAGCATTCAAATCCACCTGCTTTAGTCTACTTTGTCTATTTTTTTTCTAAAGCAGTAATATTTCCAAAGTTGTTCTTCAATTTCATCATTTAAAAAAAACCCTGCAGGTTTTCATCTGTTATTCTAATAATAATACTTCTAAGTCTGTTTTTTCAGTTATTTTCTCTTATATTCAAAACATGATACCAACTGTCATGAAAGAGTAAAAGTGTAATCTCCAGTTCTGGGTTAACCTATCCTCAAGAGTATCTTGGGCGATCTCAAGGATTTTATTAATCATTCGAGCACTTTTTGAAAACACTTAATTTAAATCCATATGTTACATAACAGTTTTAAGAGCTCAAGAGACAGGATGAAAGAATGGATGAGGATAAGGGTGTGGGTGTGTGTGTTCAATTTTTTACTTAGGGAAAGGGGGCAGTTCAGGTCACTAAATATTTGGTGACTGAATCTTCAGAAAGGTTGTAAATTACCTCCTAGGTTAGAGGATAAGAAGGCTAAATGATGGCCGTACACGCAGAGGCTACTACTGACACATGTCAGTGGTTACAGGAGCGAGTGTATGAATATAGACAGAATTTTAAAGTGTAGGTATACTTAATTCCTGAGCAAGTAGGACATGAATGTCATTACTGTTGATTATTTGGTAGAATCTAGAGCATAGTCTAACCCTAGCTGCCTATTAGAATACCTTAGGGAGCTTTTTAAAAATGCCAGTTCCTGGTCTTCACTCAAGTAAGTGGAGCAACTGAATGGATATTGAGCCTTTGACTGATGGAGAGGGATGGAAAAGGAACAAGTATAAGGGGATGGGGGTGGGAATCAGGAATCCTGTCTTACATACATTCTGTTTGGAAAATGTCTATTAGACATATCCAAATGGAGATGGATATTCAGTAGGTAGTTACATATAAGAGTCTGGTGTTCAGAGGACATTTGGAGCTGGAATTGTAAATTAAGAGCTAGCAAAATACCAATTGGATATTGAAAACCTTAAAGCTGAGTGAAATACTCTTAGGAGGAGATGTGGATAATGAAGAAAACAAGGCAGAAGACAGGTCCTAAGCACTCCAGCATAGAGAGGAGTGAGCAGAGGAGACTTGAGAAAAAAGGTCCTGAGGGAGGAGGCAGAAACAAGAAGATTCCACTACAGAAGTCTAGAGAAGGGTTAGGATGTTGTCAGTATGTGTGGTGCTGGGGATAATAGGAAGTCTTAAAGATTGTATTTATTCCACTTTGAGAAATCCAGCTATATCTCATGTTAATTTATTTTCAAATTTGAATTTTAACATAAGCCTATCATTTTATACTTAAATCAACTTTAATGTTAGTATTCAGCTTAGCTATGAGAAAAGCATGAACTACTATAATATATTTGATAGTACTTTTAAAAGACACAGAAATAAGTGAAGTTATTTAAAAAAAAAATAAAAAGACCATTGCAGTGGGAAATGACCAGAAGAATATCTTTCTGCCAGACTCTTGGTCTGGCCCTGAATCTGTACATTTGTGTCGTTAATGGAGCCTAGGTCTTCTAAAAGAACTATAGTTAAGGGATAAGAAAAGATTACACTTGGAAATAAACTGGCTGACTAATCATAGTAATTTGGGGGTTATTTTGGTTTATATTTATATTTATTGGTTTTGAGGAATTTCAAAGACTTTGAAAAAGTGGTTCTTCAGGAGAAAGACAGCTTTTAGGTGCAAACTTTAGCAAGTCAAGAAAATGACAGACAAGGTTATCAGAAATGACACTATTTATGGAGATAATTTCTGGAAATTACTGAAGGGAAAGTTTGTAAACTAACGTATGGGCACTATTTAGTTTCTACTTAATATAAGTGATCAAGGACTTGTACTGTGACTCAAAAGTAATGGAGTCAATTGCCAGAAATAAATAATGAAGTTGTTAACAAAACTATTTAGATTCCTTTGACTAGAAAAAGAGAATTGATTTAAAAAATCTTCCTCTACTTTTTACATAATGTAGGGTTACTCTTTGACAAATGCAGTGGCCATCTAGGGGGAAGATTTTTTTTAACTATTTATATAAGGTTTTATTTAACTCCCCAAGTGAAGTCATATAAGCTTTTATTGAGATCTGGTATATGCAGAACTAGCGGTCCCTTTGGGACCAATTGGTATAGTTATTTTCAGTATAAATCCAAAAGGTTTCCTGTTTTAGGTTAGGAAATAGCAAAAAGATCTAATGCTTTGTTTTCACACTATTTACCAGGTAGCCAATCTGAATCCTAAGGACCTCTCATATACCTTAAAGGATTATGTTTTTAAAGAGCTTCAAAGAGACTGGCCTGGATACAATGAAATAGACAGACGGTCATTAGAATCAGTGCTCTCGAGGTAAGTTCTTTTTTTTTTTCCTTCAAAAAATTATGCAAATAATTAATTTTTTAGTCATTGTTATTTTAGTGTTGAGATAGGAAAAAAGAAGCAAGGGTAAGCTTTCTATCATGAACGTTCGAAAATTGTCTCCCTAACTGGAATATGTGTGTCATTTACAGAAAACTAAATCCATCTCAGAATGCTGCCAGCACCAGCCGTTCAGAATCTCCTGTATGTTCTAGTAGAGACACTGCATCTTCTCCTCAGGTAGTTCATAAAATTATCTAAAGCATAATGGACTTAAGTGGCCACTTTGTTCAGATTGTCTAATTCATACAGGAGAGAAATGAGGCCCATAAAAACTCCACAGCTTCCCTACCCAAAGTCACGTAGGTAGTTCATGACAGTGCTCACTCTAGAATACAGGCCCCAGCTCCTAGTCCAGAACTCTTTTCCACTACGTAGCACTGCTTGTCAAAGTACTTCATGTCTACCTGGCTTTGCAATTCTTAAAGTTTACATTTTGTTGCAAGATTATCTACTTTTCCATTACACTAACTAGAAGACATACCCAGTCCCATATCCAGTCTTAGATCATATAGAAAATTGGAGATATTTAAATTTATCTGAAGCACGTTCCAGAAAAATATTCTTAGGGAAAAATGTTTTTAAAATAAGCAAATAAAAAATTCTGCCATTTTCATGTATGCTTTCTTAAAGCACTTTTTGATTAGACCCAAGCAGAATATTCCAGTTAAACTCCATTCCAGCATAGACTTCCCCCAAAGAGATTCTGCTCGAAAAAGGTGGAGAGATCCTGGGCAGTCTAAGAGTTCAAGCCCACCTGGTTCTCAGACAACCTTGACTTCTCTCAGGTCTTTGGGACTGGCAGGGAGGCAGATCTCTCTATCCCAGGACTGCCAACAGAGTGCTCCTCTCTCTGGACCCCCTCCCAAGGCTTAGGGAGATGGGACAGATGTGTGGAGAACAGTAAGCATGCCCTGGGCAAAAGGCTATTCACATGTCAGAAAATGTTAGAAACCTATTGTGAGGAACAGAGGAGGAACAAGATAAAAGCAGCTCTGTCCTTGCATGTATGTTGTCTAAAGAAGCCTTAAATGCCAACTACTATAAAGCTGCTTATACTCTGATCTAATTATATACTGGGTGTGAGATCAATGGTGCTGAATTGAACACAGAATAAATTAATGTGATGATTAACTATTAGTCTCTTCCAAGCTGAAGTTTAAGCCGCAGTATTACATTGGATGTATGCTTTGTACTTTTCAACTATCTGAATTTACTTTTTAATTTAAATAGTTATTGTTGTTGCTGGATTGGGCCAATACTAGCATAGTTTTTAAAATTTTTTGAAATGGTAATTCCGCATCATTTTTATAGACCAGTTATTAAGACTTATCTTCCAATCCAGCAAAGAGATATATTTAAGGAGGAAGAAATTGGATAGTATTTCAGCATTGATAGAGATACATAGAGCAATTATTCCGAAGATGATGGTTGTTCTTATCTTAACACAGGTGACATAACAAATGACAGCCAAAATATTTGTAACTGGAGCATCTTAAAACATTAGAAGACATCAAAGAAGTGTAGACTTATTGCCCTTTACCTACCCTTGTTGGTTCTGACAACTGACAATGGTAGAAACTACTCCCTCATCTCACTGAATATAGCTAGGTCAGCTCTGGCCAGCAGAGGAAGGAGGCCACCTCTATTTAATACACTTCTGAGTGGTATAATCCACATAAATTGGGCTAGTCTCTCAAGTCTCTTAGGGTGGGGCTGTATGATCTGAAAGTGTTGAGTACTCCAAGAAATATATATTGCCATATATTGCCAGATTCTGCTTTTTCACCTTAGACAGGAAAACTTATTGTATATTGTTTGTGCTTAAGCTTAGAGAATGGTTAACACAACACTGATGAATTTAAATTGGTTATAAATTTAAGTATGAATAAAATTGTTCATATAGTAACGAGTAACACATTTATTGAATTTTAGTGCAAACTGGCTCATTTTTTTTCCTGTTTATTCCCCCACCAGAAACGGCTTTTAGATTCAGATTTCATTGATCCTTTAATGAATAAAAAAGCTCGAATATCTCACCTGACAAGTAGAGTGCCGCCAACATTAAATGGTCATTTGAATCCCACCAATGAAAAATCTGCTGCAGGCCTCCCGCCGCCCCCTGCAGCTGCTGCCATCCCTACCCCTCCGCCGCTGCCTTCAACCCACCTGCCTGTCTCCAATCCACCTCAGACTGTAAACTCTAACTCCAACTCCCCTAGCACTCCAGAAGGCCGGGGGACTCAAGACCTACCTGTTGACAGTTTTAGTCAAAACGGTAGTATCTATGAGGACCAGCAAGACAAATATACCTCTAGGACTTCTCTGGAAACCTTACCCCCTGGTTCAGTTCTACTAAAGTGTCCAAAGCCTATGGAAGAAAACCATTCGTCTCACAAAAAGTCCAAGAAGAAGTCTAAAAAACACAAGGAAAAGGACCAAATAAAAAAGCATGACACTGAGATGATTGAGGAAAAGGAGGAGGACCTTAAAAGAGAAGAGGAAATTGCCAAGCTGAACAACTCCAGTCCAGATTCCAATGAAGGTATTTTACATTTGTAAAAACTGACTACATGGATTAAATGAACAGGAAAGGGGGACTGTCATGAATGTGAGATTATGCTGTTTATAATTAATAATGCTTCTTTATCAAATGACCTTCCATTTAGTTGTTAATCTTAGTATGGTGCTATTGAGCAGTTCTTTTTCTTGCAGTTTACAGCAGTTATTTTCCGTCTCTTTTTAGCCACATATTAAACTTGATTTCTATATTTGTTAATAAAATGGTGACATTTGAAAATGACCCTGTCATCCTCCAGAGACCCCCTCTTAGAAGATGGACTTTGTTGCTCTTTTCAGAGCTGTCGCAGTATTGTGCAGCCTCAACATGACCTATTACATGCCATTCTTGAACTGATTTAACCAGACACACAACTAGCAATAAAAATATTCATTTCCTTCTATGCCAAAGAAACAGGGTCAATACTGCTTTAATTAATAATAGCACAGGGGAAATGTCAAATTCTTTACAAAACAAGGAAGGTAAAATTACATATGCATATCCAAAACATCTTCATTCAGAGTGAAAGCAATTTGTCTTATGCAAGGCTGTTGGTGATTAACTTGGTAGATATTAGAAAAAAATTTTTTTCCAATTTTGAGAACACCATTTTGGTAAACATCAATTGTTTTAAAACATTTAACCATTTCAAGCTTTTGGAAGCTTTAAAAATCAAATATCTGGAGACCAAAAGAAGCACAAAATAATGCTTTACCTCTAAAGAAAAACTAAACAGTACAAGACTGCTTACTTGAAGTGTAGTGATCTTTAAAACCTAGTGACACAATTAGCTTTTTTAGATAGTCTTCTAAAACTTAATATCATGCATACCAGCATATAGAAGATCCTAGCCCATCATTTAGCATTGCTTCTAGTTTTAAACATAGCATAACTATGGCAAAATTCCCCAGGAAAACACAAATTTAGAAAAGGTACTTTAATGATTAGAGCTGAAGGAGTGTTATCTTTCTGTAATTTGCCCATAATACTGAAAGTCTGTAATCCTTAGATTTAACTGACCATTTTTGCCATAGGAGAGCAGCTTTGATTATTGAATAGTATAATGCAGTGCCTTTATTGACCTAGACTGAGTGTATTGTGTGTCAAAGTGTATCTGTTAAAATATTTAGGTCAATATGGTAGCATATAGTGGCCCAAGAGGTAGGTGTAAGCTTTTAACCACCAACACTAGCATACTTGAATTTGCCAAATCAGAAAAAGGCAAGAGTTAATAAAACCTCATGTTCAGAGTGAGTAAGCCAGGTTCCTAGGTATGCCCCGCTCTCCGCATTTCAAACCGTCAGATGGTAATCCGGAGTCAGAAGCTGGTTAGTGCTGGGAGGACTGGATCTCAAAATGCTGAGACCTATAGCACAGTTTGAGTTTTCTCAGAGTTAGAATCCTAGAGAAGCAGACCCAGTCTCTGAATCCTTCACTGAGGGTGCAGTACCTTTCTCAGCCAATTGAGAGTATCACAAACTGAGGACAGATTCAGACCTATATCTGCTGCGTCTGTTGGAATTTATCTGGTGTCTGTGGCAAAGGAGAAGCCAGGTGACATGCACTTGACCTGACATCTTTTCCTTTAAGACTCAGGCTACTGTAAAAACAAACTTTTACCTAAACCTGAGTTAATCTCTCTCTCTCTCTCTCTCTCTCTCTCTCTCTCTCTCTCTCTCACACACACACACACACACACACACACACAAAGCCTACAGAGTCTGCATAATTTGTTTAGTGTGCTTTGTCCTTTAAAATATTAAACCAAGAAATTGTTAAATACTCACTCTTGTTTTATATTGAACATGTGTGTTTTGCCAGCAGGCAGAGTTAGGATTTGAATTATTAGTTTAATTCTACTTTGAATGAAAAAAAAAATTACCCTAATTAAAAAGTCTAACATACCCTCTGGAAATGGTATGTTCAAACAAATGGAATACTGAGGGATTTTACACACTTCCACAGTGTAGTCCTGAGTGACTGGTCCTTTATTTATTTATCTATTTATTCTGTCCCTTTAAAAACAAATCTGTATAGTATTATGAGGGTTAGAGATTAGAGTAGAAATTGGGGTCCACTAATAACTTATTTTAAATTACTTTAAATTGATGGGGAAACTTCCTGCTTAATCCACTGTCTGCATACGAAAAGAATAGCAGTAAAAATACAGTGATCGAAGCAGTCTGCTACCTGACTTCATTATCTCATCTGCCTTGTTTGAATCCTATGAAAAGTAGATGTTGATGTAAAATTTGTATCTCCCATTGTCTGGCTGCATCTGCCACCACAATCTTTGAATTGCTGGGCAGATGCCACAACTGTTGTTGAAAGAATAGAAGGTTGACCTTGGGTTAAGATGGAATTCCTTTATTGTGCAGACACTGCAGTAGCCAGGGTGCTTTCAATGCCTGGCGTCGGTTCTGCTGGCGCTGGTCATAGGGCCTCTATTGTTCGTGTTCAATTGTATTCCTTGCTCACTGTTGCTCATTGAGATGGAAGAATAGAATTTGAGGAAAAGTGTTCCAGATGTTTCTGATCCATTTTAGAATTATAGGCAGTTTATAACCATACTGTTTGGTGAACGCTTGAATTTTTTTTTCTTTGTAGGAGTTAAAGAGGGTTGCACTGCCTCCACGGAGCCTTCCTCAACAATTGAACTCCCAGATTATTTGATGTAAGTTCAGATGTCTGCTGATGGGAGAGAACTGTTTAATTTTAGAAAGTTTGCAAATTCTCTTCCCATAATTTGCAAATGAGAAAAGAAGTTGCAGAAACAGAGTCCTGGAGCCACCCCTGCAATTGAAAGGCTGCCATTAAGCCTGCTCGTCCCCAGTCCACCCTTGTCGGCTTGAGCAGGTTGTGCCTCCCCCTGCTCTGAGCTCTGCTCCGTAGCCTTTAAATATAGAGAAGCTTGTCCTTTGTTCCAGGGCCAAACCAAGCTTTTGATTATGGAAGATTTCAGGGATCTGACTCTTCAAAGCTGACAGTCTATCAATGCACAAGTCATTCACTTGAGCCCCCCAAAGGGACAGTTTATTACTGATAAAGTGCTTAAACCTCTTAGAGGTTTAAGTTAATTAGAGATAGATGGAGTTTTATTTACATAAAGCTTTGCCATCAAATTAATTTTAAGAGGAGAAGACAGTAAAGTATGATCATTTCATTTCAATACTGTTTATAATGGTTTTCTTGTTATGACAACAAGTTGCTAAATGCTGAGCTGGGGACTTTTTTGTAACTGGTTATCACAGAAATTATAACTTGGACACATAATTCTAGCTTTTTGATAGATTCAAAGGCTTCTATATGAAGAAAATAATTAAATTGCAAGAGCCTGGAAAAATGGAGAGTGAAAGAGCAGACAGATTTGACTGCAGATAGCTTTGAAAATGGACAAACGTGCAAATAGCTTGAATGTAGACTGGAAAATGGAATCTGGACTGTATGAACATTTACTAATGAACATTTAGTAGCACCTCATGGTGGACAAAGTTAAGCTATGCTGTTTAGTGCTCCATGTCCCATAAAATGTTCATTTCTAGAGTTGAGAACATTGTACACTTGAAATGTGTTACTTTTGCTTAACAGTAGTGGTGAAAGCTATACTTATTGGAATGATATAGCATGAAACCATAATGCTGGTTATCATCTCTTAACTAAAAGGAACCCAAGAAACCATGCTGAGGACTCTCTCATCTGAGGTCATACATGGTTTTGGAGTTCTGTGGGGGAGTGTGAAAAGCTGCTACTACTGAGTTGGCCCAGGGAGGGACGGTTGGGGGATAGTGCCTGGCTACACTGATGAGGGGGTTCACCTCTCCAAATGCATTTCCTTAAAACTCTTGTGAAAGTTGGCCCCCTCAAATAACAGCTGCAGTACTGTGCTCTCATTCTCTTGTGACTGATTTTGAATTCCTCTTTTTTGTAATAATGCTGTATGCCTGTCACATAGGACAGCATCCTGTAGGGAGACTGAAAAATAATTCTAACCTTTCCCCTGTGGATTCAGAGTGTTGCTGTGTTTTGTCAACTTAAGCAGTTAATTCTGTATTTAAAAACTTGTTTTTAACTTACTGATCTACGGATGGTTGGATGGTTGCTGCATCTGCCTCAGCTCATTTCTGTATATTTGTCATGTTCTCTTAAAAATCATGAAAGCACATAACCTATGTGATTGTTTGCTTAATTTATTTAAGCAAAAGCAATTTATTTTAATGAAAAGCTATCATATAAATCTGCAGATTTTCTTAAAATGGTGAGAAAGCATGAATTTTCAGAAAAATCACCAAAAATACAGAACTTAGACTTGTTTCTTAAGAAAACCAAAAGGACATACTATAAATCTTTTATGATCAGCTTCTGAATAACTCATACTTAACCACAGAATTCCTATTTTTTATATAATAAGAATAATTCTGTTACTTGTGGTTATGAATTATCCAAAGTGTTTAACATTTTATTCCATTACCACATTGAGAGCCAACTATAGAACTGCTAACAATTTTTGTTAAAAATAGTGAAATACTTTTCATTTCAGTGCCAGTGTAACTAAATAATTTTCTATAATAGCAACACAACTCTTGGCCAGTTTGGCATTTTCCCCTACGAGGACTATTAAATAAAATACAGAGGGTGTGGTCTCGGGTGTAATTTTGAGAAAGTGGGATAAATATTTTATATAACAAATTGAACCTGAGTTTCACTGTTGCTTCAGCCATTTTGCTTGCATATGCTTATCCCCAGGAACCTCTTTCTCCCTGGGGCCCTCTCGGGTGTGCAGTCAGGTCAGCCTGTCTAGAGAGGACTGCTTCACTGCTGGCTGGTGCTGTTCCTTTTATAGCAAGGACACTAGCAGGGCAGCCTTAAATCAGCATAATACCACTGTCTCAGTTACACTTAGGAAATTAAACTCCCACACTGTCTAACTCAGCACAAATAAAAATATTAATGAGGACATTAAGGTTGCTCATTTAGGACTTTTCTCACATTTCCAACTAGGCATCTGTGCTATTTATTGCATTTTAATTAAAATTTGTAGGATTGTCTAAAATCATTTCAGAAAAGACTGAACTCCCAAGGTCTTCCCACCATGAAGAATATATGTGTACCCCCTGGGAGCAACCTGAGGCTCCTTCCACCTACCTGAAATTGCTTTGGAATCTCAATTTTTACCTCAAAAAGTCAAGGGAATTTTGCATTCCATGACAGGAGCACAGAGTGCAAAGACTCAGGCCCATATCTACAAACAAATCATATTAACTTTAATATTAAAATGCTGTTTCAATGTACTTAACCACCACTGAATAAACTGACACTCTGGGAAGATGGCCTTCATTCACCAGGTCCCTAGAGGTAATCACACCCTAAGGTAAAACATCTGTGGCATTTTTATTAAGAAAGTAAGTTAAATGAATAGTATAAAACTGCCTTTCTGTTATACATAATGTGACACTTCACTGTTTGAGAAGAACTAAAGAAATATACCTTTTTTTCCTTTATTTTTCATGGTCTAACTCTCACTTTTTAAAAATAATAAAAACAATTCCTCTTTTGTATTTTATATGTTTGCCCAGTCAGAAATGGGAGGAAAGGAAGAGAGGGAACAAGTCTGAGGCACCTTGCTGGCAGCAGGTGTGAAAGACTGAAAGACAGACTCTCTCTTATAAAGCAGTAGGTCTAGAGAGAGCTCTGACTTCAGCACTTAGTGACTGTGTGACATTCTCCTGGTTTCACATTACCCCCCCAGGCCTTCTGTCTCCATGTGACTCGTAACAGATGGGCTGGCTGCTGCCACTAGCATGGTAGTAAATTATTTGGGGTGGAGAAAGGTTTAGGAAGCTACATCTGTGTGAGTGTTTTCTTCTGGTTGCACTTTAATTCCAGTCCCACCATGTTGTTTTACACTCTCCTTCACCGACATTCTTACGTTCTGTGGGATAATTTCACCTGCACCATCTTTGAAGGAGTGGCAAGGCAGCAGGCAGTGGCAGGGTGGCATTCAATATCCGGTTTAAATCTCAGACTCAGGCATCATGTCTGTTCTGTACTACTCTCCATTTATCTATCTTCGTCTTAGAAAATACATTGCTATTGTCTCCTACGAGCAACGCCAGAATTACAAGGATGACTTCAACGCTGAGTATGATGAGTACAGGGCCTTGCATGCCAGGATGGAGACTGTGGCTAGAAGATTTATCAAACTGGATGCACAACGAAAGCGCCTTTCTCCGGGCTCAAAAGAGTATCAGGTAAACACATTTGTTCCTAGATTGACTGGCTTTCATATTTTACCTTCTTTCTTTCTCTGCCTTGCCCATCCCCAGGCATCCCACTGGTCTTCAGAGCAAGTCCTCTCACAGACCAGATGCTCTGCAGCTTTTGTCCTTCATTTAAAATTAGCTAGGAAAATCAATATTTGAAATAGTTCTTGAGAATAGGTAAACACCAGCTTCTGTTTCTTCCAGTGAAGGAAAAAAACATTTTTATATAAACATAATATGTATAAAATGTATAATACATACTTAAATAAATAGCATAATGTGCATTGAGAAAAATGCAGACAACTAAATAGTAAGAAAAGGCTGGATTTGGGATTCATCAAGATATTTGACTGCATTATCAACTCAACTTAGACTGTAGCTCTTGGATCTGGTGCTATTCCCTAATACTATGTCAAGGTTTAGGCTTAAATGAAGAAAAACTTGGTGCTATTCCAGAGACTGACGTTTGTTACCAGGTATTAATCTGTTTTCACTTCCCTGGTTTAGGTGGTAATGTTATTGCAGCTGACAGAGAGCAGTAGAAGCCTGACCCGTCTACTGATTGTTCTTATGGTTCTTAGCCAAAGGCTTGATATAAATGGGTGTTTCCCTCCTTGTGTAGGACAGATAACTTTGTCACACTTCACAGCCGTCAGTGGTGCCTCCATCCCGGCCCACTGTTCTGATGGGAACCGACGTGAGAGACTGGGTGGGTTTTCCCGCATCGGGGAAAACAGCCTGAGAGCATCTGTGCCCTAGGGATTCATTATGTCTTCTATCCGTGGGCCTTACTCTTTTAAAATAGCTGCCTAGAGTTAGAGAAGACTTTGCCAGAGTTGAGTGGCTGGGGGTGCAAGAGGTCAGTAATGGTGGTTCAGGTCTGTCTGTCTGTCTGTCTGTCTGTCTATTTACTTACTTACTTACTAGTGCACCAGTGAGTATATTTAACCTGAAATGTAATTCTAAGGATTGCTCAGTGGTTAGGAGCAGGCCCTGAAGCCAGACTGCTTGGATTTGATTCTCAGCTCTACTCCGCTTATGTGACCTTGGGGAAGTTACTTAACTTGCCTCAAGTTCTCAAAATCCTTATCCATAAAATGAGGTGATTATAGAGTTGTGCAGAAAAAATGTAAGCATTTGGAAACTGTTTAGATCCATGGTACATCAGGTTATATGGCACATCAGGTGTGAGCTATTTTCCCCTGCTACCCGATTCTCCTCCCTAGAGACAGTTACTGGCTTCCAGAGTATTCTTTCAGAGGTCTGTGTGTACATAAGATGTATATACACAAACAAATTTGCAAATATACCCTATTTAATTGAATTTAAGATGTCATCAATTATAAGATGCACCATTGTCTTATATTCCAGTAAGTTATGATTCATTATGATTTATCTGATTTCATTGAAATGAGAAGAAATGTGCATCTTAAAAGTAATGAAATTCTTACAATATAATATTCTATTTCTCCCTTACAAAAATGATATCAAACTGTATAAATTGTTTTGTACTTTCCTTTTTTTCACTAAACAATATATATCTTAGAGAATTTCTTTATGTAAACCCATAAAGCACTTCTTTAATGGCCTCTTAGTATTCCTTTGTATGGATTAATGGACATTTAGATTTTGTATACTTTCTTTTGCTTTACAAACAGTGCTGCACCAAGTAACCTTGTGAATGTGTCATTTCACTCAGGCACCAGTACATCAGAAAGAAAAGCTTAAGTGCTGAGTCAGTTTTATATTTGCTATTTTGATAGCAGTTGCCAAATTGCCCTCCTTAAAGAAGACTGTATTCATCATCAGTATTTCCCACAGCCTTACCAAGTGTGTTAACTGTTTATATTACAAGAAAAAAGTTGTTCTTTTCTGATATCTAAATATTAATTTTGTAGAATGTTCATGAAGAAGTCTTACAAGAATATCAGAAGATAAAGCAGGTAGGTAGCATCACTGCTGGCTTTCTGACCTGTAGTTGGGAAGTGTTACAAACTCCATGGTCTAATTCCTCACTTCTTTTCATCTGCAGTCAAGTCCCAATTACCATGAAGAGAAATACAGATGCGAGTATCTTCATAACAAGCTGGCTCACATCAAAAGACTAATAGGTGAATTTGACCAACAGCAAGCAGAGTCATGGCACTAGAGCTCTGCTTGGACCAGAAGATGTGAATAAACTTAAGCTTATTTATTTAAAATTCCAAATGAGTTGCTCTCAAATTCTAAAAAAATGAAACTTTGCCTGTTGAAAGTTTCAGTATTAGTAAACTTGAGTTACCTTTTTTCCCCCCATTTTACTTTGCTTCCTTGCATTTTTGAAGCTGCTTTTTTGGTCCTTTTTTCCCCCTCAAGACTCGTGTTTGTCAATAGAAATAATCTTTTTTTAGATATTGGGGATCCAGTGTCTAAACTTCAAATCAATTTTTTTCCTTAAAAAGCTGTGTTTGTCATTAGACATGATTTTTTTTTAAGATATTGGGGATCCAGTGTCCACACTTCAAAGTTATGTGTGTTTAAAAAAAAACAAAACAGTAACGTTCAAGGTGAAATGCTTTTGGATAAACATAGGCCTATTTTCTGATCTTTCTTAATGCGAACTCTTTGCCTTAAATGGTAGAATATTTAGAAATTTGCACAAAATACAAAAAAAAATTAAAACATTGTTTTGGAGGGTTAAGAAATAGAAAGGTGTATGAGTATGTGTATGTGTGTAAGTCTGTATACACACATGTATATACAGGCTGACTTAATCTAGAACAGTAAATCCGCCCTGCAAGTTAACCCCCCATTGCAATGGTTGCCTTAAGGTGTTTGCTAGCTGTGTACCTAGTGTGGTTAATCATTAGCTACACTGCTTCCCACTTGAGGAGAGCAGTGGGAAGCACACTGTGGCCTACCAGCGTCTGAAAGCGTGTGCTCGACCTGTATGTGTGCAGAGGTGATGTGGATGTGAGCGTGCATGGAGGAAAAAAAGCTGCTACTCGCAGTAGGCCAAACGCTCAGGTGAAACAACTGACGAGTGTTACTGTAGGTTTTTTCTTCCTGTCAAATTACTACTTCTATCGTGGAAGACAAAAGCATTTCCATTTCAACAGTTTGTCAGCTTTATTAATGTTGGGCAAAATTGATGTTATGAAAATGAAACAGATCTATAGTTTTGGGGCAAAATTATAAAATTAAACGTGTAGGTAACCTATTTATATACTGCTATAAAGTATTTTTTGAAGAGAGATATGCAAAGAAGCTATTACCTACATGAAATGTATATTTAAAGATTTTTTTTCATCCTGGGTACCAGGAATATAAAAAAGAGTGGATATATTTAACCATAACATACTGTGATTCGTCAAACAGCACAAACTTTCATTTCATGGAGTTTATCTGTTGACGTTGATTTAAACTATCACTTGTTTTTCATGTGGGAACATAAGTTATGTGGTCAAAAATACAAGGATTTTGAACTAATGTTGATTCAAGTTGTGTTGTCTTATCGTATTGTTTTTCCAAGTGCTGCCAGTTTAAAAGGGAAGCATTATGTTTACAAATATGTTTTGAAATGTTTGCCAAAATTTTGGTGGTATCTTTAATAAAGATGTTTGTCTCCAGCATCCAAAAAAATAAATAAGTAACTTTGTTGTGTATCATTGTAAACCAGAAAATGTTGGGATCTAGAAAACCTGAGAGAGCATGTAGAGGAAATTTTCTCTTTGGAGTTCTTCTAAAACTTTAACTGGAAAGAGTAGATCGTAGAGGAAAAGTATACAATACAAAAGCTGAAACAAGACCCTGTGCACTATCATTATCACAATGACCACAGAAATTTGATTTCTACGTAGTGTGGAACCCCTAGGGAATTCGATTTCTTTTAGCATTGCAATCCCTGGTGCTCTTCCTTTTACCTCAGAATTGGTACAATCATTATTAAATGTTCATTGATTTCAAACTTTCAGTTGAAATTTTAAAAAAATAGGAAAGGAAACTTGGGTAAATTTGGTCCTCATATCATTATGGTGGAGTCTCCTGAGAGATTTGTCTGGTGTCATTTCTTGGACATCTTGACTTTTTAATCAAAGATGAGTGGTGTCTGTCAAAAGCAAGGTGCTTGGACCACTTACATCACCCAAATTAGAATCTCTGGAGATGGAGCCTAGGTATCCACTTTTTCCTCAGTAACCTCCAAGTGGCATTTGCAAGCTGAAGTGTGAGAACCATTGGCTTGAAAGTAACGCTAAACTTTTAGGTCTCTAAATCTCAAAGTCTTGAACTGAAGTTCAACTGTTCTTTTTTTTTTAAACCCATCCCTGTCAGCAGGTGCAAATCACTTTCCTCTCTACATCATTTGAGGCACCCTCTCAATTGTTTCACTGCCAACTTATCTCAGAACTTGTTTACAAACACACCTTCCAGTTGGTTAATTGTTAGCCTTTGGAGCTCCTACCCACCTACGTCAGCACATCTTCTGGTTTACAAATTGGGTAATAATGGAAGCTGGAGATGCTTTATGAAAATCCAGCATTGCACACCCATAGACTTGACCACCTACCTATATAAGCCTTAATTTAGATGTTTGTTGTGTACATTGGGCAGATCCTTGCAAAATATTTATCTGTCTATCAGTTGCAAATTTGAGAATTGTAAATCTCTGAATCTGCTATTACCCGAGGGTGCATCTCTTTTGAAGATGGCCATGAGCCTGTTAAAATATTTATAATCATTCTTCATCTCTGACTGCAAGATTTTTAGATTCTCTCAAATAATTGCTGCAGGAATGGGTGGCCACTTATTATCAGTTACTCTGGTAGAATTTAGTTTTTTGGGTTTTTTTTTTCTTTTTAAGAGAAATAGTAAGTGAAAAACAGCATTGTCAAGATGAGAGAATGAGATGTGTTGTTTTTCATCACATTTCATCCAAAATAGTTTGAAGCACTCTTGAAGATTTTTACCAACACCCATAGATTAATGAGCCACTGATTTAATACAAACCAAAAATAACATTAACTTGATGTGGTTTTGTTTTATGTAGGGATTTCATTTCCTATCTCGTTGGTTATTTATTTCCCTTGGAATACTTTCAATTCTGAGCAGTGATAGATGTTCAGCACTCGCTCTTACAAAAGAAACTGGTGTGGTCAGTTTATATCATTGCTCCACTTGCTGATTTTTTTAAATCCAGTATTAATTTTCCTTCAGCTCTGATTGATCTTTCAACCTTTATAGGAGTTTTCTTTTCCCTTAAAATATTTCACTTTATTATGTAAAACAAATGCATATTTTCACGTTGGAAGCAAGATGTTGAAACAAGGTTTAGGCACAATGGTCCATCTGTTCCGACACTCCGCCTGGCTCCCTCACCCCTTCCATCAGCGCACTCTTTGCTTCTGGAGCTTGGCAGGAACTCTTCAGCCAGTTCATTGTCTTTCAGGCAGTATGAGTGTTGAGTCACGTATGTGTGGTTTTTGCCTTTACTACTTTTGAAGTTCTTACAGTTTATTACTTGCCTAAGTGTTACTAAATCCTTTTCTTGTGTACCAGAGGGGGGAAATTATAGCCAGTGCTTTGAGAGGAACCTTTTGGGAAAGGATATTAACCGAAAACTACTAATGAAGGCAACAGAAGATGTTAATGTCCTTTGTGACCTAAAAACTGAACAAGGCTGTCAGGCTCATTTCAAAATATTTTGAAGTGTTAAAAAAGTATATATACGTATATATCTGCGCTGTTTCCCAGTTGTTCCACCCAAACCATGTTAGGACTCTCGAAGGCAAAATGTCACAGGGACTTGTCAGTTGTTAACTGAGCTCAGCAGCTGTGGTAGCCCCTGTTGTTCTACACCAATTTCAGTTCAATAAAAATGTTAACTTTGCAATTCTGGTACTTGTTTTTCCTTTGTCTCATTTCAAGTCTCTTCACTTTTCTCTTAAAAAAAAAAAACCAAAAAACAAAAAACCTCTAATGCCCTATATAAATATCTTACTGGGACAGAGAAATTACTTGTTGGTGACTCTAGGAAGTGGGCACACAGGGCATTTGCTCAAGGACCCTGCCTGTTTATAGAGGAACAATAATCATAGTTAGCTTTACTGAGGATTCCTGTGTATTTGTATGTATTGTCTGATTTCTCCTCAGCACAATCGCATTATCCCCACTTCATAGGCGAGTAAACTGAGGCCTAGAGAAGATAAGACACTTGTCCATCACAAGGCTGGGAAGCCTAACTCCATATCTGTGTTCTTAACCACCTCGCCATACTGCCCCTCACATGCTGGTACCTGTTTAGGTTTAGGGTAACCTTCACAGAGTGACCATTCCAGTAACACCACACAGGCTACACTGTGGATTCAAAGGAGACTAGAACATGGGTGTTGGGGTAATAACTAATGGAATATTCTCTGAGTTAATTTTGTCCGAAATGAAGAGCTTGAAGGAAGGCCAAAATACTTTTTCTATTTCCTTTCTAATGTGTGCTGCCTTAACTGTGGCTATATGACAGGGATTGGGGGCAATGCAGGTAGAGAGACGAAGCAGGGTTACAGTCTTGGAATCACATCATTTTCTCTGCATGTTAACAAGCTGTCTCAGTAACAGACTCCAGCTCTGGGGGTATGCGGTGTAAATTAGACGTAAGAAGACTCTGGTTGGGTTCTTAGCACCCAGTTCCTACAGATTTTCTGAAGGAATAATGGAGGAGGAAAGGAAGCAGGCCTCAGTTAAGCATTACTATTAAAAACACAGAGTGGTCAGTGCCAGCCGTGATTCTGGTTGGGTTTTGACAAGCCACAGGGATGAATGAGGTTCCTGGTGTCATAATTCTGTCAGCAGCCCTCCTTCCCCCATTGGACATTTGACACTGGACTTGTCTTTTAACCCAGCTTCTTTCCTCACCTGTCGAGTGAAAATATGCCTTCTTACTAAGGTAGGGAAGAGGCTCAATTATTGTTTGTAAAGCACTAGGCAGTTCTGAAAAACAGCAATCTGCTAAAGGTAGTGGGGAAGAGTTTGTTGGAGCATTCCTTTTCTAGGTGAGAATGAGCCCGATTTGATTGATTGCAAAGGGATCAAAGGTTGAGTGAGGCTTGAGGTTTCAAGGTGGAGTGTTTGGGGTTTGTTTTATTGAATGCTAGACCTACACGTACCTGCCCCACTGGTTTCACCTTCCTGAGGTTGGGGCGGGAGGCTGGCAATGGTAGTAATGCCAGCTCTGATGTTTCATGATTGCTTAATGTTCAAGTGGGGGTTAGGTGAGTCTGCTGTGTGACGGTGATGTGTCATTTACAACTCCTGCCTGTTTAGTTCAACAGGGCGGCCAGGCTGGTTTGACTTACTGTGATTAGATACTTGGTACAATCTGGGCATCTGTAGATGGATGATACGAATTTATCTGGTCTATGAAATAGAGGAGAATGCTTCCTAAAGATGAGCCCACATAATCAGCTGCCACGTTTGACTTCTAAAGCTGGGGCTTCTAAGAAATGGCTGACTGCCTTTCTGTACTTCACAGATTCCAGTGGGCTTACAGAACTCTGCTGGGGTAGACAGGCAGTAGGATCTACCTTGCTGGTCTCATCTCCTGCTACTCCCGCTGCACCCCAGTCATACAGGCCTGCCTCCCATTTCTCCAGTCGCCCCTGCTCCTCCCATCCCAAGGCCTTACTTAGTACGTGTGGTCCCTTCTGCACCACCATTTCCACCCACCACCCCTTCCTACTTAGCTAAGTCCTCCTCACCCTTAAGATCCCCTCTTAAACATCACTTACTCCAGGAAGCATACTCTAACCTTTCAGACTAACTCGGGTCACGCGGGTGTATGTTCTTTTTCGTATTATACTTCTCCTTTGTGGCATTTATCACAATTATAATTAAATACTAATCATATTATTTATTAAGTAAGTTCCCTGAGAGTAGAGACTGCCTACTATTTGTTCACTAGTGTGTCCAGTGTCAAGCCTCGTGCCTGGCATATAGAAGGGGCTCAATAATTCACTGAAAGAATGAATGAGGCAGGCTATTCACATATGTCATTTAAAATTCAGGTGGCCAGAGGGCTTAGATTACTACAGGGGTCTGCTATATCACTCAGGTTTGTGTGCCTTGCCACTTGATCTTCCCAAAGTCATGATGTAGGAATGAATTACTAATGGCAGACTGACTTTACTTTGGGAATCCCTTTGCCATGATTAACTAACTGGACATCTTCAAAGGGTGCATCTCTTTCCAACACTGGCATTCATACCTCTAGTATCTCTGGAATCTGGTCATCTAAACGGTTGACAATGGTTTGGACTATAAAATGGAATGGCTTAAAAAGTTACTTTTATTGTTTCTCATAACTGACAGGTTCTGGTTTCATTTCCTAATATATTTTTTCAAAAGCCTTTCTCCCACTTCTCAGGGACATGGTAGACGACAGCAGTCTAATCACCTCTAGCCTGATGTTTCTTTAAATTTGACATGTGCTTTTATTGACTTTTTTTTTTTACACCTAGAGCTTCCATAACCTTCCAGACAGTAGATATTTGAGGATAAACACAGGACTTTGGGACCCCTATAACGATGGAGCTAGCAGAGCCCATCAACAGCATCCAGAACAACCAACCGTCTTCACATCATATATGAAATGAAGATGTTCAAATGGCAGCCACCAGAGCAGGACGAGACCCAGAAGCTAACACTCTTCTAACTAGGGTGGAGCTCAGAGCAGTCTGGCACCGCTCCTGGAAAATAATAGGAGGACAGGGAGGCAGAGGAAGGGGCCAAACGAGAGATGCCGCACCCCCAGCGGTTCGGGGCAGTCAGGCTGCAGCGCGCGGGCGAGTTTATAAAGCCTCTGGCCTCAGCGTCCCATCCATATGCGGGGTAGCACCTGCCTCACAGGGTTGTTGTCATAATGTTTATGCAGAGTGGTGCATGGCACCCAGGAAGTTTTCTCTGCGTATTTTTTGGTTTATTTTCTAATTACTTCTTTCCATCTTTTATTTCAACTTGGAGAGTTTTGCAGCAATATACCTGACAAACAAGCAGCCAGCCCCAACTGAACACCCTATTGGGTTCATCTCAATTTTTGCATAAATTGGTTGAGTCCCTCTGGTAGGTAAACACAACCCAGAACATTTCAAAGTCTCGGCTCCTGATAGCTCTGTGAAATACATTTTCTCTGTGAACTTTTCCAAGTACCACATTAGCTTCTCCTAACATCACGACCACCAGTGACTTAGATAGAGTGCTGGTGCACTTGTTCCAAATAAGTCACCAGAGGGCCTTGAAACGGTTCATTCTGGTACAATGCTTTGGGGAAAAGTCTCCTGTGAAAATGACTCCGTCTCACGCCTGTAAGCTTTG
This sequence comes from Vicugna pacos, assembly GCF_048564905.1. Lineage (NCBI taxonomy): Eukaryota > Metazoa > Chordata > Mammalia > Artiodactyla > Camelidae > Vicugna > Vicugna pacos. The sequence continues at coordinate 55,826,077 of NC_132989.1, forward strand.
TCTTCTCCTCCCAAGGAACAGAGTTCATTTAAGTCAGCCTTGTCAAAGGGGTGCCAAGAGGGTCTCCAGGGCTCTCGTGGCCACCTGAGCTGTAGACGCTGCAGCTGAGAGCAGCTGTGAGGGGGCACTGGGGACTGTTGGCAAAGCACCTCCCACTACCCCCATGTTCCCTTCCCTCTCCGCCCTGTTGACAAGCCTTTATTGCTGCGGTAGCCAATTATCACCACCCCACCTGCTCTTCCCTCCTCTTAACTCACTGTTCTCTCCTGAATGACCTACTGCACTCCTCCCTTCTATCAACCTGCCTCACGTCTTATCATTTCTCCTCTGGTCTTTGGTTAAAGATGTCTTGCTTATAGATAGTGAGAAGGCCAGTTCAGAACCAGGGACCTACAAGCAAGACATGCAGAGTCCGGGAAGTAAAGCTGAAAATGTTTGTGGTGTAGAGAGCAAAGAATGGAACCTGGAGTCCTACACCCTGGGTGGAGTCCTGGTTCTGAGATTTACCAGCCTGTGACCCAGGGCAACCTGCCCAGACTTAATTGCCCTTCCACCACCCCTGATAAATTAGGATAATATTTATGGACAATGGCTATGTAAGGATGAAACAGAGACTGTTGCATCCAACTCAAGGGACTGGATGGGGCAATTTCACACCTGCCCCTGCAAACCCACTTTGGTGGCTGTTTATCCCCAGAGATGAACTCTCTGGCAGTTCTCATAATTCCTACAGCTACTCTTAGATGATGAATCCTGTGGTCACTTTTAGCATAGGTTTCATTTCAGTAACTAATAAGGCCAAAACTCTGAAATGCATTTAAAATTAAAGCTTCTGCCCTCTTCCAGCCTAAGTCTGTTTTAGGCTGGAAGTCAAGTCCCTCCCACCTCTCGGTATCCCCTAGGGTTGCAGGAACAGAGAGCAGGGAGACGTCAGGGGAAGGAGAGGGCCTACTTGACAGCGCCTCTGAAATCTGGCCTTGGCTTTCGCTGGACATCGTCAGAGCCCGTTCCAGGTGCCTCAGAAAGTGCACTGCCGAGCTCTCCGGCCTCTCAGGGTGTTAGCAGAGCATCTCCTTTGGCCAGCCCTCTAACTGCACACCCCACACCTCGTCAGGCAGGGAGCCAGCAACTTAGAACCACACCAATATGCCAACTAGAGGTATTATATCTGGTTTCTCTTCACCCTCCCACCCCAGCCACGAACAAAAATATGCACTTTTGGCTGGCTACCCAGAGACTTCCAAATACATCGTCCACTCTGGGGTTTTTTTCAGATATGAATCAGATACCAGCCCCTTCTAAGCTGCATTCCCTAAGCTTGTGGAGTCACAAATCAAATTTTCTTTTCTCTCTCTTTTTTTTTTTTTTTTGGCTTTCTTGAAGTACTAGTTACATGTAAAAAGTTGTAAATATTTAATATATATAACTCAATGAGTCTGAGGATAAGTGTACACACATGACACCATCAAGGCCACAAACATATCCATCACTTCCCAAAGTTTCCTCTTGCCCCCTTTAGTATTTGTGTGTATGTATGCACATGTGATAACATAAGATCTATCCTTTAAGCAAATTTTAAATATACAGTATACTGTTGTTACTAGAGGCACTTTGCTATACGGTAGACCTCCAGAACTTATTTATCTTGCATAACTAACACTTTGTTCCCTATAACCATCATCTCCCCATTCCTCCTGCAACTCCAGCCCCTGGTAATCACCATTCTACTCTGCTTCTGTCAGTTTGACTATTTTAGATTCCACACATAAGTGAGAAAACACAGTATCTGTCTTTTTCTGTCTGGCTTATTTCATTTCACACAGAGTCCTGCTGGTCTACTCATGTTCTCACAAATGGAAAGATTTCCCTTTTTAAGGCTGAATAATATTCCATGATATGTATACATCACATTTTCTTTATCCATTCATTCATCTCTGAACATTTAAGTGGTTTCTGTATCTCAGCTACTGTGACTAGTGTTGCAATGAACAAGGGAGTGCAGGTATCTCTCTGAGAACTAAATTTCAGTTCCTTTGGATAAACATCCAGAAGTGGGATTGCTGGATCATATGATAGTTCTACTTTTAATTTTTTAGGAATTCCTGTACTGTTTTCCAGGGCAGCTGCACCAGTTTACATTCCTACCCACAGTGCCCCAGGTTCCCTTTTCTCTACATCCTTACAATATCTAAATGGTTCTCAACTGATCCTCCCTTTAAAGCCTTTATAGCCTGAGGTGGGATTTCCCACCAAGATCAAGCTAGAGAGTCACGTGCTATCAGCACTAGGACAAGAATACAAATCTGGTCCCCCTCCTGCTCCCCACTTACTGTCAGTGTGCCTCCAGAGCTGGCCCTCCCGGACTTGGCGCTGATCCCCAAGATTTACCTGGTGATGAAGGGGACCCAGCAAGGTCTCCTCACAGTCCACTCACGTCCTGCCTCCTTGAAAGTTAGTATTCCTCTAAGAGTATTAAACCCCTTTTTACAGGAGGTAAAATATCCATTCTTCTGGCTGTGCTCTGGACCAGGTATTCCTCATTGCCTGGGCTCCTTCATCCAAGTGAACACCTCAGTCTGTTCTGAAAATGCCTTCTTCGCTGCTAACACCACCTTTGAGTTTAGGCATCACGGAAGCCCTCCCAGTAACCATCCCTCCTGAGCTCTGCCTGAGACAGGGTGCGCTCCATCAGAGCCACACAAACTTTCCACCTGGGAGTGGGAACAGACTCTTAAAGGACACTCCTAAGTAAATCAGTTTCCCCAGATTAGCTCTCTAACTCACTGATCGTGTTATGGTCATTCAATAAACAAAGTTTGTCCCTTGTCTTTCCTTTTGTTTAAAAAAAAAGTCATTTCTACTCTTGCAAAAATTTCAGATAGTACAAAGTAAATAAATAAAAGTAGAAAACTCTGTTCTCTCTCACCTCCAGGGAGAGCCACTAAGGGTAAATATTCATGCATGTTCTTTTCTCTTGTTCAAATAGAATATCAAACTGTAGGTCTGTAACTTAATTTTTTACTTAACAACATTGCTTGAACACCGTTTCATGTTAGTCCATGTTGATTTGTTTCATTCTTTTTAATAGCTGCATGGTATTGCACAATTTATGTCATAATTTTATTTTATTTTAATTTTTTTCTTGAGGGGCAATTAGGTTTATTTTATTTGTTTTGTTTGTTTAACGGTACTGGGGATAGAACCCAGGACTTCGTGCATGCTAAGCACATACTCTACCACTGAGCTATACCCTCCTCCTCCCACAATTTTATAATTTAATCACTCCTGACTGAGATTCAGATTATTCCTAATAGTGAAAAACTGAAATCATCACTAACACCAGCCAGATAAATTCTCTTTTTCAACTGAATGGCTTAACATTTTAATCACTATCCTTGCTGACAATCTCTACATAGCTTGTCTTCCTCACTAAATCCTCTTAAAGCACGAGAAAACCAGAAAATATAAAAACTGTTTACAGGATGTTCAGGAATCATTTACAAAAGGAAAAACTGTTTATTTTGTGTATCAATTTCTAAAAGTGATCCAGCATATTTTGTTTCTTGAATTCTGCAAACTTTGATGCTATGAATGAGGAGAGAAGAAAAAGTGCTGATTTCCCTATCGACAATTTTGGTCTATTACATCATGTTATATATTATATTGTATGTTTATTTTATACGATTATATGTTTAGGATTTACAATGGTTCCATTCTGTTCTCTAACTATAATTTTGCATTTGGTTTAGTTCTATATTTAAATGGATTCAAGGCTCTACCTTGGTCCTTTGACACAAAGCCTTCCCTTGTCCTCAGACTTAATTTTGATTCATCTTGTGATTACATTTAGTTGTCCACTTTTTTCTCTACTTGAATATCTCTGTTGTGAAATCTGAGGTCAGCCTGCTCTTTCCCCCTTTACAGGAAATTTGCTTTTTCTGCCTAGATGTTCAGGAATTTACACTGTCCTTAAATTTCAGTAACTTGACTTACTGTGTCTTTGTGTTGATTATTCTGTTCTTAGTTTTTTCCCCTGAAATACCTTAATCTGCAGAGTCGGATCATACTTTGTATCAGTGGAGTTTTCTTTAAATTTTATTTTTGACATTTTTATTTCCAGCTGCATTTGTTCTGTTCTTTACTACAAGGACACCATTATCCTATATGCTGACTGGCTGTTGGCTGTCTTTAATAGCTGTCATCTTCTTTCTACTTAATTTCATTTGTTTGGAGTTTTTTTATCTTGTAAATGCTATTTTATTCTCTCTAGTCTGACCTCTTCATCACAGAATATGTTTTCAACAGCATCTGTTCTAACTTGATTTTCATTTCAAGGATGGTTTATTATCTTCAGTTTCTTTCATAATTCTCAGTTTACTGTATCTTCTTTTGCCTTTTCTTCTTTGATCTCATATTTCATTTTTAAATTAGTTCAAAAAGGTTTTTTTTTAATTTTCTTTGGGAGTGGAAATAAATAAGCATCTGAGATTCTTTAGTTTGCTGGAATAATTCTTAATAGAATTAGTCTTCATCTGCCTTTTGAATGTTGAGTTTCTTTCCCCCTTCTTTTGTTTTTATTTGCTTTTGATTTTATCAGCATCCCTAAGTCTACATGAAAACATGGACTCTGCTCTGTAGGCAATGCAGTTGTCTCCTGACCTGGAGAGGAGAGTAATTGTGGAGAGGAGTTAGTGAGTAAAGCCAGACAGCTGTGGGCTTCAAACTGGGTCTGATTCCTCAAAGTAGTTTTTAGCCATATTTGTCATGTTCTGTAACGTCTTGAGTGAGTGGACTCCCCAAGCAAGATGTCAGTGAGGATTATGGAGGATACTCCAGCTCTCAAATCTTTCATTTGGTTATTTATGTTTATTCGTAGCTCCTTGTTTGAATCTGATCAACCATTGCAAAGCACGTTGCCATTACTACTTTTTCATCCTCTCTGCCTCGCCTCCTCAAGTGGAATTCTGTTTGGGGGAAAATAAACATGTCTTGCCCAATAACTTCCTTCCATCTGTCTGACCATCCTCTCTTCTCTACAATGTAGAACGAGCTCCCCAGAGGGTGCATTTCTCTTGTGTCCCATCCACACCTTCAGTCCTTGCTCTGAGTGAAAGAGCAGCACCTGTGCCCCTTATAATAGCGCTTACTTTGACAGAAATCTCAGTCCTAAGTGGAACCTGGAAGGTGCGTGTCAGCTCTCTAGAGCCTCCCTTGACTCCATCCTGATTCACCAGATTTGGCAGATAATGTGATTTTCTAGTTTCATTGTAGATGGACTTTTTCTATTAAAATTTCATCCTTTTAAATTTCACCCCTTCTGTAGGTTTCATGGAAGGGGGTAAAAACATATAACTTTACATTACCATCCTATTGCTAGAATATTTTTTTTCAAATTCTCTAGTTAATAGGCTCCCTGGATTATGAGTATTTTGCTTCACTTAATTTCAACTGAAACATTTTTTTTTGCATAGATATTAGATGCAGAACAGTATGTAAGAAGCTACGTAAGATTTAAAAATGAGTAAGACTCCAGACCCACTTTCAAAGAACATGTAGTATAACGGGGGTAAGGCGAGCAATCTATAAGCAACAAGCGTAAGATAACATTAAATGGGGTCAGGGAATGATCACCATTATTATGATGGTGATGATAAAGAACAGTGCTACTGAGAGCGTGATCATATTCAGTTGAAGGGATGATAAAAGTTAAAAGGAAAGAGAAGAAATGATGGGCAACATTCATCCGAAATAACCTGAGGTAGGGCAGTGTGATGGCAAGACAATGGGCTCGCTTCTCAGATTCTATGATTACTTTACGCCCTCAGTGAAACCACTCCTCTCTGACCATCAGTTTTGTCTTCAGTAAAACACTTAATACTTCCAATCTGTTTTAAGAATCAAGTGGAATAATTCATGTCAAGGTCACTACACAATGCCTGTCTCATAGTAGGTGTTTCATAAATGTTTATTTTCTTTCAGAATTAACTCTGTTTACCATGATTCATCCCTTAATTGCCACAGCTGTCATGGTAACTGTTTAACACAGAGGAGGATATTTTTTAAAAAGATGAGTGTTCTTATTACATGTTATATAATTGTATAACTCAACTCTATCATTGCTCTATTAACCTCATCTCTAAAAAATCAAATGAGACCATTGTGAAAGTGCTCCACAAACTGTCAAATAATAACCGGTGTAAGGAAATGGTATTAACATAACGTACATCTTATCTTATATTCTGTCTTTTAAAAAGAAATCTCAGCCCTTCCTTTGGATGGGAGCTGCCTGTAACAGATGTGAAGTGGGTTACCCTGGTGCGTATCTAGACAATTTCTCTACTGACTCAAGGCCATCTCTCTGGGAATATTTAGCATCTGCTTGAGGCTGGTTTAGGACCTTATCAGTGTGTTCCACAGAGCTGCAATATTATACACATAAAAAGAAAATAGGTCAGAATCTCCTGTGGTTGTGATGCCTGGTTCCTCAGCTAAAGGTCATACTTAATCCTCCTGCTGCTCCCAGAACGCTGTGTGCAGTGGGTTTTTACATGTTCCAGGAAGGAAATGGCTTCTATAAAGAAAAGCAGAGAACAAAGATTTCTTAGGAGCAAAGGGCCTCCCCAATGTTTCACAATTTCTTTTGAAACACTGCAAAGATGAGTTCTAGGGAAACTTCATGGTGGTATTTTTCCTATAATTAAATTTCGAGACTACATCCTTGGATAGAACCATGACTTTGACCATTATCTTTCGGTGAAAAGGAATGGAAAATGAGAGGATTCCACGGGCCAGTGTCACCACACACGAGTGCAGAAAACGGCATTAGCGTGGCTGGAGAGTTTCCGCTAAACCCAGTGACAACGGAGCTGGACTAAAGTGAGACTACACCACTTCTCAGAATCACGGAAACCACAGGAAGTCTGGAAATGCCACGGGCACGCTCAGACCGCATCAAACAAAGGGCACAGATAACAGCGAGACTAACCTGGAGAGCTTTGCCCCCTTAACATCCCCACTGCTCATGGGGAGCACCAGCTGCTCCCAGATCTCCACCTTCAGCCACCAAGTCCATCTCCCAGAGACACTGGCAGTTCCTCCATCACCCGGAGTTCTGTCCCCTAGCTCGACAACATGTTATTCAGAATCGCAGTTATTTTCAGAAGTAAATTTGCTGTTCTCTGAATATGATCTCATTTCCACATTTCCTAAACCTACCATACAACTTGAATTCCTTTTTTTCTATTCATAGCAGTTCCCTCATCCAGTTTTGACTCAACCTTTATCAAAGCATGTGTCGCGCCCTCAGACATTTGGAAACACTGGGTGTGTGACTCAGGAACAAATAAGTAAGTAAACATGAGCACATGGGTGTCATCCCTTTGATTTACTATCCTTCAGTTTCTAAAAGTGATGCTTCTTTACCCAGGTTTTAGGTAATAACATGTACGAAACAAAACTATACATCTCTACATACATATATAATAGATATTTTACATACATACATACTTATATACATGCTTATATAAATTTTATATCCATACATAAGCATGTATGGATATAAAATTTGGCTAATGCCAGTATAATTTACTGCAAAAGTTGTACACATTAAAAGAAAAACACTGTAGCAACAAACCCTAAAAAATGATGTCAACATTTAAAACTATATCACTGAAAGGTTACAGCATTCTTCTAAGATCTATTACATCATTTTGCTTCCTTGAGCACATATTCTGTACCAACATTGCCTAATTGTGGACATCAGGACATTCTCTGCTTCCTTTAAGCCCCTAAAATAAAACAAGTTCCCCCAAACCAAAACGGTAGGTTTTGAACTGACTATACTTCAATTAAAAAAAAAAGTAGATTTTGTTTTGGTTTCTAATGGTACGGTATCTCAGTTCCTGCTGGGGGAGTGATTGCAAATGTGTTCACTGTGAAATTGGTATAAACACCTTGTTGGGCCCACACTCTGTGGCTGCCCCAGGCCTGGAGCTTGGGGAGGCAGTTGTACAAAACTCTGCCCAGCCTGCCCTTATCTCAGCACCTGAACCCAAACATTCCTTACCTTCTCCAGTTTCCACTCTCAAGTCATATCTTAATGTGGGCCTGAGCTTACTTTTGTCTCCCTGGTAGCCCACATTTATATTAGCCTGCTCAGCTTCCCTAAGGGCCCTGGAAAGCCCCACATAAAGTCAAGATGACTCTCAAAGTTTATTTGGGCAAGTACTCAAAAACCTTGACCACCTGTTGTAGGGATATCTGGTCACCTGAGGAAAAGCACAACACAAGTACACACTGACTCTAGTTCCCAAATGAAGTTTACCTTTACTTCTCACCATTAAATAGAAGTATGCCAGGTGGAGAGGAGCTGTGAAAGTCAGGTTTTGTAATTAAGTCCACCAAGAAGATACAAGTAATGCTGTTCTTCTCAATCCATGTGGCTGTCCTTTGGGCCAGAAACAAAGAAGCCACTCTGGTAGTAGGGCTTACCCTGGGTCCAAAGACACCCAAGGAGTTCTTGGACGGAATTTCAGGGATGGAGATTATATATATATACACACACACATATACATACATATATATGTGTATATATATACATATATATGTGTATATATATATATATATATATGTATATATTTGGATAGGGGAAAGACTCATTCAATTATATTCACCAACTTGTAACTGAAATTCAGCATTTCTTTCAACCTATGAAGATAGGTAACAAACCACAATAGTTACCTGTGATTTTATCATCAACCATCCTTGTCAATACCTTAAAATATCATTAACATTCATCACTACTTGGAAGGTACAATACTTACTAAATCCACCAGTAGATCTTATTTAATGTATTAACTAAGAAGCATCTATGTTACTTTATCACTTACTTTTAAAATGTGTTTGAAAACACATTCTTCAATATAGTTTCCTTAATAACCTATGTGTCTTGTTTCATACTTTCAAGAACATCATTCTGTCTTCAGCAAATGGTATTGGGAAAACTGGACCACTGCATGTAAATCAATGAAGTTAGATACTCCCTCACACCACACACAAAAATAAACTCAAAATGGCTTAAATGCTTAAACATAAGACAAGACACTATAAACCTCTTAGAAGAAAACACAGGCAAAATATTATCCAACATAAATCTCAGCAATGTTCTCCTAGGGCAGTCCACCCAAGCAATAGAAATAAAAGCAAAAATAAACAAATGGGACCTAATTAAACTTACAAGCTTTTGCACAGCAAAGGAAACCATAAGCAAAAGAAAAAGACAACCTATGAAATGGGAGACAGTATTTGCAAAAGATATGACTGACAAGGGATTAATCTCTAGAAAATATAAACAGCTCATACAACTTAATAAGAAAAAAACAAACAACCCAATCCAAAAATGGGCAGAAGCCCTAAACAAGCAATTCTCCAATGAAGACATACAAATGGCCAACAGGCACATGAAAAAAATACTCAATATCATTAATTATCAGAGAAATATATATCAGAACTACAATAAGGTATCACCTCACACCAGTCAGAATGGCCATCATTCAAAAGTCCACAAACAATAAATGCCAGAGAGGCTGTGCAGAAAAGGGAACCCTCCTCCCTCTTGGTGGGAATGTAGTTTGGTGCAGCCATTATGGAAAACAGTATGGAGATTCCTCAGAAAACTAAAAATAGAATTACCATATGATCCAGCAATACCATTCCTGAGCATATATCCAGAAGGAACCCTAATTCAAAAAGTCACATGCACCCCAATGTTCATAGCAGCACTATTTACAATAGCCAAGATATGGAAACAACCTAAATGTCCATCAACAGATGACTGGACAAAGAAGTTGTAGTATATTTACACAATGGAACACTACTCAGCCATAAAAAATAATAAAATAATGCCATTTGCAGCAACATCAAAGGACCTGGAAAATGTCATTCTAAATGAAGTAAGCCAAAAAGAAAAAGAAAAATACCATATGATATCACTTATATGGGGAATCTAAAAATAAAAGACAAACAAACTTATTTACAAAACAGAAATAGGATCACAGACATAGAAAAAAAAATATGGTTACCTGGGTGGGGGAAGGGGGTGGGAAGGGATAAATTGGGAGTTCAAGATTTGCAGGTACTAATATGGAAAAAATAGATAAACAACAAGTTTATACTATATAGCACAAGGGAACTATATTCAATATCTTGTAGTAACTTATGATGAAAGAGAATATGAAAACAAATATACGTATGTTCCCATATGACTGAAGCATTGTGCTGTACACCAGAAATTGACTCAACATTGTAAACTGACTATACTTCAGTTAAAAATAATATATAAAATTACCATAAATAACAAAAAATTTAAAAAAAGAACACCATTCTGAGAAGTGGTCCATAGGCCCTACCAGCCCCCCAAAGGGGGCTATGGCTTAAAATCAAAGACTGAGCCTCTCTGCACTAGGGTTGCACAGATGAACTGGAATTGCTGGTTTATAAATACATCAATTACAATTGAAACATAGTGGATGATAATGACCAATGCTTAAGGAATCTGATTTAGGCATGGGCTTCTAACAGGTGTTCAAGTCTACTAGATCAAGAAACTTCAATGAAAGGGTGGAGAGAAAGAGAACCTATTGTCAGCAAGCTTTTGGAACTGCAAGGCAAGCCGTTGCATAACCATAGGCTTGATTCACTGGTTGGCCTTCTTTATTCAGCTTGCTGAGATTGTGATATTCCTTTCTTCAAGGATGATTACAGGTTACTAGGTCTGCAGGTTCAAAATTGCCCTCTGCAGCTATTTGTAAATTCCTCTAGCTTATTATTCTGACTTATGGTTTCACTTAGAACTTTACAACAAAAGACAGTTTTTTGTCTTCAACAGAAGTTAACTCCATAGTGTCAGGTCCTACTGGACTTAAGACAATTCCTGCCTTAATATCAGCTGATTCATATTCTCAACGGCTGACTCAGAGTCATGATTCAATAATGACGACATCATCATTTTAAACTTCAGAAATTTGAAGAGAACCATGGACAGAAATAGGAATGGAAAACATGTAAAATGAGTGACATGAATAAAAGAAATACCCAAATGAGTGACTACCAGGGTTCCTTTGTCCTGGAAAAAAATAGAAGGCTTACTAATAATAACACATAATTTGCATCTGAGTCGTGACTTTATAGTCATTATTTTGTTCAATTTCTATAACAACTCTGCAAACGGTTACAAAAGCTGAATCTCTGAGAACCTAAAGGACCAGCCGTAGGTCCTAGACTAGAAAGTGGGGCACCAGCCAGGGCAGGGGCTAAGCTTTCTGCCCTTGGGGCAGGGGCTTCTCCTCAGAACACAAAGTCAGAGGAACCCAGAGCCCTTGAGGGTGCTGCTTGAGGAAAACCAAGTCAATGAAACAAATAAGAATTGTGTGCTGATTGAAACCTAAATGAGACTGGGGTTGTGGGGGTGGCAAAATTGTAAACACAGGCACAAATCCCAGGTTGTTCTCAGAGAGAAAGTTCCCACTGTTTGTAACACTCACTGGAGGTAGGAAAAGGACAGAGAATCATTATTGGCCATTCTAAACGAAAGAAAGAAATGATAATATACACAGAAGATAGGATCCAGCAAAAGAAACTAGAAGTCAAAAAACAACTGAGAATCTACTTCAAGTTATATTTCAGTTTTTAACATGTTTATTGCTGATGTAGTCGTGGGTTTGGTTTATTTAAATATATATATTTAAACACTATATTGCATTACCCACTAGGCGGTATGATCTATCATGTAAATATCAAAGTCTTAAATGACTTTTTAATATATTTCCTATATAGTTTTCTGAATGATATCTGACAAAAAAAGTGTGTTATTCTTTGATGTTATTCAAAAACAAGTAAATAACTTCAGCTTTTGGTTATTTTTGTTTTGTTTTGTTTTTTAATCGTCTCTTTCTCAATGACAGGGAAACCTTAATGCTCATTAAAAAAAAAAAAAACAGGGAAAAAAAAAAGGTTGGAGAGCCCTGGCTGGTTTCTAAGCACTGTGCGTATGAGCAGTTGCTACACAAGTTTCCAGATCCTGAATTGAATCTCAGGGACCAGAGCGTGTCTGTTCCACAAAAGGCCCTTTGAAACTGCTTTCCCTTCCTGGTCGGACAAAGCCCTAGATGACTGACCTCTGAGGGACGGTCGCATTGGTTTGGCTCTGAGCTCCCGGGAAGGACTGTGAGCCTTGCTCATCTGTCTGGGATCTGCTGCCTACTTCCTCCATTATATTTAGCTCGTTGGTTATTTTCCTAATGAGCTGTCTGTTTGCCTCCAGCCTTCCAGCCAGAAAATGAATGTGGGCAAATCAGACACTAAGCACCCAGTGCTTAGGACCTACAAGGATCTGTTCTATACATTTTGAAGCCCACCCACCCTAGAGCTCTGGCTGGGCCTGTCTCTTTATTCCGTTTGCCCTGTGGCTGGACCACAGCGCTGCCCTCTAGCTAGAGCTGTCCCCAGCCTTGCACCTACATTCTTTCAAGTGACATCTCTCCATAGCTGCCTTTCCCTCCTCACTAGGTGTGCTCAGGTAGCCAGCAGGCAGTCCAACACGCATTCAGGATGGCAGCAATTCAATGAGAAAGTAAACATTTTTCAATATTTTAATCAACCAGGCAGTTACCGTGGGAGAATTGTTTTCATTATGTTGTGGCTTTGAGTAGTTTTTACTTTGAATTATATATAGCAAGAGGGAATAAATTTTATCATTTTTGATTTGTGGGGACTCGAAAGGTCATTGTCAGGCCCTGCTTTCTAATGTCAGACTGATCGGTTTTCGCCCCTCCCCACTCCCCAGTGACTTCCGCCCAAAGTGGATGTGACTCAGGGAGTTCAGTCCTGCTGGAAATTTGGAATTTGTTGAGCCTCAATCCACCTTATTATGAACGATTTAGCTCCTCTGGTTCCACATTTCCACCCCAATTATCTAAGAAAACCGTAGATCACCAGTACACTCAGTCTTTAAAGTCAAATGATATTTTGGTGGTGGTTTGGAATCTTTATTTTCAGAGAGTTGATGAACAGCAAAATATATAAGGTTATCTCTTCACACGTGTAAAATATTGCATGACTCCTCTCATGTTCCCTGAAAGACTTAGGTACATATTTTAATTATGTCCCATAAGACCCACTACATAAAATAGACATTGATTTTTTTCTCTTTTAAGACCTACAATGTACTGTGAAACCAAACTCTCCCTCAACCTTGGAGAGCAGTTTGCACACCATGGTGGAAAAGCCCGCTGTCTCTAGGTCCATGAGAGAGACCTTGGAGGGGCGGCAGCTGCTGTTCTTAAGTGGATTTCTGCTCCAGGCAGCATCCAAGAGTGCAAAAACCTAGAGAAGGTTTGGGGTTGATTTAGCAGCTATTAGATATTGTCAAATATCATGGAATGCTTGATTTTAAATGGCTTTGATGTACTGATATACAAATTTGCACAAAAAATAAACCAGGTGGAGAGCATACATCTTTCAGAGGATTCACAACTGTACTTCTTAAAACAAACAAACAAAAAACAAAAGCAAAACAAACAAACCTAACAAAAAAACCCACCACATTGCCCAGAGCATTTAAAATACAGTGTAGGTTTTAAAATATAATTTAAGAATAGTTTTGAAAAAATAAAACTATATACAAAAGATCCAATGATTTGATTTGCAGTGAGAATTTTTAAATTACATTTTCAGAGCTCATACAACCAGTGCCTCCCTCCCCCCTGACTCCCCCCTTGCCTGTTCTTTCCCTGGTAACTTTATACTGGGCAGAAACAAAGACACCAAAGTCTGTAAGGTCTACTTGATATTATGTGCCTCCTTCCATTCCTGCTCTGACAGGAAGAAGTCCTGAGGCTGGGATCTGGTAAACATGAGTTCTTGCTCAATGCTCTAGGGAAGGTAAACCCAAGCCCTGGCAGAGGGGAAAACTCCTCCCAGCTTCCAGAACTGGACAGTCAGACCTAGTTTGAACCGCAGCATCCAGCTGCCCCCAAGTAAGCCTGGGTGGCCACACCGTGGCCACATCAAAGCCAAACACCAAGCAATGTGGGTATATTTCCCCTGCAAGTTTTGGATGGGAATGCAAGTGGGTGGAAAGGCTGTGAGGGACCCAGCCTCTTACCCTCCAGGTCCCAGTCGCTTAGGACCTGCAGGATGCTTTAGTCCCCTCTGTGGTTTGGGATTCACTTGTTGAGACAAAGAGTGTTTTCAACCTCACACATGAATGAAGAGCACATGGAGGAGTAAGCCTCACTGACCACTGCTTCCCCAAGAGATTTCTCTCCCACGCCCCTCATGGAAAGCCCTCCTCCAAAAAATCAATCTTCTGGTCTTTAAATCTGCCTTCTGTCCTGGTTAGAGGTTGCCAAGCGCAAAGTACTACGGGGGCTCCTATCGCAAAGCAAACAGGGCCTAAGAAGCCGGAAGGAGAGAGAGCTGCTCTTTAAAAGCTTTTAAATGCTGTTATATTTTCAAAATCACTCACTGAAGAGGTGAGTTATTTTCTACTCCTCCCTGCCCAGAAGCACAGCCATTAATGTTACCTGGAAACCTGTCCAGGAAGCATGTGGCAAATAGCAACCAGGCAATAGAAACATCCGGATCTGTCATCTAATAGGAGATGGTATTGGCAAGGTCATATTCGGGTAGAGGAGGAAGAGGAAACTGAATTAGTTTGCATGCCCTGACTATTTTGGGGACTGTTCACATGTGCATCTGGAAAGGGGGCTTTGTTCTTAGCTCGGCTGGGAGGGCACCTGGTCGGTCTTAGTTGGAAACGAGAGAGATTTGAGATCAGATGCCACTCCTAGTGAAGACTGCCCCACGGAAGGAAGCAGCACAAAGAGAACAAAAAGAAGGCGTTGCCTCTTCTCTGGAAGAATTTCCAACCAGTCAGAGATGTGATGCACACAAAGAACGACCTGACAACACTAGTTTTGAAGTTTCACGAGCAAAGTAACATAGCATGAAGGCATCCCTACTAGGGGGATGGGAAGATTTCACACTGAAGGTGATTCTGAATAGACTTGAGCGACAGTGAGAACAGCCAAGAAGGCAGGAGAAAAGGTGGGGAAGGTATATCGGCCAGGCACGGCGCATGCACTGAGGACGTGAAGCAAAGTAACTCGAAGATGTGTTGATAGATCTGGGAACCGTGTAGTGTTGTGTTTTGGGTGTTTTCATGTCCATGAATGTACAGGTGGACAGGGGAGATGACTCCTCCGTCTCTTCATAACCTCAGATCCAGACATTTGAAAAAAAAAAAGTCTGTATATTATGAAGTCCACTTTTTTTTTTTTTGCTGGTTTTGCCCTTTTTGTGTGTGCTGTTTCTAAAGCTTATTCTTAATGTGTATTTCATTCCAGACCAACACCCTTTCTGTGTCAGATGAGGTGATAAAATTTGTAATTATAGAGAAGGAGCCGAGCTGTGACTCAGCTGTTTCCCCACGCAGCCTTGCCCACAGACACAGGGCTTGGGGAACCCTACGTGGCATGAAAAAAGCAGCAGGGAGAGGCGTCCGCTGAAAAAATGTTGTGTGAATATTTGCTGCATCCGTCCTCTTGGCTTTACCCCCAGAAAAATCTCCTTTTTCTGACTCAGCACGAAGAAGGGTAGCTAATGAAAACCTGTCATTCTGGAAGGTAAGCTAGCTGAAAACTTGTGAAAAATCGGCTGAAACCAATAAGGAGACCCGTGGGCCAATTCCCGGGCTTGCCACGCCCCCTGCTTTCTGTTCAACAGTCATCAGTTCTATGGGGGGCACCTGGGCGAGTCCATAAACCATGGAACAGACACTTGAGCAACCATGGAGAATCAGACACTAAAAATATCGCCAGGAAATCTCCACAATGCAAACAATCCTTGGGAAAAGAAGAGGGGTGCAATGATAAAAGCCTGGCTGACAGGCCACAGTCCTCTCAAATTACGGAAAACCGATGCTCTCAACCAGACAGTACTGAGCAAGAGTCCAGCCATTCTCTTGACCTACGTGTTTCACACATGCCGGCTTCATCAGGCGCCCTGCCAGGGAAGAACACTCACCTGAGCGCTGGGGAACGCCGTGTGGCCTTGGCAAGCCTTTTTGGATCGCAGGAGGCACTGGACTTCAGCTCCTCTGAAAAGGGAATGAGGCAGTTATCAGATCCACACTTTGTCTTCCCTAGGCACCTCGCAAAGGACGTGAGGCAAAATTTTACATGCATGAACTTAGTTGTACCTCTGACATACCATGATCTTGGGAGATTCACTCAAGCCCTCCGGGAGTTAAATTTCCTGGTATCCAAAATGATGTAGAGTAAATAACCTCTGTGTGCACGCGTGCGCAGGCCTTAACTGTTCTCTACCACCCTCGTGCATTGGTATCGATCACAATCTATTACTTAGCAAGGTCTCAGTTTGCATTTGTTTCTGCTCTCACATAAAACACACATGCACGAACACAGACACTCATACAAAATGAGAATTCTTTCATTTTCTTCAACCCCAGTATGTTTCTTTGAGTGAAGAGGGTAGAATTTGCATGACAAGCCACAAAATTGCTCATACGGTTGCCTACCTCCATAAGAATATATTACACAAATAAGCATCACTCTTCCAGTGTGCCCCCAGGCATAGGTTTGGGGGTGAGATTAGTTGGTCAAAGCTAAACTCTGCTGGGCTTGATTTTCAAAGTATTTGGGGTTTCTTGTTTGTTGGCTTGCTCACTCACCTGAAACGTCCATAGCCTTGTGTCTGAAAGGAGCTCAGTGCATGTACTCACGTCCCTCCCGTGGGCCCCCAGCCAATCCTACTAAAGCAAGAGATCAGCAGGGCAGCTGGAGACCCACCTCCCTCCTCCCCTCTGAGCAAGAGGCCTAAAAGGAAAAGGGGGCTCAAGATAAAGGCCACAGTTTCCTACCTTCTCAGGCCCCTAAAGATCCTTTTGCTGAGTGAAAACTTAAAAGGACCAAGAAAATAATAATAATACATAAGTAAAAGCGCAATAATTTCAACCAGGCATAGAGATGTCTGTTGGAGAATTTTCAGGAGACAATGAGTTTGAGATTTCACAAGGTGAGAAAGGGGATTGGAATAGCAGTTGAAAAAAAAAAATCCTGGAAGAACACTCAGCTGAAACTAGGAATGAGGATGCAGGGAACTTCCCGGGGATGTATTTCCCTTTAAATGTGGCTTAAAGTGACCCATTCTATAAATTATCAACTATGGTACCAAAAAATAAGTAATAAATCTTGATCTTTAAAAACAAAACACGGCCAGGAGCAGCCCACTGGAGAGGTTAGTAAGAGAACTACCTTCGCACAGCCCAGAGACACCAACTGATGTTCCTTCAAGTCTAGGCCAGTGCTGGTCCCATCCCCCTCCTGCTGATGTAAAGATGTCTCGTGCTCCCAGGGCCTTCCCCTTCATTCTCTGCAGGAGCTTCAGCTGATGTAAATCCAGGGTACTATTCAGGCTCCTTCTTGTTCACTTGTTCAAACCCTTCGACCCCTCCCAGGTTTGTTGTTTCTCTCCAGTTTTAACCCCGTCTTGTCTCCCCCAGTATCAAAATTCCACCAAACTCCTCAGGACAGATCAACTCCAGTTGCTTACTTTTTTTTTTTAACTAGGTATACACACACACACACACACACACACAAAATGCCCTGGGCTGGCTCACCGCAGTTCACTCCCTCCTCACCTAGGTGTCTTGCTCCCAAACCTCCGCCAGTCATCACTGTCTCCATGGACAACCCCTCCTGGGCTTCCCGGGAGAAAAGAGTTTGCAAGTTTCACTTGAATTTCTACATGGCATACTTCTGAACATGTAAATAATACATTAAGGCCAACCTATTTTTGTAGCTAAGAGTGATAAAAATCTCAAACTACAAATCTGTCCCAAGTTGGTTTTGTCCTTTAAAAAAAAAAAGCGTTTATGAAATACTCAGATCTCTTCAGTGAGCACAAACACAACTGGTGACCTAAAAGTTCAAGTTATGGCCCAAACTGAGGGGAAATGTAATGCTGACTCTGATTTACAGAAAGTGAATCTGACTCATGGCACGGTCCTGAAATTTCACATGAACTCATTCTGCCTGTAAATGCCCCGGAATTAATGGTGAGCAAATGTCAACTCCGGGCAGGCAGGCAGAAGCTCTTTGTTTTCCGTTGACCGGAAACGCCGGCTCCCCATTGCTTCTGACAAAGGTCCTCGTCAAGCCAGTGTGTCATCACTTGCGTGTGCCACGGCAGCAGCTGGACGTGCGCGGGGACCCGCTTCCCGACTTCCCGGTATCTCTTTGGCGTCCTCAGGAACGAAGGCAGGCGGGCCGGGCCTACGCGGGACGCAGCGCCACCTGCTGGAAGCCGAGTGATGGAGCCGCACGCGGAGACCAAAAAGATCTGCCAGTGCCCGCAGCTTTAAGGCCAGGTTTGACTGGAAGGAGAACAAAAACACTGGCAGAGACTGTACCCTCATCCGAACCGTCAAGGCCACACGCCATCCTTTCCTCACCACACAATGTGGTGGCGTGTGTACCCGCGCATGTGCGTGGAGGTACAGTGAGGTCGCCCATTTAGGAGTGTCTGTAGTGACCTCCCAGGGGCAGGGACAGTGATATCATCACCATCCTCCTTGCTGGATTCATAAGGAATTCCACAGCTGACAGAGACTTTTACACAGAGTGTCCCAGTTCATCTCCCATTACTCTGCACTCAGAGATAAAGCTTAAGGAGCTGTCAGCTTCCTGACTCTCGTAGTAGAGTTACTCATAACCTAACCATGTTTGAGGACGATGGCTAACTAATGAGCTCTCCCCCCTTTCCCCAAGACTTCACCCACATGGAAACAAAGGCTGTCACAATCCCCCAGCCAGGCAGGCCTGGCTATCAGCCTGGAAGAGATCAAGGGCTGACTCTGAGATGAAGTCAACTGCAGCCAAACCTCCGCGCTTCCACATGGCTAGTGGTGGGGATGTCAGAAAACTCACGGCCTGTGCAGGGTTTTGCCAGAACTTCTTTGGCTCCTTAGAGATGAGCTCGCACACGTCACAATCAGGAGGCGACTCTCCCTGCCTAAGAGGTTACTGACCTAAATCCACAGACATGTGTGGAAGCACAGGAGGCCTGAAAGACAAAGCAAAGGTTCTGGATAAAAGACGCTCTGCTGCTTTGGCAAAGTGGAAGTGTTTGCAAATGGTGCTAGGAACATCAGTGACCCAACAGACTGATTATTTGGGATTTTCCTGGAGACTGAATAATAAAAACCACAGTAGCTTGAGAGCTTACACCAGGGCAGTAGGCTGAGTGCTTTAACTCTGGGGGCTTTTTATGTGTGGTTTTTTGTTTTTCACATAATCCTCACAACAGTTCGATATGGGCTGTGCTCAGCCCTGTTTTACAGATGAGGAAACTGAGGCCCAGAGAGGTCAAGATGCCTGCCTAAGGTTACACAGCTCGGATTCAAGCCCAGGTCTCTCTGGTCTTGTGCTCCTAGGGTTCACTCTACTGTTTCTCAGCTGTCAGTGCCCTCCAGGCCCTGCATCATAGTATATTTTACTGCTTGTTTCAGGGCCAACATGACTCATCAGCCACATGACCATACCACTCATTTTCACTGACCCCTTGAACACTGAGAGCAGGGCTTGAAGAAAGAGCTTTCCTCCACTTTGTTTTGAGCCAGGACAACAGCTTGGGAAGGGTTGGAACAATAGTTCTGGGTCAGAGGTTAGAGGACAGACTGGACTCTGACAGCAAAAACAAAGCAAGCCTCTCACACTGGCTCTTGGTGCCCCGGGGGTACCCCCAGGCTGGGGCTTGCACAGGCACCTATCTCTCCATGATAGACGGGGTCTGAAGGGCGGCCAGCCTGTTCTTGGGTGGCTGGGGTGGTTGAGAAGAGCACTGTCCTGGACTCAGCATCCAGGTTTGCCACCAACCAGCTGTGGAACATGGGACAGACACAAGAAACCGCATGTGGCAGTGCCAGCTCTGAGAACTTGAGAGATTCCAGGGTGGCGCACAGGGGACAGGCACCGATGCCCTGCCACGCTGAGCTGTGGGCTAAGGAGCCCACCTAGGAAGCAGTGCTGTCCTGCTCCTGGGCTCTGCAGATATAGGGTTTTTTGGTTATCAGTTTTAGCACCGCCACCACAAAGTACTATCGTTCTCATTAACTCTGGCAAGCACTTCTATGAAAAATGGCAAAGGGATGTTACCCTTGCAGTCTTTTGCCCTGGGGTGAAAACTTTCTGGACAGTGTTACACAGTTTGAAATTTCCGGGAGGCAGTTTGACCTAGCTGGGTAGTCCAAGTGACACGTTCCTTACAGCCAGCCCATGTGGCCTGAGTTCACTTCCACCAACGCCAGTGCTGACTTCCCCATGAAGCCAGCCCCTTCTAAAGGTGAGAGAAGATAGTGCCAGGTTTACATCTAAAGACATGGAGGGGCACAGATGGATGGGGTGAGGGGGGTGACGCAGACGCACAGCCCTCCCCGAGGAGCTAGGAGGCGGGAGACCCGCCAGCCCCTCCTCCCTGGCCTCCAGCGAAGGCACATCTCGGGGCGGGGCAGGCAGCCCTGAAGAACTGGGCACTCAGGTGTCATGGGTGTCAGGTCATCAGACAAAAGCCTTTTGTCTGGGAGTTGCTGGGAGACGCCACACAGCAGCGTTTCTTCCTAAATTGATATTTTTTTTTCCCCTGAATGTTATCTAGATCCTGAAAAGCTATTTCCAAGAAGGAATTTTTAAATATCCCACATGATAAGGGAAAACCCTTCAGCAGGATGAACGTAGTGGAATGGTTACGTGTAGGCTGATGTATCCTATGGTGTTTAGGAATTTATCAGCACGTAGGTGAAGAGGATGATAAGGTAAAGGAAGGCTTCTTAGGCTGTGATGAAAGAAACAGAGAAAAACAGCTGCATGCTGAAGTGTATTCTGGAGGATCTGACAACATAAAAGAGCAACGGTGACCCTAGTCCGTGTGCCACTGTGAGCGCATGATCTTACACACGGTCAAAACCCACGGAACTGCACACCACCAGGAGTCACCCGTAGTGGAAATGATGGACTTTAGTTAATAACAGTGTTTCTATATTACTTCATCCATGATAGCAACTGTACCAACCAATGCAGGATGTTAGTAATAGAGCAGAGAAGGAGGATATATGGGAAATATTCTTACTATCTGCTCAATTTTTCTATAAGCCTAAAACTGTTCTTTAAAAAAAATACAAAATCTACTACTTGTTAACTAAAAATGAATCAATAAATAAGTAAATAAGTAAGTGAAAGCCCAGAAGGAAAAAAATCAAAATGTTAATAGTGCTATTTGGGGATAATGAGATTATGCCTAACTGCTTTTTTGTTTTTACTTTTCAAATTTCCTACATTCTAATTTTGTCTATGTTTGTGTGTCACGTTATCAGTCAGGTAAAACAAATGTACAGTTCTAAAACCTTGTGTGAGGCAGAAACTATTTTTTCAAAGTAATCTGTTGTCTATACACAGTAGCAACTTAATAAATTTTGCACCTCTGGATACACCTTCAACTTTGTCAGCCTCATAGCCTGAAAAGTTGCTGTCTCCTGGCTCAGAAGAAGGCAGCAGATGAAAGCAATAACTATGAGAAGAAGGAATCAGAGCCTTCAAGGAATAACCAGGTAGGTCACTGTAAATTAAAAATCTCTTTTTAAGTAGCCTCTGTGGGTATCTTGAGAAGCATCTATTAAGTGGTATTGATGAGGAGAGTGATGGGTGCCGATATAAAACAAGATCCCAAGATGTCATGTAATTAAACAAGCAGCATTGATTCTACTGTGTAGAAGCTGCAACAGTTGAGTTGGTTTAAGAACTAGGGACAATTAGGCCAGGAAAACTCTTAGCTTTGTTCCTGATTCTTGGCACACCAGTCAATAAATGATTTCTGATATTTTAGAGCACCAGAGGAGTTTGTTATAGCCTCATTTTAGAGCTAACCCTTCCTATTAGGGTTGTTTTGCAATTTACAGTGCATCTTTGCACTGATGTCATTTACTGCTTTCATCTGTTTGCCTATCATGTAACTTGATATGACTGAGCATCTTGAAGACGAAGACCACGTCTTAGTTATTTTTGTATGCCCTGCTCCTACCCAGGAGCCTGACCCATAGTTGGTTTTTATGATGGATTAAAGATGGCTGCAAATTCGTTGACACTTCCCATCAAGAGATGGAGTCTATTTCTCCTCCTTTTGAATCTGGGCTAACCCCTTACTGCTTTGACCAACTGAATACAGTAGAAGTATCATTATGCCAGTTCCAAGTTCTTAAGGAGAACCTTGCCTCTTGGAGCCTGAGCTTTCACATAAGAAGTTCAGCTACCTTGCTGGAGAGTCTACGTAGAAAGTCCACAAGGAGGGAGAGATGAGCCCCGCTGAGCCCAGCCTCCCAGCCATCCCTACCAAAGCAGCGGACAAATGGGTGAAGCTGTTTTGAACCCTCCAGGTCAGATCAGCCACCATCTGAATGTCCCAAAGGACCCCCGTTGACTCCATATGGAGCAGAAGAATGTGTCATCTAAGCCCTTCCTATATTCCTGACTCACAAAATCATGAGAGATATTAAAATGGTTGTTTTAGCCACTAAGCTTTGGGGCAGTTTGTTATGAAACAGTAGATAACTAGAAAAATAGAGACACAGAACTAGAACATCTCAATAAACATTTGCCATTGGATGGACCAATGGATGACCCAGAAGGGCCATTGTCTTTCCCAGAGGAATGATGCTCAGACATAAAGCAACTTGCCAGAGCTACTATGGTAGACACATGTCATCTCTCTCCTCCCCCAGCAGCTGAACCTCCTTCTCCTTTTGGAGAATTTCTGACCTCATAAAATAGATCCATCTCACATTACAGAGGCTGAAATGCCAAGTGCCCCCTTCCTCAGTCTTCCTCAAAGCTAAAGTGCAGGCACGTGGTACAGGATCCTCCTATCAGACACTCCGCCCCTGACTGTGAATCAGAAGCTGGAGGAGCAAAGAAGCAGGCTCCATCCCAAGCAGGTGGGGAGGCGGCAGCAGGAATCTCAACACCATGGAACCTCTGGGGGCCCCACGGCCACAGCTCCAGCAGCAGGGCCCATGTCCAGGCTCAGTGGTGTCAGTGGGGTGAACCGTGGTCCCCGTGCCCAGTCACAGCAGTATCTTCACTGTTTCAGTCTGCAAGCCTGTTCTCTTTCCCATGTGGTGAGCTACCCTTTTTTTTTTTTTTTTGATAAACCCGTTTTCTGCTTATAGACAGGAGCCCTGACTGCTGGTCACACACTCAGATTTCTCATTCTAGACCCTACACTAGACGTGACAACAATTCAGATGGTGTCCTTAGAGAGCAGAGAGTTTGCAGGGGGAAAGCAGGAGGGCGGGAGAGCAGAGCTCAAAGCCCTCTCCCTACACTCTTCCCAAGACAGTCCCGCTTTAGTGTTTTTCATACTGTGATCCTTTTTAAATTTTCTCTCTATTCCTAAAATGTTAGTTTGAAAATGACCAGGGACACATATAAAATGATAATCCATATAATGAATTGTTTGGTGAAGAAAAGTTAATCAAAAGGAATAGTCACTTTAATGTCACAATGAACCCTTAAAACAGATGATCTTTGTTCCAGAGCAGATGCCTCCAGGCATTTCTCTCGGTGAAAGTTTGCTGTGATAGAAGAGGATGCGGGGGAGGGCGATCACAAAGGCTGCACAAAGGTGATACAGAACAGCAGGTCCAGAAAACAACGGGCCTTACTCTGCACACTTACTGAGAAGTACCCTCAATATCTCTTTGCTTGGAGGAACAGAGCCATCTCCTTGGTAACAAGGGCCCAACCTTGTGGGGTGCGCTGGGAGTTTATGGTGCAGGGTCAAGGCCGTATGCGTGTGG
The DNA here is from genome assembly GCF_048564905.1 of Vicugna pacos. Classification (NCBI taxonomy): domain Eukaryota; kingdom Metazoa; phylum Chordata; class Mammalia; order Artiodactyla; family Camelidae; genus Vicugna; species Vicugna pacos. Next base: position 55,850,003 of record NC_132989.1, read on the forward strand.
GCATGAGCGTGCACACACTGAGCTCTGGAAACAGGCCTTGCAGACACTCATATACCAACAAACTACCTTTTAACCCTGTTTTCTTAAAACGTTCAGAGTTATAATTTTCAATATTCTGTAAGTTAGAATTAGAATGAGTAGTCATTCAAACCTCAGTGTCTGACCTTGATCTTGGACCTGAATTTATCAGCCTCCTTCCCACTGAAGAGGCTCAAAACTTTCCCAGCCATCTTTCTAGATGCCAAACAAGGCATTCCTGAACATCAGACTGTTACTTACAAACTTGGGTCAGTAACATCCTATCAGCTGAAGTCTATGACTCTTATCCATGTATACTTTCACAGAGAATAAAAATATTTCAGTGACGTGCTGTTCTTATATACACAAGATAGCATTGAGTGAATAAGATAATAATGGCTATCACGTATCAGTGTTTTACATATACTAATTTCTTTATGCCCGTCAACAAATAAAGACCACCAGAACTACTAATTAAATAATAAGTGAAGAGATGGGTGGATAACGGAAGAATGAATGGATAGACACATAGATAAAAATAAAAAGCTAAGTCTATTGACTTCCCAGACGAAGGAACACAAGCTAGTGAGTAAGTAGAAGTTCACTGAGAGGGAAAAAGAGTTTTTAAATGCTAGCCAGGAGGGGGTTCATGTGGTTATTGTTAATGAAAGGTCGAGATCCAGTACCCTAGAGAGGACAGAGTGAGTCCACATGTCTAAACACAGTTGGCTAAAGCAAACCTTATTGCTCACTGTTTAGGAGGGTCTTAAGTTAGGACCAGTAAAAGTCCGGTGTGCCAGGGTCTCTCCATTCATGGTCCTGTCTCAGCTTCAGCTGGTCAGAGCCAGCCGTGAGAAACACATCTTCAGCTGTGATCTCTCCTAGGAAAGTGCTGCTGTAGCAGAAAACTTTCCTCTACATTCCTCACCGCAGCCTCTTCAGGGAGTGCAAATATTATCATCCTCATTTTACAGAGCAGGAGACAAGGCACAGAGATGTTAAGTAACTTGCCCAAGGTCAAGGTAGAATTCAGACCTGGGGCGTCAGAGCCCACTCTCTTCACCTCTCTTCTCAGCTGCCACCAATTACTGAAGTATGTTGTTTAAAATTAAGTTATTTTAAGTAATTTGTTATTAAAATCATATTTATAAAATTTATTTTTCATTTCTATTAAATTAAGTGAACAAATATTAATTCAGAGTACCATGATTAGTACCATGACTAGTTAAACAGTAGGTTGAATTTAAGATCTGACTTTAACCTTTGCAAACTGCTTTGTAAATGTTGGACAGTTTATGAAGAAAATAAAACATACATCTGCCTTTTAAGTTTTACATTTTCTGTTGCCACGGGGACCCAGCCTGTCTCTCTACAACCATATACTTTATACCAAAATAATCCTGAAGGCTGAGTAGGATTCCCCTCTTTAAAGACTTCCGCATTCTCATAACCCCACCCACCCTACCCTACTCCATCACTTTAAAACTTCACACAAAGAATATTTCCTAATTGGAAATTAGGTGCACTGTTTGCCATCTAGCCCTTTCCTTGCATCTTCAGACCCTTTGAAGGCTGTCACCTTAACCCATTCAAAAGTGAACTGTATCCTGTAGTTAGCGAGGAAGAGGGGTGCACTGCAGCAGCTGTGATCACTCATTATTTGGAGAGAATTAGTTTTTGGAAACAGACAATATATCTCATATATCTGATGACTAAGAACGTCGACTGAGCTATGTAATGCAGTTTTTAGTTCCAAAGAAGTGTAATTCCAAAGTAATATGACTTTCACATCACCAGTAAAAACTGATATGAAGGCAATTCCAAACGAGGAGACCCCAAATTACCTTGATCAATGATAGTAGAGTTGAAAACAATTCAACTGAATAAATTAGAAGGTCTAATTGGTTTTTCAGGTGATTCATGAATTGGGCAGCATCCCATCTAGCAACTAGAAAGAACTCTCAAGGGGTGGTACAAAATGGAAGGTTTTTAGAGGGAAAAGGGTGGAGCAAGGGAGCCATTAGCAAGAGAGAAGAAAGGATCATTTTTAGGCCAGGACATCTTTGGGTCACAGAAAGGAACAGCAAGGGTTTTATGCAGATTGCCTCTTCTTCCTCTAGGGAATGGAGAAGGCCCGTGGTCACGTTATTGGTGCTGACCAGAAAATTCAAGACTGGTTAAGATTACACTTCTGGTGAAGATCAAAACCATACTTGGGTTAGGTATTAAATCTAGATTTGGTATCATGGGCTTTAGCCCAAGTGACACCATTTTGGGCCTGTGGTTTTTCTCTTTAAGAGTATCGTTGGAATAAAAGTACTACTTCCCAAGATGATGACTTAATGATAATTATCAGATGTGTATGTTTTAGTATGTTCATTTTAAAACTTAGTATGATGCAGCATTAGTTACACCTCATATGTACACTAAATTCAAGCATGCAGATAACTGTGTGGCTTCCTTTATTGCCAACTGTAAGGGTTTGTTAATAAAAATTTAATCAATAGTCAATCTAAGAAAGAAATAGAAAATTTTGTTTGAGCCAACTGGAGGATTATAATCCAAGAGACAGTCTTTCAGAAAGCTCTGAGGACTGTTTCACCTGTTAGAGGTCTAAGCCCAATTATATAAGTTTTTGAGACAAAGGGGTATACATGAAATGAAATACTGACAGTTGATACCATCCAGATCTGAAATTACAACATGAGTAGTGGGGTCATGGGTAACTGTGACCCCTTACAAGATTAAGAAGGAAAGTTATCTCCTAAGGAGGTCTGGTTAATTCAGACGCACAATGCACACTAAAGGAGAGGGAGGAGACCCAAATGGGCAAAGAAATTTTATGTTTAAATTTTTCTTGTTGTGCCATAAAATAAGAATTTTATTTCATCAATTTCTTCCTTTTGATTATTAATCTTTCAATAGAAAGCATTAGGTGATCAAATATTTGGTCCCTGGATGCTAGAGTGGTTATTTACCTGCCGTAGGTCCATCACATCCCTTGCTATCAGGTCTTAATAGCCCAGTTCTTTCTTTCCTTTTAGGGGATTACTAGTAGGATGTCAGGCAAGGACTCATGGTCAGTTCCAAGTCGTCCAATAGGAAGGACTTAAGCCAGTTTTGCCTTGCATGTGCATTGTGCATGTTCACTAATTTATAGAGAACTACAGATGTGATCAGTAGCTTCAAGGTGTTTAGATATCATCATCTTAATAGAAGTAGGTGACACACAGCACAAAAGGCAAGAAACTATCACTTTCTAAGTCACACAAACTGTAATCAAAATTTCCAATAGAACTAACAATGTCATTAGTAAAGGTTTAAGACAACATTCCCCTAAACCAAATTATTTTCCTAGTATTTCCCCTAAACAAGGGAGAGGATCATTCAGAGTGGAAATTTGATTCTTCATGTGTCATAAGGCGAGTTACATCAGAAGACACATCAGGTATAAAAACCCAACATTCATCATATATTATACTACAAGTTCCCCTTAGGAAGCAAATAGAATATCAAGAGTCATGCGATTCTACAGGACTGATTTTCTCATCACGGAGTCTTCCAACTGGAACAAGCTAATGGCTTGATTCTTATCATTCAAAGCTTGCTGAGTAAATTTTGTTAAAGTTTCTTTAATGAACAATATCTTCTATTCCAAGTGAAGGGATAAATACCTTGGCCAAATGGTCATACCATTAGAAAACTGGTCAACATCCAGAATGCTAGAATTAAAAGCAGATTGGCAGAGGCTGTTTCCAAGGCTAACTATAGGTGACCTTGAGCCCGAAGGAAACCAGCTGTGCATCTCCCTAACCAACCTGGGGACAGCCAAGGCCATAAACTTGTTATTTATGGCCAGGTTCAGAACAGGTATCATTAATTGGCCAGGCAAGAAGGTCCCACTTAGTGATACTGGTGGTAACATTAGCTTGCACGGTACTAGAGTTTCTTTATTCTAAAATAAAGGGACATCCGATTAAGCCTTGGAGAGGGGAAATCCACCACAGTAACCTAGGAGTACTGGACATAGGTAATTGGCTACAATCCCAGCAACTGGATTGGTTTTTGAAACTTGCAAATGATTGAACCCAAGGAAGAAATGCATTTGGTTCATAAGCAAAAGTGCGAGCAATTGTCAAAGTAATTAGTACACAGGCCTGGTCCAGCATCAGGAGTCAATTGTCTACTTCAGATTTCATCTTCTCATCCTGGCCAGGTAGTGATAGTCTAGTTAGTCGAAGTTCGGTGTCAGAAATAGGCATTGCAGTTCATTCAGGAGAGGAGATGTGATATGGTCCCTTGCAACATGGCTGGAAAGAGTCCTTTATTTGACGACTTTTCCAGGATGCATAATCTCCCGGTTTCAGATCATGGTGCATCTGATCTTAATCCAAAGACATATTACTGCGCTAAACTTCAGAAACAAATTTTGTAATAATGTAACAGAGCCACAAGGAGCCATCTGAGAAGTGAGTCTTTGGCAGTAAACACACACAAAACAAACTTTAAAAACAGTAATACTAGAACTTAATGTCCACTGAAATACAATTTTTTCCTCTCTAGAATCACTTTAATTTCTACCAAATATAGACAAATTAAGATTAATTTATTTGCAAAATAAGTCTGGTTTCAATAAACTTAGCCCAATCTTTTACATAAGTGTAATTGATCATACAGGCTCTTTTAAGTTGGCTGTGCTGGAACTTTTTACAAGGAATTTCAAATTAAACTTTTAAAAGGTCTCTCAAGGCCAGGAAAGCTGTGCTAAGGGCTTGCCATCAGATTCTGCTTGCAATATTTACAGATCTGGGTGGATGCCTCTCTTCTAGAGGTCCCCAAAATATTGAGATTCCTCCCAGGAGGCAGCCTTTCCTATTCACCAGATAAGGCTGCTAGGAACCTAAGTGTTTCCAGTTTCTGGAGGGATCAGATAGAGAGAAAAGATAAACGTTTCAACCCTACTTACCAAGATATAATTTACTAAATTGCTGTAACTCACAATTAGCTTGAGGAGAAGGGTTTCCTTATATCTGGAAAACACAGATTAAAATCAGTAATATTTCAGATAAAAACCAAAAATTATACCATATTCATCAATTCACTCAGTCCTATGTGACTAACCCTTGATCTTAATCTTCTGTTAACAATTTTATGAAGCTATCTGATTTTCCATTAGAATTCTTAAATTTCCTACCCAGTTCAGTGGTATAATCTGAGAGTCACCAGAAACCTCTACTTGTCAAAAAGTCATTTCTATGAATCTTCTTGAAGATGAAGCATTTTTTGCAAAAGCATCAGAGTAGAACAAGAACTGTCCATGAATGACAAAAGACTTAAAAGGGCACCGTTAAAGTTCTGAAACAATGCAATGGACAAAGAAACTTGGTTACTGCTATGATATGCAATATTTAAAGACAATAGCTAGAATTATGACTGATAACATTTTACCAGGACACATTAGATTTTTAGGAGTTCCATATAATTTCTAGAATATCTATATTAGTAACATTTACCCATACAATACAACCTAAGAAGGCTTATCACCACTCATTTAACAATGCTTCCCACATACTATAATATAGCAAATAAGCCTAATTAGTTTAATATTCCTCTCTCTGAGATGTTTCCAGGGCCCTCTCTGATTAGTTAGCTAGAGATCAAGAGAACTTCAGTTAGAATTTGGTATTTGGGAATTTTGTCAAAAATATCAAAAAGGCAAAAACTAAGAAGTAAGCAATTATGAACTGCTTGTCATACCAGCACTTCCTGGTTGGCAAACTTATGAAAATATTCTATAACCTAACTTCTTTCCTCAATGTCCAATGAACCCATACATCATAATTTTTCTCTAATAAGACAAAAGCAGGTAAGTTTAGACTTGTTTAGCAATTAATGTTCCAGTATCTTATTTGGAAATGATCTGGATATTCAATGAAATCCCATCATTTAACTTCATTTAGCAGTTTCAAGTAACCAAAATCTGGAGAAGCTATTTTAAGGAGACAGTCCTAAAACATAATTATTCCTGAAGAGTTCACCTAAAAGCTCTTACCTTATTTACATTTAATTTACCTAAAAGTTTCATCATATCAAGCTATTTTTCTTGCTGACGAATTTTTTAACAGGAATAATAAGATCTTATTTGATTTCTAGTAAACTTAGGTACAATAAAAGTATGACGCTAAATGTTGATGACTTTAAAGACACGTCTGCATTAATTAAACCAACAAACCAACTAATCTGAACTTATTTTCATTTCTTAAAATTAATCCTAGATCATGTGATCCTGCAATACATTTGGGTTAGTTTCTTTTATATTTCTAAGTATTTATATACATGTTTAATTTCGTTTAGGCCAATTAAATACAATTTTTTTAACAAATTAATTTTGGCAATACTACACATCTACAACACACATATATAGATACATATAAACACACAGACACAGAGTTCTCACAGTTCTCATTCCAAAATTTCAGCCATGAATCAAGTACAACAATACAAAACCATCAGTTCAAACTGGATTTCTGGCAGATAGAACAAATCAAGGTTACCGGTTTAGATGGCTAAACCCTTTTTTTTTTACTAATATTTATAGAGAAGACACTTAAGATTTGTATTTGTCCTTGACATGTCAAGTTCCAAATTACCTATCCTCATTTTGTTTTTTCTTTCCACAAGAGTTACTTTCCTGAAATTTACATTCTAAAATTGGCCTACAGAAGAGTTCCTGCAGAAGACCAGGTGGAACATTTGCATCTCAAAGGCATAGGAGAAGAAATGTAAGTTCCTCCTAGGAGGACTTTGCTTCCTTAGGCAGAATTTTTGTCTCAAAACTTAAAAGCAGTTTCAGATAAATGGAGGAGGTTTGGGGCTTTGGATTATTTCTGGAGTCATAACTCTGGTCCTGTTAAGACTGAATCTGTAAAACAAGGACAGCTTTCAATTCCTCAAAGAATTGGGTGACCACCTTAATGATAGCAAAGGACTGACATATCCATTCACCTATGTTGGAATTTTTTCTTTCCCTCATTTAGCTTAGGAAAGAAGGCAAAAAAGAAATCTTATCAGGCTCTGAATATCAGCTGTTTAGGAGTTTAGTTAGGCTGGTGGCCTCTCATCTTGGTAACTCATTTACAAAAATTTTTGCAGATCCTCCCCTGCCCCCCGGGGCTTAAGAAATTCTTTGATTATGGTCCTCAGTTTGGCCTTTGATGTGAAGAGTTTCACCTATAGCCTCAGGTGGTCCCATTTCTAAAGTAACCATTTAATCGTCTCTTCAGAGTGGACAGGCAATTCAGACAGAGGAGTAGTAGACTGAGTAAGCAAAGGAGGACAGAGGCAGCTGTAGTCACATCAGTCTTAAACTTGTTTTGTTTTGTTTCAGATACCTTTTATATCATTAATCTTTCATTAGCCTTCTACAACAAATCTTTCAATGAGGCTATTTTGGAATTTTGAAGCCTTTGGGGGCTTCTGCATACCAATTAAAATAGGTATAGTATTTTTAGATGAGCGCTCTCTAAAATTTTAACAATTTAGAAGGTTTTCCAATTCAAGATCCAAGGAGTTAGCCCGACAAATATTTTCTCTGACTAATCTAATTTTAGAAAAGAGAAAAATCCTTACCACTCTTGTTTCCAGTAGACGCTGCAGGCAGGGATCCAGGAGACTGACATGGTAAGAAACTGCCTTCTGCCAGCTTTCTCTAACTGTGCAGGAAACAGTCCATTTTGGAGTGCCAAGAGAACCCCATCTTGGCCATTTCAGGGCAGGATTTCCTTTAATTCCCAATTAAGTACTTGCAAACATACCTAAGCCTGGGTGGTGTGCAAACAGGTGGCTGTCTATCTGGGAGCTGTTTGGCCTTTGAGGCACAACTTTCCATTATCAGTTTGGTAGTCTAATTCAGATATGAGATATGATCTGAGCAGATTTCTGAGGACAGTGTGGAGGAGCGGATGTGTGCTCCTTTTGAGTCTAGCTCCCCGAGGAGTTACCCTTAGGTTAGTTAGACTCTTTGACATGTCTCCGTTTCTCCCTCTGACAGTCTAAGAACACTGTGGGTGCTCAGAACACTGAAAGATCAGTCCTGATATCATGCATCCCCAGAAGAGCAGTATTTATTTAATGGTTTTAGTGGGGTTCCCCTATAGGACCACTACACATCATGAGGACTGAGCCTCAGTCACTACTGCTAGGTTCTAAGTCACCTGAGAACAACTTGTGGCCAGAAGGAGCAAATGTCCCTTGTTCCTCAGAACTGAATAATTCAATCTTATTTTACTGGCAAAAGTTTTGTTTAGACCAAATTTATAAATCTCTCTCTATATATATATAGAGAGAGATATAGATATCTAAATATATATATATATCTCCTCACGTGTTTCTCAGATAAGTCCTAGCATTCTATTGATACTGTTCTACACCCTAACTCTTTTAATATTTCTTAGCCACTTGTACATATAAACCTATTTCTCTTTAATGGTTACATGGCACATTATTTCTAGATACACATTTTTTTTTAAATAAAAACTTAAATGGGATGGAAAACTTCTTAGAGATGTTTCCCAACCTCATTTATAGCACCCTATAATAATAACTAGCATTCATTATGACACAGACATGTTTTTGGAATCACTAAAAAAAGATTAAATTTTATGATCAGTATAATTTTGCTTTAAAGCATATTTTCAATGAAATTGTTTTTGGAGATCAAAATCCCTGAATGTTATTTATCATACTATCCACCCAAGATTTCTTACATTCATTCATGACATGCACTATTCTTTGCTGCCACTGGGTGGTGCTCCAACCACAGTGTCTCCACCTGAGCCTCAGGAACCTGTTCCATACATGGTCCTAGGTTCGGCCCCACACTGGACAAGGTCAGTGTTGAATGAAATCACACTGTGTGAAGTATGTTTCTAAGCCAAATAAAGTTTACACAGAACCCCAGAGAGGATGACAACTGTAAAACACTCTATTCAGGAAAGCAGTGGTAAGGAAATAACTAAGGCAGGTGGGGTACTAGTAATGGACCCAGTCTTTCCTCCTGGAAATGGCCTCAACAGTGAGTTAATCCCCAGGGGGGAAGGTATAGCTCAGTAGTAGAGTGTCCGTAGCCTGCACAATCCCCAGTACCTCTATTAAAATAAATAAATAAATAAATAACCTAATTACCTACCTCCCCCATGCAAAAAAAAAAAATTTTTTTTTTAATTAAAAAATAGTAACTTAATCCCCCATTGCAGAGGCTGGCCCAGAGATGCTGAAAGGTGAGGCCACAACCCAGCTCACACAGGTATCTTCCAGGACCTACCACCACCACAGCCTAGCCAACATGTGCACTACAGGGAGAAGGTCTAGCGGGAGGGCCGATGTGGAGGCCTGAGGTCTGGGCTGGCCCTGCTCTGCCCTGGTTTTTGCCCTGTGATGAGGCCAGATTTCCCCAATCTATGAACAACACTTCTCTCCCCATTTCCTGAAGTTCTTTCAGTTACATTCACCTTCCCAAGTAAGTTTTAAGCCACTTTCCAAAAGAAAGACATGGACATATCAGCTTCAAATCTCCATATCTAGGTCCATTTAAAAACAGGTCAGGGTGTGTGATACACTCACAGATGCTACAGTGCCGCAGAAAAACATGCAAAACGTGTAGGCCAGGGTACTAGAAAGGTTTCATGACAGAGGTGGCACTTAGAATGAGAGAGCTGTAATATTTGAAGGGAGAAAGGGTCTTGGAAAACATCTGGGCATTTCAAATCATTCCTCAGTGTCCTTGGGGTTCAGAGAGACACCGTGGGAGCCACCCTGGAGGTTAAGGAAGGAGGAGTTCTGGCCCACTGCTCCCATTTCAGCCCAGACCGCTCCAGTCTGGTGGGGCCCTGCACAAGCTGTGTTTGAACTACCTTTTTCTACTCTTTCTTTCTTTTCTTTTTTCTTTTCTTTTCTTTTCTTTTCTTTTTTTTGTCTTTCTTTCTGTTTGTTTTGTTTTGTTTAAGTTGAAACCACTGACCTAGTCCAAACTGTTTGTTTTACAGATGAGAACACAGAGGCACAATGGGGACTCTCCCAGAGTCACACACGGTAGGGAACATTTTGGATATGTTGAAGAAGGGAGAACAGGGTGTCCCCATGGGACCAAGAAAGAACCACAGCTCATCTGAGCCACAGGTTAGAGAAGCATGTTTGTCAAACCACGTGAAACTGAAAGCAGTTTGTATCTTCTCTTACCAGAGATACAGACAGGGAGCCTCAGAGGCAACACATATTTAATACCTACAAAACCCCAAACCATACTCATAGAACTTGAAAGTAACTGAATCCTTATTTTCATCATCCAGGTGATTGTATTTTCTTTTTCCATCTGTTCACTTACTGTCTTAAAGCTATTTGTTACTCTTTGTCAAAATGCATGAAGAAGGCAGAACTCCCGCCAGGGGTCAATCACTGGCTCTGAACCCAGGCTCGACAAAGGACACACTGGTAGATGTTTGACAAAAAATCCTATTTCATAAAATGTTTACTCTCTCACCAACTTCTCTTTCACCTTATTTTGCAAAGTGTGGAATTAGCTTCAGACTAGTTTAAGAGCTTGAGTGAAGATGTGAGTTGGCTATGGGGTGGGTAGGAATAAACTGGGAATTTGGGGTTTGCGGATAATAACTACTATATATAAAATAGATAAACAACAAAGTCCTACTGTATGTATAGCACAGAGAACTATATTCATACCTTGTAATGACCTATAATGAAAAAAACATGAAAAGAATATATACACACACACACACACATATATATATAAATCACTATGCTGTACACCAGAAATTAACACATTGTAAATCAACTATACTACAATTTAAAAAAAAGAAAAGGAAAGAAAAAAAGATGTGAGTTGGGAAAACCGAGGGTCAGCATGAAGAGATTAACTCTTTAAAAGTGGTGAGAAATCTATAATCTAGGTCACAAGGAAAAGGACCCTGTTGCTTTTCTACTCCACAAGTAAAGAGAAAACAGAAGATGCCCTATCAGATAACTGCTGTATTTAGCTGAAAGAAATCCACCTCAAACCAACCTAAGCAAAAAGGAGAATTTACAAGCCTGGGCAATGGAAAAATGCAGGAGTGGATCCACTCAACCAGAGACAGGTGCTCACACAGAGTCACCAGGCATTTCTTGCTCCCTCTCATCTCCACTGTATTCTGATCAACTCCATCCTCACTCAGGCTCTCCTGGAGAGAAGGCAAAACTCCAACAGTTGCAGACATACAAACTTAAAGCCCTAGGAATAGAGCACCTGCCCAGAGGCTCCAGGTACCGGGAGTTGCATCTCACTGGCTTGGACTGTATCATGTGCCCCTCCTTGAACATACTGGCTTGATTCTAATTGGTCAGCCTGTGTCACGTGTCTGCCCCTGGCATTGGGAATTAAGAACTTACCGGAGGTCACATCCTGCTAGAACTGAGTCTTAAAGGATGGAACCAGCACCAAGGGCTAAGAGTAGGGGAGGGGTGGTTCCCAAAAAGAAAAGATAGGTTCTTTGCTGGAAGAAGGGGTGTTGAGCTGGCAGAAACCACAGCTGTGTACCCGCCTCATCGGGCCAGGTCTGGTGCTCTCTGCTGATCTGATAATGCATACCTGACACGTTGGTGGGCTGGAGAGCATTTAAATAATAGAAACTATTAGCTAAGCTAGCCTGCCCACTCACTTACATATTTATTAAGTAAATGTTTGTTTGCAGTAAGCCACAAACTTGGACGGAGCACATGTAGGGAGTGTTACTGGGTAGACTGGCTTCCAGGAGCCACTGTTGTCAGGAAGCACTGCAGGCTTCTAACTGGCCAAGCCCCCAGGGTCTTTTTTTTTTTTTTTCTCCCCAGAAACAAGATTTGCTTCTTCATTAAAACTAGAGATACACCAAGGACTAGGAAAATGTCAAAGATTTGGAAGTCTTACCGTTTTCTTATGGTCATTATTCCTAGTCATCACCCTTTTCACATTACTAAACTTAGGCGATTCCTGAATGTTCTTGAATTTCTGTCTCCTCTTTCATGCAGGAAATCAGACTCCCAGTATCTCTCTCCCACCCCTGTGTATCAGTGGTACCAGCTACCCCTTACCACCAGAGCACTTATTATGGGCCAGGCACCACAGAAAACACTTCAGGACAGCATCTCATGTAATCCTCACCTCTCCTCTGAGGGAGGTTCCAAAATCACCCAATCTAATACCGTCCACCAAAAAGGAAACTTGGGACTGGAGAGATGAAGTCACTTGCCTGAATTCACATGGCCAGCCAGTGGGGCCAAGGGACTGGAACTAGGTCTGCCTGAGCCTGAAGTCCTGCTCTCCACCTCTACACACTGTTCCCCAGGGACTTTTGCTTCAGGAAGTCCTTTTCCAGCATGGAAGCCCATAGGCACAGAATGACAAGAACAAACAAGGGTGTAAAGGAAGAGCCCTCAGGACCCCACAGGGACATAGGAAGCCCACTGGCACCTCCGATGACCACAGGGCTGAGTGATTTCAATCTTGACATCTGGCAACACATCCTCTCCAACCAACATACACAGAGGAGGTTATAACAGGGGTTTTCTTCATGCATTACCCCAACTAGTACCTAACCAGAATCCTCTGTCACCTCTATTTTATGTAGTTGCATGTTTCTCAAACTTCTTTCATCCATGTCTTCTTCTGATAAATGCAAAATTCTGCTACCACTACCCCCAATGCTGGCCTGGTCCCCAGTGGTCTCTTCCCTCCTGTTCTGTCTTCTGCATTTGCTCATGTCATCAGCCAAAGGATTTTGCCAAACTTCACTTCCTGTTGTTTGAATTACAAACAAAATCTCCTTTTTTATTTTCCATACATAAAATTATGATGTAATATTGAATACAATTTTCAGAATGCACCCAGACATATTTAAAATATTTAACAGCTCAGATGACATGGGCTCCAACCAATCAGAACCACTGCTGGTCCTTACGGCATACCAGCGAATACCAGCAGAACATAACTGAAGTAGGTCTAGTTTGCCACAGAACTCCACTAGGTGAAAAGGAAACAAAAACGGAGATCGCATAATTCTCTCTCTCCTTTCTTCTATGTAAACCTTTCTTCCTAACCAGTTTCTTCCTGCACAAGGGATGAAATGATCAGAGAGGTGTGTTACTGTGTCAGAATGAGGCTCTATGGTCCATTAAGTTGTGTCGTCCATGAAGTCCATTATGGTGGCATCGCCCTACTGCTCATCTCAGTGCTCAACTATTAGGAAACTCAGCAGCCACCCACTTATTCCACCCAAGGGAATTTCCATTTGCTTTTCAAGCCATGATGGGGTGAGGCACTGGGTTTCATAATCCTTGTACGTGGATCCAGACCCAGAAGACGAAGCCACACCCAAACTTGAACATTTCTGAACTTGCCTGTGTTAGAAGGGGATGTGTCAGGAGCTTACAGGATCTGTGCAAGGCTTACAGTGCAGAGCCTGCAGGGCGATGTCAAAAGGAAGGAACACCGCTCAACTCAGGAAAACAGCAGCAGAGCCCAAAAGAGTCAGGAGGAAGGTGAAAAGTATCAGGGACATCATGCAGCAATAGAAAAGACTTATTAAGTGCATAGGAAGCACCCTGTGCTGATTCCCAGAAATAAATGGAAGGTCTTTACAAGGACTGCAGTTCCCCACTGGCAGATTCGGAGGAAGCGAAACAGCAACAGTGGAGCAAGTGCTATACTTTTGTTCAAAAAAAAAAAGATATATTCAATTCAGTTAGATTTCATGGAGAGCCTGTGAGTAAGCACTGTGGGGAAGGTAAATGGGAGTTTTCCTCTTCCAGGCCCCGCTGCAGGCACATTAGGGGAGGTTAGTCAAGGGACTTCGGGGATTCAGAGGAGGGAGAAACTGAACGATCAGCCCTTCAGGTCTCCTTAGGATCCCTCAAATCTCCAATGCTCAGACTGGGAGAGCCCCAAAGCTCCTCAATATTAACGTTCCCTGGGGCTTAATCTCTCTTGGTCCTCTAACTTAAGGCTCCCGAGGCCCCTCCGGTTGTCTCTGCAACACTGTGGCTCTCCATCCCTCTCTGAGTTCCCTGAGTTCTCTGAAAGAATACACGCAACAAGGAGAGTCATTGTATCAGTCCTCTGGACTGAAACAACCCGAAACTCCAACCTCAGGAAACTAGTTACATGTATTACAGTCCATTCATAAAATGGAATGCTAAGTAGCATCATAAAGATGACCTGGAGCTACATATACTCTAGATAAACTGTTATGTGACCACAGTAAGGGCAGAATATGCTACAGCTTAAGAAAAAATACATGAACAACCATCTTTAGAAATAAGAACTGGGGAACCAGGTAACCGTGGTTGCACTTGGAGAAAGGAACTTGAGGCCAGGAGTAAGAGAAAAGTATGTCTTTTTATATGATGTGGTAACAGTGAACCAGAGTTACTTTAAAACATTTCTAAGAGGAAGGAGGGGGAAGAGAAGCCAGCCACATGGAAGCATCAGGGAACAAGTTTCAACTCCTCTGAGGGCGTCCTGGAGGAGGCACAGGAGGACTTTGTAGCCACCCCCACCGACAACTGCAGAGGTTTCCGGTCCCCGGTCTGTTTTTGAACTCCTCCTGCCAGGAGCTCCTCTGCCTGCCTCCCCCATCACACCCTGGACTCTGCTGGCTCAGGTCATGCCTTCTTTCTCCACACTCCAAACTCCAGTTTTACCCACTCCTTTAAAGCCACTGGATGGAACTCCCTTCCTCAATGAATTACCAATAAATCTGCATGTGGTGGGAATCACTCCGCTACCCTAGAGCATAAGAATTGCCACATTTCTTAATTTCTCAAAAGAAAATGAACTCTAGCTCAGTCCCAGCCACCCTGCCCCTGCCCCTCTTTTGGGATCGGCAAGGACCTCTAGGACTCTAGAGTTTCCGGGATCCAGGAACACTGGGTAGGGGCCTTGGGTGCATCATGGGAGGCAGCAAGCTGTCTGTTGTCCAGCCCCCAGCTCCACCTGCAGGATTGCTGGTGGCCTCCACTCGCTCAGGCCAGGCCAGCCCCCCAGGTCCTGAGACGCAGTGCTCACAGCCTCAGTCACTTGATCCACTGTGGGTGTATCAAAGCTCAGGTTGCTGGATGGTGAGAGGCACACAGGTTCCCCTACTCAAGTCCCACCACCCCGTAAGTGACCTCACTTACCTCCCCCGCCTCAAAGCCTAGTCCTCAGCCCCTCACTCTCTCCAGTTCCTCCATACGTTTCAGAACTAATATCTGAATTCTAAAACACAGAAGCGCTGGCACTGGCCCCTTCCCCATCCAAGACAAGGGAATCTGGGAGCTCAGGACACAGAGGCCTACTCATTCTTCTTGTGAGGAGGGAGAGGAAGTTACCTGCACCACGAGAAACTCCACACACAAATTATCAGCCCACTACTCTGCTGTACCCGCCTCTCAATAAATTTGTGTGCTTTTTAAGGGAAAATACTTTCCCTAAATACATGGAGATATTTTCAAAGAGTGGCAAGGGCATTCCTTAGCCAGCATGCCTGAGACCCTGTTTCCTGGAATTAATGTCACAGGAGATTAACGTTCACAATAAAACAACACCTCACAGGCACAGAAGCTTCCCCAGTTTTGCAGGTGAGCCTAAGCACAAACGGCATTCCCTGCCTCCCGTCAAGGACAGAGAGGACACCTTCGGGTGGGCCTTCCTCTGAGGAAAGACGGTCTTTGTTTGGTGGGAGCATGAACCCCAGGGGTTGTGAGTCAGTTGATTTTGGGGTGGGGTCCAGGCAGGTATTTTTAAATCTCCCCAGGTGCAACTCTCATGCAGACAGGACTGAAAGCTCATTCCATACAAACCTAAGGCTTCCCATTCCCCCAGGGCTATGAACTGGTTTCCCAGCCTCAATCTCCATCTCCCCATCGTGCCTCCAGAGATAAACCTCCTTTGGGTGTTTTCAGAGTTTTCATACCCTACACGGCCTCCAGGACAACACTCTCAGATGCCAGAGTCCCCTTCTCGGGTTAGGGGTCTTTCTCCTCTGCATCTCCCTTATGGGACCCCAGATATTGAAAGTGGAGCCCCCAGTCACCCCTCATTAGGATAGAGAGCGGGATGGCTGGCACTCTCCCAACCAGCCAAGGCCCTTGGCCTTGGTAGCCAGAGGGGATGTGGGAGAACTCGGCAGTGATCAAGGGCCACAGCAAACTCTGGGGAAGCTGCAAATTGGTGGTCCAGGGTTTCTACAGCTGCACTGTGCACCCCATTTCCCTCACTAGCACAGCCTGGATGCTGCTCTCCCCTCATCCACAGAGACAGACAAGCCCTTCATCTCTCTGCCCTTCCTTCACCAGTGTCACCAGATGGGAGTTCAACAACTGCTTGCCTGCTACTGAGACAATAGACCGGTTATTCCTGGAGCAGTGACACCTGAGCAAGGGCTCCCAGTCAGTCAGGCTGGATAAGAACGGAGATTTCACTCAAGGTGGCGTGTCAGTCCTATAGTAAATGGACAGGCCTGGGCCGGTGGCGGGCCCCCTGACCTCGCCTAATAAGCATCGTCTGCACCAACATTTCTAAGCTTAGTGCTTGGAAAGACACCTTTCCCCTGAATTCTAGTAGAGGCCAAACGACTGACTTGTAGCCCTCCCCTGTTCTCAGCCTGCCACGGACCTGACGGGTCTCAGGAACCCACTTACAGTCAGGCGGTGCTCCCCTGGAGTGCGAGGAAGACGTCGAAGGCTGGGTCTCTGAGCCAAGATTCATTTGTTCCTTCCTCCAGGGTGACAGTTTCACACTGAGAAAATGCCCTCAGTTTCTGATCATCTGCTGTTTCTATCCCATGCAGACTGGCCTCTGCTGCCGCCTGTCCCTATGTGCTGGCCCACGTCGCAAAGCTACGGGGCCATCTAGGCTCTAGTGCTCAGGCATCACCAGCCACGGGGAGAAGCTGTCTTCTCCAAAAATAGTTCAATTTTTTCCTTTTTTTTTTTTTTTAACAACTTGCAGTCCTAAGGGGAAGCCCCAAAATTTCATCTTCTCTTAGAGAAGAAATGTAGAGAAATTACTTCAGCAACCTCGAGACGGCTTCTTCCCTCCCACTGCCCTGTGGCTGCTGAGGGGTCAGGATTTTCGAGATGGACTTTCAAGCGCTCTGGTTGTCCCCACAGCTGTGGAAGTGAGAACTCGGGCCTGGCGTGGCCACCAAGTTGTCCGTTCCCTGCCTCTTCTGTGACCCTCTGCTGGTGAGCTCCTGGCAAGGCCGCCTTGTGAACTGGGCATGTGTCACCTCGTGTCTGTATGCCTGCCTTCCGATTCTTCAATTTCTCAGGACAGTATCAAGAGTTAATTATGTAGTTTTTATTTTTGGTCTTTATGCCCCCCCTTTTTTCCTTACCCTCAGTTATTACTCATAATACATGAATACTTCTTTACTGTACAAGCTTTAAACCATAGAGAAGTCTATGGAGCAAAGCTGAAAGCTGGCACCATCCTCTCCACGGCCGCTCTCCTCCTGAGGCCACCCTGCCCACAGTTTGCTGTACAGCCTTCCAGCCCCCTTCCCCGGCATTTGCATCATAAACAGTATGTGTTTCCATGCACATATACTGTTTTCTATTTTTCATTTTTTAAGATATAGATATATTTTGCAACTTTTAAAAACTGCCACATTTTTCACTTGGAAATCTTTCATGCTATATAGGATATATAGATACATCTCATTCATATACAAACATACACATATACATAGTACCCACATACCCTACATTTTTCTACTCAGAGGAGACTGTCCTATATACATGCTTCTGCACTTTGATTTTTAGACTCTAGAAACGTCAGCACATAGAGAGAGATACACATTAACAACTGTATCCTCGTCCATCATTTGGATGTGCCACAATGCATTCATCAGAAGCCCACTGAACAGCATTTATCTATCTTTAATTGAACTTCCTACCTGTGGAGGAATCATGAAATCTGAGAGTTGCGAAGTGGGAAAAGGACGTTGGATAGAAGAAATGGGAGGGTGTGTCCTCTTGATCTATCTCCTGACACTTGTGGTAATGTGGTTCCATAGTTACTGTCAGCTCAGATCTTTATTTTCCAGTCTCAGTTTCTTTCAGTTTTACCTTAAGCACTTTGGACAAGTCATTTCAAATGACAGCTCTTTACACTTGTGCCCAGCGACTGTCTCTGGGTGGGACAAGCTGTCTTTTTCCATTAAAGATGCTCTGTCGCTGAGTGATTCATTTCCTTTGAATGTCTCAGCTCACATGTGAGGAATTTTTCGCACAACCAGGTGTGATTGAATGTAGCTTCTACTTCTGCAAAAGGCAGGTGCTGTACACTTGGTTATCTGAAAGGATTAATTTCATGTTTTGATGCTTTGGTAGCTAACTGGTCTCAGTGATTTGCGGTCCTCTAGTACTGCCTCCCCAGGCAAACAGACTGTGTTTAGTTGTAAGGTCATTTTAGCCGAAGGAAAGTTGTGTTTCCCAAGAAATGCTTGAACTTGCTTTTTAAAAAAGCTTTTATAGTTCTGTTCAACATTTCTGATTTGTTTCAACATCGCTGCTCATATTTAGTCATCCAGCCAAGTATCTGCCAAGTGCTTGCTACCGAGCCTGAATTTCCTGTCACTGACAGTAACTTTCTTTTTTAATTATTGTGTGAAGGAAAAGCCTGGCTGGGCTAACAAGCTAACTCACAAATCTAAGTGTAAGAAGTGTCAGATTACTGATCTGAGTTCTGCTGGGCTAACTTGTAAATCTGAGTTAATTATTGTTGGTTTGCTGATTCCCTGTTCATGTTTTTTTGCTGGCCAGCTGGATTTTCAAAGAGACATATCTGGCCTTGAAATGTTGGTTTGCTGCCTCCCTGCCTCTACTTTTGTGACAATGATGTTGCTAAAGCTGTTCCATGCCTATTGGCCAAATACCCCAAGCTTGTAATTAACCCTATAAAACCTCATGCACACGTCTTGGAGGTGCTCAGAGCTTTGGAGCAGAAGCCCCTCTGAGTCCGCTGGCGTAATAAATCTGAGTACTCCAACCCTCTGAGTGGTGCTTGTTTCTTGCTGGTCTGTCATTTCCCGTAACAATTGTTTTTTAATCCCTGCCACTGAACCAGTTTTTCATCTTCATTTTGACATTAACCCCTCCCCACTCTCCTCTTTCACCATTTTCTCCTGGTTTCATTTGCTGTTTCAGCCTTGTGTCAGAGTCTAGAGTCCCATGTCCCTTAGGCTTCGCACTGTTGCCACCTGGCGTGCCCATCCTCAGCCCCAGAACCCTCTCTATCTTTCCCTCAAACCCCAACATTGCCCTGAAGATGTATCTCTCCTTCTAGCCAAGGTGAACCCCACTGCCTGGCCCTCTGTCCCCTACCCTCAGCTCTGTCTGTGACCGTGCTCCAGCCTCCAGCAAGCATCCTCTTTCTCACTGTATTTTCCTCCTTCTTCTGAAAAAAAGAAAAAAAGGAAAGTACTCAATGCTCCCTTATATTAAAGACATTTTTCTCCGTCCTGCTAAGCCATTGCCCTGTCACTTTCTCACTTCCCTTTCTCCTGCCGCAGCTCTTTAAAGGCTACTCATATTGCTTTTCTCTACTCCCTTACTGCCCAATCACTACTTTAAAATAAGTGACAAAAAAATTAAACATAAAAGTGTTACATGCACATGCTAAAGACTCAATGAAGAACGTATAATATGGGAAATTAGAAGTTCCTACTTGGGAGGGAAAAATGAACAAGCAGAGCACAGAGGAGTCCTAAGGCAGTGAAACCCCTCTGTAGGGCAGATACATGTCATTGTACATTTGTCCAGACCCACAGAATGTACACTGAAGGAGCCCTAATGTACTGCGGGCTTCGGGTGATTATGATCTGTCAGTGCAGGTTTACCAATTGTAACAAACATACTACTCTGGTGGGGGATGCTGACAATGGAGGAGGCTATGCACATTTGGGATAGGAGGTATATGGGAAATCTCTGTATCTCTCTTTCAATTTTTTACTAAACTTAAAACTGTTTTAAAAAATAAAGTCTTTTAAAAAAAAACTGGAAAGGTATAACTAAAGTAGGGTTTATAGTCACCCTGGGAGCAAAGGGCACAGAAAACAGGGCTCTTTTTTTCCTTGATAGAAGGCACAAGGGAACAACACTGATTCTCATATCTGCATATTGTAAACACACACACACACACACTAGCTCCAAATTGCCCCACCCCTTCCCATATGTAAGCTCTGAAGACCTCTAGGCTGAAGGCTGATCTGACCCTATGCTGCCCCCAGGTGACCACTTTAGCACAAGTCCTGCCCCCCCTGCAGATGGTGCTGAAGTAGCTGACTATCAAGCTCCCCCGTCGTTTGTGGGGTGAGGCCCAGGGTGCCTTGCCTTTCATATCAGTCACAAATTCCCCCAAGACTTATCTGCCTAAAATAATAGGCATTTATTATTTCATACAGTTTTTGAGGGTCAAGAATCCAGGGACAATTGTGTGGCCTAGGTTCTAGCACAAGGTTGCAGTCAGCAAGTTGGCTGAGGCTGCTCTCATCTGAAGCAGGGCTGGGGGCTCTGCTTCCAGGATGGCTCACTCAATGGCTGTTGACTGGAGGTCTCAGTTCTTTGCCTCAAGGCCCCCTCCCTGAGGCTGCTTGAGTGTCTTCATGGCATGGCAGCTGTAAGGCAGAGTAAGTGATCCAAGAGAGAGCAAGGCAGAAGCCACAATGTCTTCTAGGTCCTAGCCTCGGAAGTCACACACATCACTTCCACCATATCCTGGTGGTTCACACAGGTCAGCCCCACTCAGTGTGACAGGGAGATACACAGGACATGGATTCCTGGAGGCCAGCATCACTGGGGGCCAGCCTGGTCAGCGCCTCCTGCAGCTTTACAACTGTACTTCTGCCTGGTTCCTAGCATCCTACCAGTCCTCGCTGGTTCCTGGCTGGCATCCTAGTTCTTCTGCCTGTTCAGCCTCAAACAGCCACCTGAACGGTGGTCATTGTGACTTTAAGTACTTTTAAATTGTCTGAAACTCTTACAGTGAGAATGTATTTTATAATTTAAAATATTTTCAAAATAAAATACTACCAACGTGATTAAGCTACACTGCCCTCATCCGACTGCTAGTCATTTCCCTAAAGATGATTGGAGAAATTAATTAATTAATTAATTGACTGATTAATAGGGTCTTGAGTTGCTTTTCAGAAAAATAATACCTACTGCTTTTATATACTGTATTGCAGATATGTGTGTATATACATATTATAATTATATATAATATATATATTTTATATACATACATCTGCACACATATGTATATACATATCTTTTAATTTTATGCAAATTGATATATATCAATAATATATTCTGGCACAAGTATTTGGGAACAGTGTCTGCTCCTGGTGAGAGGATCTGAGCAGCTGGGAGACGGGGGTGAAAGAGCAACTTCCCTTTCACTGTATACTAATACCACTTTGTACTATTAGATTTTGCAGTATGCCTTCACACTGCCTATTTAATAAATAAATCACTTAGAATTATGTATCTTGAAGATCTTTCCATACTAGCAGATACAGATATAACTCTCAATGTTTAATGATTTCAAACTAAGTCAGTGATATAGATTACCATCATTTGTGGACTTAATTCCTTATGAGTATTTGGATCATTCTCAGGAATTAGGGCTGTGGTTGTTATTATTACCAACAATGTCACAAGGAAAATCCTCATACATATTAATACTTTAGTAACACTTCCTTTCTTCCTGCCCCCACATCTTTCTTCTTGCACCAGCTGTACAAAGATCTTGTGATGGTTCCCTTTTGATTACTCATCCTTGCATGTGGCGAGGAGATCCATTTAAGGAGAGAACCCAGGTCAGATTCCAAGCCTTCTGGAACGTCCTTATGATCCAGGACGTGGGTGAGAGGGTCCTTCAGGCAGCAGGACAGGCAGGTGGAGATCTGTGTGCACGGCAGTCCTTCTTCTATCCCTGCCACTGGGAAGGGCTGCTTCCAGCACGAGGCTTATACGTGAGCATCCAGATTCATCCCCACCTCTTCTGCTTCTCCGTAGCAAACTGGGTGCAGAGCAGCCCCCACCACTCCTGCACCCCGTTCTGGCTGGGGCAAAAAGGAATTTGGGTTTTGCACCTCAGTGTCAGCCCATTTCCTTAAAGAGGTGAACTTGGCCAACTCTTCCTGAGATCTAAGGGTCTTGCATGTCTCTACTTCTTCTATCACTTCCGTTCTATCTCACTGCTTCTGGCATGCCTTCTGCTGACTGTGTGTAATACATGTATATAATAACAAGCAAACAAAACGCAGCGCAAAAGGTATGCAGGAGGTATGTATGCCTCTCGTTCCTGACCTGCATTCAGTCCCCAAGTCATCCTCCAAGAGTCAGTCTCTGCTCCTGCTGCGTCCAGCGCAGCTCGGGACTGTGTCTGAGGACGGGTGATGCAAGAATTAAGAAACAAAGAGACAAAGCAAAGAGCAAAGATGGGACCAGGGGACTCTTAAGATCCTGTGGGTCCAGAGTCCGGAAAGCCTGGTCAACATCATATTTATTAGGAGTATACAGCTCAGAAAAAAATGCAATCAAAGAGATGAGGCTTTAGATATTCCATGCAATAAGCACTAAGTTCTGCTTGCTGATTAACTGATTAATTTCAGGCCTATCCCTTCCAGGAACAATCACCCACCTTGGGGTATGCAAAATTTCTATCTATCCTGTTATTGCCTCCTCCTGGACAACTGGAGATAGCAAATATTTCCCCTGGGCTTAACCGCATGCTTTCACGCCAGAACAAAGTTCTGTTAATGGATGATCTGGCTTTCCAGGACCATCCATTGTTTTACCCTAAGGAAGTATCTGCCCTCCTTCATGCTCTTGTAGTCAATCTCAGGATTGCTCACCACAAATTCTGTTTAGCATAATATGTGCTATATGTCATCTACTGTGTAAAACATTAAAACAAAGCAAGCATGTGCATTTTAAGCAAGCAAGTGTGAATATAACATTTTAAGTTCATGGAAATTTAGGTGTGGCTTGTTTTCCAGCTGTTCATTTTCCAGAGGCTTGTTTTCCAGTGGCTTGTTTGCAGCTTGTTTCCCAGCATGCTCCCCCTTTCTTGTGTGTCCCTCTAGAGATGGTCTATACATATTCAAATAGATGAAGTTGTGGGAAACTAACCTGGAGTGTTTTTATTTTTCACTGACTGTGACATAACCATGCTGTGTCTGATCTCCCTTCTCCTACTGGGTGCACAGAAAATGAACAGATCCCACAGTTTTCTATTCACATTGAGTTATTAGGAGTCTTGACAAATCTAGCTTAAAATTCCAATCTCATATCAACTCAAACCCCACCCCCGTAGCTGCCCGGGGGGGGGGGGCACCTGTGGTGGGCATATCTACTTCTTCACTCTGGTCCCCACTGGCTCTTAGAGTAGACAGGGGAGGGACATGATTGGTTCTGCGATATCTCTCCCTCTCCTTTTTTAAGGCTGGGGACTGGGAGGGACAACAGGGAAAACAGACAAACGTCTCTTAACTGCTTACATTGTGGCCCTCACTCTGTGAATGGTCACAGCTTCCTGCCCAACACTAGCTTTTGAGTGGCTAGCATCTGAATGCATGTTCTTTGAGGCTCATAGTTAAGCTCTTCGGAGAAGGTCTCTCTCACACAGTTTCCCCCTTGTGGCAGATCTAGCTGCAAGCTGACTTCTTCCAGCCTCCTTGGGCTCCTGCTGCTCAGGTCTCCTTACTTGGTGACAAGCAAGAAGACAGCTCAATGCTGTCACCCTCCATGGTGTCCATTTACACCATTGGAAGCCATGCATCTCTTCCAAACCAGATCCCAAACTCCCTCCCAAGGCTCTTCACCCTCCTCAGCAGGCACAAGGCAGACCAAGGCATCGACAACCTGAGCAGCTGACCAACTGGCAAGTGAGGTACCAGTCTCTCTTGTTGCAGGTACACTCCAATCTTCAAGAATGTTTCTCTTGGAGTCCTTCTCACTTGGCTTGGGAGAGGACAAGGAAAAACCCCAGCACTTTTCTAGGCCAACCAAGGTATGGGGAGGTGGCAGGGAGAACATGCTGATGATCATAGGGTTGCTTTCATCATTTCTCAGCAGCCCAACAGTATTTACCCTTCTTGATTCCCAGCATTGGCCTCCCAATACTAGTGTAAAAACAAAGCCCCGCTCAACATGTATTTCTTTTTATACAAGTGGCACTGGGCTGCTGCCATCTCCACCACTCCTTCACAGACCCTAAATTTCTCACCTCACATACAACCAATCAGAGGATGGTGCATGCATGCAGCCCCCAGCGCATCAGGTTCACCAGCCCTTACCCATAAAAGACGTCAACAACAATCGACGGCTCACACAGGCACTTCTCGTCTGTGTAGCCCACTGTTGTCAATGGCAGTGTAACCTAATCAACTCCTTCTCTATTTTCATTCTTTGTCTTTAGTAAATTCTTTCACCACCCATGACACCAGCCTGCTGTGTCCCCCAATAATTTGCATAGTAGGGTCAGTTCACTCGAGGTCCAGTTAAGCTCTCTGAGCCTTTATCATCTGTATGGAGTTAAGCTGAGCTTCACGGAGGGCGTTGGTGCTCAGGTATATCACCAGCTGGAAGACACATCACTAAGAAAAGGCTGGCAATGTGATTTTGATACCCTATGGGGTCCTCCCTGGTATGAACCCTTTCTGTGTCCCCTGTTTCTTGTTGCAAGGAAATAGGCTTCATTTAGCCTCCCTGACCTACCCTGAGTTCCAGAGGGCAGGTTCAGACAGTTGCTAATCAGGGAAGGGAGGCAATCCAGAGGCCATGGAGGAACAGTCAAGAAACAATAGTGCAGCCTTGGGGCAGGGTCCTGGTTCCTCCTCAATGAATATACATAACAGTATCTTTAAGTTCTTCTGTAGGAACCAAGACCCCCCACAACACTTAATTCTTGTTTATGTTTTTTGGGGGGGTGCTGGGTCCACCAGACTGCAGACATTCTGATCAAAAGCAACTTTTCTTTCCAAGGCTATTGTTTCCAGGATCATACCCCTTGCCCCCCCCCCCCCGAATAGAAACCAATTACTATTATTTAAGTCTCAGGAGGCAGCAGCAAAGAAGAAACAAGAACTGATTAGAACCCACAAAGCCCAAGATAGCGGAGGATTTGACTTCCACTGGACCTCGAGTCATATTATACGCTCACTATAATGTATTAGCATAATAAGGACACGCCCATCAGCACCATGACATCTGATGGTTGCCATGACAACAGCCAAAAAGCCCAACTGAGGATAGAAAAGAAAGGTGATTGGCTCCAGTACACCGGGAAGAAAGACATGATGGCAGAAGCCTTGCATACAAGTCCACGTGGCCTGAGCAATAGCTGGACCTCCCTCTACTGGCCATCCTGGCTGACCGCCCCCCACTCGAGCGCTTTTCTTCCCTTCTCCCTGCTCAAGCATTTTCCTTCCTTTTACTCTCAGAGAAATAAAGCAGCTCTTCCACTTGGTCCCTCTGCCCTCTGCCTATGCCATGCAAAATCTTTCACCGCCAGCAGAAAGGGCCAACACTTTGGTGGGCCTCCTAATTCAGGGGTCTCTCTGTCTGCTAACAATTTTATCTTCACTCCCATTTGGAACCACTATTTTCTTTCTCACAAGCAAGGCTGCGATTGTCTCTCACATGATGTCTTTGCACACCTGTGCTGTTCTCGTCCTTGTCCTGCCATGATCCACATGAAAGTATAGAATGTTTCTTCTGACCTGAGAGTTGCATTCAAGTTGGGTGTGAGCATTCAGTTCACAGCAGGAGCAGGCACCACCCACCATGAGGGACACAGGACACTCCTTTCATTGATTCAAATCCCTGCCTGTTCCACGAATGGGCCTGGCAGAAAAATGTCCTGGCAGGGATGACAGCATGCGAAGAGGCTAGAGTAGGTGGCCTTTGAGGCCCCTTCCAGACTTACGCTGACCTCCCTCTAAGACCATGAGCTTTGCTGGGTAGAGTGGAGCAGAGAGCACCTGCTTTGGACTCAGACATACCTGGGTTTGAATCCCAAGTCCACCACTTCCCATTCACGAAGCCCTGGACAACCTCCAAACCTGCCCAGGTCTGCTCTCCTACCTGCAAACAGCAGGTAATGATACCTACTATGGAGGGGATATCTATTTATCAGACAAATATCATTTTGATAGCCTGCTGTGAAAAAGGAGGAAGTAACAGATCTGAAATTGCTGAAAACATTTAGGTTTGGAAGGCACTGCATCAAAGAAGTGGGAAATACAGGGAAATGGGGGGCAAGAGAGGATGGCCGTGTCCCAGATCTCAGTCAGGTCCCTGGGACGCACCCTATGGAGTGAGGGTCCTTGGCTTCTCACAGAAAGAATTCAAGAGTGAGCCGTAGTTGAGTAAAAGTAGACTTAATGTTGGAGATATGTACACTCCAAAGACAGAGTGCAGGCCATCTCAGAGAGCAAGAGAAAGGCCAAGAAGTGGGGTTGGGTATTTAGTTTAAAGTAAAAGTAGATGCACACTCCAGAGACAGAGTGTGGGCCACCTAAGAAGGTAAGAAAGAGCTACCTTGAGCTGAAGCATGGTGATGCTGATTTTTATATGCTAACACATGTGAGCAACTACTTTGGGGAAGGGGTGGGGATTCCCAGGAGTTGGACCACTGCCCTCTCTTTGACCTTTCATGCCTTTCATGACTAGCCTCAGAACTGTCATGGCACTTATGGGTGTGTCAATCACCATGCTAGGACATTGCAGTGTGTATAATGACGCTCAAGGCCCAGTGGAAGCCGAATCTCCTGCTAACTTGGACCTCCAGATCTACTGGGAGTTGACTTTTCTGCCGTCTTGGTGCTAATTGCTTTAATGGTTGTGCCCTGCCACCTTCCTTCCTGTCTCAAAACCACCTGCTCAACAGCAGAAGCTGTCGTCTTTTACTTCACTGTTTTCGGTTTCATTAGACTAAGCAAGATAAAGTCCCTATTGGCGGCTCATGGATTCCAGGAAGTCTGTCCTGGGAACTGGTGGTGAGCACTGTGGTTGCCTCCCCCACACCTGTGTTCCAGTTCCCCTCCCAGCTTTGCCCAGGAGTCCACTCCTCCCCAGTATAGCCCCTTCCCTCCAGGGAGGCTAAACCATCTCCACTCCAAGCAGGTGCCTGACTCTCTCCAAAAATGGAGTCATTCCATTCCTTGTGCTAATCTTTGGATCAGGAATGAGCCTGTGAGGTATGAATGAAAAATACTGCAAACCATATCAGTAAACAAAGAATGGTGAAGCCATCAAATCATCAGCCACTGCCTCCACCCCCCAGTGAAGACATGCCTGCAGCCCAGCCTCTGCAGCCACTCACAATAGTGCACTCTGAGGGCACTCAGAATAATAAAGGACAGGATACTACTCCTAGATAGCTAGGTGCTTGTCAAAGGAATGAATTCAATGAGCCCAAATGTTTGCTTCCTTCCATACACAGAAAAGCACTAAATTCTTTAACTTGAGAGCCTGGTTTTCCTTAGATAAGGAGTAATGTTTTATTGTTCCAACTACCTGGTCTTTGTTGTAAAGCTCCTACATAGCCTAGCTCCTCCCCTACCTCTTCGGAGCAGTCCCTCAGAGCAATCTGAGGCTGTCATCCCGGCTCGAGTCCTTCCGCCAAATAAAACACAAGTCTTAACTTTTAGGCTGCGCATTTATTTCAGTCCACAGAGGCAGTCTGGACCAACAACACTGGATCAGGTTTGGGGGAACTTCAGGAGTGACCCTCTCTCACTTCCTCTGGACACTTCCTCTGCTGTTTACAGAGATGAGCGATCCCACCGCCAGGCTGAGGGTGAAGCTGTCCCGTGGACAAGGGCAGGGAAACAGAACTGAGCCCACTGAATTGTGCCAGCCATGAAGTGCTCTACTTCCACACTTTTGGTTTTTTGCATATTATGATTCAAGCCAATTTGAGCTGGGATTTCTGCTCCCTGGAGCCAAAGGCATCTGAGCAGATGCAGCAGGGATGGACTAGTTCAGAAACCCTCTTTGGCCCTGATGTAGCTACCTTGGGAAGGAGGCACCAATGAAAAGAAGACCCCTGCTCTTGATGGTGAAAGCCGGTGGTAGACGATAGAATCAGTGTCATGTGTGGCAGAGAGTGAGGGGATCAATTATCCAACAGCTGGGCTGTCTCTTCGTGCTGGCCCTGAGAACTCAGATGTGAGCAAAAATACTGCAACCATATCAGTAAACAAAGAATGCTGAAACCAAGTCATCAGCGGCCGCCGCCACCCCCCAGTGAGGACAGACAGGCCTGCAGCCCAGCCTCTGCAGCCACTCACAATGGTGCACTCTGAGCAGACTCACAATAAGAAAGGACAGGATACTGGCCCTAGATAGCTAGGTGCTTGTCAAAGGAATGAATTCAGTGAGCCCAAACATTTGCTTCCTCCCATACATAGACAAGAACTAAATTCTTTAACTTGAGATGCCTGCCTTTCTTTAGATAACAAGCAATCTTTTATTATTCCAACTACCTGGTCTTTGTTGTAAAGCTCCTATACATTCTAGCTCCTCCCCTACCTCTTTGGAGCAGTCCCTCAGAGCCATCTGAGAGGCTGTCATCCCTGCTCGAGTTCTCCCACCAAATAAAACATAACTCTTAACTTTTAGGCTACACATTTATTTCAGTCGACATGGGTATCAAGGGCACATCAGTGCGCTTAGGGAAGACAGCCCTGACCTGGGGGTGGGCATGTGAGCCCAGGAGATAGACGCGAAGTGTGCTGGGGGAAAGCGTGGAGGAGGAAAGCCCTGGCTGTGCCACCGTCTGCCTCCTACCTGTTAACACAACTGTGTGAGCACGGATGCTTGGACTGGCTGCAGCCAACTGGCAAATGTGAGGGGAGGGCCAGGAGAATCTCAGAGACACTCAGCCAGAGCCCTGGATCCCTGAGCCTCTGAGCCAAATGCCTACACCTGACTTCCTGACAGCCAAGAAAAACAAACCCCTCTAATCAAAACCGGTTCCAACTGGGTATTCTGTTGTTTTCTACCTAAAATATCCAAACTGATAAACCCAGTTAGAGGCTGGGGTTATAAAAGCTGGGGTGTTATATTCTGCTTATTTAGATGATATTCTGAAGTCTAAATCTACATGCCTTCCCTCATAAAGCCCCTTAGAAGGAATCCAGGTCACAGCCCAAGGGGAATCCTTAACCCTCCATCTAGTCCCCAACCACATCCATCCCAAAGAAGACAGGTAGGAAGCCCTGTGAGATACCCTACCTTGGCACCAAGAGCTGGGAAAAGAGAGAAACGTAATGCTGCTTCCTTCTCGCTGCCCCTAATCAAGGGCTTAGTGATTCAGTTAAGGAGAAGAGAGAAAGCCCTTCCGTGAAGCCGAGAGCAAGAGTAAGATCGAACTGGTGAAACACCTGGAAAGGTCAAGCACACAGTCTTGAACTTAAATGACAGCAAGAAACCTCAGTAGGATCCAGGACTAGTAGGTGACATGCTATCCCTAAACTGAGCCTGGGTCTTAGAAAGGGTGGCAACTTTCTGAGAGCCTTTCCAGCTGTCTCTCTCCCCTCTCCCCGCCTCAAACCCCTAGTGCTCTATCCACAAGCAGCTACACTCAATGCCGAGTGTCCTCTGTGTCGTTCTTGTGTTTCCTGCTCCCTCTGCCTGAAGTGCACTTCCCTACCTTGCAGGCTCGTAAACATCGCATCCCTCCAGGTTCAGCCTAGCTCATCTCTGTCAGCCTTTCCCCAGGCACCCTCCAGCTGGGAATGATCACTCTCTTTTGCCACCCTAGTGCCCATACAAACTTCTGTTACACCACACAGAATATGTTGTAACACTGTGCTCATTTCCCATGTCTGTTTCCCCCCCAAAACTATGAACTCCTAAGGACTGGGGCTGCATGTGATCTTTGCGTCTGGCCCAGAGTAGCTAGCTGATTAATAAATGTTTGTCATCCTAAGTGAAGTAAGCCAGAAAGAGAAAGAAAAACACCATATGATATCACTTATATATGGAAACTAAAAAAAAAAAAAAAAAAAGACACACATGAACTTATTTACAAAACAGAAAAAGACTCACATGAGGTGCCAACTGGTGCCTGCTGAGGCCCTGTGACCCCCAAACTTCCAGCCCTTAGGCATCTGCCTGCTCCTTTCAGGAGATAAACTCCTGCACAATTAACAGCCTTGGGAAATGACTAGTCTCACTGTAGCTCAGGCTGACTTGTCACAACCCATGTCTCCCCCTTACCGGAGTCATAAATTCCACTCCCTTGCTGTGTCAGCTCATGCCTCCATCTTACTGGAGTCATAAATCCACTATCCTTCCATATACCAAAGCCCCTTAGCTCACTTGTAGCCAATCAGAAATCTGTTCCCCTGTTCCTTTGAGTTCACGGCCCCTTCCCCGATAAAAGACCCTGCACATTCACACTCAGTGGACACACAGGAACCCCTGTCTGTGCAGCCTGCTGTGGCCTATAGCAGCGAACCTATTAGACTTTCCTTTGGTCTTAAACTGCTCCCTTTCTGGTAAATGCTTCTTACCAACCCACATCACCGGCCCACCACCAAGTGTCCCCCAACATCACAGATACAGAAAACAAACTCATGGTCACCAGTGGGGAAAGGAGGTAGGAAGGGATAAAATAGGAGTTCAAGATTTGTAGATACTAACTGCGATATATAAAATAGATAAACAACAAGCTTGTGCTGTACAGCACAGGCAACTATATTCAGTATCTTGTAGTAACCTATAATGAAAAAGAGTATGAAAAGGAATATGTGGGTATAAGTATGACTGAAACATTATGCTGTTCACCAGAAATTGACACAACACTGTAAACGGACTATACTTCAATTAAAAAAAAGAAAAATGTTTGTAGGGTGAATGCCTGGGTGGATGGGTGAGGACCAGTGTGCATTCGGGCTCTGGTAACACAGAGATAAGAGCCCCTTTCCTCCCCTCAAGGGACACACTGTAGATGACAGAGAAGGAATAAAAAAGAACAATGAAATGGGATGAGTCAGGGCACAGCACATGGTGTGAGCTCAGCTGAGGGGCACCCAGTCCAGTGGGGAAAGGAGGTATGTGTTCAGGGGTACTTCCTGGTGGATGGTGTTGGGCCAGCAGGAGGCAGGTGCACAGGAACGAGAATCAAGGGCCTTCTAGACAGAGAGGCAGGTCCAAAGCAACCAAGGTGCGAGCAGCGGAAGTATGGTGATGGCTCAGACTCAGTGTCGCTGGGATAAGGGAGAAATGCGGGGAAAAGGCAGGGACGACTGATCACAAGGGGCCACATTCCCACTAGGGAATCTGGAATTTCTCCTAGAGAGAAATAGAAGGCTCCTAAGAAAAAGAGAGAATGCTGCAGGGTCCATAGACTTCTGGCAGATTCCTACTCCAAGGTCCCTCAGGTGTCCAGGTGCTGCCCTTGAAAGGTAACAAGAAACATTCCTTTCCTAGTATACACCTGCCTTAGCTGAACTAACTACCCTAGATAATGATCACCTATACAGTGCCTGGAAGCCTGACCCCTGGAACCAGCCATGTAGCCCTACCTTTTCATGAGGCCCCCTTCCCTATTACCTCACCATCCACCAATCAGAGGCCTGTACACGAGCCGATCACGCACTCTGTGACCCTGTGCTACCTGAGGTAACCCTCCCTTACAAAAGATCTCAGCAACTGACCCACGGTGCACACACAGGCACCCCTCGTCTGTGTGGTCCGCGGCTGTCTATGACAGCATACCTAGTAAACGCCTTTCCTATTTTCATTCTTTGTCATTGGTAAATTATCTTACGGCCTGCGCACAGGCCTGCGAATCCCACAACAAACACGACAGGATTTACACTTATAATGACCCCCCCAGCTGCAGGGTAAGGCCAGGCAACGAGGCCGAGGTGGAGAGCCTAACGAGATCTCGCGAAGAGGAGATGAGGGCTGGGCCCAGGAGGGGCAGTCAGACTGGGGAGGCACTCAGCAGGCAAGATGGTTAGAGCCTGGGCACTCTGCGTAAGTGAGAAGCAGGGGGCAGGGGAGGAAGTGGCAGTAAACATGCCGCCCCGGCTTCTGCCCTGGCCCAGGGCAGACGACAGTACTCACGGGAGGTGAGCAGCTCTGCTTGACAGGAGGAGAGAGGAGGGCGGCTTCCCTGAGGCTGAGATGCCTGCAGAGCACCAGGTGGGTCTTCTCAGGAAACAATGAACTATCAGTTACTGAGGCTCAGGAAAGAGTTTGAGGAACTCATCCATGAAAAGCTGATAGCTGGGGCCACCGTGCAGAGAAAACCCTTCAAGCAGAGTGTACACACAGCGCGAGGAGGACCCAACCCCAGGGCATACCTTAGGTGCAGGCAACACTCCTGAGGAAGAGGCTGAGTCAGAATATCCAGGGAAACAAGAAGCCACAAACGTTCATGATGCCACTGCAACAGAGTATTCTATGCTCTGGATTCTTCACTCAGCCAAAGCCACAGCATTTTCTGAGAAATGGAGAAGACGCCCCCTCTTTGCCATCTGTTTGTGCTCCATGTCCCATGAGAGGCCTTCTGCAGCTGTGTCCCGGGGCCCTCTCTCCTAGGACTTCAGACACCAGCCCCTGGGGCCGAGCTGTCAGGCAGAGAGCAGAGCTTCCATCTCTGCTCCCGGTACCCAACCCCCACAGGGGACCCAATGCAAATCGATCCTTTGGGAGGTTCACTCCACCGATTTACCAAAAACTCCACCCCCACACTTCTGAGTGAGTCTCAGACAGGACACCTGGCTACGCTGTGAGATAGCAACAGGAAGGTCATGACGGATGTCCACCCAAGGAGTTTCAGCAGAACGGCTGATAAGGAGGTCAGGTTGCAGTGAGGTGAGGAGAGGGTGGGAGGAAGGTCAAGTATAGAAGGCGAACATACCAGCAAGTTCCATGAAACGTTGCTGTGACAAAAGGGCGGAGGCAGGAAAGCAGGGTCCAAGGAGATGGAAGGTGGTTGATGGTTGTTTGTAACAAGGGAGGGACTTGACCAGAGTCACAGGCTGAGGATAAAGCGCCAGCAGAGGGGGAGAGGCGAACCCTAGACACTGAGAAAAGACTGAGTCTGAGGGAATCGCCAGTGCAAGGCGTGCTGAGGAGCCTCAGGCCGGTGAACACAAGGCTACCTTGAAGAGACCCTGGGCTTCCAGGGAGGTGCCTGGCCACAGGCTCAAGGAAGGAGATCAAGAGAGATGACAAGGACTCCACCACAAGCTTATCCAGCAGAGAACGAAGCTGTGATGGGGAGTCCCGTGCCCTGAAGAGGACGGATCACCTCAGGTCTCCCTGCCCTAGTCTTTGTGTTGACAGAGACCTCACTTCTTAGTCCCTCTCTGTGACTCAGAATCCGGGCTTCTCATTTTCCCACTTAATTTTAGTTATAACTAGAGCTTCTTCCAGGAGTCAGTTTTCTTCCCTTCCCTCCATCACACTGTGCTTGGGATTCTGACGTAAGGATCAGTGAAGCGTGTGGCTCTGGCCCGGGCCCCCCACTCTGGAGATACTCTAGTCTCAGAGTAAAACTTCTGGGTAAAAGGACAGTTCACCTTTAAAGGAGGTGGCTTTCCTGGTTTTGCTTGTTTAACTTACTGCACTCAGGGACGGTCAGAACTGGCCCTGGAACACAAGACTCTGCTTCCCCGCTTTAGGAAATGTGGTCACTACAGGAAAGAACATTGCGTCCTACAGTGTCTTTTATCACTCAAGGTGAATGGGGTGACTTATTACACCACTTAGACTCACAAACAGTCACACAGAGAAAAAGACCCTCATTAAATCTGCAGTCTGAAATTAGGATTTGTATTGGAATTTGCTTCCGTGCTAAACTGCTGTTCAAGGATCCCAAACTCAAATGTTTGTGGATGAAAAGCAGGTGTCTGGAAGGTGTGAGCTGGCTCAGGGGTCTGTAGCAAACCCCGCCTCTGTCTGCCTTTTCCAAAGGACAACAGCCACTCAGCCCCAGCTGCTGCCACAAATGAAGGCGACCTGACTTCTCAGGGTGAGGTTGCCAGTCCAGGTTCTTTTGTGAAATCTCCAGATGTTCACATGTTGGTAACTAATCCCATTAAACAGTCACGACAACAAACAATGCCAGCCAAGCGAGACGGGACAGAGTCACAATTTCAATTTCGCTTCATCTAAAGAGATTTCAGTGCCTTCTGTTTCTTGAATGGTTTTTTGTTTTGTTTTATTTTGTTTTTAAAAAACAAAACCGTGTCTCTGAGACGGCAAAGATTTCGACAAAGATTTGACTCTTGAAGGTCACTGTCTGCTTGGCCCCCTCCCTGGGGGAGGCTTCCCCAGAAAGTGATGTGACTCTGCTTTCTTCCCAAGGACAGGCGCTCCTGCAAGCACTGAGCACAAGGATCCCCGGGGCATAGCTACTGATGATGACACACAAGTAGGCGTTCCTACAAAGCTCTAGCTGGTGAATCACTCCAGACTGGAATGACTTCAGGGCTGGCCCTTTAAAACTCATGCATGCTGCCGGGCAAACTCCTCCTCCAGGGAGGTTCCTTTAAATGAGAGCCAGCCGGCTGGGCCTCCGTTTTACACCCGATCAATACCTGCAATTGAGGTTTCCTCACCGGGAGGCAGCAGCCTGTCAGCATGGCTCAAGCGTTTGTGAACAGCAAGATCCAGCCTGGGAAGGTGGTCGTGTTCATCAAGCCCACCTGCCCCTACTGCAGAAGGACCCAGGAGCTCCTCAGCCAATTGCCCTTCAAACAAGGGCTTTTGGAATTTGTCGATATCACAGCCACCGGTGACACCAACGAGATTCAAGACTATTTGCAACAGCTTACAGGAGCCAGAACGGTGAGTGTGGGGTTTCGTTCTCAAAGGTTTCAGAAAAGGGTCCCAGATTCCTCTTCTCGGGGCTGTGAACTGGGTACGCCTGTGCCTTTCTCTAGGACGCCGCTAGGGCTCCGTCACTCAAGACGACGGGAGGGCTGCTCGGGGTGGGGGAGGGCGCCGGAGAGAAGACACTGCTTCCTTGAATGGGCGGCTGGACTGTGGCCAACGTGGCTCTCAGTTCAGAGCAGGGAGCACTGCTGATTGTGCTGGGCGTCAGGGTCAGTGGGCCCAGCAGCTATCCGGGAGTCACCGAGCAGCTATCTGGAGTCTTTGTTTTAAGCACTGCCGAGAAATGACAGTTTGAGTTTGCAGGGCTGGGGTGGAAGGAGGGGTGGAGGGGCCACGTGTGATCGGTACATTTCTGTTGTTGAACAAGAATCGCCTGCACTCTTTCCTCTGTGTTCACGTGGCCAAGCGGGATTTGCTATCCTTCAATCTCTTCTCTAGGCTCTTTAATCTTAACCTAATCAGCTCATTCTCCCATACCCTATCTAATTCCTCCCACTGGAAAATAATGGCTCATTATTGCTCCTTGTTCTAA
Source organism: Vicugna pacos (assembly GCF_048564905.1). Classification (NCBI taxonomy): domain Eukaryota; kingdom Metazoa; phylum Chordata; class Mammalia; order Artiodactyla; family Camelidae; genus Vicugna; species Vicugna pacos. The sequence continues at coordinate 55,885,500 of NC_132989.1, forward strand.
ATGAACAAGGTACTTCCAGGCCTGTCCTATAGGGAGTACAGTGGCCAGAGTTCCGGCTGGCTCTCACAATGGCTTGCTGGTGACTTCCTGGCAAGTCACCACCTCTGTGACTTTCAGGGACCTCCTGGCTGCAAGACCAGACTGCAGTAGGCAACCTCTGTGTCCCTTTTGCTCTGAATAGACAGTGGGACCCTAAGAATGGCTCTCCTCTATCTGAAAATGCTTCCTCTTCCTCAGCACCTATGGCTCCTGGTGGGATGGCCAGCCAACCAGATCACCAGTATCAGTTCAGGTGCTGGGGATGGTGAGTGATGTCCCACCAGCTCACCCAAGCACCTTTCAGGATGCACATCCTAAGGACACATATTCTAGTTCAAGTTTAGTTTGACTTACAGGATTTTCTCTGGGTTCTAGGTGTCAAGCATAGGAGGTTGTCTGTCCCTAAATCTGGTCAGAAATCGGCATTCTGGTGCAGAGGGAGGAGAAACATGCTACCCTGTTGCTTCCAGGGCCCCAGCTGTGAGCTGAGGCCCCTCATCTCTGGAAAGTCTGGGAGTGGACGACAGTGGTGAGAGAGCCTCTTGCTGCTTGGCTGGACCACCAGCTGCACAGGTTGCTCGGGTCCTGACAGAAGGGCAGTGCCAGTATTCCACAGCCCCCACAGTGATCGATCCCTCTCAGCCAGTGCTTCCCAAATGTTGCACATTAGTATCACCTGAGCAACTTTAAAAATTATCCCAATGCCCAAGTCACACCTCAAGCCAATTAAATCACAATATGGGAGGTGGCAGCCGGGCATCAGCAGTTCTAAAGATCCCTAGGTCATGGATACAACCATTGAGTCTTGAGTAAGTTCTGGAGATGTAGTGTCCAGCATGGTGACTACAGTCAGTAATACTGTACTGTAGGCTTGAAATTTGCTGCGAGATTAGATCTTAAGTGTTCTCATACACGCTGTGTGTTATTAACTTGAATGCAGTAATCATTTCATAATACATATATATATATCAAACTGTGATATTGTACACCTTACATATCCACAAATTTGTAAGTTATACCTCAATAAATCTGGAAGTGAAAATAGAGTTTATTCCCCATCAAAAAAAAAAAAGATCCACAGGTAATTCCAATTTACAAGTTTTGGGAGCTACCTGTTTCAGCTTGGAAGCATCCATTCTCCAGCCAGAAAAGCAAACCTCTTCATGCATTCATTCAACTGTTTGCTTTTTGTTTTCATTTCTTTGTAAAGCAACACTTTTTCTTGTAGTGATCTTTTAAGTTTGGTTTTGAATTTTTAAAAATATTTTTAACAGGTTCTTGAGTCCTGAATGCACCCCTCCAAGAGGAGGAACAACTCCTTCAAAGCTGTATACTCCGTGATCCCTACCAGTGAAGGGTTTCTATTTGAAGAGACTGAAAGCTTGAGAGCTGTTGCTGTCTTGCTTATCCCGTGATGCCCTGTGGTGCTGTGCATGCAGCAGGAGCCCAGTGGGACTTGACCGAGTGCAGGAAGATAGGCCTTCATTCAGGCCATGTACTTGGAGAAACTTGCTTAGGTGTTGCTACAGCCACAGCTCCTAGATCAGTGCCTTCACTTATTCCTTCCCTAATGCTCTTTATGTAAATCCAAGTTCCTGACCTCTCTTATTTCCCTTCTCTCTGAAGAACATTTCTGAATACTCCTAACAAGGCAGATCTTTGGGCAACAAATTCCCTTAATTTTTGTTTGTGTAACAAAGTCTTCACTTCTCCTTCAATTTTGAAGGGTAATTTTGCTGGATACAACAAATATTTTTAAGCCCACTATACTAGGCACTTTTCTGGACACTGGAAATACTGCCATGAACAGGACAAACAGAAATTCCTGCCTTTGTGGAACTTACATTCTAGTAAATCTAATAAATAGTATGTTGGAAGGTAGTAAGTGATATGTGCTATGAAGAAAAACCAAGTGGGAAAGGGAAATAGGCTGTAGGCAGCGAGGTTCAGTGTTAACTAGAGCCATCAGGGCCTCACTGACTTAAGTAGATCTCTAAAGGAAGTGAGGGAGCAAGGCATGAAGAAATTTAGGGGTAGGGCATTCCAGGCATAGGAACAGCGAGTGCAAAGGTCCTGTGGCAGAAGCATGCCTGGCCAGGAGGCCTGTGTGGGTGGAGCATTATGAGTTAGTAGATGAGATCCGAGAGATCATGGGTTATAAGTTGGCAAGGTCTTCCAAAGTATCTTAAGGACTGTGCTTGTGCTGGGAGATAAGATGCCAAAAAAAGGGTTCTGAGCAGAGTAACTCTATCTGACTTAGTTTTGGTGACCGTGGGGAAAGGAGACTGTAGGAAGGCCAGGGTGAGGGTTGAAGACGCAATCAGGCAATCTCTAGGGCAGAGTTTTGTGCACAGTCTGGCACAGAAGCTGGGAGACATCTGGAGCCTAGAGCAGTAATTCTGATGAGAAATGATGGTGGCTTGCACCAGGGAGTATCCGAGGGAATGCTGAAGAGTGTTGGGCAGCAGCTAGTAGCAGCTGCCGAATAACCCTAGAGCACAGAAGATGCCCCCAGCTGGGGCTGGAGGAAACCCCCAGGGGAGTCAGGGCCCCAGTGTTCCCATGCTTGCTTTGCTGGTGGTGGTTCTCTGCTTCTGAACAGTAACGGACTCCAGTTCCTCCAAAGAGGGAGACGGCTGCCAGGAGGCGAGGGCACAGAGGACACGTCTCCTCTTCCTTCCTCAGCTATGTCAGCCGCTTCCTGTTTTGTCACCACAGCCCCCACGCTGTCCTGTTTAGCCTGCTGTTCAGTGCCGTCTGGGGGAGCCGGGAACCAGCGTGGTCTGAGGAGGTTTTGCTGTTGTCTAGCCTAGAGGGTGGGTGTAAGGGCAGCGGGGCCTTTCAGCTCTCAGGCAAGCCAGCTTCTGTGCCAGACGGTGTGCACAAAACTCTGCCCGGAGACTGCCTCATTGTGTTTCAGGGCCTGTCTCGTGCGGCTGGAGGCTGCTACGGAGCTGTGGGTTTCCAAAGCCTCGTTATCCTGGGAGGAATGAACTGCCATAGTGCCAATCAGCAGTTTGCAGAAGTGATCCCTGGAGCAACCGAGTCAGTGTCACCTGGGAACTTGTCAGAAATGCAAGATCATAGGCTGCAATCCAGGTCTCCTAAATCAGAAACTTGGGCGGGACAGGGAGCAGAAATCTATGCTTTAACAAGCCATCCATGGTTCTGATGCACATTCCAGTGTGAGAACTGCTGTCTAAGGAGGGGGCTCCTTATTCCTCAGGGCCTTCTCTCCACCTGACTTAACTCAAACCCCCTTGGCCAGCACCCCGTCAAAAGTGCAGATGTGGCAAGTGGTAGGAGGGGTGACAACTGCTCAGTTCTTTTTGAAAATATAGAAGTGCAAGAATGAACATATCTCTTCCTTATTTCAAGCTCAGATGATTTTTATTCCTTTAGGAAATGCCTTCGACAGAAAGGGCCCTGCAATGTAATGACAGTTGAATTACAGGAGGATTCTGTTCTATTTACTGTTACTGCTGACAACAGCCAAGTGTTTCTGGGGAGACCAGAAGCCAGGAGGCCCCCAGCACTTTGGGGAAGTGCTTTATTGGCTCTACCAGGATCCAGGGGAAAGCTTAGGTTTCTGACCTCATCTTTCTGGGCTATTCTTTCAGCTGATTAAAGAGTGTTGCCTTTAGGGTGCTTCTATTTGCAAAGCCCCCACCCCGGCGTGCAGTGCGGTGGGGAGCGGGGGAGACAGGCAGCATCTTCGGAGACTGAGGAGGACACGACCAGGCTTTCTTGCTGGAACGCAGTCCTGTGTGTTCTGCCCTACTCTCAGGACACAGGAAACAGCCATAGAAACATGGTGCAGGATTCTTTTTATTTTTGGCCTTAATTGTGAAAACCTACTTCCACCCAGTCCCCCTTCTTAATAAAAATACAGTAAGGACTTATCTGAAATAATTCAGCCCTCTTCCTCAGCTCTCACTTTTTTAAAAAATTCATCTGAACACGCACACCAGTGTTCATAGCAGCGTTATTTATAATTGTCAAGATACGGAAGCAATCTAAATGTCTAACAGATGAATGGCTAAAGATGTACATATAAACAATGGAACACTACTCGGCCATAAAAAAGAATGAAATGTTGCCATTTGCAACAATATGGATGGACTCAGGGTATTATGCTCAGTGAAATAAGTGAGACAGAGAAAGACAAATACTGCATATCACTTAGATGTGGAATCTAAAAAATAAAACTAGTGAATATAATACAAAAGAAACAGACTCACAGATACAGAGAACAAACTAGTGGTTACCACAGGGAGAAGGAAGTGGGGGGGGACAGGGGTCAGGGATTAAGAGATACAAACTACTACAAATAAAATAAGCTACAAAGGTATCTCAGACGACCCAGGGAATATAGTCAGTAACTGTATAATAGCTATAAATGGAATATAACCTTTAAAAATTGTGAATCACTGTGTTATCCACCTGAAACTTGTATATCAACTATACCACAATTAAAACAATTCATCTGAATTACTATGCATTCTGGGGAAAATCTAAAGCTCTAAAAATGACTCTTACTGCCATCTTTCACCTCTCCTGCCCCTTCTGGTACGTTCCTAGTGTTCCTGCTTGCTCCTGACCGCTCGGGGGACCTGTACTGTGCTTGTTTCTTCACTGCAGTCAGCCTTTCTGTAGCATCCTTGGCCTGGAATTTGTCTGAGCCACAGTAATAGGATTCTCCCCATCCAGGATGCCAAGGGCCCTCTGGAATCCTGGCATGTGCCCTACCTAGCAGCAGGGAGCGAGCCCCAGTGTGACTCGAGATAAACACACTCAGCAGGTAGAGTGACTGTGTCCGCCTGGGGGACCCACCCACTCCAGGTGTGAAAAAAGCAGACATGTGTCCTTGCTCCCAGAGCTGCAGCACTTGCATAGCTTAGGATGGGCGAGATATTTAAGGAGGAGATTCAGATACCACCACCCCTTCCCCAGCTGAGGACAGAGCTCACAAAAGAGAGAGAGGACTCTAATAAACCGTGAGTCTAAAAATCAGGGACAGAGAACTGCTGCAGATAACTTCCCAGCTGCATTTAGAAACAAACTCCTTCCTGGTTACCATGGCTCAGTGTACAGGCTCAGGTGTGGTCCCAGCGGCAAAGAAACCAGAATTCAATCAGGGAGGTCCAGCTGCAGCCAACCAAAACTCTTTCCCTGAAATGAGCTTCTGGAGAGTAAACTTTCTAAATCTCTGACAAGTGAGACAATCTCATACACAGCACACTCAACTTGAAAAGCATCTTGGCTTAAAAACATTCTTGAATAATTTTATGCTGGTAATAAAGTTCTGACCTGAAAGAGTGTACATGAAGAGTTTGTAAAGTGATTTGAAAGGTTTTGGATCACGGGAAATATTTAGAGGAAGGATAAAGTATCATTCTTTCTCATCTAATAATGAAGTTCCTTAAATGTCTTGGCTTGTTTGCTTTTTTAGGTACCTCGGGTCTTTATCGGTAAAGAGTGTATAGGTGGATGCAATGATCTAATGAATATGCATGAGAGAGGGGAACTGCTGATGCGTCTAAAGCACATTGGAGCTCTACAATAATTGTGAGTGACTGGTGTCGCAACGCTGGGCCAGGAACACCAGGAGATGGTGGAATTCTACTGCTGTGTTTTATTGTAATTTACAGAGGCACTTTGGCTAGGGCAAAAATGATCTGGGATGATCTGAGAAACTGATGTCATGTCTGAGTTTCCCATTTTAAAAATATTGATTGTGTCAATGGGAGGAAACTGTTTCACCCAACCTTCATTTAACAAATATTTATTTAGCACTTACTATGTGCCAGACACTGTACTTGGCACTGGGAACACAGAAATGAACAGAAAGACAACATGGAATTTATATTCTAGAAAAGTAGACAGGTCAAAAACAAGAAAGTAAATAATTTCTGAAACAAATGAATGTGGTAGAACATGGCAGGGGGTGGGGAGCAAACTTGGCTAAGATGGTCAGGGAAGGCCTTTCTCGGGGCTGGCTAGTTGAACAGAAAGGGACAGCCATGTAAAGATGAGGCAAAAGAGTTTTTCAGGCAGAAGAAATAGCAAGTACAAAGGCCCTGAGGTGACAAGTGTGGAATATTCAAGGAACAGAAAGCAAGCAAGAGCAGACTGAGTGAAGGGCAGTAAGAAGGGAAAGTGGAAACAAGTGTTCCTGAGGCTGGAACACACAGGCCATGGTAAGCAACTTGGATTCTCCTAAGTGCAATGTGAAGTCAAGTTAATTTTTGCTTTACCTGGGTTCATGCTGCGAATCAGTTCAATCTAATTGGCTTCCAAAACAAGAGAGCAAAGTTTTCTAAAATTGTAAGCTGAAGGAGATCTTTGGATGAATGGCAAAACCACAGGGTGATGAACTCTTCAGAAAGGAACAAAGATATTTTGGGGGTCTGATGGGCTCCCCTCCCCTCAGCTCTTGTTAGCTCAGCTAGTTTTGAACCAGACCATGCCACTGACTCATTTGTGGAAAGACTCAGTGTTTCTTTAGCCAAAGGAGAAATTTATGGTGCTTAAATCAAAATGTTCTTTGAGCCGTATTTATTGCCCATTAATTAATAACTAACCCTTGAGCAATGAGTACATATAATTTGTGAAGGTTACTCAGAACAGCAACAGAAGTGAAAAACAAGATCTGAAAAATGCAGCTGAATCCCTCGAAATAAAAGTCAGTATTATCAAACTTTCATCACAATTCTGCATCATCATTACACCAAGTGAACACTATGTTTGGGTTAGATTTCTGGCCTCACCCCATGCACTAAAGCACTCAAAACCCAGTTAACTGTGGTACCAAATGTTTCCTACTCTGGAACACTTTTTAGCAATTTAGGCTTAGATTAATGGAACAAAACTAATGACTTTCCTGGGAAGGTAGGAAATACCATTTCCCCAACTTCCTCTATGTTGGGATGGGCATGAGAGTCCCCCATATTCACTGGGTCTCTTTATTTGCATCGTCCTTCATAATTATATGCTCTCAGTATTTTACTGGCAACTGCATCTCCAGGCCATCTGTAACCGATTGTGTTTAAAAAGCAAGAGTAAGTGTTCAGGTGATGAAAGGGAAGTGACGAGTATTGATTTTTCCAAGGAAATTCAATTCTTTTTTTTTTTTTTTCTCCCCTAGCAGAGCAGACCCCAGGCTGATACGCCCTTGAAAGCTGGACAGCATTGCAGATAATGACAGCACTTGGCTGGTGTATGGATCCGGGGCTACTTTTACCCAGCTACAGCAGCTATTTACTTAAAATTCTGAAACATGTTAACCAAAAAAAGGGAGTGGGTTTTGGTGGGGCAAAAACAGCCTATTCTTCTTTTGACTCAGTATTTAAAGCGGACCAGCTTGCCCCAAACCACAGGTCTGAGAAGTTTGATGGATGTCTTGGGATTCTTGTGCACTGGCCCTTTGGGTTCCAAAAGACTGTAAGCTTTGGTTTAGGATTTACTGGCTGACCCAAAAGATGCTCTTTCTCTTTGGTGCATGTTTCTTTCTAACTATTCTCCATGTGCTGGGACTCTACCTCTTCACCAGTGTTTCTCAACCAAGTTTATCCCAGACTCCGTACCTAGGATGAATCTATAGTTGGTTTTCTGTCCCTGCCCGAAAATGACTTTGTTGAGTTTGACTTTATGGAGTTTGTATTATGAAATCAATAGGTATTGTGAATGTGCTCTCTCGAACTTCGTGTGTCTCCCCAGTCACCATCTCCACCCACCCCATCCTACCCTGAGAGTCACTGCTGTGAACTAGTGTTTTTAACCTTGACCACTCAACAGATGTCATAGGAAATATTCAACACTTCATGAAGGGTCTGAGCACCCAATTTGAGAGACATCACATGAAAGGTGAAGCATGTTGGTCCTCACTTGGTGCTACAAGGATCAGAGGTACAAGTGGAGATGCTGTGATCAAGTGGCTCTGTTATGTAAGACGGTTGTCCAGGGCATCCCGAACAAGTGCGTATTAATTTGCTTACATTATGAATAAAAGTAAAACAAAATTTTAAACATTATCATGGAAAACTTACAGCCCCCATCCCAAAGACTGTGTATGTGAAAGTAGCTAAATTTGGGAAACACTGTTCTAAATGATTTTCTTTCTCTCCTTTCCCACCCTCACCCCATTCTACTAAAATTTAAGAATCTCTTATTATGAAGTCTGTCCTAGAATTGCAAGATTAATTTCCTTCTGTAGTCTCTACTGTGAATGGTTAATTTCTTTTCTAATAGAGGTACCCATGGATCACACAGTCATTTTTGTCTAATTCTTTTCTATGTTCTCCAGACCTTAAGGGATGGTATTAATGCAAAATATACCAATTTAAAGCTTTTTTTCATGTCTGTCCCCTACGATTATAAATAAAGGCACATGCTATTGTCTTTCATTGAGTACAAATGGTTGGTGTAATTTTTTTAATTTCATATTGAAATAACAAATAATTTGAGTATTTCAACACTAGCCCATCAAATAACCTTTAGGATTCAGTAACAGTCTTTCATTTCACATTCCATTTTTCCATTTTACCTAATACTCTTGTACTTTAGGCTTCCTTTCCCTTCCTTTATGGACCCTAATTTCTCCCTTCAACTGTGGGTGATCAAGCAGGTTACACACTGCACAACACTGAATGCCACCCCTGAGCCTGTGCAATGTGCAACCTGCATGGCCCCTGATCCCCTCCAGACCATTTGCCTGCTCTTTTTCTCACATTTCTGTGTCCTTGCTTGTATTTCTTGCTCCTGAGATCCCATTTCTTTGTTCCTCTTCCAAACTCCGCTTTCAACACCTGATTTACAGATGGTCTCCCCCGTGCCTACCCTCTCCTCTCACTGCCTTTTGACTAAAAAAAAGCCATTTTTCCCTCTTCTGTAATCCTAATGTACGCTGCATATAGCTACACCACAACTCTCACCAGGTTGTGTTGTAGTTAATCATCTGTATTGGTCTCTTGCCAGATTCAGAAATACTTAAAGGCAAGAGCCTCAATTTAAAAATCTTTGTATGCCCAGTTTCTAGCACAGAGGATCTATTTTATCAAAGCAATACATGTGGTTTAAAATGTCAAACAACGCTAAAATTCTTTCCCACCTCACTCCTACCAAACCCCAGTCCTGGTCACACATGTATCAATTTCACAGGTGTTTAAACTTATTTAGAAATATTGTAAAATGTGTTAAGATATGTATGAGAGTGTGTAGAATGCATATTTCTATTTAACACCCAAGTATCTGCCTCCTAGGTAAAGAAATAAAGCATTTATATAACATCTTGCTTCTAAGATACCTTGGAGGTTCATGTGCCCCTTCCAAACATATCCCCTTCCTCCCTGTACAGAGGTAATCACCTGTTTGTTTTTGTTGCAATGATTTTGATGCTTTATAGTTTTACTCTGTACAATATCTCCAAGCAAGACATTTTAGTTTTGAAAAGCAATGGCAAACAACAATCTAGTTGTGTAACGAAAGGGCAAACATTATCAGATGGGCAATCTAGTTGTGTAACGAAAGGGCAAACATTATCACAATCAGATGAATGGCTCCGGGAGGCCAGCTGAGCAGAGGCTCTGAGTCACAGACTGGCTCCTGTTTCCTTGGTAGTTTACCAGAGAGGTGGTCCTGAGTGAGTCCTTGGAAACACTGGGAACCCCAGGATTGGGGAGGCTGTTGAATGAACAGGTACAGGGCATCCCCCCTAGAAACAGTGGTGGAAGTCGGCCACTCCGCAGCTGCTGCTTCCATGGCCCACCTGCAGCTTTCAGGAGCAGGTGAAAGCACATCTCATCTGCAGGAGTGTGGCACCCCCTCAACTGGCCAAGGGTGCGGCATGGAGAACAGAAGTGCCGTCAATACAAGGCAGGGTAAGTACAGAAAAGGGCCTGCTTCAGGCTCATTTAAGCATTCTGTCCTCAAGTTAAAAAAAAAAAAAAGGCACAAGATTGCTCTCAACATGTGGAATTTCACAGCTCCATTCTGGACTCGGCCATCTGAGCCCAAGCCCAGCTCTCTTCCTGGGATCTCCCGTTACTATCACCCTAGGGATTTCGCTTCCCTCCATCCTGGGTTGGATCTCCTGTTTCCCATACCCCATATATATTTTTGTTACAGCTAAACTGCTGTCACAGAGACGTAATGCTATGACAGAAGCTTTTTTCTAACAGTTCTGGGGCAGGCAGGTGGCTCTGCTCTGTGACATCACCATCAATCCAGAGGTTGTATGCAGCACTAACGTTCACACCCCATGGGCCAAAACTTAATCTTTGGCCCCACTGAGCTGCAGGTAAGGCTAGGCAATGGTGTCCCTGCTGGGAACCCCCTGCCCAGCTAAAACTCAGGGAGGTCTACACCAGAAGAAAGAAGGAGAGGAAACACCTTCTCAGGAAGTCTTCCCACATCATACTATTTAACATTTCACTTGGCAATCTCTATCCTTAGTCCTTCTTTATTTTTCTCTATAGCATTTATCACCTAACATGTTGTATAATTTGTTTATTTATTTTATTTACTGTCTGTCTTCACCACTAAAATGTGAGTCCCCTGAGACCAGGATTTGTGTCTATTTATTTACTGCTATATCTGCAGCATCAAGAAGATTGTTTAAAAAAAAAAAAAGAGATTGCACATAGTAGGCACTTGATAAATGTTAGGTGTTTGAATGAATGAGTGAGTGAATGAGTGAATGAATGATTAGATGCAGATTACCCAACTATTAGCTCCTGGATGTTTTTCTTTGGAGCTGTTTGGTTTCTCCAGTTTTACAGCTGGGAGTCAGGCCTTGCCACCAGGTTCTGGCTGCCGAATAGGGTAAAGGGATCTGGCAGCCCCCTGGTCAGTGTGCAGGCTCTCATGTCCTCTATCTTCTAGTGGCTTCTTGCTGAGTAATTCTGTGTGGTATGCATGGATAGAAAGCACTATCGTCCAAAGAACACCAAGAAGTTGGCACAGGGGGTTGGCAGAGGGAAGCAACAGAAATAACTAGGCAAATAAATTCACAGCCAGAGCTCTATTTTTTCTGTTTACTCTAAGAAGTAAGTGATTCAATCTCCACGTGTCTCATTTCAGTAACTGTCTTCAGTCTGCCCCTTCCAGCCTGGCCCCTGGAGTGGGACGCCTGACAGCCATTCTTCCCAATTCAAGGTTGTCAAAGATGCGTAAATGTGTCTGTGTGGTCTAGACCACACTGTTGATACACCCAGTATTATTAGGCCATTATCTTGACATGTGGTTATAAGAGGAAGCCATGCTAATTCACTGTGTCATACAATTTTTAGTGGGTCCTGGGAAGTATTTCAAAGTGTTGGGCTCCTGAGGTATTTTAATTAAAATTGCTTTGTTATATTGATAGTGATCTTGTCTTATTAAACACATTGGACATTTGAAGGGGCAGAATTTAATCTTACTAATTAGTAGAAGAGAATTCTGGCCTGGTCTCTTTAAGCGTAAGTGATATTTAAACACCGGTCTATATTTACACACAGATTTCTATTTCCTGTCCCAGGTGACTTTTCTGGCAAGCTGTGCAGAGCTAAACGGGGAAGGAGAGATGAAGAGGTATAGGAGAGCCAATGACAGCGCCAAACTTTGCGTAACCTCTCTGGGATTGCACCTAGTGCTCCTGGGGTTTTATTCCTAGTGGCTCTTCCTGGTCGTTGGGGTCCTCCCACCTAGCAGAGCTGGAGCCTCTCTGGATGCTTGTAGGAGAGGGCGGAGCAGCTGCCCCTCACTCTTCTCTTGTGTGCCTTGTGAAACTTGGAATAGTTCATACATAAAATTGCAGGTGGTTTTTAAGGTGGGGAGGTGGGGGTTTGGCACTGCCTTTCCTTATTATTCTGCCAAGTCATCCTGAGGACTGAGGACGGATGCTCTTTAATATGATTTGCCCTGGCTCTAACTCTGGTGAGATTACAGGGACCAGAGGGCCCACTCTAGGAGTGGAGGACAGACAACTCCTGGGAAAGCCAAATCAGAGAACTCAGCTAGAACCTGTCCCCCAACACCGAGCTGTTTCCCAATATCTAGAACACACTCCCGCATGTGTGGCAAGAGTGGGTGTGTAAGGCTGCCTCTGAGTGCCCCTAGTCAGCCCACTGATCAGAAGCCTGGAGACTGGAGAGGGCCAGAGAGGGCAGGGGAAGACAGGACAAGTCTCGGGCTGACTTCATAAAGGGAAGAGTGTGGGTGGCCCTAGAAACACCACAGGCTGACCAGACGGGAGCCCTGGTTCTCCCCACCCAGGAAGCCTGAGGCAGGCTGTACCAGTGAGGGTACAATGTGGCCTTAGAGCACTTCTGAAGCCAAGTTACCCCACCCCCTTGCATTCAGGTGCAGCCCAAGGGTTGATGAACTGTCCTTAACCCGACTGAAGAGATTCCCCTTGCCCAAATGGATGGATCAATAGATGCAAAGTGCTCCCTTAAATGCCCCCGAGCTGGCAGGAGAAGGAAATCCCCCCTGTGTCAGCATCTGAGGAGTGAGGGAGACATGTTTCCACTAACAGGATGGTCTTCAGTATGAGGACCCTTTCTCCACTGATTATCCTTTGACTACAGGAGAGTGGGTCCTGTGACCTGCAGAATGCTGGGGTGCCTGAGGGTTAGTGAGAGGGTCAGAGAATGTACATGGACATTCTGATTTTCCACAGGTGTATATAACGAGGTGCCACTCCATGTACCTTTCACTGCATCCATGTTTTCTAATATTTTCATATAGGTGAACAACAGGTTTTCCCAGTTAAAAGTTTTCTTGGTTTGTTTTCTTACATGGCAGTAGCAGCAGGGAATAAAACATTAATTCATTTAAAGGATCACTGCATGTACATATAATTATGCAGTCAAAACATTTGCTTTTTAAAAAAAATCCCAACATTCATAATAACTTTTGATTATTATTGCTGTGTGAGTCAATGGCTAAAGCACAGTGACTACACGTGGAGAGGCTGTGCTCTGCCCCATCTTCTGGTATGGAAAATAGAAATAGAAAGGGAGTCTGCGAATTTGGAAATACGGGAGACACTGCCCTGTACCAAAGAGAGGGCTAACACTGGTGGCTCTCAGTCTTCCTACCTATACAGATCAGAATCTAAAAAACAGCTGTAGTGTATAGGCAGTATCAAAGAATGGTTAACTCATACCAAAGTCAAGGTCTGAGGTATGCCCCGTGTTTCCTAGGCATTTTAAAGAGGCTATGTAACACCTGCACGGGCTGAAACAGGTGAATGTGAGAGTCTGCAAGGTACGGTGATGGAAGCTGAGAGAGACCCAGCTGCACTCACTGGGTGCCAAGCACTAAGTTTGGAACATGTTCTCACTCACGTGATCCTCACAGCAGCCCTACAAGCCAACTACTGTCATCATCATTTCCATTCTAAGAAGGGAAAACTAAGGCACAGAGAGGTAGGTTAAGCTGCTCCGGGTCTCTCAGCAGAGCCAGGATTTGAGCACAGCAGGCTTCCAGGAGCACATTCTCAGCAGCACTCTGCCTTTAACCAGGCCTCTCCTTGTAAAGGGGAACTACCTGCGTTTCCTGGTTTACCTGATTGACTGAAGAAGGGCCTCCCTGGGCCTCTGGGCTCAGAGCCACAACCTCAAGAGATGGTTTGATAGCTTCCCCAGCACAGACTGTCCCTTAGCTCAGTGTTTCTCAGGGTAGGATCTTCAGAACACTGGGTCCGCCGCACGTTAAATTTTACACGAAGAAAGGGGCTCCGTGGTCAAACATGTTTGGGAAATGCTGGGCCACACGATATGCTGGCCTGCAGGGCTTGCGCTCACGTGGAGAGCCCAAGCCTTTTATCTGATAAACTTTAAAAACTCATGCTACTGAGGACTTCCAGTCTCCAATGCGACACCTGGGAAGCCTGGAAAGTTGCCACTCCATCCTAACAGAAAGGAAGCTGAACAAACAGAAAACTCAAGAACTCTTCTTAGATCTGTAAGAGAAGTGAGGTCATAAGGCAAACTACTGCCCCCCAAACTGAAGACAATGCCAGGCAAATACAGAGAATCTCAACTCACCAGAGCAGAGAGCTCCGTGAGAGCTAGCGCTGGGGGAGGGAAACCGCTGTAGTTATCAACTAACAGCTGGAGGCTCCGAGTGCACAACTCTCAGAGCTGAATACCAGGGCCACCTGGTCGTCTGGGCCCACACTACTGTGAGTTAGAACCTGAAGTTCTAACGAGGTTCTCGCAGTGAATATGGAGGAAAAATCCTCGTGCTTTCAGCAGGGAAGGGGAAAGGGAACCATTTTCAAATAGGCCAGAGCATTCTGTTCTCCTTAACAAAGTCTGTTCTCAAGAGGTAACCACTGTTTAACCAGAGCCTAACATGCTGGGGTTTTATCAGAGCCAACTGACCTGGGGGAAAGAAAAAACTCAGCTCCAGTCCCCTCTGGCCTTCCCAGGAGAAAAGGGAAATTCACAGCTCCATTCTAGCCATCCTACTCTCAGGCAGGGCCCCCCACCCCTGGGTGTGGGGACTAAGGTGGACTCAGTGAGGCTCAGTCCAGAAGCACAGGCTCACTAAGAACTGAGGCCTAATCAAAGGACTGGGATAGGCTTCCCTCCCTCCACAAGTCTTCCCGCCACATTACTAATAGCCTATTTACAGCAGTCACCCAGTGCATTGTGTAGAACTATCAGGGGAAAATTACAAGGTACATTAAAAGGCAAAAAACACAGCTGGAAGAGATAGAGAAGCATTAGGCAGGGATGTTGGAATTATGAGACTAGGGATGTAAAACAGCTAAGATGAACACACTAAAGGCTCTAATGGATAAAGTAAACAGCATGAACGAACGAATGGGCAATGTTAGCAGAGAGATGGAAATTCTAAGAAAGAACCAGAAAGAAATGCTAGAGACCGAAAGCAGTGAGCCCAACCAGATGTTGTGTACAAGAACCCCATTTAAAGACACATACAGATTAAAAGAAAATGAATGGATAAAGATATACATGTCAACACTAATCAAAAGAAAGCAGAGCAGATTTCAAAGCCAAAAAAGTTACCTCCTAATTTTAAGCAGGGCAGACGTCAAAGCAAAGAACGTTATCACGGATAAAGAAAGGCATTACATAAAGATAAAGGGATAAACTCTCTAAGAAGTCATAATCCTTAACTTGCTGTGCCCAACAACAGAGCATCGAAATACATGATGCAAAAATGGACAGAACTACAAAGAACAGCAGATGATTTCACTATTGAAGTTGAAGACTTCAACACTCTTCTATCAGAAATGGGTAAATTCAGCAGGCAGAAAATGAGTAAGGTTGTAGTCAAACACACCATCACCACCAATCAGCTGGAATAATCAGCATCTTATAGACCATATCCAACAGCAGAATACACATTCTTCTCAAGTTCACCTGGAACATTCACTGAGATAGACCATACTCTGGGACATAAAAACACAGTGACAAATTTAAAAGAACAGAAATCATACAATGTCTGCTCTTGACCTCAATGGATTAAACTAGAAATCAACACAAAAAGATATCTGGAAAATCCTAAAATACATGGGGATTAAACAACACTTCTAAACAACACATGTGTCCAAGAAGAAATCTCAAGAGAAATTTAAAACACTTTTTACCTAAATGAAAATGAAAAGACAGCTTATCAAAATTTGTGGGATACAACAAAAGCAGTCTTTACAGGGAAATTTATACCATTAAATGTATATATTAAAAAAAGAAGGATCCAAAATCAGTCACATAAGTTTCTACCTTAGAAAACCTAAAAGCCTCAATTAAGCATAAGAAAAAAAATAAGAATTAGAGCAAAAATCAATGAAATTGAAAACAAAATCAATAAAGAAAAATCAACCAAACAAAAAACTGATTCTTTGAAAAGATCAGTAGCATCAATAGGCCTCTAGTCAGGCTACCTAGGGGAAAAAAAAAAAAAAAAGAGAGAGAGAGAGAAAGAAAGAGAGGACACAAATTACAAATATTAGAAATAAAAGAAGGTACATTACTAGATTCCATGGATGCTAATGGAATAATAAAGGAATACTATAAACAACTCTATGCCTGCAAATTTGGTAACCTAGGTGAAACAGACCAATTCCTTGAAAGACAATTTGCAGAAACTCACACAAAAAGAAATAGACAGTCCAAATAGGGCTGTATCTACTAAAGAAATAGAATCAATAATTAATAACCTTCTAAAACAGAAAGCACCAAGCGCAGATGGGTTCCTTGGTAAATTCTTTTTAAAAAAAATTTTTTATTTTTTATTTTATTTTATGTTAAATAAAGATATTGGGCATTGAACCCAGGACCTCATGCATGCTAAGCATGTGCTCTACCACTGAGCTATACCCACCACCCCCTTCACTGATGAATCTATCAAACATTTAAGGAAGAAATTATATCAATTCTCTACAATCTCTTTCAGAGGATGGAAGCAAAAGTAATACTTCCTAACTCATTCTATGATGCAGCATTACTCTAATAGCAAAACCAAAGACTCTGCAAGAAAACTATAGTGCTCTATGACTCATGAACACAGATGCAAAGGTCCTTGACAAAATATTAGCAAATCAAATCCAACAATGCATAAAAAGAATTATACACCTCAATCAAGCAGATTTATCTCAGGTATGCAAAGCTGGTTCAACACATGAAAATCCATTAATGCAACCAATCATGTGAAAAGGCTTCACAAGAGAAATCACATGATCGTATCTATAGATGTAAAAAAGCATGTGACAAAATCCAGCACTTGTCCATGATAAAAACTCTCAGTAAACTAAGTATAGAGGAGAACATCACCAACTTTATAAAGATCCACAAGAAACCCACAGCTAACATCACATGTAATGGCAAGAAACTTGAAGCTTCCCCACTAAGATCAGGTACAAGGCCAGAATGTTCCTTCCTTTTCAATATTATATTGGAAGCTTGAGCTGATTTATTAAGACAAGAAAAGGAAGGGAAAGGTGTACAGATTGGGAAGGAAGAAATAAAACTGTCCTTATTCATAGATAACATGATTATCTATGTAGAAAATTCAAAAGAATCAACAAAAGAACTCCTGAATAACAAGTAATTATAGCAAGGTTACAGGATACATGTTTAATACATGAAAGTCAATTGCTTTCCTATATACCCGTAATGAACAAAAGGAACTGAAAATTAAAAACACAGTATCATTTATATTAGCACCCCCCCACCCAAAATACTTAGGTATAAACCTAACACAATATACAAGATCTATATGAGGAAAAGTACAAAACTCTGATTTTAAAAAGTCAAAGAAGTAAATAAATGGAGAGATATTCCATGTTCATGGATAGGAAGATTCAACATCGTCAAGATGTCAATTCTTCCCAACGTGATCTACAGATTCAATGCAATTCTAATCAAAATCTCAGCAAGTTATTTCCGGAATTTACAAACTGATTCTAAAGTGTACACAGACAGTCAAAAGGCCCAGAACAGTCAACAGAAAAACAGAGTTGAAGGACTGACATTATGTGACTTCATGACTTACTATAAAGCTAAAGTAATCAAGACAATGTGGTATTGGAAAAAAACAGACAAATAGATCAATGACACAGGACAGAGAGCCCAGAAATAGATTCACATACATAGAGTCAACTGATCTTTGACAAAGGAACAAAGGCAATGCAATGGAGCAAAGAGAATCTTTTCAACAAATGGCACTAGAACAACTGGGCATCCACAGGCAAAACAATGAATCTAGACACAGATCTTACATCCCTCAAAAAACTTAACTCAAAATGGATCACAGATAGAGATGTAAAATGAAAAACTATAAACCTCCTAGGAAATAACAGAGTAGATGTTCTAGATGGCCTTGGGTATAGTAATGACTTTAGATACTGCACCAAAGGCATGTCCCATGAAAAGAAGAGTTGATAAGCTGAACTTCACTAAAATTAAAAAAATTCTGCTCTGTGAAAAGTGTTGGAAGGCAGAGATATTGAATAATATCCTCTGAACTGAGAAGGAACTTTGAGACCAAAAAGCAATGCAGGCAACTCCATAAAGCACAATCATGAAAGTTTATTGTGGGCACTTTCACATAGATAGGAAGGACTGAGTGGATTATGACCAAGAGGCATTCCCAGCTGCTCCCCAC
This sequence comes from Vicugna pacos, assembly GCF_048564905.1. NCBI lineage: Eukaryota > Metazoa > Chordata > Mammalia > Artiodactyla > Camelidae > Vicugna > Vicugna pacos. The sequence continues at coordinate 55,903,659 of NC_132989.1, forward strand.
ACCACCGAAAGGGGTGCAGGGAAATGAAAGGGGCCAAAGCTAAACACAGAATCTGACTACGAGGGAAAATCATATCTGCACTGAGAGGAACTAGGGTTTTCTTCTTCCCCCAGGGGGTCTCATGACCATCTGGTTCAGCAAAAGGCGTTCTTTCAGCTTCATATCAGATGAAGGCCAGGGTGAAAGCTGATAGGGAACCTATATGGCTTGGGTGCATTCCTTGTGAGTAGACTGAAGTGCAGTCCTGCAGAGAGAAGAGCAGTAGGACTGTGGGCCTAAATGGAGCTGACACAGTAGAGTCAGTGTGAGCCAGCCACACAAAGTCACTTACAAGAGAAAGAAAAACAAGCAAAAACTGGGAGAAAGTATGTACAAAAGATATATTTGATAAAATATTGAAATGCAAATTAAAACAACAATGAGATACCACTATAAACCTATGAAAGTGGCCAAAATCCAGAACTATGACAGCACCAAATGCTGGCCAGGATATGGAATAACAGGAGTTCGTTCACTGCTGGTGGGAATGCAAAATGCTACACCCACTTTGGTAGACAGTTTGGTGGGTTCTTACAAAACTAAACATACTCTTACCATATTATCTCACAATTGTACTCCTTGGTATTTACTCAAATAAGCTGAAAACTGATGTCCACACAAAAACTTGCACATAGATGTTTATCGCAGCTTTAGGCATAATTGCCAGAACTTGGAAGCAACCAAAATGTTCTTCAGTAGGTGGTACTGAAAATAGACTGTGACACATCTAGACAATGGAATATTATTCAATACTAAAGAGAAATGAGCTGTTAAGCCATGAAAAGACATGGAGGAAACTTAAAGGCATATTACTAAGTGAAAGAAGACAATCTAAAAAGATTACTTACTGCATGATTCCAACAACATGACATTCCAGAAAAGGCAAAACTATGGAGATGGTAACAATAACAGTGGCTGCCAGAGTCTGAGGGTCAGAGGGATGAATAGGCAGAGCACAGAGGATTTTTAGGGTAGTGAAACTGTTCTGTATGATACATGTTGTTACACATTTATCCAAACCAATACAATGCACAACACCAAGAGTGAACTCTAATGGAAACTATGGACTTTGGGTGATTATGATGTGTCAGTGTGGGCTCATCAATTGTAATTAACATACCACTCTGGGAGGGATGGTGATAATGGGGGAGGCTATATGTTTGTGTAGAGGCAGGAGGTATAGGAGAACTCTAACTTTTGCTTAATTTTGCTGTGAAGGTAAAACTGCTCTAAAAACATAAAGTCTACTAAAAAAAAAAACTATGCTCTTAACCTCACCAAAACCCCCACACATACAAACTTTCATCTTTCTCCCTTCACTGAGATCGAGGAAGAAAACAAACAAAGGATAGCTGGCAGGGAAACAACCTCCCGGAGGGGCATCTCCAGCTTGAAGGGGTGATGTGGGAATGGGTCACAGAGAGTCATAAGCAGGTGAGCTTAACCAGGTCCTAAACCCAGTCTTACTCTTTAGATCCTCCAGATGTACTAGATTAGCACCTGTGATATGTTAGTAGACAACACAGTCCTAAGTATCAGCAAATGTAGAAATGGCATCCTTAAGACTGAGCTCTTTCAGACAGTTCACAGATCCTAGGATTCTCTCTGTTCACTGCAGCAAGCATGCCATGGCTGAAAGCAAACATATGCACAAAAAGGTTTTTTACTTACTCTTCATGGAATGCAGAATTCCCTTGGTCACAAGGCTATATTGTGGGTGTGACATGCTGGGGGTGGGGGAAGGGATAAATTCACAAGTTCACAAAGGGGTATGCAAAGCATTTACTGAAACAAAGTTTTTCAGTTTTTATCCAGTTCTGCTGGCCTTCACCAAACCCATGTCACTGGTTTACAGTGGTTACTGAACCATTTAGAAAACATTTTTGTAGCTACTCATGTTTTTCCTTCCTTCCATCCTCCTTCCCTCCCTCCTTTTCTCTTTTCCTTTCTTTCTTTCCACCTTTCTTTTTTCAGTAGTACTATTCAATAAAAGAATGTTCATCCAAGCTGCCCAGCTCCTACCCAAGAACCAGCCCTGAAACTGCTGTTTCAAGGACAGATTTTTACAACGTGGGACCGAATTCAAATCCTGGTTAGGCCATTTCCTAGCCATGTGCCTGTGGCTAAGCAAATCTCTCCAGCTTGGGCTCTTACTATAAGAGTTAAAAGTAACTAAATTAACTAATTAAATTAAAATTGATTACAAGGAAAGAGGATTAACAGAGATGCCTCACTCCCTGGCTATTGGGGCTGAACAGGCCCTGCAACCTGCTCCCTCTCTCTCGCACACTTGAAACCAGGATATGCTGTTTGTTTTCCAGTCATCAGTCTCAGGTTACTTACTTCAAATATTAACCACAAGGGTGGTGTGTTAACCTCGATAACATTTGAAGAATCATGGTCAGGTTAGACCTTGGAATGTCCAGGGAGGAGGGTGAGGACGAAGGTGGGGGAGAAGTGATGACCTTGATGACTCCTCAACCTTGGAGCCAGGGACACGTCCAGTCTCCATTTGTCTCCATGTGTCTTCCCACCCTGCACCAAGCCAGCAGTGAGTGTGTCACAGCACCTTCAAAGGGAGCATCAGCTCCAGCATTAGCTGGATTGACTTTACATTCTTCTTAGACGGCTTATGGAGGCTGTTTGCTAGTGGGTAGAGCATGTGTGCTTTGGAGTCTGGTCTGAGTTCTTCCCAGCTCTGCCACTTATTAACTACATGGCCTCAGGCCGTCACTCACTGTGCTTATTTTAGAATGGAGATACGGACAGGACATGGTTCACAGGATTGCTGGGACAATGTGACAATACTAATAACCACACAGTGCTAACTCTGTGCAAGACACTGCCTTCAGCACTTTAACGTTTATGACCTCGTTTACTCCTCCCAATGAAACCACAAGGTTGCTACATCCACTACCACCATTTTATAAATAAGCAAACACAGTCCAGAAAGAGGCCACTTCACCTGTCTGAGGCCACACGATAAGACGTGGAGCTGGGATCCGAGTCAACACTGAACAATCTGGCTTCATAACTCGTGTTTAATCACCTCACAAGACTGCTTTTTAATGTTATATACTATCTCTTCTAAAGGAAGTAACATATGCAAAATGCCTGGCACTTAGTAAAACTGCATTAAATAGTAATGTGGAAATAATAAATAATCCTTCTATTTCCCCATGCCCCGCCAGCCTATGGAGTTCATACAAACAATAACAACAGCAATTTCACTTGACAGCTCTGCCTGCAGAACACAAACCCCAAAGTCTCCCAGAGTTATTCCTGGAGTGTCTCCTGTCCTTTCACATTTGCCCTTCCCTGAAGGCCTCGTCCTTAAAAGTCCCTCGACAGTGGGGCTTCACTCTGCTTCCATTGTGAGTATCATCTGCGCCCTGCCCTGGAGCCAAACCTCTCATCAAGTTCCCTGATCCCTAATCATAAATGGGGAACTTGGGTCATAGCAGTTAACATCATCACCTTGGAGACCAGTAACTCTGCTGGGTTCTCCATCAACTGTGTACCACTACATTCAATAGACATTTCTGAAGCAACTATTATGTTATGGAAATGATGCTAAAAAGACATATAAAAATGAACATACAAGCAAATCAGTATGCCCAGACTGTTACCCTATAGCAGCTCAGGAACCCCTGATGCCTACAAGTACTAAGGTCCCACCCAAGATCAGCCTTTCTTGCCATGTCATTAAAAATAATGTGGGCTAGCAAGGGAGGGTATGGCTCAAATGCTTAGCATGCATGAGGTCCTGGGTTCAATCCCCAGCACCTCCTCTAAAAATAAATAAATAAACCTAATTACCTACCCCCACAAAAAAAAAAAAAGGTTGTAAAAGAGAAAGTGTTGTATTGGTGCTGTTGGTGGTGGTGGTGGTGGTGGTGGTGGTGGGTGTGCAGTTTAGGAAAACACCCAAGCAATACTCGATAGTACTTCTTTACTTTAAGTGATCATCTTTAATTTGAATTCTTGCCAAGGAAATTATGTTAACTTTTGCTTCCCATCTAATCAAGGAAAGCACTTGAAATTCACCTGGGCATTGCAGCATTGTAAACTGCCTTTCTACCCATTACCAAGGGTTTTGTCCATGGTCTCTCAAGGATTTTGGAATGGAATTACTCTAGACCAAAATGTCCTAATTTACTCTGGGGCACTTCATTCCTCAGAGGAAGTCACTATAAATTTAGAAAACCAACCCTACTTCTCTTCCAGTCACGGGGACACAGGACCCCAGAACAATGATGTGTCTGGTTCCCCAGGTGACCATCGGGAGAGAATTAGACCAGATTTCTAGGAAAATAGTCTACACAGATTTTAATTTTATGAAAACTGAAACTGAGGAAATTGTAGTTATTTTTCTACAGCCTTAAACTTACTAAAAATACAGGCAAAAGCAAGATACTTCCAATGAGGCGGAGGAAGGGAAAAGCATTCAGAAGCTGGAAACAGGCCTGTGTGAGAGGACAGTACTTACCTGCTACCTGTGAAGAGAGTTCTCAGGGCTCACAAAACTAGTTTAACCAAACTCTGTCCTATAAGACCCTCCAGTTTCAAAAAGATTTTTTATTTACAATTGTGCTCCAATATTTTTCCAATTATTACAGGGAAGTGAAATTTTTCTTTTTTTAAATCAGAAAAAAAAATTTTTAAGGTAGATAATTTTCAGGGGAAAAAAGCATATTCTGAGATAGTAGCAAAATCTGTCATTATAAACAGAAAAGATTGGGGACTCAAATTTCCTGTTTAAAAGTACATGTAGGACTATTTCTAAGTCCCTTCAGAGTTTAATTTTACCTTAATTTATTGAGAATTCAGAGCCTTGCATCGTCTACTGTGCAAAAAGGTACAAGGTCCAGCACTAGGGAAACCCTGAACTCGACAGGGAACTGGGAGGTCAATGACAGTGTGAGGTGAGGACTGCAGGAGGCTTACTGTGTGATTCTGAGAGCGCCTGAGTCCAGCCCCCACATCCTGACCCCCCATCATCGCTCCCCTAACCAACAGAAGTCCTCCTGGGAAGCTCTGTGCAGCCTGATTGCTCCACAGGCCAGGCCTCAGGGGAAACTCATCTTTTGGTCAAACTTTTGTGAAGCAGAATTAGAAAAATGAATGTAGGGAAAAAGAGCTAGAAAAACTATCAAGGAGACAGAGGAGGGGCTTGGGTCTAGAAGCCAAAAGTCACACTGCTGGAGGAGGGGCAGGGGAGCCCCGGAGTCAGCGAGTGCTTCAGATCCAAGGGATCTGGAATTGTTCAATGGTCCTCAAAGCTCACTCTATGGACCAGCAGCATCAGCATCACCTGGGAACTTGCTTCAAATGCAAATTCTCAAGCCCCAACCAAGACTGACCAAATCCAAATTCTGAGACCAGCACCCAGCATTCTGCTTTCAAAAGCCTGCCAGGTGATTTGATGACTGCTACAGTTTGAGAACAACTGGTTTAATGAAGTACTATGTTCAAAGTATTAAGACCCTGCCCAACTCTCCTTAAATGGTATTAAGAGCAAAGGATATAATTTGTGTCACTTTTGTTTAAGAAAGGGGGTGAATTTGTTTCTTTTTGCTGCTGAAAAAATGATCATAACTTAATGGCTTTAAAACAATACAGATTTATTGTCTCACAGTTTTGAAAGTCAGAAGCCCAAAATCAGTCCTACTAGTCTACCATCAAGGTGTTAGCTGGGCTGGTTCTTTCTGTAGGCTCTCGGGGGAGAATCCGGCTCTTTGTCTTGTTAGCTTTCAAGGCTGTCCTTCTCCTTTGACTCAGGACCCTTTCCTCTATCTTCAAAGGGTAGCATCTTTAAATCTCTCATTCCCACACTGCCTCCTCCCCTAACTCTTACTCTACTGCCCCCCCTTTTATAAGGGCCCTTGGGATTACAATGGAGCAACTCAGGATAATTGTCTCTTATCCATATCCTTAATCACACCTACAAAATCCCTTTTGCCATGAAAGGTAACATTCACAGGTTCTGGGGATTAGGATGGAGATGTTGAGGGGAAAGCATTATTCTGTCTACTACAGGGAGGACCATAAGAATATGCATTTCCATTTGCTTGTACCCACATAGATACACACTGTATTGATGCACAGAAAACAAATAAAAGTGATTCCCTATGGGTAGTGTGGGAAATGGGTGATGGGAGACAGAGATGGGACCAAAGACTCTCTTCCCAAAGTACACTTTTCATACTATTTTGAACTTTGAGCTAGGCAAATAAATTACCTATTACAATGTATCAACAGTAAAAAATAAAAAGAATGAGAAATTTCTAAGTACTGTTGGGCTGTTCTGCTTGAACATGACGTGTCAGAGACTAAACCACCAGGAAATCTGGAGTCACAGGAGTTCTAAGTATTAAGAGAAAAGTGTTCTAGTGGTGATGTAGTTACAAGGGGAAGAAAAAACCAGATAAAAGAATGGCCCCTCTGGCTTGGGTGTGAACAAAACAAGACAGGCTCTAAGTCATGGATGAAGACCAAGCCCAGCCTCTAATGAAAAGTTACTGCTTTAGTTTTGGTTAGTTTGTCTTGAGTTAAAGAGTTGATCTGCAGATACTTCCAGTCTATGCTTCCAACAGAGGAAGAGAGGGTGAGATCCCATCTCCTTTTCACCTAATTTTTAAAAATAAGTAATATATTGTGTCCATTAAATTGCATGCTATTTTCTTAAATAGGATTAAATAAGAGAGCTCTTTGCTCTGAACGTGTAAGAGAATCTCAGACACTTTCGTACTAATGCTGATCATCACTGAACATTAAGCTATGACAGTGGAGCAGGACAACTATGACTTTGAGAACACAGCCTGGGAACGCCAAGGAAGTCATCTGCATGTAGTTAAAGGAGCGTCTGCACACATGTATTATGTGTGACGCTGGGAGTTATTTCCCCTCCACTGTGTACAACAGGAACTTTGCTGTCCTCCCAAGCCCATCTCACTGCTAAACTCCAATGGAGACTCCCAGGCAGAGGTGTCCCCAAGGAGCATTTTGTACATGTTCTGTATCCCATCAATGGTACCACTTACCACTCTTCCATACTATCTTTTCATCAACTCCCCAGATAGCCACCCAGGTCACAAAGATAATCAAGACACGGTTCCTACCCTCACATATAGCCAAATAGAGACCACCGATACATAAATACCTAAAATGTAGCAAGTGTCATAAGAAAGGTATGAATAACAGATAAGGAAAGACACAAGCAGAAGTAGTCAATTGCTCCTAGGAGAATCACAGAACGCAAAAGTGGTATGGCATTTAAGTGGGACTTTACAGGATATGTGGGAGTTTGCAAAGTGGACGGGAAATGGCCACCCAAGCCAAGCCAAGGGAAGAGTATGAGGTGTGCAGACACAAGCAATCTGCATGGACAGTTCTACGTGTCAAGGCAAAAAAGATGGGGCTAGGTTATGAAAGGCCTTGCTGGCAGTGAGGAGTTGGAGGTTCTTTAATGGGCAACAGAAGTCTTCTAGAAGGGTATGTTCCCAGGTCAGATTTGTGTCAGCAACATAATTCCAATGGAACTGTGGAGGCCTTTATGGGTGTGGGAGAACCCTTCCCAGAGGCGGGGCTGTATCATATAGTGCACATTCCACCCTCATATTATGGTTACCTAGTCTCTCTCCCCCTCCCTTCTGGGTTCCTCAGCCCTGGAAAGTTCCTATTTTTTAAAACTGAGATACAACTGACATGTAACAGTTTCAGATAAAACATAATGATTTCATACTTGCATATACTGCAAAACGATGGCCACAATAAGTCTAGTCAATATCCATCACCACACAGTTACAAATGTTTCTCCTTGTGATGAGAACTTTTAAAATCTACTCTTATAGCAGCTTTCAAACACACACTATAGTAATATTACTACACCATGCTGTACCTTATATTCTTATGACTTATTTTATAACTGGAAGTTTGTACCTTTTCACCCCCTTCACCCTTTTCAGCCCTATCTCCTGCCTCTGGCAACCACCAATAATGTTCTTTAAATCTGAGCCTATTTTTGTGGGGGAGGTTTTTAGTTAGTTTAAGATTTCACATATAAGTGATATGGTATTTGTCTTTCTCTGTATAACTTATTTCACTCAGCATAATGTCCTCAAGGTCCATCTATGTTGTCACAAATAGCAAGATTTTATACTTTATGGTTGAATGATATTCCATTGTATATATATATAGCAGATTTTCCTTATCCACTCATCCATTGATGGATACTTAGGTTGTTTCCATGTCTTGGCTACAGTACATAATGCTGCAGTGAACATAGGAGTGCAGATATCTTTTTGAGTTATTGTTTTCATTTTCTTCAGATAAATATCCAGCAGTGGAACTGCTGGATCATATGGTAGCTCTATTTTCACATTTTTGAGAAATCTCCATACTGTTTTCCACAATGACTGTACCAATTTACATTCCCACCAATAGTGTACAAAGTTTCCCTTTTCTCCGCATCCTCGCCAACACTAGTTATTTCTCGTCGTTTTGATAATAATCTTTCTGACAAGAGTGAGGTGACACCTCATTGTGGTCTTGATTTGCATTTCCCTGATAATTAGTGATCTTGAGCATCTTCTCATGTACCTCCTCTCCACCTGTATGTCTTCTTTGGAAAAATGTCTATTTCAGATCCTCTGCATATTTTTAAATTGGATTGTTTGGGTTTTTTTGGCTATTGATTTGTATGAGTTCTTTACATAGTTTGGGTATTAACCCTTTATCAGACATATGACTTGCAAATATTTTCTCCCACTCGGTAGGTTGCTTTTTCATTCTGTCGGAAAGATCCAAAATTTTAACTTTCTATTATGTGGAGCTGCTGCTTCACTTCTCAAAAGCCTTGGCCCCAACCAACACTTAAGCCCACAGAGGCTCACTTCTATACTACACTCAAAGCATTTTTCTAAATAAATGTAGTTATTTTATTAAGAGAAATTCTGCTACCAGCTGTTAAAGGTAACATAAATTTCTTTGTCTCATCACACACATCTACAATATCAACAACATTCTAAATATTTTACACGTATGGAAATTATCCTTGAAATAATTATGTTTGAGAAATACAAGGCAGTATTCCCAAATTTACTTCAACAATTCAACATCCAAGGTAAAATAACCACATGACACATTGTTAAACTTGTTTTAAAAAAAAGATTTATTTGTTACAAAAATGTTAAATACTAAAACTAAAAACATATAAATTCAGGTCAGGCTATATTAAAATACACACATACCCTTCTTTGCAAAATTATTAAAGGTTGAATTAAACAGATGCTTTAAATTAAATAAAATACTCTTGAGAACATTTTTGTCTAATTATATCAGTGTAGTGTAGTTTTTAAAATTATAGTTGAAAAGTTCAGCTGTCTTGGAAGTCAAATTTATCCAATTTTTCAGTTTTCTGCTACTGCCCAATACGAAGTCATTATGCTGGCTTAGACAGGGTGAATTTCAGTTATGTTACTGAAACTTCTACATTGCATGCCTACTCTCCTACAATATGAACACAGAGTAGTCAGAAGCATACAAAGGGCTACATAAGGTGAAAACCTGGCCCGGAAAGAAAAGGCCTTAGTTCTACCATACGGTATCTTATCTAATTAAAATAACTGGTAAATATATTGAAGCAGAGATCAGCACAAAGCATACATTCATCTAGAAATAACTTTTCAATTAGAAAAACTCAAAAAGAGCACTCATTTCTCCAAGATAGTTTATAAGGTTTTAAAATTTCTTACTATTTTTAATTGAGTTAACTCCAAGGTATTGAAGAGTCTAGGTTTAAAAACTAATTTGATTACTGTTCTGACGAGCCCAGGAGAGCTGTGACATCTGTGTGTTTGAGTTGCTCACGCAGATGGCAAAGAACTTTCATAATAAAAACTACATGCTCAACACCAATAGAGCACCAGCTTCCAAACCCAACTTCCACTTAGGTCAAACAAGCTAAAATCTACCTATGGCTATTAAAATATTAAATAGTATCTTCAAGAAAATATTTTGCTTCAGGACTTATATTTTTCAATTTCTTAGATTAAAAGTTACTTATAATTTTAAGTGCTGTAATTAATGTAGGGATAGGAATATGCTTATGAAAAGTAAAAGGCTATCACTGTATTTGAAAAGGTCTTAAATGTGAGTGAATTTCTAGAAGTCTACTACAGTATTTATTCTTTCCAATGCTAATCCTTGTCAAATGAGATTTGCCAATAGTTGATTAACTTAAGTGAGTAAAATACAAAAGACATAAAATGCATTCCAGTAATCTTCATCAACACATTCCAATTAAATTCAGGTTTCTTGGAAGAGATTTGTAGGGAATTTTTACTGTTCTACTCTGACGGTGCTGGTGTACATCAAAGTACTAACTGTATTATGTCTGTACATGGTATAAAACTGTTTAATCAAATCTTTGAATGGTTGGAGAAACTGTGTATTCTAAAGTCATTGGAAATTAAAAGAAAAATATATTCCAATACTGAATTACAGATGAAAATGATGCTAATAATAAATAGCAATCTGCTTTTCCATCTTTCAGCTTGTGAGCTTCTGATATAATTGTTTCTGTTGATGTGTGATATTAAGAGAAACTATGATTCTGCCCTCTATTCTAGTACCATTTTCTCTACATGTAACAAGTCTTGATTTATATCCTTTCTTTTAACTTAGTAGATAATCTTGAAGGACAAGATTCATGTCATTCTTCATCAAATAACCTTTCGGTCCTCAGAAAGAACACACAATTCAAGCCACTGACATCCTAATCTTAGTAAATACACTAAAAGAAAAAAACCCTTCAGCTTTTGATTGCAAATTCTCCAGAAAGCAACTTTTCCTATGAGCGTTTTATAGACACATTTTAAGGCATGTTGGCCAGTCACTTTTACTAACATTCTGGTCTTACAGAATGATCAAGAAAGTATTCATCTGTGATAGAACCAGAACTGTTAAGTGTTTGAAAGCTAAGCCAACACAACGCATTTCTCACTTGCCAGCCCAGGTGGCAGAGGAGGGAGGCCCTGGATGGTAAAGACTTCCCCAAGGATGGGAAACAAGGAATCCCATACGATCTCTTTCCTCAGCAAGCCTCTTTCTCTTTCCTTGATGTCAGTGCTTCTTTTTTTGCTTTCAGAGAAAATAATGTTTGAGCAAGAAAATATGTCCTGCTAGGAGATACACATAATTTGGGTGCCAGGTACAAAGTGAGAATGCAGGGCCTGTCTTCAAACATTATTAAGAATTTTAAGATGGCGATTGCAGAGCATTAAACCCTTCTCAGCAGAGGGCTCTGTGTGACCACACAGGTTACATGCCATGAAGCCAGCTATATATAGATTTCCTGCCTAATCCGAATCCCGGGGAGAGACAAGGTGGCTCAGTTGGGTTGTCCAGATTAAAAAAAAAACAGATTTTTTTCCATGATGGTTCAAACACTGTCACTGATTTAGAACAAAGTGGCATTTCACTTGCAAAATCCCAGGCAAATTTCTATTCCTGAAATCTCAGACTGACCAGTCTTCCCCTAGATTTCTCATGACAGAAATAGTCATACTGAATCTTTAAGTGGCCCTTACTTTAACAGAGCAGTTAGACATGACGAAATTTCTGTATTAATCCTGCATGATTTTTAAAAAAATTTAAACTTTCTTAACTGGGAGGGTTATTAATATCACTAAAGCAATAGGGCATCTTAAAGGGAAAAAATAGCTGTACAACAGCTTTATATACTAGGGAAAGTCTTAATTTTAGCCTATGGTATATTTTGTTCCCTTTCAAGATCATAATAGTAGGTTTTTTTGAAGAGAACTAATAAACACATTAAGCTGTATGGTGACTTTTCTTTTTAACTCCCATACTGGTTTCAGTCACAAGAATTTTACTGGAACCCAGAAGTACCCCATTCTTCATAATAACAAGAAAAAGTGTAGGTATATAAAAACTCCAGGTTACATGACTGAGCAACGGCATTTCCGGGAGTGAATGTATTTCCTGTATTCCGCAAGCTGCTTCAAGTACATATTTGACGGCCATCTGTGCTTTTCAACAAAACTGCGTTCTTCCACTACAATTTTCAGAAAAAGAATGTTAACTGAAAATATATTATTTAGGATCAAGTTTAGATATTAACTGTTGGTTTCCTATCTAACAGATGAGCTCCAAGTTCTGCTGTATCCTCCCTATCCTTTCCTCAGTCACCAGGACTGATGTTATTCTGTGATTTACAATTATGTACATCTTGTCCATTGCTGCATCAAATAGGATTTGATTATGTCCTTTTTTTTTTTTTCCAAACAAGACTTGTTTTTCCTGGAAATAAGGACTTTTTTTCATTTAATTAGTTTTCTTTGTACCTAACGCAACCTTCCAAACTCTTCAAAGCCCTCTCAATTCTATTTTCCACTGGACCACAGCTATCAAGGGTCGAGCCATTCCTGAGGGGTTCCCTGTTGCTGTGGCCCTGGAGACCCCTCTCAGCCTCTAGGCCTGCTTCATGCGTTCATGTGGGATCCTTCTGCTCCTGGACTCTAGGTCCTTCACTCTGTTCTCTCTGTGGTTTTGGCGAAGCACAGCTGTTACTAGCTTCCTGAAAAGGGCAGGTGTGCGTAAGAAGTATTTTTGAGGCCCTGCTTGTGATGAAACATCTTTAATCTTTCCTTACACATAATGGATCACTTGGCTGAGAACGGAATTCAAGGTTGAAAATTTCCCTCAGGATGTTGAAGATGGTTTAAGTACTCCACTGCTTTCCAGTGTCCAAGGTTGTTAAGAATTCTATTACCATTCAAATTCACAGTCCTTGGTAAGTGATCTGCAGGTTTTTTATCCTGTAAACTTTTAGATTTTTCTATTTGCAGTTGGTGTTGCTGCCCATCCCAATGATAGACCTTTACTTATTTATTAAGCTGAGCACTTAGCAGAGCCTTTTAATCTGCTGAGTCAGTCCCTTCAGTACTGGCATATGTTCTTGTATTATTTCTTTGATAATTCTCTCCCAGTGTTTTTTTCCCCCTTGCATTAACTTCTGTCACTCAGATACTTCACCTCTTATATTGAGCCTCCAATTTTTTTGTTTTTTGAACAAACTTTCTCTCCTATCTGTCTCTTTATCTTTTTTGTCCTACTTTCTAGATTCCTTACCTTTATCTTTCAATTCTTTTATTTATTTAGTTGTTTGAGGTTTTTTGATTTTGGACTTTTTGCTATCATAATTTTAATTTTCAAGAGCAACTTCTTGATCTATTTTTTTTAATAATACGAAAATACACATAACATTAAATTTACCATTAACTTATTATCTTAACTATATTTAGGTGTACAGTTCAGTAGTGTTAAGTACATTCACATTGTTATCAATCTCCAGAACTCTTTTCATCCTGCAAAACTAAAATCCTTTACTTGTCAAACAACAAGTCCCTGTACCCTGTACCCACTCCCCTAAGCCCCAGCAACCACTATGTCTCTATGAATGTTGTTTCTTTTTAAGTAACATTCTATCCCTGCTTTATGAATGTGTATCTCTTATTCTTTGAGGACATTAATTTTAGGGGTTTTTTTTAAGGTTTTCTTCTATTCTTTGTTCCTGTAAGTTCCTTCTCTTCTGTTTTTATTCATTTTGTTTTGATTTTGGTATTCATCTTTTACATTGGACCACTGCCTCAAATATCTGTTGATCCTCAGTTAGTTTCTTTATATTTAGGAGTGAGCTGTTAGAAAGCTGTTTGGAAATCTTTTGGACATGGGTAGGACTTGCTGACTGGTGGAATACACTGTAGCATGACTGAGCAAGGTATCTGCTGGGTTCATTGAGAGAATTCCCAAATGACCGCACCTATATATTTTTTCTCTAAGGTCAGGGGAGGATGCTTCAGTTTCATGCCCAGAGTGTGAGAGTGAAAGTGGTAGTCAAAGTGAGAGACAAATACCTGGCAGCAAGAATTCTAGAACCTGGATATGGGAAGAAGGCTGGAGGCTTAATATACAATGTGTACAATTTCATGTGGCACCCGTGTTTTCAGTCCAGCTCCTTGTCCTGATCTCAGCTATACCCTGAGTTTGTGCTTCTATTAACTTTTTTGGTTTAATTTCTCCAGAAATAAACCTCCCATCTCCTGTGATGATGAGGGGAGAAGCAGATGCCTGCCTGCGTGGGACAGAGTGCAGCAAAAGCTAATTCTACTAATTCTACTGCTTTCAGCCCCAAGCCTCATTCCGCTTTCTGAAATACCTGATCCTTCAAATTTCTAAGGATTTACAGTATTCTGCTGGGTGAATCAGCTTGTTTCTCATCAGTATTCCCCTCTGTGAGCACTTAGGTTTCCTTCTGCTAAGTGAACTTCCACCTCTCCACTTACTGTTCGACCTCATCTATTGTAATCTGGATTAACACGGTCTTGATCCAGGCTGTAGGACGTGGATAAAAAGAACCTAGTTGCTCAGGGAAATTGTAGATTTCATTAGGAAGTGAAGGTGATATAAGACAACTCTCTCAGTTAAAGTAAAAAAAAAAAATACAAAACAAAACAAAACAAAAAAAAAACAAGAGAAAAGTCCTCATAGATGAGCTCTGGTGGCAGCAAAAATCTGAACAAGACAAAAAACTCTTTAAGATAAATTAAACTGCAAGAATAATAAATCCATAAACACCAAGGGTAACTTGTATTCCTGTGCACTACTGTTTGTTTTCTTAATAGTCCATTATCTACATTATTTAACTGAATTCTGATGTATCGGTGCCAGCATTAATGTGAGATCTTTTCCAGTCTCACTTTTTGATTTCTAAACAACTCTAAAGAAGAAAAATTCCCAGGTAAGAGAAAACATTTCCTATACTTCCAATAGGAATTCGATAATTTTTGAAGTTGAAAATAGGTAACTCTCTATGGAAGCTGTAAAGTGACTGTGACACGAACCCTTTTCAATTTCAAGTGAGCACGTGAAGTAGGCCGAGAGGAAGGCAACAGGGAGAAGAGGAGACTCCTCTCCTATGGGACTCCAGGGAGGACACATGCCTTCAAATGGATGGTCACTGCCCAATTCTAGCTTGTTGCCATGTGGGAAGATGGGCCCAGACTAGCCCGACCTTCCAACTTTCCAAAAGAAGCTAGAAATTTGGATTTTGAAATGTGACATGTTATAATTTTCAAATGTTGACACTAACTATATATATGTTTTTTATATCTATAATAATTATATATTATAATTTAACATAATATATAAAATATCACAAGGTCCAAATGAAATCCCTTGGCAAGATATGTTCAGCCCACAGACTGCCGGTCTGTGACTGCTGATACAGACTATCACATCCTCCCTTACCCACAGGGGCTTTTTCTCTCTGCCCAAGAGGACACATCACAGCAGGTCCTGGACATGAACAGGCACCACTGAATCACAGCACTCATGATACTGTTTTAATTCCCATCAAAGGAACATAAGACAATCACTGACACAGCCTCATTTTCTTACCCTGCCTCGTCAAATTACACCCTGGAGTAGTGCTGCTCACTACGCCAGGTGGTCATAACATACTTTACAGGCAATTGTATAAGCAATAAAATTTAAAAAAATTAATAACTCAAAGGCTTTAGAGAGCACCTTTCTCCCAAGGTTGTCACAGTATTCTACGTGAATCATATATCTACACAAGACAGTAAGTGGAAAATCATCTTACTCTTCTTTTACAAATGAAGGTGACCTAAGGTGGTAGGATGAAGGTGCTTAAAATCAAAATGTTCATTTATTTCATTTTTAATTGACTCCTTAAAGAACAACTATACAAGAATGCCCCTACTAACTAACTGCAAGGGGAAGTATGCCTTATGTTTAAGAACGGATTTTGTTTCTTGCACAAAGTGAACAGTTAGTAAACATCTATCATCCTGCTTTGATTTATTACGTTACTCTTCTGCACTAATAGTCAAATTCTAGGCAAAGAGGCTCCCAATAGGCATACAATGTTTACTGACAGGCTGCACACGTCTGCCAAACACTGACTGTGTGTTTCTTGGTTTCCTTAACTGTACGACGAGTAGCTGAATGAAACCTGACATGTTCACATGTTTTAGCAGCTGATTCTCTCTTACAAGCAAAATCCTACGTAGAATTCTAAGACTTAAGCAAATAAAAGTGAGACTGCTCTGGATGAAGGTGGGAAGAAGGAGTCTAAGAAACTGCAAACACCAGCCTCTCCTCCTCCCTCCCTCCTGCCCCCACCCACTCCCGCTCTCTGCCCCACTTCACAAGACCTTCGGGCATCTCCAAGGAGGCTTCTCCGTTTAGAGTTTGGAGATACTTGACCAGGGGGTCTTTAATTTCCTTCTCCTTTTAACTTGATTATTCCTTGAGCTTATTCCATGTAATAACATGAGCAAGCCATTGTATCTAAGCTGACTGCTGTCTATTCTGATGACTATTCTATTTTCATTTTCTTTCATCTTACGCAGCACTCAGCAGCTCACCCTTTGACTGGTTTTAATCTTCACAATTTACCTTAAAAAATCATATTACATATACTCTATGATCAGTAAATTTTTCAACACTCCTTGATCAATAAAAAATTGTTAATGCCAAGTAATATAACGAACCTACACAGACAGGTGATACCAGTACAATAGAACTATATATTATAAGGAATAAATTTTTCTTTATAAGAAAAAATTCTTAAGATCTGTACTTTTAAAATTTTGCTTCTGACTTAGGTGGTTAAAACCAAATCTCATTTAACACAACCAAATGCCATCTGAGGCCACTTTATCTCTCTACTTCAGAAAAAAAAAAAAGCACTTAAAAATGAATAGGAGCTATGAAACAATCGTTAGAAAATTTCTTGTGTAACACAGGTCAAGCTTCTTACGTAACACAGGTTACTGTAAGTTAAAGTGTCCTCAATTATCACACTGCATATCCAAAAGGAATGTATTACACTGACTTATTTTTTAAAATCTACTATTCCTACAAATTAAGTCTCAAGTCTAAGAACAAAGAACATAAAGTCTTCTTTTCAAAACAGTAATTAGCCATCTACCTGAAAGATCCTGAAATTCAGGCTTTTGACTGAAGATGAGGTAGTTAGTGGCAATGAAATGAAGTAGCCAGGTTGAGAGGCAATCAGAGTGGTGAAACTGCAAAGAACAAAAACGGGAAGTGAAGCAATATTGTACGCAACGGCCATCGATATGAGGATTAGATGGTGAGAGTGGTCTGGGAGAACACAGGGAAGGCCCAATTCCATGTTTAATGTGTCTGTACATGATGCAGCCTTCAGCCTACTCTGACAGCAGACAGGAGAAGGGGGCATTATGAACAAATAATGATAAAATCACATCAATGAACAAACCAAATCAAATGAAGAACAATCTATGGCTGCCAGAGTGGCTGAACGTCTTTAAGCAGATGACAGGCCGCATCTGTGGGTAACAAAGACTATTTGATGTTCTTGAGGATTTCATTTAAGCCTTTAATCTAAGGTCATGGCCTTCACTAACTGCACTTGTATCTGTGCAGAAAGTAATCCAGCAGAGAGATTATGGTTAGTAAAGGTATACACTTGGCCATATCTCAACAAGTTCACCTGAAGAGAAAACCAGAGAATATTTTGAGAAGGAAATGTCATCAACCTAAGGGTATGGGTTTCAATGTGTAAATCTTTCTATGAGAAGGTTATGTCTGAATAGTTGCTTTTAAGTGGGATGTACTATTACACACTGAGCAGGGTTTCCAGCACATTTATCATCCTGAGTTCCAACAGCTAATGAAAGGGAAACTCAGAAACTTGGCCATGACATCATCACCTTGGTGCCAACCCAGTGACACTCACTAATCCATCTAACCACTCAATTCAGATGACAGTAAGTTGCTGGCAGACAAACTTGGAACATGAATATAGTTCTTTTTATTACTATTGCAATAAAGTATACACAACTCAAAACTTATCATTTTAACCATCTTTAAGTGTACAGTTTGGTGGCATTAAGTACATTCACATCATTGTGCAACCATCACCACTATCTATTTCCAGAAATTTTTTATCTACCCAAAGTGAAACTCTATACCCATTAAAAAAAATAACTCCTCTTTTCTCCTATTCTCAGTCTCTGTAACCACTATTCAATTGTCTCTCAATGGATTTGACTATTCCAGGTACCACATATAAATTAAATTATACAATGTTTGTTCTGTTTTGTCTGGTCTATTTTACCTAGCATAATGTCCTCAAGGTGCATCCATGTTGCAGCATGCTCTACAATTTCCTTTTTAAGGCTGAGTAATATTCCATTGCATTATGTACCACACTTTGTTTATTCTTCCATCTGTTGATGGACACTCAGGTTGTTTCCATCTTTAGGCTAAATATAGCTCTTTTAAGGACACTCAAAGATATTAATAAGCAATAATATGCTAAATTGAAAAAAGATTTGTAATCTCAAATCTTAAGAAGGAAACTCAAGATTGTTCTTTTTAAAAGTTATAATGTGGGAACATTTTAACATGTAAATTCATAAGTCCCTCTGATTTTCATTACATAAAATCAGAATTTTTGAGTTGTAAGAGACTTTATAGCTCATCTAAAACCACATCACATTTTAATAATCTTTTTTCACTTTATGTTTTAGCAGATGAATGTGAGTGATCTCAAGGGAACAGAGCAAGCATGTGTAGCTATTTTAACAGAAGCCACTGGAACTACTAGATGGTTAACCCAGAGCAGAAAACCTACCAACTGAAGGTGAGAACACTGCCTAAGGGCTGTGACTTCGAAAGAGAAAGGAGATCACAGAAATGAATAGCTGGCTACAAAAACATGGTTCAAATACAGAATTTTATTTTTGAACAAAATTTAAGATTTAATAACTGTGGGCTCTTGGCAAGTGATGATACATATCTCACTGGAAAAAGTATGTTTTTGGAAGAATATGTGCTGACTTGAAAAAACTTGTTTAAACTGAGATAAATAACAGAATTTAAAAAATACATTAAAAAAACCCCTATAAACAAAATGCTATAGCATTTAATAGCCCTATGAAGAAAATAATGATGGAGAAAGTACCCAAAAACTCATAAGGAAAAGATGAGAAACAAAACTGGTGACTGGAAGCAGCCAAATTTTAATGCACAGATTATAAGTAAGAAGTTGAGTTCAAAACTGTAATATGAGAGTAAATAAGACTTCATAGGAATCACCAAAGTTTGCCACATAGGGTCTAAAGGGGAGTAGAGATAAGGAAATCTCTACCTAAATCTGAAGGCACTGATCTGGTTAAGGGGAAAAAAGCCTCTGCTGCATGTTAAGACTTCAACTTGATGGAAATATATGAACCTGAAAGTAGAACCATGGTAAAGAACTGAGAGAGGTTAGGGGAAAGTTCCAGCAGAAGTGAGAGAATACCAACACTGCTTATCTCTACCAAAGGTATGAATGATGCTTTCCTGATACACAATACAAGACTGGCAGAGATGATCGTGGGACTGGAAATTTCAATTACTCAGAGAGCTATGGGAAGTCTAATTCTGCCAAAAGACAGTTTCACCTCCTAGAGGTCAGAGAAACAGTAACTGAAGTCTGACTAACCGATAAACTGGCTGGCAAAGTGGAACCTCAACCCCGGAACTTCAGAGACAATTGGGAAGAATATGATCCTGTTTCTGTGATTCATAATTGGAAAATGAGGGACCACCGGAACAGACTAAAGGAAAATTGGTAAATGTAAGCTTTATTTTAGCAAATAAAAGCCTTCAGAAACAAATAGTACAATTCAAGAAGAGCTGGTATCTCAGATTTTTTAAATTCAAGGGAAAAAATAAGGATAATCACATAGTCAGAAACCACACAATCAGGAAAAACAGATAAGGAAGAATTTCTGACAATACAATCATAAGTGACACTGATGAGGAACTGTGTGTATGTGTGTGCGTGTGCATGTGCATGTGTATGTGTGTGTGTGTCTGGAGTGGGGGGGGCACTTAGAGAAATCAATGCAACCATGCAGGAAGTTCCCTTATGCGTGAGTTATTTAAAAGGATACTACAAGATAGGGAAAGAGAAGCTTGAGTCCATTTTTCAAAGGCATGATAGACTTGTTAGAATGTATGAAAATGATACATCAAAAATGAACTGTTTGTGAAAATGAACTTTTTAGAAAGAATAAAAAAGAACTTTTAAACTAAATCTAGAGGGTAGCTATTAATCCCCAGGCTCAATGTAAATATATTACAAAGAGAGATCAGGGTTACTCAATTTCTTACTCGTTTTTTTTTTCCTAATATTAAATACATATGATCTAATGACTTGATTATGAGAGAAATGAACTCCAGAATAGTTAAGGAGTTTGTAAGAGAAGACTGAGATGCTTTAAATGATTTCCTTTTCATGCCTAGAAATAGATACATTGATTAATGACTTCATCACAGTGTAGAGGAAAGCTTTTAGCAGCCCCAGAGTCTATCCTTTGCCCCACTATGTGGCTCTATCTTAGCAACTTGGATGAAGACAAATTTGTCATATTTTCCTAATATTTCACAAAGTCCTGATAGTCTGTAATGATGGATCAAATGCATTCCTGTGAAAAAGACTTAGAAGGCTCAGCGTGGTGCAAGCTCAGTACACATCACTGTGTTCCACAACCGCTCCAAGCCCCAAACCTGTCTTAGGGCGGGCAATGGAATGTAGACTAACTCCTCATACAATGGGACATTTCAACAAAAGGTGTTTGAAAGAATTGATGAAGGACATCAGTACTTCCTACAAACAACCAGAACTTCAAAACACGTTCATAAAATGAATGTATGAATGAATAAATGAATGAATGAACAAATAAATGAGTTCAGCCTAACCACCTCTATCAGTATGTATGCACCAATCCTGTCACTTTCCTTTCAGGAACCTTAAGGTGTGATCATTTGTAGGGGGAATCAATGTAAATTCTATTTCCTATAATGCCTATATGAAACAATACTGCACCACACTCAACTGACTCTAATGAGGGTCACTACTCACAGTTCAAAATTCTACTTCCTTAGAAAGGGACTGCTCAAAAACCCTATGCTTCAAATCATCTGACTGCAGAAAATGTTGTGAGGGCACATTTACCTGATTTAGCCAAACTTCCAAACTAAGACAAGCACTAATATATCTCTTAATAAACAGAAAACATTTTAACGTAATATAATTTTTTTGTAATTAAAAAAAAAATCAAACAACCAGATACCCAGGGCCAATTACCTTGGCTTTTTTGAGCAGGTCAACTATGTCGAGGTTCATAGACGCCAGCTCCCTGCTCGGCATGCTCTGCAGCTGGGTAATGATAAACAGCTCACAAATGTGCTGCAGTCTGGATACTTGGTACATCTCCGCACAGATCAGGAGACACATAGCCTGGAAAATGCCGGCTGATGTAGGAAGGGAGACAAGAGAAAATGGACAGTAAAACCATTTCTTTTATGACCTAGAAACAAAACACCACCACAAAACAGAAACAAAAAAATGTCAACTGGATCATCCAGTGTAGAAGAGAATGCCTAGAAAAAGCCTTGAAGGAGTGAGTCAGCCTTCTCCATTTCAAAGCAAATTCATTCAAGCCTTCACACTCAGAAGTGAATCTGTTGTTGTTGTTTTTAATTCTCTAGAGAAGGAGATTCTACAATTGTTCTTAATAATCAATCCGAGGGCTGTCCAGCAGTTCTTCCTGGTAGCTATACCAGATCTTTGGAATTTTTCTTCTCCTGGCTTTAGTCCTCAGGTTTGTTAATTTTGTTTTTATTGTGGTAAAATAAACAGAAAATTACCATTATTCATTTTTAACTGTAAAGTTCAGTGACATTAAGCACATTCACATTGTTGTGTAATCATCACCATTACATTTTTTAAAACTTTCTTCATCTTCCCCAACTGAAACTCTGTACCCATTAAGCGGTAACTCCCTTTTCCTCCTTCCCTCAACCCCTGGCAATCACCCAGGCTTTTCTGTTTGTTTGTTTAACACTTCTCTATAAGCCTGATTTTTTCATGTAATTCCTTCATATCCTTCCCTAAATTCCTTGCCTTTTCTGTAGATAGAAACCAAGAATAGTGTGTATGATAAATATTTAACATAATAGACTACTCTCCTTTCTGCAATTTTCCCAGTGCAAATATTCCAATATCCAGCTTAACTTTTTGATTGTTCATTCTGACTCATCTTCCCTGGCACCTTCACCTGTTACCAGTTTTTAAAGTGTTTTGTCTTAAAGCTACTGTTACTTTTCTGAGCATTTTTCTAATTAGCAAGATAAAACAAAAGTCAAAGCTTCAATTACTCTTGTCAGAGAATGACTGAAAAACTAAATTTTCTTATTATTCTAAATTTTAAAATGTAATATACATATTTGCCAGTACTGAAATAATAAAATACACAATAACACATATTCTGATGAGAATCAATACTTTCATTTTTTATTAAGCAGAAATGATAAGCCAGTCTTTAACACAAACAGTAAAAACTGTAACTAGCTCCAAAATACTCCATAGCTAGCTGCAAGACCAGAATTAATTCAATTAAAAGAAGAATCTTCTGTTTTGGAACTACTAAAACTTTTCCCTTGAGGGCTCATGACTTGTTTAAAACTTACGAGATTTCAATAGCAAACATCGGAAATCTTCCAAATCTAAAAATTAAAGCAGTAAACTTGAAAGAGACGTATGGTCTGAAATGTGTACTTTCTTTTATATTTGCTAGGGTTGCCTGGTTGAGTTATCAAGGTCGCAGGCTCCTGGACTAAGTAAGCCACCACGGGCTTATTCTAGTTGTGTTTGTGCTGGGAGCCATCTGGTGGCCAAAGGATAAAGACTAATTAAAGGAGGCCTCCATGCCTGCATCCCAAGGCTACAGGCCTGTAGAAAGGATTCTATAATTTCTCCAAAGAGCCTCCGGATACAGGAAACCTGCAAAATGTTCCAACCTGCAGCTACTATAGAGAGTTCCTGGTCAAAGACAGTCCCTAGGTCAGTGAATAGGGAAATAAATCCTACAGTCCATTAGGCATTTGGAACCATTTAGGGGAGGTTTTTAGAGAAGTCACCTTTAGGGAGTCTGACTCTAGGAGAAGTGAGAAAAAGGCCTTTAAAAAACCCAGATCCTCTGGGCCAGAGGGATGACCAAGGGAATCTTGGAATACTGAAATACCTTACAAGTGCCTCCATCAGAAGTCAGAGCCATAAAAGCATCTGCCCAACCCTCTTCTCACGAAAGGGATAGTGTTCCAAGGAGCCCTCTGCCCCAGTCTGTAGAACTGGAGTAGCCACTTGGTACCATGAGACACTTCCACTTCCAGGGTACCCGCGGTGAGCGCCATGCTGCTGGTGCTGGCTGGGACATGTGAACTTACACCAGGGTCAGAGAGCCCCAGAGAGATACCCAATCACTGCTTTTCCACTTGAACTGACTGAAAATTCACTGCTGCACCAATATAACCTCCACCTGCTTTAGCACATTCCATGATGTCAGCTCTCATAAACCGTAAACGAAAACAGATTTCATAGAAAGCAATTTCTCCAAACAGGCTATTAGGAAAGAAAGGTTTATGAGATACTATCTAACATTTCTAGCTGCTCACCTGGACAACAGGAGTCTGTGTATAGGTATTCTAAGAATGACAAGAAAGTCTCTTTGGAAACACCATAAACTGGAATCAGAACACTCTTTGCTTCCATGTAATTCCCATTAAACATGGCTGCCATCACTTCACAGCGGGCCACCAGGATGGCCCTGTGGGCTGGCACCGTCGTACCTGTAAGGTTCAAACGGGAAGTAAAGCTGAGTAAGATAAACTTGCAGAGTTACAGTTCTAGCAATTTCTCTCCTAATTAGAATGGTATTGCATTAGGTACAGCCAAGCTGATATTAAAAAACCAAATTTTCAGGTGATAAACAGCATTAATTCAGACTTTTTAGCTTTTAAATAAACTGAAAAACTGAGAGTTCAAAAGTAGACTGTAAAACCAACACTTTACAAGTCAGGAAACTATTTTTTCCTTAGTTTTTTTTTCCCTTAGTTTTTTATTTCCTGAATACAGAAACACTGAAATGAAATATTCTGCTTCATGTTTTTATAATGAAACATCTATTCTTTCCAACTGGCTTGAAATACCACCATCCACCCCTGTCCACGTGCCTCTCAAGAAAACACAGCCATTACTCTTCTTAGCCAAATGCACTTTCCTTTATTAGAAACAGGAAAATGCAGGAAGTAAATCATCCTTAGGCTAAGCAGTTTATACATAACAGCAGAAATGGCAAGGGAATCTCTTATGGGGCCAAGAGGAACATTTCAGACTTTATGGGAAATTTGGAAGGGGATAACCTAGTCCCCTGCTTTCTCCCCATCATACTACTGCCTCAGGGAGCCTCTTTCCTAAATGAACAATGCCTGCTTCTTGGGAGAGCCAGAGCTGCTTTAAATTTTAAAGATCCCTCAGTCTATACCCCTCACTGAAACTCATTCAACTAAACTGACTCTCTAGTGAAAACTTGCTAAGCTCTCCAGCTACTGCGCCACCCACCAAGGCAGTGCCAGATGGGACACACGTGGGCCTGGGACTCAGGGCAGAGAAACAGTTCTCTCCACACCCACCCCCTCAGGAAACCACGAAGCCACAGCCACCTTCAGTTCAGTCTAGATTAGATCAACACCATCATCAAGCATCCACCACTTGCCAGTCACTATGTTTGGTACTGAAGGTACAAAGATAACAAAGATGGAGCTACCCTGCTTTGGAGCAGCCAAGCTTTTTATTTGGAAGAAGACATCACAGCCAGTATGAGTGACAAAACTGCCTCCTTTCAGAAAGTAACTCTATGAGCCAGACCACTCTGCTCTGCCCAAGTGTGCATCCCTAAAATCTTGTACTTCTCAGGTGCATATGTCCTCTAAAATATTTACAATTATTGGGTTCTTCACCCTCTTTAAATCCAATCAAAACATCTTCCAGCTCAGAAAAGAAGAAAAAAGTTCTATGTAAGCCCAGTGACTTTCTCCAAAACCAGTAAGTCCCTCAGGATCCATAAGCAACATCCGACAGTGCCAGTTCTGAGCTCACTGCTTGGCACTGTCATCTGCACAGGCGCACCTCCTATAGGAGCAGGGAGAAGCTGCACACCTCCTAGCAGGCAGCTTTCCCTCTGCCTTTAGGTTGCCTATCCTCAGTGTTACAGTGTCCATCGCTGAGAGACAACCAGTTTCCATAACCAAAGCATGCTGGATATATCTGTATACAGCAATTAACAAAGAATTTAAACAGGTTGCATTCTGCCTTGTAATTTTAAGGTTTTAAAATCTCATACAGGGAACTATGAGAAAAAGAAAAAGGAAATAAAAAGTATTGCTAAAACAAACCAGATAACGTATCATTTGGGTTAAAATTGGCCAAAAATATCTAGTAGATAGTAGTAGATGGGGAAGAAATTTATAAGTAACCTTGAAATTTTAAGAGAAATTTTCCATTGATAATGTGGTTAGAAGAGTTACAAAACCAGCAGCAAAATGCTCAGTACCATAAAGCATTTTCAAAGCCCATTTCAAGCTTGGAATTTAGTCTGAAAAACAATTATACCTCCAGTCAAAAAAACAACAATGTCTGTTTCTTACCTTTTCAAACTACTATTTTGGTGTTATAAATTGTTCTACTGTGAGACTGTAATAAAAATATCTCAGCATAATTACATTTTAAAACACTGTATATAAATTGTATAAATGTATAAGCAGTATACAAAACATGCTGAATGGAAATAATGCAGTGATTACGAATTCAATAACAATAGGAAAGAACTGAGGATTTACTGGGGGGAAAAGAGCAACTTTCTAGTTAAAAGATAAACATGTCCTTTGGAAATGTTAAGGCCTACAGTAACGTTCCTTTGTAGTATTTAATTGCTGTTACAGTTTTTAAAGAATTTTTTTTAAGGAAAAATATTTTAAGAGTGAAACAAAATTCAAAAGCCCAAGTTTTCTAGTAACTTTGCATTGATTATCAAAGGTCTTTATTTTTGTTATATACTAAAATAAAATTTGTCATACCTTCTTCACATTACTTGTCAAGTTTAAAAAATGAAATTCTTAGAATTATTTTGTTTTATTCTGAAAACAGGAAACTTGCCTAGCTCGAGAGAGATCTAGAATATGTACTATCTAAGTGAACAGGACAGAATGTAATTCTGTAAAAGTGTTTTTCACAAGGCACAGATTCAAATGTCAAAAGGAAACATATCTTTCTATATCAGATCCAAAAGTTTACCAAGACTAGTTTTAGAACTGCTATTTTTTTTTTTAGATTACTTAATGGAAAAAGATACAAACCCAAACAACAAATTGGTGGTGGTAGTAAAAAATATATATATGTATCTGCATAAGTGTATATTTGATGACTATTCATTTCAAGGGTAGTAAATAGGTTTTATATCCCATGGCAACTCCAGCCAGCTGTTGGTGATGCCTGGAACATTTTAAAAAAAGAATTTGCTGTGGCTCTGGGTTCAGCAGGAAAAGGTGCAGTGATCCACCAGTGTTGGCTGCCATTGTAGGGGGAGGGGAAGGGAATCTGCCCATCAGGCCTCTATATACACCTTCATATGCAGCATCTCCATCGCCATGACCACTCTCCCAGGTAGAAACAAGTATTGCCCTTTCATAGGTGAGGAAACAAAGGATCAGGATGTAACATGACACAGCCAAACCTATTATACAGTAAATACGTATCCCAACAAGATCCCAGCCAGGTCTTTCGCTACCATCTCATCAAACTTAATACGAAAAAGGACCTTTTAGAATCTACACGGTTCACTTTCTTCACTTCGCAAATGAGAAGACTCAAGGCCAGAAATCTTCTGGACTTGACCAAGGACACACACTGGTTGGAATGCAAAGCCAAAGCTAGATCTGTGGCATCAGCACAGGCATACAAAGAGCCCTTGTACATCCAGCCTCTGTAAAGGCGGGGACTGTAAGCAGGCGCCTGCAAAGGGTCAGTAGGTGGAATCACGGAAGAAAAGCAAGAGACTGTGAGGTAGGAGTCTCCACACCACTGCATGTTTTTTTTCCCTTAATATAACATATTTTCACATGTTACATATTCCCTTTGAAAATCTTTTCAGTAGGTTATGTTAACATAACATTTGGTGTTGGTGCTTTCCATGCAAATTATAAGCAAATTTGGTCTCTTGTGAGCTTTCTTTTTCCAAGTCATTTTTTACATAATTTCAAGCTCACTCACTATCCTATTCTCAGTGGCCCACACTCACAATGCAGCTACTGACAGTAGCCTATCCAAAGGCATCCTGGAAAATTTCCAATTCACTGTTTATCTTGGCAAGTGATCAAAGTTAAAAGTAAAACAAATCCTTGTGGGGAAATTTTTTAAAAAGTAAATGACTGTTAACTACCATACATTTCCACCATAAAATTAAATTATTATCTTCCTTTCAGTAACAGCCCACCTGAAACTCCACTTAATTCATCTGAAACAGCTCCTTCTAGCCTTCCTGCACAATTGAAGGTATCTAACAATTCATTTTTAAGATTATGCTTTCAATCTATCAAAGTGACAAAATTATCCAAGCAAATAATCAATAATGGGCATGAAAACAGCTCATCTTTATTAAAATTAGGTAGCACTACTTTCCCACAGAGATAAAAAGCAGCTCTCAGCTGCGCTGGTGATAATTCTCAGAGTGCTGTGAGGAGTAAATGTAGCAATATCCATGGAGGCCTGATGTGAGCCAGGCATGACCCTCAACCAGAGTAGTTCCTTGTGCTCAGTTAGAAAGGAAGAGAGCTGCAAAAATAAACTAAAGGTAATAGGGGGCTGATTTCATTTGATTTAAAAACTAGGATCTTAAAGAAATACATGAAAATATACAATGGGGTGATATTACAGATCACCTCACCCCTTGCTAGTTCCTAAAAGCTAATTAAGCACTGGGTAAGGGGAAAAAAAAAACGAAGGAAAATATACATTTCTTTGCTTATTTTAATAAAATATTTTACTTCCCTAGAAAATTTTTGTAGAAACTCAAGCAGTGTTAATCTACATCCTACAATAAAGAATAGTCATTCCTTCACCCAAAATATTCAAAGCTGAAATAGAAAGTTAGGTAAGAAAACAAGAAATAAAAGTGAATGATGAAGGGGGTGAATATAGCTCAGTGGTATGTCCTAGGTTCAATCCACAGTACCTCCATTAAATAAAAAAATTTTTTTAGAAAGAATTTGAAAAAAAAGTGAATGATGAACTGTGTAAAAATTGAACCATACCTTGTATTTCGAAGACAACATCAGCAAGCATTGGTTTATTAAGGAAGAACTTGAGGGAAGTGTTATAGAACCACAGAGGTTTTCTGGCTTGATAGGTTTTGCAGTTCCTTAGGCAATTAAACTATAAGGAAAAACAAAATACAAGGGGAAGTGTTATACAATATGCTTTGATAGTTTGACTAGAAAACTTGGAAAACTGTGCTAATGTCTAAAGAAATAATGATTACCTACTCTACGGCATCTCTGATCACAGCTTTCATGGAAACTTACCCTCAAGAACTACATCTGCGACCTCTCAGTGAGCAACACTGTGCTACCCAGGACTCACAGCAGTGAAGGAACTGGTTAAGTGGAAACTCAGCTCTACATCTGAGAAGCTGTGGGGTCCTGAATTCCAGGGGGCCTTTGTTACCTGGGAAACAGACAACTGTAGCCCAACCTCATATGAACACCTAGTAAAATATGTTTGCATATACAACCTGCTTGTTTGTTCACTAATGAAGAAAGTATATACACAAAAATTTATTTTGTAATTAAGAAAAAGTACATATTTTCCCCTACCACACAATGTCCTATTGCTTTACTAGATCAACATTAAAATACCTGAGAGTAATGAACTAATTCATCTCCATCTTAATCTACAACCGTATAATCCTAAATATCTTTCCTGTTCACAGCTGGGGCTGCAGGAATCTATCAAAGGTTGTCTGGATCCCTGATCTGGAGCCCCGGAGGCTCCATGACTACATCTATCTGTCCTCTCACAACAGCTAACTGGCGGCCTCCAGTAACAGTGCCTCTGTCTGACCTGGGGGTCTCCAGCCTTCCTCTGCTCCCCACTCAGGAGTTAGTGCTTTGCTTATCCTTTCTCCGATCCTTCAGACATTCCTTTGCGCCAGTTCCAGAAACCAAGGGCCAGCCCCTTTTCCCTTCACCCATTTCCCCTGCTGAATCTCAGAACCTCAGCCCAGGTCAGAGCTCTGACCCTCTGCTTGGCTAGGGAGGGAATTCAGAAAGCTTTATTCCTAAGAAATAGTTAAGCGTACAACTTCAGCAATAAGAATAAATGGCACCAACTTTCTAGTCTGGATTAATCTCTTATGGTGGGAACTCAACATGTCTGGTGAGAAAGAAAAAAAAATATTATCTTTCCTTCCCAAAAAAGAAGAACATATGCTCCAGGATGACATCCATGAGCAAAACAGACAACCTAAACAGGATCATACAAAACCTGCTCCTACAAGGTATACTCTCAAATCCTATATACAGTATAGGATTATATTAATACACATCGAAGGAACTCGTGGAGAGGAATGCCACAAAGCAGTCAGAAAGCATCACCGGAACCTGAGAGCTGGCAGGACTTTACAAATCATCTGGTATATCCCTTATTTTACAGAAAGCCCTGAGAAAACTTCGTCAAAGCCACAGGCAATTCTTGGCTGACTCACAATTTAAATGTACATTTCCTGATTCCCAATTCATTGTTATCTCTCTGTGTTGTCCTCAATGAAGGAGAGAGACTCTTACCCTAGGAAAACACAGGAAGAAAGCACAGAACTCTCCTGTCTTCCCATGCAAAGGAAGGAATTTACTTTAATTTCATGGAATCATATAGTCCCCAGCTTTCCCTCCCGCAAGAAGAATTTGTTTTATTCTTGGTACTCAAAGGAATGACTGTGTTCAGAATCAGACCCAAGGAAACTTGCAGGGTTAGAAAAAAAGACAACATTTCTGTCTTAACCATTCATAAAAAGGTTATGAATCTGTACCTCAGAAATACTATATAGATATATTTTATGTATGTATGTATATATATATATATATATATATATATATATATTCAAATTATGAATCTGTATTAACAGATTTCCTTGTCACCTATGCCTTGAATTAGAAAAAAATGGGAGGGCAGAAGTTTGGAGAGATTACAAATATATATTTTCACTGGTCTATGAGCAAGTTAATCTAGAGAACTTTTGAAAAACAGAATGCAAGTTTATGTGTACATTTCTACAAAAGAATTATTTAGCTGAATTAGATTGTAAAACAGCTACCACCCTGCCATACACCTGTACAACTGGACATCTTCTGTATACCTGTTTCAATGTGTTATTAAAACAAGAAAAGAAAGGTCTTGCCCCTTAATTCTGTTACTTTTGTTTAAAAAAAAAGAGAGATCATTTTCTCAATTAAAGAATAGTCAGGAATCTTTATAAAAGTTAGTACAATTTTAAAATATTAACTTTACTTGTCAATAACTTAGGTTGTAGAATTGACAGTCAACTGTATTAAAAATTAAAGAAATAATCATTTTTAAAAACTTAACCTAAACCTATACTTTGCTAAGCATTGCTCACAACTTACCTTTTTATCTACTGTAACCAATTTGTTTATCACAGAACCTGAAATAAGAATACACTGGCTAAATTGTATAATGTAGTCATCTTAAAAGTTAACAAATTTACTTTCAAGGCCCTTACAGACTCTACACAATCTAAGTTACTAGAGTTTTAAGGTGCACAAGTTTATGACCATATACAAAGTCTGTATTTTTATGGTGTTTGAACCTAATGTATAATTTTGAACCTATAGTAGACGAGAAACAAGTCCTTAACTGTCCATTTGGCTACACAGATGTCTCAGAACTCTTGAAAAAGGCACACACAGAAACTGCTTTACTCCTGAAAACTGTTTGGACTGACACTGTGAGCAGTGAGAAAGCATCCATCCAACAACCTTAACTGTAACTGGACAGATCAACAGCCCTTCATTCTTGACACAGACTGCACATTCCCAGAGCCCCAAGGGAATGTCTCAGAGGATGGAATTCACAAACCAACATTTTAAAGACATGACTCACATATACTTTCATTCTTACATGAATTAAAATCAGAGACAGCAAGAAATAACATGTTATATTTTATGTTTAAAATATTTAAATGGCAAAAATATACTTAAGGAGAACATATGATATTACTGACTTATGACTCAATATTATATTCATCACGGTATATCATAGTGTATCAGTTATAACTCAGAGAAAGTCAAAGTGAAATAACTTATAATAAACTAATTTACCTTTCCTGGTGTTTTTAAAATGCATTTAACTTTCTCAATTACATTTGAAACATCCCCAGAATCTTTCACCTTCTTCCTGACATCTTCTTCCAATTCTTCCCACTGGAAGGCACCTGTAAACAAAGTAACATATATTGGATTTTTCTGTTAAAGCAGGAAGTAACAAAAATAAATCTCTTACTAGGTATCAACGTTCCCTCTTTTTTAGTATTTTCTTTCAATTTTTATTTACCAAACATATGCCCATGTAATTACATTAAAACATTTAAACAGTTCTCAGGTTTTAAAAAAAGTTTGTCCTCATCTAAATTATTTCTCAAAACCTAGAGTCTTCCTGAACAGCTGCCACCTCTTTACAGCAGGTAGTCAGCTAGCGGTAACAGCAATGGCTAGGATAGGAGTTACCATCACAAGTGTTCCAACACCCAAACTCTTTACTCGCCCTGAGTAAGGGGCAGATGTGGTCTTTTCTAAGGTTGGATTAAATTGTACTCATCATGGAGAGCAGTGGCTACACCAGGCAGAGGAAGAGAATGCATTCAGAAGGTCTCATGCACTGTCGGGGTCAGATTAGGATGTTCCATAGCCAACTCTACAGAACCCACCTGAAGAAGGGAGCTAAATAATTTTCCGATGAACTACACAACCATGGTATTGGAACAAAATCACCCCATCTGGTCCCACCTTTTGTATTTTGACCCCAAACCACTTTCAAGCTTTCTAGGCTCACTTCAATTCTGTCAGCCCCCCTTTCCTCTGTGTCTTATGAAACTTCTGTTCCAGGGTCAGCAGAAGTTCCCCTTTTCCCAAACACTCCTGACAGCAGCCTCCTATCCAGCCTCCCTGCTCCCTAGAGGCCTTTTCCCCATCAAATATATCTCAGCATCAATGCTGATCAGTTTCCAAAAGTGTATTTTGGGAGACTGCCCCCACCCATCCCATGTCTTACAGGAAGTCCTACCTCCTAAATATATTCCTCAAATAGGTGTAGAGTGGGTGGGCACAGCTGGGAGACTCAGGTTCTAGTTCTCTCTCTGCCACTAATTCCTGCTGTGAATTCACCCAAATCACTTCACCTCTCTGGATACCTTGAGATCCTGTTCTTCCTGCTCTCATTCTCTCTCTTCTGATGCTTCCCTTCAGGTACCCAGAACTTTGCCAGATACCTTCATGGATATTGGGAGTAGGGAGGGCACATAATAAACCTTTACTGAACCAATGAGATCAGGCAATTGCAGCCAGCCTGTACCAATGAGATCCAAGCTCATCTGAAGAGTCAGAGGGTCCAGTTGCTCTCAGGCCTCCTGACAGCTGAGCCCTGCAATGCTTGGCACTCCTGCCTATCTTGAAGCTTCACTTTACCTGCCCTTTGTGTTTCCAGGGTGCATGGGGAGAAGGAGGGGGAAGGAGAGCCCTGACGTGAGGCATTTGCTATTCTGTAGGGTAAATACTCCCACCATGGCTAAATTCAAGCTACCAATATGACAACACAGAACACAGACCTGGGAAGAGATAAATACCATCGGCTATCACACGCGGGTGCCAGGGGGCCCCCGCACACCACTGCTCCCCCCACCTTAATCGTTCTTTACTGACTTCACTGTCAGCTCTCCTTCCTCCCTAAATTCCCCAAGGGGTGCAGTCTAGAACACATCTGTGCTTTTTGTTTTCCTCTTCCTCAACTAATGATTTTTAACTTTAAGTCACGTACTCTTTTCACAGTCTGATAAATTCTTCGGATCACTGCTCCAGAAAATCTGCCACGCACACACAGACATTAAGGTCTGTACAAAAATATCAGGAGTAGAAGAACCCCTTGGAAGCCAAGGGAACTCAGATCAAGAAAATTCACTCTAGGCCAGCAGCTCTCACATCTAGCTGTGCATTACATTTACCTGGAGATCTTTTATAAAATACCATCAGAAAAGGTCTGATCCCCAGACCAGTAAAACTAGAATTTCTGGGGCTGGGGCCTAGACACTAATTTTAAAAGCCTCCCAGCTGATTCTTGTGTGCACTGAATGCTGCAACCGCCATTCTTCGTTTAGACATTTCATCCACTATTCAAACCCAGGGTCAGTGGGATATAGCAAACTGCAGACGTAGGTATTTCTGACTGTCTACACTCATGTAGGCTAAAGGAGAGCACAGATATTGTTTCTCAGTAAAATTATATTAACAAAGAACATATACACAATATCTCCATTCAGAGAATTATCTGAAAGCATGCAAGCATCAAATCTAAATACATGGGATTAGTAGCAGGTAAATCCCTACAGGCCACCAATCTATTAGAGAACGGACACAGAAAAGATCCAATAACTGAAAATCAAAGTAAGACTAGTTCATAAGGGCACGCTAATGATTGGGCTGTTTTCATAATTAGAAATGCTCATCAAATCATCTTTGACACTTTTAGGTCCTAATAAAGCAATAATCCTCAGACTGGAATTTTCTTTTCTTCTTTTGTGGTAAAAAATTTAACATGCGATCTATCCTCTTAACAAAATTTTAGGTGCACAATACAGTACTGTGAACAACAGGCATGATGCTGTATGTACAGCAGATCTATAGAACTTATCTGTCTTGCATAACTGACTGGGATTTTCTTTAGTTAACTTCTCAGAGCACTTATTTACTTAGACTCTCATAGCATGGTCTGCTCGTGCATACTCGGCTGTCTTTTCAAACAGTGCAGAAAAGAGCATGCCACAGACTAACTCGAGCTGGAGAATACTACGCAAACCGAAGACGGAAGCTCATTTTCACGTATTTATTTACTCTGGCAACATTTCAACCAGTGATGTGAAATTCTAAGGGCTATCTGCAGCAGGAAGAGCTCAAAGCTGAATTCTTGAGGCTCTTACAAAGATTTCAATTCCCAACCATCTGAGATGGTATGACTCAGGAATGTGCCAGCATAAAGACTGTATGGAGTATTTTAAGAATGTTACAATTGTACACCATTTAAGGATTACTCCTCAAGATCAGGTCTTACTTCTCCGATTACTCCTTCTTCAGTGTTAGTCACTGAGTATTCACACATTATGCAAGGCTAGCTGTTATCCAACAGGAAACTAACGTGTGCAAAACAGACACACGTAAGCTGTGTCTGTTTGCTCAGAAATTTGAATAGGAAAATAAACAGAAGCCTTCTGGATGGGTGTAAAATTTTAACCAGACTATTCAACAGGCCTTGCCTAAATATAGGACCCAAATGTCCATGGTGACTCAACATGTACAAAATTTCAAATTTATAAAGGTTTAAAAAAACCATGTTATTTAAAAAGAATTAAGACATTCTTTGTAATTTGTTCTTTTAGTTTTTTTTTTTTTAAAGCAGAAGATAGGATTAACATGATTTTTCAGCTCATGTTTGCTCAGGGCAAATATTTCTGAGTGTGCCCTGTCACGGAGTCCTGCCTCTGCATCCCAGCCCAACCGACGGGAGTGCAAATGGCTCCTGTCTTCCGCCATTTCCTACGTCACCCAGGGTAGGCCTGGGCTTCTGTGAGGAAACCAGGGCATTGTTGGATCTTAAAAAGTGTATTCTGTTCAAAAGTTGTTAAATGTTCAACAACAACAAGAAACAAACAAACAAAACACACAAGCCTGGCCTCTTTACTGAAGTCTCTAGGTTTAAAGTTTTTGTTTGCTTTGATAAAAAATTATCATTATTTTAAAAATGTAACCTATTCACAAAGACTAAAGGCTAAAACAAAACATCAGTAAATGTGGAGACACTTGAGAGTGAGGATCTGGTTGATTTTTTCTTCTCTTAAATTTTTTGCATTTTTCAGAATTGTCTTTACTGTGAAAATACAGCTTTACTATCTTTTTAAACACAACGAACAATCACTTTTGCTTGAGTCTGAGGTTATATCCTGTAAATAATTAAAGAATAATTAATAGGCACCTGCTGAAGCATTTCTTTTCCCTTTTCCTCAACCTGCATCTGGGTCTCCCTATAGCCCCAGGTCATTGGTCTGTGGCCCTGCTCATAACTGACACCACTTCTTGACTGGGTCACATACAAGGAGAGTTCAGAGCAGAAATGTTTAACAGCTCAGCGTCAGACTAAGAAGCCCATGCTCTGAACTGGTCAAGGGCTTGTGGCTCAGCAAGGTCTCCCTGCCATCCTGGCCCTCTGCCCTCTAAACTAAGGCTCACTTAGCTTCCACCCAACCACTAAGCATCCGCTTTCCCCAACTTCAGGCAGGGGCTGCAGCGGGGCACTGACAGCACTAGCTCCGGGTAGCCCAGCATCACTCAGCCTTGCAGCTAACTCCATTTTGACCTTGTGCCCTGAGGCTGATAACCAGGTTCCTCTCCTGGGCCTCTGGGCTGAATTCCAGGCCCTAATCCCCTGGCTGTGGCTGGTCCTAGTTCTTCCAAGGACAGATGTTGCAGCTACTTGTGGTCCACAGTATCAGCGTTGCCTGGAGACTGTCGGAAATACAGAATCTCATGCCCCACTTCGGGCGTGCTGATGCAGAATCTGCACATGAACAAGATTCCCAACTGACTTGCATGCAGTTTATTTAAGGTTTGAAAAGCACTGGTCCAGGTGATGGACAAGCTGCAACACCAACCTGACCTGCTGTCAGAATGCTGGCATTCCTGAGGTTGATCTCCAGAATAACAGGGCCGCCTGACTGGACTCTGTCTTGCCTGTTCTCTTGCATCTTCCCACCATCATCAGAGATGATCTCTCTAAAGCCCAATCTGATCATGCATAAAATTCCAAAACAGCTTCTAAGAACAGCAGGAACCCTGCCAGCCTCATCTCCTTCCAGCCATCACCTCCCACTCTGTGCTCTAGCCATGGAAACTACCCATGATTCCCAGAAACCAGCACTCTCAAAGATGACCTTTTCATTAATGCAAGTTTCCCAATATATTAATTTCTTTCAAGAAGCATTAGAATGAACACATGAAAAACTTATAGTAGGTAATGACTCTAGGAAAGGGGACTGAGGAACGAAGAGAACTTTTTCTTTGCTTTTCCCCTTTTTTTCATCTGTTTGTATTAATTTTACAATTTAAAAAAATTACTCCTTAGGAGAAAGACAAGCAGGTTCTGTCACTGGAGAGACATCTAGCTATTTTACTGCTACCATATTAAAGAGGAAAGAGCTGACCTCAAAGTGTTCCTGTACCTCTGAAAGTATTTAATGGATATTGTGGGAAACCTGAATAATTCATAATTTCAACAGCAAACTCATTGAAACGAAAACTGAAC
Source organism: Vicugna pacos (assembly GCF_048564905.1). Lineage (NCBI taxonomy): Eukaryota > Metazoa > Chordata > Mammalia > Artiodactyla > Camelidae > Vicugna > Vicugna pacos. The sequence continues at coordinate 55,940,317 of NC_132989.1, forward strand.
ACTTCCTTCATGGTTCTCTGACATATCATTAAAAAAGTTTTTTTCCTTTTAACATGTAAACATTTTGGTTTTTCAAAATTAGTTTTAAATTCTGAACTGAGATTCTAAGTTTAAACATAAAAATCTGTAATACTAAATGAAGTCTTTAACTTATCTGATTTATTCGTAAGATGATTCACAGCTACTAGAGTCTACTCATTAATTCAACCAACACTTGCAGAGAACCCACCATGTTGAAGGCACTGTGCTGGTGTGCTCTGCAGGAGTGGTTATCTATGCCTTTCCAAAGCCAATATTCACTTAACAATGGATTTAAGAGCTACTATCACATTCTACTCAAATATATATATATATATATATATATATATTCCACTTAAATCTGCATGCTGCAAATGTATTTTTCACAATCATTAATTTTTATTTTCATTTATAAAACTAAACACAACCCAAATGAGGAAAGTAAAATCTTATCTTTAACATCAATCATTTCACCTGAAGACCACCCAAACCTTACAAAGATAAGGGCACAGTAAGTAAAAGAAAGAAGTCTAAAATATTCATAGCCAAAATCGATCAGACCTCAGCCTGAACTAATTTTAGACACACTGTTTCTAGCTGCTAAACTGAGTGTAATGACCATGTTAACTTTGCTCCTCAAGTTCCTCCAAATCTGAGTCAAACAAAAAAATAAGTAGCTAGAGATACTTATTGTCATATGTATACCTGAATTTTAAAGTTAAACTGGACAATAAATTCTTCTATTTTCACATTTGCGGTTAATTTTTTAAAATTAAATACTAACACACCCACTCAATAGGAAAAGAGATTATTGCTTTCACATGTAGATTAAAAACCAAGGCAAGTAAACTCGTAAGGAGAGCTTGGACCAATTCCTATTGATAAAGCAAAAACTATTTCACATATAATCTTCACCTCAGAGGGTAGGAAGAAGATCAATGTAAAACCAAGCAGTGCACTTGAGGGCCACAGGCATACTTCACTTCAGAAGCTTACGAAAATGCACCAGAACTATTTGAAAAGATACCTGAATAAATGAAGCGTAGAATGTCCGATAAACAAGAACAGAAGAGGGCGTCTTTAACAATGACTGGTAAGGGTGGGTTGCCTGGAGATTCCTGGCTAGCACCTGGAAACGCAGCATCTCTGTTGATAGCAAAGAGATCCTGGGTAGTTCGGATGATACTGGAGTCCTGAATGTCAGCAGGACTCTTCACATTGAAAAGCAGCATGAATACATGGCTGACTGCACAGAGAACAATCTTGTGGGCCTCGACCACTTCCTTCAAATCTGGGTTGTAGAATATCACATCCACACACTGGCAGCAGAACAGCAAGTTATTTAAATCAGAGTTATAATGCGATGCTTCAGCCTTTAAGACAGGCATTTTTTCTGTTTCAAAAAAGAAAATAAAAATAATACACTATTCTTTAGATTTACAGATCCCATCATTTCAGGTTCATTTTAAGCAAAACAAAACACTATTTTAAAATATTATTAGGTTGACCCACATGAAGTTGCCAAAACCTGGCCAGTTTTGACCTATAATACAGCAATTTTGTATAGCTTAATCTAATAATAAACACATATACACTAATTAACCAGGGATAACACAGACACAAGAAATACTGTGTCTACTTTTCATAGTGCAAATGAAAAATGTATTACTGCCATAAAGAGTAATAAAATAGCATTTTTCATTAATAGATAGCATTTATTTCTCCCAAAATATTTCTCTAAGTGTAGAATTTCAGTATGTTGGTAATCATCATTCTTCACTTTCAACTGATATCAAATCAAAGAAATTACTAAATAAGTTCTGAAGAACTTAACCTCACATCTGAAGCTGTTTTCCCCCTGTGACTAGAACTAGAGGTAGAGGGATAAACTGTTAAAACAGCAACCTTTCAAGTCAGGGCTCAGAGTTATGACAGCGTGGACCCTGGGTTATGTTCAGCGTGGACCCTGGGTTACGTTCAGTGTGGACCCTGGGTTATGCTTAGTGTGGACCCTGGGTTATGTTCGGTGTGGACCCTGAGTTATGCCCGGTGTGGACCCTGAGTTATGCCCGGTGTGGATCCAGACTGGGTTATGTTCAGTGTGACCCCGCAGGTTCTCCCAGCAGGAGGGTACGAGAGACAGCCTAGTGAACTCCAAGACTGCACAGCTAACAAGGTGCTCCTGAGGGCCCTGCCCACTATCTCACCTAGTGCCCCCGGTGAAGACCCACAGGAGAAATTCATTTTAGTGCTAAGTAACATCAGATGCTTTGCTTTCTCTGAGGAACTGGTACTTTCTCTTCTTGATTAATAAGAACTAAGAAGTGATCTGTCTACATTACTTATTTAGCTCTTCCCCACTCATCTTCTCATCCAGAAAGTACTTCAGACCCCAGTGTTTGCTACATAACCGACCACGTCTCCCTTTTCACTCTGCACACCACAAAGTTCAAAGCCAATTTTATGGTCTATCTGCATTTTTTTTAAAACCTGGAATTGACTTCCCATACTAATTTATATTTTCCTGGTTGTTTATGTACATTCATTCATTCAACAAATATTTATCAAGTACCTTTTTAAAACAATATCCATAGTTAATTGATCTAGACAGAGTACTATTCTATTATTGCTATCATAAAATTATGCAATAAATTCTGATAATGAGTGATGTAATTTTATTTACTTTTAACTTTATTTTCTTCTACCCTTGTATTATAAACATTTTCAAACACTCAAAAAAGTTGACTGATAAATTGAGCACACATATCCTGCCCTTAAATTCTACAATTATTATCATTTTGTTACTTTTTCGCTTTAGATAGATTTTCTCACTCTCTCCGTGTGTCTCTGTGTCTGTCACTCGCTGCTGTACCATTTAAAAGTAATTTGTAATCATCAAGATACTTCAGTTCTAAATACTTTCACATTTACTTCCTGAGGATAAGGACATTCTTCTATTACCCACAATACCATTATACATAAGAAAATCAACAGAAATTCCAAGACATCATCTAATTTCCAGTCCATATTGAAATTTTACCCAACTGTCCCAAGACCATCTTTTAGATTTTTTTTTTAATTTTTTTTTTTTTTGGTGGTGGGAAGGTAACTAGGTTCATATATTTATTCTTAGAGGAGGTACTGGGAATTGAGGTCAGGACCTCATGCGTGCTAAGCATGCGCTTCACCTCCTCCCCAAATTTTAGATGTTTTCATTGAACCAGTATCCAATCAAGGCTCATGCATTACATTTGGTTACTTCTCACTGGACTATAATCTAGAACAGCTCTCTACCACACACACTATTTTTAACAATCTATAGGCTCAAGTTGTTAGGACAATACTCCTCAAAGTGTGATCCAAGTACCACCACTGCAGAATCATATGGGAAGCTTATTTAAAAATCAGATTCAGGCTCCATCCCATATTAACTGAATCAGAAGGCCACGTGAGTCCTGAACACACTCAAATTAGAGAACAATTGCTCTAAGACTTGTGAAATAATCTACAATAAATACCAACTAAATGTCTAGACATAGGCTAATAAATGCACCTGGTTGTTCAAGCTGAGGTGGTCTAATTCCATGAAACGAGTTGCTCATTTTCCTTTTCTTCATTTTTTCACTTGTCTTCTGATTTAAGGCTTGAATCATAAAATACTCCAACTAAAACATGAATCAAATTTTAATTAAAGCTTCAACAAAATTATGTTTCTGACATGATTACTTGCACCCCCAACCACACTAGCCAAGTGTTTTTAATGTCAGTACCATCTACATGTATGCTTTAGCAAATGCTTTATCTAAAAAAAAAAAATCTATTAAGTAGAACAGATTGTGCCTTGTCTAAACATAGACTGTCATTCAAGAAGAAACTGCATTTTCTCTTGAATAATCAAGAAAGCCAAGCAGTACAACCATGTGACTGTCAATAACCATCTCATGGGCAACCACACCAGTAAATACTAGAAAAATTCAGGGCAAAAACAGATCTGGTTCTGTCACAAATATTCATATCAGCTAGGGAAGTTCACATGTGCTCTACTTTTTTTCCTGAATAAATTACTTTGAAATACATCCTTCATTTTATAAATTACAAATCTTGACCACCTGCACTTACACAGCTCTAGGCGTGTGCTTTCTATCATAAGGCCTGGGGCAAAAGTACAAATGGAGATCCACGTACCATACTCCTAAATATTTAAATGTTGTAAATCAATCAACTTATATAAAAGGTGCTCTATCCTCCTGCTTTGATAAGTATGTCATCATTAAAGCCTGGAAGGCCAGGTTCAGATTTAAATTCTCAGACTCCAGAGTTCTGTGCAGCACAGGGAGAGCTGGCCCCTAACTCCAGGGACCCATTACCACCCCCTCCTCTCCTCACCCCTGCTCCACCCCTCACCTCCTCACCTGAGGTCTGTGCTTACAGGTGGAGATCCACACCTATACAACCAAGCGCCATCCACTTCCGCCTCCCCCAATCCTAATACGCAGTCACCCCTTGGCCACCTCTCAGGCCTAGGAGTGAACACACCAGCAGTGTGGTCCACCTTCTGGAGGATGGACCCAGGAAAGAGGCCTGCACAGGTCTGGGAAACAGACTCCCAGCCAGTGAACTCCTGGGTCAGAGAATTTCAGGGTCCTGGGTTTTGGAGCGTGGCCACAGCACTGCTCCATAGACCTCTCTGTTCTGTGTTGATGGACATGTCCTATAACATCTGTGCTAATCGTCAGAGCAGCAGCCACTAGTTCCGGGTAGCTACTGAGTACCTGAAATGCGGATAGTGCACCTGAGGAACTGAATTATTTTGTAATTCATTTAAATATAAATCAGTGTAGCCTATAAATTAGGCCAGTGGCTACCACACAGATGATGCCGATCAGGAAGGGAGCTACTAGCTGTGGGCACACCTCCGTGGCTCCATCAACCCATGCCCGTGGGGAGGGTACAACTGGAGGAGAGCCAGGTGAGGCTCTCTGAAGCTACAGGGAACATGCCACCCTTGCCTAGGGCTGAGGGTAACATTGCACATCTCTCCCTCCTTGACTCTGAAACACAAGACAGAAAAATGCTCCTTTCCCTCTGATGTTACCATTCCATCCAAATCCTGGCAAAGGTCAAGATCTCAGTTGTACTTCACTATTCAAGAGTCTAAGAAGAGATTATTCTAATCTTATTTTCATATTCTCACTAAGTCTTGGGTTAAGGAGAAAATAAACCACCATGTTTTTCTCCCAACTTTGACCACATCTTCAATTCTCATCAGGCCTCCAACACTAGGTGTTAGGGACAAAGAGAAATGATGAGAGGAAAGAAGAGAAAGAGAGAAGAGAAAGCAGGGGTTGGAAAATGGGAAGCGTGACCTTGAGAATTCCAGTTCAGGAAACTGAAGAGGGGGACCAGCAGAACCAAGGCCTCCAGGAGCTCCTCTTCTCCCCTAAATGAAACCAAACTATCTTTTTCCTCCCCTAACTTCCTAGGAATTTTAGGGAAATGTAAGATTCATAGACCAAATTAAGACCTCTTTAAGCCACTACAATATAGTCAGCTTGAAAGAAAATCAGATTCCACTCCTCTCTACCTCTCTACCCACTGCTTATCACTATAAATAAATAAGACAAAACATTCTCACAGTCACTGATAACATCATTACTGTGAGTTTATGTTTCTTTATATTACTGAGTGAATAGTAGTCATTTATGTTTGATAGAAATCAGAATTATTTATATTGGGTTCTTATTTCACCCTTGCTTCTTATTTGGAGTTGAGTAATTCCAGAACAAATGAAATTTCTCTGGTCATTGTGGAAACCTCACTATTTTGAAATGAATCTACATAATGAATATTCTGGGATGTTATATGGATAGAGTACTTGATGAGGAGCTGGGAACTGATGGAGAAGTCCAAAGCGCTCCTGCTTAATGTAGGATTTCCTTTGGATTAAGCCTCTTACCAATGCTTACGAGATCTGTCCGTTGAAAGGAGTCACTTCTTAGAGGGTTGGAAACACAGTTCCAAAATCAGTTAGTACTTAAATGATACAACTCCACAGTATTCTCCAAGGACCGTGCAGTCCTAACACCATAGGGTAGGTGCTCTGGGTAAGATGAGCTTCACAACACCCGCAGGACCCAAAGGAAGCCACTGCAACACAGCGACCAACCTTGGCTCCCCATCTTCCCAACAAGAAACACTGGGATGAGTAGTTCCTCTGAATATTTTTGAGCTACACCAAAATCAAAAGTATGCACATCTTGCTGAAGCACACATAGAGAAGAAAAATCATTCTTCTCAAGTAGTAGACAGAAATGAAGGAGAACCTTCAGGCCCTGCTGGTCAGGCTGCCAGGTTCATCAAGCTGCATGAAGGTTACTAAATCTTTTCACTAAAAGTGACTGAAAGTCAGTTATGAAACTGACATCACAGGTTTGTGTAAAGTGCCATCAAATGGAAAATTCCAAAATATCCTATTAGACAACAGAAAATGTTTCACTTGGAGAAAGAAATAGAAGTAGAATTTCACTCTGACAAAACCTTTTTTCTACTTGCTTTTATTTCTCAAAGTTCAAACTAATCCTGCTTTTAAAACTAAAGTTCTAATTGAGGCTCTGGCAAATAGCTAAAGAGCCAACCTCACAAGTGACTTTAATTTATGTAACTGGAATTTCCACTTACCACTCCTCCAAAGTATTTTCCTATGTAGAAGTCATCAAGGCTGTGTAATTCCAGATAGGTAGCTCCTAGCTCTTTAGCAAGCTGGATCCCTTCAGTCGTACTGACGCAGCTCCCTCTGTCCGAGGTACACAGTGGGCACGTACAAGGTAACTCTTCTGAGAACATGAATACGAGTAACAAAGAGGTTTGAAATTAAACAGGAAAAAATGTACACAGACAATCTGAGCATTAAGCCACAAATTAAGAGCTCATACCAGGATCAGAGTCCAAGACCATTTAGTATATCCACTATCCAGTAGACTCTAAATAAAAAGTGTCAATGATGAGAGCAAGGTCCCTAAAGTAAACAAGCTTAAAATGTGAGAATGAACAGCACCTTGGAAAATAGGAGAATTTTTAAATAGGTGAATGAATATTACCAAGGCTATTATAATAATTACACCAATCAGCCAGTAATGTCAGGCCTCCTTTCTTTTATACAAACTTGACATCCTGAGTATCAGTACAAATTTAACAATTTGATTGCCCATAGAAACCATGGAAAAGAGGGTTGGCTTTTTTTCTTCATAATGAACTTTAAATACATTCACCAAGTTTGAATAGATCTTATACTTTTATTTTAATAGAATCCTCAACTTGACCTCAATCTCCAAGGCTGCAAAATTGCCAATCTTTGTAAATTTCATGCGAAGTATGTTTTTATTAATCCAGACATTTCAATTATTGAACTCTAAAGCACTCAACTGCAGAGACCAAATTCAATCACTTTTATCTTTTTCTTCAAGATTAAAAAATTAAAAACTGAAATAATAAAAAGTAATTACTGAACATGTGAGCTGTCCCAAGAGTCATCGCCGCACCACGCACAGACCTCTGGCTGGGAATGTGGTGGATGAACCTGTCCATACGGACACTCCTCAGGAGGACCACAAACGTGTGCTCACTTCCATATTCTTCAGCCAGCCTTGTTTTGTTTCATGCTACACCATCAGGTATGTCATTGTTTAAAAGGCAGCCAAGGCAAAAGGGGATGAAACCATGTATAAAAAAGCATGTTGTTGCAGGCGGGCTTTCCTGGGAAGCAGACTCTGAAATGGAGACTGATGTGCTGGACGCTTACTGGGTGATGATCTTGGGAATAACTTTTCTCAGGGGTGAGGGAGGCAGGACTGAGCAGACGAAGAATTCCAACTTCAGTGTTATTGCAAGAGACCTCAGCCATCTGTCAGGGCTCTTTACAGTGGTTCCCCACACAAGGCTGGGCCTTTGTATCCCTAAATGAGCCAGTAATTTAAGAAGGGCTGCCCTCGTGAAGGGAGCAAAACCCTCGGCAAGAAGCTTCTATCAGCCTGGAAAGGGACTCAGCTGTGCACCATAAGTGGCCAAAAAACCCGGTAACTGAGGGAGTAAATCCAGTGGCCCTGAAAGGGCATTTGGGATATGTTGCCCATAGCATACACAACAAGTTTCCTGCCAATGACCTGCATGTAGATGGAGCACATGTATGTACACACGGCGTGTATACAAAGGCTATTCAGTGCACTGCATACAGCGTATGTAACATGCATGTGCATACACACACATATGACAGATAATTTAGCTTCGTGGGAAGCCTTTTGAGCTCAGAAACCATGTATTCACATCCTCATTTTGCAGAAGAGGAAATTGAAGCTCAGGGAGGTTAAGTAACTCGTCTAATCTCCTTGTGTGTTAGAGCTGGAGGAACAATAATAAAACTGTTTACTTGCTCCACCTGAGAAATAGACATCAAAAGATAAGATAAAATTTTAGTTTGAGCAAAGAATTATTGAGTCCAAAGATACAGTGATTTAAAACTCAAGCTTGGTTTCTCTAAATTATGCAATAAATTCTAATCAGACTTCTTGCATTCACTTCTTCTAAGATCATTTCAGGTTTAGAGAAAATAAAGTTCTCATACACAATTTAGACTATCTTGAAAAATAACACATTGGTATTTCACATTCTTTATGAAGCCTTGATAAACAGTGACTTTGATTTTCTGAAGACAGAGGCCTTCTTATGTCTACAAAGCTCTCCTTATGTTGATGGAATGGGGTGGGTAGGCAGAACATCTTATTAAACTTTATTTCTGGACAAAAAGTCACTAGTGTTTTGAGCAAAAAATTAAGCAAGCAAAATGTAAAACAATTGCTAGGAAATAACCTTGATTTGAAGGAAAATCCAACTAATGTCAGGTTTAACCCAGCTGAGTGGGGGTTTTCCACTGTGTGTAGCCACAAGCATCTCACGAACCTAGAAAGTGCCCCTGCTTATATTCAATCATTATAACTTATCTATGTCACAATACGTTTCTTTTTGTTCACTTGGTACCAAAAGTAAAAATGCCTAGTCATTATGTGTTAGGCAGGAGAATCAAAACATTTATGGATCAAACAAACTTACATTGAGCATTTCATCAGGAGACCTCAAATAATTTTAAATTGTGGTACCTTCTTCAGGACTCACTCCTATGAGCCCACCTCAGGGTCCTGGGACTCTGGGAATCAGTGTTACACTTCTAGTTAACACTGTAGCCTTTTTTTCTCTGTTATATATTATCTTTTAAGGTATTATCACAAAATGTCTGTTTTTTTTTAAAGCAGACACAATGTAACTCTAGAATTCAAATGAATGGCATCTCTCTCAAAGCAGTGGCTTTGAGAACCTGCAAGGTGATTCTTACAATGTTGTCAGTGCTTAAAAGTCTTAGGAATCCTTTTAGGAATTCCAGCCTAGCAATGTAATAGGCTCTGTCAGAGCTTCAAAAAGAAAAGACAGGATGCCTGCTTTTAGGAGCTTAAGGCTATGAATACACCCTTGTCACATTTGGAGAAAATCTTCCACTTTAAAGATAGACTCAATATTTAGTAAAAGCCAAAAATGTATTTAGAGCCAAGTACGATGAAGACACACACAGCCAAGCTTGTCAAAACATGTATAACAAAGGAAAGAGATGAGACTGATTGTGTTTGCTTAACTCATTCTTAAAGGAGTTGGAGAGAGAAGTTAGCAGAACACCCAGCACGGGTCCGTGGGCTACAAGGGGTTGAAGGAGGGAGGAACAAGTGTCCTTGAGTTGAACAGCCAGATTTAGCTCTGCAATTACTTTGTAATCACATCTTACATGGTAAATTACTTTCATCCTGTTAGTGAAAGTGATTTTTTCACTTACATATATCATTCATAAAACCATTCATTCACTCACTGAACAAATGTTTTTTGAGCACTTACCTACCACACTTCAAATAGTAGGGATGTAAAGATACACGGATAAATGAAACTCACAGTGAACTGAGCCAAGACAGACATGGCTGCAAACAACTATAATATAAGAACTAAAATAAAGGTGTACAAAATCACCATGGAAACAGAGGAGAAATTAACTCTGCCTGGGGGATGATAGAAGGCTTCACAGAAGAGCAAATGATTTAAAGAGTAAGGATGAATTTGCTATGCAGAAACAATAGGGGTTATGCAGCGCGGACTCCAGTCAGAGGATACAGCACATGCAGAGGCCTGAATGTGAGAAAAAGGGGAACACATCGCTTCCACTTTCAAGAGGGCAAGCTAAGCCCACACTGCAATCTCCTCTCCCTGCCAAATCACAAAAATCATGAAAGAAAGATGGGGATAGGGAAGAGGTGACAGGGAGAAAGGAAGGAAGAAAGAGAGCAATGAGGGGATGGAAGAGGAGGGAGGAGGAATAGAGATGTACGCACATGGCAATGGTCAAAAATTAGCGAAGAGACTCTCGCCAGCCAGAAACTAGGACTGCTTGAGAGGCTGCAGGCAGTGAGCACAGGACCAGAGAGGGACACTGAGCTCAGAGGACAGGTGGGACCTCAGGCACAGCAGCAGCATCTGAGGGCTCACTGCTTAAGGATGGTGGGAGCAAGGAGAGCCCAAGGGCAACTAAGAGGAGTTTAGCTGGAGGACCCCAGGGGCAGCGGCGAGGCCCATAGATCCTGGGGAGGGCCAAGTCTAAGATGAGTCTGGGACATCTGTGCCAGAAAATAAGGAAGGACTCAAAAATTAATTGGAGAGAGCATGGAGAGACTCCCTTCAGGCAAATTCCGGGTAAATGGAGCATCAGAAAGAATAATGAGAAGAACAGATGATAAAATAGTGAATTTAGAAAACAAACCCATGAATCATAACAACTCTTAAAGACAGATGTGGGAGCAAAGGGAAAGTTCTATTTACAGGAGAATACCAACTAATAAGCATGGAAGGAATGGTAGGAAATCACTATTCTGCAACCACAGTTATCACAACTAAAGGAATCATGTAAAATAATGGGCTTAGATTCTTTAAAAATGTCAGTGTCATGAAAGACAACCCCCTTCCCCTGTCAAAAAAAAGGCTGGGGAATTGGGAACCGTTCTGGATTAAAAGAGACTAGAGAGACATGACAACTAAATGCAGTGCATTGTCCTTAATTTCATTGGATTAAAAAAAAAAAAACAGCTTTGGAACAGGTGGGAAAATGTGAATATGGGTATATTTTAAATAACAGCATAATAGGTAATATTACATATTTTGAGTGATGATTGCATTTTGGTTAATAGGAGACTGGCTCTGTTCTTAAAGACATGCCTAATTAATCAGGACTGAAGAAATCCCATAATGTTTACAATTTACTCTCAAATGGTTCAGACAAAAAAATGTGTGTGTATGTGTGTGTGTATATTTGTAATTTCTGGGGTTCACTGTCCTATTCTTGTCAAGTTTCTTAGGTTTGTAATTTTGCAAATAAATGTTAGGGAAAGGAGAAGAAAGTGTCTAAGGAATTTAAAGAATGAATATCATGCTCTGATTTATATTCTAGGATGATTATTCTGAGAGGATTTATTTCAGAAAGAGGCCAAGCTGGAACGGAAGACCAGAGGCCAATTCACCAAGAAGAAAGTTTCAAGGCCCTTTCTTGTGGGTCCTTTCCAAAGCCTTGGGAGAAATCAGGGCATGAAATTCTTTCACATGACATAAGCTTCTGTAAAATTTGCAAAATAAGATATTCTTAGTACATTTGGTTAAGACTACTGTCTCTTTCCACTCCAAATCACTTCACCTCGCACAAGGCAGCTCTGAAGGAGCCATGGACATTTTTGGGATCCTGCTAAGGGGAATTTAAATTTAGGTTTAGTGAGCTATTATGTGTGGTTTGTAGTCACTTCCTTGTAAGTGTTTGCGAGCTGTCTTGGTGCACAAATGGCCTTCAGGAATGTTTCTTTCACCCACTGTGCAGACTAATTTGGCATCATGACACAATGATGCTGCCCTGAAAGATGAACACAACACAGACCGTAGGGCCCAGCACCACAGAGATGTGGAGAATGGGGAAATACACTGGAAGAAAAACTAGTTACCATTCTCTTCTCTCTATAGAAAAATATCAAAAAGTGGTTATCATATGAAGAACTGATCAAACACTATGCAGCCAAAAAAAAATCTAAGAAAAATTAAATAAGTGTCAGGTTTTTAAATATTAGAAACTTAAAAAAAATGTTTGTGGTATTTGACAGCTTTTTTTAGAGTTGTAATTTAATGTGCTTTCTTTTCTCATTCTGAATAAATGTTCATTTGTATACATATATGGGCCTGTAATTTTGTAGTTTTTTTTTCCCACACAAAGAACCTCTGAAATTGTGTAAGTTTCAGATCCTACAAAAGCTGGAACTGCCCTTTTAGACCAAAAAGATGGTTACTATGACAGATAATTAAATGACTAGGATCTGAAATACAGTGAAGACGAGGAAAAAGCAATGAGTTTGACGTTTATTTAAGATATAAAATCAAAAGAGCTTCTTAGTCAACTGAATATGAGGAATGGGAGGGAAAGCTGGGTTAGATGGTTCTAGTTTAGGTGAATGGGTAGGTCTGGCATCACTCACAAGACAGGGAGCTCAGTAAAAAGAGGGAGTTGTCTGTGGAGATTTGGGCCAGGAGAGAGGCTGGAGCCAGAAAAACAGTGTGGGTAATCAACAGTGTCTATACAGGGGAAGCTAGGGCAACAGATTAGCAGGTTCATGGTCAGAGTAAACAGCAAGAGGTGAAGCCAAAGAATGGGACCCTGGACAACAACTGCAGGATGTACTGATTTGGTATATGTTTGTAGGGGGGGTTGGGAGGGTCAGAAAAGGCAGAGAGAACAACCAGGAAAGAAAGGGTAGCTTTACTAAGTGGAGGGACACATGTGTTTGAATAATTTCAGAGGAAGAATTGGTACTAAAATGTAAGTTAAATGTATATTAAATGTGACAATAAGCATGTAACTGGCAGCCCTGAGTGAAAACAAACCAGTGTAACTGTGAAAGTCAAAGTCAGACTGGAGTAGACTGAAAAATGAATGGGAAGTCAGGAAGTGGACTCAGGAAGTGTGGATGACTCATTCAAGAACCATGACCGGCAATAAGAAGAAAGTTAGGGAAATGGAGGGCATGTGGGGGTCAAAGAAGGGTCAAACCCGCTTCATTCATATCTACTAACGCTAAACACATACCTACCCTATGACCCAACAATCCTACTCTTAGGAAACAACCTAAGCATTACCAAAAGGAGAATGGAGAAATAAATCACAGCATATTCATAAAATGGAATAATACACAGCAATACAAGGAAGAAATTACAGTTCTGCATGGATGAATCTTAAAAGTATTATGCTAACTAATTAGTCAGGCACAAGGCACTATACACTGTATGAAGTTCAAGAATAGGTAAAACTAATCTATGTTGTTAGAAGTCAGAATAACTATCTCTGGGGAGGGGGAAGAGGCATGAGTGGGGCAGCTGTTCTATACCTTGATAGGTGCGATGGTTGCATAGACGTATACATACGTAAAAATGCATTTAACTGTGCTCTAAAACTAGTGATGTCTATGTCCTTTATTTTGCTGTACTTCAATAAGGAGGGAAAAATGAATAAAAAAAAAACTTTAAAAACAGCTTTACTGAGGAAATAACCACTGAGAACTATAAAACGCTACCAAATCGAAGTGAGTTCTGAGTTGGCCCTGAGCTATTTGACAAGAGTATGCACAGCAGCAACCACTGAAACGGACCGAACCAAGTTAATCCACCAGCTACAGAGTGAACAACCCTCTCTCTTAGGTGGTGTGGTCAGTGCATTCAGCTCACTCACCGCTACCTACCTAAAAACCCTGCTCCAGTCCCACATTCACATGTGGACAGTCCACCCTTCCCAACTGGATAGACGTTTACATTGTCAAAAAGTGTTTTCCAGGGCTCCGTGTTAGCCTAATATCTCTCCCATATAAAACAACAACAATAACAAACAACAATCAAAAACCCCCAAAAACCCACAATTACTGACTACTTTCAATTTTGTAGAAGAGCAGTTTAAAAGACAAACTTGTACCCGTCAGAATCACAGCAGTAGCTTGTGATAGTTTCCTTTGATGTCTCATTATCATACCCAGTGATGAAGAGACAACAGCTGGCATTTGAACCCACAATCATTTTGCTTTCCAAAAAAAAAAAAAAACTTGTATTAATCATTAATAAACTTAATTCTGTTTAAAATTAATATGGTATCTGCAGTCTCACATAAAAGAAAATAAAATACTTACCATTTTGTCTGGTACCGACTGCAGCAATGATTACTGGAACTGAATTTAATGCTCTTTTTATCACAGGAATATAATTATCCTTCACTTCATGGAATGAAAACTTGTCATTTACGTTATATTTGATCACAATGATGTCGGCACCCCCAATCAGATTTCGAGAGGTATACCAATCACTGTCAAAAATGTCCTAAACCAAAATGAAAAGAACACTCTTTAGTCTACTTATCTTCAAATCATCCATGAAATAAGCTGTAACATATCAGTTTTAATTTTTTGCCAAACTTTAATATTTGGAACTCATTAAAAAATTTATTTTAAAAAATATGAAATTTAAAACATTTGAAATCTATCAACTCTTTTAAATATTTTGAAATTTAACTAGCCCAGACCACAACGTAGTGGTAAAATAGAATCCAGAGAACTCCTGAAAATCTGATGAAATAGACAACCTCTTTCAACATATGTACTTAAAAATAAGCACTTTGTTTTAATATCATGCCACAGCTTTATCACCTAATAATTTCAAGAATGTAACACTATGCAATAGATGTAAGAGCATCAGTGTAAGGACGCTTCAGAGGATTTTCTGTGACCCAGTTAGATAATGAAGGATTGTTCAGTGTTTTGAATTGTAATACACTGTGAATTCTGTGGAGTTCCATATGTTTTACTCATATTCTCAAAACTCATACACGTTTTTTAAACTCTGTCCATTCTTTGCACAGTATTGTATACATACCCTGTGCATGTAAGGGGAACAAGGTATGGGAGGGGGAACGTCTCCATAAAAAGATAAGCGTGTATTATTAGGTGTTAACATGGTAAGGAATATATTTGCAATTTGTGTATTTCGTTGACATTATTTAAAAATTCAGGATAAAGCTTTCCAGTTTTGAAATTTTTACTCTTGGACTATAGTTAATAATACTGGTATTTAGAATTGAGGCCAGAAGTAATTTTTATGGACCTACTTCTTGAAACTTAGTGCTTTAATATTATAGAAATAATTTTTCAAAGTTATTGTATGAAAAGTGGTATAGGACAAGTGTTTTTATGTATCTTAATACCATTGCTAAATATATGTAAGTGGCTCTCTTCTCACATTTTGGTTAACTATTAATCATTATTTGTCCTTTGATGTGGACTTTGGTATGTATTCCTTGTATGTAATAAAGCTAGATTAAGAAAATAGACAGCTAGATATAGCTAACAGGTCCAAAAACTGTTGGGCTGTGAATGTCTGCACTTTGAAATGTGACTCCAAAACAGGGTTTGAATCAATCAACTGTGACAGAGCTTCTATCCTATGTTAGAAAATTCTGGAAAAATGTCACAGCAATGCCCTTTTGCAGAGACCTTCTTCTCACCAGTACATTCCCAAGCCCCAGCAAAGCCTCTAATAATTTCCTACATCCTCCCCACCTGCCCATTTCCTACAAGTACACCCTGAGTAGCAAGCATTGCAGAATTTTTAGATACGAATACCTTACTGAAAGTGGGATGGTTAGAGCCTTTTTAAAGAAAGATTTAACCACACACACACAAAAAAACCCCAAAACAAAACAAAAAGGCAAATTATGAGGATATAAACAGTGAAGGGAAAGGCTTGAACTTAGTGGAGGATGTAAGAGGGAGAAGTGAAATGGGACACAGATCAAGAAAATGTAAGAGCTTCCCAGCAGAGCTCTACACTAACTTCCAAATCCCAAACCACAAAAACTATTCCATTCCAATTGTATTTTGTTACAGTAGTCAAGCTGAAAGTATACAAGTATAACAGGGCATATAAGTAAAACAAAGAAAGAGGACAAAGTCAGACGGATGGGATGAGTAAATTAAACATAAGTGGGACCAATATCAAGCAGCCATTTAACTCTGAGAGAACAAACCAAAAGTAACTGCTCTTTGCATTCCAAATTGTCCAAAATCCGAGTTACTGGAGGGGTGGTGAAGGAAAAAGGGGACATTTAAAGGAAAACGTCATGAGGAAATGGGTTTGGCATTATTAACCCTGTGGTATTGAGGATATGAAGACTGTAAATGAATTTATTTTTAATACAAACCAGAGCTTCAAACCCTGCACACACAAAAAAAGTGTGCATGTATTACCTCATTGTTTTTTATGGAATAATTCTGGTAAACAGGAAAAAGTCTAGAAATGGAATAAAACAAGAAAGGGTGGGTTAGAGAGAGACATACTAAATAATGAGCTACATGTAATGAATTTGAAGCACATTTATTTAAAAAGTGCCAAACTGTATGGCAAAGGTCCAGAGTAGGGCTATGGATCCACAGAAGAAAACTAGGACAGAAGTGCAACGATCTCATTCCCACTCCAAGGAAACACCACCACTCTTCTTCTCACACTAAGTCAAAGAGAAATGCTCCACTGGTTTCTAGAAATATGAAGGAAATCAAATTCTCCCACCCCTTGTAAATCAGTTCCAGGATTTCCTCTAGGAGGTTATGCAACACAAGGCTTGGAGCCACATTTGGGGAATGGAAATTTTTTTGAAAAAATAATCTGAATTTTTATAGCAGAACAATAATTTTATTCTACGTGATTGTGGAGCTGCAATACAGCATCTACTAAGTACTAACACTGCTGCCCCAATGTACTTTATTTGTGTGCAAATCTTGAATGATGTGTAGGAAAACTTTACTTCTGCTTAGTTTAGGTGATACATGGCTATACAAAAGTTGTGATAAACACTTCATTATCACTGCAGCTACCACTCATTGAGCGGCTACCACATGCCAGTGTGGTTGCTAAGAACTTGACATGTACTATCTCACTTACTTGTCAGCACAGCTCTAGGAGGCGGGGGTTATTATGTTTATTTTACACACAAGGAAAATAAGGCTAAGAGAGGATGAGTGACTTTATCTAGGAACAAAGCCAATAAGCTGCAGTGTGACGATCTGAAATCAGGTCCTTTTGATATCAAAAGGTGTACTCTCTCTCTTCTGCTATATTTAATATTCTGATTCAGTAAATGTCAAATATCAACTTTCTTATCTCTGCTGGGCTTTTACTCACCACCAAGAGAAGAAAACACCTTATAAAGAGTAGCTCTACTATGTCAGAAGACCATTGTAACCTAGAAAACTGTGCTTGGTTACAAACTCAATGCCTTAAACAGGGCGAGGGTCTAACCAAACAAAAGGTGATTATAATAAAACATAATAAATTAGTATTTATTACTGATCAATAAATTTTTAAAAATCAGACCATTTGAAAGATTTCATTTACTACAATCCATGGGATTACAAGAATTACTTTTTGCTAAATTAACAACATAAACAGCAAAAACAGGAAAGGTTATCCTAACCCCCTAATTCAGCTTATTTTGTTTTTCCTACATTTACTTACTCTGTTCACTCAACATTTGTTCAGCTGAGTGTAGAACCAGTAAGTTTTTAGACTGTAAGATCTTTCACAATTAAATGACCAAAGTAAAAGTGTTTCTTTTGCTCTCATGAACTCAATAGTAAGTTTTACAATGATGATCCTTATGATCAGTAACATCACTTTTACAATTTGGAGTTTAATAGCATCCCTGTTATTGAAAAAGACTTTTTCATTTATTTCAGCGTATCAATATACATTTACTTCAGCTGAAAATTTATTTGAGCATATGATCTTTTCTTTCCATAATATGGAAATCTGTATAAGAAATGTTTCTATGTACATTCTACATATTTCTTTAGAAAGATGTATTAGCTCCCTAAAGCCACTCATTCAGTTTTTTAAATTGCAGTTTAAATGTAAATCCCACATAATCATAATCCACATTTTCTTTTTTGGACATTAAACTTTTTTGTTATAAAATATAATCTTTAGTTGCAATATAACTTCAATACCAGCAAAAAACCAGAAACTTTGGAATAACATTATGTGAAAACATTCAAAATATGATGCTATTGTGTACTGAAAACATTTATGTATTTTCTCCTTTTATCACTCAAGAATTAGATTAGGATTTGTCAACTTCATTACAATTTTTTTAATTATCACAAGTTTAAAGCTTTTTAAAATCCCAGAACAGTATTAGTAATATTTCTGATTTATGAGTCATTAAAAACAAATGGCTAAATATATTAAGAGTATCTGCATTATTAAAACTAAAAGCATTAATTAAAATTTTCAACGGTGGATAGTGCTATAAATGAGTCGTTTAAAATTAATTCTCAGTCTCTCCCTGTCTTTTCTCCTCCTTTCCAGGGGTCCTATTTCTGAGCTGCCTCAGTGAAATGCATTTTTGCTGTGCTGAGCTTTCAGAGAGCTTTATTTTTAGAACACTAGTATTACTATAACACCCACAGGGTAGGCATGAAAGATATTGCTCTCTGCTGGTGAAACTCAGTGACCCTGTCCCTTAGGGTTGGCACATTTAACTGTCAGTTGTCTACCAAGGGACAACCCACGGTCGTGAAGTGTACGCGTAAGTGCTTCACGTTCCCACTGGGGCTTCTTGCCTTCTAAGAGCCTTCTAAGAGCGTTGTTTGACTAGGCTGGCTCCTGCCCAATGAAACGAAGGACCAAAGATTTCTCCCAAAATGTTTAAAAGCTCTACCCAGGTGACCGGACGGTCCACATTCGTGAAAGGGGAAAAGGAGGGAGGAGAAAAAGAAGGAAATAAAGAAAGAAAAGCTCCGTCGGCCTCTGCACAGAGCAGCTGCGGCCCCTTACCCAGACAGGACAGTCGTGGACCACTAGCTTGACATTCCCAAACGCGCTGGCCTGATACTCGGTGAACACCGGACGCGCGACCGTGCTGGTCGCGTTCAGCAACAAGCTGCTTTCGTCTCCTGAGACCAGCGGGCTTCTCCCCAGGTAAGTGCGGATGAGCCCTGACGGCCGATTGTCCTGGTGAAACGCGTCCCCCTCGTTCCCCAGCGCCACGATGTGAATGGACCTACGCGACAGAGACGAGGGCGAGGGGGAGAAGAGGCGCGTGGTCAGCGCGAGGATCACTTTCAGCAGAACAGGAAGTGCGAGGGGGTGGGCAGCGCGCGGCGAGGATGGCACGAGCCCCTCGCCCTGGGGCGCACCGCACGCGCTGAGGCAGAGACAATGGCAGGACCGCGATGCGTACGTACATGATCTCAAATCCAAGGGCAGGGCGGCGACTCGGAGAAAAGAGGCTCCTCACGGCCTCTCGCGGCCCGTCGGCGGCGTATTTGCCCGCAATCAGTTCATTCCCGGCCGCGTCCCCCTAGCGCGCCTCCACAGCTGCGCGGCCGACGCAGCGCGGGCCGGCGCGAGCCAGCGAGCGAGCGAGCCAGGGGGGCCGGGGGCGTGCGAGTCCGGCCGTGTGCGCGCTGCCAGCCAGTCAGGAAGTGCCCGGGAACATCCCCCGCCGCCGAGAGTCGCCGGGCGCCGCAGCCCCGCTCCGCCGCGCTCCCCCGGCCCGGCAGCTGTCGCCTCCTGCTGCCGCTCCTGCTGCTTGCTGCTGCTGCTGCTCCTCCTCCTTCTGGCCCAGAAGGGGTGAGGAGAAAAGCCGGGCCTCCGCCCCCTCGGCGGGCTGGGCAGGCGGGAGCAGCACGTGCCGGCCTTGGGGGTCGGCGAACGTGGGGGCCGCGCTCCCCGCTGAGGCCCCGGAGCCCGGGCGGCGGCCGCGGGATACAAAGGAGCGGCCCACACGGGGCGCCGCGGAATATAAATTAATAAATACAGCGCCCCAGTCCGGGAGCTCCCGATCGCCAATCCGCCTGCAGCAAGTTTGTTCAACTCGAAAGGCTGTAACCAGAGCCAGGAAAGGGGGGTGGGGCTGGGGCGGTGAGGCCCCTGCTCCCTAAAGACTGGAAGAAAAGAGGTGAGGGAAGCTGGAGACTCCAGCCCGCTGGTCGCTGCAGCCACCCGATTTTTTTCTCCTCTTGGTCTTGATCAAAAGTGTTTTACCACGTCTGCCGCTTTATCTTTCGTCAACGTGTACTACAGCTGTTTTCTAGAATCATACTTGTCAGAAAAACATAAAGGCAACATTCATGCTGGTGCAGAAATGGTTCTTTGTTCGCACACCAATTAATTCTCTAATACCGCTTTGGGAGGATTATTGACTACTGCAAGCTATATTTAGCATCTTTTACCAAAAATTGTTCTTTTTTTTTTTTTTTAAGTATTGCGGTTCTTACTGTGATAGTTTTAGAAAGTAGTTACGTGTGAGGTGTTTAACGTGTTTACAAGCTAAACGCTAGTTTACTGGGAGGTTTTTGAATACACATTATGGCTACATGTTTAACAGCGCCTCAGACCAAATGAAAAAATAATGATCATGCTAATGGCAAGGATACTTTAGATTCTTTGATGATAAGGCACTGAAGTAAAGGTTATGAATGTCCCTGAAGGGCCTCAGACTACCTCAGTGCAAATGAATACTGGAATCCACCAATTCCAAAAAGGGCCAGAGTTTACTCTGGGGCTCCTCCACTTCTCCCTAAACATGAAAATTCTTACAAGTGCTCTGTGTTGAAAGAGTTCTTGTTTATCTCTTATTTATTTATTTATTTAGCCCTACTTTAACGTGTTGCTGTTTCTTTTCTCAACAGAGCTATTTTGAGGGTATGGAACAGGAGGTGCTGAGTAGTGCAGTGAAAAGACTAGGGTAAGAGGCCTTGGGAATGTGAACAGCATTTTATTATGGGCCCTGGTTGCTCTGCTGAAAGTAGTTTAATAGTTTCTCATGCTCAGATACGGTATAATGGGAGGCATCCTTTATATAGTCACTGATTTTTTAAAAAATCTAATTTCTGTTTGCACTCAAGTGTAATTTCTCTTTTAGTCTCTAGAATCTAAACTATCCTGAAATATTTAAGAATACAAGATCACATTTTCTCTTGGGTCATCAGTTCCTTCTGGTTACCATAAGTCAAAAAAACTAAGACACTGAAATGGATGAATGGATAGAGAGAATGTGGTATATTACACACAATGAAATATTTAGCCTTAAAAGAGAGAGCGATCCTATTGTATGTTGCAACGTGAATGAATCTTGAGGGCAATAAGCTAGTCATAAAAAAGACAAATACTGCATTATTCCACTTATATGAGGTATCTAAGGTATTCAAACTCTTAGAGGCTGAGGGGAGAGGGAAATGAGTTCAATGAGTATAGAGTTCCCTTTTTTTAAGATGAAGATGTCTAAAGATCTGTTGCAAACAAGGTGCATACAGTTAACATTAATGCACACTTAAAAATGGTTAAGATGATAAGTTTTATGTTATATGTTTTTTACCACAATACAGAGAGGGAGAGAGAGAGCTTGAGTGTTAGAGTTGGCTGGGAAGTGGCAGAAAGGGAAGCCGCATTCATTTTTCTCTCAGTTATTGAGCATGTGAGCCAGGCTTGTGCTGGGAAGGCATGGGAGATACTAAAATACACAAGACTCAGTTCCTGCCTTTGGGAAGCTAAATCTATTATTAATGGTCACTATATTGTGAATATTAATGCATCCACTTCAATAGTGAAAGCATACTGATTCCTTAAAAATTATAATACAGGCTTATGCATTCAGTAATAGAGGTAGGTACAAAGTATGAAGATAAAGTCGAATGTACATTAAAAAGAGATCAGTGCCTTCAGAGAGAAGTTCATGGAGGAAGTAACCATTGTCTTGGTATTAAAAGATGAGGAGTTTGCTAGATTTGGAGGAAGGGGAGGTTAGAAGCATTGTAAAGAATGGACGACCATCATATGCAAATCACATGCAAAGGTGTAGAGGCACGGAAGATTGTGGCTTGTTCAGGGAACAGCAAGAGCTACAATTAGTGCTATGTTCTGATCTCTTTATTATAACAGGCAGAAAAGAGAGTGGTAGAGACTTCCTAAGAGATTTCCAAAGTCAGACCTGGTGATACTCAAGTTATAGATTGGGAATCCCTTAGGCCAACCTTTGTATCTATAACAAAGCCTGATTGGATGCTCACCAAACCCATTTTCTCTTCCAGGACCCATAGAAGAACTACATTTCCCAAAGTGTTTGCATGTACATAGGGCCCCGTGATTAATTCTTACTAGTGGAACATGACCCCTGCTGAGCAGTTAAGAGGTATGCCTTCTCCATTTTTTTTTTATCTTCCATCTACCAACTGGATGAAGCCAGATCAACCTTGAAGCCATGTGTTTGAATTTGTTAATCTACAGCATGGGTCCCTGAATGACGGATTATAGCAGAAGCTCCTCACAGCATGCATTGTACTTTGATATGAGTGAGAAAATAGATCTTAAATATTGAGTTAAGCCAGACATTTTGGGGTCAATTATTACACCAGCTAGTATTACTTATTTTGGTTAATATAATATCACAGATGGTCCATTTCCTGGTATCTTAAAGACTCTTTTCATAATTATTTTAAGACTACTTTTTAAATAATTATTTCCCCTTTATTTACAAATTTTATTTGGTTTATATGTTTGTAGTTTCCCTCATTAATAGCATTAATTTTTTTTCACTTTTACCAGAGTGTAACAAATTGGATTATCATATGTCCTCCAACCTCAAGGTCACTGTGGAACACACAAGGAAGGTCCTTCAGCCCAAACAGTATGTTTTTCTATTTTCGAGGCTGGAATGCCACCATTTCATATTCATTCTGCTGGATGTTCTTACCCCTAGATGAAATGTAACCACATGTCAGTGTAAGGTACGTGTAAGATAACTTGGCCAGCTATTACTGGTCCCCGGACTGTGAATATTTATATTCCAGCCTTTGGAAATCATGCTATCTCCTTAATGACTAGAGAGAAAACAAGTGTTGGTAAGGGCAGGTCTGAAGAGCTAGGCTTGGAGTAAGATTTTCCAACCATATTTCAAGGAAACTAGGTTTCCACCAAGGAATCTGAGGAGGTGGGGGAGAAAGATGCCTAGGGAGATCTGAGCACCTCCCCCTTTCATCTCAGTCAGTCAGAGCAGTCTTATTGACATCTTTATTTTTTTTAATTAGAGTTTCATGTTTATTTTCATTAAAAAGAAGGGATTTCTAATGTTAAAAACAAAATTTAGGGGAGTAGAAAATGACTACTGGAATTCCAGAATAAAGTATTGAATTTTTATTTACAAACACATATTTTTTACCAAAAATTAAAAAAAAGGGGAAAGAAATTAAGCTCTCCTAATATTTAACATGACTATTGGTAGTGGCACCCCAACCTGATCTGTAAGGGGGCAGGCTCCTGGGGCGTTTTGGGGAGAGGGTGGGAGCACAGCAGCACACAGCTGGGGGAGGCGAGGGCTCTCTGCTTTGTTCACTCTCAACGTATTGCCACATGTTGCAGTTTCTGTATCTGACTAAATGGATTTATGGATGATATTTAAGTAAACTATTACAGCATGGACCAATGGAGACAGTGTTGATAATGCAAGAGCAAGCAAATGCCATGGGCTGAGTGGACGTTTCTGGCACCCTTTGGGAGCCACACTGCAAGATCAAAAACTAACAGCTGATCAGACCTGACAAGAAGTTGGCCATAATGATTAAAATGATTTTTAAAACTAAGTTTGGATTTACATTTACTTTTGCTAACATCAACTTTACCCAAAGTGTGTATTAAAGTTAATAGATAATGATGCTCTGAACCAGTCACAATTAGCTAACCACTTGAAAACTAGACATCCAAACTCCAGTAGAAAGCTCAACAGTATTTCCAGCATATTTAAGGGATGTAGCATTCAAGCCAATACTTTAAAGAAAACTCACCAATTATAAATACCATGAAGCCTCTTCTGAGCTTTCTTAAAACTGAAAAGTCAAAAAGCAACACACCAGTGGGAAGACAGTTTTCTTCTTGTGAAGAGAAAAATATTTGAAATAATACATGGAGCACAAATGGGAAAAAACAGCATTCCTTTGATAGCAAAGACCTTGAAAACATGCATATAAAACATTGCTAAAGACTCAAAAACACAAGTTTGGAACATGTTGCACAATGTGGGGAATTTATTGTAAGGTTAAACTGAAAGCACAAAAGTTTTTAATATGTCTCTTGCTATGGTATATCATAGATTCTGTTTCAGTGTGGTATTTACTAGATTGTGTTTCAATTATGAAATACATTTTTAAATGACAATTCTGTAAACCACTGAAGGAAAGCTATAGTAGAGAAGATATTCTTTTTCTATTATATCTTTCAATGATATATGCAATAATAATTGACTTTTAAAAAATAAAAGCTGTGTTTTATGCAAAAGTTGTGTAAGTGTAACCACTGATGGATGAGTTACTTAGACTAAAAAAAGGGTTTTTTTAAAGAAAGGAAGGATTCCTCCAAACTAAAGTTGCAGTGAGAGCAACAACATGAAATTCATTTAAGATATATCTCATACACCAGTTATTCCAGCAAAGAAGCTGGAGCCAGAAACTGAGGTTAATTTTGTTAAAAACAAGACTTGTGTAGTAGTGTTTTTTTTTTTAACTCTTCACTGTGAATATAACACACATACAGAAAAGTGCATAATACCTGTGCACATAGTTAATAATTGTAAAAGAAACATTCCTAAGCAATCTCACAGGCCAGAAAATAGAGCATTATCAGCATTCATGCAAGGGTGCACACACTCACACTTCCACACACACAGACATACACACATACCACTGGTGCCCCTTCTCAGTTACAGTCCTCTTTTTTTTTTTCCTTAGAGATAATCATAAGCCTGACTTTTGTGATGATTATTTGTTTATTTTTCCTTACAGTTTTACCACCTATATGTGCATTCCTAAACTAATATTTTGGTTCTTTTCTTTGAACTTCATATAAGTGATATCACACTATAACACATTCTTTTGTGTCTTTGTTCTTATTCTCATCATCATTTGTAAGATTCATTTATGCTGTTGCAGGTGTGGTTTATCCCTTTCATTCCTTTTTATTGCTGAACAGCAACCAGTGCATATATAAATAATCATTATCCACTCCATTGTAGATGGACATGTAGGTTATTTCTGATTTTTGCCTATTACAAATAAAGTTGCTAGGATCACTCATTTTAAAATATAGTATCTTGGTAGGTCTGCTGGGTCACAGAGAATGTGTGTGTCCAACTGTGGTAGATAATACCAGCTGATTTCAAAAGTGATTTTAAGTATTACACTCCCAAGAGCAGGGCATGAGAATTCTCCCTATGTTCCTTTACATACTTAAATATATTTACTATATACCAGATATCATATTAAGTGCTTTACAAATATTGACTTATTTAATTCTCATAACAACCCTTTTGAGAAGGATCTATTACTATCCAAATTTACAGGAGAGAAAATTGTGGCATGGAGAGGCTAAGTAACTTGTCCACAACTGTAGAAGTAGTGAGAATCCAGGAGCTGACATTCTAACTTAAGACAACTGGCTTCAGGCTCTGTGCCATTACCTGCTATGCTATGTTGATATTTGAAAATATTTCCTTTGTTACGTAATTTTTGTGATGGAAAAAAATGTATGTAACCTATAAAAACTCTGATATCATATAGAATTTTTGGATCCACTTAAGTAACATTAGGCAAGATGGAAAAGTACACATCAGATTTAACCACAATCTTTGCATAATGAGTGATGAGACTGAAAAATAAGTGTAATTTAGTAATCCAGCTAATGAAGCAGTTCTTCCATTTAAATGCCCATATTTTTGTGAACTCTTTTCAGAGAACCTTTAAATAAACTGAATATAAAAGCAGGTATCTGCATTGCTGTATCACAAAATGTTGAACCAAGATTTAAAAAATGAGGCACATTCAGTTATTGTTCTCCCTAAAAGCTTTGTTGACAGTAACATTTTAGAGAAAAGAATACTTTGTATTATTATTAGTAATACATTTTAAAATTATTTAAAATATGATTTACTTCAATCTCATCTATTTAAAATTTTCTGTTTCAGTATGT
Organism: Vicugna pacos; assembly: GCF_048564905.1. Taxonomy (NCBI): domain Eukaryota; kingdom Metazoa; phylum Chordata; class Mammalia; order Artiodactyla; family Camelidae; genus Vicugna; species Vicugna pacos. Next base: position 55,966,495 of record NC_132989.1, read on the forward strand.
TTTATTGTATTCATAATATATTAACAGTAATATATGCACATCAAATTTATAAAGATTGGGGGTATGCTCAAAATTCTTTCTGATAGGGAATTCAGTCAAAAAAGGTTTGGAGACCACTAGTCTGGTGTGTAAGGCTGTGCCCTAGAGAGCAAGCTTAGAAGGATACCACAGTGGAGTCCTGAGCTGCCAGGAAGCAGAACAGGGCACCAGGCTGGCTCCTGGGGCGAAGGAGGCTGTGAGAGAGGAAGTAAAAGGGAGATAGGAGAAGCTAACACAGATAAACTGCAAACCTACTTGCCTAGAAATCAGCCCAGTGAAAAATGTATTTGTATTGTTTTAACTAATCTAATGAGAGAGAGAAAGTTTGCAAATTTACACAAAAATCATAAAATTCAAGATTAACTTTTTTTTTTTTAACAAGAGCTTGCACGTATGTCACGTAGAGCAACCTCAGCAAAGTCATGTACCAGGGTCAGTAACCATACAGTCAGTCAGTCATGAGAAAAGTTGACTTTACTCATTTTATTACCTGTATAATTCTTCCCAGAGAGATAGTCAACAGTTTTCTTTTAAACTGTGGATTTCTTCTAAACTGCAAGGCTGCATTATCATCCGTTCTGTTTGGAGAAGCTAAAGTGAAAATGAAGTGAGTTACCTGTTTGCAAAATCCAAATATCCTAAATTCTTTCAGAAAAGGTCTAAAATGTTCACTGGTTTGTTTGAAATTATATTATCCACCCACCCCTATAATTGTGCCTAATCATGTTTTTGAAACAATTGTCCTGTTTTTCAGTTAATGTTACTTTAAAAAATGCCAGAACATATGTTCCTTCAAATCAGGATTGCCTGTTTCTCACCAATATTTTTCAAAGGTGTGAACTTCAAAGAAACCTAGTTGGTTGGTCTTTAATATGCCTGCTCTGTTATTTAGTCCTGGAAAAATATACATGCAAGTATCATAATCAAGCACTGTTGATTGGGTCATTTATTTATGCATACTATTTTTTGAAGTTTTCCATTTGTAGCCATACAGAAATACAGGATATTAGATTTAAATGGTGTAATACTTTGCTGATAGACCTCCTTTTTGAAGAACTCGAATACATTAAAAAACAAATTGTTTTCAATATTTCTATCATCTGGCTCTAGCTTTAACTGTAATAAAAGTTATGCCAGTTCCAGTGGTAAATCCCTGCTAAATCTTTCCCGTCTTGTGTGCTCCTTTTGCTTGCCCTGTTCAGGTACGTGCATCTCTGCCATGGCCACCAGCTGGGCATGACCCCACCTGGGGCATTTCACAAGCACACTTTCAGATGTTCTCCTTTTTCATTCAACAGCAATCACAAGCTGCTTAATGTGACTTCTCCCCTCACACATTGCTGCTGATCTTATTTTTCTAGACTTGCTTTTTACTTTTCACTTCTGAGTTTATAATCCTGTCTGCCGTGACAAACTCTTTTTACAGTGAACAGAAATTGAAATTTTCTTAATGATCTTTTTTTCTGAGGAAATCCCTACTGATACCATTAAATACTAAGTTGGCAGCTTGTATCCTTGGTGAATATTCCTTTTGGCATTCTCACAGATCACCTAGCTAACGTGAAGGGTAATGTTTTCGCTTTCTTTTTTCCCCGCTTCTCACTCTCTCCAGAGATCCCCGGGGCCTCATTCTTACTGACACTCCTCTCCATGCTCTTGTTTAGAATCCATTCAATTTAAAAAATCTAAATCTGGGATTTGAGAATTATTTTTGATGAGGATTGCCTTCTCTTACCTTCAAATTAAAACATTGCGTGTGATTATTCTCATCTCTCTAGCTATACTAGCAGTTTCTCTCCCTTTCCCCCACCCTGCTATAGCCAGATCCAAACCCCCTTTCCAACCAATAGCTGCCCTGCTCCCACAGGGCTGATATAGTTTCTGCTAATGGGGCTTGTGCCACATGCTCCCTCAAGATGTTCTGGTGTCACAAACTCCTTTCTGAGTTAGGACCAGGCTGAGACCAGGCAATTCAATCTACATTAAAAGGTATTCAGGCATTTCTCAGTGAAGTGATAAATAGGAAAAACAAAAAGCAAAGGTGCTTCTGGACCAATCCCAATGGCAAGCAGAGCCTCAGACTTTCCACTGAACATCCCCCAAATGAGAGGTATTTGAGCAAAGCCACTAACATTACCATCCGCAACCTCCCACCCAGGTAGCAGCATAAGTTGCCCACCAAAAAAAACCCAGGATTTTTTTGTCTTCTCAAGTTTTGCCTTTAAGCCATAGCATATCAGTTGTTGATTTAATATAAAAATAAGAATTATCAATTAAAAAAGTTAAAAAAATAATAAGAATTAAATTACTTGACATTAGGTAAAGTTAAAGGATGGGTATTGTATATACTGTGACTTCTTTCACATACCATGGTTTAATACCATGGAAATTGACAAATCTTAGGGAGAATTTGTGAAATTCTGAGGGGTGAGAAAACTCTTTCCTTCTAATGAAATCTGGAAAGAAATGATATTTTGTTGAACTACTTAGTTAAAACTATCTTTTTGTGGGTGAACTGAAACTGAATAATCAGTAATTGTTACTGGAATGTTTGCCACGTTGGAAAAAAAATCTTGTTTTTACAGGTCATTATGTCTAACTCTTCAGAATTGTGGGAAAGTTCTATGATTCTATGAACAAAAAGAATGAGACACTCAGAAATGTGCAACCCTGGCATAACTCAAGAAGCAATGAAGTATAGCATAATACAAAAAATACAAAACAGGCCAAAAAAGCAGTTTCCTTTGCTTTGTTTTGTTACAAGTGTTTTAGTACTCACTCACTAGCTGTAGCCTGAAAATGGAACAGTCTGTCACTAGGTCGCTACCCATGAACAGTCACAAGCTGTACACAATTAGTAACTCCCCACGCTAGACTCTAGAATTAGGAGGCATTTTTCAGCCAGTGTATTTTAGTAACTCACCATGGTTTCTAATAAATTACTCAGTCCTCTTGCATTAGCGATGATTACAACAATGTTTTGCTAACGACTCCTTCGTGTCTCAAAGATTTTTATTGCAGGAGGTCAAATTGATTTAAATAGAGTTGCTGTTCTAAACAACCATGCTAGAAATGTCACAGGGAGAGGCCAGCTGGGCTGCTCAGGCCAGCCTCAGGATGACATTGCCTCAGTCAAGTCATATTTTCCAGGGCTCATTCCTTGGTTTTGCAAGTCCAGAAACTTTATTTTGTCAGGGTGCCCAGAGTTGATCATACTCAAGGGATGAAGTTTGTGCTAACTCAATACACAAGAGGCCAGTGTGTAAACTAGAATAACAATTTGTTCATTTATAATGAGAAGGTTAACTATCAAAGGGTCTTGAAATCTAGGATACGTGGCCAACCTTCTTTTCCCTGTAGGAAAGTCTACATGGGAAGCCCTTTGTTTCCCTTTCAGTTTAACAAACATTTATTAAGTATCTAAGGTACAGGTCATCTTGTTCCCAAGGATATTTTGCATTATGGCAGCACTGAATTATTATAGAGACAACATTTTCCAGAGAAAACTGCATTGAACAATTTATGCCTTGATCAGTTTTCTTAAGTTTTCCCTTCTAATTAACAGATACAGCATTTTAGAAGAGACTAATGTCTGCTGCATGATGGAATTACCTACAAAGATCATCCAACAACCACATTCACAAAGCCACCTTCTAAATATGGTTATTAACCCAGAGCTTCAAAGGAATCTGATAACCTGCTGAACAGGTATGCAAACAACTATGTATAATACACATGTGTTTTTTACTACTAGATTCTCATATCAAGGAATGACCTAAAAACTCAAAGTCTTCCAGAGCCTACCCAGGCATCTAGGCCACCAGTACCACCCAGTACTCAATATCAGGGTATTTCTAGGGCAAATTCTTCTTGAAAACTTTATAGCCAGTTTAACCTAACATGCCCTGATATCCTTATTACAGTTCCAGCTATACCTTATCCTGGTCATCTAGGTTTACTTATGCTTTGCTTTCTGCCAAACTTTCCTAGTTTACCTTGTGGAATTCCAATCAGAGTGGAGGCGGAGAACCAGACCATTACTCCTCCAACCTCTTGAAGAACTTCTGTGCTTCTTAGATCCAAGAGAAACTATCCTCCCTTCTCCCTCTCTCCTGTCGCTGTCATTTAGCAACCTTCCAGTCAGCTGCCCACCTCACCCTCTTACACATATGCTGTTCGTTGTTTTTCTCTCCACCCCAGTAAGTCCATAGTCTTCAGTGATGTCAGTGTCCGCATGAATTATCCTTTCAACATCTTAGCCTCTTTATCTTCAGTGACTTTCACTTCTACTCCACTTCAACCCATCTGTTCCATTGTCAGAACACAGGTATTCTCACCCCCTGCAATTGCTACTGCATTCTAAACAATGCATTCCAATATTCTACAACCTGAACACGCAACTTTTCACCCTTCTGTTTCCATCACTCAGTTGCTCCTTGCTCATGCTCTTATAGAATCTCCAAACTCTGACCCTTCCACTTCCTCCCTCTCTGCTAGCCCTCTTCTGTCTTCATTTCCTTCCCTTTGCATTTGAGATTTCATAGTGCGTTTCTTATCGCTATGCTCACGTGCCTTGTTCTATTGTCCTTCAGTCCAAAACCTCAACAACTCTGGATCAACCCAGGTGTCTAATTTTTTATACCCATCTCTGGATTGCTAAATTTTACTGTAGAAAATCACATAATTCTGCAGATTAATGGTGCTACAGATTCATGGTCTCCATCTTCAATCGGACATTCAGTACTGCCTGGCAAACCTAGTAAATGCTCTTGTTTTCAAAAGTGGCCCAAACCTTCTCACTGTCCACCAAGTCTGACTTTGGCATCTTGCCCTCTTCTCCCCCCTCATGTTTTATGTCACAGAGAAAAAGGAAGCATCAGATAGGGAACTCTCCTGAGCTTCCCATTGCTAAGCTGACAAATTTATGTGAAGCCACATACATCCTTTTTTTCCCCTTTCAGTCACAGTGCAATAAATATCTTTCATCTTATTCAAGGTTAGTCCCTTTGGCTATGTGTGCTTCTCCTTTTGACTTTAGAGGGACTGCACGCCATCTATTTCCTCTTTTCCTCCTGTGTCTTCAACATTTACCTCTTTACTGATCTTTACTATCAGCATTTAAACATGTCCAAGTCTCCAGCTACTATTCTTTTCCCCTCTCTGGCTGGAAGCAATTTTTTTTTTTAAGTTCTGAGTTATTTAGTTCTTTCACTGGTTAGGACTTACATGCTTGTCTGTAATAAATTTTCTAGTTTTTTAAACAGACTTGTTTTAAGTGTTACAAACTCGCTCACCCGGAAAATAATTACGATTTTTAGATTATTATACAAGTTCCTATTGTGGAGCATTGTTTTCTTATTTAAACTTTTAAATTATGAAATATACAAAAAAGCACAAGACATAAATGTATAGTTTAATGAATAATCATAAGACAAATACTCATTTAGCCACCATCCAATCAAGGAAATACCCCCAACCCATGTGTCTCTTCTGGGTCATTACCTTCTCAGCCTTCTGGAGGTGACCACCATTCTGAATTTTATGGTAATAGTTTCCAAGCTTTTTTTTTTTTTATGAGTTTAACTCTTTCTTTGCCTGTCAAGGCCTGTTCTTCTCTCTTCTCCACCCTGCTCTGTATACTGGGAAGCTAGCTTGTATGAACTATATCAACAGGCTCCTCTTCCTTTCTGGCTTCTAGTTGCATTTAAGCAATGGGGAGATCAGAGAGGGCAGAATGAGACAGGGTATTTCCCTCCCCTGGTCCTCTCCTATAGCATCTCTCCAAGGGCTAACTGGACTGGTTTTGTCACTGACGGTACTCACTGGGGTCAGCCAGAGAAACAGAATCAATAAGGTATGTGAGTGTGGGTGTATACATATAAAAACACTGTTATATATACATACATATAAGAGAGAGAGAGAGATTTATTTTAAGGAATTGGATTATGTAATTGTGGAGGCTTGGTAAATCCAAAATCTGCAGGTTAGGCCAGCAGGTTGGAGACCTGGGGAAGAGTGTAGATCAAGTCCAAAAGCAGTCTGCCCTCAGACTTCCTTCTTAGTTGGGGAAGTCACTCTTTGTTCTATTAAGGCCTTCAACTCATTGGATGAGGCCCACCAATATTATGGAGGGTAATCTGTTTTACTCGAAACCCACTGACTTAAATGTTAATTTCATATTAAAAAACAATATTTTAATAGAAATGCAGGAAAGATTTGACCACCTATCTGGGCATTATGGCCCAGCCAAGATGACGTATAAAATTAACCATCATACCAATCAGAGACCACAGCGCCTGTGAGACTTACCTCTTCATGCAACTCTCTCCTTCTGGGTTCCCTCAGCTTACCCCTTTATGCCTAGGGATCATTATGGCTCCTGCTGTTATGAGCCCTAGGACCCTGTACCATTCCTGATAGCTTTTCCTAAACCATTCCCACACCTTTTATTAAACAATCCTCAATTACCTGGCTTGAGTATACCAATACACTACCCAAGTATGCAATCTTAGAGAATTTAGTTGACTGCTTTTGACCTTAATGTAAGTCATGGTGTATGTATTCTTTTGTGTCATGCTTCTCTTGTTCAGTGTTATTTACAGAAGTTTTATCCATATTGTTATATGTAACAACAGGTCATTCATTTTCATTGCTATATAGAATTCTAGTACATGAATATACTATGGTTTATATATTGACTCTAGTATTGATGAATATGTGTGTTATTTCCAGTTTTTGGCTATCATAAATAATACTCCTATGAACATTCTTGTACATGAACATATGTACACTATTTTTTCTACAGTATATACATAGGACTGAGATTACTACATTATGAAATATGCATACATTTAATTTTATGCAATAATGCTAGACAATTTTCCAAAGTGGTGGCTCCAGTTTACACTATACATGTAGTACATAAGTGAGTCTACATATTCACCAAAGTAACCATCTTATTTTCAGACCTTTGAATTTTCACCAGTTCCAGTGGGAACTAAGTCATTGTGATTTAAACTTGCATTTCCCTGACAAATAATAAGGTTGATTTTATTGGCCATTTAGATTTCTTCTTTCATGAGGTATCTATTGAAGTCTTTTGTCCATTTTTATATTGGGTAGTTTTTTTTCCTTGATCTGAATTTTTGTATTCTAGATTATAGTCCTTTATTGGCTATATCTGTTACAAATGTGTCTTCTCATTCTTTTATCTTTTCATTTTCTTCAATTTTCTAGTTCTTCAATTTAATGAGGTCAGTTTTATCAATATGTATTTTTTAGTTAGGACTTTTTCTGTCTTGTTTAAGAAGTTTCTTCATAATGTGAGATTGTAATTCTTTTTCTGTATTATTTCAAAGGTTTTATATTTCATCTTTCAAAGATAGGTCTTTTTTTTGTGATAAAAGTTATAACTTTTCTTTCTCAAAATATCTTTTTTTAAACATTTTTTATTGATTTATAATCATTTTACAATGTTGTGTCAAATTCTACAAAGGTCTTTAATCTGCCTTGGAAATGACTTTTGTATATGATGCAAAATAAATGTACAGGTTTTTCCTCCATCACTTAATGAAAGAGTATCCTTTCCCTGCTGCTCTGCAGTGCCACATCTTTCATACATATAAGTGTTTATAAATGCATGGATCTGTGCTTTTCATTGATCTATTTGGCAATCCTGCCAATACCATGCTGCTTTAATTATTAAAGTTTAAGGTAGCTCTTCCATCTAATTCTACTTTTTCAAGCGTCTCTTGCTGTTCTTGACTTTTTGCAATCCTATATAAATTTTAGAATCAGATTGTTAAGTTCCAGGAGAAAAAATCACTTGAGATTTTAATTAGGATTGCATTAAGTCTGTAAGTCAATTTGGGATTTAGTCTTCCAATTTATAAACATAGCATATCTCTCCATTTCTGTGGGTCTTCTTTAATGTTTTTCAATTAGTTTTATAATTTTCTCCATAGAGGTATTACCTGACTTTTTAAAGTTTATTCCTAGGTACTTGATATTTTATATGTTATTATAAAGGAGAACTTTTTCCTATTTCATCTTTTACCTGTTTGTGATTTTGATATTGATTTTTGCCTTCAGCAACTTTGCTAAATTCTATTATTTAAGGATTAATCCAAACTTCTTCAAAAGATTGTCTATGAGTCTCTCTTTCCTCCCATGCTACTCATTTCTCAGCTCACTACAATCTAGTTTTCATCCCCACCACTCCAGTCAAGCTGCTGTTTTCAGTTTCACCTTGCTGAGACTGTTTCAGCACTACTATTTCAGGGTCACCAACAGACTCCCTATTGCCCAATCCTAAAGACTCATCACATTTCTCAAGATCTTGCAGACCTTTTCTCCCTTTTTGAAATGCCATCTTTTTTTCCTTCTATTACAAAGCACGCTCGTTGTTTTTTTCTCCCTCTCTGTGATCACTCTCAGGGTTACCTTGTTTTGCCAATCTTTTATCTAATGGCATTTCTTAGGGTTCTGTGCTAAACCTCTTCTCCTCTCATACTATACACTGTCCCTTCTGGAGCTCTTGCATCTCTGCTCATGGCTTCTACAATTGTCTACCATTGATGGTTCTCAGATTTCAAACTCTCAGACTCCAGATTTCTCTCCTGAGCATTAGACTGTATATCCAGTTGCCTGGGCATCTTCACTTGATAGTTTCATTTCATTTTTTTAATATTCCTGCTTTATATTAAAGAGACAATGTGCTCTTTGCTAGCAAGAGCAAGGCTTATACAATTACTTACATAGTATAATGGGGAAGTGAAGGGTTAGGTCTTGCCATGTTGACCCTACTGTTTTGACACTGAAAGTGTTTTCACACAAAAGCATTTTTTTCATAAAAATATTAAATATCAGAAACAAATATTACTGAATCTTAGAATTCTATAGTCAGCTAAATTATCATCCAATAATAAAAGTGAAATAATTGAATAATTTTATGTCTGTAAGTTTTATAATTTTTATAAAAATGTATTATAAAAGAAATGCATGTTATTATTTTATGTTTCAAATAAATAAATCAAAACACCCATTGATAACCACTTGATATGTATCCTTCCAGGTAGTTTGTGTATATGTACATATGCATTTTTTCAGACGAAATTATCCTAAGTAAACCATTTTTTTAGCAGTATGGTGTAAAGTCAATAAATACTTGCTCATTCTATTCCCAACTCATAGCACAGTGCAGGGTATATGGAAGGCATTCAGGAAATATCTGTTAAATGGAGGAATCCTATGTGATTGCTTTTGCCAATATTTTTTCTTTTGGCATGTTTATATATTTATTTATCGTTTCTACATGAATTGAGGATTTTAGCCCTTTGATATATATGTTACAAATGCTGTTTTCCTCTATTTATATTTAATTTGAATTTTCTTTTTCCAATAAGTAGAAAATAACTTTCAGCTTAATTGAATTAAAAGGTCATCTGATTTAATACAAATGGTGCTTTATTGAGACTTATAAATAAATAAATAAATAAATAAATAAATAAATAAATAAATACATACATACATACATACATACATACATACATACAATATGTGGGAGCAAAGTGTTAAATGCTCTTCAGTGGAGATTATGCTGTTTATTTAAATGAAGATATAGGAATGATTTCTAGATATTAGCATAGAATATGCCTAGAAGCAGTAAATGTTTGTGTCAGAAAGACTTGGTTCTTACCTCATTTCTGCCCCTCGGTTGCTGTGTGAGAGGGGAAAATCATCTAATGCCTCTGAGCATCTGTAAATTGGGAGTATTTAGGCTCCCTTCCTGAGTTAGTAGCATTCTGTCTCTCGATGGGTACTTACAAAATGGGTTCTTAAATATGAGAATAAACTGGGTTCAGGTTCTCTGCCCTAAATGTTAAGGTTATATATATATATATATATTCTGTTTTGTTTTTGCTGTAATTATTTTTAAACACTTGGGTTTTACTGTGTTATGTTTTGTACTTCTTGGAGAGGGGTTTTCTTCTCTACCAACTCTGTTGACTAAAAGCAAATACTTTGTGTTCTTAAGTTTTTCCCTTGAGAGAATCTTGGCATCATGAAATGGAACTACGAGTACAGTTTTACATGCAACAAGCTACTGAACTGTCCTTTAAGAATTTAAATTACTCCATTACCTTTAGTTCAGTAAAAGTAACATCATGAAGTGTTTTAGTTTACTCTTTTTTTCCCTAGAGCATTACTGAATTAGAAATCTAACTTTACTGTTCCTGTGTGTTGCCATCAATATGTAAAACCAAGGAAGTCTGTCAAGGTCTCTAATGTGACCGCTGAACAAAGTCTGTATCCCATGAACTCTTTTACAAAGTGGTGTTTACTCAGCCTGCAAATATTTACTTTAACATGGAGTTTACTTACATGGGTCTTCTACTAATGCTTTTGTCCAAGCACAAAGTCTTTTACTATTTTCGTGAAATTAATTACAGGTTTTTGTGGGAGGGAGTAGGGGAATCAGTTTATAAGTAAGAATTCTCTTTTTCTTGGCAATTGACCTAATACTATTTTCTTCCTAGAGAGGAAGCTTTTTCCTTGTCTAGCTCAGGTCAGAGTATCACAAATTTTGATTTAATTAAGTAGGAGTGAAACTTATGCTAATATACCCTATGTTGCCAGAATAGAAATGGTTCATGATGTTTTAGTTAAATTGTTGTTAAGAATAATGAGGTAACAAATATTTTCACTCAAAAATACAAGTTATTTTTGTTAGAATTATTAGCTTATTCTCCCATTACCTAACATACTGAAGCCCTTTGGAGGAAGCAGCCACATGTGGAAGCTATGTTAAAATCTTTCAAGCTAACAGGATGTTATTTACAAGAAGACAGTGATTAATTGCCTCACTAGTCACCTGTCAGATAAGCTAAGCAACTGACTCTAACTCAAAAGAATGAATGCAGTAACCACAAGTTTATGCTTGACATCAAGAAACCAAGTGACCTAGGAATGAGAATTCCAAAATTGTAGAACTGCAGGGTTATAAAGGACTTTAGAAATCATAACTCACATTTGACTAATAAGAACTTGGGGAACAATGGCTAAAGGTTACAGAAGAATCTGGCTCAATATATTCAACAGTGTAAAACATTTACAAGTTTCTTGCTAATTAAATACTTTAAAAATCTTTCTGATCTTTGCTCTATTTGGTTGTTTGAACGTTAGGGAGTCTCAGTGAACTACAAAAAAGTCCTTAAAAAAAAAACTCCTGTGGTGTGGATTCTTCAAGTTACTTAAGTAACTGGAAGGAGGGAAAAGAAAAAAAGTTAACAACTGATGAAAGAGTACATGAATCCATATATACTGTGATAACATGGCACAGAATTATACACATACATACACACAAATGAGTGCATGTAAACCTGGTGAGATTTGAATAACATCAGTGGATTACACCAATTCCAATTTCCTGGTTTTCATACTGTACTATAGTTATGGAAGATGAAATCACTAGGGGAAACTGAGTGAAGGGTAAATGGAACCCCTCTACTACTTTTGCAACTTCCTGTGAATCTATGATTATTCCAAAGTAAAAAGTTTAAAAAATATGAACAGCTACTATGAGACTGCTCTTTTTTGTCATAATTAAATATTTATAAACTGTAAATGGTTAGAATTTAATAGAAAAATAATTACAACATGTGATCTTGATTTATTCCTCACCCATCTGTCATTTGTTGTGTCTCCTTAACTATAAATATACCCAGAAATCATCTCTTCTTGATATTCTTCAGTAGAAAACTGACTTCTATTCATGGTTTCAGGGAACAGCTCTATGATGAGGGCCCCCAGATCTTTCTGGCCCACATGTCCCATTTAAACTCCAACTCTTTACCAGGTTATTCCCACTAGAGCCAAGTAGGCTCTCAAGAAATATTAGATGAACAAATAAATAAATGACTTTCCAAATATCTGTGGGATATTTGCATTTAGAGCCCCACTGCCACCTAAATTTGAAATGTAAAAAACCCAAAATTAAACTAGTATTTTCTTCCTGCCACTCTTACCCACCCAACCCACTCATTCTGCCAAATGCCTGTATTTCTTCCATTTCTATTATTATCCCATCCAAACAAGCTTTAAAAATTCAAGCTGCTTTTGACTCTTCCTTCTGCTTTATTTACCATATTATATCTAAGTAGGTACTTTTATGTTCCTTTTCCTCTCAAATATTCCTTACATTTGTCCATTTACCTCTATTTTGTCCCTATAGGGACCACTTTGGCCTCATTTTATTACTGTGTTCCTAATTTATCTCCTTCATCCTAATCTTTTTTTTAATTTAAGCATTGTCAGTTTACAATGTGTCCATTTCTGGTGTGCAGCATGTTGTTTCATTCATATATACTTGTTTTCATATTATTTTTCATTATGGTTACAAGATACTGAATATAGCTCCCTGTGCTATGCAGAAGAAACTCGTTGTTTATCCTGATCCTAATCTTGCTTCACTTTCAATCTATCTTGCATGCTAATTGGAGCCTGGCTCCAATCATCCTGAAAACACCATTCTCCTAAACAGAAGCACATCTTGTCTATTCATTGAAACATGACCAGCAGGACCTCAGCCTGGAAAAAATAAGTGCTCAATAAATTGTTATTGTAACCACTTTATTATAAGAGTTGAATTCAGTAGGGTGCAGGCTGAAAGCATCTATCTCTTTTCATCCACTGTCCTTCAAACTGCGCTGTCAATTTGTGCCAACTCACTGTGTTCCACCCTTGAATTCTCAGATATGTTTTATAGATTTGCGTTTGTTCTCAGACAATAAACAAATAGTCTCTTTTTAGTAATTAGGGTTCAGTCTAGTGTAGTAATCCAAACTAATCTCATTCCATTTAAACTTCTTCTTTTTCATACCTAGGTTTGCTCCAGGCTTGGAAGTCTACAGTGGAGGAAGGAGGGAGCTGTGGTCAGCTTTTTTCCTCTGCTTAGTACCCCTTTTCTCTCATCAGTTGCTGTTTTGGGCCTTTTCAAAGCTGCAAGAGGGAAGGAGGAAAGGTAAGACGGGAAAAGCTCTTATTTACCTGTATGGTTTTGACTAGCACTGGTGTTCTCAGGAGTGGCAAATAGTCAAAGGTGACTGTGTCTCATAGAACCCTTCTAGAAACCTCCCACTGCATTTCTGGGTAGATGACAATCCTGAGAAGCCCTTGGACTTTGGTGGGCCTCCTCTCTCACACTGCCCCTTCAGGTGGAGTCTGTTTTGTGAGGATATCAGGCTGGCTCCCTTCACAGGTACCCACATCCAGTCCACTTGTTGTTATCTACGGTCATACAGAATTGAGTGTGTGGTAAGATATTTTTCTCAAAAATGAAAAATGTAAGCCTGTCATTTCAAGGAAAACAACTGACAGTGTTTACTGCCAATGATAAGCTTGAGCTTTAAAGCAAAACTTAGAATTTGGGAGAGCTTGCATCTGGCATCATGAGCTTGACAACTTGTGGTGGTTTTGTAGATACATCTCCACATTCTGTGATCCAGCTCTGCTCCAGAGGTGCAGCTTAGTTTCCCTCCCCTTTTGGCCTGGACCACTTCTAGTGAACAGAAGTGGCTAAATGTGATGAGCTATCATATTGAGATTAGGTTATAAAATCACTGGGGCTTTTGCCTTGGGTTGACGCTCTTATTCTTATTCAATCCCTTTCTCTCTCTCTCTCTCTCTCTCTCTCTTTCTCTCTCTCCTATCCCTGGGAAAGGGAAGCCAGCTGCCACATCATAGGGACACTCAAGCAAACTATGGAGAGACCCATATGGCAAGAACTTGAGGCTTGTAAACAACCATGTGAGTAAACCTGGAAGTGGATCTTCTGAAGCCTGCCAAGCAGCACATTGAGTGAGTTTGGAAACAGACTGACTCTCACTTGAGCCTTTAAATGACTGCAATTTCTTGAAAGACTTGGAGCCAGAACCACCCAGCTATGTCACTCCTGGATTCCTGACACACAGAAACTGTGAGGTAATAATGGTTTTTTGTTTCAAATTGCTAAATTTGGAATAATTTTCTATGTAATAATAGATAGCTCTATTATCTCCCCCAAATTTAAAGGCTTTTCTGATAGAAGTGGTGGTGATATTAACAAAGGTGTTTTGTTTTGGCAGGGAGGAGGAGGCAGGGAGGTTGTTATATATTGTATAAACTAATGCAACATGTCAATGGAAGATCTGCATAACTCAGAGAACCAATATTATTAAAATGATCAATATATGATGTTCCAAAATCATGCTTTAATAAAAGATCCATTCAAAGTGCAAGACAGACCAATAAATTTTAATGTAACATAGTACATGGTTTCTACATTGCAGCTAAGCTTTAGGAAACTATCACTCGTTGAATGCTGGCATCAGATTAAAGAGGAATATCCACAATTATCTGGAAAGAGTATTGAATACTCCCTTTACAACTACATATCTGTGCAAGGCTGGACTGAACCATGTACTGCAACAGATTAAATTCAGACAATGTTCAGAGGTGATTGCCACAGAACAGAGTTTAATGAAAAAAAAGGGTAAAGTACAAGACTTTGGAATGTGGAGAAACGGGGAGAAGAAGGAAGAGAAAACAGGATAGCCAGGGAAATAGAGGAAATCATCTTATGAAAGAAAAAGGCTTTCTTAAGTAGTACTGTCAATCAATATATCATATAGCATCAGATACTATAAAGCTTGAAAAGGGTGGAGACTGAGAAAACACTTAAGAGTTGGTGATGGAGACTTTAAAGAAAATCCCTTATGGGGCCAGAATGCAAAGGGTTAATCCAAATGGGAAGTTAGAAAGCTGAGAAAGCAAAGGGAAGAGAAAACTTTGGCTGGTAAGAAAGTTGCAAGATCTAAGGAACAGAGAGATCTAAATACCTGTCTTCCTACTGTTTGCTACATTGAAGAATTTTATCAACAGCCTGCTTTCTTTATACAAACCAAGAAAGGCCAATTTTGAAATGTATTCATCTGTTGTGCTTTAAAAACTGAATAGTTTAATGAAACTTTAGAAATGTTGCTTTAAGAATCGTTCTTTTTTTTTTTACCTTGCCAACATGCTGTAGGTACATCCTTGATTTCCCTGCACTAAACGCCCTAATTTTTGGTTTTGATCCTGGGGAAATCATAGTTACAAAAATATGTAATGACTACCTGTGATAATGTAGGACAGTTGCTAAGGTCAGATAGAAAGTTTTGAAGATCTCTCTTTCAACTCCCTCACTTTACTGATTAATAAATTTGAGCTAAGGGATTAAGTGACTGTAGTTCCTCAGGTAGTCAGATCAAGCCTGACACTAACATCCCAGGGTCTCTTTACTTCTATTCTTGGAATCCCATATTCATATCACATCGTATTACATTGTTTTTTATGCTCCACCCCCCCCCCAAAAAAAAACTATTACTGGTGTGATTTAGCAGAAACTTGATACTTTAGGTGGGATAGTGGATTGAGGGTGAAGAAACCTCTGAAAAAATAAGGTTACTGGGTTGACAAAAATTAAAAGGTGTTAGCTTTAGGATTAAATCTTTCTGCTAATACTATTCCTGGGTTCTCTTCCTAAAGCCATGATCCATTTTCTCCAAAACGATGTATTGCAGGACGTCTAGCCCTTGATCCTCCGTTTTCATCACAACTAAATCCACCACATTCAGCACCATTTGCTCTTCCCCACAAAGTTCCAAATCCCTGTGGCCCGAGGTTCTCCGATTTTAGGCAAAAGCGCAGTTCTCTGGGTTGGCAATTCAGTCTCAGATGCGAGCGCTCTAAGGGAATGCAAATTCGGGGGACGGGTGAACTGGAGAAGCCAAGACCACGCTCAGTGCCTGTGCCATTTCCTGCATGGGGGGCCGTTTGGACAAGACCTGAGGACAAGAATACCGACTCGGGCGGCTCCGGAACGTCCCGGCACCCGGCGCCCGTAATCCGTCCCGGGCTTCCCCGCCCGACGCCTGACATAGCCCCGCGCCGTGTGTGACGCATCTACGTCACACGTCAGGGCGCGGGCGGCAGGCGCGTCTACGTCACGCGTCAGGGCACGTGCATCAGAGCCTGCGAAGGCCCGCCCGAAGGCCTCGGGTCGCAGATGTTTGGCAGTGGGAGGAGGGGTGTTGGGGTGCCCCTTTGCAGCTGGGTAAGGGAGGCTGCGGGTGTGGGCGAAGGCTGCAGCCCAGAAGGCGGTCCAGGGCCCCGGGGAGATGCGGCTGTGGTGGCCGATCACCAGTGTGAGTGGGCGGCCTCTGCCTGGCACCTGGCCCTGCACCTACCCTAGACGCACCGCAGCCTTATCCCGACTCTGCGCCTCCAGATCAAGGTGAGGACAGCCCTCCGAGCAGCCACCGCGAGGCCGCCCCGACCAGCCTCGCTGAGAGCAGCCCTAATAATTGAAAGAAAAAGAGGTCTCTCTTCTTTATTTTTCAAACGGGGGAAGGATGAAAATTGATTCCAGAGATTTTGAGCTATGGCGAAGTTACACTATTAGCCTGAAAGTAAACCCTTTGTAGAATAAAGGTGCTTAGTTTTTAAAAACTTGCTGACTTTGCCCCAGAGATTAAGCGATAACGTTTTGAAGCGGCACACACCCCTGACTTCTCAGTCGTTTCTTACTGTCCCATGGGCGTTCTTCCTTAACATTCCAATTTAAGGTAAGGGCCCAGTCTTCTCTGTACATCACTCAGTTTCATTGCATTTATTACTACATGGGATGACTTCGTTTATTTGCTGTCTCCCATTATAACGTAAGCTCCATGAGATCCTCATTCTGTTTTATTTACCACTGTCCCCAGTTTCTTGAATAGTGCCTGGCAATGTTTATCAAATAAAGCCTTTTCGGACTTTGGCCACCCAAAGTTGGCGCCCTTTCTCTTACTTGCATAGAGCACGTCTGTGTTACTTACTGCTTTTATGATATTTTATTGTAATCATCTATGAAAGTGTTTGTTTTATATTGCATGCTTCTTTATTTAAGGACTTGCTTTGTTCATTTTTGTATCCCAGGTGTCTGGGATACAGTGGACACACTCAGATTTTTATTGAAAAGGTGAAAGCCATCCATAATAGAATCTCTGATCATCTGAATCTTTTTCTAAATTTCTTAGACCGTCTTAGAGGACTTCTTCTATTGTTATTCTCTCATTTTTCTTTCCGTTCTTGAAAGTCACTCTCTCCAGCTAAGAGAGACAATATACTGGTAAGGAGGGTTCGAAATTTTGAAAAGAGAATCCAGACAAGAGTCCTTGCTCTGCCACTTCCTGGTTTGGGAATACTTCCTAAATTCCTCAGAGGCTGGTTGGTCACTTGTAGACAGAGATAGTAATATTTATATTTGGTCCACAAAACTAGTCTGTTTTCTGTCTTTAAATAGAATCTGAAAAAATAATCTGGCTTTATACATCCAAAAGAAAAACTAAAGCTTGCTTTTCCAGTCTTCTGATTGCCGAGATAACACATATAAGACGTATTTAGTTTTTAGTTTTATTGACTTTTTCGGGTGAAAATTGAGTAAAAACTACAAATTAGGCAGATGCAATTTAAATAATTTTTCAAGAAGACTTCATTTTAAAATAAAAGACATTGTTATTATTATAAGTATTCATATAGTCTTCACAATTTAGGACTGTAGGACTTTTGTACAAGGTACCTTAGAAATGACAGGATTGGTTGGTACTGGCTGAAAATAAATGTAGTCTCATGGCAAGTTTAGATAAATTTGCACATGGTGAATTATATTGTGTCTGAGCTCAGCTCTAAAGAGGTGTCATAGACTTGCTGTCAAAGTGTTGGGTCAAAGAAAGAGTGGAATGCATCCTTTACTGTTTCCATTTTTAGCACTGTTAAGTGAACATAACAGTTTCCTTTTTTTAAATTATGTAGAATTACATGGAATAACCTGTTTTTCTTTACATTTGAATGTTACTGATTTCACAAAGGAGATTTGCTTAAGCATCTAGGCAATTAAGTTACACATTCTAGGACAATAGGTGAAGGAGATGAAATACAAAATCTGTATTTTAGTCATGCCTGGCAGAGGCTACAGCATAAAGCAGTTAAATCTGAGACTCTAACCAAAGGCCATAAAAATATGTGGACTATGGATACTTAAATGTATTTGATACTGCTTTTCTTGAAAGACTTTGATTAAGACTGCCTGTCTCCAAGGTGATGTCTATCAGAAGATATGTAGCTGCTCAAAACCTCTTACTTGCAGTGGTGACTACAGAGTTGATGAGGGAAATGTAAGAAAAGAAAAATTTTAGTTAAAAACATAGGTTTATAACATAACTTTTCTAAGGTCAAAATAAGATCTTTTTGATCAGAAGAATATTTTATATCATATATAGTTAATTTTTTCAAGTACTGTATAGAATGCAGTTGTGAAACATTCACCTCAAAATCTGAGCAAGTTACTAATGAAAGAAATGGCTTTTCTAGGTTCTTGGAAGATAGCAGATAGTTTTGATTCTGATAGTTTGATTCAGCTTACTGGATGTAAGCTCCAGTAGAGCAAGAGTTTTTGTCTGTTTTGTTCACTACCCTATCCTCAGTGCTGAACAGTGATGACACGTAACAGATGTTCAATAAATAGTGAATGAATGGAAGAAATCCCCTTACCATTATTTCTGGAATAGCCTTTAGTGGTAATTTTTTTTTACCAAATTTGTTACAGTGATGTATTCATTGGGTTATTTCCTTTGTTTTTATTACATATTGAGGTGAAGATATATTTATAAATTTTTAAGGCATACAAATTATAGTACATTGATTTTTACCTGTCCATACACATGATAAGTTTTAGAAAAGTTACACTATCATTACCTTCAAAATCCTTATGTCCCCTTGTCCAATCCTGTATCTTTATTTCTCCCACAGAGGTAGTAACCACTGTCCTGAATTTTATGTTTATGGTTTCCTTGTTTTTTTCTCTATTGTTTTACCACATATATGTGTGCTCCTGGTATAATACTTAGTTTTGTGTTTTTGAACTCCATATAAATTGAATCATGCCCTGCTTTTTTTTTTTTTGTATCTTGCTGTTTCTCATTTAAAATTATTACGAGATTTATTCATGATGTTGCATATAATTACAATTCATTCGTTGTTATTGCTATATACTAACCATTATGGATGTATTATATTTATAATTATAGTTGATGGATGTTTGGGTGGCTTACAGTTTCTTGGTATTACAAGCAGTGCAGCAGTGAACATTCACGTGGCATGAGTCTTTGATTATAAAGCCCAGATAATCACAACAGAGGCCACTGGGAGCAACTTCAGACTGGCTTCTGTGTCCTTGTAGCAGGACCCCAATAATCTTCAAAAAGCTTTCTTCCTTTCTGATCTGGGATCTCCCTGGTTCATCTTGTAGTTCTGCTGCTGCAGACTGGTATCAGCTCTTTCTTCAAGGAGACCTGGTCCATTGTAGGGGGGGAATTATATTAAAGCCCAGAATCTGGGTGCTAGGGTGCTCCTTTCTGCTGAGTTGACAGTGTTTCTAATTATTTCAGTCTGTACATCTAGGAAAAAAATGTATTTTTAAAAATCAGTTTATGATGATATGTTCATTTCTGTTTAACATTATGATATATTACTTTATTCTTTAATTTTATAATTAGATCTTTTTTCTCTTATTCTGAGATTCTTGATTCCTAACATTATTAACCCCAAAATGTGTTTATCCTGCTTTTGAAAATAATTTCAAGTAAGAGAGCCAATATCAATACTTCCAAGAAAATGACTGAATGAAATTTAAAATATCTTTTCAGTTCTTTTTGTCTTTGGAATGTTCTGAACTGTCTAAAGTCACTCAAAATAAATCATTTCTGGGTCTTATAACCAATCTGATACACAAATAAGTTTTTTCCAATTTGTTTTCAGTTTTTAGTTAGGGATTACTTTTTAAAAATAAATATTTTGAAAAATTTTACATGTGTATTCTTTTGATCTCTATTGCATTATATTTTCATGTACTTATACATTTATCAATACTACATCCATGAATCTACTGCACTTTTAATTTTCTGTTCTCAGATATATAGAATAATAGACTGCAGTTAATCTATTAAGTGTTATTTAGCAAAAAAAGCATAAAGAAAAAGCATAAAGGAAAATCAAAGACAAATGCTTCAATGTGTCTATTTTCTAGTTTTTATTGAGCTCGCCTTGAATTAATTCATTTAATTAATTAGGATATGTCACTATGACAGGTAAAATAAATTAAAATGTAGTGGTTTGTATGTGGGGGAAAAAAACTTTCTTCCCATACTGTTTGATAAACATTATGTGTGTGTATGTGTATGTAATGGGTCATAAGTGTTTTACATTTGTATGTCAGTTAACTGACTCCATGATGAACTTGTTAGTTATAAAATTTTTTTTCCTGCCTAAGACATAAGTAACAAATTTGATTACATTTATTCAGGAAATGTTTTTGTAATATTATAAAATTATAAAAACATTATCTGAGTATTGGGAATATAGCCTTAAACCAACCAAAGACCCTGTGCTCACTTAGTTTATATTCCTGTGATGCAGGTAACAAACAACAAATCTGATCTTCCCAGCTTCCCACCATCTAACCAACCTCAGCAATTCCCAGACTTGGGCAGCAATGCTAAGGTTGCTAATTCTGTTCACTGTGTGGCCTGTTACTTTACTGTAACTATTTGAAGACTTGCATTGGGCTTTCCAGGTCTACTCCATATTAATGGTACCCAACTGGAATTGCAGAATATAGTTATTAAATAATTTTTAAGAAGAAACAAAATGTTATAAATATACCTACTTTGAAACATCTCTGAAAATTTGTATTTACAAGATACAGAACAGATACTTATTTTGGGTGTTAAAAAGATGGTTACTTATCTTACAGAAGAATTTATCTAGGGTTACTTTTAAAGAATAAGTTCCCCTTGTAC
Organism: Vicugna pacos; assembly: GCF_048564905.1. Classification (NCBI taxonomy): domain Eukaryota; kingdom Metazoa; phylum Chordata; class Mammalia; order Artiodactyla; family Camelidae; genus Vicugna; species Vicugna pacos. The sequence goes on from NC_132989.1 coordinate 55,987,449, forward strand.
ATTTCAAATTATTCAGTTTGCAAACATCCTATTTACATATATGCTGCCTCAAATTCTTATTAGAATTTATTTTATAAGTATGGAGCACTTTATTATGAGCTGTAAAGAATAACAACTGAAGAAGATAGCCATTGACATTTCATTTGACTTTATCCATAATAACATAAGATGCTTAAGGATATAGGTATAAAACATGATTAAATAAAAACCAGAATATTATCAGATATGGTCACAAATGTAAGCGTGGCAGTGTGGGAGTTTTTTTTGTTTATCCCTTCCTGTCTTTTTCCATCATTCCCCTTCCAAGGAGAGGGTCATTAAGAAAGAAAAGACAAAAACAATTTTGTTAGCATAATTAACATAGAGTCAGTTAAGCTTTAGGTGTAGGAAATATGAACATGAGAGATGTTTTTCTTGTAGATTTGTTAACTTTACAGGATACCTAGGAGGGTGAGAACATATGAAAAGAAAACCAGGGGAAACAGTTGAGAACTAGGACACTGAGGGGTGGGCAGATGGAAAAAAGAATTAGGGGATTGATTGGAGTGGAGAACAGGGAAGAAGCCCAGAGAGAGAAGGTACTAACAGTTACTCTGTGGTAGACTCTGATAGCCAAGTATCTTAATAGGACAGGTAAAGGGTTTCATTATCTTGTAGACTCCCAGTTTGTGTGTTCATCATTGTCTAATAATATTTTCTTTCTGGCAGTAGATTTCACTTTCCAAATGTTAAGGGTGTAATTATCTTAAGCATTAGGTTAATGATGGAGGAAGGCACATTGTGTTAAGGTTCAGAGAGGTGGTTGTGCTGTGATGGAGAGGGTTTGCAGGCAGATTGGGACTAAGGACAGTGTGAAAACTGGGGATCTGACAGGCTTCACGAGCTAGAGGACTCCTTTGATGAACATTTCTTTTTCCCAAACAGTTCCTCTGAAAAAACCTCCAGCTTGCTGAGGAAAACCATCTAGCTACAATTAAATATAAAGACTTCAAAGTAACATGGGATTTGAGTTAACCAACTCAATTCATCCACACTAAAATATAACCAGGTAGTCAATCAAGTCTGTGTGATATGCAGTTCTTCCCAGGTTTGATGAGGGAAAAATAACGTTCATCTGAAGTGGAAGAGTACTACAAGGGACAAAGATGAAGAAGAGAAATAGGTTGAGATTTCAAAGACAAACCAAAGACTTCACGATTTTGCCTGGCCAGGTCTGACCTAGTGATCCTCACTTGGGTGAAGGAAAAACAATCTCTTCAGAAGTTCTTCTGATTAACGGCTGGTGTTTCTTTTCCACTTGGCATCATATGTCAAGCATTTCTTTTAAAGTGGATGCCAACTTTTTTCAAAGGGAGCTTTGTTCTCAGATGATCCAATAATTGAGGTATCACTGGAGACATTGGGACAAAATTCAATTTATGTTGCAGAACTCCTTAAAGTGGTTCATTTTTCATTTCCCTTTCACCTCCCCTTGTGCCTCCAAACACATTCTTCCTCCACTTATGCCACAGTGATTTCAGAGGATTCTGTAACAAGTTCTCAGAGGCCCATTGTGCAGTAACAAAGAATTCTGGCAGTGAGCTGTAGGTTCTGTCCTTGCCTGCTTTCCCAAGTGGAAGGCTGCCTTCATCCCTCACTAATGGTGGAGTAGGACCAGCAGTGCTCAGGCCTGCAAGCTTGCCAGGCGCTAGGAACCCAAGCAAGAACTCAGCATGTCAATCAGGCCTGTAGGGTGGATATTTGGGCAGATGTTGAAGAACTTTTCTGGAAGAAGTATGCAGTCTTCTTTTAAAGGGGATATGGATGTGGAAACTGGGAACTAAATTCCTAAGGTGGAGCCAGTGTTCCATGTTCATTTGAATTATGGTTAAGGGATTTTTTAGTTAAGATCTTTTTTTTTTTACCCTCTAATTTCTTTTTGTCCTAGTTGAGGGGATCCAGAAAGCAATCTTGGACCTTGTAGATGAGTTTAAAGATGAATTCCCTACCCTCCTGAGAGTATCACAGTCTAATCAGGTAATGTGATTTTGTAACTTTGAAAAAGATTATAAAAAGTGTATTGTATTTTTAGTATCATACCAATTATATAGTTTGTGATTTTGAGATCAGTGCTTGAAGCTTAGGAAAACATTACTTTCACAGAAAAACACGTTTTAACTCTCACTCAGTGATCTATGGAAAGCAGAAATATTATGGACAAGGAAGTGAGATAGATAGGTGAATTAAATTTAAGGACAACCACTCTACCATTAGGTTAGAAATCTAGAACTCTCCCATAGCCACAATTGCAATGTAGTTTACTTAAGATTTGCTTAATGTAAAATCAGAAAAATACCTAGATATACTTTAACAAAAATCTATGGCAATTAAGTCAGTGAAAAAGCATAGCTGATATAAATTATAACAATGGAAAGATAAATATGAGTGTGTGTTTTAATGTGGAAAGAAAATAGTAATGTCAATTTAAATAAAGTATGTATGCACGTATTTTAAACTTATGTTCCAAAAAGAGTTTTAGACAGATAAAATATTGGGAGTGGAAGGAGACAGGTAGAGAATTGTAAAGACATTTGGTCAGGAAAAAGTAACACCTTGTTTAGAGGACATGTGTAACCTGCTTTACTCAAAAGTACTCAGCTTTTAATGGAAAAGTGTTGTTTCAGTCCTCGTGGCCACAGTTGGAATAGGATATGTTGTAAACTTGTATAGTAGAGTAACAACCTACTTACTCAGAAATCAGACTTTTGGCAATGTCAACAAGAGGAACATAGTTAAAACCTGGAAGTAGACAAAAAGACACTCTGAGTAGCACAGTAATCACAAAGTCTATGTATTTCATTGCAAAGGAGAGGTATTAGAGCTACCTTTAACCTCATCCAGACAACCAGGCATTAGACATTTATAAATCCTTTACTGTTGCCCAGGGGTTGGAAAGTAGGAATACAGAGAAAGAAGACAGGGTTCCTTCAGTCAGTGAGCTTTAATCTAATGGAGACAGCGTCATAATCGAGTAATTGCAATGGAATATGGTAAGAGGCATATACAATTTAGGGGAAGTAACAACTACATCCTGGAGTCAGAGAAGACTTCATGGAGGAAAGATGCTTAAATTGAGTCTCAAAGGATGGATAGGAGTTTTCAAGGTGAAGAAATGGATAAAATAAGTGGGTAGGAGCAGGGAAGAATATTTCAAAGGAAGCAGTGTCAGGTCAAAAAGCATTAAACAGCATAGCGTGTTTCCAAAATGTCAAGTAAATTTGAATAAGTGGCATCAGTGTCGAGTCTAGACTTTGGGGAGAGGTGATACTGAAGTGTAAGTGGATGCACAGTGGTAAGATGGCATCTAGATGGTGGTCGGCTCAGTAGGATAGGATAAGCCTTAGAAGCACCAGAGGGCAAGCCAGATTTTATAATTCCACATCTTAGTCCTGGTGTCTAGTTGCTGCCACTTTTTGCATTGTCCTAGTTTTGGTATAAATTCTTTGGAAGCATTGGAGACTTCTCTTGGCTATGCTCTAGAGTATTAAGGAAAGAGACTGGCAGGTGACCATGCTTGGCTAAGATGTACATGGTTAAGGGCAGCATAGCAGTGCGGTAATTACTGAGAAAACCTCAAGGTGAAGCCTAGGCAGCCTAGGCCTGGAAAGCCCTGTTGTCCTTCCAAACTGTGACTCTCCCACCATTGCCAGCATTAGAGAAAGTGGGTTTTATTTAATCAAAGAAGTTGCAACTTTCTTTTCAACTTCCGTCATCTCTTCCCGCCCTCTGCGTAGCCTTGTCATCACTAGAGACGTGAGGATGCTTTATGGTGGAACAAATTGATGTTCTGATCCCCAAAGAAAAAACTAAGTTTCTATTTCCAACTCATTGAAGTCATTTACTTATAAGAACTATACCCCACCCCAGAGAAGAATATAAACAGAGTTGAAATTACTTTATTTCTCATATTCAAAGCACATTGTTCTTTTTCCACCATTTACTTTGAAGAATGTGCTGCTGAAATTGGCAGGAAACCTGAGTAGTTAGGGGATATAACACATTGAAGTTACTTGCACTTCAAAAATAAATTATTCAGAAAACAATGTTAATACTGCATTGTTAACTAGATTATTTTTAAAGGTTAGATTATAAATGCTAAATTTTATTATTTCCACTATGGTCCATACTTCCCAAACATACTGAAAAGAATGATTTTAAGAATACTTAGAGGGCTTTATTGATTGGGCTATATTTTAAATCTCTAAATTTTGTGATTAGTATTTAAATTTTTTTTTTTAATTTTAGGCACTTATTTAGGAAAAAGCCATGTTGCTGGCCTGGAGCAAAGGCAGGATTTGATGGGAGTGATGATAGAAATTTTGTAGAGGAATATACCCAGAATAATGATTATTAAATAGTTTTTCATGGCACAGATTTTGAAGGACATTTTTTTCTGGGGTTGGGAAAGTTAATTTTAGAATTTTGACTTGAGGTCTGAGGTCGTGTACTCTCTGCTCCCTCCCTCCCAACCAGCCCAGACCCCTAATACCCTCAGTATCCACATCCTATAGTAAAAAGTAAGTTTTTAAGGTTTACACTTGCAATGGCAAATGATTTCTGTATGAGGACTCTAAAATATTAAACATTAAATTTGAACAAATGAAAAATGCATACTACAACTAGGGAATTCAAATTTTTTAATTCAAATGATCTTTACTTGAATGAAAGAAAGCTTTTATGATAAACAGGCAGGTGACCATGCTTGGTCTAAGATATAAATGGTTAAGGGCAGCATAGCAGTGCGGTAATTACTGAGAAAACCTCAAGGTGAATCCTAGGCAGGGTCAACTTTGATGGGTTTGAATTATGAAATGTGGTTATGTGTTTTATTATGTAATTAACTTGCACTTAACTGTACATTCAAAACTGGGAATTGTAGACAAAGCATAACAAAATCCATGTAAAAATTTGGATTTTACATCTATAGATGTATTTTTCTGAATTCTCTAGGCTTTCTTCTTTTTTTTAAACATGTGGGACAAAAACTGCTGGCGTTACCAAACCAGGTTTGTTGTGCGATGCTGAGATGCCAAAGTTTGCAGCAGAGAAGGGGTTTATTCACTAGGCAGCCAAGTGAGGAGACAGGAGAACAAATATGAGATCTGCCTCCCAAAGGCAAGGGGCTTGGGATATTTGTGGGTAAACAGTATAGGGTGGTCAGAGGTGCAGGGGAGGGTGATTTGGAGGCAGGAGAAAGGTGGGGTATGTCTGCTCTGTGCAGGCATATCTGAGTTACATGCTTCTTCATGGGATGCATGTTTGGAAAATGGCGCTGTTAGCATGATGGAACTAGGGTAGAGTTTTTGGCCTTCTCACGTCAAAAGTCATCCATCGCACACTCGAGCACACCCAGTTGAATGGTCAGTGGTCTTGACCAGTTTGAACTGGGCAAGATAAGCTCAACGTTCCTGAAGCAGATGTTATTATAGAGACCCATATGTCAGAGGTGTTATCTATAGGGAGCAGTTAAAGGAGTCTTGGGGTGTATTTGTCTAAGGTACACGAAGCTTGGAGAATATGCAGTTTGCATGAACAATTAAGGTGAGCTTGATCAGTGAAGGCAGATTACAAGCAGAGAGGTTTTTATCAACCTTCCCCTTATCTACTATTCTGAAAGACAAGCTCAAGAATTTCTGTTAACCCTATGTGGCAGGGTTTCAGGATGGATTTTTTTTTAACCTTATGTGGCAGAGTTTCACTGAGGATGCACCTGTGATGTCTGGAAATTACTTGTATTGGGGTTTGTAAGTATAATGAGAGTAGAACTGTAAGTGGATTGTTCTATAATTCAGTTATATTTTTGTATTTGGTGAGTTGTTTCTTGTGGGGCACTATCATTGTAAAAGTTACAAAATACATTGTGCACTGAAAACTTTCTGAATGGTTTCTCATTTAACATTTGGTGTATTTTTCCTGATATTTCTCAATTTTAACTTGTTATATTTTTCTGATATACTTCATTCATTTTAATGAATATATTTATAGAGCACCTACTATGTGCCAGACCTATTCTAGGGTCTGGGGGAAAGATCAGTGAGCCAAATGGATGTAAAACACTGCTGCTATAGAACTTATGTCCTAGTCAGGTAGGAAAACAATAAACGAGGAAAATAAACTACCTGTTATGTTAATGGTAGATCTTAAGGAGAAGAAAAAATATAGTGGACAAGGGATATGGAGTAAAGGTAGGGATAGGGAGCATAGTTGATGGTTAAGGTCAGATGACCTAGAGGATCTTAGTGAGAAAGTGATTCTTGAATTAAGACTTGAAGGAAGTGAGGGAGCAAACTTTGGTATCTTTGAGGACTTGAATGGTGTGGTTAATTCAAAGTCCCTGATACTTTACAAGTTCAATGAATTATGAGGAGGGAAAGGGAGAGAAAAAGATGGTGAGGCCAGTGAGATAAAGAAGAGACAACTGTAGGGTTTTGTAGACCATTGTATATACTTTGGCTTTGACACTGAGTGTACCAGGAAGCCACTAAAGTGTTTGAGTAGAAAAACAAGGTCTGATCTGACATGTTTTAACTGTATATCTCTGGCTGATAGGCTGAGGAACAGAAGGAAGATAGACAAGGGTGGAAGCAGGGAGGCCATTGGCAGAGGCTAATTTTCAAGTCTGGAGAAGAGACGATGGTGGTATATAAATATAACGGACTGCGTGTTGGTATTGGGCCTAGTGAGAAGTGATCAGATTCTGGGACTGCTCAGAGAAAAAAATTGAATAAGATTTGCTGACAGGCTGGTTTTATAGATGTAGGGTAGTAAAAAGCTGATGTTAATAGAAATTGGAGTTCAGCATTAAAAATGCTGATGATCGAGAAATGGGCATGGCTCTAGAAAAAAGAAAACAGAAAGGGAAAGCAGGATATATATTCAAAGAATGGAGCTCAAATGGAGAAAACTGGAGCAGGCTTCTTGAAGCATCCAGATTGACTGAGGCGAAGTTTCTTTTGGTAAATGGTCTTTAAGTACTTTAAGTGTGTATCTCTGAGGTGATATTGGTGGTTGGGAGTTGGACTTCCTTTCTAATGTTTAGTTATGGGCTCAGATGATGATGACAAAAATAACCATCTGGATTTTCACACTTTGCAACTGATTCCAGGATGCTTAGACCAAGATTCAAACAGAAAAAAGAAAAAAAAAAAGAGGGAAAAGAAAGAAATGAGGACTTCTTAATCTGGGTTCAACATTTAAATTTACACATATGGCTTGGTAAGAAAATACACAGCATAGATAATAGACAAAAAGGAATTTGAGTAGCCTCTCCTCTGTGGTCACCTTTGTATTCCCAGAGCCACGAAGAACCACTGAACACGTGCCCTGGTGCCCAGATTTGGTTTCTAACACTATTATTTTTAAAAGTAATAATGGTCTTCCTGGGAACAAGTTGATTCCATATTTTGTGGCAGGGAAAATAAAGGTGGAAACAGTTTGTTGTCAGAAGTAATATTTCTTTTAGTTATCTAGGAAAGTATCAAAGAGGAAAGCATTTTAAAAAGAAAACAATCTTTAAATTATAATAATTTAAGCATTAAAGGGAGACAAAGATGATTTTAATTATGAACAGGTTGAGTCTGTTGGAAAAAGCCATGAATTCAAGAGGAGACTAAACTGAGCAAGATAACACAAAGTGCTCTAAAGCATTGTTTTAATGCACACTTGAATTTTAAAAAATATTGTCTATAACAAATGCTGTATTTTCATCAATACAAATTCTATGAACTGTACAGGAGAGTTTTGATTAACAGATTATTAGTTACAAGTAGGCTTATTTTTCTACAGAGATAAAAATTTAGAAAAACAATTTTGTAAAAGAGGGGAAAGTTAAATGGATGAAACTTGTATATTGTTTAGGGAAATGGATCAAGACTCATTAATAGAAATATATGTGTAAAGTCAGTGAATCCAGGCCGACATATACAGATCACTAAGATTTGGAAAGAAATTCACAAAATAAGGAGAGGGAAAATGCAGATTGTTAATATTTTGCAACTGAAAAAACTAAGGGTCCCTGAAACACTGAATGACCACATAGACAAGGTTTCAGTAAAGTGGAACTACACATATCCCCCTTCTGTTTGCTTTGGCAAGGTGGTTCTCACTTTATGATTATAAATTATAATGAGAGAAAACAGAGTACAGTCAGTCCATGGTATCCAAGAATTCAAACAATCTTGGATGGAAAATATTTGGAAAATGTTCCAGAAAGTTCCAAAAAGCACAACTTCAGCTTGCCACCTGCAAGCAACTATTTACATACATTTATACTGTATTTACAACTATTTACTCAGCATTCACATTATATTAGATATTATAAGTAATCTAGAGATGATTTAAAGTGTAAGGGAAGATGAGCATAGGTTATATGCAAATACTGTGCCATTTTATATAAAAGACATAAGCATCCATGGATTTTGGTATCCTCAGGGGTCCTGGAACCAGTGCACCAAGGATGCTTAGCAGTGACTGTAAATTGTAATTAGAAGTAAAACTAGTCTTATTCTAGGTGCTCCACCTTGAGGAGGAATTAGGAGAAAGAGTCAGTGCAGCAAAGCATAAGATCATAAGAGAGAGTGAATCATTATATGAAGGAACTTTGGATACTGCAGACAATGTGGTTTCTCTCCGACGTGTGCTTGCAATCAGTATAGATAATAATATCAAGTGATTGTTCCTGCCTGTTCTTTTTGCTTGTTCTACCTCTACCATATGACTACTTGTAAAGATTGCTTTGCTTCAAAGTGGCTTGGAGTTGTAGCAACTGTAGCCCACAACTTAGACTGCATTCTCTACTGTTAATATTGCTAGGAGGGTTGAGACCACAGGTGGGCTAATGGGACTTTTTCAGTAAAGTTAACAGGTTAAACGACAGTAAGACCCCAGATGCCCCAGAAATATATCCTCATTGATAGGCTAGAATAGCTTTGGTTATCTCCAGTGACAAATGCTGAAAAGTAAGAGAAGTATTGAACTTTGATGACAAATACAGCAATAATAAAATTATGATTTCAGGATAAAAATTGAGGCATTTCTGGTGTATAGCAATATAGTATGTTAACTTTTAAACAAATATATGATGTTCATTGTGGACTAAAAAATCCATTTAAAAGATGTTTTGCTTTTACATATTTGGACTCAATAAATAAATAAAAATTCAGAGTTGCTTATTTGTGTTAACCAATACTTTCCTCCAGGTTACATACAAAAAGCCAGAATAGCTTATAAAATTACTTAAATGAGTAATGAAAATCATACTTGTTTGTTGCCTGGAATGCAGCTTAACCACATTGTAAGTAATTCCCCTGTGGTTCACTTTCTGCTAGAACAGAGAAAGAACTACATGTCATGTGTTTTAGAAATGCCACATTTTTTTTCTTTTGGAGTGCTCATAAAAGTTTTGAATTTTTCAGAACTAAAAGTTTCATAAGCTTGTTGATTAGTATATAGGGTTTTTATTTTATTTTTATTTAAGCTGTACAATGCATTGTGCATGTATGCTATATTTTTAGCATTTAAAAATTTAAAGTAAATTGTACACTGTATATTATGTATATGTGCTATATTTTATCATTTAAAGAGCTCTTTAAAAATCAATGCAAAAATTAAATAAATCCAGAGAGAAAAATGAAAAATTTGTATCTTTTGGCATGTAACTTCATTCTGAATATTTATCCTAAGGAAAAATAATCATGTATTCAAATAAAGGTTTAAGTACATGGGAGGGATCAGTGAATTGTATGGAGGGTAGGAGATAATTATTGGACACTGAGTATCATGCACAGTGTACAATTATGTGGTACTTGTCTCTGCCTGCAGTAGATTTTAATAATGCACTGGAAACAAATGGGTGGTTGGAAGTGGGAATGGAGGTTGTGGAGGGAGGGAGCAGTGTGAGCAAAACAGATGAAGGAGAGATTAAGAAGTACAAATTTCCAGTTATATAATAAGTAACAGGGATGCAATTTACAGCATAAGGAATATGGCCAATAATATTATAATAATTTTGTATGGGGACAGATGGTTACCCAACTTCTCGTGGTACTCATTTCATACTGTTTGCAAATGTCAAATTACATAGTATACCTGAAACTAACATAATATTGTACATCATCAACTATATTTCAGTTTTAAAAATTTAATAAATAAATAATGCAGTGGAGAATCACACAGCAGTCACTTTTCAAAGGCTTATTTTCCAGCAAAGAGAACCCATACAAAAAACATCCAAAATCAAAATGGCTGTCGCTTTAGCCAAGATCAACCGAGGACCATTAATTCAAGGACTAAACAGCATATCCAGATCCTCCAGATCAGTTGCCAAACTCCTGCAGCCTCAGCTTGCTTGCAGACTTTTAGAGTTAAGGGACATAGCTCATCGTCTACTGAAGGAAGTTAATGCACCAAAGCAGCCCCTATATAACATGCAGGTAAGTGAATATTGCATTTGCACAGGGTATGAACTATTTTTAGAAACTATTTTGAGTGCAAGATTTGAAAAATGAAAATGTAGTACATTTGGTTGTCCTAGATGTAAAATAAGAATAGTTGGATAAGGTAAATGAATAGTTAGGTCTTCTTTCAATATAGTGTATTTTCTGATTTAAATAAATATAAAGGAGGAAGTAATGCAGACTTTTTTCCTCCCTTGTTATTTGATTGAACTATACGAAATTGTCAATTTCATACTGTTCTACCTAAATGTAAGCATGCAGATTACCTCTTATATGAAACCTAAAAAGAATCCTACAACAAGCCTTAAAGATGATTGTTTTGTTGCATTTTCCCCATAACCTCATTAGGTTTCCAAGATAACCTTTGACATAACATATTGAGCGTATTTAGCTATAAATTCATTTTGACAGACCCGTCAGCATCCAGGTCTATTTCAAATTAAATGTTCTATGTTCCTTTATTGAGGCTTTAGTATATTTTGTTAAGGACAACAGCTCAAACTTTTTTCAGGACTAGTTTCTTGTCTTTTTTTTTCCCGCCTCAACTTTATGGCACAGAACTCAGTGTTTTTCAGTTTGGGCATTATTCATAGCATCCCTTTATTGAAAGAAGAGTTAAGCCAAAAAAGAGATGTATTGAACAATCCAGAGTTGATAAGGTTTTAGGCATAGCTGGGTATAGGTACTCAAATGATGCCTTCAGAATTTTTCTCTTTTCTCTCCATCTCCTGGCTATGCTTTCTCTGTGTTGACTCCATTCTTAGACTTCTCAGGGTCACAAGATGGTTTGTAGCTGTTCCCAGGGCTACATCCTCCAAGTTTCAATTACAGCAGAAAAGAATGAGAGTTCTTACCCCATCATTCCTGGCTAAGTTCTGAGGTTCATCTGTAGAGAATGGCTTGCCTCTAAGTCAGGGAAATGGGATGCACTGACTGGCCTACGACTTGGTTACCTGCTTCAGTCCTACAGTAGGGTTTGGAGCTCCATTCAGATGACCTAACTTGAGAATGGGGAAAGGATGAATCATCAAATAAAAATCTGGGTTGTTTCGAGAAGATGGGAAAAGGGATGATGATAGGTGATCAAAATAAATAAAATATCCATTACATAAGAATCTCTCTTTAACCAAAATTTTGACATTTCCCGAAATCATCAGATATATCAACTATGAATTGCCTCAGATAGCATTTATAAAAGATTCCTTTTAGTACCTTATGTTTGAGAAAGTAAAAAATAGTTTCTGTGTGTTAACCATTGGATTTCTAAGAACTATAAGTCTTATTCCTGATCTTTAGATCATCAGAAAGAAACAGCTGAACCATATTATTTTAAATTCCCACCAGAATATCTTTCTGAATCTAATGTTTTGCCTTACTGTTTCTTTCCTTATTAGACCCATAGGTTTTATAGAGTTGATATAAGAAGTGTCCTTTGAAGAATATTTCTGTATTTATTATAAAGTCATGTTTAAAGACAGTTTCCATTATTGTTATTCAGACTCTTTCTTTTCTCTCCTCTTTGCTAAGTTAGATTTATGAAGGAACTGAGATTTTAACACTATTTACAAGCTAACAAGTTAGTCTGCCACAGTTAAACAATACGTGTGCTCACACACTGACAGAAGAGACGAGCAACAGCAGCAGCCGGAGCAATTGTGTCAGTTTTCTGTGTCTCAGTTTCCATAAGACAGTGTGGTGACAGCCAGATGTTGCATGTGCATGTTGTAAGTTGCATCACAGGAGAGGAACACTACAGTCAGGAGAGTCATCTTTTTATAGGGATGCTGGAGAATCTGCCCAGCCTCCGAGAGAGAACAAAACAGAGACAGAGAGAGAAGCAAATGTCTCTGGAGGGGAAAGTGAAGGCTTTATTTTTAGTGTCCTGCGACATGTCTCAGAAAGTACATCTCTAGATCTCTCCACAGGAATGTACTTTCTCTAGCTTCCAAAACTGTTTGCTATTCAACCATGTCCTTTGCTTGGAAGGCCCAGTCTGTACAGAAATGAGAGATATCCATGGAGAATTGTCTCTCAATACTCATGAAAATTCAGTGGCAGAAAAATAATCTTTCTTTCTGGTAGGATCTATGTTTCCTTCTATCCAATAATGAGAACTAAAAACAAAACGTTCTTGCCTTTTGCCTTGACTGACGGTGAGTTTCCACAGGTAAATTAGAGCTTAGTTGTGATAACATATTCCATGAACCTGAGATGAAAGAACCAGGTTGAGGGACTAAGTGATTTGTCCAAGGTCTACATGCTGACTGTGACCGTCTCTTTTGACATCAATTTAGAATCAACACCTATGACATCTCTTCTCCTTTGCTCTTGTTCTAATTGTCTTAGAATTTAGCTTTAATTTTTAAAATTCTTATCAATAAAATATTTCAAAATATATTAAAGGTAGTTTTTCAGAAGTCCCACCCAAATTTAAACTGGTAGTAGTATTTTGCCACATCGTCTTCAGATATCTGTTTTATAAAAAGAAATATATGTCATTCTAAGTGAAGTAAGACAGAAAGAGAAAGAAAAATACCATATGAGATTGCTCATATGTGGAATCTTAAAAAAAAAAGAACATAAATGCAAAACAGAAACAGACTCATAGACATAGAATACAAACTTGTGGTTGCCAAGGCAGAGGGGTGGGAAGGGACAGACGGGGAGTTCAAAATTTGTAGATACTGACAAGCATATGCAGAATAGATTAACAAGATTATGTTGTATAGCATATGCAGAATCGATAAACAAGATTATATTGTATAGCACAGGGAAATATATACAAGATCTTGTGGTAGCTCACAGCGAAAAAAAATGTGACAATGAATATATGTATGTTCATGTATAACTGAAAAATTGTGCTCTACATTGGAATTTGACACAACATTCTGAAATGACTGTAACTCAAAAAAAAAAAAGAAATGTAATTAACCATGCTCCGATCTCTTCATTTTTTTTCTCTACCAGAAGGAATCATTATCCTGAAATTGATGTAAGCATTTCCATGAATACTTTTATATTTCCACTGCATTTGTATGTATGTATGTTTAAAATTTATATGAATGATATTATACTCTACTTACTCTTCTGAAACTTCCTTTTCTCACTCAATATTTTTGATATATATAGCTATGTTTCTTTGGTTTATTATTTTAACTTCTTTGGGTTATTCCTGTTATAAGAAAAAATAATCTACCATTTATCTATTACTGGACAGATAGACCATTTAGTTTCCAAATTTTTTTGTATTACAAACAGTGCAGCATTGAACACTCTTGTAAATGAGTCCTTATCTAGATGTATGAGACTTTCTCCAGGTATATATGTAAAAGAGGGAATGCTGGGTCATGAGGGATGAAACATTTTCAGTTTTATTAACTGTGGTCAAAATGTTTTTCAGAATGGGTACACATTCTTGGGAGTCCTTGTGATTCTTAAATCTGAGGATGATTTCTTGAATTATGGAAAACTCTTAGCTATTATTTCTTCAGATATTGCCTCCTTTTCATTTTCTTTCAATTTTTTTTCTTCTGGAATGCCTATTAAACGTACTTTGAATCTTCTCATTTTATGCTTTATGTCCATTTCCCTTCCTCATATTTTCCTTTTCTTTATGTCTTTTTGATATGTCTTAAATAATTTACTCTGATCTGTCTTCCAGTTAACCATTTCTCTCTAGCTGTATTTAATATGCTCTTTTACTTATTAAATGTATTTTAAATTTCAAACATATTTATCATTTCTAGAAGTTCTTTTGGTGTTTTCTCCCAAATTTCCACTTTTTTCTTTTCAAAGTGTTCTTTCATAGGTTTATTTATTTTTAAAAATCTCTTTAATTATTTTAATCATACTTATTTATGGTCTTTTTAAGACTATACTTTGAGATTTTGGAGGGATGCTAATCTTTCTGACTATTGTGATCTATATTGTATCTCCTCATCGTAGATCATTTCTTTTTTTTTTTTTAAATTGGAAGTTTTTCTTCAACAGGGATTTACAAAAAATAGAAATCCCTTCTGGCCTTGGTGGTAGAGCTGTCCCTCTAGAGGGTTTTGCTTGTGCTCTGTAGGTATTAGTCTCTGGTAGAGCCAGCTTCCTTACCTTCTTCCTAGACTGGTGGGTGGAGTTATTCTAGTCCTCATTCCCCTGAGACTGCAGCTCTTCAGAGGCCTGATCCTCACCTCATGTATCTTAAGTCTCATCTCCAGTCTCTTTGTTAAAACTCAAGCCCCAGCCCTTATTTCAGTGTCCAGTAACATCCCCAGAGTTCCTGGGACATAAGCTCATCTACTTACAAGCTGCTTGGCTTTTAGTTCTCTTTTTTGTCCCTAGCTCAGGGGGATTCCTCCCTCCCTTCTTCCCTTCCTTCTTTCTTTTCTTCCCTCCTTCTGTCCTTCTTTCCTTTGTTTCATTTTTGTAAAGTCAGTCTTGTATTAAATTTTTAGAGTTTGATTTTTGTATAGAATTTCTAGTGTTTTGTATATGAGAGGCTCCACACTAGCTCAGTCTGCCATGTTGCTGGAAGCAGATGTCCTTCAGCTTTACTTCTTAATATCTTGCAAATTCTAATATAAGGTGGTTAAATTTCTTTTGAAAGTAAGTGAGGTATAATTCTACATTTTCATTGGTCGATACTGAAAACCTGGTATGTAAAATCACGAGTTTATGTATTAGGGATTCATACATTCTCAGCACTGCTGTGTGGACTAGAGAGATGATAGGCAAGTGAGCAGTGTCAGCAGAGTGTAGCAAGTGCGTGAACAAAGTGTGCAAAGGTACTGTGGAGGCATCAACCAGGGGCAGATAATTCCTAAGGGTAGTCAGTGTAGGCTTCCTAAAAGATGATTCTGGATCTGAGACTTCAAGGAGGAGAAGTTAGCCAGGGGAAGAGGTAGGAGAATCATTTCAGGAAGAGAATAGTGTATAGCAAGATGCAGAGGCTAGAGGGAGCATTACTTATTTAGGAAATGTAAGTAGTTCCACATGGCTGAAGTGATACAAGAGGGAACAGTCCTGGGTCAAGCCTCTCTGAAGCCTTGAGGGTTAGGAATGAGGAAGAAGCTTTTTTTGGGTAATATGTATTAGCTCTGGTGGAGAATTAGAACTGCCACCAAGAGGAACCTAAATTGTAGCAAGGAAGAAAACAACATATCTCAAATCTTAACGTCTCAATAGAAGTATGAACAGTGAAGACCATGGCCTGGAGAATCGAAGGAACATCAGAGTAACGTAGGAGATGTGGTGGAGCTCAGTGGATTGGTCTGTGAATGGAATGTGTCTGTGGTCCCAGACTGTACTGAGAAGTAAGTGGCATAGCACAGAGTTTAGCTTACCCAGAGTGGATTCCAGCATGAATTCCTTCAAGAATTCTCAGGCTGCCTGTGCTAAGATGGAACTTTGCGGCATGCAGAAGGAAAAGGATTGAAATCTAGAATTACTGTGTGAGGATATGATTTCTGGATGCATGGAGGATATCCCTTTATGTAGGAAAGTAAGCAGCCTGGTTAACCTATCTGAAGGCAGTTGTCAAAGATCCTCTTCATGTGCTCGGTCTCATCACTGAGAAGTCTGAGGGTAATGAATAACAGGAAGATGTGTTTGTACCTAGAGCACCTTAGACGGTTCTCCCCAAACTTTGCCGGATGTCATGTAGCTGGACATGCCAGTCAGGCAGGTTGTACTTCCCTCAAGAACTTGGAGTAGTGGGGCATTGTCATTAGGACACTGACTGTAACTAGATAGTGTTTCAGCTCTTTGATGTGGTCTGAGATGAAGCTTACAGTGATGGTCTCCTCTGGATACTTAGAGAGTGGACACTGTCACAGGAGCTCCCTTGACATTCTTCCTGGCCTTTTTGGTTGCATGCATGTCCCTCTTATTTTAGTATATTCAGTGATATTGTGCCAAATATGAACTACTCAAAACCCAACCAATACAAGTGACCTGAAAAGATTTCAATGGCTTATGACATGAGCAGAGAGAGTTGGCGTCAGGCCTGTTCAACTGGCCATCTTGTTAAAAGATTAGACTCCCTTTGCACCTGGCTCTGTGGGTGATAAGATTATAGTGATACAGCTGCTGGTTCTCTAAGGGGCCTGAGGAACAGAAAACTGAGGATTTCATCATGGTTTTCAGTATCCCCAGTATCAGTACTTACAGAATGCTGCATCTGCTTAGCCTTGTAAGCTGCCTGGCTGAGTAAAGCTTGCAGCTGCTCTAGGCTGCAGTGACCTAGATAATTAGCTTGACTGCTGACTTCAGCCAAGACACGCCAGCCCACAGACATGGTTGTTGACTTTGGCAGGCCAACACAGGGCTGCAGGACAGGAGCTCTTCCTGGGATGAAATCTTCCTTATTGTGGCATTAGAGGTGTCTCTTTCTACTTTGTGCAGACACCATAGAGTGGGCAGGCCAGAGATGGGCAAACTAAAGAAAACTCTTAGTTTCAAAAATGCCTGTGTCATGGTGGATCCCAAGTGAAGTTGTGCTCCCCTTTTCCAGGATGAAGGTCAGAGGCTTATCTAAGGGAAGTTTCTTCCTCACACCCAACCCTTCAAGGTAGACTCCAGTTTGGGGTTTAAACTACAAATCTCATAAATATCAGGAGCTTCTGTAGCTCCTCTTTGAGCCTGCCACGAGGTTATCTTGTGTAGTATAATTCAAGACCTGGGATAAAAGGGCAGTTCCTAGAAAGTAGAACCCCTGGAATCTTGAAGACATACCTTTCCAGATTGGCCAGGAGGTTGGGACATGCGAGCTTCTGTAGGACCACCTGACTGATTAAGAGCTCATTCGAGAGCAGTGTTCCATAGGTTGTTAATACTGCGATAAAGATAACTTTCTTTACTGTGGACTGCTAGGAGTCTTTCCTGTGTTCGTGAGTACTGCGGGTTGCTAAGCAAAGATATGATTATACAGCTTTCCCAAACTAAGGAAATACTTTTTTCCTGGACCTATTAACAGTAGTCAGTGC
Organism: Vicugna pacos; assembly: GCF_048564905.1. Classification (NCBI taxonomy): domain Eukaryota; kingdom Metazoa; phylum Chordata; class Mammalia; order Artiodactyla; family Camelidae; genus Vicugna; species Vicugna pacos. Next base: position 56,004,916 of record NC_132989.1, read on the forward strand.
TTCTTCCAACACACTTGTGAATCACTGAGTTAGAGTATCCCCTATTACTCCCGTGATATCCCACATCAAGATGATTTTGGACAACATGAACTAAGTTGGACCTGGTAATTCTCCACCCATCAGTTACCTGTGGATCTCTATTTTCTAAACTGCTTATAGTTTGCTTTTTTGTGTGTGATTTATCTTGTTAGTAGTGAAAATAAGATGAATATAGATACTTTTTTTTATGAGACGAGGCAGTCAAAATTATGTGGGAGAAGTGGAAAACAAAATTGTGTAGGACAAGTTTAGTTAAAGATTGAAATGCTTTTATTGTTGGAATATCCATGTATCTTATATATTAATATTACCAAATTGAAAAAAGAAATATATGGGTATACTATTGATACCAAGATACTTTTAACTTAAAAATGCAAATAAAATAAAATTTATGTAACAACAAAGTTAAGATAAAACTTTTGAAATAGGCTAAGACATTCTAGGCAAAGTCCCCTGTTTACCAAATTTCTCCTGTTTATCTCAGTTTTTACCCTAACACTGTTCCTGCTCATAGCAAGCCAAAAAATGAGGCAGTGTGGTTTATAATATGAAAAACATGTATTGCAAGTGAGTCATAAAGTGGAAAAATGGCTACTTGGTCAGTAGCCACATAAATTTTGGAGGAAATATATTTTCTACAGGAATGATTTATTACAGGAATAGCAAGTATTTATTAAAAGCATTAAAATGGTGAAAAAGTGACACTTAGGCAGTATACAGATTCATCACTCAGAAGTATAACACATATCAAATACAAATTTATTTTGAAACTAACCATTTTTAATTACTTTTAGGTAAAGGACAAAAATATGAAACAGATTCAGTGAAACAGAAACAGTAATTTCTCATTCATGCAGACACCACTTTTTTTTTTATTGTATATGGCCTACCAATTATTGAGAGTGAACCTCCCGCTTACATTCATCTATTCACCAATTCATAAATCTTTTACTCTTCTAAGAGGCATTTTGTTGGAATGTATTTACTTTCCTTTGTAACATCTGCTCCCCAGTTGTATATTTGTTTCCTTAAAGCCTAACAGTGGGATTCAGAGGCATGCTATCATTTTGAGTCTTCCTGCAAGAGGGAAAGAGCAGCAGCCGCTTCGTTTCCTGGAAACTCTTTCCAGAAGCCAGGGAGTCTGGGGAATTTTCCAGACTGACTTAAGGAGACAGTGGACTAAATCTGCCCCCACCTGTCCCTATGTCTACAAGTTAATATGGCCTGAAAGGTGGAGAATAAGAAGGGAAACTCTCCCTACTCCTCCTCAACCCACCATCTCTTAGCTACTAGTCTTCAGCATTCCATAAATCACTTAAGAGAGAAGAGGGGAGATTGTGATGGGCAGTTTTGTCCTTCATTCAGTAGTGACAGCAGTAAGCACAAGCTGAGTATACTACAACAAGCACTTAGAACAGGACCTGGTACACAGTGCAATATAAATATCTGTTCAATAAAATATTATCACACGTTCTTCAGAAGCACTTTTTAAAAGGTTGCAATGTACCATTGGGTGGATATAGCATACTTTACCTAGCCATTCTGCTATCATTATTTCAGTTTGTCAGTATTAAAAAAAAAGAGATTTAATGAACACATACATACTTTTCTTTCTAATTTGTGTGCGTTTTTACTGTGCATTTACATGGTTTTATTAGCTACAGCCTGTACCTTTTGGGAGTTATTGAAGCTTCTGAGTGGCGTGGTTCTTACTTCAGAGGAGCATGGCTAACTGCCACTTCACTGCTGACTGGGAAGGGAATGTTTTTCCTAATGTCCTCATTTCATATCCTTACAGCTCAAGGCAACAGAGGTAGTCTATAAGAGAGTATAACTCCCTTAACCTGAATATCTTATACTTTTCCCTTAAATGTAGGTATTATGTGTATTTAATACTATCATGGTACCATTCCCCTAAACTGAATATATCATAATATTAGGTCGAAGCAGGGACACCTTCTAGAAGCTAGAAACATCTAGGAGACAATTTTTTTTTTTTTTTTGGTGTAAACCTTCTCTACACTTCAAACAGCACGCTGGACATGAGCACAGAGCATTTCCTGAAGCTTAATAATCATCTAAGTTTAATGCTGGCCTTCAGCAGTCGCATGATTAACACTTCCAAGCAGGTCATTAATCTCTAGGAAATACTCAGTATTTTGATTGCTGTTTGCTTAATTGAAGAGGTGAGGTGAATAATTTAGTAAAGGACGACTACCTGAATTTGAACAAAAGGACTTTTTCTAACATGCACAGCGGCACCCCCTAGTGAGCACACTTGATAAATGTAAAAAAGTTAATGAAGATTTTGGAAATGTAAGTTTTTTTTTTAATAGGTTTGTCATAGGTTTTAATTAGCAAAACAAAGTATCTTTTTGTAAAGGAGAAAAATAGTATATTTTCAGAATGTGGAAAAATTCAGATCTAAAGTAGCTGACTTTACAAATATCTGAATTCTCATTTTATAATATAAAATTTAACATTGTAACACTGAAAATTTTTTATTTTAATAAGGAAACTCTTTTGTTTTTTCAGGTCAGAAAGGATTCTTTGTTTGAAATCATTTCTTTCCCAGCAAAGACTGCTTTAACTAGCATAATGTATGCTTCATATGCAGCACTGATTTATTTGGTAAGTTGAGAAAATTATTAGAATCTAGAAATAAGTACACTTACTTTATGCAATGTTAAAGATATACTATATAGTCCATTCATAAACTAAGGTACTAGCTTCTTTATTTTTTCTTAACTCTTTTTTTTTAAATTGAAGTATAGTCAGTGTACAATGTTGTGTGAATTTCTGGTGTACAGCATGTTTCAGTCATACATACACATACGTATATTCCTTTTTATATTCTTTTTCATTATAGGTTACTACAAGATATTGAATATAGTTTCCTGTGCCATACTGTATAAACTTGTTGTTTATCTATTTTATATATAGTAGTTAGTATCTGCAAATTTCGAACTCCCAATTTATCCCTTCTGACCCCCTTTGCCCTCTGGTTGGTAACCATGAATTTGTTCTCTATGTCTGTGAGTCTGTTTCTGTTTTGTGAATAAGTTCACTTGTGTCTTTTTTTTGTAGATTCCACATAGAAATGATATCATATGGTATTTTTCTTTCTATTTCTGGCTTACTTCACTTAAAATGAAGATATTCAGTGTTGCCGCAAATGCATTATTTTATTCTTTTTTATGGCTGAGTAGTACTCCATTGTGTGTGTGTGTGTGTGTGTGTGTGTGTGTGTGTGTGTGTGTGTGTGTGTGTGTGTTATACCGCAACTTCTTTATCCATCCATCTGTTGATAAGACATTTAGGTTGCTTCCATGTCTTGGCTATTGTAAATAGTGCTGCTATGAACATTGTACATGTATCTTTTTGGTCCTTAGTTTTGTTGCCTCATGCTCAGGCCTTAACAACCATATCAGTGTCCAAAGCAGGAAGGAGATAGTAGAGGCAAAAGACAATCTTTCTTTTATATGAAGAGGAGGAAAAACTTTTCCAAAAATCCTTCCTATCCTCCTCCCCAACAGACATATTTTATTTCAGTGGCCAGAACAGGGTCACATGGCCAACACTAATGCAGGGAAGTGGAGGTGGTAGTGCCCCCCCCCCATTCTCTAGTGGGAGACAGGCAAGAAAAGGGGAAGTGGCAGGTCAGGAGGAAAGTGAGGCTGTTCAAGCTAAGGCCCTCAATCCTTTCTCTGTTATCCTCTTTAGAAAAACCTTCTAATATAGCCTATTATGTCACCTGGGAGGCATCTCTTTGGTAAAAGAAGCTAGTTTATGTATTTTCATATTTTATAGATCTTGTTATTCATGTTGCTTGCTTTAAATACTTGGCATCATCATCATCAGTAAACTTACAGAATAAGTTTAATGGATACAACTCTTAATGATTCTCAACTTTTTAAGTTATTTTTCTCTGTATGTTTTGTTTTGACATTCTTAAAAATACTGAATGACATTTTTTGAGGCAAAGTGGATAACATGTTTGTTTAGAAATCATTGACTTGTTAGCTTACTAAATTCTTACCAAAATGTTTATGCCCTTCCAATTGTAGACGATTAGGTAGAAGCAAAGTCTGGAAGGGGGTAAAAGTAAAAACAAAAAACCTACCTTGACATAGTATGTTTAAGGACAAATTCTCTCTCTCAGAAAATGTTTCATTTAATTAAATCAGAGAAGAAAAATGTAAAACACCTAAAGAATTGGGGGAAAATATAAAGCATGTCTTTATTAAAGCATTCTAGGTTTTAATTTTCTTTCTAGAGTATGGCATAATATATTTATAATAAGGAATTGATCTCTGGATGTTTATTATGTGCCAGGGTACCTGAAAGAAAGTGCTTCTTTATTAAAATATATAGATTAATGACTGTATGTTAAACATTTTATTGGTTTTTTTATCTGTAAGTTTAGTAGCTTAAAACGAAACTTTTTTTTTTTTTATTAGGCAGTCTGTGTTAATGCTGTGCTGGAGAAGGTAAAGAAAATTCTCCAAGAAGAAGAATCCATAAGGCAAAACAGGGAGGAGAGTGAAAATCTTAGAAAAGCCTTTTCTGAGCCTGTGCTTTCTGAGCTTCTGTATCCTGAAGGTGAAATCAAAGCAAAACCTTATAGGTCTTTACCGGAGAAGCCAGACAGTATTTCAGATCAGCCCAAACTTCCTGCTAATAAGTTGAGTAATAAGATCCAGGTTTTACATTCTGTGTTTGACCAATCAACTGAAATGAATCACTGAGCGAATCTAAAGATAAGTATCACTGGACAGAGCTTAAGAGTTATCTACCTAATGATATTTCATCTGAAAAAAACAGGAAACTAGTTTTCATAAACTGACTGCTCTGCTCTAAAAAAAGTACAGGGACTACGGCTAAAATGTCATTTTCAAGAATTTATATGGTAGAGAAAATAAAATGAATCTTGATGTAGAATATATGTATGACTATGTGATTTTTTTAATGAACAAGAAAATGTACCCTTTGGTGGGTTAGACTCTATGCTGCAGTTTATAATATAGGCATGTTTATAATATATTTATGCTTTTATTGGAGGCTCATTTAGAGTATCTTTCCAATTATTTATCTGGGAGAGAAAAAAACTATTAAAATGCTACATATCTTTTTCAGAGATAACAAAAGGATATATTTTCTATCTACAGGCTGCATAGTTTGAATCTGCTTATTATCAATTCTTTTAAAACTCGTCTATAAAGTTATGAAGGACTTGTAATTCATAGGTATCATAAACTTATAAAACAAAATATTTACAACTCTGATGAGAAGATTTCTGTATATGAGAACAGGGCATGACATAACATTTTTTATTATTACATTTAGAGGGACTAATTTAGAATCAGAAATCAAGTCCTTATTACTCATTGTTGCCATTGGATCCTGAGAAGAAATGCTTCTGTGGCCCCGCAAGCCAGAGTCATGGTTTTGCCTGCAGAAGGTACTTTGGTTTCTTCCATGAGTTTTAAATTCTAGACACATGTTAAGTAATTGGAGGATCAGCACCTGATGTAATAGGCTGGGATATACTCATCCCAGAGATGGTACATTTCCTGTACCTGGTGGGTAGCTGCTAGCATAAACAGTATTTATAAAAAGCACAATCTTGGCTCATTAGTAGTCTAATGAATAGCGCGTGTTGGATTATGGATAGCATCAGAAAAAAAATGTAATACGTAGCAAAGGGTTCTGTAAGCACAGTCTTAATGATACATAATTTATTAACTAATTTTTACAGTAACCAAGGGGAAGGGTCCATGTGGGCCCCTTAGAATATTAAGTATTATGTTTGCAGACTTAATTCAGTCCTGTGCCACGAAGATTACTGTGGTTTTAGACAAGGTTCCAGTTTTGACAAACAGCTTTTCTCACTCTGAATTCATAATCTGTTCATCTTAAGTTCTTTCTGGTCCCACTTACTTGTATATTCTACTGTGTGCTGAGTTATAGATGATCAGTACCCAGGGTATTATAGTACAGTGTGTGCACGAGGCAGCCAGAACAGCGCTGTCCATAAATCACTGGCATGGAAAAAGTGCGGTGAACCAACTCAACATCAGCCTTTCTGTGAACTCAGCAGAAAGGACTCTGAGGAACACCACCTTATACCTCTTCTCTATAACATTTACATGAAACACTTGGTTGTACACACATTTATTTGCTCTAAAAATCAAATGAAAAAAACCTTTATTTGAAATTTCATAGAGGCATTGAGAGTACTTTGGCTCACTGAACAGATTTCACATCTCCTATGGCTGGGCAGCAGTTGTGTGTGTCTTCCTTATTTTGAGACTGTCTGCCTTGACTGGAGAGAAACGGAGCCAAGGTTTATTTGGTTTTGATATCAGGCAAATTAACTTTCTTATTTTTAAATTCAGCATGTAAATTGATCCCATTTTTAAGTGTAAAAAAGTCTGCTATATATTTGGAAAAACTGAACAGTTTAGATTTAAGCATTTCAATGTGTTTAAATTTTATCTAAAAAAAAACAAAAACAAAAAAACAATCGACAGGGAAGGTGGGGAATGCATGCAAAGATCATTGAAACAAGAATGGAAAAATGCTGATAATTATTGAAGGGGGGTGATAAGAGTCTGTCATATTACTTTGTTTACTTTGTATATATTAAAATTTTTCCCTGATAAGGTCTGCTGTATCAAGTAGTAATTTACCCCCCAAATTTTTTGTAATTTTTTTTTCTGCTTTTCTTCACTTTGGTTTCTCCAGATTATTTTCATCTTTCACATTCTAATGCACATTCCAAACCTATAACCTTAAGCTTCCACTCAATCCAGAAGATTGGATGGAATGTTTTTTATAGGTCCTGATGGTGATCCTTACATCATACTAAGTACATGTGCTTTTGAACCTCTCATTTATATGATTGTTAAAAATAATAACTGTGTCTCTGTTGGAAACAGTTAATCACCTTTGGTATTGAAGCAAGGTTATTCTAAAAGTACTTCCAAAACATACACATTTTTCATTGTCATATAATTTTATCAGGAAGAACTCTGAATTACTTTGTAGACTCCAGTGGCATAAAAATCAGAGTCACACTTAAAAGGCTCATCAGAAAGAGTCACATAAATATTCCCATTGTCCACTGTCACTTTATGAATCCTTTGCTTTATTCCTTTGGAACACCACTTGGGTTTTGCTGATGGATCTTTAGGGTTTATAGACTGATACAGTCCTTCTCCTGTTGCCAAAGTAATTTTGTATTTATGCCAGGGGCAAACTATACATGGTCGTCCATCAAACTCCTGGGGAAAGAAATAACTGATTTTAATAATATGACATTTCCAACATTCACAATAGACCTCAGACTCAGAACAGAACCAACTGCAGAAGAACCAGGTTAAAAAACAGGCCAGCTTCTCTTTTTCCGTCTCATTTACAAATTATTCAGCATAAGGCAGAACCTAATCTTGGCTGTCATCAAGTCCCTTTTGCAGCTGATTAGACTCCCAGTGTTTTAGACCTCTATCAGAAGATAGCTAGCTCAGGCAACTAAACCACGTGACTGCAGCTGTGTTATCTGTTAGATACTAATGTCACTGCCTTGACAGAAACAGGGCAAGGCCTTCAAGTGCTTCTAGACGAATTTTCACTAGCTGGTGGAAGAATGGTAAACTTCAGATATAATTTCAAGAGATAACTTAAAGGCATAAGTGCATATGTTAACTGGAGAGCAATTTATGATCCAAAGTAGTTAATTCCCAACTTTTTAACTGTCTTAAAGCAGTGATTCTCAAATTTTAAAGAGCATGGGAATCACCTACATCTTGTTTAAATGCCCATCTTGATTAAGTGCAGTGGGCCTAGGGCAGGGCACAAGATTCTGCAGTTCCAGGACACTCCCAGGTGTCACCACTGTTGCTGGTCTGCAGACCACAATTTGGGTAGAAAGGTCTTAGAGCTCTCATTGTGGTCTGAAACTGAGGGAAATTCTTCCACATTATCATCCAGATGCTTATATTTTATCTCTATACCAGAAGTGCAGAAATGCTGTTTTGTACTCCCACAGAACTGTCAGCAAACAACATTTTAATCATAAATTCATATTCATAAATGTAAACACACATCTTGTAACATGAGGACAGGTGTGCACTAGGTAGATATGATGTGTAGAGAGAATGGAACACTAAGTTTAAGCATGTATTTTATACCAGAGAGAGAGAGGAGAGAGAGAGAGGAGAGAGAGAGATCAGTTTCATTAAAGAGAAAACAAGAAATTAAGACAGCTTGTTTGGGAATGTAAGGAAGAAATACAATTCCCTCATTCCTTCCTCAGTTAACCCTTCAAAGTGTTGTTTCTTTCTTAAAATATACATATTTATATTTTTATTACATTATACAAGTTACACACATTGGAAAAAATTCAAACTGTGCAGAAGTGTATAAAGTAAAAAGAGAATGTTATTTTTACTTAAAAAATGCACTCTCATTAGACTTACTATTCTATGACTTACTTTTTTCACTCAAAACTATATCGTTGATGTCCTATACCAACACATATAGATCTGCCTTATTAATTTAATGGTTGGATAGTATGCCATACCATGGCTATTCATAATTTAAACTGCTCCCTATTGTAAAACATTTAGATTGTCTTCAGTTTTTCATTACAATAAATGTTACAATGAGCTTCTCCTATATCTATATATCTGTATCTGTATCTCTATATATGTACGTAAACATTTGTGCACTAATATGCAGGGTAGATAACTCAGTATATTTGTTAGGTCAGAAGACATGCATATTTCTCATATTTACCTGTAAAATGCTTATCTTTACATTGTAGGGTTGTGAATTCCTAGAATATTGGCAATTATATTCAAAGAATTAAAATATAGTTCAAAGCCAAATATGTATTATTTTTGAATAAAGGATGAAATATAGTAAGACTATAAGTAGGAAACATCTGAGTTTGTTGAGAACAGATTTAATTTTACATACCTCTATTTCTCCCAAATGTAAAGGTCCTCCTGAGTCTGCAGAGGAATTGAATATTACATCTCATCATTAAAAAAGCTGACATTTTGACAGTTTTGTGGATAGTAAACAAATACAAGGTTTACAAGTGAAAAGTAAAATCTTACGGTAACAGCGAATATCCATAGCATGATATTCTCCTTTGTGGTAGAAAATGACCACTTCTCTATCGTGGACAACAGCTGTCATTCTTTCAGACTTTTTAATATCGTCTTCTCTGCCAACACAGACAGTAGAATATGTCTTCATTTCAGGATCTTGTTCAGAGCCATCAAAATCCATGCTAGTGAAACAAACAAACAAAATAAGAAAAAAAATGGCAAGTCGTCTTCCCTAGTTTGGCTACACTTAACTCACAGAGATAATCATATTATAAGAGAAGTCTGATTTCTCTGAGACTGATGCAGGCACTTTTTGGGAGCTATATAAAATAAAAAATAAATAGTGGATTGTGGTTAGTCATGATTTTGAGTGAGCGCTCTTAAAGCTTGCCAAAATTAGGGAGGACTCCCCACTTGGAGGCTGGATTTGTTTTTGACTCATTTCATTGCAGGTAATGAAGTCTCACTATCCTCTTATTCTCTATCGAGGTCAGTGCTAAACAGCATCTGCTCATTCTCAGTGTTGTTTTCATCTTTGGTTGAAGGTGGGGCTCTTCAATAGTCCGAGTAGTCTTGGACCTCTTGGTTAAGGTGACTCTCTTGGTTTTGCCTGGAGTGGACAGCCACCTCTTACAGATGAACCACATAACTGTATTCTAGTAGAAGGGAGTAAGTGTGAATGGACACTTTTCATTTTCTTAATGTGGATAGAAAATTCTGTCTTATTTGGGCAACTGTCTTGTCTTATTCAAGAAGATGATGTTCTCTTCAATTAATTTATAAAAGAAGATTAAATTTGAGAGAATTTGCAGGTATTCTAAATACACTTTTTTCTCAGCACAGATATTTAGCCTATTTCTTTGAAAGCAACCCTTTCAAAGAGACCTGTATACTTTAAGAACATAGTCATAGTCTCTTAATTTCATATGAGAAAGAAGTATCAAGATATATCATTGTCAGGGATTTCAGGCCCCATGTAGAGGATTTTCCTGAGGGCTTCCCATATGGGGGTATTTAAGGTTTTTTTTTTCTTTCCTATGATGGTTTTTGAATGAAACTATATATCCTGCTTTGCCAATAATTTCTGTATTTATTCTTTCTCCACTTCCAATCCCAAATCTATCCTATTATTCCTACCTTCTTTTCATTAGAGTTGCTATCCCAAAGTTTCTGGAAGCATTCCTGCTTTTCCTGCCTATCTCAGGATTAAGTCTGTGGTGGTCCATAACTTTTAAAAAGTGTAGAGAAGCATGTATGATGTTATCTTAGGATTGACAAAGAGCTCTGTCTCTTAGGCAAGAGCATGTTTTGAATCTATGCATGTAATGAAATATAAATCACAAAGCAAAAATTGAGAACACTCAAAGGGTTTTGCTTTTTCCTTTATCTCCTAATAATTACACTATCAGATAGCCCTGCATGGTGTCTGCCCTCTGCTGGGGAATGGGAATCTTCAACCATCTGAACAATGTCCAACTCTGCAGCTAGCATAAGGCAAGCTTACTCCACGATGTAGGTGGGCAGGAAAGAGGCTGCCCACAACATTCAGGCATAAGATGCTGTGTGTACCTGGACCATTATCTTAGAGCAAGGCTACTTCAACCCCTTCATTGTATGATAGAAATGAAAGAGTCCTGGTAACATCTAATCACAACCTACTTTTATCTTTTGGACACTGATGGACAAGTTTCTCTGTAATCTATTAGGGAGAAATATATGTTTGAAAAAGCAAGCAGGCAAAATTCTCAAAGGGTAGCTATTGACAATAATATTTGGCACAGCAGAATTATTAAAAAAGATTGTCTTCAACAATGGATTTTCAGATTCTCCTTCTGCAAAGTTCTCCTTCCTTGTTAGAGATGGTCATTCATTTGATATTTTATTAACAACCAGTATGTGACTGGCATCTCAAGAAAGTAGCAAAGATAAGGTCTCTGCCCCCTAGAAATTATATTCTAGTTACTGAGATCAGTAATAAGTAAACAAATACACAAGTAAGATAATTACACAATGTCATAAGAGACATGAAGAAAATGAACTGGGTAGTGAAATGAGAGAAACTGAGGGAGTCCATTTTGCAAAGAATGGGCTGGGAAAGTGACTCTGAGACAACAGATGAGCTGAAACCTGAAAAGTACAAATGAACTAGACATGCTAAGAACTAGAAGAGAATTCCAAGCTGAATGAACAGCAAAAACCTGAAGGAAAAAAAAAGGCTTAGTTGATTTGAGGAACAAAAGGAGACACTAGTGTAGTGAGATTTGTGAGACAGGAGCTAAGTCATGCAGCGTTGTGTGTAGATTTTATTCTAAGAACAGTGGGAAGGCTGCCATGATCAGTTTTTAAAAGAATGCCCTGGCTGAGTGGAGAATGGATTGTAGCAAAACAAGAGGAGACGCACAGAATTCAGAAAGCTACTGCAGTAGTCCAAGGGAGAGAAGATGGGGGCCTGAACCAGGGTGTTGATTCTATGGGGGAAAAAAAGTAATAATAACAACAATATAATAATAATAATGGCAGTAGCTAAAATTACACTGTGCTAACTACAGGTCAGGCACTCTTTTAAGACTTAACATTTATTTAATTAACTAACTGAATCCCCCAACATGTTACTACAAAGAAGGTATTATTTTAATTTTACAACAAGAAAACTGAGGCACAGAGAAGCTGGGCTGATGAACTGGAATGAAGGAGCAACAGAAAAGAAAGAAATAAGGATATTTCCCAGGATTTAGGTTTGTGCCACTAGGTGGATTATGACTTGTGATGGGAAAGACTGAGAAAGGAATGCTATTTTGCAGGAATGGAAAAATCAAGAACTAGCGACATTTGGCACATAGTGAGTTGAGGTACTTAAGAAACATCAGGTGGAGATACCAAGTCAGCAGTCAGGTATCTGAGACTACAGTTGAGAATCACTAGAGAGAGAAATTTGGGAGTTTTCAAATTACCAAATTCAACAGGATCAGTTGGAGGAGAAAGTGTCGATACGGAAGAAAGTCTCATACAATTCCTAACGTACATTCATCATTTAAAGGTCATGGAGAAGAGAGCCTGAAGAGAGGCAAGACCAGTAGAGTTTTAAGTTTATTGCTAATCAAATGAAATTCATTCAGTGCTCACTTCTCTATCTTATATTCTCCTCAAATGGTAAATAAGTGGTAACCCAGCAAAAAAGAAAAGCAATGAGATAAAATCCGTTCCAATGCTGGCCACCTCTACATATCAGGCAATGAATGATACATGAAGAAAACATGGGCTTCCTAGGAAACACTGTCCCAAAACTGTGGTTGTTTCATAGAGCTGGGCCTACCTTATACCCTTTTCCCCTTGTAATTTCACTTAATTCCCCAAACCTCCACTCTCACAGAAATCAAATACTGGTTAACATCTAAGTAAGGGCTCACATCCAGAATTAACTATTACTACTCTTTTTCCCCTGTGTTTCTAAAGTTCATCTCTTATTATACTCCTTTTGGTCAAAATAGAAATTAAAAGGAAAAATCAAGCCTAAGAAATCTCTCAATATTGTTCACAGTTACTAGCTCAAGGGCCAAATTTACATAGGTCTGATCCAGTCTGTGACTCAAAATAATATTCATATACATCACTGTATAACATATACCATCTAGGAGCCATTCTTTTACAATTCAAAGTTAAGTACACAGTCAGCCTTAAAAATAGTATATGTGTGTATTTTCAACACAAAATAACTCTGTAGTCATAATGTCTTAATAGATGTTTATTTTTGACACAGGCCTTTCAAAACAAAAAGTAAGGACAGTTCTAAAGGTGTGACAAGACTGGGTTAACTCAACATTTTCATTCTCAATTCCATTTTAACAATTGCATCACTTTATGGAAAATTTATCAGAGTGGGAAACTACAGAAAGTCCCAGATAACTTGAGAGGTATCCAACTCTGCCTTATACAAGATAAGGAATTACATATAGAAAAGGAAAGGAAGAGAAATCTAAGTGATGTTGGTTGTACAGACCCAGTTAATGTTAATAGGAAGTTTGCCATGGAATTTTCATGGTATTAAACACAAATACACTTGTCTACAATTTAAGATATTTAACAAAATTGTATACCACATATCAGCTTCAAATGAGCATTCTAATTTTAGGGAGGTGATCCTTCCTAATCCACATGTTCAAATACAGCAATATTGTCATATTTCATAGGAACTTATTATAGTATCAAGCAAGTGACAAAATACATGAGATGTGGAGTAGCATCAGAAGTTAATTAAGTTCTCCATAGCTCCCAAATAAATGAGAACCAAACATAACCCTCCCTCAGGTTTCAGAATCTTAGAGCCAACAGTCTTTGCAGGGTTTGCCCCCAACCAGGGAAAAACTGGGGAACTTTGCAGGGGCTGATAAGAAATGAGCAGAGAAAGCTGGGACTAAATGATAAAGATTTCAGGGAAATATGATTAGTCTTGCATTTTGCTTAGAAAACTATTATCTCATTCTTCAAAGAACTGTTCCCTCTATGCATAACAAATGGTTCTGTTTATGATATCTGGTGACTATAATTAACATCCATGTTATTCTTAATTAAATATTGTGGATATCATGGTCCATTCAGACAACAGAAGTCAGTGTGTTCACCTTGATTACCGTTACTCTTATGCACTATTCACATGCTCCTGCACATTTCCTCTAGTTTGAGTCAACTTTAAGATAGTAGGATCTTAACAGAATAAGAAAAAAAAAAAAAGAAAGAAAGAAAAATTAAATGGTTTCTCCAGTTTGAGCCCTAGGTGAAGAAAACTTCCTTCTGAAAAGTTTGACCATTTTGTTCCAAAGTTCTCTTCTAGAAATATTTTTTGGCCTGTGCTTAAAATTAGGTTTCTAAAGGTGCTAACATTACATAAAATTACAGATTAGCTAAATGGCTCCTTAGTCCCTATTAGATACCTTTCCAGAATAGGGCATCTATTCAGGTTGAAGTTTTAAAAAGCATAAGTTAAGTTTCTTACCGGGACAAAAGAAACATGAAGTTAAAGGAACTTGTAATTCCTCTTGAGCACAAAAGCACTAAGGTGCTTTTACTAAGTCTGGGAACTTGGCCTATACGTTATCAGAATGTATAGGTCCAGGGTGACAACCCTGCTTTTACGTTCAGAGAAGAGAAACGCCTTAGCTTTGTATCTCTTTGGCTGGCAGAGTAACAACAGATACAACTAGCTGTCCTTCAGTGAGTGCCAACTGCTTGGATTCTTTGCATATATGAATTCATTAATCCTCAGAAGGATGCCAAGGGGTACGTATTATATCTGTTTTCCAGATAAGGAAGCTAAGGTAAAGGATTTTCTTTAACAAAAAGCTTGCCCAAACCCACCAAGTATCAGTCAAGATTCAAACCGAGATCTTATGGGTCTAAACTTTGTGAACATTCATACATATAAATCTTAACATTTCATCTAAGTAGCATCCACGGATTTATAAAAATAAGTGGCCTGTAAGTACACTATTTTGAAGGTTCAAAACTTTTCAGCAAAGTCAAGATGTGTGTGTGTGTGTGTGTGTGTGTGTGTGTGTACACCATTTATATATGCAGAGATGCTGGTCCTGATTTTTAAATTTAGGAACGCTACTATGCAAGAGTCTTGTCAACAAATGTTTAAAAGGGAATATTTCCCTAATAATTTAATAAAGTCACGTAGCTGCCCTGGAACTCTCTACTGCCGTCTGTGACACGAGATCTTTGAGCACCAGGTGAGCTCACCCGGGTTTGAATCCCGGCTCTGCGTGACTTAAGCCCAGCAGCTGTATTTCTCTGTGCGCAGTTTGCGCGGCTAGAAGCTCCGCACGTCGGGCCGTGGTGAGGGATACACGCCTCAGCACCCGTCAAGTGTTTGGAGTAGGGCCCGACCGTGGGAGGCGCTGCGATCGTGGTAGCGGTCATCTCTAAGGTCCTGCAGCTCTGAGAGCTTATGCGCAATGACCTCGCGCCGTTTAACGCTTTAGTAAAGACCGCCTGCCGTCCTTAGAGCGGCGGTCAGAACCACAGAGAGCCAGAGCGTGGCAGCCAGATGCGGCGGATCGTTCCGCCTGCAGACTTTAGGAGACGGACATCCAGGATGGCTGGGGCTGCAGGAACCTTGGGGCAGTTATGATGCGTGTGAGCACACAATGCCAGGAAGTTTCGTTAAAAACGCCCCGCCGGCCCCACTGAGGCGGCAGTTCCGGGGTGGGGGCCCAGACTGGACGGGGAACAAGCTCGGCGGGCCTCGCAGTGCCCGAGGGGAAGGCTGCCCTAGGGGTTAATGGTCAAGGAACGCGGGATCGCGGCCAGCAGGGCCGCAGGGCTCAGAAGGGCCGGCAGCAACGCTACTCGTCAGCTGCGCGCGCCTGCTCCCGGCCGCCGCCGCCGCCGCCGCCGCCGGAAGTCCGAGCCGAGGCCCGCCGCCCGGGCGGAAGCAGCGAGCTCGGGAGCCCCGCCCCGCGCCCGGCCGCCCAGCGCCGCGGCCAGAAGCGAGCTTACCTTTCTCGAGTCCCTCGCTCCACTCCGACAGACCCGGCCGCCGCGCCCCCCGCGTGTGGCTACTGCGCGAGCCAGGGCTCCGGCCACGGCGTGGAGCCCCCGCGGGGCGGGGCGAAGCGGCCCACGTGGCCCGAGCGCGCCCGCCCCCGGGACGGCCTCTGTAGCGCCTGGGGAAGCGATCATCTCCCCCTGACGGCGACCGCCGACCCACCTCGCTCTGCCAGGACCTCTGAACTGACAGTCGAGTGTTTGACGAACGTAGGTGCCGTCAATTTATTTCTAAATGTTTGTTTAGCTCACCACATTTACGCAGATTTTTAAGTGCACCCAGGGATCTTACTTCTAGGAATTTACCTTATAAAAAGATTTGCAACAGTTCTTCACGAGGCACATAATCTATGTATAAGGATGTTTATTACAAAGAAAGAATCACAATAGCTCAAATGATCAACAGGGAAATGGTTAAATAAAATACAGTGTAGACGTGAATTACTTTGTAGCCACATACTCGAGCAGATTTCATGATAAAATGAATTTGTTAAAAAGCAAAGTATGAGATACTATGTGTAGTTTGCTTTCTTTAGCGTAAATAAAAATTATTTTTCGAGATTCAAATATGTAGATATATACATAAGCTTTTTCTTTAAAAAACTTAACAGTGGTTACTTTGGAGGAGATGGATTTTCACTTTCATTTTTTGAGCTTTGCAACTTTGTTTTTTTCTCTTTATACTTCTCTGAATTTAAAAAAAACACCTCATACTTGTTTTCAGAGTTGGAAACTAGATGAGTCTGATAGTTTTTTTTTAAGTTTCCTTGGCTATCTTCTAATGCAATGGTTCTTAACTTTGGTCATACTTTAGTCACCTGGGAGTCATGATGCCAGGACCAGTGAAATAAAACTCCAGGGGCTGGTGGGGGGCAGGGGAATCTATCTATCTATCTATCTTTTCTAACTTCCCAAGTAATTCCAGAGTGACCTCAGGGTTGAAAACGGCAATCTATGTTTTATATGTTGACATCTTCGTTCCTACAAAGGTCCCATGGGCCTGGGGCAGCTGAAACCCAGGAACTTTGTTCATTTACCGCAGTATACCATATAAATGCCTTTTTTTTCCCCTATGAGCCAAAACATGTATAAGATTGAGAAGCTCACATTAATGGATTTGTTTCCAGTTCTATTTCTATTCTGTTCCATATAGTTTTAGGGTGACAGTAATATTTTACAGGATAATTTCTCTTTCGACCATTTGTTTCACTGATCCAAGCACAAATGAGCCATTTAGTTTTGACGAATCGCTTCACCAGTGATAATAAAATATATTTGGATTTATTATAATTATTATGTATATAATATAATTATTATAATTTATGTTATCTATTATAATTTATGTTATCTGTTAGCCGTCCCATAGTGTTTTATGGTTTATAAGGTTTGCCATTTTAATAAAAGTACTTCTTTTTTGCTTTGGCATAATCCGGCATTAAAATAAGACGCATCTTAGATCCACCAACCTTAAGTCTGATTTTGAGTTGATTGGAGACCTCAGTATATGCATTTATACATACAAAGCAGAATAAGAGAGAAATCCAAAATTTTCTCTTATCTCTACCTAAAGTATTAATGTGATTGGTCATGTGAAATTATGAAATGCTTGGAAAGCTTTAGTGGGAGGCAGAATAAACTACTTCCCTCCACCTCTGCACATAGCTGAACGCAGGCGCACAGCCTAGATGGCACAGGCATGCACGTGAGTTAACAGCAGGAACCCATAAAGTTCATTTGAAAGTCATTATAGTTCAGAATTAAATTCATGATTCCTACTGTCATTTTCCTTTTCTTGCCTTCCTTCCCTCCCTCTCTGCCTCCACCTCTTTTTTTCTCTGCAGTAGAGCAGTTCCATGCAGTGTGGGCAATACTCCCACAAAGTTCTACTTGAGGATATTTAGGGGCTGTTTCTACTTCTCTCCTTGGAATCAGTTTGTGTCTTCTGTTTCTTCCTCCATTTGTTCTTTCAGCCTTCCTTTTCCTACTAGTGACACCCAGTGGTAGCCCTGGCCTGAGTTTTGTTCCCAGTCACCAAAACCAGCTTTTCCTTTGTGATCTCGTCCCTCAATATCTTTGTCTATGAATAGTTTCAAATGTCCCTTCTCACCTTTGTGAGCCCTCTGCTCTAAACATCAAGCTGTTTCTAGGCAAGCTTTTCTGAGACCAAGCCTTTCCTCTCAGAAAGTTTCAAAATCTGCCTTCAATCCTAAGCCAAAGTCTGTCTTGTGAGCTAGTGAAAACATTCGTGTGTTGCTAGTTTCACTACAGGGAGATTTGAAGAATATCTACCAATCTGGATTTCCTACTCCTTCAGACCAGGAAAGGGTGATAACATTGCCTGACGTTCAGAGCAGGGAGCTCCCAAAAGTGAAAAGGAACATTTGAAACTATTCATAGACAAAGATATTGAGGGGCAAGATCACAAAGGAAAAGCTGGTTTTGGCTTCCATTAGGCCATTGGGATTATGATCATGAGAAAGTGAGGATGGCTTTAAATACCACCTATCTGCTTATGACTCTTAACTGGAGATCTACACAACAGTCATTTGTGTGCATGCCAGCATAATATTCCTACCTGGGTATTTTGACATAAACAGTGGTGTTCACCAAACATCCCATCTCCTACCTCACATTTCCCAGCCCCACTTACAGTCAGTTCAGGCCTCGTGACTAGTTTTGACTTGTGGGTTGTGGGTAGAAGTACAGTGTGTCATTCCCAGACTGAAGCACAGAAGAACAGATATGAGACCTTGGCAGTTGTGTCTTTTTCACAACAGTTGACTTTCTAGATGGTGCCTTCATCAGCCTGGGGCCCTGCGTGACTGTGTGGAACAGAGACCAGCATCCCCTCAACTCACCGCTTCCATCAAGCCATACAAGTCATGTAACTTAAGTGAGAAATAGGAACCCAGGCTTTCTGGCTCAAGTGTATACTGCATTGAAGGTGGGCTCTCTATAGGGTCAAGGTCTTCACATCACTTGTGAGCAGCATATTGAGTCTTGAACACAGTGGCTGACTTCACCCCCCTTTTGTTAGAGAATTGATTAGGTTCGTGCAACTTGCTTACAGGAAGGATGCCCCAGTATTTCTCATCTTCTCTCCTGGGATATCACCTGTGCACATTTCTGTCTCTGCTGTTGGTGCTTTCAAATCTGGTTTCCTCAGGTCTTAGGGAGCAAGAATACCTCTGCCATGTGCTTTTCAAGGCACTGCCATTTCTCAGGTTGGATGTCCCAGGCTTTGCATGGTGACATGTGCCTTCAATGCTTCAGTCCTCTCTGCTGTGCACTGTTCCTTCTAGGAAGGCTTGGCCTAGTTTCTGACAGTTTAACTTGCTTCTTCCATTGAGCTCTTTCTTCTCTGCCACATGCACTGTGTGCCAGACTCAGTGCTTTCCTTGCTTCCTTTTACTTCCTTCTGTTTTCTAGCCCAGACTTTTTTTCCCCCTCAATCTGCACAAATAATGCGCTGCACAAAAATGACTTGTACTTTAGTTGGCTGATCCAATAGGAAATAACTTTCCATCAGATCAACACCTAAGCCAGCCCTGGACCTGCTCTGTCATTGTCCAGCCTGGCTTTACTTTTGTTTGTGTCATCTTGGCTGTGCCTTCTCTGGAGCTCTAACTCAACACTTTTTTCTTACTTGTTCCTTTAAGGTATAGACATTACCAATACCTACAACTACAATTCCTGGATCACTTTCAAACTCACCCTTAATACCTTGAGTATTTTATCCTAATGATTCTAGTTTCCACCACCTTAAAACTGTCTAAATTTCTGTAACTACTCGTCATATCTTCCTGAGTCTTCAAGGAGGTTATTCTAATGGACTAACCCTGAAGATGGAGTTATAAAGTCCATATGTGACTGCTAGAGGCCTGTGTGTGTTTGTGTGTGTGTGTGTGTGTTGGAGGTGGGGACAATTCCCAAAGAAAGGGTTATTATGAAGAGGGCAGAGGCTCAGAAAAGGGGTCCACTATGGGAGTCATTTTACACATTAACGTGTTGAAGGCTCTGAGAGCTAATGGTATAAAGAAACCTTGTTGGGAAGAAAGGAATAAATTAAAAAGTACCATGAGGACATATTCAGAAAAATTCAGAATGTGGGATATCTTCCAAGGCAACTAGCTTGGTTTCTTCAAAAACACAATATCTTTTCTAAAAGGTCAGGGAGGATGTTTTAAAACAAAAGAAACTAAAGAGACGTATGATCAAATGCAATTTGTGGACTGTAATTAGACTTCAGTTCAAAAGAACAAAAATCTGTTCAAGTTATATCGAGGACAAAAGGGGAAATTTGAATCTGGACTGCATGTTAGGTGATACAGGGGAATTATTGTTAATTTTCTGAAGTATGATAATGCTTTTGTGGTTATGCAAAAATGTCTTAGGAGATGCACACTCAAGTATTCAGAGGTGAGGTGTAATGATGGCATAACGTCTGCAAATAATTTTCAGGTTATTCAAAAACAATGACAAAAATATGTCTAAAAGCAAAGATGGCAGAATGTTAACAACTGTTGAATCTCAGTGGTGAATATGTGGGTGTACTTCTGTGTTGTTCTTCATGTTTTCTGTCTATTTTATAAAAAGTAAAAAAGAAAAGAGGGAAACCTATTTAACCTAGTGTTCCAAACATTTAACTATGAAACTCTTTTTTTCCTTTGTAATATATTAATATGGAAGCATCTGCTGCTTCACCAAGTATACTTGGGCATGCTGGCCTAGGGGAGGTTCTCAGTGGCTACATTAGAAAAATAGACTATGATGATAAATGCTTAGTGAAGAGTAAACATCTTTTTAAAAATTCAAAATATACTGAAAAAAACTCCATCCAGCTAACTGAGGAAATGTTTGCTGTATCATTTACAATGGGGCCATTCTAATACTCTCAACAGTGGTGTGACTTCTTCGGCCAGAGGAATGAAGGTCACAGCTCGAATAGTGACTCTTAAGTGTCTAGTATGTGTTACCCAAATCCTTTCTCTTAGTGTAACCCCCCCCCCCACACAGGCTAAAGTTTCAATCATCTGTATTCTTCTGTGCTTAAAGAATTAGATGAAATGATAGCTCTCTTAGAGCACTTTCAGGAAGAGAAACAAATTTGCAAGTATAATTGACACTTCTTAATAGGGATGAAGTTATAAGGAGACCTCATAGTTTCTTTTGACAGCTACTTATATGTCAACTTGACTGGGCCGTGGGGTTGTTTCTGAGTGTGCCTGTGAGGGTGTTTCTAGATGATGTTAATGTTTGAATTGGTAGACTCAGTAAAGCAGATTGTATTCCCTAAGGGGGTGGGCATCACCCAATCCATCGAGGGCCTGAAATAGAACAAAAAGGTGGAGGAAAAGAGAATTCACTCTCTCTGTTTGAGTGTTGGGCTTGGATATCAGTCTCCTCTGACTCTTGAGCTAGAACTACGCCACCAACCCTCCTGGGTCTCTTTCCTGCACATGGCAGACTGTGGGACTGCTCAGCTTCTATAGTCACTTGGGCCAATTCCTGTTAATGAGTTTCTCTCTCCCTCTCTCTCTCTCTCTCTGTTTCTCTGGAGAGCTCTGACTAATGCGTTTCTTATATGCATTTGCATGCCTTTAGAGAAAAGAGAAAACAGCAATTCAAACTGATCAAACAGCAAGGGAATGTGTTATTTCACGTAAGATCTGAGATTGGATGGTTCAGACTTTGGTTATTTCAGCTGCTCAGCCACATCATCTAAGACTTGGGTTTTTCACCTTTCCACCATTCCAGCCTTAAGATGTTGGCCTTCTCTTAAGGTTATCTTCCCTCTGTGGTTGCAAGATAGCCATTAGAGCTTAGGTCACATCCACAAACTATAACATCCAGAGAGGAGGAATTGCCTCTACTGGTATCTACTATTTAAGGTTATAAAACCTTTGCCAGTAGCCCCCAGAGCCCTTACCTCTAGTTTCATTGTCCAAAACCAATCAACTAGCAGGAGGAATGTTAATTACCATGGTTGTCTTAGATATATACCCCAGAAATGGGGATATCTTCCCCATTATAGAGTTATCTTCCTTGGTGAATGATGGGGCAGTTTTAAAATATGATAGCAAATTATTTGACACCTCTTCCATTAGAAGGTAGGGTTTATGCTCTCTGCCTTTGAATCTGGGCAGGTTTGTGACTGCTTTAACCACTAGAGTACCGAGGACATGCTTCTGTGTGACTTCTGAGGCAAGGCCATACAGAGCCATGTGGCTTCCACTTGTTCACTAGAACACTTGCTTTTGAAAACTTGAGCTGCCTTAGGAGAAGTCTGACTACTCTAAGGCTGTCATGAAGTGGGAAAGCCACAGCCACATGGAGGGCAGTATGTAGGCACTCTGGTCAGTATTCCTGATGAGTCTAGCTTTTGAATATCCCAGCCAAGACATCAGACATATGAGTAAAGAAGCTGCTCCCAGGTGATTTCTAGCCCTCAGTCATTTGAATCTTCCTCATTAAAGCCCAAGATATCATAGAACAGAAACAAGCCAGCCCTATTATACTCTTTCCCAATTCAGACCCACAGAATCCACGCACATAATAATTGGTGATTATTTGACACAAGGTTGGAGATAGTTTGTTGCACAGCAATAGATAACTGGAACATGGTGATCCTGAACACAATCAGGATTCCTCTACCAAGGCAAGAGAATACTAGATGTTAATGTGGGTGACCAAGGGCCTGCCACATTTTGGATGCCTGCTCCTGTATTGATGTCCATGAACATGAGGGTCCTCTAACACACTCAACCTTCAGATTGGAAAAAAAAAAGTATTTCCTGAGATTAAATGACTTCCTTTGGGGAAAATAAAACACATATCCCACAGGCACGATTTGGCTCAGACATCACCCAAAGTCCCTCCTCAAGCCTGTAAAGAGTTTCACATTCTATGCTTGACTCCACCTAAATTCACACAACCCTCACCCCCCACCCCACACTAGAAACACAGAGAGCCTCTGGAACAGAAAACTGAAGAGCAAAACCACCCCCTAGTCTAATTTAGTACAACCTCAAAATATTAGTAGAGGTAAAGACTAATTTGCTGTAATAAATAGACTCCCAAAATTCAGTGGCTTAAAGAAGACAGAAATTTATTTCTCTCATATAACCTTCTGACCTGTTTAGGTTGTCTGTGCCCCACAAGATCCTGAAGGAACCTCTAAGATGTCCTCATCTGATCATTGTCACATCATGTCCTCCAGCCAGTTGGAAGGGGAAAGAGAGCATGGAGGAGCCCAAGCCCTATGTCTTAAGGCCCAAGTCTGGAAGCCACACGTGACACTTTTGCTCACATTCAGTCACGAAGAACATATCACATAGCTGTAAATAACTGCAAAGGAGACTGGGAAATGTAGTCTCTGTCCCAGCAGCCACATAAAAAGGACTTTGGTGTACAGCTGGCCATCTCCTCCATTTCCAAAAGTGAGTTCTTTTCTTGGACAGTCTGGAGGATGAAATGATGAAACTCTCTGGAATAATTGTATACTGTTTTTCTAGAATGCATTTCACTCTTCAGGTAGCCTTTTTTATCCAGCACTTCCCCCCACCCCACTTGTGTGTGTTCAAGCTGGTCTTTAACAGATACATAAGTCTGTAAAGCAAGACTTGTTTGTATCTGAGGATCAGATAGACTTCTTGGCTATTACCTATTCAGATGATGAAAAAAAAAAAACCCCCAAAACACCCAAACAAATAAACAAAAAACCCCACAGCTCTGCCACTTACTAGCTGTTTGACCCTGGGCAAGTTATCCTTAGCTCCAGTTTCCTTATCTGTAAACTGGAGATGATTATAATACATTCCTTTTAGTTGTTGTAAGGATTAAATGAATTAACACTTGTAAAGTGCCAGGCGTCATAGAAATTATGTAATAAATTTTAGCTATTTGTTGTGGTTCCCATTAGTTATCTTCTGGGTATTTTGTAAGGCAGACAATAGTGCTTTGCTTAATAAAACCATACCCAGAACTGCCAGGGTTTGGCAGTAGAAGGAGATCTCACCATGTGGAAAAGGGGTTAGAGCTGGGGCTCTAACTCTGTCCCTGAGCTTGGGATTCTCTCATTTCAAGTTAGTGTGAAGCCTCATCAAATTATATGGTAAGCGATTAAATATGCCAATTTGACGTGTGGTTGGAGACTAAGACCCAGGTCTTCTGATATCTGGTCTTTTGACTCCCATTTTTAATTCATCCAACACCACTTTACTACTCTACCCATGATTTAGTTGTCAATTGCTGCAAAACAAACCACTCAAACACTTAATGGCTGTGATTTAGTATTTCTCACAAGTCTGTTGGTTAGCTCAGCAGTTCCTCTGTTGGTCTCCCCTGGACTCACTCATGTGGGTGCATTTAGCTGGAAGGTCATCTGGGAACTAGGCCCAGCTGGAATGGCTGAGTAGCTGGGCCTCTCTCTCCATATGATCTCTCATTCTTGGCTCCTTAGTGGTATGGTGGTCTCTAGGCACATTTTCTGAGAGGACAAGTCTTGTGCATAAATGCTTATCAAGATCCTACTTGTGAGAGATTGTCAAAACAGGTCACGTGCCCAAACCCAGATTCTGTGGGAAAAGATTACACGAGGGATGGATATCAGAAGACGGATTCACGAGGGCCATTAAATAATAATCTACCTCAGCACATTGTAGGGTTGTCACTTCCAAATCTGGCTATAGAAAATACAGCAATAGTTGCTGCTAAGTTCTCACCCAAAAGCTAAACGTTATATGAAATATAGTACTTTGTACATGATAGAGCTTTAATAAATAAATATCAAAATGAAAGAATAATTCATTAAAATTACCAATGGCAAGAATTTGAAATAATGTACTGTAACATTAATAATTACAGGTTGAGATTCCTCAACAAAGTCTTTACCATAAAAATTACAGTTCTTCATGGAATATAAAATTTTAAAATATAAGAGTTACGTCTTTGATTTTCTTCCATCTGCCACACTATGCCCAATACAGATCCTCAATACCTACTGGCTGATGGATTAAATTACAGTACACTTGGAATGTTTCCTATTTCTTTGATAAAAACATGCAGTAAGCTAAAATGAAACACTTTTTCTTGCCAAATTTCAATTAGAGGCTGCTGCTTGCTGCTACAAATAAGAGAAAAATCCAGCTTTACTGCCTTAAGCAATAAGAAAATGTATTGGCTTATTTAACAGGACATCCAGTAGATGTGCCTCAGTGGTGTTTAATGTGACAGCTCAGTGAGGTCATTAAGGACCTGTGTTCTTTCATCCTCCACTCTGCCATATCTACGGTATTGGCTTCATATTATGACTGGTGCCCCTCATGGTGAAAGGTGGGCTGCCAGCAGCCAGCAGCACTACATGCTCCCTCATTTACCTTCCGTGGGAGAGACGTGGAGAGAACATGCTGGCTCCCATGGCTCTCTCAGAAGAGTTTAGGACTTCCTTGCTAGATGCCCAACAACCCTACCCCCAATCTCATTGGTCTTAACTGGATCACATGGTTCTTTCTGAGTGGGACATGGTGGTAAGGAGGGGTGGAATTACTTTGATGTGTTTAGACTAATTAGGGCCCAGTCTTAGAGTGGGAGAGGGGTCAGCTTCCCTCAAAGCATTTGTTCACAAGAGGCATAGATAACCAATAAGAATCTAAGAACTGTTAGAAAAGGGGAAATGGATGTAAGGAAGGCAACTGACAATTATTGTAGGCATTCTACCTTCTATAAGGCCTAACTTCCCTGTCACTATGTAGCACCATTTGGTGCATTAATCTTTCATAGACTCCCCAAGACCTCTTGCTTCCCTTCATGTAATACTACTCAGCTGTATTTTATCCCTCACAACCCAGAGTTAAAGAATAACAGTAGCTATAATATATTGAGTACCAGGTGACTCTGAAGAGACAAGCTGACCAGAATCCCCTCCCCACCAATCAAGTATTTTACATACATTAATACTATGAAATTGATAACATAAACCCCATTTTATTGTTGAGAAAACCAAGACTCAAAAAGATTCAGCAAAGAGCCTAAAGTCACACAGCTGCTGAATAGTAGAGAAGAAATTCAAGTCCAGGTCTTTAGGCTCCAAAGACTGTGTTCTTTTCATTATATTATACTGTCTCCCAACTCAGAAAAACATGTTTAACTTAATTGGACTATTCATTGTTATTAGTATTTTATTAATGCATTCCCTTCAATCAAGTCAGAACATTTTAGGAATGGAAGAGAAACTCCTCAAATTTTCTACTTTCTTTCATACTTCCTAGGAAGTTGCTTAGAAAAAAATGTTTTAAATCTATCTCCTCTTCCACAAATGAGCTAGACTATTCTATTTTTAGTAAATGATTTATAGCTAGTTGTGGCTTTAGTTATATTCCTGGCTGTTTTCTACATACTTTGTTTAAAATTATGTAATAGGTCATGTTTACTTATTTTAGCTATATGTTACGGTATGGCTAGTTCTTTTTAAAAAAAATATAGAATTATTTCTATTTAGTCTTTAAAGTTCTTGTGGTGACCTTTACATTGGTGTCTATGTGAATAGCGCCTCCTGGAGTCCTGCAGTCTAGACTTGCTGCAGCAGCTTGGTTAAAATCTAACTCCGTGGGTGAGGGGGTGTTGTTTGATTTCTTTTAAACTCCAAGTATGTGATTTAGCTTCTCTTCTAGTAATATCCTGTTTGGGTGACACCTAGAAAAGAGATCAAGTTCAGGGTCAACGGCTCATTTACCTTTCCTGTGAAATTTAAATGGTATGTCCTACTCTAGCAGGATCTAAATTAAGAATAACCTTTGGAGGCTTTCTTGATTGGGGCAGAACTGAATCTCTGAGTTGTCTATACCAATGTAGGTTTCTGGAATCGATGCTGATTCTGAGAGGATGCTTCAAATTTCTTAACTTACAAATGCCACCAGCGATGGGAACCAGGTCACCTAGATCTACTTTCAAGTTTCAGATTTGGTTAAAATTAGAGAAAGTTTCTTGGTTATAGAAGAAAAGCACTTTAGTATGAATTGGGCTTCAGCAAATCTTCCACAAAAGCTAGGGAAAATGCAGTTTAATTGTATTTAAAATTAACTACTTGAATTGGCATTCTGTTTTTTTGACCCAGATGGAAATGTCTCAGAATTTCTAGATGGCAATCAGCTGGAAATCTTTAATAGACTGTAAAAATCAATCTCTAAATAATTTTGCAGTTGTGTAAGGGTTTAGTCTTGTGCTCTCAACAAGCATTTCTTTTTTTTCCTTTCCTGATAGAAAAAATGAGAATCTCATTTTTCATCTCTTCCCCATGCAACTCATATCTTCAGTTCCAGGTCCAAGCTCATCATGGTGGCCCCATTTCCTTTGCAGTGATACATCTGGATGTGGAAATAATATAATTCTAGCCAGTGAACCATGCGGTAAAGTCTGTCAACGACTTCTAAGAAATGTTTTTTCATTCTTATAAAGAGCGAAAAAAAAAAAAAAAAGAGAAAGTCTTCTTCTGGACATTGTCATGTTTGAATATGATACCCAGAACTACAGCATCCATTTTGTGACCTCAAGGGGAACTAATGTCAAGCCCACCAACTCAGGATGGCAGAATAGAAAGAGGAAAAGGATTTAGATCCTTAGTTATGAAGTGAGACTATTCAGTTAACCAACTCTGGAGCAGCCTTACCACCAGACTTCTTGTTATGTGAGATAATAAATTAGAGCCAGCTGAATCTGGTTTTCTGTTAGTGTGCTGTCAACTACAGAAAACAGAAAATCTGACTCAACTGGCTTAAATTATCTCAGTTGAGAGCATTCTGACTGCTACATTACAGGTTATGTTTTGAGGTCTCTCTGAGCTTCTGCCTTGATCTTTGCCTCTAGGTATCCCCCTTTTAGTTGTTCCTTCATACCATTATTGGAATGACCTGTCCAAAATTCAAATTTGATCATATTACAACCCTGGTTAAATCTTTCAAAGGCTACTTTTGGCTTTCTTGGTGTGATATACAGACTCTTCTTCACTAGGTCCATGTTGGATTTCTCTCACATATCCCATCAGGTCAGACCCCACTAGTACCCTAATGCTAGATATTTCAAGTATTGCCATTCCTTGACCATGCTTTGTTCTCTCTCACATATGCTCTACAAATGCTATTCCCAATTGCATAGAACTCCCTTCCCTATCTGATGGGTTATACCCACCCCACCTCCTTGTCTCCCAAGGTTGTCATATGTTCTTTTTCAGTGCTCTGACACCCTAACTGGAACCCTATTAAAGCACATCCGACACTGGTATATTTGCCAGATTGTCTCCTAGGGATGATTATCAGGTCTTTGAGGGCAAGATGTTTCTTATTCATCTTAGCATCTCAATGCCTAGCACATTGCTTGGCATGAAATAAGCAAGTATTCAATGTTATTAATGAATAAAAATAATGTTGTAACCCTGATTTGGGTATATAAAACACTTATGTTCTTTTTGCTTTAGGTGACTTATTCTAGGTATGTTGCACACCATAGCATCCTCAGCAGGGTAGAGGGTGTAAGAGAGGAAAGAAAATTGATACTGAAACAGTTTTGGACAAAATTTTGGAGAAGGGTAAGCCAAGCTGAATGAAGATTTCTTTTTGTAAACTGACTATAACTCAATTTAAAAAAAAATTTCTTTTTGTAAATCGTTTATCCATTCTATTTGCGCAGTGACTCATGATGAATTGTTCAACAAGTGTGTGTTGTGTGCCTACTGTGTATCAAACATTAAGAGTTTGGGATGTATCAGTGAACAAAACGAAGTCCTCAGAGAGCTTTGGCTTGACAAGTGCACTTCACCAGTCTATTTCCCCTTTCTGCATCTTTGTCCTGCATTTGTTCAGGAACAGGAAACACTATCATGGAAAGCTTGCAGATTCTCAGCTGAAAGACACTGGTAATATTTGTTCTTAAGTGTGCTGCCACTTCTCTAGAACCAAGGACAGTTAGGAGGAGGAGGAGGTCATAGACCAAATCTGTTCCTTGACTTGGTTCTCAGCAATCCACACCAATAGGCATTACCTTTGTTTGTAAAAAAAGGGAGTTTTATATATACATGCAGTAGTGGGAGGTTGCAGCTTTCTTCCTACCTGCAAATCTCCATAAAGGTCCACCTGGGAGGGTGAGCCTCGCCCACCCGCACCACCCAGGTGCTTCCCTTTTCTAGTTTGCTGGGGATTTTGCACTGAGAGGCACCGCCTGTGCTCAGCATCTCAGCTGTAGAGGCTGGTCTGGGCACAGTGACAGTTTCCCACAGAAACTGGGCATATTTGAAAGGGACTAAGGGAAGCTTTTATGTCTCCCTCCTACAATCCCAGCTTCTACTGAAGTTGAAGCTAGGTTGGAAATAAAGGCCACACTGACTTTCTATTGAGAAAACACATAACTATGTTACAAAAAAAAAAAAGGGCTAATTGCTCTGTGGGAAATATTTTTATTTTACAAATACTCTGTGGCTCTGAAGTGACAGCGAGATTACATTTCTGACAGTATCACTGGTACAATTTCCAGGCTCCTTCGGGAGAGCAACGTGAGGATATTCCTCTCGGATAGAAAGGCGAATTCTCTGGTCCCGAAGGTACACTTAAACATGATCCAAAATACGTACAAACAGATATAGCAAATATTGAAAGCTTGGCAATTTAGCTAAAACAAATGATCTTATCCAGAACACTTTGGGAGCGAAAAAGAACTGCAAAAATAACTCTAT